>NC_090446.1:398839426-400039426 GCF_031143425.1 Pleurodeles waltl
CAAGTCAGTTGTTATCTCCGTCGTCTCTGCGGGGCTTTCAGGTCAGCAGTCCTTCTTCTTTCTTCAGGTTGCAGGAATCTGATTTCTTGGGTTCAGGGTTGCGGCTAAATACTGAATTTAGGTGTGTGTTTAGGCCTGGGGAGCAGTAGCCTATGGCTACTGCCCTGGAGGGTGGCTATACCCTCTTTGTGCCTCCTCCCTGAGAGGAGGGGGGCACATCCCCATTCATATTGGGGGAATCTTCCAAAACCAAGATGGAGAACTTCTTAAAGCAGGGGTCACCTCAGCTCAGGACACCTTAGGGGCTGTCCTGACTGATGGGTGACTCCTCCTTGTTTTTCTCATTATCTCCTCCGGACTTGCCGCCAAAACTGGGGGCTGTGTCCGGAGGGGCGGGCATCTCTATTAGCTGGGATGCCCTGGGGCGCTGTAACAACCGGCATAAGCCTTTGAGGCTTAAAGCCAGGTGTTATTGTTCCTGCAGGGGGAGTTGAGAATCACCTCCACCCAGTGCAGGCTTTATTCCTGGCCACAGAGTGACAAAGGCACTCACCCCATGTGGCCAGAAACTCATCTGGTTGTGACAGGCTGGCAGGAACTGGTCAGCCTAACACTAGGAATTGGAATGTTGTGTCTTTTCTTGGAATGTCGTGTGGAATGTCATGTCTTTTCTTGGAATGTCATGTCTTTTCTTGGAATGTGTGGAATGTCATGTCTTTTCCTGGAATGTCATGACCTTTTTTGGAATGTCATGTCTTTTCTTGGAATGTCATGTCTTTTTTTGGAATGTCATGTCTTTTCTTGGAATGTCATGTCTTTTTTTGGAATGTCCTGTCTTTTCCTGGAATGTGTGGAATGTTGTGTCATTTCTTGGAATGTCATGTCTTTTCTTGGAATGTCATGTCTTTTTTTGGAATGTCATGTCTTTTCCTGGAATGTGTGGAATGTCATATCTTTTCTTGGAATGTCATGTCTTTTCTTGGAATGTGTGGAATGTCATGTCTTTTCCTGGAATGTCATGTCTTTTTTTGGAATGTCATGTCTTTTCTTGGAATGTCATGTCTTTTCCTGGAATGTCATGTCTTTTCTTGGAATGTCATGTCATTTTTTTGGAATGTCATGTCTTTTCCTGGAATGTGTGGAATGTCGTGTCTTTTCTTGGAATGTCATGTGGAATGTCATGTCTTTTCTTGGAATGTCATGTCTTTTCTTGGAATGTGTGGAATGTCATGTCTTTTCCTGGAATTTCATGTCTTTTCCTGGAATGTCATGTCTTTTCTTGGAATGTCATGTCTTTTCCTGCACTGTCATGTCTTTTCTTGGAATGTCATGTCTTTGTTTGGAATGTCATGTCTTTTCCTGGAATGTGTGGAATGTCGTGTCATTTCTTGGAATGTCATGTCTTTTCTTGGAATGTCATGACTTTTTTTGGAATGTCATGTCTTTTCTTGGAATGTCATGTCTTTTCCTGGAATGTCATGTCTTTTTTTGGAATGTCATGTCTTTTCTTGGAATTTCATGTATTTTCATGGAATGTCATGTCTTTTCCTGGAATGTGTGGAATGTCATGTCTTTTTTTGGAATGTCATGTCTTTTCCTGGAATATGTGGAATGTCGTGTCTTTTCTTGGAATGTCATGTCTTTTTTTGGAATGTCATGTCTTTTCTTGGAATGTGTGGAATGTCATGTCTTTTCCTGGAATGTCATGTCTTTTTGTGGAATGTCATGTCTTTTCCTGGAATGTGTGGAATGTCGTGTCTTTTCTTGGAATGTGTAGAATGTCATGTCTTTTCTTGGAATGTCATGTCTTGGAATGTCACGTCTTTTCTTGGAATGTCATGTCTTTTTTTGGAATGTCATGTCTTTTCCTGGAATGTGTGGAATGTCGTGTCTTATCTTGGAATGTCATGTGGAATGTCATGTCTTTTCTTGGAATGTCATGTCTTTTCCTGGAATGTGTGGAGTGTCATGTCTTTTCTTTGAATGTTATGTTTTTTTGTGGAATCTCATGTCTTTTCCTGGAAGGTGTGGAATGTCGTGTCTTTTCTTGGAATGTCATGTCTTTTCTTGGAATGTCATCTCTTTTTCTGGAATGTGTGCAATGTTGTGTCTTTTCTTGGAATGTCATGTCTTTTCTTGGAATGTGTGGAATGTCATGTCTTTTCTTGGAATGTCATGTCTTTTTTTGGAATGTCATGTCTTTTCCTGGAATGTGTGGAATGTTGTGTCTTTTCTTGGAATGTTGTGTCTTTTTTTGGAATGTGTGGAATGTCATGTCTTTTCTTGGAATGTCATGTCTTGGAATGGCATGTCTTTTCTTGGAATGTCATGTCTTTTTTTTGGAATGCCATGTCTTTTCCTGGAATGTGTGCAATGTTATGTCTTTTCTTGGAATGTCATGTCTTTTTTTGGAATGTCATGTCTTTTCCTGGAATGTGTGGAATGTCGTGTCTTATCTTGGAATGTCATGTGGAATGTCATGTCTTTTCTTGGAATGTCATGTCTTTTCTTGGAATGTGTGGAGTGTCATGTCTTTTCTTGGAATGTCATGTCTTTTTGTGGAATGTCATGTCTTTTCCTGGAATGTGTGGAATGTTGTGTCTTTTCTTGCAATGTCATGCCTTTTCTTGGAATGTCTTGTCTTTTCCTGGAATGTGTGGAATGTCGTGTCTTTTCTTGGAATGTCGTGTCTTTTTTTATAATGTCATATCTTTTCCTTGAATGTGTGGAATGTCGTGTCTTTTCTTGGAATGTCATGTCTTTTCTTTGAATGTCATATCTTTTCTTGGAATGTCATGTCTTTTCATGGAATGTCATGTCTTTTTGTGGAATGTCATGTCTTTTCCTGGAATGTGTGGAATGTCGTGTCTTTTCTTGGAATGTGTAGAATGTCATGTCTTTTCTTGGAATGTCATGTCTTGGAATGTCACGTCTTTTCTTGGAATGTCATGTCTTTTTTTGGAATGTCATGTCTTTTCCTGGAATGTGTGGAATGTCGTGTCTTATCTTGGAATGTCATGTGGAATGTCATGTCTTTTCTTGGAATGTCATGTCTTTTCCTGGAATGTGTGGAGTGTCATGTCTTTTCTTTGAATGTTATGTTTTTTTGTGGAATCTCATGTCTTTTCCTGGAAGGTGTGGAATGTCGTGTCTTTTCTTGGAATGTCATGTCTTTTCTTGGAATGTCATCTCTTTTTCTGGAATGTGTGCAATGTTGTGTCTTTTCTTGGAATGTCATGTCTTTTCTTGGAATGTGTGGAATGTCATGTCTTTTCTTGGAATGTCATGTCTTTTTTTGGAATGTCATGTCTTTTCCTGGAATGTGTGGAATGTTGTGTCTTTTCTTGGAATGTTGTGTCTTTTTTTGGAATGTGTGGAATGTCATGTCTTTTCTTGGAATGTCATGTCTTGGAATGGCATGTCTTTTCTTGGAATGTCATGTCTTTTTTTTGGAATGCCATGTCTTTTCCTGGAATGTGTGCAATGTTATGTCTTTTCTTGGAATGTCATGTCTTTTTTTGGAATGTCATGTCTTTTCCTGGAATGTGTGGAATGTCGTGTCTTATCTTGGAATGTCATGTGGAATGTCATGTCTTTTCTTGGAATGTCATGTCTTTTCTTGGAATGTGTGGAGTGTCATGTCTTTTCTTGGAATGTCATGTCTTTTTGTGGAATGTCATGTCTTTTCCTGGAATGTGTGGAATGTTGTGTCTTTTCTTGCAATGTCATGCCTTTTCTTGGAATGTCTTGTCTTTTCCTGGAATGTGTGGAATGTCGTGTCTTTTCTTGGAATGTCGTGTCTTTTTTTATAATGTCATATCTTTTCCTTGAATGTGTGGAATGTCGTGTCTTTTCTTGGAATGTCATGTCTTTTCTTTGAATGTCATATCTTTTCTTGGAATGTCATGTCTTTTCATGGAATGTCATGTCTTTTTTTGGAATGTCATGTCTTTTCCTGAAATGTGTGGAATGTCTTGTCTTTTCTTGGAATGTCGTGTCTTTTCTTGGAATGTCATGTCTTTTTTTTGGAATGTCATGTCTTTTCCTGGAATGTGTGGAATGTCATGTCTTTTCTTGGAATGTCGTGTGGAATGTCATGTCTTTTCTTGGAATGTCATGTCTTTTCTTGGAGTGTGTGGAATGTTGTGTCTTTTCTTGGAAATTTCATGTCTTTTCTTGGAATGTCATGTCTTTTTTTGGAATGTCATGTCTTTTCCTGGAATGTCATGTTTTTTCTTGGAATGTAATGTCTTTTCCTGGAATGTGTGGAATCTCGTGTCTTTTTTTGGAATGCCGTGTCTTTTCTTGGAATGTCATGTCTTTTTTTGGAATGTCGTGTCTTTTCCTGGAATGTGTGGACTGTCGTGTCTTTTCTTGGAATGTCATGTCTTTTCTTGGAATGTCATGTTTTTTTTGGAATGTCATTCTTTTCCTGGAATGTGTGGAATGTCGTGTCTTTTCTTGGAATGTCATGTCTTTTCTTGGAATGTCATGTCTTTTTTTTGGAATGTCATGTCTTTTCCTGGAATGTGTGGAATGTCGTGTTTTTTCTTGGAATGTTGTGTGGAATGTCATGGTTTTTTTTGGAATGTCATTCTTTTCCTGGAATGTGTGGAATGTCGTGTCTTTTCTTGGAATGTCATGTCTTTTCTTGGAATGTCATGTCTTTTTTTGGAATATCTTGTCTTTTCCTGGAATGTGTGGAATGTCGTGTCTTTTCTTGGAATGTCATGTCTTTTCTTGGAATGTCATGTCTTTTTTTGGAATGTGATGTCTTTTCCTGGAATGTGTGGAATGTCGTGTCTTTTCTTGGAATGTCATGTGGAATGTCATGTCTTTTCTTGGAATGTCATGTCTTTTTTTGGAATTTGTGGAATGTCATGTCTTTTCTTGGAATGTCATGTCTTGGAATCTCTTGTCTTTTCTTGGAATGTCATGTCTTTTTTTGGTATGACATGTCTTTACCTGGAATGTGTGGAATGTCGTGTCTTTTCTTGGAATGTCATGTCTTTTTTTGGAATGTCATGTCTTATCTTGGAATGTCATGTCTTTTCTTGGAATGTCATGTCTTTTTTTGGAATGTCGTGTGGATTGTCGTGTCTTTTCTTGTAATGTCGTGTCTTTCCTAGAATGTCATGTCTTTTTGTGGAATGTCATGTCTTTTCCTGGAATGTCATGTCTTTTTTCGGAATGTCATGTCTTTTCTTGGAATGTCATGTCTTTTCCTGGATTGTGTAGAATATCGTGTCTTTTCTTGGAATGTTGTGTGGAATGTCATGTCTTTTCATGGAATGTCATGTCTTTTCTTGGAATGTGTGGAATGTCATGTCTTTTCTTGGAATGTCATGTCTTGGAATGTCATGTCTTTTCTTGGAATGTCATGTCTTTTTTGGAATGTCATGTCTTTTCCTGAATGTTATGTGTTTTTTTGGAATGTCATGTCTTTTCCTGGAATGTCATGTCTTTTCTTGGAATGTCGTGTCTTTTTTTGGAATGAGTGGAATGTCATGTCTTTTCTTGGAATGTCATGTCTTGGAATGTCATGTCTTTTCTTGGAATGTCATGTCTTTTTTTTGGAATGTCATGTCTTTTCCTGGAATGTGTGGAATGTCAATGCTTTTCTTGGAATGTCATCTCTTTTTTTGGAATGTCATGTCATTTCCTGGAATGTGTGGAATGTCGTGTATTTTCTTGGAATGTCGTGTGGAATGTCATGTCTTTTCTTGGAATGTCATGTCTTTTCTTGGGATGTGTGGAATGTCATGTCTTTTCTTGGAATGTCATGTCTTGGAATGTCATGTCTTTTCATGGAATGTGTGGAATGTCATGTCTTTTCTTGGAATGTCATGTCTTTTTTTGGAATGTTGTGTGGATTGTCGTGTCTTTTCTTGGAATGTCGTGTCTTTTCCTGGAATGTCATATCATTTCTTGGAATGTCATGTCTTTTCCTGGAATGTCATGTCTTTTCTTGGAATGTGTGGAATGTCATGTCTTTTCTTGGAATGTCATGTCTTGGAATGTCATGTCTTTTCTTGGAATGTCATGTCTTTTTTGGAATGTCATGTCTTTTCCTGAATGTTATGTGTTTTTTTGGAATGTCATGTCTTTTCCTGGAATGTCATGTCTTTTCTTGGAATGTCGTGTCTTTTTTTGGAATGAGTGGAATGTCATGTCTTTTCTTGGAATGTCATGTCTTGGAATGTCATGTCTTTTCTTGGAATGTCATGTCTTTTTTTTGGAATGTCATGTCTTTTCCTGGAATGTGTGGAATGTCAATGCTTTTTTTGGAATGTCATCTCTTTTTTTGGAATGTCATGTCATTTCCTGGAATGTGTGGAATGTCGTGTATTTTCTTGGAATGTCGTGTGGAATGTCATGTCTTTTCTTGGAATGTCATGTCTTTTCTTGGGATGTGTGGAATGTCATGTCTTTTCTTGGAATGTCATGTCTTGGAATGTCATGTCTTTTCATGGAATGTGTGGAATGTCATGTCTTTTCTTGGAATGTCATGTCTTTTTTTGGAATGTTGTGTGGATTGTCGTGTCTTTTCTTGGAATGTCGTGTCTTTTCCTGGAATGTCATATCATTTCTTGGAATGTCATGTCTTTTCCTGGAATGTCATGTCTTTTCTTGGAATGTCATGTCTTTTTTTTGGAATGTCATGTCTTTTCCTGGAATGTGTGGAATGTCAATGCTTTTCTTGGAATGTCATCTCTTTTTTTGGAATGTCATGTCATTTCCTGGAATGTGTGGAATGTCGTGTATTTTCTTGGAATGTCGTGTGGAATGTCATGTCTTTTCTTGGAATGTCATGTCTTTTCTTGGGATGTGTGGAATGTCATGTCTTTTCTTGGAATGTCATGTCTTGGAATGTCATGTCTTTTCATGGAATGTGTGGAATGTCATGTCTTTTCTTGGAATGTCATGTCTTTTTTTGGAATGTTGTGTGGATTGTCGTGTCTTTTCTTGGAATGTCGTGTCTTTTCCTGGAATGTCATATCATTTCTTGGAATGTCATGTCTTTTCCTGGAATGTCATGTCTTTTCTTGGAATGTCATGTCTTTTTTTGGAATGTCATGTCTTTTCCTGGAATTTGTGGAATGTCGTGTCTTTTCTTGGAACGTCATGTCTTGGAATGTCACGTCTTTTCTTGGAATGTCATGTCTTTTTTTGGAATGTCATGTCTTTTCCTGGAATGTGTGGAATGTCATGTCTTTTTTTGGAATGTCATGTCTTTTCCTGGAATATGTGGAATGTCGTGTCTTTTCTTGGAATGTCATGTCTTTTTTTGGAATGTCATGTCTTTTCTTGGAATGTGTGGAATATCATGTCTTTTCCTGGAATGTCATGTCTTTTTGTGGAATGTCATGTCTTTTCCTGGAATGTGTGGAATGTCGTGTCTTTTCTTGGAATGTGTAGAATGTCATGTCTTTTCTTAGAATGTCATGTCTTGGAATGTCACGTCTTTTCTTGGAATGTCATGTCTTTTTTTGGAATGTCATGTCTTTTCCTGGAATGTGTGGAATGTCGTGTCTTATCTTGGAATGTCATGTGGAATGTCATGTCTTTTCTTGGAATGTCATGTCTTTTCTTGGAATGTGTGGAGTGTCATGTCTTTTCTTTGAATGTCATGTTTTTTTGTGGAATGTCATGTCTTTTCCTGGAAGGTGTGGAATGTCGTGTCTTTTCTTGGAATGTCATGTCTTTTCTTGGAATGTCATCTCTTTTTCTGGAAAGTGTGTGCAATGTTGTGTCTTTTCTTGGAATGTCATGTCTTTTCTTGGAATGTGTGGAATGTAATGTCTTTTCTTGGAATGTCATGTCTTGGAATGTCATGTCTTTTCTTGGAATGTCATGTCTTTTTTTGGAATGTCATGTCTTTTCCTGGAATGTGTGGAATGTTGTGTCTTTTCTTGGAATGTCGTGTCTTTTTTTGGAATGTGTGGAATGTCATGTCTTTTCTTGGAATGTCATGTCTTGGAATGTCATGTCTTTTCTTGGAATGTCATGTCTTTTTTTTGGAATGCCATGTCTTTTCCTGGCATGTGTGCAATGTCATGTCTTTTCTTGGAATGTCATGTCTTTTTTTGGAATGTCATGTCTTTTCCTGGAATGTGTGGAATGTCGTGTCTTTTCTTGGAATGTTGTGTGGAATGTCATGTCTTTTCTTGGACTGTCATGTCTTTTCTTGGTATGTCATGTCTTTTCTTGGAATGTAATGTCTTTTTTTGGAATGTCATGTCTTTTCTTGGAATGTGTGGAATGTTGTGTCTTTTCTTGGAATGTCATGTCTTTTTTTGGAATGTCATCTCTTTTCTTGGAATGTCATGTCTTTTCCTGGAATGTGTGGAATGTCATGTCTTTTTTTGGAATGTCATGTCTTTTTTTTGGAATGTCATGTCTTTTCCTGGAATGTGTGGAATGTCGTGTCTTTTCTTGGAATGTCGTGTGGAATGTCATGTCTTTTCTTGGAATGTCATGTCTTTCCTTGGAATGTGTGGAATGTCATGTCTTTTCTTGCAATGTCATGTCTTGGAATGTCATGTCTTTTCTTGGAATGTCATGTCTTTTTTTCGAATGCCATGTCTTTTCCTGGAATGTGTGGAATGTCATGTCTTTTCTTGGAATATCATGTCTTTTTTTGGAGTGTCATGTCTTTTCCTGGAATGTGTGGAATGTCGTGTCTTTTCTTGGAATGTCGTGTGGAATGTCATGTCTTTTCTTGGAATGTCATGTCTTTTCTTGGAATGTGTGGAATGTCATGTCTTTTCTTGGAATGTCATGTCTTGGAATGTCATGTCTTTTCTTGGAATGTGATGTCTTTTTTGGAATGTCATGTCTTTTCCTGGAATGTGTGGAATGTCGTGTCTTTTCTTGGAATGTCATGTCTTTTTTTGGAATGTCATGTCTTATCTTGGAATGTCATGTCTTTTTTGGAATGTTGTGTGGATTGTCGTGTCTTTTCTTGGAATGTCGTGTCTTTTCCTGGAATGTCATGTCTTTTTTTGGAATGTCATGTCTTTTCCTGGAATGTCATGTCTTTTTTTGGAATGTCATATCATTTCTTGGAATGTCATATCTTTTTTCTGGAATGTCATGTCTTTTCTTGGAATGTCATGTCTTTTTTTGGAATGTCATGTCGTTTCCTGGAATTTGTGGAATGTCGTGTCTTTTCTTGGAATGTCATGTCTTTTCTTGGAATGTCATATCTTTTCCTGGAATGTGTGGAATGTCGTGTCTTTTCTTGGAATGTCGTGTGGAATGTCATGTCTTTTCTTGGAATGTCATGTCTTTTCTTGGAATGTGTGGAATGTCATGTCTTTTCCTGGAATTTCATGTCTTTTCCCGGAATGTCATGTCTATTCCTGGAATGTCATGTCTTTTTTTGGAATGTCATGTCTTTTCTTGGAATTTCATGTATTTTCCTGGAATGTGTGGAATGTCGTGTCTTTTCTTGGAATGTCGTGTCTTTTCCTGAAATGTCATGTCTTTTTTTGGAATGTCATGTCTTTTCTTGGAATGTCATGTCTTTTTTTGGAATGTCGTGTGGATTGTCGTGTTTTTTATTGAAATGTCGTGTCTTTTCCTGGAATGTCATGTCTTTTCTTGGAATGTCATGTCTTTTTTAGGAATGTCATGTCTTTTCCTGGAATGTGTGGAATGTCGTGTCTTTTCTTGGAATGTCGAGTCTTTTTTTGGAATGAGTGGAATGTCATGTCTTTTCTTGGAATGTCATGTCTTGGAATGTCATGTCTTTTCTTTTAATGTCATGTCTTTTTTTTGGAATGTCATGTCTTTTCCTGGAATGTGTGGAATGTAATGTCTTTTCTTGGAATGTCATGTCTTGGAATGTCATGTCTTTTCTTGGAATGTCATGTCTTTTCTTGGAATGTGTGGAGTGTCATGTCTTTTCTTTGAATGTCATGTTTTTTTGTGGAATGTCATGTCTTTTCCTGGAAGGTGTGGAATGTCGTGTCTTTTCTTGGAATGTCATGTCTTTTCTTGGAATGTCATCTCTTTTTCTGGAATGTGTGCAATGTCGTGTCTTTTCTTGGAATGTCATGTCTTTTCTTGGAATGTGTGGCATGTAATGTCTTTTCTTGTAATGTCTTGTCTTGGAATGTCATGTCTTTTCTTGGAATGTCATGTCTTTTTTTGGAATGTCATGTCTTTTCCTGGAATGTGTGGAATGTTGTGTCTTTTCTTGGAATGTCGTGTCTTTTTTTGGAATGTGTGGAATGTCATGTCTTTTCTTGGAATGTCATGTCTTGGAATGTCATGTCTTTTCTTGGAATGTCATGTCTTTTTTTTGGAATGCCATGTCTTTTCCTGGAATGTGTGCAATGTCATGTCTTTTCTTGGAATGTCATGTCTTTTTTTGGAATGTCATGTCTTTTCCTGGAATGTGTGGAATGTCGTGTCTTTTCTTGGAATGTCGTGTGGAATGTCATGTCTTTTCTTGGACTGTCATGTCTTTTCTTGGAATGTGTGGAATGTCATGTCTTTTCTTGGAATATCATGTCTTTTTTTGGAATGTCATGTCTTTTCTTGGAATGTAATGTCTTTTTTTGGAATGTCATGTCTTTTCTTGGAATGTGTGGAATGTTGTGTCTTTTCTTGGAACGTCATGTCTTTTTTTGGAATGTCATCTCTTTTCTTGGAATGTCATGTCTTTTCCTGGAATGTGTGGAATGTCATGTCTTTTTTTGGAATGTCATGTCTTTTTTTTGGAATGTCATGTCTTTTCCTGGAATGTGTGGAATGTCGTGTCTTTTCTTGGAATGTCGTGTGGAATGTCATGTCTTTTCTTGGAATGTCATGTCTTTTCTTGGAATGTGTGGAATGTCATGTCTTTTCTTGGAATGTCATGTCTTTTCTTGGAATGTCATGTCTTTTTTTCGAATGCCATGTCTTTTCCTGGAATGTGTGGAATGTCATGTCTTTTCTTGGAATATCATGTCTTTTTTGGAATGTCATGTCTTTTCCTGGAATGTGTGGAATGTCGTGTCTTTTCTTGGAATGTCGTGTGGAATGTCATGTCTTTTCTTGGAATGTCATGGCAGCCAGGCATCTCTCTACGAAAACAGTATACGCCTGTCTTTGGCATAGATTTGTGTCAAGGTGGAACAACAAATTTGTTGATCCCCTCTCTGCTCCTCTATCTGAGGTTCTTTTGTTCATTCTTTCTTTGGCCCAGCATGTCTCGGCTTTGGCCACGCTTACAGGGTATTTATCGGCTATTTCGGCCTTTCTTAGGCTACCTGATCAGCCCTCGCTCTTTAAGCCTCCTATTGTGAATAAATTCCTTAAAGGTCTCACCCATTTATTACCTCCCACTCCATTTATCATGCCTCAGTGGGACCTCAATCTTGTCCTTACTTAATTAATGTGCACTCCCTTTGAGCCAATGTAAAATTGCCCTTTATGGCTCCACACTTTTGTCTTTCTTGGTGCCATCACTTCTGCTCACAGACTGAGTGAGCTTCAAGCTTTTTCTTCCGAGCCTCCATTCTTGTCTGTGCACCCTGACAAAGTGGTGTTGCACACTGAGGCTTCCTTCCTTCCTTCCCAAGGTTGTTTCTCCTTTTCATGTAGGCCAGTCCATCACGCATCGCCACATTCTTCTCATGAGAAGGAGATACTCCACCGTCTGGACCGAAAAAGTGCGTTGGTGATCTATCTAAATTGTACTAAAGATTTCCGGGTGGACGATCAACTCTTTTTCGGGTATGTGGGTGCGGAGAAAGGGAAGGCGGTGCAAAAACGTACCATCTCTCGATGTGTATTTCTTTGCATCAGGATGTGCTACACTTTGGCCAAGAAGCAACCCCCTGAGGGCTTGTGCACTCATTCCACCAGAGCAGCTGCTGCCTCCACTGCGTTAGCATGCAGAGTTCCTGTCCTGGATATCGACCAAGCAGCTATGTGGGTATCCCTGCACATGTTTGCTAAACATTACTGCCTGGACAGTCAGGTCCGTCGAGATGACTGCTTTGGTCATTCGGTCCTGCAGGACTTTCTAGTACGATCTCGGTTCGCAGCCCACCTCAGAGGATGGAATTGCTTAGGTATCTATTCTAAGGTAAGGAATCTGCAACTAGAAGTCTCTATCAGATGTCCAAGTTGGCGGCGTCTGTGTATTACTCCCGACGTCATCACGGCGACTACGACGCCAACAATGCCCGCAAAGTCTACTGACGCACAAGGGTATTGCTCGAAGAAAAAATCTCCGGATCCAGTCTGGCGCCTGGTGGAAAATTCTAAGGCAAGGAATCTGCAACTAGAATATGTCTCTGCCAGATATTTTGTTACTGAAGGTAAGTAACTTGTGTGTTAGCGGCTCACCAGGCTAGCAGGGGTTGTAGTGCCATAACTGTAGTGGTCGATGCCTTTTACCAGTGCTGTCCTGGGACCGGACCTACTGTGGCGCACTGCATAACAAACACCAAATTTACCTTTTCTGCACTGCATCTCAAGGTAGCCTGCCAAACAGTCCTTTCTTCTCAAGGAGGTGGTGGAGTATAGACTAAGAAACCAGCAGCCTGTAACATAGCATGCAATAAGCATTGTCCAATCCACTGCTCACATTTATAAAAGTGAAGTACTTTTACTTATTAAAAAGAATGCAATAGATATATAATTAAATTGCATATCAAGAAAAGATTTTGTAATATACCTTACATAAATCTGTTTTGAATGTATATTTTGACTGACCAACAAACCAGGACAGAAATAAGAAAATCTTTTAAAACTTGAATCTCAGAATTACAACAAGAACACTTCTGTTGTCGTAGACCTTAGGTGCCAGCAAGCCAGACTTTATCACTTATTCAATTACAAAGCATAAAAATATTTTTAAAACTCTGTACAGCCAACAGCATGCTTTAACTGATTTTGATTAGTTGTTGACAATGCAGCATCAAAAGTTTTAATATTGTACTTTATAAAAATGCGTTTTAAGTAAATAGTTTGATTGAGTAACCGGAACAGAAAAGAGATCTGATTTCATTCTTGAATCTTACAATTACAATGAGAACAACTTGGCTATCTGAGACCTTTATTACTAAAAATCCTGGTACTGATCATTGATTGGGAGGTTTCCTAATTTAAAATTCTTAATCTCCTCATTTCAGGACCTAGGTTTTCTCCTAAGCGAAACTGGGGTGCAACCGCTTTCACAGAAGAAAAATTGTTACAGTTGTTTATTTGTTTAACAGAAAACAAGATCCATATCACAACGTCTACTGCTTTATATTTTCTTTAATCAAACAATCATTCATGTCATAGCAGGCTGACGTATATTCTCATATTCTCATTTTTGCTTTCCCAGGATACTTCACATAACAAGGCAAGACTACCAAGACATTTTTTATTCCACATCGCTTAAAATTTAGTGCCAAACAATATGTTGCAGATGGTTCCTTGATGAGCTGAGAAAACTAGGGAGCAACCACATGTATACACTTGATCATTCAGTAAAGTTAAAAAAGCTCCACCTAAAGAGACTTTTTCAGAGTCTACAATCTTATTCCAAAATAAGCCTTCCAAAGTTAGAAGTCTACCTTGTCCGTTTTAGGCATGAAATTTAAAAGCTGGGCCTTGATTTCATGCAGTGCAGTGTAAGGAGTGGTAAATTGTTATAAATTGGGTTGTTGGTTGACTGGGATGTGAGCCCTGGTCAAGCATCAACCATAATTTTAGTCAGGGTAAGGCACAAGCAAACCCCAAATTAAAGTGTGCTCAACGCCCTAGTACCTAGGCACAGAGCAGTCTCGCTTAACTTAGAGGCATTGTGTAAAGTATTTGTGCAACACTTCAAACAGTAAAATAATGAAAATACCGCACACAAATATCCCACTCCAGGTTAGAAAAATAGAGCAACATTTTTTAAATAAAGCAAGACTAAAACTACAATCATGCAATCAGTATAACCAGAGTTATGACTTTTTAATGATTGAACTGTAAAATAGCACCTAAAAGCATAAAGTGCCAACCATGGCTATCTGGTTGCTCTGGACCGAATCAAAGTCAAAAGTGCAGGCCTTCTGCGATGGAGCGCTGGTTGGATACAGTCCTAGATTCGTCCTGCTGAAGGTTTACCTCGTCAATGTTTGTGCCTAAAGTCCTATTTGCATTAGAGAGGGTCATGGGGGGCACGGAGAGCTATGTAGACGATTGTCAGCATGGAGCGAAGAACAGGCTGGGTGTCACAGGCGGGCTAGAGCTTTGCATTGGCAGTCCACCACAAGTGATGGATGCTTGCTGTGCGAAGAGAGGGGGCTGGTGGCGGCTCGTGCTGAATTTCATTGCATGTGACACAGCTCTGATGCGGACAGGCCTGGTGAGGCAAAGAGCCCAAAAGCTTGATTTCAAGAGCCTTTGAGCCTCACACCAAGGGTCCAGGACCTTAGATGCACCGCTTGGGGGGGGGGGGGTCAGGAACTCGTTGCAGTTGGTTCCAGGATCTGGTTAGGAGGCCTTTTATGTCTCTGAGGCTCAGTTCAGGAGGCCAACAGACTGGTTCTTTGAGTCACTCTGTTGTCCTGGGTTCAAGATGAAGTTGGAGGTCCAGTTCTTCTTTCCTGGGCAAAAGAACAGCCAGTCAGGACAACACCGCAGCAGTTCCTTTAGAGCAGCAGTCAAGCAGAATGACCGTCTTTGTAGCAGCACAGCAGTCCCTCTTCCTGCCAGAGTAATCACAGATCCCGAAGTGTACTGAAGAGTTGTTGTCTGAGTTCTTTCTTTTATACACAGTTGTGCTTTTAAAATGGGGGAGAAGCTTCTGGAGGCATGCCTTTAAAGTGCACTGATACACTGGCCTGGCTCCAGACTACCTACAAGGGTTATGCAGCCCTTTGTGTGGAGACAAGACACAGCATATTCACGTGTAAGTGGGCTGTGCCCAGCTCCTCCCTCTCATACTGCCATTGATGACCCATCCAGTCACACCTAAGCCCCCATTGTGTGCAGCTTTCTAGGAGGAATACACAAAGCCCAACTGTCAACTACACCCAGTTCTGTGTGCTGGCACCGAATGGCACGGGCAAGAAAATGCCAACTTTCTAAAAGTGGCATTTTCAGAAGTACAATTTAAAATCAAACTCCTCCATAAGGTGGAATTTAACATTTTTATTCCAGAGTGTAGGAGGCTGGCCTGGCTTATAGTGGGTACCTGATGATACTTACACCTTGTGCCAGGTCCAGTTATCCCTTATTAGTAGTGTTCTAGCAGCTTAGGCGGATTGAGGTAGCTATAGCAGAGCAGTTTAGGCTGAACTAGGAGACATGCAAAGCTCCTAGTACACCACTTATATCATATAGCACTATATCATAAGAAACACAATACTCAAAGTTACTCAAAATAAAGGTACTTTATTTTAGTGACAATGTGGCAAACATATCTCAGAGGATATACTCCCTTAGGAGGTAAGTTAAATACACAAAATATACACACAAACCAAAATCAGGTAAGTAAACAGTTAGAAAAGTAGTGCAAACACTGTAGAATACAATATGATGCAATAGACCTAGGGGCAACTGTAGGAAAGTATCATCTTGCCTGGCATGTTACCCCCATATTTCACTGTATTTATGTTGTTATAGCCCTTGTGTCACTGTGATCCTGCCAGGCAGGATCCCAGTGCTCATAGTATGTGCCCTGTATGTGTTCCCTGTGTGGTGCCTAACTGTATCACTGAGGCTCTGCTAACCAGAACCTCAGTGTTTATGCTCTCTCTGCTTTCTAAATTTGTCACTGCAGGCTAGTGACTAAATTTACCAATTCTCATTGGCACACTGGTACACCCATATAATTCCCTTGTATATGGTACTTAGGTACCCAGGTTATTGGGGTTCCAGGAGATCCCTATGGGCTGCAGCATTTCTTTTGCCACCCAAAGGGACCTCCGACTTTTCTTACACAGGCCTGCCACTGCAGCCTGAGTGAAATAACGTCCACGTTATTTCACAGTCATTTTTCACTGCACTTAAGTAACTTATAAGTCACCTATATGTCTAACCTTCACCTGGTGAAGGTTGGGTGCAAAGTTACTTAGTGAGTGGGCACCCTGGCACTAGCCAAGGTGCCCCCACATCGTTCGGGGCAAATACCCTGGACTTTGTGAGTGCGGGGACACCATTACCCACGTGCACTATACATTGGTCACTACCTATGTACAGCGTCACAATGGTAACTCCGAACATGGCCACGTAACATGTCTAAGATCATGGAATTGTCACCCAAATACCATTCTGGTATTGGGGGGACAATTCCATGATCCCCCGGGTCTCTAGCATAGAACCCGGGTACTGCCAAACTGCCTTTCCGGGGTTTCCACTGCAGCTGCTGCTGCTGCCAACCCCTCAGACAGGATTCTGCCCTCTTGGGGTCCAGGCAGCCCTGGCCCAGGAAGGCAGAACAAAGGATTTCCTCTGAGAGAGGGTGTTACACCCTTTCCTTTTGGAAATAGGTGTGAAGGGCTGGGGAGGAGTAGCCTCCCCCAGCCTCTAGAAATGCTTTGATGGGCACAGATGGTGCCCATCTCTGCATAAGCCAGTTTACACCGGTTCAGGTATCCCCCAGCCCTGCTCTGGCGCGAAACTGGACAAAGGAAAGAGAAGTGACCACTCCCCTGACCAGTACCTCCCAGGGGAGGTGCCCAGAGCTCCTCCAGTGTGTCCCAGACCTCTGCCATCTTGGAAACAGAGGTGTTGGGGGCACACTGGACTGCTCTGAGTGGCCAGTGCCAGCAGGTGATGTCCGAGAGCCCCCTCTGATAGGTTCTTACCTTTCTTGGTAGCCAAACCTCCTTTTCTGGCTATTTAGGGTCTCTACTCTGGGGAATTCTTCAGATAACGAATGCAAGAGCTCACCAGAGTTTGTCTGCATCTCCCTCTTCGACTTCTACCAAGGATCGACCGCTGACTGCTCCACAACGCCTGCAAAACCACAACAAAGTAGCAAGACGACTACCGGCAACATTGTAGCACCTCATCCTGCCGGCTTTCTCTACTGTTTCCTGGTGGTGCATGCTCTGGGGGTCACCTGCCTTCACCCTGCAATGGACGCCAAGAAGAAATCTCCCGTGGGTCGACGGAATCTTCCCCCTGCTAACGCAGGCACCAAAATACTTAATCACCGGTCCTCTGGGTCCCCTCTCATCCTGACAAGCGTGGTCCCTGGAACACAGGAGCTGGATCCAAGTGACTCCCACAGTCCAGTGATCCTTAAGTCCAAGTTTGGTGGAGGTAAGTCCTTTCCTCCCACGCTAGACTGCAAACCTGTGTACTGCGTGATTTGCAGCTGCTTCGGCTCCTGTGCACTCTTCCAGGATTTCCTTCATGCACAGCCTAGCCTGGGTCCCCAGCACTCTGTTCTGCAGTGCTCAACCCTCTGAGTTAGCCTCCGACGTCGTGGGACCATCCTTTGTAACTCTGCGTGGACTCCGGTTCACAAATCTTCTAAGTTCCTGTTTGGGTACTTCTGTGGGTGCTGCCTGCTTCTGTGGGGGCTCTCTGAGTTGCTGAGCACCCCCTCTGTCTCCTCCTCCAAGGGGCGACATCCTGGTCCTTCCTGGTCCCCAGCAGCACCCAAAAACCTCTACCGTGACCCTTGCAGCTAGCAAAGCTTGTTTGCGGTATTGCTGCGTGGGAAAACTTCTGCAACCTTCATCGCGACGTGGGACATCTTCCATCCAAAGGGGAAGTTCCTAGTCCTCTTCGTTATTACAGAACTCCAAGCTTCTTCCGCCCGGAGGCAGCTTCCTTGCACCTTCATCCGGGGTTTTCTGAGCTCATGCCCCCCCGGACACTATTGCGACTCTTGGACTTGGTCCCCTTTCCTTGCAGGCCCTCAGGTCCAGGAATCCACGTTCAGTGCCTTGCTGGTGTTTGTTGTTCTTGCAGAATCCCCCTATCACAACTATTGTGCTCTTTTAGGGTAGGAGGATTACTTTACTCCTACTTTACAGGGGGTGGGGTATCTTGGACACCCTGACTGTTTTCTTACAGTCCCAGCGACCCTCTACAAGCTCCCATAGGTCTGGGGTCCATTCGTGATTCGCATTCCACTTTTGGAGTATATGGTTTGTGTTGCCCCTAGACCTATGTTTGCCTATTGCAACCTATTGTAATTCTACACTGTTTGCATTACTTTTCTTACTCTTACTTACCTGTTTTGGTTTGTGTACATATAACTTGTGTATATTACTTACCTTCTTACTGAGGGTACTCACTGAGATACTTGCGGCATATTGTCATAAAAATAAAGTACCTTTACTTTTAGTAACTCTGAGTATTGTGTTTTCTTATGATATTGTGCATATGATATAAGTGGTATAGTAGGAGCTTTGCATGTCTCCTAGTTCAGCCTAAGTTGCTTTGCCATAGCTACCTTCTATCAGCCTAAGCTGCTAGAAACACCTCTATTCTACTAATAAGGCATAACTGGACCTGGCACAGGGTGTAAGTACCACAGGGTACCCACTATAAGCCAGGCCAGCCTCCTACAGCAACACAAACCATATACTCCAAAAGTGGAATGCGAACCACGAATGGACCCCAGGCCTAGTGTAGTGTGTAGAGGGTCGCTGGGAGTGTAAGAAAACACTAAGGGTCTCCAAGATACTCCACCCCAAGACCCTGGAAAATAGGAGTAAAGTTACCCTACTACACCAGAAACACACTAAAGTCGTGATAGGAGATTCTTCAAGGACAACAACTGACTGCAAAACACTAAAGACGGATTCCTAGACCTCAGGACCTGTAAAGGAAGGGGACCAAGTCCAAGAGTCACACAAGTGTCCAGGGGTGGCAGGAGCCCACTAAACCCCGCATGAAGGTGCAAAATGGCTGCCTCTGTGTGGAAGAAGCTGAAGATTTTGCAACAACGGAAGATGCCAGGAACTTCTCCTTTGCACAGGAGATGTCCCACGGTGTGCTGGAGGATGCAGAGTTGTTTCCACGCAGAAAGACCGCAAACAAGCCTTGCTTAGCTGCAAGAGTCGCAGTTGAAGAAAATGGGTGCTGCCCGGTCCCAGAAAGGACCAGGAGGTCCCCCCTTGGAGGAGGAGACAGAGGGGGCACTCAGCAGCACAGAGAGCCCACACAGAAGCAGGCAGCACCCGCAGAAGCACTTGAACAGGCGTTCAAGAAATCTGAGCACAGCGGTCGTCTCAACACTACAAAGGAGGGTCCCACGAAGCCGGTGGTCAACTCAGTGAGTTGAGCAATGCAGGACGGCATGCTGGGGACCTGGGCTATGCTGTGCACAATGGATTCCTTGCAAAAGTGCACAGAAGCCCTAGCAGCTGCAGTTCACGCAGAACACAGGATTACTGTCTGGCGTGGGGAGGCAAGGACTTACCTTCACCAAATTTGGACAGAAGGACCACTGGACTGTCGGGGTCACTTGGATCCAGCTACTGTGTTCCAGGGACCACGCTCGTCGAGATGAGAGGGGACCCAGAGGACCGGTGATGCAAAAGTTTGGTGCTTGCGTTAGCAGGGAGAAGATTCCGTCGACCCACAGAAGATTTCTTCTTGGCTTCCAGTGCAGGGTGAAGGCAGACAGCCCTCAGAGCATGCACCATCAGGAAAATGTCAAGAAAGCTGGCAGGATTAGGCGCTACGATGTTGCTGGTAGTCTTCTTGCTACGTTGTTGTGGTTTTGCAGGCGTTCTGGAGCAGTCAGCGGTCGTTTCTTGGCAGAAGTCGAAGAGAGAGATGCAGAACTCTGGTGACCTCTTGCATTCATTATCTGAAGAGAAAACCCACAGGAGAGACCGTAAACAGCCCTCAGAAGAGGATTGGCCACCAAACCAGGTAAGTACCTATTAGGAAGGTTCTCTGACGTCATCTGCTGGTACTGGCCACTCAGAGGCCTCCATTGTGCCCTCACACCTCTGCATGCAAGATGGCAGAGGTCTGGGACATACTGGAGGAGCTCTGGGCACCACCCCCGGGGTGGTGATGGACAGGGAGTGGTCACTCCCCTTTCTTTTGTCCAGTTTGCGCCAGAGCAGGGGCTGGGGATCCATGAACCGGTGTAGACTGGCTTATGCAAGGAGGGCACCATCTGTGCCCTTCAAAGCATTTCCAGAGGCTGGGGGAGGCTACACCCCCCCAGCCCTTAACACCTATTTCCAAAGGGAGAGGGTGTAACACCCTCTCTCAGAGGAAATCTTTTGTTCTGCCTTCCTGGGCTGCCCAGACCCCAGGAGGGCAGAAGCCTGTCTGTGGGTTGGCAGCATCAATAGCAGCAGTGAAAACCCCAGAGAGATAATTTGGCAGTACCCGGGGTCCATGCAGGAGCCCCAGGGATGCATGGGATTAGCACCCCAAAACCAGATTTGGCATGGGGGGACAATTCCATGATCTTACACATGTTACATGGCCATATTCGGAGTTACCATTGTGAAGCTACATATAGGTATTGACCTATATGTAGTGCACGCGTGTAATGGTGTCCCCGCACTCACAAAGTCGGGGGAAATTGCCCTGAACAAAGTGGGGGCACTTGGCTAGTGCCAGGGTGTAGGAGGCTGGCCTGGTTTGTAGTGAGTACCAAGGGGTACTTGCACTCTGCACCAGATCCAGGTATCCCTTATTAGTGTAGAAGAGGTGTCTAGCAGCTTCAGCTGATACAAAAGGGTAGCTTAGCAGAGCAGCTTAGGCTGAACTAGGAGACATGCAAAGCTCCCCCTATACCACTGGTGTCATATGCACAATATCATAAGAAAACACAATACACAGATATACTAAAAATAAAGGTACTTTATTTTTATGACAATATGCCAAAAGTATCTCAGTGAGTACCCTCAGTATGAGGATAGCAAATATACACAAGATATATGTGCACAATACCAAATATATGCAGTAATAGCAATAGAAAGCAATGCAAGCAATGTACAGTCACAATAGATTGCAATGAGAGCACATAGGTATAGGGGAAACACAAACCATATACTCTAGAAGTGGAATGCGAACCACAAATGGACCCCAAACCTATGTGAGCTTGTAGAGGGTCGCTGGGACTGTAAGAAAACAGTGGGGGTTAGAAAAATAGCCCACCCCAAGACCCTGAAAAGTAGGTGTAAAGTGCACCTAAGTTCCACAGAGAGCACAGAAGTCGTGATAGGGGAATTCTGCAAGGAAGACCAACACCAGCAATGCAACAACGATGGATTTCCAGACGAGAGTACCTGTGGAACAAGGGGACCAAGTCCAAAAGTCACGATCAAGTCGGGAGTGGGCAGATGCCCAGGAAATGCCAGCTGTGGGTGCAAAGAAGCTGCCACCGGATGGTAGAAGCTGTGGATTCTGCAAGAACGAAGAGGACTAGGAACTTCTCCTTTGGAGGATGGATGTCCCACGTCGTGAAGAAGCTTGCAGACGTGTTTCCGTGCAGAAAGATTGCAAACAAGCCTTGCTAGCTGCAAGGGTCGTGGTTAGGGTTTTTGGATGCTGCTGTGGCCCAAGAGGGACCAGGATATCGCCAATTGCGTGAGGAGACAGAGGGGGTGTCCAGCAAGACAAAGAGCCCACTCAGAAGCAAGCAGCACCCGCAGAAGTGCCAGAACAGGCACTACAAAGAAGAGTGAACCGGAGCTCACCCGAAGTCACAAAAGAAGGTCCCACGACACCGGAGGACAACTCAGGAGGTCGTGCACTGCAGGTTAGAGTGTTGGGGACCCAGGCTTGGCTGTGCACAAAGGAAATCCTGGAAGAGTGCACAGGAGCCGGAGCAGCTGCAAATCACTCGGTACCCATCAATGCAGTCTAGCGTGGGGAGGCAAGGACTTACCTCCACCAAACTTGGACTGAAGAATCACTGGACTGTGGGAGTCACTTGGACAGAGTTGCTGAGTTCCAGGGACCACGCTCGTCGTGCTGAGAGGGGACCCAGAGGACCGGTGATGCAGTCTTTTGGTGCCTGCGGTTGCAGGGGGAAGATTCCGTCGACCCACGGGAGATTTCTTTGGAGCTTGTAGTGCAGAGAGGAGGCAGACTACCCCCACAGCATACGCCACCAGGGAAACAGTCGAGAAGGCGGCCGGATCAGCGATACAAGGTTGCAGTAGTCGTCTTTGCTACTTTGTTGCAGTTTTGCAGGCATCCAGAGCAGTCAGCGGTCGATTCCTTGGCAGAAGGTGAAGAGAGAGATGCAGAGGCACTCTGGTGAGCTCTTGGGTTTGTTATCTAAAGAATTCCCCAAAGCAGAGACCCTAAATAGCCAGAAAAGGAGGTTTGGCTACCTAGGAAGGAGGATAGGCTAGCAACACAGGTAAGAGCCTATCAAAAGGAGTCTCTGACGTCACCTGCTGGCACTGGCCACTCAGAGCAGTCCAGTGTGCCAGCAGCACCTCTGTTTCCAAGATGGCAGAGGTCTGGAGCACACTGGAGGAGCTCTGGGCACCTCCCAGGGGAGGTGCAGGTCAGGGGAGTAGTCACTCACCTTTCCTTTGTCCAGTTTAGCGCCAGAGCAGGGCTGGGGGATCCCTGAACCGGTGTAGACTGGCTTATGCAGAGATGGGCACCATCTGTGCCCATCAAAGCATTTCCAGAGGCTGGGGGAGGCTACTCCTCCCCAGCCCTGACACCTTTTTCCAAAGGGAGAGGGTGTAACACCCTCTCTCTGAGGAAGTCCTTTGTTCTGCCTTCCTGGGCCAAGCCTGGCTGGACCCCAGGAGGGCAGAAACCTGTCTGAGGGGTTGGCAGCAGCTGCAGTGAAACCCCGGGAAAGGTAGTTTGGCAGTACCCGGGTCTGAGCTAGAGACTCGGGGGATCATGGAATTGTCTCCCCAATGCCAGAATGGCATTGGGGTGACAATTCCATGATCTTAGACATGTTACATGGCCATGTTCGGAGTTACCATTGTGACGCTATACATATGTAGTGACATATGTATAGTGCACGCGTGTAATGGTGTCCCCGCACTCACAAAGTCCTGGGGATTTGCCCTGAACAATGTGGGGGCACCTTGGCTAGTGCCAGGGTGCCCACACACTAAGTAACTTAGCACCCAACCTTTACCAGGTAAAGGTTAGACATATAGTTGACTTATAAATTACTTAAGTGCAGTGGTAGATGGCTGTGAAATAACGTGGACGTTATTTCACTCAGGCTGCAATGGCAGGCCTGTGTAAGAATTGTCAGAGCTCCCTATGGGTGGCAAAATAAATGCTGCAGCCCATAGGGATCTCCTGGAACCCCAATACCCTGGGTACCTCAGTACCATATACAAGGGAATTATAAGGGTGTTCCAGTATGCCAATGTAAATTGGTGAAATTGGTCACTAGCCTGTTAGTGACAATTCAGAAAGAAATGAGAGAGCATAACCACTGAGGTTCTGGTTAGCAGAGCCACAGTGAGACAGTTAGTCATAACACAGGTAACACATACAGGGCACACTTATGAGCACTGGGGCCCTGGCTGGCAGGGTCCCAGTGACACACACAACTAAAACAACATATATACAGTAAAATATGGGGGTAACATGCCAGGCAAGATGGTACTTTCCTACACAGGGTGCCCTCATAATTAGTAACTCTGCACCTAACCTTCACTAAGTGAGGGTTAGACATATAGGTGACTTATAAGTTACTTAAGTGCAGAGTAAAATGGCTGTGAAGTAACGTGGACGTTATTTCACTCAAGTGGCAGTCCTGTGTAAGAAGTGTCTGAGCTCCCTATGTGTGGCAAATGAAATGCTGGAGCCCATAGGGATCTCCTGGGACCCCAATACCTTGGGTACCTAGGTACCATATACTAGGGAATTATAACGGTGTTCCAGTGTGCCAATCAGAACTGGTGAAAATGGTCACTAGCCTGCAGTGACAATTTTAAAGACAGAGAGAGCATAAGCACTGAGATTCTGGTTAGCAGAGCCTCAGTGATACAGTCAGGCACCACACAGGGAACACATATAGGCCACAACTATGAGCACTGGGGTCCTGGCTAGCAGGATCCCAGTAACACTGGCAAAAACAAACTGACACACAAGTAAAAATGGGGGTAACATGCCAGGCAAGATGGTACTTTCCTACACAGAGAAACCAACCATGAACTGGTTTAAAATGGGATAAGGTAACGCCATTGTTATCCCATGGGAGAGACAGACCTTGCAGTAGTGAAAAAAACAAATTAAAGTGCTTTTCACTACGAGGACATGTAAAAGTTAACAGTACATGCCCTACTTCTTAAATGCATTGCACACTGCCTACTGGGCCCTCCAGGGCCTGCCTTAGGGGTGACAGAGTGTAGGAGGCTGGCCTGGTTTGTAGTAAGTACCAGAGGTACTTACACCAGGACCAGATATCCCTCATTAATGAATTGTAGGCAGTGTCTAGAAGCCAGGCTGTCTTGGGTAGCTGTAGCTGAGCAGCCAAGGCTTATCTAGGACACATGCAATGTTCATGCAAAACCACTGTAGTCACACAGCACTTATACACATCAAAAGAAAATACTCAGTGTTACAAAAATAAAGGTACTTTATTTTGGTGACACAAATGCCAAAAATACCTTAGATACTATACTCCCTTAAGAGGTAAGTAATATCCACATTTTCTACACTAGAATGCAGTAATATCGGGAAAAACAGTAAGAAAACAGTGCAAAAAGTTGAAAATCACAATCGATAGCAGTGGGCCTAGGGTTAACACAAACCATATACTAAAATAGTTGATTGCGAAAGTCAGTTTCCCACCTAGGCAAGTGTAGTGTGTTGAGGGGTGCTGGGAGTGTAAGACAACACCAAAGATAAGTAATAGAACCCACCCCACAGCCCAGGAAAGCAGGAGTAAATCACAGTAAGTTTCCTAGAACACACAAGAACATGTGAAGAAGATTATGTAAGTACCAGAAGAGACTACAAGACCCCAATGATGGATTCCTGGCCCTGAAGACATGTGAAAGAAGGGGACCAAGTCCAAGAAGCACTGAAGAATCCAGGGAGAACAGGAGCCCCTGCTAACCCGGATGAAGATGCAAAAGAAGAACCACTGGTGAAGAACATTCAGTACTGCACCCAGGAACACGGATGCGGGTTCCTGGTTGGTGCAGATGATGTCCCACGTCGGATGGATGATTGCAGTCTGGTTTGCGTTGCTGGATTCCGCCAACAAGCCTTGGCACACGCAAAGCTTGCAGTTAGCGGAAAATGGCGCAGCTCGGGCCAGGAGGGACCTGGTGGCCTCTACCCAGGAGGGGGTGACAGAGGGGGCTCTCAGCAACTCAGAGAGCCCTCAGACGACCAGGCAGCGCGCACAGGAGCCCCACAGCACCGGGACGAAGAAGGTGCAAATGGAGGCCAATGCAGCACTACACAAAGGGATCCCACACCGTCAGAGAACCACTCAGGAAGCTGTGCTGAGCACGAAGAACTTTGTGGAAGGTCGCACAAAAGCATTGGCATCTGCAAAACACGCGGTGCATGGGGATACTGCCTTGCTTGCGGAGGCAAGCTCTTACCTCCACCAAAGTTGGATAGCTGGACCTTAGGACTGTCGGGACCACTTCAGTCCACTTCCTGTGTTGCTGGATCCACGCACTTTGTCAGGAAAGGGGACTCTCGCCTCCATTCCTCGCTGCAGAGGGGTGCCTGCTGAAGCAGGGAAGTGACTACTTCACTTTCAGGGAGTTTCCTTCGTTCTTCTGGTGCAGGCTGAAGACCGGCAGTCCTTGGAAATGCACGACCTGGAAACAGTTGCAGCTGCTGGCAGGAGCTGAAGATACAATGTTGCAAAAGTCATCTTTTCTTCTTTGTTGCAGTTTGTAGAGTTCCTAGAGGGTCCAGATGCAGTTTTGTTGATAGAAGGTGAAGTAAAGGATTCAGAGGATTCCTGCTGGAGTCTTGCAATCAGAATCTGAGGAAACACCCAGAGGAGAGACCCTAAATAGCCCTGAAAGGGGGATTGGTCAGCTACACAGGTAAGCACCTATCAGGGGAGGGTTCTGACGGCACCTGCTGTCACTGGCCACTCAGATGCTTCCAGAGTGCCCCACCACCTTCGAATCCAACATTGCAAAATTGTAAAAACCAGGGACACTCTGGAGGAGCTCTGGGCACCACCCCTGGGGTGGTAATGGACAGGGGAGTGGTCACTCCCCTTTCCTTTGTTCAGTTTCACGCCAGAGGAGGGACTGGGAGTTCCTGAACTGGCATAGGCCGGATTATGGAAGGAGGGCACCATCTGTGCCCTTCAAAGCATTTCCAGAGGCTCAGGGAGACTATCCCGCCCATGCCTGTAACACCTATTTCCAAAGGGAGAGTGTAGGAAGTTGGCTCTGTATATAGTATCTCAAAGTGAGAAATAGTGTGCACAGAGTCCCAGAGTTCCCCTTAGAGGTTGATAGTGGCAAAATTAGATAATACTAATTCTGTAGTTTGTGGTAGTGTGGTCGAGCAGTAAGCTTATCAGAGGAAAGTGTTAAGCATTTGTTGTACACACACAGGCAATAAATGAGGTACACACACTCAAAAACTTAACTCCAGGCCAATAGATTTTTATATAGAAAAATATATTTTCTTAATTTATTTTTAGAACCACATGATTCAAATTTTAGGTAAGTACATAAAGTGCAAGGCACTTCACACAGGTAAGTATAGAACTTTGATTTACAACAGTAGTACACACAGTTTTGGTTAAAATGGCAAATAGCTATTTTAAAAGTGGACACTGCAAAAATCAAAAGTTCCTGGGGGAGGTAAGCAATAGTTAGTTTTTCAGGTAAGTAAAGCACTTTCAGTCAATCTCCTGGGCACAGGCAGTCTACCGTTGGGGGTTCCAGGCAATCCCAAAGCCACCACACCAGCAACACAGGGCCGATCAAAGGAGGGCGCAAACAGCACAGGCGCCTATGGAGAACAGGGGTGCTCCGGTTCCGGTCTGCTTGCAGGTAAGTACCTGTGTCCTCAGGGAGCAGACCAGGGGGGTTTTGTAGAGCACTTGGGGGGACCAACACAAGTACACAAAACTCAGTGGTACATGGGCGGCTGGGTGCTGTGTTCAAAGTAGGAGTTGGGCTTTGTATTGAAAACCACGGAGGGACCTGGGGGTCACCCTGGCGATGCAGGCAGGGCACAAGGGGGCTTCTCGGGCCAGCCACCAACTGGGCTAGGATGAGGGCCGCCTGCTGGTCACTCCTGCACTGGTAGGTGGTTCCTCTCTGTCCTGGGGGCTGCGGGTGCAGTGCTTGGTCCAGGTGTCGGGTTCCTTTGTTACCAGGCAGTCGGGGTCAGGAGGAGCCTCTGGATCCTCTCCGTAGGTGTTGTTGTGTGGGTGCAGGGAGGTCGACTCAGGGTGTCCATGTTGTTGGAGTTGCCTGGGAGTCCTCTCTGCAGTGTTGGTTTCTCCAAACTCGAGCCGGGGGCGTCGGGTGCAGAGTGTGAGGACTCACGGTTCTGGTGGGAAGTTAGAGTCTCTTTAAAGTTGCTTGTTTTTTAGTTATTTCTGGACAGAGCTGCTGTCCTCGGGAAGGTTCTTGGTCCTTTCGGTGCAGGTCAGTCCTCTGAGTCCTCAGATGTCGCTAGTCCTGCTGGATGCGTCACTGTGCAGGATGTTTGATTTGGGAGACAGGCCGGTAGGGCTGGGGCCAAGTCAGTTGTTATCTCCGTCGTCTCTGCGGGGATTTCAGGTCAGCAGTCCTTCTTCTTTCTTCAGGTTGCAGGAATCTGATTTCTTGGGTTCAGGGTCGCGGCTAAATACTGAATTTAGGTGTGTGTTTAGGCCTGGGGAGCAGTAGCCTATGGCTACTGCCCTGGAGGGTGGCTATACCCTCTTTGTGCCTCCTCCCTGAGAGGAGGGGGGCACATCCCCATTCATATTGGGGGAATCTTCCAAAACCAAGATGGAGAACTTCTTAAAGCAGGGGTCAACTCAGCTCAGGACACCTTAGGGGCTGTCCTGACTGATGGGTGACTCCTCCTTGTTTTTCTCATTATCTCCTCCGGACTTGCCGCCAAAACTGGGGGCTGTGTCCGGAGGGGCGGGCATCTCTATTAGCTGGGATGCCCTGGGGCGCTGTAACAACCGGCATAAGCCTTTGAGGCTTAAAGCCAGGTGTTATTGTTCCTGCAGGGGGAGTTGAGAATCACCTCCACCCAGTGCAGGCTTTATTCCTGGCCACAGAGTGACAAAGGCACTCACCCCATGTGGCCAGAAACTCATCTGGTTGTGACAGGCTGGCAGGAACTGGTCAGCCTAACACTAGGAATTGGAATGTCGTGTCTTTTCTTGGAATGTCGTGTGGAATGTCATGTCTTTTCTTGGAATGTCATGTCTTTTCTTGGAATGTGTAGAATGTCATGTCTTTTCCTGGAATGTCATGACCTTTTTTGGAATGTCATGTCTTTTCTTGGAATGTCATGTCTTTTTTTGGAATGTCATGTCTTTTCTTGGAATGTCATGTCTTTTTTTGGAATGTCCTGTCTTTTCCTGGAATGTGTGGAATGTTGTGTCATTTCTTGGAATGTCATGTCTTTTCTTGGAATGTCATGTCTTTTTTTGGAATGTCATGTCTTTTCCTGGAATGTGTGGAATGTCATATCTTTTCTTGGAATGTCATGTCTTTTCTTGGAATGTGTGGAATGTCATGTCTTTTCCTGGAATGTCATGTCTTTTTTTGGAATGTCATGTCTTTTCTTGGAATGTCATGTCTTTTCCTGGAATGTCATGTCTTTTCATGGAATGTCATGTCATTTTTTTGGAATGTCATGTCTTTTCCTGTAATGTGTGGAATGTCGTGTCTTTTCTTGGAATGTCATGTGGAATGTCATGTCTTTTCTTGGAATGTCATGTCTTTTTTTGGAATGTGTGGAATGTCATGTCTTTTCCTGGAATTTCATGTCTTTTCCTGGAATGTCATGTCTTTTCTTAGAATGTCATGTCTTTTCCTGCACTGTCATGTCTTTTCTTGGAATGTCATGTCTTTGTTTGGAATGTCATGTCTTTTCCTGGAATGTGTGGAATGTCGTGTCATTTCTTGGAATGTCATGTCTTTTCTTGGAATGTCATGACTTTTTTTGGAATGTCATGTCTTTTCTTGGAATGTCATGTCTTTTCCTGGAATGTCATGTCTTTTTTTGGAATGTCATGTCTTTTCTTGGAATTTCATGTATTTTCATGGAATGTGTGGAATGTCGTGTCTTTTCTTGGAATGTCGTGTCTTTTCCTGGAATGTCATGTCTTTTTTTGGAATGTCATGTCTTTTCTTGGAATGTCATGTCTTTTTTAGGAATGTCGTGTGGATTGTCGTGTCTTTTCTTGAAATGTCGTGTCTTTTCCTGGAATGTCATCTCTTTTCTTGGAATGTCATGTCTTTTCTTGGAATGTCATGTCTTTTTTAGGAATGTCATGTCTTTTCCTGGAATGTGTAGAATGTCGTGTCTTTTCTTGGAATGTCGTGTGGAATGTCATGTCTTTTCATGGAATATCATGTCTTTTCTTGGAATGTCATGTCTTGGAATGTCATGTTGTTTCTTGGAATGTCACGTCTTTTCCTGGAATGTGTGGAATGTTGTGTCTTTTCTTGGAATGTCATGTCTTTTCTTGGAATGTCATGTCTTTTTTTGGAATGTCATGTCTTTTCCTGGAATGTGTGGAATGTCGTGTCTTTTCTTGGAATGTTGTGTGGAATGTCATGTCTTTTCTTGGAATGCATGTCTTTTCTTGGAATGTGTGGAATGTCATGTCTTTTCTTGGAATGTCATGTCTTTTCTTGGAATGTCATGTCTTTTTTTTGGAATGACATGTCTTTTCCTGGAATGTGTGGCATGTCGTGTCTTTTCTTGGAATGTCATGTCTTTTTTTGGAATGTCATCTCTTTTCTTGGAATGTCATGTCTTTTCCTGGAATGTCAAGTCTTTTTTTGTAATGCCATGTCTTTTATTGGAATGTCATGTCTTGTCCTGGAATGTCATGTCTTTTTTTGGAATGTAGTGTGGATTGTTGTGTCTTTTCTTGGAATGTCGTGTCTTTTCCTGGAATGTCATGTCTATTTTTGGAATGTCATGTCTTTTCCTGGAATGTGTGTAATGTCGTGTTTTTTCTTGGAATGTCATGTCTTTTCTTGCAATGTCATGTCTTTTCATGGAATGTGTGGAATGTCGTGTCTTTTTTTGGAATGTTTTGTGGAATGTCATGTCTTTTTTTGGAATGTCATGTCTTTTCCTGGAATGTGTGGAATGTCATGTCTTTTTTTGGAATGTCATGTCTTTTCCTGGAATGTGTGGAATGTCGTGTCTTTTCTTGGAATGTCATGTCTTTTTTTGGAATGTCATGTCTTTTCTTGGAATGTGTGGAATGTCATGTCTTTTCCTGGAATGTCATGTCTTTTTGTGGAATGTCATGTCTTTTCCTGGAATGTGTGGAATGTCGTGTCTTTTCTTGGAATGTGTAGAATGTCATGTCTTTTCTTGGAATGTCATGTCTTGGAATGTCACGTCTTTTCTTGGAATGTCATGTCTTTTTTTGGAATGTCATGTCTTTTCCTGGAATGTGTGGAATGTCGTGTCTTATCTTGGAATGTCATGTGGAATGTCATGTCTTTTCTTGGAATGTCATGTCTTTTCTTGGAATGTGTGGAGTGTCATGTCTTTTCTTTGAATGTCATGTTTTTTTGTGGAATGTCATGTCTTTTCCTGGAAGGTGTGGAATGTCGTGTCTTTTCTTGGAATGTCATGTCTTTTCTTGGAATGTCATCTCTTTTTCTGGAATGTGTGCAATGTCGTGTCTTTTCTTGGAATGTCATGTCTTTTCTTGGAATGTGTGGAATGTAATGTCTTTTCTTGGAATGTCATGTCTTGGAATGTCATGTCTTTTCTTGGAATGTCATGTCTTTTATTGGAATGTCATGTCTTTTCCTGGAATGTGTGGAATGTTGTGTCTTTTCTTGGAATGTCGTGTCTTTTTTTGGAATGTGTGGAATGTCATGTCTTTTCTTGGAATGTCATGTCTTGGAATGTCATGTCTTTTCTTGGAATGTCATGTCTTTTTTTTGGAATGCCATGTCTTTTCCTGGAATGTGTGCAATGTCATGTCTTTTCTTGGAATGTCATGTCTTTTTTTGGAATGTCATGTCTTTTCCTGGAATGTGTGGAATGTCGTGTCTTTTCTTGGAATGTCGTGTGGAATGTCATGTCTTTTCTTGGACTGTCATGTCTTTTCTTGGAATGTGTGGAATGTCATGTCTTTTCTTGGAATGTCATGTCTTTTTTTGGAATGTCATGTCTTTTCTTGGAATGTAATGTCTTTTTTTGGAATGTCATGTCTTTTCTTGGAATGTGTGGAATGTTGTGTCTTTTCTTGGAATGTCATATCTTTTTTTGGAATGTCATCTCTTTTCTTGGAATGTCATGTCTTTTCCTGGAATGTGTGGAATGTCATGTGTTTTTTTGGAATGTCATGTCTTTTTTTTGGAATGTCATGTCTTTTCCTGGAATGTGTGGAATGTCGTGTCTTTTCTTGGAATGTCGTGTGGAATGTCATGTCTTTTCTTGGAATGTCATGTCTTTTCTTGGAATGTGTGGAATGTCATGTCTTTTCTTGGAATGTCATGTCTTGGAATGTCATGTCTTTTCTTGGAATGTCATGTCTTTTTTTCGAATGCCATGTCTTTTCCTGGAATGTGTGGAATGTCATGTCTTTTCTTGGAATATCATGTCTTTTTTTGGAATGTCATGTCTTTTCCTGGAATGTGTGGAATGTCGTGTCTTTTCTTGGAATGTCATGTGGAATGTCATGTCTTTTCTTGGAATGTCATGTCTTTTCTTGGAATGTGTGGAATGTCATGTCTTTTCTTGGAATGTCATGTCTTGGAATGTCATGTCTTTTCTTGGAATGTGATGTCTTTTTTGGAATGTCATGTCTTTTCCTGGAATGTGTGGAATGTCGTGTCTTTTCTTGGAATGTCATGTCTTTTTTTGGAATGTCATGTCTTATCTTGGAATGTCATATCTTTTTTGGAATGTTGTGTGGATTGTCGTGTCTTTTCTTGGAATGTCGTGTCTTGTCCTGGAATGTCATGTCTTTATTTGGAATGTCATGTCTTTTCCTGGAATGTCATGTCTTTTTTTGGAATGTCATATCATTTCTTGGAATGTCATGTCTTTTCCTGGAATGTCATGTCTTTTCTTGGAATGTCATGTCTTTTTTTGGAATGTCATGTCTTTTCCTAGAATTTGTGGAATGTCGTGTCTTTTCTTGGAATGTCATGTCTTGGAATGTCATGTCTTTTCTTGGAATGTCATGTCTTTTTTTGGAATGTCATGTCTTTTCCTGGAATGTGTGGAATGTCATGTCTTTTTTTGGAATGTCATGTCTTTTCCTGGAATATGTGGAATGTCGTGTCTTTTCTTGGAATGTCATGTCTTTTTTTGGAATGTCATGTCTTTTCTTGGAATGTGTGGAATGTCATGTCTTTTCCTGGAATGTCATTTCTTTTTATGGAATGTCATGTCTTTTCCTGGAATGTGTGGAATGTCGTGTCTTTTCTTGGAATGTGTAGAATGTCATGTCTTTTCTTGGAATGTCATGTCTTGGAATGTCACGTCTTTTCTTGGAATGTCATGTCTTTTTTTGGAATGTCATGTCTTTTCCTGGAATGTGTGGAATGTCGTGTCTTATCTTGGAATGTCATGTGGAATGTCATGTCTTTTCTTGGAATGTCATGTCTTTTCCTGGAATGTGTGGAGTGTCATGTCTTTTCTTTGAATGTCATGTTTTTTTGTGGAATGTCATGTCTTTTCCTGGAAGGTGTGGAATGTTGTGTCTTTTCTTGGAATGTCATGTCTTTTCTTGGAATGTCATCTCTTTTTCTGGAATGTGTGCAATGTTGTGTCTTTTCTTGGAATGTCATGTCTTTTCTTGGAATGTGTGGAATGTAATGTCTTTTCTTGGAATGTCATGTCTTGGAATGTCATGTCTTTTCTTGGAATGTCATGTCTTTTTTTGGAATGTCATGTATTTTCCTGGAATGTGTGGAATGTTGTGTCTTTTCTTGGAATGTCGTGTCTTTTTTTGGAATGTGTGGAATGTCATGTCTTTTCTTGGAATGTCATGTCTTGGAATGTCATGTCTTTTCTTGGAATGTCATGTCTTTTTTTTGGAATGCCATGTCTTTTCCTGGAATGTGTGCAATGTCATGTCTTTTCTTGGAATGTCATGTCTTTTTTTGGAATGTCATGTCTTTTCCTGGAATGTGTGGAATGTCGTGTCTTTTCTTGGAATGTCGTGTGGAATGTCATGTCTTTTCTTGGACTGTCATGTCTATTCTTGGAATGTGTGGAATGTCATATCTTTTCTTGGAATGTCATGTCTTTTTTTGGAATGTCATGTCTTTTCTTGGAATGTAATGTCTTTTTTTGGAATGTCATGTCTTTTCTTGGAATGTGTGGAATGTTGTGTCTTTTCTTGGAATGTCATGTCTTTTTTTGGAATGTCATCTCTTTTCTTGGAATGTCATGTCTTTTCCTGGAATGTGTGGAATGTCATGTCTTTTTTTGGAATGTCATGTCTTTTTTTTGGAATGTCATGTCTTTTCCTGGAATGTGTGGAATGTCGTGTCTTTTCTTGGAATGTCGTGTGGAATGTCATGTCTTTTCTTGGAATGTCATGTCTTTTCTTGGAATGTGTGGAATGTCATGTCTTTTCTTGGAATGTCATGTCTTGGAATGTCATGTCTTTTCTTGGAATGTCATGTCTTTTTTTCGAATGCCATGTCTTTTCCTGGAATGTGTGGAATGTCATGTCTTTTCTTGGAATATCATGTCTTTTTTTGGAGTGTCATGTCTTTTCCTGGAATGTGTGGAATGTCGTGTCTTTTCTTGGAATGTCGTGTGGAATGTCATGTCTTTTCTTGGAATGTGTGGAATGTCATGTATTTTCTTGGAATGTTATGTCTTGGAATGTCATGTCTTTTCTTGGAATGTGATGTCTTTTTTCGAATGTGATGTCTTTTCCTGGAATGTGTGGAATGTCGTGTCTTTTCTTGGAATGTCATGTCTTTTTTTTGGAATGTCATGTCTTTTCCCGGAATTTGTGGAATGTCGTGTCTTTTCTTGGAATGTCATGTCTTTTCTTGGAATGTCATATCTTTTCCTGGAATGTGTGGAATGTCGTGTCTTTTCTTGGAATGTCGTGTGGAATGTCATGTCTTTTCTTGGAATGTCATGTCTTGGAATGTCATGTCTTTTCTTGGAATGTCATGTCTTTTTTTCGAATGCCATGTCTTTTCCTGGACTGTGTGGAATGTCATGTCTTTTCTTGGAATATCATGTCTTTTTTTGGAGTGTCATGTCTTTTCCTGGAATGTGTGGAATGTCGTGTCTTTTCTTGGAATGTCGTGTGGAAAGTCATGTCTTTTCTTGGAATGTCATGTCTTTTCTTGGAATGTGTGGAATGTCATGTCTTTTCTTGGAATGTCATGTCTTGGAATGTCATGTCTTTTCTTGGAATGTGATGTCTTTTTTGGAATGTCATGTCTTTTCCTGGAATGTGTGGAATGTCGTGTCTTTTCTTGGAATGTCATGTCTTTTTTTGGAATGTCATGTCTTATCTTGGAATGTCATGTCTTTTCCTGGAATGTGTGGAATGTCATGTCTTTTTTTGGAATGTCATGTCTTTTTTTTGGAATGTCATGTCTTTTCCTGGAATGTGTGGAATGTCGTGTCTTTTCTTGGAATGTCGTGTGGAATGTCATGTCTTTTCTTGGAATGTCATGTCTTTTCTTGGAATGTGTGGAATGTCATGTCTTTTCTTGGAATGTCATGTCTTGGAATGTCATGTCTTTTCTTGGAATGTCATGTCTTTTTTTCGAATGCCATGTCTTTTCCTGGAATGTGTGGAATGTCATGTCTTTTCTTGGAATATCATGTCTTTTTTTGGAGTGTCATGTCTTTTCCTGGAATGTGTGGAATGTCGTGTCTTTTCTTGGAATGTCGTGTGGAATGTCATGTCTTTTCTTGGAATGTGTGGAATGTCATGTATTTTCTTGGAATGTTATGTCTTGGAATGTCATGTCTTTTCTTGGAATGTGATGTCTTTTTTCGAATGTGATGTCTTTTCCTGGAATGTGTGGAATGTCGTGTCTTTTCTTGGAATGTCATGTCTTTTTTTTGGAATGTCATGTCTTTTCCCGGAATTTGTGGAATGTCGTGTCTTTCTTGGAATGTCATGTCTTTTCTTGGAATGTCATATCTTTTCCTGGAATGTGTGGAATGTCGTGTCTTTTCTTGGAATGTCGTGTGGAATGTCATGTCTTTTCTTGGAATGTCATGTCTTGGAATGTCATGTCTTTTCTTGGAATGTCATGTCTTTTTTTCGAATGCCATGTCTTTTCCTGGACTGTGTGGAATGTCATGTCTTTTCTTGGAATATCATGTCTTTTTTTGGAGTGTCATGTCTTTTCCTGGAATGTGTGGAATGTCGTGTCTTTTCTTGGAATGTCGTGTGGAAAGTCATGTCTTTTCTTGGAATGTCATGTCTTTTCTTGGAATGTGTGGAATGTCATGTCTTTTCTTGGGAATGTCATGTCTTGGAATGTCATGTCTTTTCTTGGAATGTGATGTCTTTTTTGGAATGTCATGTCTTTTCCTGGAATGTGTGGAATGTCGTGTCTTTTCTTGGAATGTCATGTCTTTTTTTGGAATGTCATGTCTTATCTTGGAATGTCATGTCTTTTTTGGAATGTTGTGTGGATTGTCGTGTCTTTTCTTGGAATGTCGTGTCTTTTCTATGGAATGTCATGTCTTTTTTTGGAATGTCATGTCTTTTCCTGGAATGTCATGTCTTTTTTTGGAATGTCATATCATTTCTTGGAATGTCATGTCTTTTCCTGGAATGTCACGTCTTTTCTTGGAATGTCATGTCTTTTTTTGGAATGTCATGTCTTTTCCTGGAATTTGTGGAATGTCGTGTCTTTTCTTGGAATGTCATGTCTTTTCATGGAATGTCATATCTTTTCCTGGAATGTGTGGAATGTCGTGTCTTTTCTTGGAATGTCTTGTGGAATGTCATGTCTTTTCTTGGAATGTCATGTCTTTTCTTGGAATGTGTGGAATGTCATGTCTTTTCCTGGAATTTCATGTCTTTTCCCGGAATGTCATGTCTATTCCTGGAATGTCATGTCTTTTTTTGGAATGTCATGTCTTTTATTGGAATTTCATGTATTTTCCTGGAATGTGTGGAATGTCGTGTCTTTTCTTGGAATGTCGTGTCTTTTCCTGAAATGTGATGTCTTTTTTTGGAATGTCATGTCTTTTCTTGGAATGTCATGTCTTTTTTTGGAATGTCGTGTGGATTGTCGTGTCTTTTATTGAAATGTCGTGTCTTTTCCTGGAATGTCATGTCTTTTCTTGGAATGTCATGTCTTTTTTAGGAATGTCATGTCTTTTCCCTGGAATGTGTGGAATGTCGTGTCTTTTCTTGGAATGTCGTGTCTTTTTTTGGAATGAGTGGAATGTCATGTCTTTTCTTGGAATGTCATGTCTTGGAATGTCATGTCTTTTCTTGGAATGTCATGTCTTTTTTTTTGGAATGTCATGTCTTTTCCTGGAATGTGTGGAATGTCAATGCTTTTCTTGGAATGTCATCTCTTTTTTTGGAATGTCATGTCATTTCCTGGAATGTGTGGAATGTCGTGTATTTTCTTGGAATGTCGTGTGGAATGTCATGTCTTTTCTTGGAATGTCATGTCTTTTCTTGGGATGTGTGGAATGTCATGTCTTTTCTTGGAATGTCATGTCTTGGAATGTCATGTCTTTTCATGGAATGTGTGGAATGTCATGTCTTTTCTTGGAATGTCATGTCTTTTTTTGGAATGTTGTGTGGATTGTCGTGTCTTTTCTTGGAATGTCGTGTCTTTTCCTGGAATGTCATATCTTTTTTTGGAATCTCATGTCTTTTCTTGGAATGTCATGTCTTTTTTTGGAATGTCATGTCTTTTCCTGGAATGTGTGGAATGTTGTGTCTTTTCTTGGAATGTCGTGTCTTTTCTTGGAATGTCATGTCTTTTTTTTGGAATGTCATGTCTTTTCCTGGAATGTGTGGAATGTCATGTCTTTTCTTGGAATATCATGTCTTTTTTTTAAATGTGTGGAATGTTGTGTCTTTTCTTGGAAATTTCATGTCTTTTCTTGAAATGTCATGTCATTTTTTGGAATGTCATGTCTTTTCTTGGAATGTCATGTCTTTTCCTGGAATGTCATGTCTTTTCTTGGAATGTGTGGAATCTTGTGTCTTTTTGTGGAATGTCGTGTCTTTTCTTGGAATGTCATGTCTTTTTTTGGAATGTCGTGTCTTTTCCTGAAATATGTTGCCTGTCGTGTCTTTTCTTGGAATGTCATGTCTTTTTTTGGAATGTCATTCTTTTCTTGGAATGTCTGGAATGTCGTGTCTTTTCTTGGAATGTCATGTCTTTTCTTGGAATGTCATGTCTTTTTTTTGGAATGTCATGTCTTTTCCTGGAATTTGTGGAATGTCGTGTCTTTTCTTGGCATGTCGTGTGGAATGTCATGTCTTTTCTTGGAATGGCATGTCTTTTCTTGGAATGTGTGGAATATCATATCTTTTCTGGAATGTTATGTCTTTTCTTGGAATGTGTGGAATGTCATGTCTTTTATTGGAATGTCATGTCTTTTCCTGGAATGTGTGGAATGTCGTGTCTTTTCTTGGAATGTCATGTTTTTTCTTGGAATGTCATGTCTTTTCTTGGAATGTGTGGAATGTCGTGTCATTTCTTGGAATGTCTGACTTTTTTTGGAATGTCATGTCTTTTTTTGGAATGTCATGTCTTTTCCTGGAATGTCATGTCTTTTTTTGGAATGTCATGTCTTTTCTTGGAATGTGTGAAATGTTGTGTCTTTTCTTGGAATGTCTTGTCTTTTCCTGGAATGTGTGGAATGTCGTGTCTTTTCTTGGAATGTCGTGTCTTTTTTTATAATGTCATGTCTTTTCCTTGAATGTGTGGAATGTCGTGTCTTTTCTTGGAATGTCATGTCTTTTCTTGGAATGTCATATCTTTTCTTGGAATGTCATGTCTTTTTTTGGAATGTCATGTCTTTTCCTGGAATGTGTGGAATGTCGTGTCTTTTCTTGGAATGTCATGTCTTTTCTTGGAATGTCATATCTTTTCTTGGAATGTCATGTCTTTTTTTGGAATGTCATGTCTTTTCCTGGAATGTGTGGAATGCTGTGTCTTTTCTTGGAATGTCATGTCTTTTCTTGGAATGTCATCTCTTTTCTTGGAATGTTATGTCTTTTTTTGGAATGTCATGTCTTTTCTTGGAATGTGTGGAATGTCATGTCTTTTCTTGGAATGTCATGTCGTGGAATGTCATGTCTTTTCTTGGAATGTCATGTCTTTTCTTGGAATGTCATGTCTTTTCCTGGAATGTGTGGAATGTCATGTCTTTTCTTGGAATGTCATGTCTTGGAATGTCATGTCTTTTCTTGGAATGTCATGTCTTTTTTTGGAATGTCATGTCTTTTCCTGGAATGTGTGGAATGTTCTGTCTTTTCTTGTAATGTCGTGTGGAATGTCATGTCTTTTCTTGGAATGTCATGTCTTTTCTTGGAATGTGTGGAATGTCATGTCTTTTCTTGGAATGTCATGTCTTGGAATGTCATGTCTTTTCTTGGAATGTCATGTCTTTTTTTTTAATGTCATGTCTTTTCCTGGAATGTGTGGAATGTCGTGTCTTTTCTTAGAATGTCATGTCTTTTCTTGGAATGTCATGTCTTTTTTTGGAATGTCATGTCTTTTCCTGGAATGTGTGGAATGTCAATGCTTTTCTTGGAATGTCATCTCTTTTTTTGGAATGTCATGTCATTTCCTGTAATGTGTGGAATGTCGTGTCTTTTCTTGGAATGTCGTGTGGAATGTCATGTCTTTTCTTGGAATGTCATGTCTTTTCTTGGGATGTGTGGAATGTCATGTCTTTTCTTGGAATGTCATGTCTTGGAATGTCATGTCTTTTCATGGAATGTGTGGAATGTCATGCCTTTTCTTGGAATGTCATGTCTTTTTTTGGAATGTTGTGTGGATTGTCGTGTCTTTTCTTGGAATGTCGTGTCTTTTCCTGGAATGTCATATCTTTTTTGGGAATCTCATGTCTTTTCTTGGAATGTCATGTCTTTTTTTGCAATGTCATGTCTTTTCCTGGAATATGTGGAATGTCGTGTCTTTTCTTGGAATGTCATGTGGAATGTCATGTCTTTTCTTGGAATGTGTGGAATGTCATGTCTTTTCTTGGAATGTCATGTCTTTTCTTGGAATGTCATGTCTTTTTGTGGAATGTCATGTCTTTTCCTGGAATGTGTGGAATGTCGTGTCTTTTCTTGGAATGTGTGTAATGTCATGTCTTTTCTTGGAATGTCATGTCTTGGAATGTCACGTCTTTTCTTGGAATGTCATGTCTTTTTTTGGAATGTCATGTCTTTTCCTGGAATGTGTGGAATGTCATGTCTTTTCTTGGAATGTCATGTCTTGGAATGTCATGTCTTTTCTTGGAATGTCATGTCTTTTTTTGGAATGTCATGTCTTTTCCTGGAATGTGTGGAATGTTCTGTCTTTTCTTGTAATGTTGTGTGGAATGTCATGTCTTTTCTTGGAATGTCATGTCTTTTCTTGGAATGTGTGGAATGTCATGTCTTTTCTTGGAATGTCATGTCTTGGAATGTCATGTCTTTTCTTGGAATGTCATGTCTTTTTTTTTAATGTCATGTCTTTTCCTGGAATGTGTGGAATGTCGTGTCTTTTCTTAGAATGTCATGTCTTTTCTTGGAATGTCATGTCTTTTCCTGGAATGTGTGGAATGTCGTGTCTTTTCTTGGAATGTCGCGTGGAATGTCATGTCTTTTCTTGGAATGTCATGTCTTTTCTTGGAATGTCATCTCTTTTTTTGGAATGTCATGTCTTTTCCTGGAATGTCATGTCTTTTCTTGGAATGTCAAGTCTTTTCCTTGAATGTGTGGAATATCGTGTCTTTTCTTGGAATGTCATGTCTTTTTTTGGAATGTCATGTCTTTTCCTGGAATGTGTGGAATGTCGTGTCTTTTCTTGGAATGTCGCGGGAATGTCATGTCTTTTCTTGGAATGTCATGTCTTTTCTTGGAATGTCATCTCTTTTTTTGGAATGTCGTGTGGATTGTCGTGTCTTTTCTTGGAATGTCGTGTCTTTTCCTGGAATGTCATGTCTATTTTTGGAATGTCATGTCTTTTCTTGGAATGTCGTGTCTTTTTTTGGAATGTCATGTCTTTTCCTGGAATGTGTGGAATGTCGTGTCTTTTCTTGGAATGTCATGTCTTTTTTGGGAATGTCATGTCTTTTCTTGGAATGTCATGTCTTTTTTTGGAATGTCATGTCTTTTCCTGGAATGTGTGGAATGTCGTGTCTTTTCTTGTAATGTCATGTCTTTTTTTGGAATGTCATGTCTTTTCCTGGAATGTGTGGAATGTCATGTCTTTTCTTGGAATGTCATGTCTTTGTCTGGAATGTGTGGAATGTCGTGTCTTTTCTTGGAATGTTGTGTGGAATGTCATGTCTTTTCTTGGAATGTGTGAAATGTCGTGCCTTTTCTTGGAATGTCATGTCTTTTCCTGGAATGTGTGGAATGTTGTGTCTTTTCTTGGAATGTCATGTCTTTTTTTGGAATGTCATGTCTTTTCCTGGAATGTGTGGAATGTCGTGTCTTTTCCTGGAATGTCATGTCTTTTTTTTGGAATGTCATGTCTTTTCTTTGAATGTCATGTCTTTTCCTGGAATGTCATGTCTTTTTTTGGAATGTTATGTCTTTTCTTGGAATGTCATATCTTTTTTTGGAATGTCATGTCTTTTCCTGGAATGTGTGGAATGTCGTGTCTTTTCTTAGAATGTCATGTCTTTTTTTGCAATTTCATGTCTTTTCCTGGAATGTGTGGAATGTCATGTCTTTTCTTGGAATGTCATGTCTTTTCCTGGAATGTGTGGAATTTCATGTCTTTTCTTGGAATGTCGTGTGGAATGTCATGTCTTTTCTTGGAATGTGTGAAATGTCGTGTCTTTTCTTGGAATGTCATGTCTTTTCCTGGAATGTGTGGAATGTCGTCTCTTTTCTTGGAATGTCATTTCTTTTTTTGGAATGTCATGTCTTTTCCTGGAATGTGTGGAATGGCGTGTCTTTTCTTGGAATGTCATGTCTTTTCTTGGAATGTCATGTATTTTTTAGGAATATGTATGGAATGTCGTGTCTTTTCTTGGAATGTTGTGTGGAATGTCGTCTTTTCAAGGAATGTCATGTCTTTTCTTGGAATGTGTGGAATGTCATGTCTTTTCTTGGAATGTCATATCTTGGAATGTCATGTCTTTTCTTGGAATGTCATGTGTTTTTTGGAATGTCATGTCTTTTCCTGGAATGTGTGGAATGTCGTGTCTTTTCTTGGAATGTCTTGTCTTTTCTTGGAATGTCATGTCTTTTCCTGGAATGTGTGGAATGTCGTGTCTTTTCTTGGAATGTCATGTCTTTTCCTGGAATGTGTGGAATGTCGTGTCTTTTCTTGGAATGTCATGTCTTTTTTTGGAATGTCATGTCTTTTCCTGGAATGTGTGGAATGTCATGTCTTTTCTTGGAATGTCATGTCTTTTTTAGGAATGTCATGTCTTTTCCTGGAATATGTATGGAATGTCGTGTCTTTTCTTGGAATGTTGTGTGGAATGTCGTCTTTTCAAGGAATGTCATGTCTTTTCTTGGAATGTGTGGAATGTCATGTCTTTTCTTGGAATGTCATATCTTGGAATGTCATGTCTTTTCTTGGAATGTCATGTGTTTTTTGGAATGTCATGTCTTTTCCTGGAATGTGTGGAATGTCGTGTCTTTTCTTGGAATGTCTTGTCTTTTCTTGGAATGTCATGTCTTTTATTTGGAATGTCATGTCTTTTCCTGGAATGTGTGGAATGTCGTGTCTTTTCTTGGAATGTCATGTGGAATGTCATGTCTTTTGTTGGAATGTCATGTCTTTTCTTGGAATGTGTGGAATATCATGTCTTTTCCTGGAATGTTATATCTTTTCTTGGAATGTGTGGAATGTCATGTCTTTTAATGGAATGTCATGTCTTTTCCTGGAATGTGTGGAATGTCGTATCTTTTCTTGGAATGTCATGTCTTTTTTTGGAATGTCATGTCTTTTCTTGGAATGTCATGTCTTTTTTTGGAATGTCATGTCTTTTCCTGGAATGTGTGGAATGTCGTGTCTTTTCTTGGAATGTCATGTCTTTTTTTGGAATGTCATGTCTTTTCCTGGAATGTCATGTCTTTTTTTGGAATGTCATGTCTTTTCTTGGAATGTCATATCTTTTTTTGGAATGTCATGTCTTTTCCTGGAATGTGTGGAATGTCGTGTCTTTTCTTGGAATGTCATGTCTTTTTTTGGAATGTCATGTCTTTTCCTGGAATGTGTGGAATGTCACGTCTTTTATTGGAATGTCATGTCTTTTCCTGGAATGTGTGGAATGTCATGTCTTTTCTTGAAATGTCATGTCTTTTTTTGGAATGTCGTGTGGATTGTCATGTCTTTTCTTGGAATGTCGTGTCTTTTCCTGGAATGTCATGTCTTTTTTTGGAATGTCATGTCTTTTCTTGGAATGTCATGTCTTTTTTTGGAATTACATGTCTTTTCCTGGAATGTGTGGAATGTCGTGTCTTTTCTTGGAATGTCATGTCTTTTCCTGGAATGTCATGTCTTTTTTTGGAATGTCATGTCTTTTCTTCGAATGTCATATCTTTTTTTGGAATGTCATGTCTTTTCCTGGAATGTGCGGAATGTCATGTCTTTTCTTGGAATGTCATGTCTTTTTTTGGAATGTCATGTCTTTTTCTGGAATGTGTGGAATGTCATGTCTTTTCTTGGAATGTCATGTCTTTGTCTGGAATGTGTGGAATGTCGTGTCTTTTCTTGGAATGTTGTGTGGAATGTCATGTCTTTTCTTGGAATGTGTGAAATGTCGTGTCTTTTCTTGGAATGTCATGTCTTTTCCTGGAATGTGTGGAATTTCGTGTCTTTTCCTGGAATGTCATGTCTTTTTTTTGGAATGTCATGTCTTTTCTTGGAATGTCATGTCTTTTCCTGGAATGTCATGTCTTTTTTTGGAATGTCATGTCTTTTCTTGGAATGTCATATCTTTTTTTGGAATGTCATGTCTTTTCCTGGAATGTGTGGAATGTCGTGTCTTTTCTTGGAATGTCATGTCTTTTTTTGCAATTTCATGTCTTTTCCTGGAATGTGTGGAATGTCATGTCTTTTCTTGGAATGTCATGTCTTTTCCTGGAATGTGTGGAATGTCGTGTCTTTTCTTGGAATGTCATGTGGAATGTCATGTCTTTTCTTGGAATGTGTGAAATGTGTCTTTTCTTGGAATGTCATGTCTTTTCCTGGAATGTGTGGAATGTCGTGTCTTTTCTTGGAATGTCATTTCTATTTTTGGAATGTCATGTCTTTTCCTGGAATGTGTGGAATGTCGTGTCTTTTCTTGGAATGTCATGTCTTTTCTTGGAATGTCATGTATTTTTTAGGAATGTCATGTCTTTTCCTGGAATGTGTGGAATGTCGTGTCTTTTCTTGGAATGTCATGTCTTTTCTTGGAATGTGGGGAATGTCATGTCTTTTCTTGGAATGTCATGTCTTTTTTTGGAATGTCATGTCTTTTCCTGGAATGTGTGGAATGTCATGCCTTTTCCTGGAATGTCATGTCTTTTCCTGGATTGTGTAGAATATCGTGTCTTTTCTTGGAATGTTGTGTGGAATGTCATGTCTTTTCATGGAATGTCATGTCTTTTCTTGGAATGTGTGGAATGTCATGTCTTTTCTTGGAATGTCATGTCTTGGAATGTCATGTCTTTTCTTGGAATGTCATGTCTTTTTTGGAATGTCATGTCTTTTCCTGAATGTTATGTGTTTTTTTGGAATGTGTGAAATGTTGTGTCTTTTCTTGGAATGTGTGGAATGTCATGCCTTTTCCTGGAATGTCATGTCTTTTCCTGGATTGTGTAGAATATCGTGTCTTTTCTTGGAATGTTGTGTGGAATGTCATGTCTTTTCATGGAATGTCATGTCTTTTCTTGGAATGTGTGGAATGTCATGTCTTTTCTTGGAATGTCATGTCTTGGAATGTCATGTCTTTTCTTGGAATGTCATGTCTTTTTTGGAATGTCATGTCTTTTCCTGAATGTTATGTGTTTTTTTGGAATGTGTGAAATGTTGTGTCTTTTCTTGGAATGTGTGGAATGTCATGTCTTTTCCTGGAATTTCATGTCTTTTCTTGGAATGTCATGTCTTTTCCTGGAATGTCATGTCTTTTCCTGGAATTTGTGGAATGTCGTGTCATTTCTTGGAATGTCATGTCTTTTCTTGGATTGTCATGTCTTTTCCTGGAATGTGTGAAATGTCGTGTCTTTTCTTGGAATGTCATGTCTTTTCTTGGAATGTCGTGTCTTTTTTTGGAATGTCATTTCTTTTCCTGGAATGTGTGGAATGTCGTGTCTTTTCTTGGAATGTCGTGTGGAATGTCATGTCTTTTCTTGGAATGTCATGTCTTTTCCTGGAATGTCATGTCTTTTTTTGGAATGCCATGTATTTTCCTGGAATGTGTGGAATTTCGTGTCTTTTCTTGGAATGTAGTGTCTTTTCTTGGAATGTCATGTCTTTTTTTTGGAATGTCATGTCTTTTCCTGGAATGTGTGGAATGTTGTGTCTTTTCTTGGAATGTCGTGTCTTTTCTTGGAATGTCATGTCTTTTTTTTGGAATGTCATGTCTTTTCCTGGAATGTGTGGAATGTCATGTCTTTTCTTGGAATGTCATGTCTTTTCTTGAAATGTGTGGAATGTTGTGTCTTTTCTTGGAAATTTCATGTCTTTTCTTGGAATGTCATGTCATTTTTTGGAATGTCATGTCTTTTCTTGGAATGTCATGTCTTTTCCTGGAATGTCATGTCTTTTCTTGGAATGTCAGGTCTTTTCCTGGAATGTGTGGAATCTTGTGTCTTTTTTTGGAATGTCGTGTCTTTTCTTGGAATGTCATGTCTTTTTTTGGAATGTCGTGTCTTTTCCTGAAATATGTGGACTGTCGTGTCTTTTCTTGGAATGTCATGTCTTTTTTTGGAATGTCATTCTTTTCTTGGAATGTGTGGAATGTCGTGTCTTTTCTTGGAATGTCATGTCTTTTCTTGGAATGTCATGTCTTTTTTTTGGAATGTCATGTCTTTTCCTGGAATGTGTGGAATGTCATGTCTTTTCTTGGCATGTTGTGTGGAATGTCATGTCTTTTCTTGGAATGGCATGTCTTTTCTTGGAATGTGTGGAATATCATGTCTTTTCCTGGAATGTTATGTCTTTTCTTGGAATGTGTGGAATGTCATGTCTTTTATTGGAATGTCATGTCTTTTCCTGGAATGTGTGGAATGTCGTGTCTTTTCTTGGAATGTCATGTTTTTTCTTGGAATGTCATGTCTTTTCTTGGAATGTGTGGAATGTCGTGTCATTTCTTGGAATGTCATGACTTTTTTTGGAATGTCATGTCTTTTCTTGGAATGTCATGTCTTTTCCTGGAATGTCATGTCTTTTTTTGGAATGTCATGTCTTTTTTTGGAATGTCATGTCTTTTCCTGGAATGTCATGTCTTTTTTTGGAATGTCATGTCTTTTCTTGGAATGTGTGAAATGTTGTGTCTTTTCTTGGAATGTCTTGTCTTTTCCTGGAATGTGTGGATTGTCGTGTCTTTTCTTGGAATGTCGTGTCTTTTTTTATAATGTCATGTCTTTTCCTTGAATGTGTGGAATGTCGTGTCTTTTCTTGGAATGTCATGTCTTTTCTTGGAATGTCATATCTTTTCTTGGAATGTCATGTCTTTTTTTGGAATGTCATGTCTTTTCCTGGAATGTGTGGAATGTCGTGTCTTTTCTTGGAATGTCATGTCTTTTCTTGGAATGTCATATCTTTTCTTGGAATGTCATGTCTTTTTTTGGAATGTCATGTCTTTTCCTGGAATGTGTGGAATGCTGTGTCTTTTCTTGGAATGTCATGTCTTTTCTTGGAATGTCATCTCTTTTCTTGGAATGTCATGTCTTTTCTTGGAATGTCATGTCTTTTTTTGGAATGTGTGGAATGCTGTGTCTTTTCTTGGAATGTCATGTCTTTTCTTGGAATGTCATCTCTTTTCTTGGAATGTTATGTCTTTTTTTGGAATGTCATGTCTTTTCTTGGAATGTCGTGTCTTTTCCTGGAATGTCATGTCTTTTTTTGGAATGTCATGTCTTTTCTTGGAATGTCATGTCTTTTTTTGGAATGTGTGGAATGTTGTGTCTTTTCTTGGAATGTCATGTCTTTTTTTGGAATGTCATGTCTTTTCTTGGAATGTCATGTCTTTTCCTGGAATATCATGTCTTTTTTTGGAATGTCATGTCTTTTCTTGGAATGTCATGTCTTTTTTTGGAATGTCGTGTGGATTGTTGTGTCTTTTCTTGGAATGTCGTGTCTTTTCCTGGAACGTCATGTCTTTTTTTGGAATGTCATGTCTTTTCGTGGAATGTGTGGAATGTCGTGTCTTTTCTTGGAATGTCATGTCTTTTCTTGGAATGTCATGTCTTTTTTTGGAATGTCATGTCTTTACCTGGAACTGATTAGAGAAGTTTCAGTCCTACTTCAGTGATTGGGTTACAGACGGGGAATGTTGATTCTCCTGAAAGGTCCTGGGACTGGTCCAAAGCGTTTCCGTCTGTAAGTGTATCTCGCCTTTGCAGAACTGACAGTCTGTTTTGAGTGATGTGGAAGTAGCACTTCTGGGAAAGGCATAGGGCAGGTCCTGCCTGGATGACTGCCTGTACACAAAAAAAGAAGACTGCTATCTCTACCTCCCAAAACCCTCCATTACACCAAACGGTAGTGCTCAAGAAAAGACAGCAGTCCTCTACTTAAAGGTTCACTGCTGCATTGCTAAAGCTGTACTTTCTCCATCCTCCCACACCTTAATGTCTGTTGGTAAACTCAAGGCTTACGATTACTAGCAGTTCAGTTTCTTGTCCAGAGAGGCTACCCGTCAACTTTAGTCATGACATTGGCCTCACAGGAACACAATTGAATTCAACATTGAGTCTCAGTACAAGTCACTATGTGAACTCCCCATCTACACACCACTCACTCAGGGATGTCAGCAGAGGGTCTGGCACATAATGGTATGGCAGAAATGTACTCGAGTGAGAGGGGTAGACATCTCACTCATCAAGAACAGGAAAAATGCCTGTACCATACTACAGGTAAGAAATATTATGTTCCAACCACTCCTCTTTGCTTATGCCCATGGGCATGGCTATCAGACCCCTTTCTTTGTAAGACATGCTGAATGCATCCTTATCCGATATTGGATCTTTCATAGATTCACATGCTTGAATCATTCACATCGTCGAAATTGGAGTCCCATGGTACCATAATAAAGCAGCATGGAAGAACTATAATAGGCTATAATGGCAGTAGGCCATCGGTTTAATAGCTTATCTATGTCTTTAAAATAAAATAAAAAGGCCAAGCTTGAACTATGACCAATCAGGTGCTAGTACCCTCTAGAACACTCCCATGAGAGGCTGTTTCCCTCAGATTTTCTACTGCATGTCTTCTGAAGGGAATCTCCGTCAGCTCTGTTTTTTCCTGTGAGAACTAACTCTTTCTACATTTACAAAATCTGATTCATCCAAAGAAGGTCTCTTTCGTTCCTGCCAGCCCCTGGGAATAAAAGGCTGCATGGGAATGACTCACATAGAGACTGTCTGTATTGCCTGTACCCAGAACATGAGGTGAAGGAGTGTAAGATATGTTGAACCTGCTCCTCATAAACGCTGACAGAGAGAGAGAAGGAAGATTGCTTCTGTGGCTACAGGAGTCCAGATCCCTTAGCTCCAGCTCTTCAGGTGAAGACAGTAATACCACCATAAAACCCCATAAAAGGTTAAAATCTTACCAAGGGGTTTACGAGGAGAGCAGAAAGGTTTTGTAAACCCACCACAGGGAACCTCACAAAAAGGAGAAAATTCCCATGGTCTCCGCAGGGCCAGCTTCCTCACAACCATCTACTCAATCCCTGAAGAAAAAGGGGACTCATCACTGTCTCTTTCTTCTGAACTGTCATCAAAATCCTCTCTTAAAACTCTGTCAACGACGACACCTGTGAGAAAGTAGCCTCTTTCTAGCATGGTTACCCCCACTTTTGGCCTGTTTGTGAGTGTGCATCAGTGTGTTTCTACTGTGTCACTGAGATCCTACTAGCCAGAACCCCAGTGCTCATAGATAAAAACCTATATGTCAGTGTGTTTTGCCTGTCTCAGTGGGATCCTGCTGGCCAGGACCCCAGTGCTCATAGTGTGTGGCCTAATGTGTATGCCTCTGTGGTGCCTAACTCTGTAACTGAGGCTCTGCTAATCAGAACCTCAGTGCTTATGCTCTATCTGCTTGTAAATTTGCCACTGTAGGCCAGTGACTTCATGTACCAATTTCAATTGGCACACTGGACCCCCCTTAAAAGTCCCTAGTATATGGTACCTAGGTACCTAGGGCATTAGGGTTCCAGGAGATCCATATGGGCTGCAGCATTTCTTTTGCCACACATAGGGAGCTCAGACAAACCCTTGCACAGGCCTGCCATTGCAGCCTGTGTGAAATATCACATATTTTATTTCACAGCCATTTTCACTGCACTTAAGTAACTTATAAGTCACCTGTATGTCTAACCTTCACTTGCTGAAGGTTAGGTGCAAAGTTACTAAGTGTGAGGGCACCCTTTCACTAGCAAAGGTGCCCCCACATAGTTCAGGGCCATTTCCCCCAGACTTTGTGAGTGCGGGGACGCCATTACACGTGCACTACATATAGGTCAATACCTATATGTAGCTGCACAATGGAAACTCCAAATATGGCCATGTAAGGTGTCTAAGATCATGGAATTGTCCCTCATTCCAAATCTGGTATTGGGGAGCGAATTCCATGCATCCTGGGGGCTCCACTATGGACTCCTAGTACTGCAAACCAACTCTCTGAGGCTTGCACTGCAGCTACAGCTGCTGCCACATCACAAACTGTGTTCTGCCCTCCTGGAGTCTGAGCACCTCAGTCCTAGGAAGGCAGAACAAAGCATTTCCTCTGAGAGCAGGGTGTTACACCCTCTCCATTTGGAAATAGGTGTTACAGCCTGGGGAGGGGTAGCCTTCCCCCGCCTCTGGAAATACTTTGAAGGGCACAGATGGTGCCCTCCTTGCATACTCCACTCTACACCGGTTCAGGGACCCCTTGACCTCTGCTCTGGCGCAAAACTGGACAAAGGAAAGTTGAGTGACCACTCCCCTGTCCATCACCACCCTAGGGGTGGTGTCCAGAGCTCCTCCAGTGTGTCCCAGACTTCAGCCATCTTGCTTTGCAAAGTGTGGGGGCACTCTGGAGGGCTCTGAGTGGCCAGTGCCAGCAGCTGACGTCAGACACCTCTCCTGATAGGTCCTTGCCTGTTACCTGATAAGGTAGCCAATTCCCCTCTCAGGGCTATTTAGGGTCTCTCCTGTGGGTTCTCTTCAGATTCTACTTGCAAGTTTCCAGCAGGAATCCTCTGCAACTACTAGTTCATCCTCTGACCTCGGATCAACCGCAGCCTGCTCCAGGAACTGCTGTAACAGCAACAAAGTATCCACAAGGGATACTTTTCTTCTGCAACTTCAGCTCCACCCAGCAACTGCAACAGTTACTACGGTGTGCACGCTCTAAGGAGTCCTATCTTCACCCTGCACCAGAAGGACCGAAGAAATCTCCTATGGGGTGACACTGGCACCCTCTAAGTGGACGACCGGTTGTCTTGGACTTCTCTCACTGCAACAAGCGTGCTCCCTGGAACACAGAGGGTGGACCCCATCGACACAGAGTGTCCTGAGGTCCTGCTGTCGCAATTTGGAGGTGGTAAGGCCTTGCCTTCCCCCAAAACGACAGTACCCCTGTGCACTGCGTCTTCTTCACCTCTCTAGGCCTCTGTGCACTATTTGCAAAGTTCCTTCGTGCACAGCCTGGCCCAGGTCCCCCGCACTCTATCCTGCGTCGCTCAATTCGCTGAGTTGTTCTCCTGCGGCGTGGGACCTTCCTTTGTAGTGCTGCACAAATCACATTTTGCACCACGTTTGTCCCCAAGTCCTGGGACACCTGTAGGTGCTATCTGGTGTTCTAAGGGCTCTCTGAAGTGCTAAGAGCACCCTCTTCCTCCTCACACAGAGTTGAGACCTCAAGGTCCCTCCTGGATCCAGATATTGCCTAGTTGACGCAAAACGCGACTTGTCGGAATCAAGGCTTGTTGGAGAAATCCAGCGCCAAAACTCGCCTTCATCCATCTTCACGACGTTGGACATCCTTTGCATCACGCAGGAACCTGCTGGCATCTTCCTAGGGTGCATTTCTGCAGTCTTCGTCCAACCGGGGACTCTTCTTTTGAACCCTCTTAGGGGTTGGCAGGGGCTTCTGTCCTGCCTGGAACTTCTTTCGACTTCTGGACTTGGTCTCCTTCCTTTGCAGGTCTTCAGGACCAGGAATCCACTGTTTGTTGTTTGCAGACTTGGTTGGTTCTTGCAATAATTCCAATCACAAGGTGTAGTGTGTCCTAAGGAAACTTGCAGTACTTTACTGCTGATTTTCTGGTCTCTGGGGTGGGGTCATTTACTTAACTTTACTGTATTTTTACTCTCCTCGTGATTCTGCACACACTACACTTGTCTAGGGGAGAATTAGGGATTCACATTCCACTTTCTTAGTATATGGTTTGTGTTGCCCCTAGACCTATTTTCTCCCATTGCATTCTATAGCATTTCCTGTTGTTTGCACTATCCTATGTCTAATTACTTACCTCATTTTGGTGTCTAGTGTATATATTGTGTATAATACTTACCTCCAGAAGGAGTATTGCCTCTAAGATATTTTTGGTACTGTCACCAAATAAACTACCTTTATTTTTGGTAACTCTGAGGATTGTCTTTACTGGTGTATAAGTACTGTGTAACTATAAGTGGTATTGCATGAGCTTTGCATGTCTCCTAGTTCAGCCTAAGCTGCTCTGCTATAGCTACCTCTATCAGCCTAATCTGCTCGAACACTGCTATATTCTTCTAGTAGGGGATAACTGGACCTGGTATAAGGTGTAAGTACCCAAGGTGCCCACTACAAACCAGGTCAGCCTCCTACATTCTGCCTTAGACGAAAGAAACTGGATGGTAGCGCTGGACTTGCAGGATGCATATTTTCACATCCCCATCCTGCCAGCCCACAGGCTTTACTTGCGCTTTAAGGTGAGCCACCAACACTTTAAATTTTCCATGCTCCCCTTCGTTCTCACCAGTGCCGCTCGGGTGTTCACCAAAGGGATGGCAGTGGTGGCAGCTCATCTGTGATTGTTAGGGATATCAGTCTTCCCCTCCCTTGACGTCTGGCTGTTGAAGGCTCCTACGCCCCAGGCTGTCGTCACCCTCCTTCAGACTACGGCGGACCTCCTGCAATCATTGGGGTTCATGATAAACATGCCAACGTCACACCAGGCTCCATCTCAGAAGCTGCCTTTCACCGGTGGTGTTCTGGACACAGTGCAGTTTTGGGCCTATCCTCCCGAGCTGCGATTCCAGGATATTGAGCTCATGATACCGATGTTTTGGCCTCTATCCTGGATGTCGGTGAGACAGACTCTGAGGCTGTTGGGACTCATGGCTTCCTGCATCCTGTTAGACAAATATGCCAGATGGCATATGAGGGCTCTGCAATGGGACCTGAGGTTCCAATGGGCACAGCACTTACCGACACGGTTCGGATCTCAGAGGCAACTGCAAAAGACCTGCAGTGGTGGTTAGTGAAATGTGATTGGGTCGAAGGCAGACTCCTCTCCCTTCCCCAACCAGATCTCACAATAGTGACAGACGCCTCACTTCTGGGATGGGGCGGCCATCTGGGAGAGGCGGAGATCGGGGCCTCTGGTCTCCGGCTGAGTCTGGGCTCCATATCAACTTATTGGAGTTCCAGGCGATCTAACTAGCATTGAAAGCATTTCCTCCTGTTGTGAAAGGGAAGTTAGTGTAGGTGTTAACGGAAAACACTACTGCAGTGTGGTACTGCAACAAGCAGGGCGGTGTGGGATCATGGACCCTTTGTCAAGAGGCTCTGCGTCTCTGGACATGGCTGGAACAGCAGGGCATAAACCTGGTGGTTCAACACCTGACAGGGTCTCTGAATGTCAGGGCAGACAAACTCAGCCGTCGATGCCTAGCGGATCACGAATGGTATCTCCACCCGGAGGTGGTGCAAGGACTCTTTCAGCAGTGGGGAGAACCTTGGTCAGGCATCTGGTCTAAGCAGGCTTGTCAAAAGGTCTTTTGTTACTTTGGCTCCGTCTTTAAGACTTGCTGTTAAGTGTTTGATATTTTGAAAGTAATTCTTGATCACGGGAAAATCTTTTTGTGCAGGCTCTGTGGCATTGTATATATACAATGGCGTATGTTAAATCAAATTAATTTAGATCAAACATTTTGTGGATATTCCGGCTAGGAAACTTAAGATGAAAGCCCATTTGTCAGCACCCAGCAATCCTGTCCTGCAGTGTTGTATGCTTAACACCCCTTCTGTTGCATTATGTAGCAGGGTCACTACTTACGTAGATTGACCCAATGTCACAGTATGATTCAATTCCCCATCTGTTGGAGGTCCAATTAGGTTGCAGCCACATATTTGCTGAATCACCACAATTGGCAATTCTTATTTGAATGTATTATTTAATGAACTAGCAAATGTGTGTATTCAGTTGTACAAATTCCTGATGTTGGGATTTCGGCCCTTGACCATTTGCTAGAATTAGTACTTTGAACCCTCTCTCAAAAACTGGGGCAGAACGATAATGGTAGATGTGGAGGAAATGCCGCCTACTTGACTCACCTTCTGTAGGAGGCTGGGCTGGTTTGTAGTGGGTACCTTGGGTACTTACACCTTACACCAGGTCCAGTTATCCCTTGTTAGTGAATGTGGTAGTGTTCTAGAAGCTTAGGCTGATAGAGGTAGCTATAGCAGAGAAGCTTAGGCTGAACTAGGAGGCATGCAAAGCTCCTACTATACCACTTATATCACATAGCACTATTTCATAGGAAACACAATACTCAGAGTTACTAAAAATAAAGGTACTTTATTTTAGTAACAATGTGCCAGAAATATCTCAGAGGATACACTCCCTTAGGAGGTAAGTAAAATACACAAAATATACACACAAACCAAAATCAGGTAAGTAAACAGTTAGAAAAGTAGTGCAAACACTGTAGAATACAATAGAATGTAATAGGCCTAGGGGCAACACAAAGCATATACTCTAAAAGTGGAATGGGAACCACAAATGTACCTCAGGCCTAGTGTAGTGTGTAGAGGGTCGCTGGAAGTGTAAGAAAACACTAAGGGTGTCCAAGATACCCCACTCCAAGTCCTTGAAAAGTAGGAATAAAGTTACCCTACTTGCCCAGAAACACAGTAAATTCGTGATAGGAGATTCTGCAAAGACAACAACGGACTGCAAAGCACTGAAGATGGATTCCTGGACCTGAGGACCTGTAAAGGAAGGGGACCAAGTCCAAGAGTCACACAAGTGTCCAGGGGGGGCAGGAGCGCACTAAACCCCAGATGAAGCTGCAAACGGGCTGCCTCCGGGTGGAAGAAGCTGAAGATTCTGCAACAGAAGATGCCAGGAACTTCTCCTTTGAACAGATGTCCCACGGTGTGCTGGAGGATGCAGAGTTGTTTCCACGCAGAAAGACCGCAAACAAGCCTTGCTAGCTGCAAAGGTCTCGGTTGAAGAAAATGGGTGATGCCCGGGTCCAGGAAGGACCAGGAGGTCGCCCTTTGGAGGAGGAGACAGAGGGGGTGCTCAGCAGCACAGAGAGCCCACGCAGAAGCAGGAGGGACCCGAAGAAGCACCTGAACAGGCGTTCAGAAGATCTGAGCACAGCGGTCATCTCAGCACTACAAAGGAGGGTCCCACGAAGTTGGTGGTCATCTCAGCGAGTTGAGCAATGCAGGACGGAGTGCTGGGGACCTGGGCTATGCTGTGCATGAAGGATTCCTTGCAAAAGTGCACAGAAGCCATTGCAGCTGCATTTCACGCAGTACACTGGATTACTGTCTGGCGTGGGGAGGCAAGGACTTACCTCCACCAAATTTGGACAGAAGGACCTCTGAACTGTCGAGGTCACTTGGATCCAGCTCCTGTGTTCCAGGGACCAGGCTCGTCAAGATAAGAAGGGACCCAAAGGACCGGTGATGCAGAAGTTTGGTGCCTGCGTTAGCAGGGGGAAGATTCCGTCGACCCACAGGAGATTTCTTCTTGGCTTCCAGTGCAGGGTGAAGGCAGACAGTCCTCAGAGTATGCACCACCAGGAAAGAGTTGAGAAAGCCAGCAGGATTAGGTGCTACAATGTTGCTGGTAGTCGTCTTGCTACTTTGTAGCGGTTTTGCAGGTGTCTTGTAGCAGTCAGCGGTCGATCCTTGGCAGAAGTCGAAGAGAGAAATGCAGAGGAACTCTGGTGCTCTCTTGCATTCGCTATCTAAGGAGAAACCCACAGAAGAGACCCTAAATAGCCCTCAGAGGAGGATTGGCCACCTAACCAGGTAAGCACCTATCAGGAGGGGTCTCTGACGTCACCTGCTGGCACTGGCCACTCAGAGGCTTCCATTGTTCCCTCACATCTCTGCATTCAAGATGGCAGAGGTCTGGGACACACTGGAGGAGCTCTGGGCACCACCCCTGGGATGGTGATGGACAGGGGAGTGGTCACTTCCCTTTGTCCAGTTTCGCACCAGAGCAGGGGCTGGGGGATCCATCTGTGCCCTTCAAAGCATTCCCAGAGGCTACTCCTCTCAGGCCCTTAACACCTATTTCCAAAGGGAGAGGAAATAATTTGTTCTGCCTTCCTGGGCTCGGCTACCCAGACCCCAGGAGGGCAGAAACCTGTCTGAAAAACCCAGGGAGCTAGTTTGGCAGTACCTGGGGTCCATGCTGAAGCCCCTGGGATGCATGGGATTGGCACCTCAATACTATATTTGGCATGGGGGGGACAATTCCATGATCTTAGACATGTTACATGGCCATATTCGGAGTTACCATTGTGAAGCTACATATAAGTACTGACCTATATGTAGTGCACGCGTGTAATGGTGTCCCCGCACTCACAAAGTCTGGGCAAATTGCCCTCAACAATGTGGGGACACCTTGGCTACTGCCAGGGTGCCCTCACACTTAGTAACCTTGCACCTAACCTTCACTAAGTGAGGGTTAGACATATAGGTGACTTATAAGTTACTTAAGTGCAGTGTAAAATGGCTGTGAAATAACATGGATGTTATTTCACTCAGGCAGCAGTGGCAGTCCTGTGTAAGAATTGTCTGAGCTCCCTATGGGTGGCAAAAGAAATGCTGCAGCCCATAGTTATCTCCTGGAACCCCAATACCCTGGGTACCTAGGTACCATATACTAGGGAATAGTAAGGGTGTTAAAGTGTGCCAATCAGAATTGGTAAAAATGGTCACTAGCCTGCAGTGACAATTTTAAAAGCAGAGAGAGCATAAGCACTGAGGTTCTGGTTAGCAGAGCCTCAGTGACACAGTTAGGCACCACACAGGGAACACATTTAGGCCACAAACTTTGAGCACTGGGGTCCTGGCTAGCAGGATCCCAGTGAGACAGGCAAAACAAACTGACACACAAGTAAAAATGGGGGTAACATGTCAGGCAAGATGGTACTTTCCTACACTCCGTCACTCCACTGGAGATTTCTTTGGTCCTTCTGGTGCAGGATGAAGACAGGGAGTCACCAGAGCATGCACACCATGGACACTGTTGCAGTTGCTGACTTGGAGCTGAGGTTGCTGAAGAAAAGTGTCTCTTGTAGACACTTTGTTGCAGTTACAGCGTTTCTTGGAGCAGGCTGCAGTTGATCCGAGGTCAGAAGAGTCTGAACTTGCTGAAGAGGATTCCTGAAGGAAACTTACAAGCAGAATGTGAAGAGAACCCACAGGAGAGACCCTAAATAGCCCTGAGAGGGGGATTGGCCACCTTAACAGTTATGGACCTATCAGGAGGGGTCTCTGACGTCACCTGCTGGCACTGGCCACTCAGAGCCCTCCAGAGTGCCCCCACACCATGCAAAGCAAGATTGCTGAAGTCTGGGACACACTGGAGGAGCTCTGGGCACCTCCCCTGGTAGGTACTGGTCAGGGGAGTGGTCACTCCCCTTTCCTTTGTCCAGTTTCCTGCCAGAGCAGGGGAGAAGGGGTCCCTGAACCGGTGTAGACTGGTTTATTCAAGGAGAGCACCATCTGTGCCCTTCAAAGCATTTCCAGAGGTTGGGGGAGGCTACCCCTCCCCAGCCTGTAACACCTATTTCCAAAGGGAGAGGGTGTAACACCCTCTCTCAGAGGAAATGCTTTGTTCTGCCTTCCTGGGACTGAGCTGCCCAGAACCCAGGAGGGCAGAACCCTGTCATTGTCTCCCCATTCCAGATCTGGTATTGGGAAGCCAATTTCATGCACACTATGGGGGTCATTACGACCCTGGCGGAACAAGTCCGCCAGGGCCGTGGGACGCGGTGGCACCGCCGACAGGCCGGCGGTGCCCCGCGGGGCATTCTGACCGCGGCGGCTCAGCCGCGGTCAGAGAAGGGAAACCGGCGGTCTCCCGCCGGTTTCCCGCTGCCCCAAAGGAATCCTCCAAGCCGGCGCAGCATGCTGCGCCGGCATGGGGATTCCGACTCCCCCTCCCGCCATCCAGTTCCTGGCGGTTCTCCCGCCGGGAACCGGATGGCGGGAGGGGGAGTCGCGGGGCCCCTGGGGGCCCCTGCCGTGCCCATGCCTATGGCATGGGCACGGCAGGGGCCCCCGTAAGAGGGCCCCTAAAAGTATTTCAGTGTCTGCAAAGCAGACACTGAAATACGCGACGGGTGCAACTGCACCCGTCGCACCTTCCCACTCCGCCGGCTCTATTACGAGCCGGCGTCATCGTGGGAAGGGAGTTTTCCCCTGGGCTGGCGGGCGGTCTTGTGAAGACCGCCCGCCAGCCCAGGGGAAAACTCGGAATACCCTCCGCGGTCTTACGACCGCGGAGCGGTATTTCGGAGGGGGGAAGCCTGGCGGGTGGCCTCCGCCGCCCGCCAGGCTCGGAATGAGGGCCTATGTGTGGAGTATGGTAGCCCATCCTAGAGGTGTGGCTGCCTGAGGGCTAAACACCCAAGGGAAAAAAGGTTTGACTACTGTTTTCCCCTCTTTGTCACCGAGCATAACCTGTCTCCCAGAACAAAAGAGCAGCTCCTCTCATGTATGTCCACCATTTGCCATTCATTGGCAGTTTCTGCTTTGAATCTCCCCTTTTGGTCTCACATTGTTTGGTTTCCTGCCAGGGAGAGGTAACACCTCTTCCAACGTCAGGCCTCTTTTCCTGGGAGTCATTCACACCTCTCCCGAGGAGGACAGAAGGCTGCCTCATGGCTAGCAACTGTAAATTGCCACTGGAAAACCTGGGCAATAGAGTGGCAACTTTTGAAAGTTGCCTTGTACCCAAAAGTTAAATTAAATTTGACTTGGCTATCAAATCGGGTTTAATGTAACAATTCATTTGAGACCTTGAAATACCAACTTTAGCAGTCCGACAAGTTAGCATAGCAGAGTTGTCAGCATGTAACCCTGTAGTAAAAGCCACAATTTGGGGGGTTTGCTGTCAGGACATATAAAAATATATGTACTATTTTTTAATAAACAGCATCTTGCCTAACGACTCGACAGGCCTACCTTATAGGTGACATATATAATAAAAAGAAGGTCTAGACTTTGTCATTGGTTTAAATGAAAAGTCCAATTAGCAGTTTAACCTCTACTTAGTCTGTAGTGGCAGGATGGGAGACATGTTTTACTTTATGTAACTCATGGTGGCACAATATTTTCTGCAGCCCATGAGGGGCAGTTTAACTTACAGGCCATGGGGACCCCTGGTACCATATACTTGGGATTTATAAGTAAGTTAAATGACACCACTTCAGTATAAGACAATTAAAAATACACTTTTGAGGGTCAGAGCACTGACACTGAGGTCTGGTTAGCAGGCTTCAGTGCACTCTCATAGTCATTACACAAGTACCTAATAATCAAAAAGTGTGGGTGCACCTCCGAAAAGCCATTTCCTCACAGAGGGGTACTAGGCAGGGATGTCTACTGTCTCCTTTTCTTTTTGCACTAGCAGTGGAAGCTTTGGCTACTATGTTACAGGAGTTTCATCATTAGAGAGGCATCCAATATGGGTCGCCCAGAATTGTCATATTGCTAGACCTGGCATCCTTAGGGTCGTCTTACTCCAGACTTTTTGCCTTTACCTCCTGTGTTGTTGCTGTACCTTTTTGTTGGCCTCTGGACTCTGAGCACTTTACCACTGCGAACCAGTGCATGTGCTTCTCCCCTATAACATGGTAACATTGTTGTATCTACAATTGGCATATTGCTGGGCATCTTGTTTCCCATTGTCCAGGTTTCCTTGGCCCAAGGAGGAGGGGCTAGGTATTAGCTGCCACTTGATCCCCGTCCCACTCTATAAAGCTCCTTGAGATCTCCCCCAGCGCAGGAAGCCGTGTTGCATATTGTTTCTCTGTACTCCATCGCAAAGGTTCCCGTGGCCCAAGGAGGAGGGGCCAGAGGTTAGCCGCCACCTGATCGCAATTGCGTGCTATAAAGCGCATTGAGATCTCTCGCAGCATGGGGTGCAATATTGCCGGCTATCTCGTTTCTCTGGACTCAACCCCCAGGTTCCCTTGGCTCAAGGAGGAGGGGTGAGGACTTAGCTGCCACCTGATCACTGTTGTGCGCTATGAATCGTTTGAGCTATCCCGCGGGATGCCATATTTATGGATATTTTGTTTCTCTGGACTCCATTGCCCAGGTTCCCTTGCCCCAAGGAGGAGGGGCCAGGGTTTAGCTGCCACCTTCTTACTATTGAGCACTATAAAGGGCCTTGAGATTTCCCACGGAGCGGGATGCACGCAGGCGGCACCTGTGCAAAGCGCGGGCCAGGAGCAGGCCCATCCTGTGCCCATCAGTGCCAGGAGGAGATAGGGCAGGGCTAACCCCTCTGTCATTTCTCGCTTGGAATTGGACTATGTCTAGGGAAGAGTCCACGTCTTTACAGCACTCTAATTCTAACAGCCCAAGTTTGTGACTGTGCAACTGTGTGTCTCTCTGTGGCGGAACTAAGTGCAGGGCAGCAAAAGTCTAGAACTTTACTTCCTCCACCCAGCTGTGATACTGGGCTTAACAATCGGGGAGCTGTAGATTTTGTGCAGCTTTGATTGCCATTGTGCCCATTTCCAAGCTCCCAAAGGGAGGCTGTTTTTTCTCCCTGCTATAAGAAAACGCAAAGCAGCAGAGATCTTGCAGGGTAAAATGGTCAAAAACCCTTAAGCAGGTGGGCCTCCCAGCCTGATGGACCAGTGGATAATTTAATCCTCAAAAACATTGACATCTTAATAGAGGAAGTAAAAAATCTTTTGGAAAGAGGAGATTCCAGTAATTCACACTCGGGATCAGCCTTGATGAAGGTCCTGTCTATGCGCCTCATTGTGAGTCTGGCGGGTGGCGAGCGGACTGCCGCCATAATGGCGGTACGCCTGCCATATTATGACCATTGGCAGAGGTGCCATGGTGGAAACGCTGCCACTGCCAGGCTGCCGTAACCAGCCAGCCTGGCGGTCTCAGAGTTTCAAATCCAAAAGGGCAGCGCTGCCCAGCGGATTATGAGTCCCATTCTGCCAGCCTTTTCTAGGCGGTTTACACCGCCAGGGAAAGGCTGGCAGAATGGGTGACTTGGGGTCCCCCTAGGCGCACCTGCGCTGCCCAAGCACTTGCCATCGGCAGTGCTGGGGCCCCCCATGCATAGCCCTGTTGTGCATTAAATGTGCGATAGGTACTGCGGCACCCACCGCACCGCTAAAGGCCCTGTTTCCCACTGGGCCGGCAGGCGGAAACACTGTTTCTGCCCGCCTGCCCAGTGGGAAAATCATTAGAGGGCCGGCGGGGGCTTCACTGCACTGGCAGTGGAGTGGCGACAATGAGTTCAGCGGGCAGAGCCGCCGCCTGCCAGACTCATAATGACCCCCTGTGTTTTTTGAGGAAACGGAAAACTAATGAAACTCGGGCTTTGCCTGATCAGTCAAACTCTGGTACTCATCCATCAAAACAAAAAGGTGATATATCTGTGATGAAGTGTACTATCCTTTTTGCAGGAACCAGCACCCAATGATCACGTCCCTATACCTTTGTGCCCATTGATGATTTGTGTTAATAGATTTCTACCTCTCACAAGTCCTACCCTGTCCCCTGCTCCTCCAGAAGACCATGTAGGGTTTCCAGTGGTTTTCTTTCCCCCCAACATACAACTACTACCCACTGATACAGTTACAGCAACCAAAAAGGCATATGGGGAATTGGGCGGACGACATGGCTCTTTTGGTCCAAAATCATCAGGCAGAGATGGCTGATCTGAGGTCCAAAGTGGCCTTATTAACGATGGAAATAGGCTAGCTTAAATCTGCTGTCAAGCCATCATATTTCCAACACCGAGCAAGGGGTGTCTGGTTTCATCTACACTTCCCTAATAAATCAAAAAAATAGCAAAAAAAATCAGAGTTATTACTCACAAAGTATCCCGCTTAACTCCATCTGCTTTTAAAGCTCCTCATGTGATTGCGGCGGGTGTTCGCCTCCTACTAATATGTCTTGGCCGACAACACCTTCACTTACACATATGGATAGAAAGAGTGGGTGTCTGCCTCTTATTAATATATCTCGACCAACAGCTACTTCGTTTACACATGTGGATAGAAAGAATCATCAAGCCCCTAGCCCAGTGGGGAGCCAAGCTAGGTCTAGGATTAACTTAGAAACACCTGATATGCTGGGAAATACCTTATATATAGTCATTGTTCCTAACCTTAGCAATAAAGTATATGAAGAATCACCACATACGAACAGTCTTTGACTGTCATTTCATTGTTCGCTCTCACCTTCCGCACGCAAGGCGCCTTTCCGATCTCTCCGAACCATCAGGGCATTTTGATTGTATCAGGCTAAAGCTGAGAGTAAAGGAGTTGGTGGACGGCTTAATTAATTTGGGTTTGCGCTGAAGCCGTTCATCTTCTTCAACATCTAGGTCTAAATTGCACCCACCAACCCCCAGTGCACCACCTGGTGACAGAGAGGACACACCTGGTGAGGTGCAGGAGGCTTTGGGGACCTCTATGATTGATTGACTAGATGATGTGACTCACAGACCTAATAACACAGCCATGGCTTTCTCATCACCTTATGTAACACCGCCCAATAAAAGTAGTATCACATTACAGACCCCACCACAGGAGGCCCAATATAGTACTGAATCCCAGTTTAATATTAATCTCTTATCCTGGAATATAGCGGGGATCATGGCTAATCTTGGAGATCCGACCTATGGGGCTTTTATCAACCAATTTGATATCTGTTTTCTGCAGGAGACTTGGTCCTTGAAATACTGCATAGATCTGGTTACATAGCCTTCTATGTCCTGGCTCGTTCGCCTGGAAGGGGCCGTCCTTCAGGTGGCTTCCTTATTTGGGTCAAAGTTGCACTTGCTATTAAAGTTTTTTTACTGCCATTAATTTCGTATGATATTTTAGGCATATCAGTTTCTAGGACAGGCACCCATACCTATTACATTTACAATGTTTACAATTGTGTATGAGGAGGTGGGGGACCAACACAGATGATTGTTGATCTTGACAACCATATGGTTGTTTTTGATTTGCAAGACTACATAATTATTGCTGGTGATTTCAACACCACTTTTGAGCCGTTGAACTCTTGGTCAAACTGAGTCACTCGTAAGTGAGTGTATTGCTACATGCACTACGTGCAAGGTGAACAGTGGTGCAGTGTAAGGGCAATGAAATATATGATGGACCATTGGCCTCTGCTTCCATTTTACATTGGCTCACGACTCCATCTTGTTGAGTCTGGTTCTGTGCGTGACCCACTGTTCTGTGTTTTTTCACAAGCTTCTGCAAGCTGCAGGGTGGGGTGTTTTTCTGCTCAACTTCTCTCCATCTGCCTGGTACGGAGGACGCTATTTACATTCCACGAGCTATCAGTTAGGACAGAGGGATGCACCTGTACTCAAGGAGGAATGCAAGCTTCACCTTGGAGCCCCATTCTGGGAACCTGGCCCGTTCCGAGGAGACGTCTCGTGAACAAGGTATCGCTGATTGCACAATTTGTAGAGGGGGCCTTTTTCTCGAAAAGACTCCTGGGTGTTAGTAAATACTATAAAGGTCAGGAGCCCTTATGGACTAGCTCAGGAGGGCTGATTGTCCCGAATGAGACTCCCTGCGCAGGTCGATTTGGGTTCCCCGGCTTGGTGTACGGCAGAGCGATGCAGAATCTCTTTTCGGTGAAGCCTTTCATTTTATAGTCATTTCAGCACATTGTGTGTGTATGTGTAGTATGCATTTGTTCTTGCTGCTACTTTCAGGTTATTTTTCATGATATCACAGAGTGCTTATCTTCTTGCAGTTATTCTCATGTTATTTTTCATGATATTTTAGTGTGGTCAGTTTTGCTATATGAGAACTTGTCCCATAAATAAACTTGATTATTCTACTTATTAAGGTGTTTGAGAGTGATTGTTTCATGTTGAGCCCTAAATTGTTCTGAAGTGCATAGTTCTGTTATTCTGAGGTGTCAAGCAACACAGTGAGGAAGATGAGGAATAGGGAATCCCACTGTTGAATGTTATCTCAGTGATGCACTGGACAATCGTTGCTTTCCACCTTTTGACGTTTATTTTATCCTGTTGGTTGAAGGGAATGCAATGGCTGTACAGTGTGGGATCCCCATGCGGCCCATACTTTTAATCACCCTGGACACACTAGTATCATCCATTATGTGCTAATATCCTTGCAATTTTGGGCCAATTTTGTTGATTTGAATATTATCATGACAGTGATCACAACACACTTCACTGCTCCCTTAAAGATTTGTTCAATTTTAGGATGGATGTTCCAGTTTCCCTTAGTACTAATTTTGTCCCTTTGAACGACAAGCAAAGGATTAACGGGGATAAGGTGGTATCAAATCCAGGCATTAGATTTCAGATGGACCAGGCACAAGGGATTGCTGTTTCAGAATTAGAAAAACTGAATCATGTTCAGAAGGAACTGTCCTGGTACTTGAATGTTATTAAATGCAATGAGATCATGTTTAAAACGCTCAATGAGTGTTTTACTCGCTCAGGTCACTCAACTAAAAAAATGGGGAAACGGATTTGATTATCACTCAACTCATCCCCCTCCCTTGTTGGGGCATGCTTGCTATATTAAAGCCTGTAACAATAAGAAAAATGAGCTCAGACGAGCCCTGATTTGTGGGTAAGTTCCCCTGATCCATGAAACAAGAAAGGAGTATAAACAGGCCCAAGTAACAGCACCTAGGGACTGGGAGTCCCTTATATAGAAAAATATATATTAGCCCGACATGCAGACAAATACCAGGAAATTCTGGAGACTGGTGGCCAATTGTGATCAACGCCCTACTATGGTGCTGGCAGATTCCATTCCCCAAGAAGCATGGCATACTTAGTTATCTGATCTTTATCAACAGGTATCCAGGGTTGATGCTGAAGGGTCTCTCTTCTCACAGGAGGGATTCCTCTCCTCATCAGTGGATCTTAAGTTAGAATTGAGCGGTTAAAGCTATAGCAACGGGTAAAGAGGCAGGGCCAGATGGTGTCCCAGGCGATCTCTTTCTTGCAGACATTGAGGGCTGGGCAGCGTATTTTAATATGCTAACAAACCTTATTCTTATTGAGGCTAGTATTCCGTCTAACTGGAAGGTTGAAGAAATTATCACAATTTTTTTAAAGGGTGCACAGGACTCACCCCTAAACTACAGACTGATCAGCTTTATTGATGTTGCCCAAAAAGTTTTTGCAGGGCAAATCTCAGGGACATTGGAAGGCTGAATCAAGGACCATCAGGCCGTCTCCCTCCTCTAGGTGGGTTTTGTAGGAGGCTGGACTGGCTTGTAGTGAGTACCAAGGGGTACTTGCACCTTGCACCAGGCCCAGTTATCCCTTATTAGTGTATAGGGTGTCTAGCAGCTTAGGCTGATAGATAATGGTAGCTTAGCAAAGCAGCTCAGGCTGAACTAGGAGACGTGTGAAGCTACTACAGTACCACTTAGTGTCATATGCACAATATCATAAGAAAACACAATACACAGTTATACTAAAAATAAAGGTACTTTATTTTTATGACAATATGCCCAAGTATCTTAGAGTGTACCCTCAGTGAGAGGATAGGAAATATACACAAGATATATATACACAATACCAGAAATATGCAGTATAGTCTTAGAAAACAGTGCAAACAATGTATAGTTACAATAGGATGCAATGGGGAAACATAGGGATAGGGGCAACACAAACCATATACTCCAGAAGTGGAATGTGAACCACGAATGGACCCCAAACCTATGTGACCTTGTAGAGGGTCGCTGGGACTATTAGAAAATAGTGAGAGTTAGAAAAATAACCCTCCCCAAGACCCTGAAAAGTGAGTGCAAAGTGCACTAAAGTTCCCCTAAGGACAAAATAGTCGTGTTAGAGGGAAAATGCAAGGAAAACACAAATCAGCAATGCAACAACGATGGGTTCCTGACTGAGGGTACCTGTGGAACAAGGGGACAAAGTCCAAAAGTCACAAGCAACTCGGAGATGGGCAGATGCCCAAGAAATGCCAGCGGTTGGTGCAAAGAAGCTCTTACTAGGCTGAAGAACTGTGAATACTGCAGGAACGACAAGGGCTAGAGACTTCCCCTTTGGAGGATGGATCCCACACGCCTTGGAGAGTCGTGCAGAAGTGTTTTCCCGCCGGATGGACGCCAACAAGCCTTGCTACACGCAAATCGTGCGTTTGGCGTTTTTGGACGCTGCTGGGGCCCAGGAGGGACCAGGAGGTCGCAAATTGGACCTGCAGAGAGAGGGGACGTCGAGCAAGACGAAGAGCCCTCACTGAAGCAGGTAGCACCCGGAGAAGTGCCAGAAACAGGCACTACAAGGATGCGTGAAACAGTGCTCGCCGAAGTTGCACAAAGGAGTCCCACGTCGCCGGAGACCAACTTAGAAAGTCGTGCAATGCAGGTTAGAGTGCCGTGGACCCAGGCTTGGCTGTGCACGAAGGATTTCTGCCGGAAGTGCACAGGGGCCGGAGTAGCTTGCAAAGTCGCGGTTCCCAGCAATGCAGCCCAGCGAGGTGAGGCAAGGACTTACCTCCACCAAACTTGGGCTGAAGAGTCACTGGACTGTGGGGGTCACTTGGACGGTGTCGCTGGATTCGAGGGACCTCGCTCGTCGTGCTGAGAGGAGACCCAAGGGACCGGTAATGCAGCTTTTTGGTGCCTGCGGTTGCAGGGGGAAGATTCCGTCGACCCATGGGAGATTTCTTCGGAGCTTCTGGTGCAGAGAGGAGGCAGACTACCCCCACAGCATGCACAAGCAGGAAAACAGTCGAGAAGGCGGCAGGATCAGCGTTACAGAGTTGCAGTAGTCGTCTTCGCTACTATGTTGCAGGTTTGCAGGCTTCCAGCGCGGTCAGCGGTCGATTCCTTATCAGAAGGTGAAGAGGGAGATGCCGAGGAACTCGGCTGAGCTCATGCATTCGTTATCTAAAGTTTCCCCAGAGACAGAGACCCTAAATAGCCAGAAAAGAGGGTTTGGCTACCTAGGAGAGAGGAAAGGCTACTAACACCTGAAGGAGCCTATCAGCAGGAGTCTCTGACGTCACCTGGTGGCACTGGCCACTCAGAGCAGTCCAGTGTGCCAGCAGCACCTCTGTTTCCAAGATGGCAGAGGTCTGGAGCACACTGGAGGAGCTCTGGACACCTCCCAGGGGAGGTGCAGGTCAGGGGAGTGGTCACTCCCCTTTCCTTTGTCCAGTTTCGCGCCAGAGCAGGGGCTAAGGGGTCCCTGAACCGGTGTAGACTGGCTTATGCAGAATTGGGCACATCTGTGCCCAACAAAGCATTTCCAGAGGCTGGGGGAGGCTACTCCTCCCCTGCCTTCACACCATTTTCCAAAGGGAGAGGGTGTCACACCCTCTCTCAGAGGAAGTTCTTTGTTCTGCCATCCTGGGCCAGGCCTGGCTGGACCCCAGGAGGGCAGCTGCCTGTCTGAGGGGTTGGCAGCAGCAGCAGCAGCAGCTGCAGAGAAACCCCAGGAAGGGCAGTCTGGCAGTACCAGGGTCTGTGCTACAGACCACTGGGATCATGGAATTGTACCAACAATGCCAGGATGGCATAGAGGGGGCAATTCCATGATCATAGACATGTTACATGGCCATATTCGGAGTTACCATGGTGAAGCTACATATAGGTAGTGACCTATATGTAGTGCACGCGTGTAATGGTGTCCCCGCACTCACAAAGTTCAGTGAATTGGCTCTGAACAATGTGGGGGCACCTTGGCTAGTGCCAGGGTGCCCTCACACTAAGTAACTTTGCACCTAACCTTTACCAGGTAAAGGTTAGACATATAGGTGACTTATAAGTTACTTAAGTGCAGTGTAAAATGGCTGTGAAATAACGTGGACGTTATTTCACTCAGGCTGCTGTGGCAGGCCTGTGTAAGATTTGTCAGAGCTCCCTATGGGTGGCAAAAGAAATGCTGCAGCCCATAGGGATCTCCTGGAACCCCAATACCCTGGGTACCTCAGTACCATATACTAGGGAATTATAAGGGTGTTCCAGTAAGCCAATGTAAATTGGTAAAAATGGTCACTAGCCTGTCAGTGACAATTTGGAAAGAAATGAGAGAGCATAATCACTGAGGTTCTGATTAGCAGAGCCTCAGTGAGACAGTTAGGCACCACACAGGGAACATATACATGCACACCTATGAGCACTGGGGCCCTGTGTGACAGGGTCCCAGTGACACATACATATAGGCCACAAACCTATGAGCACTGGGGTCCTGACCAGCAGGATCCCAGTGACACATAACAAACATACTGAAAACATAGTGTTTTCACTATGAGCACTGGGGCCTAGCCATCAGGATCCCAGTGAGACAGTGAAAACAGTGACAAACATCCTGACATACACTCACAAACAGGCCAAAAGTGGGGGTAACAAGGCTAGAAAGAGGCTACCTTCTCACACAACCCCCCCCCCCAAACGAAGGACAATAAGGCTAACCTTGGCCAGTTGAGACTTTATTGTCTAAGTGGTGATAAGTAGAGAGTAGCTCTGCAATAGACTGGTTACTCCCTTTATCATCCACTATATGGTTACTTCCCTGTGGGGATGTAAACCACCCTGTTTGAAGTTTTTTAGCTAAGCAACAATGTGAAGATGTATTTTCAGAGTTTCTATCAGTAAGTTTTAGTTTAGAGCAGTGGGAATTGTCCACTGAACCTATTTGTAGTGATGGAAATGCCAGACAGGGATGCTGTCTCAGAAAAGCCATAGCTGGGCAAAAACTTTGTCCATCTGGCTGGAAGAGAGAACAGGGATGCTGTTTCTCTTGAGTTGGAGCAGGGCAGGGATGCTGTCCTATGAGCTCCACACTAGGGCAGGGATGCTGTCCTAAGTGTTGTGAGGTAGTGCAGGGTTTCTGCACTAAAGTTTCTCTGGGAGGGTTGGAGGGATGCTCCATGTTAACTAAAATGGTGCTGTTTTTCTCACCAATGTTAGTTATCCCACAGAGAGGTACTTCCACCTCAGGGAGTCCAGCTTTGCCAGCTGATGATTCCCTTGGAACAGGTGCCACCCCAGGAGAGGTTTCTCCCACCACAGGAATAGTATCCTGAATGGTAGGGTGGTTAGGGGATACTGTGATACCCTTTTTACCTGTTGATGGAGAGGGATCCTGAGTTTTCAGGCCTTCTCTCCTTTGCTTTTTCATTTCACTTGAAATGAGAGGGAACAATTCCTCAGGGATGCCCAGCATGGCTGCATGGGCATAAAACTCTACATCAGCCCAACCTGAGGCCTCTAGGTCATTACCTAAGAGACAGTCTACAGGTAAGCTAGGTGATACCACCACCTGCTTAGGGCCAGTAACTCCACCCCAACTAAACTGAATTATAGCTAAGGGAAGAAATTTAGTGGAGTTATGGACATCAATAATCTTATACTGTTGTCCAATGATGTGTTGTTCAGGAGGCACTAGGTTTTCAGTCACCAAAGTGAAACTGGCACCTGTGTCCCTGTAGGCCAAGGCCTCAACACCATTTATTGAAACTGTCTGCCTGTACTTATCCATTGTAAGGGGACAAGCAGCCAGTGTGGCAAGGCCAATGCCACTAGGTGTGACAGAAACTGTCTTGGGACTGATTACATCAGTTTCCACTATGGACCCATAAGTGAACCCAACTACACCCTTTGCTTGACTGTTGCCAGCAGTCCCACCACTAGTACCACTACTGCTAGGGGCACTAGAGCTTGATGTATTAGTGGTGGTAGGCTCAGGGGGTTTACCTGGACAGGACTTATCCCCTGGCCTATGGCCTCTGTTTTTACACACAAAGCACCAAGGCTTTTTAATGTGTGCAGGTTGGGAAGAAGAGGAAGAATTTGTTTTATCCCCACCCTCTGAAGAGTGTTTAAGATTTGAAGTGGGATCTTTGGTTTTACCCTTATCCCCATGCTTATCTTGAGATTTGTCACCATCTTTCTTCTTATTGCCATCTTTGTCACCCCCTGTATGAACTTTTCTGTTCACCCTTGTTCTGACCCATTTGTCTGCCTTCTTTCCCAATTCTTGGGGAGAGGTCAGATCAGAGTCTACCAGGTACTGGTGCAACAAATCAGACACACAATTATTAAGTATATGCTCTCTCAGGATTGTGTTATACAGGCTTTCATAATCAGTAACTTTACTGCCATGTAACCACCCCTCCAAGGCCTTCACTGCCTGGTCAATGAAATCAACCCAGTCTTGTGAAGACTCCTTTTTGGTCTCTCTGAACTTTATCCTGTACTGTTCAGTGGTTAAGCCATAACCATCCAGGAGTGCATTCTTAAGAACTTGGAAATTATTAGCATCATTTTCTTTTACAGTAAGGAGCCTATCCCTACCTTTTCCAGTAAATGATAGCCATAGGATAGCAGCCCACTGCTTTTGAGGGACATCCTGTACAGCACAGGCCCTCTCAAGTGCAGCAAACCACTTGTTAATGTCATCCCCCTCCTTATAAGGGGGAACTATCTTGTGCAGATTCCTGGAATCATGCTCTTTTGCAGGATGACTATGGGGAATACTGCTGCTGCCACCATGGGTTTCTAAACCCAACTTCTGTCTTTCCCTCTCTACTTCTAAAGACTGTCTATCCAAATCCAGCTGTTGCTTCTTGAGCTTCAGTCTGGTTTGTTCCACTCTCAATCTATTGAGCTCCCTTTCTAACAATCTGTCATCAGGGTGGGTGGGAGGGACATTTCTAGATACAGAGGTATGATGGGAATGAACAGAAGGAGACCTGTCCCTTACAGAGGGCACCCTAACAGCTTGGCTACCAGTATAATGTGAGAGCACACCATTAGTATGGTGTGATTCAACCTCTGTACCAACTATGCTAGACTGTCTAGTAATGGGCAGGCTGAGAAGTTTCTTTCCTGAACCTTTTCCTGGGGGAGTCCCTGGATCAGATTGAGAACCATTAGCTACTTTTTCTACAGATTGGGCACTTATGGCCTTATCCTGTACTCTAAGCATATTAATTAACAGTTCTAAGGAAGGATTCTTCCCTACACTCAAACCTCTCTCTATGCAGAGACTCCTTGCTCCTTTCCAGCTAAGGTGATCATATGCAAGTTTGGACAGTTCAACATTTTTTCCTGTGCCAGACATTTTTTAGAGAGAGTTAAAGTGATAGAAAAAGAGAAAAAAAGTTTTCAGAACTTTTTGGAAAGACAGAAAAAACTTTTTAAACTTTTAAGAACTTTTTGAAAGTTTAGAAGTACTTTTCAGCACTTAGAAAAGAGTGAAAAGAGGAAATGCAAAACTTTTTGGCTATGTGTATATACACTGACCTTGTTTTGTATATTTTTCTCTTATGAAAAGTACAATGACAAGAGTGGTAAGCAGTCTCAAGCACTTATCCCACCACTGCACAACCAATGTAGGAGGCTGGACTGGCTTGTAGTGAGTACCAAGGGGTACTTGCACCTTGCACCAGGCCCAGTTATCCCTTATTAGTGTATAGGGTGTCTAGCAGCTTAGGCTGATAGATAATGGTAGCTTAGCAAAGCAGCTCAGGCTGAACTAGGAGACGTGTGAAGCTACTACAGTACCACTTAGTGTCATATGCACAATATCATAAGAAAACACAATACACAGTTATACTAAAAATAAAGGTACTTTATTTTTATGACAATATGCCCAAGTATCTTAGAGTGTACCCTCAGTGAGAGGATAGGAAATATACACAAGATATATATACACAATACCAGAAATATGCAGTATAGTCTTAGAAAACAGTGCAAACAATGTATAGTTACAATAGGATGCAATGGGGAAACATAGGGATAGGGGCAACACAAACCATATACTCCAGAAGTGGAATGTGAACCACGAATGGACCCCAAACCTATGTGACCTTGTAGAGGGTCGCTGGGACTATTAGAAAATAGTGAGAGTTAGAAAAATAACCCTCCCCAAGACCCTGAAAAGTGAGTGCAAAGTGCACTAAAGTTCCCCTAAGGACAAAATAGTCGTGTTAGAGGGAAAATGCAAGGAAAACACAAATCAGCAATGCAACAACGATGGATTCCTGACTGAGGGTACCTGTGGAACAAGGGGACCAAGTCCAAAAGTCACAAGCAACTCGGAGATGGGCAGATGCCCAAGAAATGCCAGCGGTTGGTGCAAAGAAGCTCTTACTAGGCTGAAGAACTGTGAATACTGCAGAAACGATAAGGGCTAGAGACTTCCCCTTTGGAGGATGGATCCCCCACGCCTTGGAGAGTCGTGCAGAAGTGTTTTCCCGCCGGATGGACGCCAACAAGCCTTGCTACACGCAAATCGTGCGTTTGGCGTTTTTGGACGCTGCTGGGGTCCAGGAGGGACCAGGAGGTCGCAAATTGGACCTGCAGAGAGAGGGGACGTCGAGCAAGACAAAGAGCCCTCACTGAAGCAGGTAGCACCCAGAGAAGTGCCAGAAACAGGCACTACGAGGATGCGTGAAACGGTGCTCGCCGAAGTTGCACAAAGGAGTCCCACGTCGCCGGAGACCAACTTAGAAAGTCGTGCAATGCAGGTTAGAGTGCCGTGGACCCAGGCTTGGCTGTGCACGAAGGATTTCCGCCGGAAGTGCACAGGGGCCGGAGTAGCTTACAAAGCCGCGGTTCCCAGCAATGCAGCCCAGCGAGGTGAGGCAAGGACTTACCTCCACCAAACTTGGGCTGAAGAGTCACTGGACTGTGGGGGTCACTTGGACGGTGTCGCTGGATTCGAGGGACCTCGCTCGTCGTGCTGAGAGGAGACCCAAGGGACCGGTAATGCAGCTTTTTGGTGCCTGCGGTTGCAGGGGGAAGATTCCGTCGACCCACGGGAGATTTCTTCGGAGCTTCTGGTGCAGAGAGGAGGCAGACTACCCCCACAGCATGCACAAGCAGGAAAACAGTCGAGAAGGCGGCAGGATCAGCGTTACAGAGTTGCAGTAGTCGTCTTCGCTACTATGTTGCAGGTTTGCAGGCTTCCAGCGCGGTCAGCGGTCGATTCCTTATCAGAAGGTGAAGAGGGAGATGCCGAGGAACTCGGCTGAGATCATGCATTCGTTATCTAAAGTTTCCCCAGAGACAGAGACCCTAAATAGCCAGAAAAGAGGGTTTGGCTACCTAGGAGAGAGGAAAGGCTACTAACACCTGAAGGAGCCTATCAGCAGGAGTCTCTGACGTCACCTGGTGGCACTGGCCACTCAGAGCAGTCCAGTGTGCCAGCAGCACCTCTGTTTCCAAGATGGCAGAGGTCTGGAGCACACTGGAGGAGCTCTGGACACCTCCCAGGGGAGGTGCAGGTCAGGGGAGTGGTCACTCCCCTTTCCTTTGTCCAGTTTCGCGCCAGAGCAGGGGCTAAGGGGTCCCTGAACCGGTGTAGACTGGCTTATGCAGAATTGGGCACATCTGTGCCCAACAAAGCATTTCCAGAGGCTGGGGGAGGCTACTCCTCCCCTGCCTTCACACCATTTTCCAAAGGGAGAGGGTGTCACACCCTCTCTCAGGGGAAGTTCTTTGTTCTGCCATCCTGGGCCAGGCCTGGCTGGACCCCAGGAGGGCAGCTGCCTGTCTGAGGGGTTGGCAGCAGCAGCAGCTGCAGAGAAACCCCAGGAAGGGCAGTCTGGCAGTACCAGGGTCTGTGCTACAGACCACTGGGATCATGGAATTGTACCAACAATGCCAGGATGGCATAGAGGGGGCAATTCCATGATCATAGACATGTTACATGGCCATATTCGGAGTTACCATGGTGAAGCTACATATAGGTAGTGACCTATATGTAGTGCACGCGTGTAATGGTGTCCCCGCACTCACAAAGTTCAGTGAATTGGCTCTGAACAATGTGGGGGCACCTTGGCTAGTGCCAGGGTGCCCTCACACTAAGTAACTTTGCACCTAACCTTTACCAGGTAAAGGTTAGACATATAGGTGACTTATAAGTTACTTAAGTGCAGTGTAAAATGGCTGTGAAATAACGTGGACGTTATTTCACTCAGGCTGCTGTGGCAGGCCTGTGTAAGATTTGTCAGAGCTCCCTATGGGTGGCAAAAGAAATGCTGCAGGCCATAGGGATCTCCTGGAACCCCAATACCCTGGGTACCTCAGTACCATATACTAGGGAATTATAAGGGTGTTCCAGTAAGCCAATGTAAATTGGTAAAAATGGTCACTAGCCTGTCAGTGACAATTTGGAAAGAAATGAGAGAGCATAACCACTGAGGTTCTGATTAGCAGAGCCTCAGTGAGACAGTTAGGCACCACACAGGGAACATATACATGCACACCTATGAGCACTGGGGCCCTGTGTGACAGGGTCCCAGTGACACATACATATAGGCCACAAACCTATGAGCACTGGGGTCCTGACCAGCAGGATCCCAGTGACACATAACAAACATACTGAAAACATAGTGTTTTCACTATGAGCACTGGGGCCTAGCCATCAGGATCCCAGTGAGACAGTGAAAACAGTGACAAACATCCTGACATACACTCACAAACAGGCCAAAAGTGGGGGTAACAAGGCTAGAAAGAGGCTACCTTCTCACACAACCCCCCCCCCCAAACGAAGGACAATAAGGCTAACCTTGGCCAGTTGAGACTTTATTGTCTAAGTGGTGATAAGTAGAGAGTAGCTCTGCAATAGACTGGTTACTCCCTTTATCATCCACTATATGGTTACTTCCCTGTGGGGATGTAAACCACCCTGTTTGAAGTTTTTTAGCTAAGCAACAATGTGAAGATGTATTTTCAGAGTTTCTATCAGTAAGTTTTAGTTTAGAGCAGTGGGAATTGTCCACTGAACCTATTTGTAGTGATGGAAATGCCAGACAGGGATGCTGTCTCAGAAAAGCCATAGCTGGGCAAAAACTTTGTCCATCTGGCTGGAAGAGAGAACAGGGATGCTGTTTCTCTTGAGTTGGAGCAGGGCAGGGATGCTGTCCTATGAGCTCCACACTAGGGCAGGGATGCTGTCCTAAGTGTTGTGAGGTAGTGCAGGGTTTCTGCACTAAAGTTTCTCTGGGAGGGTTGGAGGGATGCTCCATGTTAACTAAAATGGTGCTGTTTTTCTCACCAATGTTAGTTATCCCACAGAGAGGTACTTCCACCTCAGGGAGTCCAGCTTTGCCAGCTGATGATTCCCTTGGAACAGGTGCCACCCCAGGAGAGGTTTCTCCCACCACAGGAATAGTATCCTGAATGGTAGGGTGGTTAGGGGATACTGTGATACCCTTTTTACCTGTTGATGGAGAGGGATCCTGAGTTTTCAGGCCTTCTCTCCTTTGCTTTTTCATTTCACTTGAAATGAGAGGGAACAATTCCTCAGGGATGCCCAGCATGGCTGCATGGGCATAAAACTCTACATCAGCCCAACCTGAGGCCTCTAGGTCATTACCTAAGAGACAGTCTACAGGTAAGCTAGGTGATACCACCACCTGCTTAGGGCCAGTAACTCCACCCCAACTAAACTGAATTATAGCTAAGGGAAGAAATTTAGTGGAGTTATGGACATCAATAATCTTATACTGTTGTCCAATGATGTGTTGTTCAGGAGGCACTAGGTTTTCAGTCACCAAAGTGAAACTGGCACCTGTGTCCCTGTAGGCCAAGGCCTCAACACCATTTATTGAAACTGTCTGCCTGTACTTATCCATTGTAAGGGGACAAGCAGCCAGTGTGGCAAGGCCAATGCCACTAGGTGTGACAGAAACTGTCTTGGGACTGATTACATCAGTTTCCACTATGGACCCATAAGTGAACCCAACTACACCCTTTGCTTGACTGTTGCCAGCAGTCCCACCACTAGTACCACTACTGCTAGGGGCACTAGAGCTTGATGTATTAGTGGTGGTAGGCTCAGGGGGTTTACCTGGACAGGACTTATCCCCTGGTCTATGGCCTCTGTTTTTACACACAAAGCACCAAGGCTTTTTAATGTGTGCAGGTTGGGAAGAAGAGGAAGAATTTGTTTTATCCCCACCCTCTGAAGAGTGTTTAAGATTTGAAGTGGGATCTTTGGTTTTACCCTTATCCCCATGCTTATCTTGAGATTTGTCACCATCTTTCTTCTTATTGCCATCTTTGTCACCCCCTGTATGAACTTTTCTGTTCACCCTTGTTCTGACCCATTTGTCTGCCTTCTTTCCCAATTCTTGGGGAGAGGTCAGATCAGAGTCTACCAGGTACTGGTGCAACAAATCAGACACACAATTATTAAGTATATGCTCTCTCAGGATTGTGTTATACAGGTTTTCATAATCAGTAACTTTACTGCCATGTAACCACCCCTCCAAGGCCTTCACTGCCTGGTCAATGAAATCAACCCAGTCTTGTGAAGACTCCTTTTTGGTCTCTCTGAACTTTATCCTGTACTGTTCAGTGGTTAAGCCATAACCATCCAGGAGTGCATTCTTAAGAACTTGGAAATTATTAGCATCATTTTCTTTTACAGTAAGGAGCCTATCCCTACCTTTTCCAGTAAATGATAGCCATAGGATAGCAGCCCACTGCTTTTGAGGGACATCCTGTACAGCACAGGCCCTCTCAAGTGCAGCAAACCACTTGTTAATGTCATCCCCCTCCTTATAAGGGGGAACTATCTTGTGCAGATTCCTGGAATCATGCTCTTTTGCAGGATGACTATGGGGAATACTGCTGCTGCCACCATGGGTTTCTAAACCCAACTTCTGTCTTTCCCTCTCTACTTCTAAAGACTGTCTATCCAAATCCAGCTGTTGCTTCTTGAGCTTCAGTCTGGTTTGTTCCACTCTCAATCTATTGAGCTCCCTTTCTAACAATCTGTCATCAGGGTGGGTGGGAGGGACATTTCTAGATACAGAGGTATGATGGGAATGAACAGAAGGAGACCTGTCCCTTACAGAGGGCACCCTAACAGCTTGGCTACCAGTATAATGTGAGAGCACACCATTAGTATGGTGTGATTCAACCTCTGTACCAACTATGCTAGACTGTCTAGTAATGGGAAGGCTGAGAAGTTTCTTTCCTGAACCTTTTCCTGGGGGAGTCCCTGGATCAGATTGAGAACCATTAGCTACTTTTTCTACAGATTGGGCACTTATGGCCTTATCCTGTACTCTAAGCATATTAATTAACAGTTCTAAGGAAGGATTCTTCCCTACACTCAAACCTCTCTCTATGCAGAGACTCCTTGCTCCTTTCCAGCTAAGGTGATCATATGCAAGTTTGGACAGTTCAACATTTTTTCCTGTGCCAGACATTTTTTAGAGAGAGTTAAAGTGATAGAAAAAGAGAAAAAAAGTTTTCAGAACTTTTTGGAAAGACAGAAAAAACTTTTTAAACTTTTAAGAACTTTTTGAAAGTTTAGAAGTACTTTTCAGCACTTAGAAAAGAGTGAAAAGAGGAAATGCAAAACTTTTTGGCTATGTGTATATACACTGACCTTGTTTTGTATATTTTTCTCTTATGAAAAGTACAATGACAAGAGTGGTAAGCAGTCTCAAGCACTTATCCCACCACTGCACAACCAATGTAGGAGGCTGGACTGGCTTGTAGTGAGTACCAAGGGGTACTTGCACCTTGCACCAGGCCCAGTTATCCCTTATTAGTGTATAGGGTGTCTAGCAGCTTAGGCTGATAGATAATGGTAGCTTAGCAAAGCAGCTCAGGCTGAACTAGGAGACGTGTGAAGCTACTACAGTACCACTTAGTGTCATATGCACAATATCATAAGAAAACACAATACACAGTTATACTAAAAATAAAGGTACTTTATTTTTATGACAATATGCCCAAGTATCTTAGAGTGTACCCTCAGTGAGAGGATAGGAAATATACACAAGATATATATACACAATACCAGAAATATGCAGTATAGTCTTAGAAAACAGTGCAAACAATGTATAGTTACAATAGGATGCAATGGGGAAACATAGGGATAGGGGCAACACAAACCATATACTCCAGAAGTGGAATGTGAACCACGAATGGACCCCAAACCTATGTGACCTTGTAGAGGGTCGCTGGGACTATTAGAAAATAGTGAGAGTTAGAAAAATAACCCTCCCCAAGACCCTGAAAAGTGAGTGCAAAGTGCACTAAAGTTCCCCTAAGGACAAAATAGTCGTGTTAGAGGGAAAATGCAAGGAAAACACAAATCAGCAATGCAACAACGATGGATTCCTGACTGAGGGTACCTGTGGAACAAGGGGACCAAGTCCAAAAGTCACAAGCAACTCGGAGATGGGCAGATGCCCAAGAAATGCCAGCGGTTGGTGCAAAGAAGCTCTTACTAGGCTGAAGAACTGTGAATACTGCAGGAATGACAAGGGCTAGAGACTTCCCCTTTGGAGGATGGATCCCCCACGCCTTGGAGAGTCGTGCAGAAGTGTTTTCCCGCCGGATGGACGCCAACAAGCCTTGCTACACGCAAATCGTGCGTTTGGCGTTTTTGGACGCTGCTGGGGCCCAGGAGGGACCAGGAGGTCGCAAATTCGACCGGCAGAGTGAGGGGACGTCGAGCAACACGAAGAGCCCTCACTGAAGCAGGTAGCACCCGGAGAAGTGCCAGAAACAGGCACTACGAGGATGCGTGAAACGGTGCTCGCCGAAGTTGCACAAAGGAGTCCCACGTCGCCGGAGACCAACTTAGAAAGTCGTGCAATGCAGGTTAGAGTGCCGTGGACCCAGGCTTGGCTGTGCACGAAGGATTTCCACCGGAAGTGCACAGGGGCCGGAGTAGCTTGCAAAGTCGCGGTTCCCAGCAATGCAGCCCAGCGAGGTGAGGCAAGGACTTACCTCCACCAAACTTGGGCTGAAGAGTCACTGGACTGTGGGGGTCACTTGGACGGTGTCGCTGGATTCGAGGGACCTCGCTCGTCGTGCTGAGAGGAGACCCAAGGGACCGGTAATGCAGCTTTTTGGTGCCTGCGGTTGCAGGGGGAAGATTCCGTCGACCCACGGGAGATTTCTTCGGAGCTTCTGGTGCAGAGAGGAGGCAGACTACCCCCACAGCATGCACAAGCAGGAAAACAGTCGAGAAGGCGGCAGGATCAGCGTTACAGAGTTGCAGTAGTCGTCTTCGCTACTATGTTGCAGGTTTGCAGGCTTCCAGCGCGGTCAGCGGTCGATTCCTTATCAGAAGGTGAAGAGGGAGATGCCGAGGAACTCGGCTGAGATCATGCATTCGTTATCTAAAGTTTCCCCAGAGACAGAGACCCTAAATAGCCAGAAAAGAGGGTTTGGCTACCTAGGAGAGAGGAAAGGCTACTAACACCTGAAGGAGCCTATCAGCAGGAGTCTCTGACGTCACCTGGTGGCACTGGCCACTCAGAGCAGTCCAGTGTGCCAGCAGCACCTCTGTTTCCAAGATGGCAGAGGTCTGGAGCACACTGGAGGAGCTCTGGACACCTCCCAGGGGAGGTGCAGGTCAGGGGAGTGGTCACTCCCCTTTCCTTTGTCCAGTTTCGCGCCAGAGCAGGGGCTAAGGGGTCCCTGAACCGGTGTAGACTGGCTTATGCAGAATTGGGCACATCTGTGCCCAACAAAGCATTTCCAGAGGCTGGGGGAGGCTACTCCTCCCCTGCCTTCACACCATTTTCCAAAGGGAGAGGGTGTCACACCCTCTCTCAGAGGAAGTTCTTTGTTCTGCCATCCTGGGCCAGGCCTGGCTGGACCCCAGGAGGGCAGCTGCCTGTCTGAGGGGTTGGCAGCAGCAGCAGCTGCAGAGAAACCCCAGGAAGGGCAGTCTGGCAGTACCAGGGTCTGTGCTACAGACCACTGGGATCATGGAATTGTACCAACAATGCCAGGATGGCATAGAGGGGGCAATTCCATGATCATAGACATGTTACATGGCCATATTCGGAGTTACCATGGTGAAGCTACATATAGGTAGTGACCTATATGTAGTGCACGCGTGTAATGGTGTCCCCGCACTCACAAAGTTCAGTGAATTGGCTCTGAACAATGTGGGGGCACCTTGGCTAGTGCCAGGGTGCCCTCACACTAAGTAACTTTGCACCTAACCTTTACCAGGTAAAGGTTAGACATATAGGTGACTTATAAGTTACTTAAGTGCAGTGTAAAATGGCTGTGAAATAACGTGGACGTTATTTCACTCAGGCTGCTGTGGCAGGCCTGTGTAAGATTTGTCAGAGCTCCCTATGGGTGGCAAAAGAAATGCTGCAGCCCATAGGGATCTCCTGGAACCCCAATACCCTGGGTACCTCAGTACCATATACTAGGGAATTATAAGGGTGTTCCAGTAAGCCAATGTAAATTGGTAAAAATGGTCACTAGCCTGTCAGTGACAATTTGGAAAGAAATGAGAGAGCATAACCACTGAGGTTCTGATTAGCAGAGCCTCAGTGAGACAGTTAGGCACCACACAGGGAACATATACATGCACACCTATGAGCACTGGGGCCCTGTGTGACAGGGTCCCAGTGACACATACATATAGGCCACAAACCTATGAGCACTGGGGTCCTGACCAGCAGGATCCCAGTGACACATAACAAACATACTGAAAACATAGTGTTTTCACTATGAGCACTGGGGCCTAGCCATCAGGATCCCAGTGAGACAGTGAAAACAGTGACAAACATCCTGACATACACTCACAAACAGGCCAAAAGTGGGGGTAACAAGGCTAGAAAGAGGCTACCTTCTCACACAACCCCCCCCCCAAACGAAGGACAATAAGGCTAACCTTGGCCAGTTGAGACTTTATTGTCTAAGTGGTGATAAGTAGAGAGTAGCTCTGCAATAGACTGGTTACTCCCTTTATCATCCACTATATGGTTACTTCCCTGTGGGGATGTAAACCACCCTGTTTGAAGTTTTTTAGCTAAGCAACAATGTGAAGATGTATTTTCAGAGTTTCTATCAGTAAGTTTTAGTTTAGAGCAGTGGGAATTGTCCACTGAACCTATTTGTAGTGATGGAAATGCCAGACAGGGATGCTGTCTCAGAAAAGCCATAGCTGGGCAAAAACTTTGTCCATCTGGCTGGAAGAGAGAACAGGGATGCTGTTTCTCTTGAGTTGGAGCAGGGCAGGGATGCTGTCCTATGAGCTCCACACTAGGGCAGGGATGCTGTCCTAAGTGTTGTGAGGTAGTGCAGGGTTTCTGCACTAAAGTTTCTCTGGGAGGGTTGGAGGGATGCTCCATGTTAACTAAAATGGTGCTGTTTTTCTCACCAATGTTAGTTACCCACAGAGAGGTACTTCCACCTCAGGGAGTCCAGCTTTGCCAGCTGATGATTCCCTTGGAACAGGTGCCACCCCAGGAGAGGTTTCTCCCACCACAGGAATAGTATCCTGAATGGTAGGGTGGTTAGGGGATACTGTGATACCCTTTTTACCTGTTGATGGAGAGGGATCCTGAGTTTTCAGGCCTTCTCTCCTTTGCTTTTTCATTTCACTTGAAATGAGAGGGAACAATTCCTCAGGGATGCCCAGCATGGCTGCATGGGCATACAACTCTACATCAGCCCAACCTGAGGCCTCTAGGTCATTACCTAAGAGACAGTCTACATGTAAGCTAGGTGATACCACCACCTGCTTAGGGCCAGTAACTCCACCCCAACTAAACTGAATTATAGCTAAGGGAAGAAATTTAGTGGAGTTATGGACATCAATAATCTTATACTGTTGTCCAATGATGTGTTGTTCAGGAGGCACTAGGTTTTCAGTCACCAAAGTGAAACTGGCACCTGTGTCCCTGTAGGCCAAGGCCTCAACACCATTTATTGAAACTGTCTGCCTGTACTTATCCATTGTAAGGGGACAAGCAGCCAGTGTGGCAAGGCCAATGCCACTAGGTGTGACAGAAACTGTCTTGGGACTGATTACATCAGTTTCCACTATGGACCCATAAGTGAACCCAACTACACCCTTTGCTTGACTGTTGCCAGCAGTCCCACCACTAGTACCACTACTGCTAGGGGCACTAGAGCTTGATGTATTAGTGGTGGTAGGCTCAGGGGGTTTACCTGGACAGGACTTATCCCCTGGCCTATGGCCTCTGTTTTTACACACAAAGCACCAAGGCTTTTTAATGTGTGCAGGTTGGGAAGAAGAGGAAGAATTTGTTTTATCCCCACCCTCTGAAGAGTGTTTAAGATTTGAAGTGGGATCTTTGGTTTTACCCTTATCCCCATGCTTATCTTGAGATTTGTCACCATCTTTCTTCTTATTGCCATCTTTGTCACCCCCTGTATGAACTTTTCTGTTCACCCTTGTTCTGACCCATTTGTCTGCCTTCTTTCCCAATTCTTGGGGAGAGGTCAGATCAGAGTCTACCAGGTACTGGTGCAACAAATCAGACACACAATTATTAAGTATATGCTCTCTCAGGATTGTGTTATACAGGCTTTCATAATCAGTAACTTTACTGCCATGTAACCACCCCTCCAAGGCCTTCACTGCCTGGTCAATGAAATCAACCCAGTCTTGTGAAGACTCCTTTTTGGTCTCTCTGAACTTTATCCTGTACTGTTCAGTGGTTAAGCCATAACCATCCAGGAGTGCATTCTTAAGAACTTGGAAATTATTAGCATCATTTTCTTTTACAGTAAGGAGCCTATCCCTACCTTTTCCAGTAAATGATAGCCATAGGATAGCAGCCCACTGCTTTTGAGGGACATCCTGTACAGCACAGGCCCTCTCAAGTGCAGCAAACCACTTGTTAATGTCATCCCCCTCCTTATAAGGGGGAACTATCTTGTGCAGATTCCTGGAATCATGCTCTTTTGCCGGATGACTATGGGGAATACTGCTGCTGCCACCATGGGTTTCTAAACCCAACTTCTGTCTTTCCCTCTCTACTTCTAAAGACTGTCTATCCAAATCCAGCTGTTGCTTCTTGAGCTTCAGTCTGGTTTGTTCCACTCTCAATCTATTGAGCTCCCTTTCTAACAATCTGTCATCAGGGTGGGTGGGAGGGACATTTCTAGATACAGAGGTATGATGGGAATGAACAGAAGGAGACCTGTCCCTTACAGAGGGCACCCTAACAGCTTGGCTACCAGTATAATGTGAGAGCACACCATTAGTATGGTGTGATTCAACCTCTGTACCAACTATGCTAGACTGTCTAGTAATGGGCAGGCTGAGAAGTTTCTTTCCTGAACCTTTTCCTGGGGGAGTCCCTGGATCAGATTGAGAACCATTAGCTACTTTTTCTACAGATTGGGCACTTATGGCCTTATCCTGTACTCTAAGCATATTAATTAACAGTTCTAAGGAAGGATTCTTCCCTACACTCAAACCTCTCTCTATGCAGAGACTCCTTGCTCCTTTCCAGCTAAGGTGATCATATGCAAGTTTGGACAGTTCAACATTTTTTCCTGTGCCAGACATTTTTTAGAGAGAGTTAAAGTGATAGAAAAAGAGAAAAAAAGTTTTCAGAACTTTTTGGAAAGACAGAAAAAACTTTTTAAACTTTTAAGAACTTTTTGAAAGTTTAGAAGTACTTTTCAGCACTTAGAAAAGAGTGAAAAGAGGAAATGCAAAACTTTTTGGCTATGTGTATATACACTGACCTTGTTTTGTATATTTTTCTCTTATGAAAAGTACAATGACAAGAGTGGTAAGCAGTCTCAAGCACTTATCCCACCACTGCACAACCAATGTAGGAGGCTGGACTGGCTTGTAGTGAGTACCAAGAGGTACTTGCACCTTGCACCAGGCCCAGTTATCCCTTATTAGTGTATAGGGTGTCTAGCAGCTTAGGCTGATAGATAATGGTAGCTTAGCAAAGCAGCTCAGGCTGAACTAGGAGACGTGTGAAGCTACTACAGTACCACTTACTGTCATATGCACAATATCATAAGAAAACACAATACACAGTTATACTAAAAATAAAGGTACTTTATTTTTATGACAATATGCCCAAGTATCTTAGAGTGTACCCTCAGTGAGAGGATAGGAAATATACACAAGATATATATACACAATACCAGAAATATGCAGTATAGTCTTAGAAAACAGTGCAAACAATGTATAGTTACAATAGGATGCAATGGGGAAACATAGGGATAGGGGCAACACAAACCATATACTCCAGAAGTGGAATGTGAACCACGAATGGACCCCAAACCTATGTGACCTTGTAGAGGGTCGCTGGGATTATTAGAAAATAGTGAGAGTTAGAAAAATAACCCTCCCCAAGACCCTGAAAAGTGAGTGCAAAGTGCACTAAAGTTCCCCTAAGGACAAAATAGTCGTGTTAGAGGGAAAATGCAAGGAAAACACAAATCAGCAATGCAACAACGATGGATTCCTGACTGAGGGTACCTGTGGAACAAGGGGACCAAGTCCAAAAGTCACAAGCAACTCGGAGATGGGCAGATGCCCAAGAAATGCCAGCGGTTGGTGCAAAGAAGCTCTTACTAGGCTGAAGAACTGTGAATACTGCAGGAACGACAAGGGCTAGAGACTTCCCCTTTGGAGGATGGATCCCCCACGCCTTGGAGAGTCGTGCAGAAGTGTTTTCCCGCCGGATGGACGCCAACAAGCCTTGCTACACGCAAATCGTGCGTTTGGCGTTTTTGGACGCTGCTGGGGCCCAGGAGGGACCAGGAGGTCGCAAATTGGACCTGCAGAGAGAGGGGACGTCGAGCAAGACGAAGAGCTCTCACTGAAGCAGGTAGTACCCGGAGAAGTGCCAGAAACAGGCACTACGAGGATGCGTGAAACGGTGCTCGCCGAAGTTGCACAAAGGAGTCCCACGTCGCCGGAGACCAACTTAGAAAGTCGTGCAATGCAGGTTAGAGTGCCGTGGACCCAGGCTTGGCTGTGCACGAAGGATTTCCACCGGAAGTGCACAGGGGCCGGAGTAGCTTGCAAAGTCGCGGTTCCCAGCAATGCAGCCCAGCGAGGTGAGGCAAGGACTTACCTCCACCAAACTTGGGCTGAAGAGTCACTGGACTGTGGGGGTCACTTGGACGGTGTCGCTGGATTCGAGGGACCTCGCTCGTCGTGCTGAGAGGAGACCCAAGGGACCGGTAATGCAGCTTTTTGGTGCCTGCGGTTGCAGGGGGAAGATTCCGTCGACCCACGGGAGATTTCTTCGGAGCTTCTGGTGCAGAGAGGAGGCAGACTACCCCCACAGCATGCACAAGCAGGAAAACAGTCGAGAAGGCGGCAGGATCAGCGTTACAGAGTTGCAGTAGTCGTCTTCGCTACTATGTTGCAGGTTTGCAGGCTTCCAGCGCGGTCAGCGGTCGATTCCTTACCAGAAGGTGAAGAGGGAGATGCCGAGGAACTCGGCTGAGCTCATGCATTCGTTATCTAAAGTTTCCCCAGAGACAGAGACCCTAAATAGCCAGAAAAGAGGGTTTGGCTACCTAGGAGAGAGGAAAGGCTACTAACACCTGAAGGAGCCTATCAGCAGGAGTCTCTGACGTCACCTGGTGGCACTGGCCACTCAGAGCAGTCCAGTGTGCCAGCAGCACCTCTGTTTCCAAGATGGCAGAGGTCTGGAGCACACTGGAGGAGCTCTGGACACCTCCCAGGGGAGGTGCAGGTCAGGGGAGTGGTCACTCCCCTTTCCTTTGTCCAGTTTCGCGCCAGAGCAGGGGCTAAGGGGTCCCTGAACCGGTGTAGACTGGCTTATGCAGAATTGGGCACATCTGTGCCCAACAAAGCATTTCCAGAGGCTGGGGGAGGCTACTCCTCCCCTGCCTTCACACCATTTTCCAAAGGGAGAGGGTGTCACACCCTCTCTCAGAGGAAGTTCTTTGTTCTGCCATCCTGGGCCAGGCCTGGCTGGACCCCAGGAGGGCAGCTGCCTGTCTGAGGGGTTGGCAGCAGCAGCAGCTGCAGAGAAACCCCAGGAAGGGCAGTCTGGCAGTACCAGGGTCTGTGCTACAGACCACTGGGATCATGGAATTGTACCAACAATGCCAGGATGGCATAGAGGGGGCAATTCCATGATCATAGACATGTTACATGGCCATATTCGGAGTTACCATGGTGAAGCTACATATAGGTAGTGACCTATATGTAGTGCACGCGTGTAATGGTGTCCCCGCACTCACAAAGTTCAGTGAATTGGCTCTGAACAATGTGGGGGCACCTTGGCTAGTGCCAGGGTGCCCTCACACTAAGTAACTTTGCACCTAACCTTTACCAGGTAAAGGTTAGACATATAGGTGACTTATAAGTTACTTAAGTGCAGTGTAAAATGGCTGTGAAATAACGTGGACGTTATTTCACTCAGGCTGCTGTGGCAGGCCTGTGTAAGATTTGTCAGAGCTCCCTATGGGTGGCAAAAGAAATGCTGCAGCCCATAGGGATCTCCTGGAACCCCAATACCCTGGGTACCTCAGTACCATATACTAGGGAATTATAAGGGTGTTCCAGTAAGCCAATGTAAATTGGTAAAAATGGTCACTAGCCTGTCAGTGACAATTTGGAAAGAAATGAGAGAGCATAACCACTGAGGTTCTGATTAGCAGAGCCTCAGTGAGACAGTTAGGCACCACACAGGGAACATATACATGCACACCTATGAGCACTGGGGCCCTGTGTGACAGGGTCCCAGTAACACATACATATAGGCCACAAACCTATGAGCACTGGGGTCCTGACCAGCAGGATCCCAGTGACACATAACAAACATACTGAAAACATAGTGTTTTCACTATGAGCACTGGGGCCTAGCCATCAGGATCCCAGTGAGACAGTGAAAACAGTGACAAACATCCTGACATACACTCACAAACAGGCCAAAAGTGGGGGTAACAAGGCTAGAAAGAGGCTACCTTCTCACAGGTTTTCAAAAAATTTATCAGGTTTTTATTAATTTATTGGAAGATGGTTCTTATACAAAAGGTGCATCTTTACCTGGTGTTTGCGGACCTGAAGTCTGTGTTTGATTTTGTACCACATGAAAAGCTGTGGGAGGTTCTCAGGAAGAGTGGGGTTCCCCTTGATCTTCTGGACATTTTAGTTTGTCTTCATAACGACAAATGCACCCAAGTTAGGTGGGGTCAGGGTGGAGAGCTCACTGAACGAATTCTCATATTAAAAGGAGTTCGCCAATGATGCATTCTTGCACCAACCCTTTTTTCTTTATATCTCAACGACATGGCCTCCTACTTAGAGAACAATAAAAATGATGCCCCGCGACTGACTGAATGCAAGATTTCTCTCCTATTGTTTGCTGACAATACTTTACTGATGTCAAAGTACCCCTACTGGCCCCCAACTTCTAGTGAGTATGTTTGTGGCCTTTTATTCTGAGCGGGGTCTGGTGATCAATCATGCTAAAACAAAGTTTATGGACACCAGACCCTATAAGACTTTTAGGGGCTCAAAATTGATGGAGGGCAGTCCATTGGATAAGATATAGGAATTTTTTTTACCTGGGTAATAAGTTAACCAGTTCTATGTCCTGGTCACCGCAGGTTGAGAGGAGCAGCTTGAAACTTCCCCAGCATCCTGCTGCTATTCTTAGATTTTATAGGTCATCACGATCTCAGTACATAGCCCCTGCTCTACAGGTCTATAGGGCTAAGGCTGAGGATAGTGCCCTTTATGGGGCTTAGGTGTGGGAAATGTTGATCTAACCCCATTGGAGGTGGCAGAGGATATATTTATAAGAGCACTAACTAACCTCTCAAAAGATACCCCACTAATACCGCTCCAGCATGGCCTGGGCATGGAAGGCATGATCCACAAGGCCTAACTAAAGCCATTATTATTTTGGCAGAGGATAAAGTACTCGCCGGACCTTGTGGACTATTACAGTTCCTTTCAGGATGTGGTTTCTCATGACAATTCAAGTAAAATTAAGTGGATAAGTAATGTCAAAAATCCTATATCCGAAATAGGTTTAGGTGAACTGTGGTCTTACCCCCACCCCCACTATGAAATAGATCCAGAGGGCTGCCCTCAAAAATGCATATTGGGCACACATTCAGGATGTTGAATTCAGGAGCACCAAACAAGGGTCTTTAGTTGGTAACTTTTTAGATTTTAAGTCTAAGTTGGTCTTTGAGACATTTTTAGACTATATTTCACCCCCAGCTGCAGGGATGCTATATCTTACATTTCCTTTTGACATACTACCACTATTGTCCCTGCAAGCCAAGGGGAGTCCCTGCAGTTCCATGAGAACTTCATGTCTGACCTGTAAGCAAGTGGAGTAATCATTGTCTCAGTTTATTTTTTTCTGCTCTTCATATGCCCGGCCTAGGAAGATATGGATTATTCCTATATGTAAATGACTTAGTTGCAGACAGCACCAGGATACCTTACGGCTTTTGAGTACTGAGCCCATGCAGACTATCTGCGCAGTATTTAAATATCTTTTGTGGAGTTGGTCCATTAGATCTAAAGTGATGGCCCTTTTCTCTTAGTTTCCTGATATTGCCGGAGCATTAGTTTTAGTCTCCTTAATTTTTTATTGTTTTTATAGGACTCTTTTTAATATGATATTGTATTTTACATCTCTTTAAGGTCTAATTTTATTATTATGATGAGTTATGTGTATTTGCTACCTAAGTCAGATTTGGTGATGTGGGCTTGCCATGCAATTGTTAATGTGATTTGTTGTTTGTTTTTTATGTATTGGTATTTTTATGTGGTGTATTATTTATACCAATGTCTGTGTACTTTTATGGTTGAAATATACTGAATAAAGTATTTTGATGATGGTGATATTTAATTTACATGTAAGTCCCTTGTAAAGTGGTATATCATATACCCAGGACTTGCAAATTAAAAGCTACTAGTGGGCCTGCCGCACTGATTGTGCCACCCACTCAAGTAGCCCTGTAAACTTGTTTCAAGCCTGGCACTGCAGAACCTGTGTGTTCAGTCTCACTGCCACCCCGACTTGGCATTTACAACCTCTTGACAATCCTTAAACTCCCCTTTTCTTACATATAAGTCACCCCTAAAGTAGGCCCTAGGTAGCCCATATAGCAGGGTGCCATGTAAGTACAAGGCAGGGCATGTACTTTCAAGTTTTCACGTTCTAGTAATGAAAAACTCCCCAAAGTTGTTTGTCATTACTGAGGCCTGCCCCTCTCAAGGCCGGCATTGGAATTCCTTATAATACCTTTAAGCTGTAATTCCTGATCTGAGAGGCATAGCTGCATCATGTTTAGTATCATTTGAATGGTAATGATAAATCTTCTTTTCTAGTAAAGTTGGATTTATTATTACTATATTAGAAATGCCACTTTTAGAAAGTGGGTATTTCTCTGCTCTCACTGCCCTGTGTGCCTTCAGCCTATCTCCAGTACACGTCTGGCTTGGGCTAGGTGACAGCTACACTTGTGCCTTCCCTTCAGACATCCACAACACAGGATACTCAGCTCCATTCATCTGCATACTGATGGGTCTTCCTGGGAAGGAGGTTGGGAAAGGCTCTCACTTATATTTCAAAGGATACTGACGAGCGCCTCACAAATGGGCTAATTACCCCCCACTAATAGGCTGTAGCTGAGCAAAAGGGGGACCTGTGCATCTCACAGAAATCTTTTGAAGTCATCCCCCATGTCAAAGGCACTTTTTAGTATAAGTACTGGACTCAAGGAAACCCTGCAGGGTCTGCTGTGTGCAGGATCGCCACTCTGTCACATTTGACTGTTCCCAGGAACTGCTGCTCTGCCCTGTTGTGCTGCCCTGCTGATCTTTGCCTTGCACCCCAAAGACTAGAAACAACCTCCAGTGTGTCTCCAGGGGCTTGCTGGCTTGCCCCCTGTTCTTCCCGAAGGTCTCAGGAACATCAAAAACCTGGTCACCCAGTGGGATCATCATCCAAGCTTTACGCCACGGAGAGACCAAGTGCAGCATTCCCCCTGTGATCCTGTCAGTGTGAGCCGTCCTGGGACCAAGTATGCAACATTCAGGTGAGACATCACTGGTACTGTGGGGGTGGCTTCTCACTGATTTGACTTTGACCAGCATGCTGAGTGTCTACCTGCTGGGTCCGTTCCCTAAGGCTGAGGGACTGCCTAACCAGACTGAAACTGCTGAAACCCCTGCCTGACTACCTCGGAGGGAGCTGTGCTTCACTGCAACTCCAACCAGCAGCGCGGGGTCTGGGAGCGAAACCGCTGATATCCGGGACTCAAGCCTCCTTCTCTGCTCACAGTCAGGCACATTACCTTGCCCTGGGGTAACGGGGAACTCATCCAAGACATTTTCGTGTTGCTAACTTAAATCGCTATGACTCAGTTGGCATTCACTGAATCTATTGTGAAAGCATTACCGTAAAACCTTTATTACTCGTCCTGTAAATTACCAAAGCACTGCTTTTGCATCAATTACTTAAACAATCATATCTTGTGATTAACTGATTGGATGTTTGTTGTTCTGGTCTAGATTTACACAGATAAACAAGCTCTAGTTTTCTATACCTGTATGGAGTCTTTTTCCTGTGTGTTCACTGTGATTACTGCATGTGTGTTGCACAAGTATTTTACACATTGCCTTCTAAGTTAAGCCTGCCTGCTCTGTGCCAAGCTACCAGGGGGTGAGCACAGCTTAATTTAGGTTGTGTACCTGACTTACCCTGACTAAGATTGTGGTCCCTAATTGAATAGGGCCCATATCTATGGCAACTAGATACCCAATTTTTAACACATATCAATGTGAAAAGTTAGGCCCATAACCAGACCTAATTATTGATGAAATAGTAGAATTTGGTAAGTGATCTGACCTCATTATGAATTGGTCTAAGTTGATGCCGCTGACGAGAACCACAATGCCACTGGTTTTTAGCATCCCTTGGGGTGGCAGACAGGTCTCATTGCTTATTTCGACCTTCAGTATCACTGGGAATTGAGTGTATTAATAAAAGATAAACTATGGCAAATGCATCACTAGAATAACAAACCAAGTGGACGGTTCTGTTAAGTTGCAGCTGTCATTAGGGGGGCATGTAGCACTTATTAAAATAATCATCCATATTAAATTGTTGTATCTTTTTCAGAACATTCCAATCTCTCTAAAGAAGGTGTTTTTAATCAAAGGAGATCTTTAATGATCAGACTGACCCGTTATGTTATGTAGTGCCTGTAGGAAAGTACCATCTTGCCTAGCATGTTACCCCCATTTTTACATGTATGTAACTTTGTTTTTGCCTGTCTCACTGGGATCCTGCTAGCCAGGACCCCAGAGCTCATAGTTTGTGGCCTGAATGTGTGTACCTGTGTAGTGACTAACTGTGTCACTGAGGCTCTGCTAATCAGAACCTCAGTGCTTATGCTCTCTCTTCCTTTAAATTTGTCACTATAGGCTAGTGACCACTTTTACCAATTTCAATTGGCACACTGGAACACCCTTATAATTCCCTAGTATATGGTACCTAGGTACCCAGGGTATTGGGGTTCCAGGAGATCCCTATGGCTGCAGCATTTATTTTGCCACCCATAGGGAGCTCAGACAAATCTTTACACAGGACTGCCACTGCAGCCTGAGTGAAATAACGCACATGTCATTTCACAGCCATTTTCACTGCACTTAAGTAACTTATAAGTCACCTATATGTCTAACCTTCACTTGCTAAAGGTTAGGTGCAAAGTTACTAAGTGTGAGGGCACCCTTAGCGCTGGGGCACTAGCAAAGGTGCCCCCACATAGTTCAAAGTCCGGGGCCATTTTCCCGGACTTTGTGAGTGTGGGGCACCATTACACGCGTGCACTACCTATAGGTCAATACCTATACGTAGCTTCACAATGGTAACTACGAATATGGCCATGTAACATGTCTAAGATCGTGGAATTGCCCCCCCCATGCCAAATCTGGTATTGAGGTGCCAATTCCATGCATCTCCGGGGCTCCACTATGGACCCCGGGTACTGCCAAACCAGCTCTCTGGGGTTTTCTCTGCAGCTACCGCTGCTGCCACCCCACAGACAGGGTTCTGCCCTCCTGGGGTCTGGGCAGCCCAGTTCCAGGAAAGCAGAAAAAATAATTTCCTCTGAGAGAGGGTGTTACCCCCTCTCCCTTTGGAAATAGGTGTTAAAGGCTGGGAGGGGTAGCCTCTCCCAGCCTCTGGAAACGCTTTGAAGGGCACAGATGGTGCCCTCCTTGCATAAGCCAGTCTACACCGGTTTAGGGAACCCCAGTCCCTGCTCTGGCGAGAAACTGGACAAAGGAAAGGGGAGTGACTACTCCCCTGTCCATCTCCACCCCATGGGTGGTGCCCAGAGCTCCTCCAGTGTGTCCCAGACCTCTGCCATCTTGGATCCAGAGGTGTGAGGGTACTCTGGAGGCCTCTGAGTGGCCAGTGCCAGCAGGTGACGTCAGAGACCCCTCCTGATAGGTGCTTACCTGACTAGGTGGCCAATCCTCCTCTGAGGGCTATTTAGGGTCTCTCCAGTGGGGTTTTCCTCAGATAACAACTTCTGCACCTCTCTCTTCGACTTCTGCCGAGGATCGACTGCTGACTGCTTCAGGACGCCTGCAAAACTGCAACAAAGTAGCAAGAAGACTACCAGCGACATTGTAGTGCCGAATTCTGCAGGCTTTTTCAACTGTTTCCTGGTGGTGCATGCTTTGGGGGCTGCCTGCCTTCATCCTGCACTGGAAGTCACAAAGAAATCTCCTGTTGGTCGACGGAATCTTCCCCCTGCTTCAGCAGGCCCCAAACTTCAGCATCACCGGTACTCTGGGACCCCTCTCATCCTGACGAGGATGGCCCCTGGAACACAGGTGGTAGACCCAAGTGACCTAGACTGTCCAGTGGTCCAACTGTCTAAATTTGGAGGAGATAAGTCCTTGCCTCCCCTCTGCAAACAGTAATCCTGTGCACCGCATGAACTGCAGCTGCTAGGGCTTCTGTGCACATTTCCACAAAATCCTTCATGCACAGCCGAGCCTAGGTCCCCAGCACTCTGCCCTGAGATGCTCAGCTCCCTGAGTTGATCTCCGGCTTTGTGGAGCCCTCTTTTACAGTGTTGAGATGACCACCATGTTCAGACTTCTTGAACCCGTGTTCAATTACTTCTGTGGGTGCTACCTTCTTGTGCGTGGGCTGTCTACGTTGCTGAGGGCCCCCTCTGTCTCCTCTCCCAAGTGGCGACATCCTGGTCCCTCTTGGGTCCGGGTTGCACCTTTTTTCTTCAACAGCGACTCATGCAGCTAGCAAGGCTTGTTTGCAGTCTTTTGCCAAAGAAACAACTCTGCATCCTCCAGCACTCCATAAGAAATCTTCTGCATGAAGGAGACGTTCCCAGCACCTTCCATTGTTGCAGAATCTTCAGCTTCTTCCATCGGGAGGCAGCCATTTTTCACCTTCATTCGGGGTTTAGTGGGCTCCTGCCTCCCCTGGACACTTTTGTGACGCTTGGACTTGGTCCCCTTCCTTTGCAGGCCCTTAGGTCCAGGAATCCATCTTCAGTGCTCTGCAGTCTGTTGTGGTCTTTGCAAAATCCTCTATCACGACTCTGGGGAAATAGTAGTACTTTACTCTTACTTTCCAAGGTCTTAGGGTGGGGTATCTTGGACACCCTTAGTGTTTTCTTACACTCCCAATGACCCTCTACACACTACACCAGCCTAGGGGTCCATTCGTGGTTCGCATTCCACTTTCTTAGCATATAGTTTGTGTTGCCCCTAGACCTAGTGCATCCTATAGTATTCTACAGTGTTTGCACTACTTTCTGACTGTTTTAGGTTTGTGTGTACATTTTGTGTATTTTACTTACCTCCTAAGGGAGTATATCCTCTAAGATATTTTTGGCACATTGTCACTAAAATAAAGTACCTTTATTTTTAGTAACCCTGAGTATTGTGTTTCTTATGATTTAGTACATATATGATATAAGTGGTATAGTAAGAGCTTTGCATGTCTCCTAGTTCAGCCTAAGCTGCTCTGCTATAGCTACCTCTATCAGCCTAAGCTGCTAGAACACTAATCTACTAATCTACTAGAATCTACTAATAAGGGATAACTGGACCTGGCACAAGGTGTAAGTACCATCAGGTACCCACTATAAGCCAGGCCAGCCTCCTACATTGGTGGTGCAGCAGTGGGATAAGTACTTTTAGCTGCTTTACCACATTGTCATTGGTGCTTTTCATAAGAAAAATATATTCTAAATACTTAGAAATATACACAGTTAACCTAAACAGTCTTACTTTCCTTCTAAAAACTTCCCAAAACGTTTCAGAAAAGTTTGAAAAAGGCATAAGATTGTCCCCCCTTACAAGGAGGGGGATGACATAAACAAGTGGATTTCTGCACTTGAGAGGGCTTGTATGGTACAGCTGGTCCCTCAAAGGCAGTGGGCTGCTATCTTGTGCCTATCATTCACTGGCAAAGGTAGGGACAGACTCCTTAGTGTCAGGGAGAGTGAGGCCAACAACTACAAAGGTTTGAAAGATGCACTCTTAGATGGATTTGACTTATCCACTGAACAATACAGGATACAATTCAGAGATACCAGAAAAGAGTCCTCTCAAGACTGGACAGACTTTGTAGACTGTTCAGTGAAGGCCTTGGAGGGATGGTTACATGGCAGTAAGGTGACTGACTATGAAAGCCTGTATAATCTTATTTTGAGAGAGCATATTTTGAATAATTGTGTGTCTGATGTGTTACATCAGTACTTGGTAGACTCAGATCTGACCTCTCCCCAAGAATTGGGAAGGATGGCAGACAAATGGGTCAGAACAAGAGTGAGAAGAAAAGCTCATGCAGGTGGTGACAAGGATGGCAAGAAGAAGGATAGTAATTCTTCTGACAAGGGTGGGGACAAAGATAAAAATAATTCTGGGTCTTCACCAGGCCCACAAAAATCCTCTGGGGGAGGTGGGTCCAAATCCTCTTCAAACAATCAAAAGAAGCCATGGTGTTATTTATGTAAAAGTAAAGGCCATTGTTCAAGTGGTTCTACTTGTCCAAAGAAAAACACCAAGGCTCCCACTACCACAATCCCAACTGCGTCCTCTAGTGCACCTAGTAATAGCAGTGGTGGTGGGAAGAATACTACAAATAGCCAATCAAAGGGTGTAGCTGGGCTCACCGTTGGTAATGTAGTTGGGGTTGGTCTTGTTAGGGAGACCACAGAGGCTGTTTTAGTCTCTGATAGTGGTATTGTTTTGCCACCTTGGTTGCTTGTCCCCTTAATATGGGTAAGTACAAGCAACTGCCCCTAATAAATGGTGTTGAGGTTGAGGCCTACAGGGATACAGGAGCCAGTGTCACTATAGTGATTGAGAAACTGATTGCCCCTGAACAACACCTACTTGGTCAGCAGTACCAAGTGACTGATGCTCATAACAACATATTTAACCACCCCATGGCTGTTCTGAATCTCAACTTGGAGGGGGGGGGTTACTGGTCCAAAGAAAGTTGTGGTAGCCACTGATTTACCTGTAGACTGCTTACTAGGCAATGATTTGGAGACATCAGCTTGGGCTGAAGTGGAGTTGGAGGCTCATGCAGAAATGCTGGGCATTCCAGGGCATATCTTTGCTCTCACAAGGGCTCACGCCCGGAAGCAAGGAGGACAGGGAAACTTGGATCCTGGAAAAATGGACCAAGTGCTCCCAAAAGCTAGGGGTAGGAGGGGTAAATCCTTGCCCACTATCCATCCCTCTCCACAAGATTCCCCTTTTTGAGGGAGAGGAATCCTCTCCCTGTGCAGAACCTACACCAGATGAGCTGGCAGCAGACGCTGCTGAGCTATTGGGTGCAGGGGGGCCTGCTAAGGAAGAGCTGAATGTGACAAAGCAGACCTGTCCCACACTAGAGGTTTTAAGACAACAAACTGTCGAACAGCAGAATAGGGATATCACTGATAGCCATAAAGTCTATTGGAAGACAACATGCTCTATACTGAGTCAAGGGACCCTAAGCCTGAAGCTGTCAGGAGATTAGTCATCCCTTCGCAATATAGGGAGTTTCTTCTGACTTTGGCTCATGATATTCCTTTGGCTGGGCATTTGGGCCAGAGTAAAACTTGGGACAGACTTGTTCTATTGTTTCACTGGCCCATATGTCAGAGGACACCAAGGTGTTTTGTCGCTCCTGTGTGACCTGCCAAGCCAGTGGCAAAACTGGTGGCTCACCTAAGGCCCCCTTAATTCCACTTCCATTGGTTGGGGCGCCCTTTGAGAGGGTAGGGGTTGACATTGTTGGCTCCCTTGACCCTCCAACAGCTTCAGGCAATAGGTTTATCCTTGTGGTAGTGGACCATGCCACTAGGTATCCTGAAGCTATACCCTTAAGGACCACTACAACTCCTGCAGTGGCGAAAGCCCTCCTGGGACTATTTTCCAGAGTGGGTTTCCCTAAGGAAGTGGTGTGAGACAGAGGTAGTAACTTCATGTCTGCATACCTCAAAGCTATGTGGAAGGAGTGTGGTGTAACCTACAAATTCACTACTCCTTATCATCCACAGACAAATGGTCTGGTTGAGAGATTTAATAAAACTCTCAAAGGCATGATCATGGGACTCCCTTAGAAACTCAGGAGGAGATGGGATGTCCTGCTGCCATGCCTCCTTTTTGCTTATAGGGAGGTACCCCAGAAAGGAGTGGGCTTTAGCCCCTTTGAACTCCTCCTTGGACACCCTGTAAGAGGTCCCGTTGCTCTTGTGGAGGAGGGTTGGGAACAACCTTTAAAAGCTCCCAAGCAAGACATTGTGGATTATGTACTTGCCCTCAGATCTAGGATCGCTGAGTACATGAAAAAGGCCAGTGAAAACCTTCAGACCAGCCAAGAGCTCCAAAAGCAATGGCATGACCAGAAGGCTGTCCTGACTCAGTACCACCCAGGACAGAAGGTGTGGGTATTGGAGCCTGTGGCCCCAAGAGCACTCCAGGACAAATGGAGTGGACCCCGTCTCATTGTGGAGAAAAAAGGTGAAGTCACCTATTTGGTAGACCTGGGCACTGCCAGAAGCCCCCTTAGGGTGCTTCATGACAATCGCCTGAATCCTTATTATGACAGGGCTGACTTAACCCTGCTCATTTATTTTTCAGGAATCTTTTTATTGGTATTTCAAATTTTATAACAGTTATTTTGTAACGGTTAGACATTATGATTGTAGCCACACATTAAACAATTGCAACAGTTGCGCATTACATAGGTACGCGAGCAGTGCTTGCATCAGCCGGTGCATTTACCGTGGCAATAGTTAGGTAAGTGAATGAATTATCTGAGTTGATGTGCGTCGTTGTACAGGTAGCAAATTTTACCCGGATTCTGGTATAAACATTCCGTGTGATGTGGAAATCGGGTCTCTGGGTTTAAGCACAGAGTACTAGTCAAACATCGTTGCTGTCGCTATTTCCCGTTAAACGTTTATTCGGGTGCACAGTTATTTATAAATGATAATCCTGGTTTAATAACGAATAGGAACAATAACCTTCATAAACAGTGGAGTACATTATCTACGGATTTTTGATAGTGGTAGTGTTGTGCCCTATTGTGTGTGGAATTTTCTCAATATTATATGCATGTGCTGGTATAGCGTTGAGCCACGTTTGGGTCCCTGTTGTGTAGTGAGTACCTTACCTCAATTTAGCTGTTGTGGGCAAGGGTGGAATGTTTGGTGAGCGTGTCGGTGAGCTTCCCATATTACTCTCAGTGCTTGATGAACGTTGGGCTGACCTTCGATGCTAGACTAGCTCCACTGTGGTGGAGTCTACTTCTGGAGTTTGTAAGTGTGTCAGCATGGCATCCCAACTGTCTGATAGTGGATTTTTATGCAGGCCAAGTGCATCCTCTCTCCTCAACGCCACCGCCTCAGCACCCGCCCAGGTTGCAAATGATTGTGTCCAGGCCAACGCATTTAGAGCCTCCACCGACTTTCAGCTGTGTGTTATGAGTCGTTTTGCTGTTATAAATCCCAAATCTAGGAATCTTGCGGTGGCTCTGTGACGAGGACCCCCAGGAAACAAACCCAACACACAGATCTCCCATGTAGACGGTATGTCGTGCTCTGTGCATGCTGTTAAACAATTGACCACGGCTACCCAATAACTGTGCAGGGAGGGGCAGAGACACAGCATGTGCAAGAGATCCGCATTGACATGTTTGCATCGGGGGCAGGCTGCGTCAGAGCAAAGGAAATATTTATTAATACGAGCTGGCGTGAGATATGCCCTATGTATTATATACAATTGTTTAAGTCTAAATCTATAGTTGCGGGGTATATTAGTGTGGCTAGCAATTACAGACGCCCATTGCTTGTCCGTGAAGGGTGTTGCACTCCCAAGCCGTGTGCAGCGTATCACTCTCGCGCACCGAGTGAGTTCAGAGAGCTTCCGTGAACCATTTGATCAGATGTCTGCTCTGTCCCATTACTGTATGTATTGTATGAGTAGGTGAGTTGGGGGGGGCAGTCGTTAAATCTCCCCACTCCCTCGATAAGGAGCGTAGAAGTGTGTTATATAGTAGAAACTGTCCAACGGGGAGGCCTGTGTCAGCGATCAGAGTAGTGAACGGAATCAGTTTTCCCTCACTGTACAGGTCGCCCAATGTGTGCAGTTCCGCATTGTGCCAAGCCCTTAGCTCCGCCCCAATCACTACTCCGGAGGCACGGGCGTTCCCAAGAGCGCCAAGGCCGGGGCAAATGGGACGATCTCTCTCGTGAGTCGCAGGGACCTACGATAGCAGCTATGGGCCACTCTAAGGAGAAGCTCCTCCGGCGGCACCGAGCGCGTGATCGGGTGGACCAAGTTCGTCACTCTTAATAGGGACCAGGGTCCCGCAGTAGTTGCCGTATCAGAGAGATGTAGCCCGCTAGCCATCTGGACACCCACTGGAGCTGAGATGCTAAGTAATAATGCTCCAGGTTAGGAGCCGAAAGCCCGCCCTGTGCTAGTGGCAGATAAAGTTTCTTAAACGTAACTCTACAGCGCCCTTTATTCCAAATAAATTTTCTTAATTTAGGTTCCAGTTCCCTAAAGAAACCGACCGGTATATAGTGTGGAAGATTGGAGAAGTAATATAATAGACGTGGCAGCACAATCCTTTTCAAAAGGGCAATTCTGCCTGCTACTGACAGTGGAAGGGTTTGCCAGAAGACCATCTGGGATCTGATGGATGACACCGCCCTTCTAAGGTTTCCATCAAACAGGTCCTCTTTACGGTGATAGATTTGGATGCCTAACCACCTAAACGTGTGCGGCTGCCAGGGAACTACAACTCCGGAAAGGTGCAGTCGTGGGTCTGGGAGTTTAAGAACAAAGGGAAAAAGACAGGATTTTGCCCAATTAACCCGTAGCCTAAAAAGGGCGGCAAAGTGTTGCAAGATTGTCCCAACTTCCGAAGGGATCTGTGTGACATCCCTAAAGTATAGTAAGAGGTCATCAGCGTATAGTGACACGGTATGTAGACAGTCTCCTGGCGGAATGCTCCAGTGGGGGCCCCGACTGAGCAGCATTTCAGCCAGGGGTTCCATGGCAAGAGAGAACAGCAGCGGAGAGAGAGGGCAGCCCTGTCTGGTACCCCTACGCACCTCAACGTCTTGACCCGGACCAGAGGGCTCGTGTACAGCAGTTTAATCATACGGAGGAAAAGAGGTCCAAGGCCAAGTTGCCGCAGAACTCCAAAAAGGTATGGCCATTCCAACGAATCAAAGGCCTTCTCCAGGTCGAGAACCAGACAGCCTGCCAATGGCCATTCCCGTGTCTAGTAATGCGGAACACGAAACAGCCGCATGATATTATGTGATGTATCTCGTGTAGGCACAAAGCCATTCTGGTCCGCGTGCACAAGGTCCGGCATCTTTGGCGCTAGCCGCACTACTAGCGTCTTGGCTAGTATTTTATAGTCTGTGTTAAGCATTGCCAATGGACGATAGGAGCCAAGCTCAAGGGGGTCCTTCCCTGGCTTGGGGAGCGACACCAGCAACGCCTCATTCTGTAATGTCGACAATGAACCTTCCTGCACTGACTCTTCGTACATGCGGAGAAGATGGGGTGCAAGGACAGTGGCAAAGGTCTTATAAAAGTCGTCCGGAAGTCCATCTGGGCCGGGAGTTCTGCCCGCAGAGAGATCGAATATGCTAGCCTGAATTTCAGAGAGCTCAAGGGGCTTCTCTAATGCGGCGCGTTGGGCCACTGTCAGGCGGGGTAGTGTGATTGCCGAGAGGAATTCTGCACAGGCCTGTCGGCTCGGTGGCGTGACCGAGCGATAGAGGGTTCTATAGAGGTGCGTGAACTCTGCGTGTATCTCTGAGGGTGTATGAAGCACTGTACCAGACATTGAGCGTATCTCTACAATCGGGCCACACTCCAGCGCGCCCCTGGTCAGCCACGCCAGAAGTCTGCCCGATTTGTCGGCAGAGGCATGGGTGCGCGGCAAGTGGGCAGCATAGTTTAAGCAGCGTAACCGGTCCAGCAGAGAGAGATGTTCAGTCCTCGCCGCCAACAGGAGTGCAATCTCCCTGGGACCCCGGGCAGCCTCTCGTTCAGGACGCAGTGGGGTCTGCTCCACCCGGGTGAGTTTGTTTTCCACAGAGCGCCGCAGGCTCCACTGCGTTCCCATACAGTGGCCTCTAATGAAGACCTTAAAAGCATCCCACTCCACCAAGCCAGAGGATGCTGTGCCTCTGTTGTGTTTAAAGTATTCAGGGATTGCCTCATTTAGTGATGCTTTAAACACTGCATCTTCCAGGAGCTCAGGCCTGAGCTTCCAGGTGGGAATTGCTGGGGGAGAGGCATCCCATCCTATCGGTAAAATTTGTGGGTTGTGGTCTGAGTGAGTGCGGCCTAGGTAGTCATTGTCCTGGACTGCAGTATATAAATTGTGTGTGCACAGTATTCTATCTAGGCGCACGTATAAAGAATGTGGGGCAGAGTAATATGAATAGATTCTGTCGGTGGGGTTACGGTGACGCCACATGTCTAACAAGTGCCAATTTCTGGACCAGATGTTTAACGCTCGCGCTGCTGCCACAGTAGGAGCCGTGGTCAATGGTAGATATGAGCGGTCTAGGTCTGGATCCAGTACACTGTTAAAGTCCCCACCTAGGAGCCAGGGGTAATCGCTCCACCCCGACAACTGGTGGGACAGAGTGTGGAGAAAAGAGGCATGGTCCAGGTTTGGCGCGTATATGGAGCCCAACACCAGTACCCGGCCCGCAAGTCGTCCCCTCCGTAGCACGTATCACCCCTGCTCATCGATTATTTGACCTTCTTTTACAAAAGGTATGCCTGGTTCAATCCAAATCAGAGCGCCCCTTGCATACTTGGAATACCCTGTCGCATATAACTGACCTCTCCATCGACGCTGCAGACGAGGCACCTCCGGAAGTGCTAAGTGGGTCTCTTGCAAAAGAGCTATGTGTGCTGAGTGCCTTTTAAGGTAGGAGTATATTGAGTATCATCTCTTTGGTGTGTATATGCCACGCACATTCCATGTAAGAGTGGTGTAGTTATTCATGTTGGGTTTCGGTAGTAGGTGCAGCTAACTAGTAATGTGGCCCATGCAAGCAGGGTTATGTATGGGATAATAGGGTTCCAACACTCCATCAGGCTACTAAAGTATGGTCTCCGTAACAACACTAACAAATAAAATACCATCAGAGCAGAAGAGCAACCAGCACTCGCCCAAACCAGATAACCCACTGGGTCAACAAAGCAACTGTACATAAATCTCCACTAGTAGGAGAGTGGGGTAGGGTGTGTGTCTTGAAGGCGAACGTGTGGTGAGGTGCGTTCCCCGGTAAACGTGAATAACTGAGTGCGGGGCCAGTAGATATATATGACCATGAATAGGAGGAAGAAAAGGGGTGTAGGGGGGAGATGGAGGAGGCACCGATGCGTTCCGCTGGGTAATCTCCCTATTAATGCACAGGTGCGCCCCCAGTCCATCCGATCAGCAATATATTACAAATTAGCTCTCGGGGTGCGGATTGGTCACTGAAGAGACTGGAGATTATGGGGTGTGTGCCTGTGGGGTTGCTGGGGGGGTTAAGATAAGTGTGGAAGCGGACTAGAATAATTTGTCCGCTGCATGGGGGGTCATGCTTTGCCCTCTCCGGGGTCACATCACGTGCCTTTCGCGCACGTCTCACGTGGGTACGCCTGCCCCTCGGCACCGGTGGGTTAGTTTCCAGGTCTCTAAAACGGATACGGCCTGTGGACTCCAGCCATTCCCACGCCGCTTCTGGCGTGGCGAAGAAGTGGGATTTGTTATCAGCTATTATGTGAAGCTTGCCCAGAAAAAGGAGAGAGTACTCGAGGTCCAGGGTCCGGAGCTTGCGCTTTAAGGGCAAATAGGAGGCACGGTCTGTTTGCACTGCCAATGTGTAGTCAGGGAACAACATGACCTGGGCGTTGTCCACCCGAGGCGCTGGGGACGATCTGATTGACCTCAGGATGTTGTCTCTGTCCGCATAATGGAGTAGACGAAGTATGAAGGGACGTGGGCCGCCTCCCGGTGGTCGTGTTCTGGTAGGGATCCTATGTGCACGTTCCACTGAAAAGAAAGGTGTCAGTGTTCCCTTTGGTACCAGCCCCCTAAGCCAGGCCTCAGAGTATGCGACAGCATCATGACCTTCCACGCCCTCCGGTAGGCCAACAAATCGGATGTTGTTTCTCCGGGTGTGGCCTTCAGCATCCTCGACACTACGCTCCAGTTCATCTATGCGGGCCAATACATCTCCCATTGTGTTCTCCAATCGAGTTGTTGTGGGTGTCAGCTCATCCATTCGAGTCTCAAGTGTTCCTGTCTTGTCTGCTAGTTTGCATTGATCCGCATGTAGCAAGGCAAGGTCGCTGGCCACCTTGTCTATCTTGCCTTCCAAGGACGTTCGGCCCGCTCCAGGGAGGTGCCTATGCGCTCCACCCCCGCCAGTACAGCGTCTAGTTTTTGACTGTCCTGGGACGTAGGCTCCTGTGTGTTCTTGGCATCAGTGCCGGTGCCAGAGCGGAGGCGACCAACCCCCGCCATGGCCACAGCTGGTGTGATCTCCTGCGAGGAAGCAGATCACTGTTCCCTCCACAGGACAACTCCTAAGGATCCTCGCTGCGTATGGCCCACTGACCTGTCACCCAGGGCAAGTAGGACGAAGCGCATGGGGAATGCTGTTCGGCCACACGCCCACACAGTTGGTTGAACGCAGGCTGGCCGGCGAAGTCTGTCTTCGCCCCTCACAATGTAGCTGGGGCATGCTACCGGCCTCCCAGTCTGCAGAGCCGCATCAAGCAACGTGTTATACAGTGATGAGGCCCTTCTGAGCCCTCCAAGTGGCAGACTTCAGCACCTCCCCTGCGTCGGGAAACCAGGCCAGGCCCACTTGCATGCTCCACCAGACTACAACGAAGCAGCAGCATGAGCAGCCCAGGCACCGGTGCTTCCTCTGTCCCCCAGGGGCCCCGGTCTTCAGAACTGTCCGGGGGGCCCTGCCTTCCAGCCCACTAGCCCCCGCAAGTGCCTAGAGCACGCTGATGCAGGCTCACCTCCCTCCTGCGCTGTCGTCGGTACCGGGTCGGAGCTCGGCCTCCCCCAGGTCGGGCACCGCACAGGTGTGAAGGTTGCCGCCGCGGCTCACCTGCCGCAATCTCTACTGCGCCCCTCGGTGTCCCTCCAGGCGTCTACGTCCTCACAGGCCCTTGCGCAGTCATAGCGCTCCGGGCCAGCGGCGCCACGCCACCTCGTCGTCTGTGCGTAGGCCTCTGCGCCCGACCGCGCGTGACCCGCCGTTGTCCAACGCGGGCCCGCAGGACCGCGAACGAAGGCTCCAGCGTGTCGGGGAGACTCAGCATGGCAGAGCGGTCGCTGCACTGCAGTCGCTGGCCCCGCGTATTTCTCCTGATGCTGGATAAACCGGGGTATGAACGTGGAGCTCTAACAGCTCGCGTCCGCCATCTCAGATAGCTGGCCACGCCCCCCTGACTTAACCCTGCTCATGGCCAATGATGAGGGGCAGGAGGAAGAGAGTGACCCTCTCCCTGACCTCTTCTCCACCACTGAAGTTAATGGCTTAGTGGAGGGAGTTGTGTTAGCAGATTGCCCTACTGCTGAGCAGAAGGACAACTGTATAAATCTACTAGATCAGTTCTCTGACCTCTTCTCACTGATTCCAGGTACAACTACCTGGTGTGAGCACACAATCGACACTGGAGACAGTTAACCTGTCAAAAGTAAGATTTATAGGCAGGCTGACCATGTCAGGGACTGCATTAAACAAGAGGTACAGAAAATGTTAGATCTGGGAGTGATTGAACCTTCTTAAAGTCCCTGGGCTAGCCCAGTGGTGCTTGTCCCCAAACCTCACAGTAAAGATGGTAAAAAGGAAATGAGGTTTTGTGTGGACGATAGAGGTCTCAATCAAGTAACTAAAACTGATGCTCACCCTATACCCAGGGCAGATGAGCTAATAGACACAGTGGCTTCTGTCAAGTATCTAAGCACTTTTGACTTAACTGCAGGGTATTGGCTGATTACGTTGGCAGAAGATGCTAAACCTAAAACAGCATTTTCAACCATTGGAGGGCACTATCAGTTCACTGTTATGCCCTTTGAATTGAAAAATGCACCTGCCATTTTTCAGAGGTTAGTGAATACAAACCTCCAAGGATTGGAAGCCTTTCGTGCAGCATATCTAGATGATATAGCTGTCTTTGGCTCCACCTGGGATGATCACCTGGTCCGCCTGTGGAAAGTTTTAGAGGCAATGCAAAAGGCAGGCCTCACTATCAAGGCTTCAAAGTGCCAGATAGGACAGGGGAAAGTGTTTTTTCTGGGCCACCTGGTAGGTGGGGAACAGATTGCACCACTGCAGGGGAAGATCCAAACCATTATGGAATGGGCTCCCCCTACAACTCAAAACCCAAGTGAGAGCCTTCCTAGGCCTCACAGGGTACACATAGGAGTTTCATAAAGAATTATGGCAATATAGCTGCCCCTCTTAATGACCTCACATCCAAAAAGATGCCTAAAAAGGTATTATGGACAGCTAGCTGTCAAAAGGCTTTTGATGAGCTCAAACAGGCCATGTGCTCTGCACCTGTCCAAAAAAGCCCTTGTTACTCCAAACAGTTAATAGTCCAGACTGATGCTTCTGAATTAGGGGTAGGAGCAGCTCTATCACAGCTTAAACTTGATAAAGTGGCCGTAATACCGCAACAGGCTGGCCGTAATTACTGCCAAATTATGACCATGGTGGTGAGAATTCACATAGACAGCCAAAGTACCACACCAACCGCCAGGGCCGAAACAACACTCACCACTACAGTAGCCACCAACAGCCAGGCTCTCATGTGGGTGACTTTCCCACTGGTTCTGTATGGGGCAACATGCCCGTTGCTCTGTCCTGGGAAGTGCAATGCCACAGTCTCTCAGGTGGGTGACTTCCCCACTGGTTCAGGAGGGGGCCCCTCGTACAGCAGCCCCTGGACAGTGGCCTACATGGCGTCCGCTGGCGGTGGCATCTTCAGTGTGTTGGTGGATGGAGGTGCCTCCATGGCAGCCTCTGCAGTTGCTGATGGCTGCAGTGTGGTGGTGGATGGAGGTGCCTCCTGGGCAGCCTCTGCAGCTGCTGATGGATGCACTTCATCTGCTGGTGGTGGGGGCCCGTGATAGCTGGTGGTGGTGGAGGTGTCACTGTGACAGCCTCCGCTTGAGTGGAGGGCTTCGTGTTCTCCATTACATGGGGCGTGCATTCCTTACCCTTCCTGGCAGGGGTGTGTGGCTTCTTCCCCTTCTTGGATGGAGGTGCAGGCTCCTTCCCCTTCTTCTATGGAGGTGCATGATCCTTCTCCTTCTTTGATCGAGGTGCAGGCTCCTTTCCCTTCTTCAATGGAGGTGTGGTACCCCTACTACCATGAGTAGGTAATGCCACCACTGTCCCTGTGGACTGTTTGGCTGAGGTGCTGGGCTGGGTCTTTGGTACCCTGCTCATATGGGCAGGACGGGGGTGAGGGTGAGGGAAGAGGTCAAGTTGGGCAAGGAAAAGATTTTAAGGGACGGTGGGGCGGGAGGAGGTAGAACTGATGGGAGTGGAGGTAGAGGGAGTGGTTGTAGGAGGTGTATGTCTGCAGGAGTTGGATCCAGGTGCATGGGCTGTATGCTGATGTGAGGTGGATGGCTGTTAGGTGTGTGAGTGTTTGCGTTTGTGTCCTTTAAGGGGGGTAGACAGGGTCGGAGAGGACCGAGGGGACGAGTGCATGGCTGTTGTGGAGGTGTCTGCTAGTGAGGTGTGTGTGCTGCTTGGTGTGGTGATGCTGGTGGTGGATGTTGATGTAGTGCATGCAGGTGTGAGTGTGGACATGACAGGGAGGCAGGTGGAGGAGGAGGAGGAAGGGGAGACAGTGGAGGCAGTGGATGTGGTCGTGTCTGCAACTGTATGGTGTTTGCGTGAGTGCTTGTGTGATGAAGTGTGGTGCTTGTGTTTGCCTGTGCCACTCTTGGGTGTTGTCTTGTGTGCATGCTCATCTGTATGTGTTCCTGGGATTGGTTGGGGTTGAGGAGAATGAGACTGGGAAGTGGTACTTGGAGGGGGGACCGGTAGAAACAGGGACAATGGCTGCCATCAGAGAGGAGGCCAGAGCCTGAATCGATCTGTGTTGGGCCGCCAATCCACCATGAATCCCCTCCAGGAATGCATTGCATTGATGCATCTGGGATGCCAACTCCTGGATGGCATTCACAATGGTTGACTGCCCTACAGAGATGGATCTCAGAGGTCAATAGCCTCCTCACCCAGGGCAGCAGGGTTCACTGGGATAGGGCCTGAGTTGCCTGGGGCGAAGGAGATGCCCACCCTCCTGCGTGAGCGGGCACGGGCAACTCGCTGAGGGGCTGCTGGGAGGGCAGTTCTGGTACGGTTGTGGTGGCTGTACCTGCAGCTGGGTGGTCACAGAGGTGTCCGCCACCACCAGGGAGCTCCCATCGGAGGAGGTATCTGAGTCTGTGTTGTCTCCTCCAGTCTCCGCAGTGGTGCTCCCCTCGCCCTCCGTCCCACTGGTTCCCTCGGTGGCGCTAAACTCTGCCTCCTGAGTCCTGTGGGATGCAGCTCCCTCTGTCGCCAGTGCCCCTGCTCCTCCGCCAGATGATGCTAATACACACAAGGACAGATTGACAAAACAAGAAGGGGGGGGAGAGAGACAAAGGATACACTGGGTCAATGACTGCACCACCACTATTGGCATACACATCCCCGTCATACACAGGAAACAGGCTTAAGCCCTCTGCATTGCACTACCAGTGATATGGCTAGTTACTAAGGCAAGATGAGGACCACACACCGCCAACTGCAGCACTCCTGGGGCCCATGATTCCCTGCCTGAATTGGACTGCTAACAAGCTAGGTTACCTGTATTTGTCACACACCGATTACCCTTCAGATGACCCATGATGCAATGTCTGGCCTGGCCTTAGGGGCTCCCACTAACACACATCCACCACCCAGATACCACCCCACCAGCCAGAATATGTAATGATACCCACTGAACTCACCCCCTTGTGGCTGCTGTGATTCCCTCAAACGCCCATCCAGCTCAGGGTAGGCCACCGCCAGTATGCGGGTCATCAGGGGGGTCAGGGTCCGACGGGCACCCCTTCCTCGCTGGGAGGCCATCCCCAGCTGGGCATCCGCGGTCTTCCATGCCCAGCATCTCAGGTCCTCCCACCGTTTCTGACAGTGGGTGCTCTACCTGCTATAGACCCCCAGGGTCCGCACATCCTAGGCGATGGCACAGCATATTCTCTTCTTTTGATGGGCACTGACCTGCAGAGGCAATACGGACAGGAGAACATCATTAAACAAACAGTCCAACCTATCACACAAATGGCCCACCATACCCATTTCCATCACCATTGGCACACACATAGCCTAGCACACACCATGTACACTGACACAAGACATTCCCTCCATCCCTCCATCCCCCTTACACGATGCTTGCACACACATCTCCATGCATCCTTCCCACATGCATTGTTCCCAAGGCGTACTCACCTGTTGGTCTGGAGCCAAATACAGCTGTCCCTACTGGGGTAGGACCCCATTCACCAGTCGCTCCAACTCCTCCGAAGTGAAGGCTGGGGCTCTTTCCCCAGTCACACGGGCCATGGTAGGTTCCAGACACAGGTCACAGCAGAACACGCAGTGTAGGTCTTCTCCTGTTGAAGGTCAGGAAACAAGTGAGGAATCAGACAGAAAATGGTGGTCACGTGTGCGGCGGTGTACACTGTCACCGCCGGCGTAGATCCCTATTGGCCTCTGTACTGCATAGAGCCCCATATTGTCCAATGAGGAATTGCATGGCGGTGCAAGACCGCCTTCCGACACGAGGCCCAGCATCGGCGGAATTACCTCACTTCCACCTGTCCCTACATACAGGACAGGCGTTTGCCATTTCAGGGGGGGAACAGTCATATCCAATAACTGCATCACAGATTAGATTGGCACATACCTCACCATTAACACTGTCCCAATACATAAGTGCACCATGTGACTGCACTTGTGGTTTCATTGTTCCAATTGTGACAGCCTACTCACTCTTGTGTCCCTTAGATACCTACCACTGCTGAAGAATAGGAGGTGGAGACATACCCCCATGTACAAACGCCTGGTGGACTTAGCTACACTGGAGGACAGGCACATTATCCTCACATACAGACTGGACAGGGCCACAATCACAGAGCTGTGTGCCCAATTGGAGCCTGACCGGATCTCATCTATCTGTCATCCAACTGGGATCCCCCCCTCTTGTATAAGTGCTATCAGTGCTCCATTTCCAGGCAACAGGTTCTTTCCAAGTGACAGTGGGCTTGGCAGCAGCAATGTCACAGCCAATGTTCTCAATCGTGCTGGCAAGAGTGTTGTCTGCCCTAGTAAAACACACGTGCAGCTACATTGCTTTCCCCCAGGTGGAAGATTTGGCTACTGTGAATGCCGGATTCTATGCAATGGGACATATCCCCAATATTATTGGGGCGTTTGACGGGACACATATTCTTTTTGTCCCCCTCCTGGCAGAATGAACAGGTGTTCAGGAATTGTAAGAGTTTCCACTCACTGAATATGCAGATGGTGTGCACAGCGGACCAGTACATCTCCCACGTCAATGCTAAGTATCCTGGGACAGTGCATGAGGCCTTTGTTCTGAGGAATAGCAGCATCCCAAATGTGATGGCCCAACTACAGAGGCACAGGGTGTGGCTAATAGGTGAGCCTTGGTCCCCACCCACTTTATGTTACTGTATGCCTCCGGTGTTAACCCCATAGGGTTGTGTGAGGCTCAATGTGCTCCCTCAATACTTGTAGGTGACTCTGGCTACCCAAACGTATTGTGGCTGCCAACCCCTGCAAGGAAGACCAGGACAGGGGCAGAGGAACGTTATAATGAGGCACATGAACAAACCAGAGAGATAATCGAGAGGACCTTCAGCCTCCTGAAGGCCAGGTTCAGGTGCTTCCATCTGACAGGTGGATCCCTGAGCTACTCACCAAAGAAGGTCTGCCAGATAGTAGTGGCAAGCTGCATGTTGCACAACCTGGCCCTCAGTCGTCATGTACCCATTCTGCAGGAGGAGGAGACAGGAGATGCCCCTGTGGCAGCAGTAGACCATGATGACAGTGAGGATGAAGAGGCTGAGGATGAGGATCAGGACAACAGAATGTCAGTTATCCATCAGTACTTCCAGTGGCACACAGGTGAGACAGTGCAACTGCACATTTCAATGACTATTGGTGTATTCTGTGTTGCTGTAGCATGATGGCATTACCTTCCTTTTCTCTCTACTTACTGTCACCTATGATTTGTCATTTTACGGATGTTGGTGATACAACAACTGTGTACTGATGTGCTGGCTATAGCCAGCTACAGGTCATTATTTCTATTTCCTCACAGTGCACAGTTCATTTGCAATGGATGTGACTGTTTCCATAAATACACATTTTCAACACATAAAATACTAGTAGTCGAGTTGTGTTCAAGAGTGTTTATTGTAGTGCTAAGAAATTGAGGTTAAAGTGCAATGGAATGGGGTGATGATGGAGGAAAGTCCAGGGTATTGTTCCAGTCTGTTTGTAGCACAGGTGCAGTGTCCATGGGGCCATTGGAAGGGGAGCAACGGCAGTTCAAAGTGGACAAGGTGACTGAGTGGGACACAAGGGGGACAATCAGGAGAGTCTAATTTCCTGGCGGGGGTCTTGGCAAGTATCTCTGGCTTCTGTCTGGGTCGTAGGGAATGTTTGCGGGGTGGTTCACCTTCTGCAGGGGGAGGGATGCTGGTGGCCTGTGGGTCCTTTGGCGGGGCCTCCTGCCCACTAGCGGCATCTGAAGTAGAGGGCTGATCAATTGGCTGGCTAGTGGTAGGGGCCCGCTGGTGTGCTGTTGCCTTCCTCATGATGTCTGCCAGCACCCCTGCTATGGAGATCAGGGTGGTGTTGATGGCCTGCAAGTCCTCCCTGATCCCCTGATACTGTTCCTCCTGCAGCCGCCTGTTCTCCTGCACGTTGTCAAGGATCTGGCCCATCATGTCCTGGGAATGTTTGAAGGCTCCCATGGACTCAGAGAGTGCCTCCTGGAGTGTCGGTTCCCTAGTCCTTTCCTCCTCCTGGTGCACAGCAGTCCTCCCAGTGTCCATATTGGCCTGTGCCTCTGTCCCCTGTGTGTCCACTGCTATTGACCCCAGGTCCCTGATTGTCTTGGGGGCAAGGTGCGGCCTGTGGTCCCTGTACAGGTGGCCACACTGCTGATTGATGTATCCTGGGGACAGAGGTGTGGGAATGCTGGGTGGGTGCTGTGGTGTTGGATCCTGATGGGGGAAGCTCTGTGGTGCTCTGTGAGTAGGCTTGGGTGACCGGCAGGCCAGTGGTCCCTGATGAGCCAGGTAGGTCATCCAGATCCAGAAGTCCAGAGTTACTGTCATCACTGGGGGCATCTTCTGTTGGGGGACTGGATAATCGTGGCACCTCCTCTCAACTGACATTGGCTGGGGTACCTGTGGGGATGTAAGTGATGAATTATGCTTCATGTGTATGACAGATTGTACATCTCTGGCTTCCCCTCTATCGTTGGTGTTGCCCTGCCACCTTTTGCTTGTGTATGGTGATGTATTGTGGGATTGTTAGTTTCCCTATGCTGAGCATTCTTTTGTGATGGGTGTCCATGCAGGGCTAAGAGGGCTGTCCATGCATTGGTATTGCATGCAGGGCCTGGCATTGGGGTTAGTCATATGTGTAGCTGCAGTATGTGGGATGGAGTGGAGTGATGGGAGTGAGGGTGAGGGGATGTGATGGCTTGCAGGTATGGGGGGTGATAAGTAGTAAATGTAGACTTACCAGGGTCCAGTCCTCTGGCTACTCCAGTGAGTCCCTCAGGATGCAGTATTGCCAAGACTTTCTCCTCCCATGCTGTGAGCTGTGGGGGAGGAGGTGAGGGTCCACTGCTAGTCCTCTGTATGGCGAGCTGGTGCCTTGCTGCTATGGAACGTACCTTCCCCCGTAGGTCGTTCCACCTCTTCCTGATGTCGTTTCTTGTTCTTGGATACTGTCCCACGGCATTCACCCTGTCCACGAGTTTCCGCCATAGCTCCATCTTCCTTGCAATGGATATCTGCTGTACCTGTGCTCCAAACAGCTGTGGCTCTACCCTGACAATTTCATCCACCATGACCCTTAACTTCACATCAGTGAAACGGGGGTGCCTTTGTGGGGACATGGGTGTAGTGTGGTGTGTGTTGGTTAGAGTGTGTTGAGTAACGTGGTGGCGTGTGTGATGTGGGGTAAGTGAGGGATGTATGGGTGTAAGTGGTGGGTATCTAGGGCCATATGTATGAAAACATGAGCTTGCGAATCGCAAATAGCGATTTTTAAGAAATCACTATTTCCGAGTCGCAATTGGCCATGTAACAAAATTGCGATTCGGAATTAGTGATTTCTTAAAAATCGCTATTTGTGGTTTGCGAGGCCCATTCACCGAATCGCAATTTGCATTCTCGCAAATTGCGATTGTTTTGCGATTCAGTAAAAAATCGCAAAATGCTAGAAAGTTCGAGAATGCACACCTGGAGGAGCCTGATGACATCACCAGCAGGAAATGAGTCATCCCAGGCAGTTTCAGGTGCCACACCCAAACCAGCATCCTGAGAGAGAGCAGCCCAGCCACACAGAGCAGCACTCAGAAGGAGCAGAAACACCTGAGCCAGGATGGAGACCCCAGGCCCAGCACAGGAGAAGGCTGAAAGGAAGCGCAAGCTTAAATTCAGTGAACAGGAGCTTGAGGTCCTGACTGAGGAGGTGGTGAGGAGCCATAACCGCCTGTTCGGAGAAAGCTCACTCCAGGTGCCTGGGAGTGAAAAGAGGAGATTATGGCTGGACATACAATCCAAAATCTGTGCCATTGGAGTGGCACAGCGCTCCATCGAAGAAATAAAAAAAAGGTGGTACGACCTGCCCTCCTGTGCAAAGGAGAGGGTGGCAAGAAGACTTGCGGAGGCCAGTGGTACAGGTGGCGGACCACCAACAGAAGCACCATCCACACCATTGTAGGACCTGGTGGAATCCACACTCCTCCCTGAAGCTGTGACTGGGGTCACAGACATCGACACCTCCGGCACACCGAGTACCAGCCAAGGTAAGTGCAATGATGTTTAGGTACCCTATATGTGTATGCACAAAATCCCCTTAGGAATTAGCATGTAATGTGAAGCAGTGTGTGAAGTAGTCCAGTTCACATCTTAGAAGCAGCACAACAATGCATTATGGGAGTGCCAGTCCACAAACTAGTACAGACAGTAGCACAACAATGTAATGAAGTATAGTGACACCCAAGGTAACACAACACACACAACACTGTGTAGAGCAGTACCTGTACCTTTATTGCCATTTTTTGACAGATAATGTAACATACAGAACTGACATGCTGCATATTGTTGTTGCAGGTGGGCCAGGCCCAGCAGCCACACAATCTACATGTGTAGGGGAGGCGGACACCCATCAGCCCTCGGATACAAACACCAGTGGGTCCCTCCACATGTCCACTGTCCGCCACAGGCCCAGGGCACTGCCACTGCCAGAGTTCAGCGGCGACTCTGATGAGCACTTGGAAGGGCCAAGTACAGCGTCAGCACCAGACAGGCGCAGCCAGATTCTGGAGGGCAGGGGTCATCCAACACCAGCACCACGCAGGATAGCGACAGAGTCCCGGGCACAACATCTTGAGGCAGGTGAGGGTCCCTCCTTATTCGGGGGCCTTGAAGCTGCTATGTTGCAGCAGCAGCGTCTGCAAAATAAGAGGATCCTCAGTTTTGACAGATACCTGCGAGTATACAACCGCAACATGATGGGCCTGCATCGGCAACTGGACGCACTCAATGGCAATATAGTACAGCTGCGTGAGGGACAGGTGCAGGCTTCAGAGGACACCAGGGACCTAACAAGTGCTGTCCGTGACCTCTGCCAGGAGCTGCACCATGAGAGGGTTAGCCGGCGCAGACAGGAGCACAGATTCCGGACAATGTTTGGCAGCTACTGCAGGTCCTCAAACAGGATGGCTAATTCCACTGCATTGATCACCCGTCGCGCAGTGGGGGCGCAAGTGGAGGCTGCATATAGCAGCAGGGATGTTGTCCAGGGACTAGTTCACATCACAAATGTGATAGAACACATAATGGGACAAAGATCTGCCACTCCAAGTGAGGTAGCCTTGGGGGACACTGAAGACAGTTCAAGCCTCAGCAGTGTTGCCGTACCAGCAGCAGACACCAGATGGCGCAGTGCCAGGCACAGCACTGCCACTGAAGGTGACGATAGAGGTGCCAGTGACTTAACTGGGCACCCGAGTGGTGTGTGTGGGAGAAAAAAGTGACTCGTGCCGCCATTACACTGCTGTTGCCACTATGAGGGAATAGTGGATGACTCTGGTCATTATTTATTTGCGTTTGTCACATCACCTGTTTCTTTTTTTTCTCATTCATACATTACCTGACGTAAGGTAATAAATATATATCACTACAGGTACAGTTGTCAGTGGATTTGTGTCATTCATACTCACGTCTGAAATGGTTGTGTGTGATGTCGGCACGCCTTTGCCTTCACTCTGCTGCACTGGTCCTGTCTGCTGGCTGTAGAGGTGGTATGGGATCGTCATCCTCATCTGATTCAGTGTCACTGATTTCTATAGGTATGCCTCTGGTTGTAGCTATATTGTGCAAGATTGCATAAGTAGCCACTATTCTACATGTGGTCTCTGGACTGTACTGTAGTGCCCCTCCACTTTTGTGGAGGCAACGGAAGCGACTCTTCAGCAGGCCAAATGTGCGCTCCACCACGTTGCGGGTTGCCATGTGTGCTGCATTGTATCTCCGTTCTGCTGGTGTTGTGGGATTGAGGTAGGGCGTCATCATGTAGGTGCGCAATGCGTAGGCACTGTCTCCTTGAAGGAACAGAGGGTACAATGAGTAAGTGAGCCATCAGACATCACTACTGCATAAATGCACCAGTGTAAAGAGGGTAAATACCTAGTAGATATCCTTCACCAAACTCCCCAGCTAGCAGTCTTGTGTGAATGCCGGTGTGGCGAAAGATGTACGAATCATGTGTGCCCCCTGGGTATCTGGCCACAAGATCAGTTATGATATAGGAGGCATTGCATATCACCTGAATATTCATGGAATGTTGGTATTTACGGTTTCGGTACACATACTCTGTGGCTGATGGTGGACAGATTGCCACATGTGTGCCATCTATGGCACCTAGGACGTGGGAGAACTGTGCTATCTGGTAAAACTCTATTTTTGTCTGCTGTATTTCCTGTGGGGTGTGGGGGAATCTGATGTACTGTTGGAGTTTGCTCAGCATGTCGTTGATGAAAGAATTAAAAATCTGGAGAGGGTACTCTGTGAAACCCCTCCAGCTGCTGCTATGACCCCTTGATAGCTCCCGGAGGCGAGTAGGTGTAGGGAGCATAATACCTGCACATGGGTGGGTATGCTGTGTGTCCTTAGTGTTCTGCACTGCAGTATGGGTTGTAGCTCAGCAATCAGGTCAAGTATCATGGCTGCGTTCAACCTATACCTCTCATATACTTCCTCCTCTGTCAGGTCAAAAAGTGTAATGCGCACTCTGAAAATGTGCTCCTGTCTCCTCCTCCCTCTCCTCAAACCTGCCAAGATCCTCATCCTCCTCGCCATGACGTAGAGTGCAGCCATTGTGGAAAAGAGTCTGAGGCATTCTGGGCCTCTTTATGTAGGTTGCACCTGGTTACCACCTGGTTTCACTTAGTGGTATTTTGCATGTGCAAAATGCCATTCTGCAAAAAATCGCAATTTGCAATTTTTTGATGCATCTATTTGCGACATGGATTTTGCGAATCGGATTTTGCGCCTTGCAATTTCCTACTGGAAATACCGAATCGCAAAATGCGACTCGCTAAATCAGCTCGCAACGCAAAAAATCGCAAAAATTGCGATTTCTTATTTTTGGTCTGCGAATGCCTTTCGTGCATCGCAGACCACGTTTTTGCACTCGCAAAAGGCCGATTTTTGCGATTCGCACCGTTTGCAAGTGCAAAAACTTTTCATACATCTGGCCCCTAGTTGTTACAGTGGTCTTGGTGACAGTCTGGTGGCAATGATTTGTATTCGTAAAGGGTTGTAGGTAATGTGGGTGGGTGCTTCATAGTGGTGTGGGTGTGGTGTGTGTATGAGTGTCAGGTATGTGTCTTTAGATTTTGCCAATGTGGTGTTGTTTTGTATGTGGGTGTCCATTCTGAGCGTGGCGGTATGTACCGCCAATGGTTTATCACCATTGAATGTCCTCCATGGTGATTCGTGGGTCATAATGTTATGGCTGTTGATTTGTTGGCGTAATGGTATGGGTGTTGGGACCACCACTTTTACACTGACCATTGGGCTGGCGGATTTGTGTATGTGGCTGTACTTTGTCAGATTGGTGTGTGTGTGTCATAATATGGCGACTGGATATTCACCATGTTGGCGGCTGTCAGTGTGGCGGTAAGCAGAATTTACCGTCAATGTCATAATGAGGGCCTATATGTCTTACTTAACAATTTATAACTCCATGCCATTGGCTCCGTAGGCCTTCCTCAGGAGACACTTACATACAGTGTTAAGGGAAGTAGTGGCTTTGTCATTGGTTTAAATGGCAAAGTCGAACTAGCAGTGTAAACACTGCTCTTCCAGTCTGCATTGGAGCCATTTTGTCCTTAGGATGGCAATAAACAGTGTTGCAGCCCTGAGTGGACACTCTGGCCCTCATTACAACCCTGGCGGTCGGTGTTAAAGTGGTGGTAATACCGCTAACAGGCCGGCGGTTAAAAAAATGGAATTATGACCATGGCGGAAACCGCCAACACAGCCAGCCACTTTAGCACTCCGACCGCCACGGCGGTAGCAACAAACACTGTGGCGGTCACCGCCAACAGACAGGCGGAAGACAATGTACCGCCCACACTATTACAAGGCACCAATTCACCAGCTTTTCTGGGGCTGTACCAACAACATCAAAAGCATGGTGGAAACAGTACACAGAAGGGAAACCACTCACCTCTCAACACTCAACGAAGAACCAGGACGCCACGGAGCCCGAGTTACAGGTCCTGCCCATGTTGCTGTATCTATTAATACACCACGAAGTGGAAAGAAGGCGGCGACAACTACGGTGAGTACTGTACCTAGCACACAGGGGAGGGGAGGAGGGAAAAGAGAGTGACACACACACGCAAAACGCAACACCTCCACCCCTCACCCACAACAACACACACACACATATCCAAAAACATCACAGATATACCCCGTCACCCCCTGGAAGAACGCAAGAACAAAACAAAATGAGTTTAACTAGTGTAATATTCGAACAGTCAGATAGCCTAAGAGAACAGCAAATAATCAGTATACACAAATATTTACAGCAAGTACACAAGTCCGTACACTGTCCCATTAAATGTCCGTGGACCAGTAGTCCCAAAAAGCCTGGGTGAAGACCACACATGACACCTGCCTCAAAACAGAGAGAACACTGCAGGGGCATCAGGTCGGGAAAAAAAACAGACACCGCCTGGGGAAGGGGAGGGGGGTACCTCAGCCGGATAATGGTACGACGCCACTGCTCTTCAAGGGGGCTCCATGCCCACTGCTTGGTCCTGGGGACTGCAAAGCCACAGTCTCTCTAGTGGATGATTTGCCCACTGCTTGGTCCTGGGGAGTTCAAAGCCACAGTCTCTCAAGTCTCTCTAGTGGGTGATTTGTTCACTGCTTGGTCCTGGGGAGTTCAAAGCCACAGTCTCTCAAGTCTCTCAAGTGGGTGGGTTGCCCACTGCTTGGTCCTGGGGAGTTCAAAGCCACAGTCTCTCAAGTCTCTCTAGTGGGTGGGTTGCCCACTGCTTGGTCCTGGGGAGTGCAAAGCCACAGTCTCTCAAGTCTCTCTAGTGGGTGATTTGCCCACTGCTTGGTCCTGGGAGTGCAAAGCCACAGTCTCTCAAGTCTCCTAGTGGGTGGGTTGCCCACTGCTTGGTCCTGGGGAGTGCAAGGCCACAGTCTCTCTAGAGGATGCCTTCTCCACTGGTTTTGGAGGGGGCTTTGTGCCCAGAGTGCTTCATCCTGCCAAGGACTGTGTTAGTGGATGTTTTTCTCCACTGGTTCTGGAGGGGGCTTTGTGCCCAGTGATGCTGCACATGGGGTGTGGCAGTTGACTTCGTCTCACCTGGGTGTCTCAGCCACGCGATGTACCTGGAACAGGTTGCATGATATTCCATGGAGGCAAACCCAAACTCCATCCTGTGGCGACTTAGGCTGCCAATTGCTGGTTTGTGTCAGTGCTGGAGGTGGTGTCTCAAGTGGCATGTCCAGGGTCCAGGACCTCACCTGCAGACTCTGACGGCTGCACACTGGGGTTGGGGCTGACATCCGACAGAGTGGCATCGGCTGTGCACGTGGCGGTGCTGATGGTGGTGCATGCGGTTGTGGCTGTGGCGGAGAGGCTGCCAGTGCTGGCCGTGGTGCAAGTGACTGTTGCGGTGGATGGAGACACCATACCGTCTCCAGCAGCCTCGGATGGCTGATCCTTGGGGAGGATGCTGCCAACTGACGTTGTGGCAGCGGCGGTGCAGGTGGCGGTCAGGGCAGCCTTGTTGACTGTGGTGCATGTGGCTGCCATCCCTGATGATTTGGTGGTCACCAGCCCCTCACAAGGTGACATCATGCCCAGAGGTGATGTGCCCTTTGGCTTGTAGCCCTTCCCTATCTTGACAGTCACTGCAGGGACCTTGGCACTGTCCACTCGGTGTTTGTGCAAGGCCTTGCTGGGTGGGTGGTGTGACTGTCCCCTGCTGGAAGCCGGCCCCTTTTTGACCTTTGCAGGTGGTGGAATAGGGTGATCCTTCTTTTCTGTCAGTGGCACACTGGCAGCTCTGACAGGGGCCCCCTTAGACCGTACTGGATTAGCAGGGACCACAGCAGATGCAGATTTGGTGGCTGAGGTGCTAGGCTGGGATCTAGACATCCTGGCCCTAGGGGAAGGACGGGGTGGGAGGTGTAGGGAAGAGGTCAAAGTTAGCTAGGAAACATTTTTTTTTACACACTGGGATGGGAAGATGGAGGGGGTTTGGAAGTGGAGGAAGAGGTAGTGGTTGTAGGAGGTGTATGTCTGCTGAGTTTGGGTGAAGGTGCATGGGTTGGAGGCTGTCGTGAGGTGGATGGCTGTTGAGTGGGTGTGTGCCTGCGTTTGTGTACTTTGGGAGGAGTGCTTACAGACACACTGGGAGAGGACACAGGGGACGTATGAATGGTAGTGGGGGTGGTGATTGCACATGAGCGGTGTTTACTGATGGGCGTGCTGTGATGGAAGTAGTAGCTGAGGATGTAGTGCATGCAGGTGTGAGTGGAGACGAGACTGGGAGGGAGGTGGAGGACGTGGAGGAGGGGGACACAGTGGAAGCAGTGGATGTTGGTGTGTCTGCATGGGGATGGTGCTTGTTTGAGTGTCTGTGGGATGTGCCGTGCTTATGTTTTCCTGAGCCACTTTTGTGTGTTGATGTGTGTGCATGCTGGTCTGATGGTGTGCTTGGGATAGGCTGAGGTAGAGGGGATTGGGTCTGGGTAGTGGAAGTTGGAGGGGGAAGGCTGGACACAGGGACAATGGCTGCCATCAGTACTGAGGCCAGAGCCTGAAATGCTCTCTGTTGGGCCGCCACACCGGAATGAATGCCCTCCAGGTATGCATTTGTTTGCTGCAAATGCCTCTCAACACCCTGGATGGCATTCAAAATGGTTGACTGCCAAACAGTGAGGGATCTCAGGAGGTCAATAGCCTCCTCACTGAGGGCAGCAGGGCTGAATGGGGCAGGGCCTGAGGTGCCTGGGGGGAAGGAGATGCCCACCCTCCTGGGTGAGGGGACACGGCAAACACGCTGAGGGGCTGCTGGGAGGGCGGTGCTGGTAGGGGGGTGGCGGCTGTACCTGTTGTGGCAGTGGGCACAGAGGTGCCCGCCACTGCAAGGGAGCTCCCATCAGAGGAGGAGTTGCTGTCGCTGGTGTCCCCTCCTGTCCCCGTTGTGGGGCTCCCCTCGCCCTCCGTCCCACTGGTGCCTTCAGACTCCGTAGATTCACCCTCATGGGCCAAGTGAGATGCAGCTCCCTCCGTCGCTGGTGCCTCTGCTCCTCCGCCAGATGATGCTAATGCACACAAGGATAGGGTGACAAAACAGGAAGGTGGGGAAAGACAGAGGAGACACATGGTCAATGCCAGCAACACCACTACCGTTGGCGGACCCAACACACAGGGAGCAGCCCTATGCAGTAGGCCATGCACTATCAGTCAGAAGGAAAATCACCTGCCCATGGGGTACTATTCCTAACACCATTTGCTGCACACCTGGAACCCACAGAAGCCTGACTAGTTGTAGATGCCCACTAACACTATTGGGGTTGGAGTGCCTCACAGCCTGCCTAACAAGAGACCTACCCTACCAAGTTCGCCCTGGCCTAAGGGAGCCCACATTCCTCACCCAGATACTTCGTAAAGCACGCAGTCAGCTGAATGACACTGTACTCACCCCCTTGTGGCTGCTGTGATGCCTTCAAGCGCCCATCCAACTCCAGATATGCCACCGCCAGGATCCGGAACATCAGGGGGGTCATGGTGCAACGGGCACCCCTTCTACGTTGGGAGGCCAGCCCCAGCTGGGCCTCCGCTGTCGTCTTCCCCCAGTGGCGCAGATCCTCCCATCTCTTGCGGCAGTGGGTGCTCCGTCTATGATAGACCCCCAGGGTCTGCACTTCCTTGGCGATTGCACGCCACATACCCTTCTTCTGGTGAGGGCTGACCTAGAGGAAAGGTACAGGATGAAAGGAAATTACTCTCCCATCCGGACCGTCATACTCATTGCCCACCAGTTCCCCCCCATGCCCTGATGCACATACACTCACCATCCTCACATGCAGGCCTCAGCCCCCCACACATGTATCTTCCATCCACACCACTCCAAACAGGCATTTCCCACGCATCATGCTCACAGTGTACACACCTGTTTGTCTGGAGGATGGTAGAGTAGCATGTGCTGGGGAGGACCACATCCATCAGTTTGTCCAACTCCTCCGCGGTGAAGGCAGGGGCCCTTTCCCCAGACACATGAGCCATTGTCGCTTCCAGACTGAGGTCACAGCAGCAATTGCAGTTTAGGTCCTCTCCTGTTGAAGGTCAGGTATCAAGTGAGTGAACAGATAGAAAATGGCGGTCACGTCCGCAGCGGTGTTTACCGTCACCACCAGGGTACATCGTCATTGGCTCCTGGAACCCATAGGGCCCAATGATAACCAATGCTAAATGACGCGGCGGTCTTTGACCGCCTACTGAGATGTTGCACAACGCCAGCGTAGTTACCTCATTTCCCCTTGTCGCTCCTTACAGGTCAGGCAGCTGCCATTTAAGGGGGGCACATGGCATGGCACCTAACTGCGTCACAGCACAATTTGGCAGATATACGGACAAACAACGCCACACACGGATTTACTCACATTACTGAAAATACACTTGTGCAAACTATGTGGTACATGACCCTCTGCTCACCATTCTCCTCCTTAGGGCACATCCGCTGGGGCAGATAATGAGATGGCGTCATCCTCCGGTGTACAGACCCCTGCTGGACCTGTCGATAATGGAAGACAGACACATCATTATCACCTACAGTCTTGATCATTTCACAATCCAAGAACTGTGTGCACAATTGGAGCCAGACCTGATGTCAGCTATCCGCCATCCCACAGGAATACCCCCTCTAGTGCAGGTCCTGTCAGTGCTCCATTTCCTGGCAAGTGGCTCCTTTCAAACTACAGTGGCCATGGCATCAGGGATGTCTCAGCCAATGTTTTCTAACGTGCTGACCAGAGTGTCAGCCCTGCTGAAACACATGCGCAGCTACATCGTTTCCCCCAGGTGGAGGATTTGCCCACAGTGAAAGCTGACTTTCATGCCCTGGGACATATCCCCAACATCATTGGTGCCATTGATGGTACACATGTGACATTTGTCCCCCCCGCAGAAATGAACAAGTGTACAGAAATAGAAAAAGCTACCATTCTATGAATGTGCAGATGGTGTGTTTGGCGGACCAGTACATCTCTCATGTGAATGCCAAGTATCCTGGCTCTGTTCATGACGCTTACATTTTGAGGAATAGCAGTATCCCTTATGTGATGGGCCAACTCCAGAGGCACAGGGTGTGGCTAATAGGTGAGCCCAAGTCCCCAACCAGTATGAATAGGTGACTGGGTATGGGGTAGTCCCTAAGGGTTAGTTTGTGTCTAACAGATATCCCTCGACATTTGCAGGTGACTCTGGTTACCCCAGCCTCTCATGGCTACTGACCCCAGTGAGGAATGCCAGGACAAGGGCAGAGGAATGCTACAATGAAGCACATGGGCGAACTAGGCGTATTATTGAGAGGACGTTAGGCCTCCTGAAGGCCAGATTCCGGTGCCTCCATCTCACAGGTGGCTCCCTATACTACTCACCGAAGAAGGTGTGCCAGATAATCGTGGCATGCTGCATGTTGCACAACCTGGCATTGCGACGCCAGGTGCCTTTTCTGCAGGAGGATGGGCCTGATGATGGTCTTGTGGCAGCTGTGGAGCCTGTGGACATTGAGGAAGAGGAGGCAGAGGAAGAAGATATTGACAACCGAACGAACATCATCATGCAGTACTTCCAGTGACACACAGGTAAGAGACTGAAACGGCTCCTCTCATATCTGACTACTCTAGGACATTGTATAAGTCAGCCTCTTAAACTCTGTCTATGGTCACTGACAGTTCACTTTGGCTTTCCATTTCACAGATCTGGGTACCTCATTCTGCCTTCTGCTATAGTTACTGCTGCCCAACAAATGTCATACATTGGTATGAGCAAATGAACATTTACATTGATATTTGTGGATGATGTTGTAATCATACATTTGTGAAAGAACAGACTGACTCCAGATTGGTTGGTGATTGAAGGGTGTTTATTTATGGGCTAATGTGTATAGGGATATGTGGAAGGGGCTGGGGTGATGGTGTAGGAAGGTCCATAGTAGAGCCCTGTCTCTTGGTAGCACAGCTGCATTGTCCAAGGGGGCATAGGAAGGGGAGCAATAGCAGTTCAAGGAGGACAGGGTAATAGAGTGGGACAGAAGGGTGACAATCAGGAGAGTCTTTTTTTCTGGCGAGGGTCTTGGCAATGTTCTCTGTCTTCTGCCTGGATTGCAGGGACCGTTTACGGGATGGTTCTCCTTCTGCAGGGGGTGGGTTGCTGGTGGCCTGTTGGTCCTGTGACGGGGTCTCCTGTCCACTAGCACCAGTGGACGTGGAAGGCTGTTCATCAGTTGGGCTGGTGTCAGGGGCATGCCACTGTCTCCCTCATGGTGTTGGCCATGTCTGCCAGCAACCCTCTTGTGCAATGGGTGTGTTTCCCTCTATTACTGTGCTTGCAATATCGCCTTGGCCCTTGTGTGAGTGGTGATTGTGTGCCCTGGGTGAGTCTCTCTCTTGGACATGCTTTGGTGATGGGTGTCCATGCAGGTCTGTGATGGGTGTCCAGGCATTGGTGTTGCATGCAGGGCTTGGTATTGGGATGGGTGGGGTGATGGGTGTGAGGGTAGGGGTAGGAGTTTGTGATGGCATGCAGGTAGGGTGAGGGATATATTAGTAAAGATTTGCCTTACCAGAGTCCAGTCCTCCTGCTACTCCTGCGAGGCCCGCAGGATGCATAATTGCCAAGACCTGCTCCTCCCATGTTGTTAGTTGTGGGGGAGGAGGTGGGGGTCCACTGCAAGTCCTCTGTACGGCTACCTGGTGTCTGGATACCAAGGAACGTACCTTTCCCCGTAGGTCATTCCACCTCTTCCTGATGTCATCCCATGTTCTTGGATGCTGTCCCAATGCGTTGAACCTGTCGACAATTCTCTGCCATAGCTCCATCTTCCTAGCAATGGATGTCTGCTGCACCTGTGATACGAATAGCTGTGGCTCTACCCGGATGATTTCCTCCACCATGACCCTGAGCTCCTCCTCAGAAAACCTGGGGTGTCTTTGAGGTGCCATGATGTGGTCTGAGTGATGTGTGAGGTGATGTGTGATGTGATGTGTGGGGTGATGTTTTGGGGTGTGTGGTGTTTTGTGCATGGATGGTGTATGAGTGATGGTGTTGTGTGCCTCCGGATGCTTGTGTGGTCTTTGCTTTTCTCTCTCTCTCTCTTCTTCTTCAAAATGTTTCGTTGTAAGGGGTTGTGGGTAATGTGGGTGTGTGTTTTATAGTATTGTTAGTGTGTGGTGTGTGTATGTGTGTCAGGTGTGTGTATTTAGAATTGTCCAATGTGGAGTAGTTTTGTAAGTGTGTGTGTATTTTGAGCGCGGCAGTGTGTATCGCCAATGGTTTACCGCAGTTGAATGACCGCAGCGTTGATTCGTGGGTCATGATAATGTGGGCGTATTCCTGTTGGCGTGACGGTGTGGGTTTTGATACCGCCAATTTATCACAGCTCTTTGGTGTGGGTGTCTGTATTGTGGAGAATTTCTCAGTGTGGGTCATAATACCTGTCGCGGATTTCCGCCGCGGACACGGTATGTTGACAGCCGTCAGCACAGCGGTCAGCGGAATTTACCGCCAGGGTTGTAATGAGGCCTCTGTCTTACATGCCATACCATATACTAAGGACTTAAAAGTAAGTTACTAATTGCCTATTGGGTACAGCCAATTCAACATATATTTCGTAAGGGGTCAAAACACTGGCACTGAGGTCTGGTTAGCAGGCCTCAGTGCACTCTCAAAGTTGAAAATCCAGCAGCCAGTAGTCTAAATGAGGACAAAAAGTAAGGGTAAACCTGCAAAAAGGCCTGCCTCCTTACATGACCCTCCCCCTGCGAATACATCTAAGAGACCTCAAACACACTCTTGGTGAGTCTTCCTTGACCATGCCGTGAGGAAGGATGTAGGAAACTCTATTCTGCCTTACATCCTTCTGTTGGGGTAATTCCCTCTAGTTAATTGACCTACATCTACTTTGACAAGATCCATCCTAAACAGGACTCTAGCTAATTTCCCATTCTTTTTAAAAAAAAAATATTTTTATTATTATTGTTTCCAACAAACATTCAATTAACTGCTTTTCCCTCAACTCCCTCCCCCCACCCCGTACTTTTATTTCAGTTCGGATCCTAGTGCTCCTTCCTCCCAGACATTGCTACTCTGAGTTAATTCCGTTAGTTGTCTGGTGTGATGCTAGTCATTTTGCAGGCTGGTCCCGTTGTTCTCAGCCGAGTCCGATTCCTCCAATGATGTGTTTTGCTCCCGGGAGTCAATTGTTGGGTCTTTTAAGCGGTCTAGTAGACTATCCCACTGCTGCATCCCCTCCACGCTCCCTACCCCTTTCGCCATCTCTTGGCGTATCGCCTCCCCTACAGCTTCGGCCCACTTAGCTAAAGTGTCCCTCCATCTAAGCGTCCTTGGGCCCCTGGGGTCCTTCCAATGCATTGTGATTTCCCTTCTTGCTAGAATCAGTGCTAAGTCTATGTATTTAGTTGTTACTTTTTTCGAATGAGGTCTGGGAAAGCTTCCCAACAGTGCTACAGTAAGGGGTGGTCACTAGCTTCCTGTTTGTTACCGTCGTGATGTCACGTATTACCTCTTCCAGTATTGTTTTAATTCTCTAAAGTTCCATAGCATATGTATTAGGTCTGCCCTTGGCTCTGCACATCTAGGACATGCATTGTTCGTGTTATTGTACATTGATGCTATTTTAGCAATGCTAGGGTATGCTCTGTGAGATATGTATATATTTATCAGTTTGAAACGGGCATTCCTGGACACTTTGTAAACCTGGGCAGTGATGTTTCCCCAGCACTCGTCATCTATGTGTTCCCCAATGTCGGCTTGCCATAAGGTTTTTAGAGTTTCGAGAGGGACTAGCGCGTCTGTTTGTAGCGTTTTGTAACTTGTTGATACTACCTTTTTGTCTCCCCCTATTGTGCAGATGATATCGCATCCAGCGTGTGTAAGTGGTTCCTTTAGTCCCTGCTTCCAATGTTGTTGTATTAATGCTGTCAGGGATCTGTGCATGAGGAACATCCCGGGTGGTATTCCGTAGTGTGCCATCATATCTGTGTATGTAATGAGCTCTCCGTTCCTGAAGAGCTCTCCGACCATGGTGACACCATACTTCTCTAGTTTTTTGATCCCCACTATGGAGTTCCCTCCAGGGAGCAGGGTCAGGTACCTCAGGGGGATCTTCGGTTAGTATGGGGATTTAACTCGTGTGCGCTGTAGGCTACGCTTCCAGTAAGTGTTTATGACCCGAATGTTAAAGCGACTTCGTCTCCCTCTTTCCCTCTTGCACTAGAAGTATCCCTGTGAGAGCTGTTGCCGCTTTCCCTCTCAGGGGGTCTTCTGCCTCTACAGTTGTTGCTACATGCCATTCTTTGGCCAGCCACTGGAGCTGGCCTGCTAGATAATATAATTCCATATCTGGGGTTGCCAGTCCGCCTTCTGCTGTGGGTCGTTGGAGTTTGTGCAGGGCTAGTCTGTGGCACCCCGCCCCCCAGATAAGGCTGGTAAGGATGGAGTCAATTTCCCTGAAGGAAGATCGAGGTATCAAAACTGGCAGGGTCAAAAAGCTATATAGAAGTCTTGGCAGTGCCACCGTTTTTATCAGGGCCGCTCGACCGGTTACTGATAGCGGCAGTGTCTTCCAGAATTGGGCGGCTGTTCTTAATTTCCGTATTGCATAGTTCACATTCCCCTCCAGCAGGTCCCTTAGCTCATGGTAAATCTTGACACCCAGATATCGGAACGTTGTCGGGGACCATCCCAAATTTTGGATAGTTGTGATCCGGGGAGTCCCTTTCTGCAGCGGAAAGAGGAGGGATTTCTGCCAGTTGATGCGGATTCCTGATATGTCTCCAAACCACTCCAGCAAGGCCATGATCCTGGAAAGAGCCCTGTTTGGATCTCTCAAAAATAGTATCATATCATCTGCGTATAGTGCGATCTGGTGCGTACTATACTCTATGGCTATTCCTTCATAGTGTTCTTCTGTTCTGGCCATCAGTGCTAAGGGCTCTACCGCAATGGCGAACAGTAATGGTGATAACAAGCATCTTTGTCTGGTATCCCTCCCTATTCTATATGAGCTCAATATTGATCGTCTGGTGCGGACTTGTGCCGTGGGGGAGGTATATAACAGCTTAGACCATTTCAGGAACCCCGGACCTAGGCCCATCTTCCTCATCACTATCTCCAGGTAGTCCCATCTGAGGCTATCAAACGCTTTCTCAATATCCACTACTAATATTGCAACTGTGGAGAGGTTTTGGGAACCCGAATGCATTATTCCAATCAGTCTTCTGATGTTAATTGCTGTGCTACGGTTGGGATGAAGCCAGTTTGGTCAGGGTGAATCAGTTTTTCCATGTGGGGCATCAACCTGGTGGCAGGGATGTGACTCAAAATCTTATAGTCCATGTTCAACATGGATAGTGGGCGATATGATAGCACATCTGTGGACGGGCGATCCTGTTTTGGCAGCAGGACAACAATGGCTTTGTTTGTGGAGTTGGGCAGATTACCGGTCTTGAACGCCTCCCGATATATATCACTGAGCCGTGGTGCCAATAGGTCCATGTATTCCTTAAAGAATTCTGCTGGTAAGCCATCTGCTTCTGGCACTTTCCCTCTAGCCATTGTCTCTACCACTGTGGACACCTCCCATGGGGATATCACCTCCCCCAGTTTTTGCTGGTCATCCCCTCCCAAGGTTTGAAACCGAATGTTCCCTAGGCATCCCAGCCAATCGGGCTCTAGTGGTACAGTAGGGGGGCATATAGTGCTGCATAGTATTTGACGAAGCTGGCATTGATTTCCCCCCTGACTGTATAATCTTCTACCCTCTGTGTCCTCTATCTCCATCACGAGTGACTGTTGTCTCGGTGGGGACGCCAGCCAAGCCAATAAGGCCCCCGGCTTTGTCCACTTCCGTGTGTGGCTACTGATATATTTCTTATAGTCAAATCGTCTATGTTTTTCCAGGGAACTTGCAATTTTGTTCTTAGTCTCGGATATGCTAGGGGCCAGGTCTGGGTTTTCCAGTCTGTTGCGCTCCAAAGTCCTCAGTGTTGTCTCATGTTTATCGAGTTCCCCTTCTATTGACCTCCTGACCCCCATTGTTCCTGCCATGCATTGGCCCTTAATAGTCACCTTAAACGCCTCCCATTCCTGCGCTCGGGAGGGGGTAGAGCCTGTATTGTGCGTGAAAAATTATTTAATTGCTTCTCGGAGGGTTTGCCGATAGGCGCTATCTTCTAAAGACTCTACATTAAGTCGCCAGTCTGGTATTGGGGGGCGGTCTCTCCGCCAGTCTAGGGTAAGCAATAGCTGGTTGTGGTCAGATATTGTACGGCATAGGTATTCTGCACTGCGTACCGTGCAATTTACGTCCGGGGAGGTTAGGATTACGTCCAATCGGACATGTAAGTCAAGCATGGGTGAGTAGAAAGAGTAGTCCCTCTCTAGCGGGTGAAGATGCCTCCAGGAGTCAATCAGTCCCCAGTCCCTCTGCCAGTCAGTGAAACTCTTGGCTGTCCTGTATATAGGGGAGGACTCCAGGGGTGGGTGGGATCTGTCTAGCACTGTATTCGATATACAGTTAAAATCACTTCCCACCACTGTTGCCTGGGTTAGGTAGGGTCCCCATTTACGGGACATTGCATGTAGGAAAGAGCTCTGGTCCTGATTGGGGGCGTAGATTCCTGCCAGTGTGATGTCCCTTCTCCCTAGTCGGTCTTTCACCAGGACATAGCGCCCCTCCCTATCTATGTGTGTTTCTGTTTTTTGGAAGGGGATCCCTGGGCGTATCCATATCAGGACCCCTCTTGCGTACGCTGAATATTCTGTGGCGTATATCTGACCTCTCTATCTCTTTGCCAGTGCTGACACCTCCTTTCCTATGAGGTGGGTCTCTTGTAAGATTGCTATTTGTACTCCTCGTCTTTTAAGCAGGTTGTACACCCTGTATCGCTTACCCGGACTGTTCAAACCTTCCCCAACTTAGTAACCATTGTGTGTCGGGGGCTAAGCAAGAACCGTGTGCCTAGCCCATGGGCCCCGTATCAACGCATGCTTACTTCATTACGTGTGTAATGAAATGCCTCCTTGGCATGGTTACCCCCTGACTTTTTGCCTTTGCTGATGCCAAGTTATGATTTGAAAGTGTGCTGAGGCCTGGTAACCAGGCCCCAGCACCAGTGTTCTTTCCCTAACCTGTACCTTTCTCTCCACAATTGGCACACCCTGGCATCCAGGTAAGTCCCTTGTAACTGGTACCCCTGGTACCAAGGGCCCTAATGCCAGGGAAGGTCTCTAAGGGCTGCAGCATGTCTTATGCCACCCTGGGGACCCCTCACTCAGCACAGACACACTGCTTGCCAGCTTGTGTGTGCTGGTGGGGAGAAAATGACTCTCCTCAGGGTGCCATGCCAACCTCACACTGCCCTTGGCATAGATAAGTGACCCCTCTAGCAGGCCTTACAGCCCTAAGGCAGGGTGCACTATACCATAGGTGAGGGCATAGGTGCATGAGCACTATGCCCCTACAGTGTCTAAGCAAAACCTTAGACATTGTAAGTGCAGGGTAGCCATAAGAGTATATGGTCTGGGAGTCTGTCAAACACAAACTCAACAGCACCATAATGGCTACAATGAAAACTGGGAAGTTTGGTATCAAACTTCTCAGCACAATAAATGCACACTGATGCCAGTGTACATTTTATTGTGAAATACACCCAGAGGGCATCTTAGAGATGCCCCCTGAAAACATACCCGACTTCCAGTGTGGGCTGACTAGTTTTGCCAGCCTGCCACACACCAGACATGTTGCTGGCCACATGGGGAGAGTGCCTTTGTCACTCTGTGGCTAGTAACAAAGCCTGTACTGGGTGGAGGTGCTTCTCACATCCCCCTGCAGGAACTGTAACACCTGGAGGTGAGCCTCAAAGGCTCACCCCCTTTGTTACAGTGCCACAGGGCATCCCAGCTAGTCGAGATGCCCGCCCCCTCCGGCCATGGCCCCACTTTTGGCGGCAAGGCCGGAGGAGATAATGAGAAAAACAAGGAGGACTCACTGGCCAGTCAGGACAACCCCTAAGGTGTCCTGAGCTGAGGTGTCTCTGACTTTTAGAAATCCTCATTCTTGCAGATGGAGGATTCCCCCAGTAGGATTAGGGATGTGCCCCCCTCCCCTCAGGGAGGAGGCACAAAGAGGGTGTAGCCACCTTCAGGGCTGGTAGCCATTGGCTACTAAACCCCCCAGACCTAAACACACCCCTAAATTGAGTATTTAGGGGCCCCCAGAACCAAGGAAGATAGATTCCTGCAACCTAAGACGAAGAAGGACTGCTGACCTGAAGCCCTGCAGAGAAGACGGAGACACCAACTGCTTTGGCCCCAGCCCTACCGGCCTGTCTCCCCACTTCAAGAGAAACTGCAACAGCGACGCGCTCCCCAGGGTCCAGCGACCTCTGAAGCCTCAGAGGACTACCCTGCATCTAAAAGGACCAAGAACTCCCGAGGACAGCGGCCTTGTTCCAAAGAAACCAAAACTTGCAACAAAGAAACAACTTTAAAAGGACTCCACGTTTCCCGCCGGAAGCGTGAGACTTTCCACTCTGCACCCGACGCCCCCGGCTCGACCTGCGGAGAAACAACACTACAGGGAGAACTCAATGGGGACTGCGACCCAGTGAGTAGCCAGAGTTGACCCCCCCTGAGCCCCCCCAGCGACGCCTGCAGAGGAAATCCAGAAGATCCCCCTGACCGCGACTGTCTGCTTCCAAGAACCCGACGCCTTGTAAAGACACTGCACCCGCAGCCCCCAGGAACTGAAGGATCCGACCTCCAGTGCAGGAGCGACCCCCAGGTGGCCCTCTCCCTTGCCCAGGTGGTGGATACCCCAAGGAGCCCCCCCCTTGCCTGCCCGCTTCGCTGAAGAGACCCCTGGGTCTCCCATTGAAACCTATTGCAAACCCGACACCTGTTTGCACTCTGCACCCGGCCGCTCCTGTGCCACTGAGGGTGTACTTTTTGTGCTGACTTGTGTCCCCCCCCGGTGCCCTACAAAACCCCCCTGGTGTGCCCTCCGAAGTCACAGGTACTTACCTGCTGGCAGACTGGAACCGGGGCACCCCCTTCTCCATTGAAGCCTATGCGTTTTGGGCACCACTTTGACCTCAGCACCTGACTGGCCCTGAGCTGCTGGTGTGGTAACTTTGGGGTTACCCTGAACCCCCAACGGTGGGCTACCTTGGACCCAACTTTGAACCCTGTAGGTGGTTTACTTACCTGCAAAACTAACAAATACTTACCTCCCCCAGCAACTGTTGAAATTTGCACTGTCTAGTTTTAAAATAGCTTATTGCCTTTTTTGCCAAAACTGTACATGCTATTTTGCTGATTCAAAGTTCCTATGATACCTAAGTGAAGTACCTTTCATTTGAAGTATAGGTTGTAAATCTTGAACCTGTGGTTCTTAAAATAAACTAAGAAAATATATTTTTCTAAATAAAAACCTATTGGCCTGGAATTGTCTTTGAGTGTGTGTTCCTCATTTATTGCCTATGTGTGTACAACAAATGCTTAACACTACCCTCTGATAAGCCTACTGCTCGACCACACTACCACAAAAAAGAGCATTAGAATTATCTCTTTTTGCCACTATCTTACCTCTAAGGGGAACACTTGGACTCTGTGCATGCTATTTCTTACTTTGAAATAGTAAATACAGAGCCAACTTGCTACATTGGTGGATCAGCGGTGGGGTACAAGACTTTGCATTTGCTGGACTACTCAGCCAATACCTGATCACACAACAAAATTCCAAAAATTGTCATTAGAAACTGATTTTTGAAATTTGAGCTATTTTTCTAAATTTTGTTAGCATTTCTTTTAGAGTTTAAAAGTTTTGTAAAAGTTTGAATTAAGTTCTAGAGATAGTTTTAGAGTCTTAAAAAGTATTCCAACTTTTAGAAACAAAAGCCCTCATTCTGACCCTGGCGGTTTGAAACCGCCAGGGCAGAGGGCCGCGGAAGCACCGCCAACAGGCTGGCGGTGCTTCATGGGCAATTCTGACCGCCACAGTAAAGGCGCGGTCAGAAAAGGGCAACCGGTTTACCCCTGGCCCAGGGAATCCTCCATGGCGGCGCTGCTTGCAGCACCGCCATGGGGATTCCGACCCCCTTCCCGCCAGCCTGTTTCTGGCGGTTTTTACCGCCAGAACCAGGCTGGCGGGAACGGGTGTCGTGGGGCCCCTGGAGGCCCCTGCACTGCCCATGCCACTGGCATGGGCAGTGCAGGGGCCCCCTAACAGGGCCCCACAAATATTTTCAGTGTCTGCTTTGCAGACACTGAAAATCACGACGGGTGCCACTGCACCCGTCGCACCCCTGCAAATCCGCTGGCTCCATTCGGAGCCGGCTTCCTCTTTGCAGGGGCTTTCCCGCTGGGCCGGCGGGCGATCTTCTGGAGATCGCCCACCGGCCCAGCGGGACAGTTGTTATGACCCCCGCGGTCATTTGACCGCGGTGCGGTCTTTTGGAGGTTTCCGCCCGGCGGGCAGCGCCCGCCACCTGCCGGGGTCGGAATGACCCCCAAAGTGTCTACTACAGAAGAGAATGTGATGGAACTCAACCTCACCCCTTACCTGCATCTTAGGATGTCAGAGTTAAGGTCTCTCTGTAAAATCAAAAAGATAAAGACTGGTTCAAACCCTACCAAAGTACAGCTCCAGGAGCTCTTGGCAGAGTTTGATAAAAAGAAACTCCTCTGATGATGGCCTCACAGAGGGGGACACTAGTGAGTTGGAGGAATTCCCACCTCCAACCCTAGATAGGGAGAACAGGGTTCCTCCAACCCTGACTCCAGAAGTGATAGTCAGAGATGCTGCTTCTATCACAGGAGAGTCCAGCAATTCTGGAAGCATTGAGGACAGCCTCAATGAAGATGACCGCCTGCTAGCCAGGATGGTCAAAAGATTGGCTTTGGAAAGACAGATCCTAGCCATAAAAAGGGAAAGAAAAGAGATGGGCTTAGGTCCCATCAATGGTGGCAGCAACATAAATAGGGTCAGAGATTCTCCTGACATGCTAAAAATCCCTAAAGGGATTGTAACTAAATATGAAGATGGTGATGACATCACCAAATGGTTCACAGCTTTTGAGAGGGCTTGTGCAACCAGAAAAGTAAACACGTCTCACTGGGGTGCTCTCCTTTGGGTAATGTTCACTAGAAAGTGTAGAGATAGACTCCTCACACTCTCTGGAAAAGATGCAGAATCCTATGACCTCATGAAGGCTACCCTGATTGAGGGCTTTGGATTCTCAACTGAGGAGTACAGAATCAGGTTCAGGGGGCTAAAAAATCCTCGAGCCAGATCTGGGTTGATTTTGTTGACTTCTCAGTCAAAACACTGGATGGTTGGATTCATGGCAGTGGTGTAAATGATTCTGATGGGCTATACAATTTATTTGTGAAAGAACACCTATTAAGTAATTGTTTCAATGATAAACTGCATCAGCATCTGGTAGACCTTGGACCAATTTCTCCCCAAGAATTGGGAAAGAAGGCGGACCATTGGGTCAAGACTAGGGTGACCAAGACTTCCACAGGGGGTGACCAAAAGAAAAGGGTCACAAAGACTCCCCAGGGGAAGAGTGTTGAGACATCCAAGGGAAAAAGTAAAGAGTCTTCTACAGGGCCCCAAAAACCTGCTCAGGAGGGAGGGTCCAAAGCCTCTTCACAAACCAATTTTGGGTACAAGGGTAAAAACTTTGATCCCAAGAAGGCCTGGTGTCATAGCTGTAATCAGCAGGGACACCAAACTGGAGACAAGGCCTGTCCCAAGAAAGGTTGCACTCCATCTACTACTCCAGTTAGCACTAGAATAGCCAGTCTCCAGGTGGGATCAACAGTGTGCCCAGAGCAAATCAGGGTTCACACTGAAGCTACATTAGTTTCTGAGGGTGGGGTGGACTTAGCCACACTGGCTGCCTGGCCACCTAATATTCAAAAATACAGGCAGCAACTCTTAATTAATGGGATTAGTGTAGAAGGCCTGAGAAATACAGGTGCCAGTGTCACCATGGTGACAGAGAAACTGGTTTCCCCTGGTCAATACCTGGCTGGACAAACTTATCCAGTCACCATGCTGACAATCAGACTAAAGTACATCCCATGGCTATGGTAACTTTAGAGTGGGGAGGGGTCAATGGCCTGAAACAGGTGGTGGTCTCCTCAAATATCCCTGTAGACTGTTTGCTTAGAAATGACCTGGAGTCCTCAGCATGGGCTGAGGTAGAACTCAAAACCCATGCAGCCATGCTGGGTATCCCTGAACTGGTGTGTGTCAAGACAAGGGCACAGTGCAAGGCTTAGGGTGAAAAAGTGGTGTTGGAGTCTGGAAAAATGGCCCACCCCTCCAAGAGGAAAGGAAAGAAGACTGGAGAACCAGCTTCAACACAACAAAAGAAAAAGAACCTCTCTTCCCAGGAAGAAGTTCTGCCCTCGGAGGGAACTGAGCCCATGGAGTTTGAACCTTAGAAGGTTGAGCTCCTAGGCCAGGGGGACCCACAAGGGAACAGTTGTGTAAGGGGCAAGAAACATGTCCCTCTCTTGAAGGCTTTAGGCAGCAAGCTGCTGAAGAGACCAAAGGAAAAATCACTGGAACACATAGGCGGTTATTACAACATTGGCGGTAAAAGCCTCTTACCGCTGTGCAGAAGACAGCCAACACACCGTCGCGGCTGCGGAATTCCGCCACAGCTATTATGACCCACATTTCGAAATCCGCCAAAATTCAGACACCCGCACAAGTCTGCCACACCAAAGGTCAGTGATAAACTGGCAAAAACAAATCCTCCACTGTCACGCCAACAGAAATACGCCCACACCATCACGACCCACAAATCCACGTGGCGGTCTTTCAACCGCGGTATTCCATTGGCGGTACACACCACCGCGCTCAAAATACACACACATCTCCAAAACACAGCCACACTGGAGAATTCGAAATACACACACCTGATACACATACACACACCACTCCCACACACTCAATACAATATAAAACACACACCCACATCACCCACAAACCCTTACGACAAAATATTCCGAAAGAAGGCCAGAGAGAGAGCACCAGCAAGAACAATAACAACCACAGTCACACAACCCCATCACCCACAGAACTTCCACGCACCTCACACAACACACCACTACATATCAGCACACATATCACCACACACTCCACCCCACACATCACCTACACCACCCCATGGCACGGCAAAGACACCCCAGGTTCTCTGAGGAGGAGCTCAGGGTCATGGTGGAGGAAATCGTCCGGGTAGAGCCACAGCTATTCGGATCACAGGTGCAGCACACCTCCATAGCTAGGAAGATGGAGCTATGGCGAAGAATAGTGGACAGGGTCAATGCAGTGGGACAGCACCCAAGAAATCGGGAGGACATCAGGAAGAGGTGGAACGACCTACGTGGGAAGGTATGTTCCGTAGTCTCAAGACCATACCTGGCGGTTCAGCGGACTGGCGGCGGACCCCCACCTCCTCCCCCACAACTAACAACATGGGAGGACCAGGTCTTGGCGATTCTGCATCCTGAGGGCCTCGCAGGAGTAGGTGGAGGAATGGACTCTGGTAAGTCAAATCTTGACTATTACAACCTCCACCCTACCTGCATGCTATCACATACCCCCACCCTCACCCTCACCCCCAGCACCCCAACTCCTCACACATGTCCCAATATCACAAACCACCCATCCCAACACCAAGCCCTGCATGCAACAACAAAGCATGGACACCCATCACTAAAGCATTCCCACTGCACATACTCATACAACCCCCTAAACCATCCTCACACAAAGTCTCACATAGGAATGCAAGCACTGGGGAACACGGTCACCCACCCATTGCACACCATGACACACACAGATGTTATAACCATCCTTTTATACCCCTGCAGGACCCCTACCCAACGTCACCGACAGGAGTGTCCACACATGTCCACACCACCAACAGAGGAGGCCCACAGTGATGACAGCACCTCTGTCCAACTGGATCTAGATGACCAGCCCAGACCATCGGGGACCTCGGGACAGTCGGTTCCCATCACCCAGTCACAGGCCACTACAGACCTTCCACCCTCTGGAAACACCAGCACAGCACCCACCCAGCGGGCCCATACCTCCATCCCCAGGACACGTCAATCAGCTGTGTGTCCACCACTACAGTGAACCCAGGATAACCCACCACCCCAACAACAACAGGGACCTGGGGGCAGTGGTAGTGTGCACACGGTCCAGGGGACGAAGGCCCAGGAACACAGGGGAACTGGGAGGGCTGCTGTGCGACAGGGGGCGGACAGGCCAAGGGAACCCACTCTCCACGAGGCCCTCTCCTCCATCATGGGAGCCTACCACCACTCCCAGGTGACGATGGCAAAGGTACTGGCCAAGTTTCAGGAGACCCAGCACCTGCAGGAGGAACAGTATATGGGCTTCAGGGAGGAACTCAGAACCATCAGCTCCACCCTGGGCACCATCATAGGGGTGCTGAAGGAAGTACTCAACACCAGGAGGGACACTGTGGCACGCTAGTGGACAGGATGCCCCACCACAAGACCACCACACCAGCACCCCAACCCCTGCAGAGGGAGAACCGCCCCGCAAACGGTCCCTGAGATCCAGGACAAAGACAGAGAACGATGTCAAGACCCCCGCCAAGAAATGAGCCCACCCTGATTGTCATCCTACTGTCCCACTTTGTCACCCTGTCCATACTTAAACTGCCCCAGCTCCACTTCCTATGCCCATAAGGGCAATGCACCTGTGAGACTAATAGACTGGACTCTGCCATGGACATTCCTCCGCCATCACCCCTCACCATTTCACTACCCCCTCCAATATTGAGTACTTAAATAAACACACTTAAAGCACAAAACAATCTGGAGTCTGTCTGTGATTTCAAAATAGTGTATTAGCAATTGCAGTGACAAAATGCTCTTTCAAGTTTAATGTCAACATACCTATGTCACACAGCTCTAGTCCATGAGGAATCTAAGCAGAAATCACACAGTGGGACCCACATCTGTGAAATCGTAAGGGAAAGTGACAACTCAGTGACCATACACTGGGTGAAAACGACACACGGTAGAGAGGTAGTAGTATTAAAGTACATGTAGTAGGCAGGTTTGTATTCTTACCTGTGTCTCACTGGAAATATTGCTGGATCACTGAGTCCTTATTGTCATTGTCTTCTTCCCCTGCTTCCTCGTCTTCACTGTCCACAGGCTCCACAGCTGCAACAACACCGCCATCTGGACCATCCTCCTGCAGAAAAGGCACCTGTCGTCGCAAAGCCAAGTTATGAAGCATACAGCAGGCCACGATGATCTGGCACACCTTCTTTGGTGAGTAGAATAGGGATCCACCTGTCATATGGAGGCACCTGAACCTGGCCTTCAGGAGGCCGAAGGTCCGCTCGATCACCCTCCTAGTTCGCCCATGAGCCTCATTGTAGCGTTCCTCTGCCCTTGTCCTGGGATTCCTCACTGGGGTCAGTAGCCATGACAGGTTGGGGTAACCAGAGTCACCTGCAAATGGTGAGGGACAACTGTTAGACACACACTAACCTGGAGGGATATCCCCAGACCCATACAACCATTCCCACTGACTTGCTTCCAGGTGCTCACCTAATAGCCACACACGGTGCCTCTGGAGTTGACCCATCACATAAGGGATGCTGCTATTCCGCAGAATGTAGGCGTCATGCACTGAGCCAGGGATCTTGGTATTCACATGGGAGATGTACTGGTCTGCCAGACATACCATCTGTACATTCATCGAATGATAACTCTTCCGGTTTCTGTACACCTGTTCACTCCTGTGGGGGGGGGCCAAAGCCACATGTGTCCCATCAATGGCACCTATGATGTTGGGAATGTGTCCCAGGGCATAGAAATCCCCTTTCACTGTGGGCAAATCCTCCACCTGAGGGAAAACAATGTAGCTCCGCATGTGTTTCAGAAGGGCAGACAACACTCTGGACAATACGTTGGAAAACATAGGCTGGGACATCCCTGATGCCATGGCCACTGTTGTCTGAAAGGAACCACTTGCAAGGAAATGGAGCACTGACAGCACCTGCACTTGAGCGGGGATTCCTGTGGGATGGCGGATTGCTGACATCAGGTCTAGCTCCAACTGGGTACACAGTTCCTGGATTGTGGCATGGTCAAGCCTGTATGTGATAATCAAATGTCGCTCCTCCATTGTCGACAGGTCCACCAACGGTCGGTACACCGGAGGATGCCGCCATCTCCTCACATGTCCCAGCGGACGGTGCCTATGAAGGACAACAGCGAGCACAGAGTCAAACAACTCAGAGGTACGTACCCACAGTTTACACAGAACACCTATCATACACAAAAGGTGGCCTGTATGTGTGTTGAGTCTAGGCCTAGGTATGAGTGACACAGTTGGAAATGAAGCCATGTGGGCCCCTGAAATGGCAGCTACCTGACCTGTAAAGTGGGCCAATGGGATGTGAGGTAACTGTGCTGGCGTACACCGTCGCGGTAGGCGGTCGAAGACCGCGGCGCAATGCTGCATTGGTTAACATTGGACCTTATGGGTCCCAGGAGCCAATGGCGATGTACGCCGGCGGTGACGGTACTCACCGCCGCGGACGTGACCGCCATTTTCTCTCACTTCAATCACTCGATACCTCATCTTCGACAGGAGAGGACCTACACTGCAAGTGATGCTGTGACCTCGGTCTGGAAGAGACAATGGCTCGAGTGTCTGGGGAAAGGGCCCCTGCCTTCACATCGGAGGAGTTGGAGAAACTCGTGGATGGGGTCCTCCCCCAGTACACGCTACTCTACGGTCCTCCAGACAAACAGGTAAGTACACTGGGAGCATGCTGTAAGGGCTATGCCTGTGTGGAGAGGGCTGGATGTAAGAAGGAAGGGGGGAGAGTGCTGCATGCATGAAAGACGGTGAATGCGTGTGCCACATGGCAAGGGTAGGGATGGGGGCCAATCAGTTTGACGGTGCAGTTGGTAATAACTTCTCTTTTTGCCCTGTACATTTCATGTAGGTCAGCGCCCACCAGAAGAAAGATATCTGGCGTGCCATCGCCAAGGACGTCCGGACCCTGGGGGTCTACCACAGACGGAGCACCCACTGCCAGAAAAGATGGGAGGACATTCGCCGCTGGAGCAAGAAGACGGCGGAGGCTCAGCTGGGGATGGCCTCCCAACGTGGTTGATGTTCAGGATCCTGGCGGTGGCCTACCCGGAGTTGGATGGGCGCTTGAGGGCATCACAGCAGCCACAAGGGGGTGAGTACGCTCTCATTCTGCTGACTTTACACGCACTGGAGGTGTCTGGGTGGGGGAGAAGGGCTGTCGGTTTCCCTATGCCAAGGCGAGTTCCGTAGACAAGGCCCCTCCGTATGTCAGGCCATGTGGCACCCCAGCTCACCTCTGTAGAGTGCCAAGTACAGCTAGTCATGCCCCTGTGTCATCTATGTGTGCAGATGTCGTCCATAGTCTTGTAGGCTATTTCCCATAAATTGAACAGTGGAGCCCAAGAGCGCAGCGTAGTGCAGGGGGCTTCTGTGTCTGTCGTGTCCGCCAACGGTAGCGATAATGCATGCACTCAACATGTCTTTCTTCTGTCGTTCCCCCCCTTTTTGTGGTCTTCCTGTTCTTGTGTGCATTAGCATCATCAGGCGGAGGAGCAGTGGCAACGGAGCACGAGGGAGCTGCATCCCACATGGCCCTGGAGGGCGACACTACGGAGTCAGAATTCACCAGTGGAACGGAAGGCGAGGGGAGCTCCATGTCGGGGACAGGAGCTGACACCAGCAACACGGACTCGTCCTCTGATGGGAGCTCCCTTGTGGTGGCGGCAACATCTGTGCCCCCGCATCTACAGGTACAGCCGCCACCCCCCCCTACCAGCACCGCCCTCCCAGCAGCACCTCAGCCTTTGCCCCGTGCCCGCTCACCCAGGAGGGTGTGCATCACCTTCGCCTCAGGCACCTCAGGCCCTGCCCCAGTCACCCCTGCTGCCCTCAGTGAGGAGGCTATTGACCTCCTCAAGTCCATCACTGTTGGGCAGTCTACGATTTTGAATGCCATCCAGGGTGTAGAGAGGCAGTTGCAACAAACCAATGCATTCCTGGAGAGCATTCATTCTGGTCAGGCGGCCCTTCACCAAGCTTTTCAGACTCTGGCCTCAGCACTGATGGCAGCCATTGTCCCCATTTCTAGCCTCCCCCCTCCAACTTCCTCCACCCCGACACAATCCCCTGTATCTCAGCCTATCCCAAGCACACCTACAGACCAACATGCACACACGTCAACACCCAAGGGAAGCTCAGGCAAACATAAGCACCACACATCCCACAGGCACTCACGCAAGCATCACACACATGCAGACAAACCAACATCCTCTGCCTCCACTGTGTCCCCCTCCTCCTTGTCTCCCTCCTCCCTCCCAGTCTCGTCTACACTCACACCTGCATGCACTACCTCTACAGCCACTACGTCCCTCTCCAGCACACCCACCACCACACCCCGCTCACGTGCAGTCACCACCCCCACTACCATTCACACGTCCCCTGTGTCCTCTCCCAGTGTGTCTGTGACGCCCCCTCCCAAGATACACAAACGCAGGCACACACCCACCCAACATCCATCCACCTCACGACAGCCTCCAGCGCATGCACCTTCACCCAAAGTCACCAAACGTACACCTCCTACAACCACCACCTCTTCCTCCACTCCCAAACCCCCTCCAGCTACCCGTCCCAGTGTGTCCAAAAAACTTTTCCTGTCCAACCTTGACCTCTTTCCCACACCTCCCCCACCCCGTCCGTCTCATAGGTCCTGAACTAGCACCTTAGCCACAACCTCTCCGGGACCAGTGGTGCCTGTAGTCACCGGAATCTGGAGTGCACCAGCCACCAGGGCAGCCAGTGTGGCACGGAGCCCCACCTGTGAAGCATCAGAAGTTGGCCAGTGCCCGGCGGGAGAGGGTGAAGACTCCAGCCACCAAAGCCACTCCCAGGGGTCCCGTTGGGAGTGTGGAGTCAGCTGTGACACCTTCCAAGGTGGGGAAGGGCCCGAAGAAACACGGCAAGTCTGGGAAGAGCTACACGGCGGAGAAGACCGCCATCATCCCCGCTGCCCAGGAGGCCACCGCCAGCACAAGCCCAGCTGGGCCATGAAGGACCGCCAGCAGCTGAGACCCTGCAATGGAGACCGCCATCTGAAGCACCGCTAAACAGGGCACCGGCATCTGAAGCACCACTGAACAGGGCACCGCCATCTGAAGCACCGCTGAACAGGGCACCGCAATCTGAAGCCCCGCTGGCCCATGAGCGTCAGGGGCACTGACGCAACTGAGTCCGTCACGGGTGAATGATGCACTCTGGGCATCATGCCCCCTCCAGAACCAGTGGAGACTGACATCCACTACCTCTGTCCTTAACAGGATGAAGCACTATGGGCACCATGCCCCCTCCAGAACCAGTGGAGACTGACATCCACTACCTCTGTCCTTAACAGGATGAAGCACTTTGGACACCATGCCCCCTCCAGAACCATTGGAGACTGACATCCACTTGAGAGACTGTGGCTTTGCACTCCCCAGGATTGAACAGTGGGCAGACCACCCACTGTAGAGACTTGAGAGACTGTGGCTTTGCACTCCCCAGGATTGAACAGTGGGCAGACCACTCACTTGTGAGACTTGAGAGACTGTGGCTTTGCACTCCCCAGGATTGAACAGTGGGCAGACCACCCACTTGTGAGACTTGAGAGACTGTGGCTTTGCACTCCCCAGGATTTAACAGTGGGCAGACCATCCACTGTAGAGACTTGAGAGACTGTGGCTTTGCACTCCCCAGGATTGAACAGTGGGCAGACCACTCACTTGTGAGACTTGAGGGACTGTGGCTTTGCACTCCCCAGGATTGAACAGTGGGCAGACCACCCACTTGTGAGACTTGAGAGACTGTGGCTTTGCACTCCCCAGGATTGAACAGTGGGCAGCCCAACCACTGTAGAGACTTGAGAGACTGTGGCTTTGCACTCCCCAGGATTGAACAGTGGGCAGACCACCCACTTGTGAGACTTGAGAGACTGTGGCTTTGCACTCCCCAGGATGTAACAATGGGCATGTGGCCCCCTCGTGGATTTGGCGTTGTGCACTCATCCGGCTGAGGTGCCCCCCCTTTCCCTCCCCCTGAGGTGCCTGTTTAGTTGCTCTCTGATGCCCCTGCAGTGTTCTCTCCGTCATGGTCGGGGATCTTGTGTGGGCCTTGCCCATACCGTGTGGTCCCAGTGTTCCATGGACTATATTAGTGCACTACCTGGACTACTATGCTTGGTATTTATTTTGTACATGGTGTATATATATATATTTCTGCCTACTTGTTTTTAATATATTACAATGGTTACACTAATTTTCTATTGTCTTTGCATTCTTCCGGGGGGCTTGGGGGTGTTACTGTGATGTATTGATATGCATTTGTGTGTGTTGTAGTGGGTGAGGGTGGGGGTGTTGTGTGTGTGTGTCCCTGTTTTTTCCCTCCCCCCTCTCCTGTGTCGTAGGTGCAGTACTCACCGTGGTCTTTGCCGCCGGCGTTCGTACTCCTGGTAGAGGAGCAGGAAGACTATTGCAGGGAGAATTTGGAGTTCCGGGTCCATGTTGTCCTCGTTCCTCGTGGAGTGTGTAGAGGTGAGCGTTTTCCCTTCGAAATTCCTGTTTCCGCCGTGTTTTTATCAGCGGTGAATCCGCCCCGGAAAAGTTGGCGGATTGGCCTGTCATAATAGTGTGGGCGGTACATTGTCTCCCGCCTGTCTGTTGGCGGTGACCGCCACGCTGTTTATTTGTACCGCCGTGGCGGTCGGAGTGTTAAAGTGGCTGTCTTTGTTGGCGGTTTCCGCCACGGTTGTAATTGCAATTTTTTTACCGCCGGCCTGTTGGCGGTTTTACCGCCGCTTTAACACCGTCCGCCAGGGTTGTAATGACCACCATAGAGTCTATTGGGAAGATGGACTCCTCTACACTGAGGCAAGAGATCCCAAACCTGGTGCCACTAGGAGAGTGGTAGTGCCTCAGGATTTTACAAAGTTCATTCTGACCTTAGCTCATGATATTCCACTTGCTAGGCATTTGGGACAAACCAAGACTTGTGAAAGGTTAGTTAACCATTTCTATTGGCCCAACATGTCCTAGAAGGTAAAGGAGTTTTGTGTCTCCTGTGCCACCTGTCAAGCCAGTGGTAAGACAGGTGGACACCCAAAGGCCCCCCCATTCTACTTCCAGTGGTGGGGGTCCCCTTTGAAAGAGTGGGTGTGGACATAGTGGGTCCACTTGAACCTCCCACAGCCTCAGGGAACCAGTACATCCTAGTGGCAGTGGATCATGCCACTAGGTACCCTGAAGCAATTCCCCTTAGGTCCAATACTGCTCCTGCAGTAGCTAAAGCACTCATTGGTATCTTTACCAGAGTAGGATTTCCTAAGGAGGTGGTGTCTGACAGGGGTACCAGCTTCATGTCAGCATACCTGAAGCATATGTGGAATGAGTGTGGGGTGACTTACAAATTAACTACACCATACCATCCACAAACCAATGGTCTTGTAGAAGGATTTAACAAGACATTGAAAGGCATGATCATGGGGCTCCCTGAAAAACTCAAAAGGAGATGGGATGTCCTCTTGCCATGTCTGCTTTTCACCTACAGAGAGGTGCCTCAGAAGGGAGTAGGGTTTTCCCCCTTTGAACTTCTGTTTGGCCATCCTGTATGGGGAACACTAGCTCTTGTAAAAGAAGGCTGGGAGAGACCTCTTCATGAGCCTAAACAAGATATAGTGGACTATGTACTAGGCCTACGTTCCAGGAAGGCAGAGTACATGTAAAAAGCAACTAGAAACCTTGAGGCCAGCCAACAACTCCAGAAGATGTGGTATTGCCAAAAGGCTGCTATGGTTGAGTTTCAGCTAGGGCAGAAAGTCTGGGTTCTGGAGTCTGTGGCTCCCGGGTAGCTCCAGGAAAGATGGAGTGGCCCTTACCCAGTGCTAGAAAGAGTCAGGTCACCTACCTGGTAGACCTAGGCACTAGCAGGACCCCCAAAAGGGTGATCCATGAGAACCGCCTTAAACTCTTTCATGACAGGGCAGATGTGAATCTGTTGATGGTAACAGATGAGGACCAGGAAGCTGAGAGTGAACCTCTCCCTGATCTCCTCTCCACAGACCCTAAAGATGGCTCAGTAGATGGAGTGATCTATTCAGACACCCTCTCTGACCAACAGCAATCTTACTGTAGGAAAGTCTTACAACAGTTTGCTGAGCTCTTTTCCCTAACCCCTGGTCAGAGACATCTGTGCACCCATGATGTGGACACAGGAGGCAGCATGCCTGTCAAAAACTAAATTTTCAGACAGTCTGACCAAGTTAAGGAATGCATCAAAGTGGAAGTCCACAAGATGCTGGAATTGGGAGTCATTGAGCACTCTGACAGCCCCTGGGCTAGCCCAGTGGTCCTAGTCCCCAAACCTCACACCAAGGATGGAAAGAGAGAGATGAGGTTTTTCTGTGGACTACAGAGGACTTAATTCTGTCACCAAGACAGATGCCCATCTCATTCCAAGGGCAGATGAATTGATTGACAAGCTAGGTGCTACCAGATACTTAAGTACCTTTGACTTGACAGCAGGGTACTGGCAAATCAAAATTGCACCAGGAGCAAAAGAAAAGACAGCATTCTCCACACCTGATAGGCATTATCAGTTTACTGTTATGCCCTTTTGCTTAAAGAATGCCCCTGCCACCTTCCAAAGGTTGTTGAATCAAGTCCTTGCTGGCTTGGAGTCGTTTAGTGCAGCTTATCTTGACGATATTGCTGTCTTTAGCTCCAGCTGGCAGGATCACCTGGTCCACCTGAAGAAGGGTTTGAAGGCCCTGCAAGAAGCAGGCCTCTCTATCAAGGCATCCAAATGTCAGATAGGGCAGGGAACTGTGGTTTATTTGGGACACCTTGTAGGTGGAGGCCAAGTTCAGCCACTCCAACCCAAGATCCAGACTATTCTGGACTGGGTAGCTCCAAAAACCCAGACTCAAGTCAGGGCATTCCTTGGCTTGACTGGATACTACAGGAGGTTTGTGAAGGGATATAGATCAATAGTGACACCCCTCACAGAACTTACCTCCAAGAAAATGCCCAAGAAGGTAAACTGGACTGTAGAATGCCAACAGGCCTTTGACACCCTGAAACAAGCTATGTGCACAGCACCAGTTCTAAAAGCTCCAGATTACTCCAAGCAGTTCATTGTGCAAACAGATGCCTCTGAACATGGGATAGGGGCAGTTTTGTCCCAAACAAATGATGATGGCCTTGACCAGCCTGTTGCTTTCATTAGAAGGAGGTTACTCCCCAGGGAGCAGCGTTGGAGTGCCATTGAGAGGGAGGCCTTTGCTGTGGTTTGGTCCCTGAAGAAGCTGAGACCATACCTCTTTGGTATTCACTTTGTAGTTCAAACTGACCAGAGACCTCTCAGATGGCTAATGCAAATGAAAGGTGAAAATCCAAAACTGTTGAGGTGGTCCATCTCCCTACAGGGAATGGACTTTATAGTGGAACACAGACCTGAGGCTGCCCATGCCAATGCAGATGGCCTTTCCAGGTTCTTCCACTTAGAAAATGAAGACTATCTTGGTAAAGGTTAGTCTCATCCTCTTTCGTTTGGGGGGGGGGGGTGTGTAAGGAAATGCCTCCTTGGCATGGTTACCCCCTGACTTTTTGCCTTTGCTGATGCCAAGTTATGATTTGAAAGTGTGCTGAGGCCTGCTAACCAGGCCCCAGCACCAGTGTTCTTTCTCTAACCTGCACCTTTGTCTCCACAATTGGCACACCCTGGCATCCAGGTAAGTCCCTTGTAACTGGTACCCCTAGTACCAAGGGCCCTGATGCCAGGGAAGGTCTCTAAGGGCTGCAGCATGTCTTATGCCACCCTGGGGACCCCTCACTCAGCAGAGACACACTGCTTGCCAGCTTGTGTGTGCTGGTGGGGAGAAAATTACTAAGTCGACATGGCACTCCCCTCAGGGTGCCATGCCAACCTCACACTGCCCATGGCATAGATAAGTCACCCCTCTAGCAGGCCTTGCAGCCCTAACGCAGGGTGCACTATACCATAGATGAGGGCATAGGTGCATGAGCACTATGCCCCTACAGTGTCTAAGCAAAACCTTAGACATTGTAAGTGCAGGGTAGCCATAAGAGTATATGGTCTGGGAGTCTGTCAAACACGAAATCCACAGCATCATAATGGCTACACTGAAAACTGGGAAGTTTGGTATCAAACTTCTCAGCACAATAAATGCACACTGATGCCAATGTACATTTTATTGTGAAATACACCCAGAGGGCATCTTAGAGATGCCCCCTGAAAACATACCCGACTTCCAGTGTGGGCTGACTAGTTTTGCCAGCCTCCCACACAACAGACATGTTGCTGGCCACATGGGGAGAGTGCCTTTGTCACTCTGTGGCTAGTAACAAAGTCTGTACTGGGTGGAGGTGCTTCTCACCTCCCCCTGCAGGAACTAGAACACCTGGAGGTGAGCCTCAAAGGCTCACCCCCTTTGTTACAGCGCCACAGGGTATCCCAGCTAGTGGAGATGGCCGCCCCCTCCGGCCACGGCCCCACTTTTGGCGGCAAGGCCGGAGGAGATGAGAAAAACAAGGAGGAGTCACTGGCCAGTCAGGACAACCCCTAAGGTGTCCTGAGCTGAGGTGACTCTGACTTTTAGAAATCCTCCATCTTGCAGATGGAGGATTCCCCCAATAGGATTAGGGATGTGCTCCCCTCCCCTCAGGGAGGAGGCACAAAGAGGGTGTAGCCACCCTGAGGGCTAGTAGCCATTGGCTACTAACCCCCAGACCTAAACACACCCCTAAATTGAGTATTTAGGGGCCCCCAGAACCAAGGAAGATAGATTCCTGCAACCTAAGACGAAGAAGGACTGCTGACCTGAAGCCCTGCAGAGAAGACGGAGACACCAACTGCTTTGGCCCCAGCCATACCGGTCTGTCTCCCCACTTCAAGAGAAACTACAACAGCGACGCACTCCCCAGGGTCCAGCGACCTCTGAAGCCTCAGAGGACTACCCTACATCTAAAAGGACCAAGAACTCCCGAGGACAGCGGCCCTGTTCCAAAGAAACCAAAACTTGCAACAAAGAAACAACTTTAAAAGGACTCTACGTTTCCTGCCGGAAGCGTGAGAATTTCCACTCTGCACCCGACGCACCCGGCTTGACCTGCGGAGAAACAACACTACAGGGAGGACTCCCCAGCAACTGCGACCCAGTGAGTAGCCAGAGTTGACCCCCCTGAGCCCCTCCAGCGACGCCTGCAGAGGGAATCCAGAGGCTCCCCCTGACCGCGACTGCCTGCTTCCAAGAACCCAACGCCTGGTACAGACACTGCACCCGCAGCCCCCAGGACCTGAAGAATCTGACCTCCAGTGCAGGAGCGACCCCCAGGTGGCCCTCTCCCTTGCCCAGGTGGTGGCTACCCCGAGGAGCCCCCCCCCTTGCCTGCCCGCTTCGCTGAAGAGACCCCTGGGTCTCCCATTGAAACCTATTGCAAACCTGACGCCTGTTTGCACTCTGCACCTGGCCGCCCCCGTGCCGCTGAGGGTGTACTTTTTGTGCTGAGTTGTGTCCCCCCCGGTGCCCTACAAAACCCCCCTGGTCTGCCCTCCGAAGTCGCGGGTACTTACCTGCTGGCAGACTGGAACCGGGGCACCCCCTTCTCCATTGAAGCCTATGCGTTTTGGGCACCACTTTGACCTCTGCACCTGACCGGCCCTGAGCTGCTGGTGTGGTACCTTTGGGGTTGCCCTGAACCCCCAAATGTGGACTACCTTGAACCCAACTTTGAACCCTTTAGGTGGTTTACTTACCTGCAAAACTAACAAATACTTACCTCCCCCAGGAACTGTTGAAATTTGCACTGTCTAGTTTTAAAATAGCTTATTGCCATTTTTGCCAAAACTGTACATGCTATTTTGCTGATTCAAAGTTCCTATGATACCTAAGTGAAGTACCTTTCATTTGAAGTATTGATTGTAAATCTTGAAACTGTGGTTCTTAAAATAAACTAAGAAAATATATTTTTCTATATAAAAACATTATTGGCCTGGAATTGTCTTTGAGTGTGTGTTCCTCATTTATTGCCTATGTGTGTACAATAAATGCTTAACACTACCCTCTGATAAGCCTACTGCTCGACCACACTACCACAAAATAGAGCATTAGAATTATCTCTTTTTGCCACTATCTTACCTCTAAGGGGAACCCTTGAACTCTGTGCATGCTAATTCTTACTTTGAAATGGTACATACAGAGCCAACTTCCTACCTGGAACCCCAGCTATACTTGCGATAGGTGAGCTGTGACAGAGTCCCATATCTGTGGAGCTTGTGCTTCTGTATCGTTGTCTACTACTGTATACCCAGTCTGGCTGACTCCGCAAGTCCTTATTTCTGCTGTTCCTCTTTTGCTACATTCCATCAGTCCATATTCCTCCGGCTATTCATTTGGACACAAGCAGATCTTCACTGGTGTTTCAGATGATCTTGTCCGATGTCCCTGGGGTGATTTGTGGGAGGCCATCAGTTGTGTCCTGTGACGAGCAGCAGATTTAGTCAGGTCCCGAGTCCTGATCTGACAGGGATTAGGCCTGGCGTGAGGAGGTGACGTCTCCTCATCCCAGGGATGCCACAGCCTTCACAGCTTCTTGTTTTTCCCGCATTGTCTGATTGATTGGCAGGGCCATGTCCGTTATGCGTTTCCCTTTCCGCCGGGAAGGCTCTCTTCGTTTTTTGTTTGCTCCTTCTTTGTATTGTCTCTCTGTCGGTCCTAGCTCATCTAGCCATTCCCGCATTTACTGCGGCGCCGTGAAAACGAGTGTGTCATTGTTCATAATGATCTTTAGTTTGGCCGGAAATAGCATTGCATATTGGATGCCTCGTTCTCTAAGACGCCGCTTGACCTCCATAAAGGTGGCTCTTTGCTTCTGGGTGTCTTTGGTAAAGTCTGGGAAGATCATTATTCGCTGTCCCTCCGTGGTGATCTCTCCCTTTTTCCGTGCTTGCGAGGAGGAGGTCTCACAGGTACTCCATGGGCTCTTTCTATTGCAAAATATTGTTCTAGGCCCTCCGGTGCTATTTCTTTGCATATCCACTGCTCTAGGTAAGACTCCATGTCCAGTGCTTCAAATTCCGATTTTTCAGGGATGCCCACCAGGCGTAGATTGCTTCTTTGTGCTCTATTTTCGGCATCCTCCACGTGTGTCTCAAGTATTTTTATCCTGGACGTCAGAGAGGTCATGGTTTTGGCCAGTGTCTTGCATTCAAGGGCGAGTTGTTCTAGTGACTTTTCATTGGCCACCACTCTGTCGGTTAGTCTTCTATTCCTGCAGCAGGGTGTCCATTGTGGTACTCTTGTCGGCCTCTCCAGGTGTTCCTTCTCTTTGCGAGCTGTTGTCCTCTCCTGGGCCTTCCCGTTTTTTGGGCTTGCCCATTTTTAGTTGGTGTGCTGATTTTACAGGGCTGGGTGTGGTTCTCCGTCTGCGCTGGCTGTTCGCTCGGTTTTTCCTTTTTCCCTCTCGTGTTGGGGGGTACTCTGAGTTTATTTTCACCCTGCCAAGGTGAATCGCTGCTGTTATGGTTCACTTTGCTTTAAATCAGTGCGTGGGGTTTCTGGAGGCTTCCAGGTCTCGCCCCCGCATCGTCGTGTCACCCGTTCTGGTACTCCTCCAGATTCAGTTGCAGCGATGGGTCCCCTTTCGATGGGAGGGGCCCGGGTCACATCCTCCGGCCACCTGCTCCCGGCCATTCGTCAGGCTCCTCGCGGCTCCGGACATTCTGGCTCATCCTCCTGAGGGGGAAGAGGCCTTAGCTCCCCGGGCCCCTGCCGAGTGTACCGCCGGGCCTTCGCGCTGTTCTCAGGGCCACCGGTATATTGCCTTTTTCCCGACCGGGGCCCGCCAATCTCTCTTGTTTCCTCTCTCTCCAGTGGAGGGATTTGAATGGAGGTCTACGGGCCCCTTTGCGCCACAGCCGAATCTGCCGTGGGCTGCGGCGCGGATCCGGCCCTCTCCGCAGGTACACCCCTCCACCTCTCCTTACTGCCCACTTGGCTAGTTGCTTCGGAGCTGGCACGGGCACCAATTGAGTTCTCCACGCCCGGTCCCCTCTCACCGTGTTGGGCCGGGCGGTCTCCCAGTCTTCCACTCGCGCTTTGGGTCTCTGCGAAGCCGCCGTTTTGTCCTACGGCTCCGCTTCAGCGCCAGGGCCGTTGGACCGTTCAGAGTCAGCCAGATCTCTCTAGGCCCTCATTACATGACATGCCAGGGGCTCCACTATGTGCCTCAGGTTATTCCTGGCGATCGCCGGGGTCAGGGATTCAGGATAACTGTGCGAAGATCGGAGGCCACCAGGAGCTCTGCTTTACGCGTGCTGCTCTATCGGCCTCAAGCCACGCCCCCGTCTTTCCCATTCTTGACATTTACCTTGGGCAGTGAGGTACCTACCTCCCCTAACCCTACCTTAGTTAGGGCAACACCTGGCTTACCCAAAGAGGTTATCCAACATTAGAGTAACCTGACCTTGAGCAAGAGAGTCAGGCGGCCTATGTTGCTTCCTGTCACGGGGCTTGATCACCATGCTAGTAATAGTGCTCTCATAAAAGCAAACAACCAGCTGGGGCCACTGATAGCTATCAGTACCCAGAATCACACCCTTAGCTCTCCACTGACAGGTGGATTGGCTACTTCAGGGACCACTTTGGGTTCCTGGAGCCTTCCTGCTTTTTCAGAGTGGGGAGTACCACCTCATGCAGCAGGCACCCTTCTTCCACTCCTCCTTCTGACAGTTTAAGTGTGACATCTTTTTTCTCTGCAGCTGTCTGACACCTCAGGGCGTCTTGGGGAATAGGACAGGCCTTACCAGTGCCATCTCAGAGGTTTTCCCCTATTGGATTTGAATAGCCTTGGCTCTCTGGGTCTCTTTTTAAGAGTTACCTTCCCTTCCTAACTTTTCTTTTTCTTTACTTTCTTCTCTGGCCATCTTGCCCTAACCTTAGGGACATGGATACTTGGGTGAGGCAGTGCTCTGGGCAGCTGCCTCATCTGGGCTCAGACCAACCTCTGGGAGGTCATTGCCAAGGAGATAATCAAGGGGGATGTCAGGACTAACTACCACCCTCTCACATCTAAGGGTACCACCTATCTCCAGGGTTACTAAGGCCATAAGTCTGTTAGTTACCTTTCCTGGGATAGCCCTTACTCTCTTTACTTCACCTGGCAGGTACTGGTCTGGGGACATTAACCTCTCCACCACTGTGGTGTGACTGACACAAGTGTCTCTCAGGGCAGATATTGAGATCCCATCCACCTTGATGTGGTGGAAGCATTTACTACCACCCTGAGGAATCACCAACTTATCAGATGGCCTCTTTTCCAAGTTAAAAGCTTCTAGGATTTCATCATCTGGTCCAAACCCTACCTCAAAAAAGCAGGGGTCCCCCAAGGATCAACCATCTCACCTTTGCTTTTCAACATCTACATGATATCATTACCAGAACTGATCAATGATTTCCATCTCACATGCTACAACTATGCAGATGACACACAAATACCACTTAAATTAGAATGCCTCAAAAACATTGAAAACTCAGAAATCTTCAGTTGCCTCAGAGCTGTTGATCAGTGGATGACCCGAAGCCATCTCAAACTAAATACCTCCAAAACAGAAATACTAATTTGTGGTGACTGGAAAAGTTATGACCCTCTGTGCGTCTGGCCTGACGATCCCGAACCACCTCCTCAATTATCCAAGGAAGTTAAAAACCTTGGCATCACCATGGATTCCAAGTTAACTATGAATGCCCAAGTGGACAAATTAGCACAAACAAGCTTCATCACCTTGAAGACTCTACGACGCATCTTCCCCCACCTCAGATTTCCACACAAGGTGCAAGCTACTATCTCGCTTGTACTATTCAAACTGGATTATGCCAATGGCCTCGACCATGGATCATCTCTATCTATTATGAAAAAAATACAACGTATTCAGAACTCCGCAGCCAGGCTACTATTAACAGTAAAGCCGCAAGCCCACATCTCCCCTGCCTTGAGAGCACTACACTGGTTACCCGTTGCCAGAAGATGCACTTTCAAGCTGCTTTGTATCACCCACAAAGCTATACATGGAACAGGACCGCTTTTTATCAGAAACAAAATAACCAAATACATCCAACAAAGAAACCTCCGCTCAAGATTGGCACCCTGCCTTAGAACACCACCATACAAGAAAAAGACTATAGGTGGTACATCCTTCTCCGTTCAAGCAGCCAAACTATGGAATTCATTACCCCTAATTATAAGAGCCACAGATAACTTTCTTGTCTTCAGAAAACTAGTCAAGAGTTGCCTCTTTCCTTCATAACCACCATATTTCAAACAACTATGGACTGCATATGCCTACGTTGATAAATATTTTTTCTGATTATGTGTCTATTTCTAGTTATGTTTAGTTCTTTAGAAAATATGTATTGCTACTATGTCATAACAATAAAATACACACACACTCTTTAAACCTGTTTGACTAAGTATATTTACCCATGGTTCTAATTATTTATTGTATGTACATATATGTGTGCATATGTGTGTGTATTGATGTGTGTATGTATGTGTGTGTGTGTACGTGTGTATGTATATATATATATATATATATATATATATATATATATATATATATATATTTATGTTGTTCTGTGCTTGGCATGTTCATGGGTGATTGCATGGCTCCTGGGTGGGTTGTTATACTAGATATCTATGATTCCCTGCTCTCATCTTATCACACTTATCTACCCATCATCACATGTCATGTCTCTATCAATCTATCCTCCATTCCCACTCTGACTCATCCCAAATCCATTCTACTACTTTCATCTCCTAAATAACTCTGCCTAAGTTCTTCCCTCCGCTTCCACATCTAACTCACCAAACCTCACTCTACTACCATGACCTCCCAAACAACCCTACTAAATTCTCCCTCATTTATCTCACCCTGCTACTATGATTTCCCTAACCCTTCCACAGACTCTTCCCTCCTCCATCCCCCTTTACTCATCCCAAGCCTTTGGGATGAGTAAATGAGGGATATACTCCCAATTAACAATTCTGGATTTCTTTCCTCCTCCACCCTCCATTACTCCAGTCAATCTAACTAACAAACTGTCATATCCGCCGCTCAAATTAACTCATAATAACACTAATACTGTACTCATATTTCCCGATACTAATCCATCACTAATTCCTGTTGGGTTCCGGAGTAGCGTGCTACTCGCCGAAAAGCGCTTCAATGCCTCGTCAGGGGTAGTAAGCGCTATATAAATACTATTACAATACAATACTATACAATCCTCTTATAGGGCTCCATTTGTAACCCTTTTCTTGCAACAGGCTACATCCCCTCTGTAGTGCACAGTCAAAACAAGGCATACTGTCCAAGAGTTTTTTAAGCCTTGGGTACCTACTACCTCATTACGGCTAGTGGAGTGGGTCCTGATCTCCTCTCTTTTAGGGTTCTGGGGTTCTAAGAGAATATCTTTGGTCGGTTAACCACCACCTTCCTTTCCCTTCTGTCAGTCTAACCACCTCCCCTTCTTGGGTATTCCTGTCCTTACTGTAGGAAAGTACCACCTTGCCTGGCATGTTACCCCCATTTTTCACTGTATATATGTTGTTTTAGTTGTATGTGTCACTGGGACCCTGGTAACCCAGGGCCCCAGTGCTCATAAGTGTGCCTGAATGTGTTACCTGTGTAGTGACTAATTGTCTCACTGAGGCTCTGCTAATCAGAACCTCAGTGGTTATGCTCTCTCATTTCTTTCCAAATTGTCACTAACAGGCTAGTGACCATTTTACCAATTTACATTGGCTTACTGGAACACCCTTATAATTCCCTAGTATATGGTACTGAGGTACCCAGGGTATTGGGGTTCCAGGAGATCCCAATGGGCTGCAGCATTTCTTTTGCCACCCATAGGGAGCTCTGACAATTCTTACACAGGCCTGCCACTGCAGCCTGAGTGAAATAACGTCCACATTATTTCACAGCCATTTTACACTGCACTTAAGTAACTTATAAGTCACCTATATGTCTAACCTTTACCTGGTAAAGGTTAGGTGCAAAGTTACTTAGTGTGAGGGCACCCTGGCACTAGCCAAGGTGCCCCCACATTGTTCAGAGCCAATTCCCTGAACTTTGTGAGTGCGGGGACACCATTACACGCGTGCACTACATATAGGTCACTACCTATATGTAGCTTCACAATGGTAACTCCGAATATGGCCATGTAACATGTCTATGATCATGGAATTGCCCCCTCTATGCCATCCTGGCATAGTTGGCACAATCCCATGATCCCAGTGGTCTGTAGCACAGACCCTGGTACTGCCAAACTGCCCTTCCTGGGGTTTCACTGCAGCTGCTGCTGCTGCCAACCCCTCAGACAGGCATCTGCCCTCCTGGGGTCCAGCCAGGCCTGGCCCAGGATGGCAGAACAAAGAACTTCCTCTGTGAGAGGGTGTGACACCCTATCCCTTTGGAAAATGGTGTGAAGGCAGGGGAGGAGTAGCCTCCCCCAGCCTCTGGAAATGCTTTGTTGGGCACAGATGTGCCCAATTCTGCATAAGCCAGTCTACACCGGTTCAGGGGACCCCTTAGCCCTGCTCTGGCGCGAAACTGGACAAAGGAAAGGGGAATGACCACTCCCCTGACCTGCACCTCCCCTGGGAGGTGTCCAGAGCTCCTCCAGTGTGCTCCAGACCTCTGCCATCTTGGAAACAGAGGTGCTGCTGGCACACTGGACTGCTCTGAGTGGCCAGTGCCACCAGGTGACGTCAGAGACTCCTTGTGATAGGCTCCTTCAGGTGTTGCTAGCCTATCCTCTCTCCTAAGTAGCCAAACCCTCTTTTCTGGCTATTTAGGGTCTCTGTCTCTGGGGAAACTTTAGATAACGAATGCAAGAGCTCATCCGAGTTCCTCTGTATCTCTCTCTTCACCTTCTGCCAAGGAATCGACTGCTGACCGCGCTGGAAGCCTGCAAAACTGCAACATAGTAGCAAAGACGACTACTGCAACTCTGTAACGCTGATCCTGCCGCCTTCTCGACTGTTTTCCTGGTGGTGCATGCTGTGGGGGTAGTCTGCCTCCTCTCTGCACTAGAAGCTCCGAAGAAATCTCCCGTGGGTCGACGGAATCTTCCCCCTGCAACCGCAGGCACCAAAAAGCTGCATTACCGGTCCCTTGGGTCTCCTCTCAGCACGACGAGCGAGGTCCCTCGAATCCAGCAACTCTGTCCAAGTGGCCCCCATAGTCCAGTGACTCTTCAGTCCAAGTTTGGTGGAGGTAAGTCCTTGCCTCACCTCGCTAGACTGCATTGCTGGGAACCGCGACTTTTGCAGCTACTCCGGCCTCCGTGCACTTCCGGTGGAAATCCTTTGTGCACAGTCTAGCCTGGGTCCACGGCACTCTAACCTGCATTGCACAACCTCCTAAGTTGTTCTCCGGCGACGTGGGACTTCTTTGTGCGACTTCGGGTGAGCACCATTTCACGCATCCTTGTAGTGCCTGTTTCTGGCACTTCTCCGGGTGCTACCTGCTGCTAAGAGGGCTTCTTGTCTTGCGCGACGTCCCCTCTACCTCCTGGTCCAATTTGCGACCTCCTGGTCCCTCCTGGGCCACAGCAGCATCCAAAAACGCTAACCGCACGATTTGCAGCTAGCAAGGCTTGTTGGCGTTCTTTCGGCGGGAAAACACTTCTGCACGACTCTACAAGGCAAGAGGAATCCGTCCTCCAAAGGGGAAGTCTTTAGCCCTTTGCGTTCCTGCAGAAACCGCAGCTTCTCCTGTCCAGTAGAAGCTTCTTTGCACCCGCAGCTGGCATTTCCTGGGCATCTGCCCATCTCCGACTTGCTTGTGACTTTTGGACTTGGTCCCCTTGTTCCACAGGTACCCTAGATTGGAAATCCACAGTTGTTGCATTGTTGGTTTGTGTCTTTCCTGCATTATTCCTCTAACACAACTTCTTTGTCCTTAGGGGAACTTTAGTGCACTTTGCACTCACTTTTCAGGGTCTTGGGGAGGGTTTTTTTCTAACTCTCACTATTTTCTAATAGTCCCAGCGACCCTCTACAAGGTCACATAGGTTTGGGGTCCATTCGTGGTTCGCATTCCACTTTTGGAGTATATGGTTTGTGTTGCCCCTATCCCTATGTTTCCCCATTGCATCCTATTGTAACTATACATTGTTTGCACTGTTTTCTAAGACTATACTGCATATTTTTGCTATTGTGTATATATATCTTGTGTATATTTCCTATCCTCTCACTGAGGGTACACTCTAAGATACTTTGGCATATTGTCATAAAAATAAAGTACCTTTATTTTTAGTATAACTGTGTATTGTGTTTTCTTATGATATTGTGCATATGACACTAAGTGGTACTGTAGTAGCTTCACACGTCTCCTAGTTCAGCCTAAGCTGCTCTGCTAAGCTACCATTATCTATCAGCCTAAGCTGCTAGACACCCTATACACTAATAAGGGATAACTGGGCCTGGTGCAAGGTGCAAGTACCCCTTGGTACTCACTACAAGCCAGTCCAGCCTCCTACATTGGTTGTGCAGCGGTGGGATAAGTGCTTTGAGACTACTTACCACTCTTGTCATTGTACTTTTCATAAGAGAAAAATATACAAAACAAGGTCAGTGTATATACACATAGCCAAAAAGTTTTGCATTTCCTCTTTTCACTCTTTTCTAAGTGCTGAAAAGTACTTCTAAATTTCTAAAAAGTTCTAAAAAGTTTTAAAAGTTTTTTTTCTCTGTCTTTCTAAAAGCTCTGACAAACTTTTTTCTCTTTTTCTATCACTTTAACTCTCTCTAAAAATGTCTGGCACAGGCCAAAATGTTAATCTGTCCAAACTTGCATATGATCACCTTAGCTGGAAAGGAGCAAGGAGTATCTGCATAGAGAGAGGTTTGAGTGTAGGGAAGAATCCTTCCTTGGAATTGTTACTTAACATGCTTAGAGAACAAGATAAGGCAAGAAGTGCCCCATCTGTTGAAAAAGTAGCTAATGGTTCCCAATCTGATCCAGGGACTCCCCCAGGAAAAGATTCAGGAAATAAACTTCCTAGCCTGCCCATTACTAGACAGTCTAGCATAGTTGGTAATGATCTTGGGTCACACCATACAAATAGTGTTGTCTCACATCATAGCAAAAGCATTTATTCACACCACAGTGGTACTGATGTTTCTGTTAGCCAAGCTGTTAGGGTGCCCTCTGTAAGGGACAGGTCTCCTTCTGTCCATTCTCACCATACTTCTGTTTCAAGGCATGTCCCTCCCACCCACCCTGATGACAGATTGTTAGAAAGGGAGCTCAATAGATTGAGAGTGGAACAAACCAGACTGAAGCTCAAGAAGCAACAGCTGGATTTGGATAGACAGACTTTAGAAGTAGAGAAGGAGAGACAGAAACTGGGTTTAGAAACCCATGGTGGCAGCAGCAGTATTCCCCATAGTCATCCTGCAAAAGAGCATGATTCCAGGAATCTGCATAAGATAGTTCCCCCTTATAAGGAGGGGGATGACATTAACAAGTGGTTTGCTGCACTTGAGAGGGCCTGTGTTGTACAGGATGTCCCTCAAAGGCAGTGGGCTGCTATCCTATGGCTATCATTTAGTAGAAAAGGTAGGGATAGGCTCCTTACTGTAAAAGAAAATGAAGCTAATGATTACAAAGTTCTTAAGAATGCACTCCTGGATGGTTATGGCTTAACCACTGAACAATACAGGATAAAGTTCAGAGAGACCAAAAAGGAGTCTTCACAAGACTGGGTTGATTTCATTGACCATTCAGTGAAGGCCTTGGAGGGGTGGTTACATGGCAGTAAAGTTACTGATTATGACAGCCTGTATAACTTGATCCTTAGAGAGCATATTCTTAATAATTGTGTGTCTGATTTGTTGCACCAGTACTTGGTGGACTCTGATCTGACCTCTCCCCAAGAATTGGGAAAGAAGGCAGACAAATGGGTCAGAACAAGGGTGAACAGAAAAGTTCATACAGGGGGTGACAAAGATGGCAACAAGAAGAAGGATGGTAAGTCTTCTGACAAGGGTGGGGACAAATCTAAAAATGAGTCTTCATCAGGCCCACCAAAACACTCTGGTGGGGGTGGTGGGCCCAAATCCTCTTCTAATCAAAACAAGGAAAAGAAACCATGGTGCTATTTATGTAAAATAAAAGGCCATTGGACAACAGATCCCAGTTGTCCAAAGAAAAGCACCAAGCCTCCTACCACTACAACCCCTACTGCTACCCCTAGTGTCCCTACTAATAGCAGTGGTGGTGGGAGCAAACCTACTAATAGCCAATCCAAGGGAGTAGCTGGGCTCACTATTGGTAACTTAGTTGGGGTTGGCCTTGTTAGGGAGGCCACGGAGGCTGTGTTAGTCTCTGAGGGGGCTATTGATTTAGCCACCTTAGTTGCTTGTCCCCTTAATATGGATAAGTACAAGCAGCTTCCCCTAATAAATGGTGTTGAGGTTCAGGCCTACAGGGACACTGGTGCCAGTGTGACTATGGTCATAGAGAAACTGGTCCACCCTGAACAACACCTACTTGGTCACCAGTACCAAGTAACCGATGCTCACAACAACACACTTAGCCACCCCATGGCTGTTGTTAATCTCAACTGGGGGGGGGTTACTGGTCCAAAGAAAGTTGTGGTAGCCACAGATTTACCTGTAGACTGTCTACTAGGAAATGATTTGGAGACATCAGTTTGGTCAGATGTGGAGTTGGAGGCCCATGCAGCAATGCTGGGCATCCCAGGGCATATTTTTGCTTTGACAAGGGCTCAGGCCAAAAAGCAAAAAGGACAGGGAAGCTTGGATCCTGGAACAATGGACCAAGTGCTCCCTAAAGCTAGGGCTAGTAGAAGCAAACCACTTCCTACTATCCCTCCCTCTACAGTGGATTCAACTTCTGAGGAAGAAGATTTCCCTCCCTGTGCAGAACCTACTCCAGAGGAGCTGGAAGCAGACACTGCTGAGCTTTTGGGTGAAGGGGGGCCTGCCAGGGAGGAGCTGAGTGTGGCACAGCAAACCTGTCCCACATTAGAGGGTCTAAGACAGCAAGCTGTCAAACAGGCTAATGGGGATGTCAGTGACTCTCACAGAGTTTCCTGGGAGGACAACCTCTTGTACACTGAGCATAGGGATCCGAAACCTGGAGCTGCCAGGAGATTAGTGATTCCTCAGGAGTACAGAAAGTTCCTCCTAACTCTTGCCCACGACATTCCCCTAGCTGGGCATCTGGGACAAATGAAAACTTGGGACAGACTTGTTCCCTTGTTTCATTGGCCTAGAATGTCTGAGGACACAAAAGATTTTTGTAAGTCCAGTGAAACCTGTCAAGCCAGTGGCAAGACAGGTGGCACCCCAAAGGCACCCCTTATTCCACTGCCTGTGGTTGGGGTTCCCTTTGAAAGGGTAGGGGTTGACATAGTTGGCCCCCTTGACCCTCCTACTGCTTCAGGCAATAGGTTTATCTTGGTGGTAGTGGACCATGCCACAAGATACCCTGAAGCAATTCCTTTAAGGACCACTACAGCACCTGCAGTGGCAAAGGCCCTCCTGGGAATATTTTCCAGAGTGGGCTTCCCAAAGGAAGTAGTATCAGACAGGGGAAGCAATTTCATGTCTGCATACTTAAAGGCCATGTGGAAGGAGTGTGGTGTAACTTACAAGTTCACTACACCCTATCATCCACAAACAAATGGACTGGTGGAGAGATTTAATAAAACTCTCAAAGGCATGATTATGGGTCTCCCTGAAAAACTCCGCAGGAGATGGGATATCCTTTTACCATGCCTCCTTTTTGCCTACAGGGAGGTACCCCAGAAAGGAGTGGGCTTCAGCCCTTTGAACTTCTTTTTGGACACCCTGTTAGGGGTCCACTCACACTTGTAAAGGAGGGTTGGGAACAACCTTTAAAAGCTCCTAAGCAGGATATTGTGGATTATGTACTTGGCCTCAGATCAAGGATGGCTGAGTACATGAAAAAGGCCAGTAAGAACCTTCAGGCCAGCCAAGAGCTCCAGAAGCAATGGCATGATCAGAAGGCTGTTTTGGTGCAGTACCAACCAGGACAGAAAGTGTGGGTCTTGGAGCCTGTGGCCCCAAGAGCACTCCAAGATAAATGGAGTGGACCCCACACAATTGTTGAAAAGAAGGGAGAAGTCACCTATTTAGTTGACTTAGGCACTGCCAGGAGTCCCCTTAGGGTGCTCCATGTCAACCGCCTGAAACCCTACTATGACAGGGCTGATCTCACCCTGCTCATGGCAACTGATGAGGGACAGGAAGAAGACAGTGATCCTCTACCTGATCTCTTCTCTTCCACAGAACAAGATGCTCTTGTGGAAGGTGTAGTTTTGGCTGATTGTCTTACTGCTGAGCAGAAAGACCATTGCATAAATCTCCTAGATCAATTCTCTGAACTCTTCTCTACTGTGCCAGGTACCACTTCTTGGTGTGAGCACACTATAGATACTGGAGACAGTTTACCTGTCAAAAGTAAGATCTATAGGCAGCCTGACCATGTCAGGGACTGCATAAAGCAAGAGGTCCAGAAAATGTTAGAACTAGGAGTGGTTGAGCACTCTGAAAGTCCATGGGCTTCTCCTGTGGTACTTGTACCAAAACCCCATTCCAAAGATGGAAAGAAGGAAATGCGGTTTTGTGTAGACTATAGAGGTCTCAACTTGGTAACCAAAACTGATGCTCACCCTATACCCAGGGCAGATGAGCTCATAGATACACTGGCATCTGCCAAGTATCTAAGCACTTTTGATTTGACTGCAGGGTATTGGCAGATCAAATTGTCAGAAGATGCTAAACCTAAAACTGCATTTTCAACCATTGGAGGATATTACCAGTTTACTGTAATGCCTTTTGGTTTGGAAAATGCACCTGCCACTTTTCAAAGGTTGGTGAACACAGTCCTGCAAGGGCTGGAAGCTTTCAGTGCAGCATATTTGGACGATATAGCTGTCTTTAGCTCCAGCTGGGATGATCACCTGGTCCACCTATGGAAAGTTTTGGAGGCCCTGCAAAAGGCAGGCCTCACTATCAAGGCTTCAAAGTGCCAGATAGGGCAGGGGAAGGTGGTTTATCTGGGACACCTTGTTGGTGGGGAACAGATTGCACCACTTCAGGGGAAAATCCAAACAATTATTGATTGGATTCCCCCTACCACTCAGACTCAGGTGAGAGCCTTCCTAGGCCTCACTGGGTATTACAGGAGGTTCATTAAGCACTATGGCTCCATTGCAGCCCCTCTTAATGACCTCACATCCAAGAAAATGCCTAAAAAGGTATTATGGACAGCAAACTGTCAGAAAGCTTTTGAGGAGCTGAAGCAGGCCATGTGCTCTGCACCTGTCCTGAAAAGCCCTTGTTACTCTAAAAAATTCTATGTCCAAACTGATGCATCTGAATTAGGAGTAGGGGCAGTCCTATCACAACTTAATTCTGAGGGCCAGGATCAACCTGTTGCTTTTATTAGTAGGAGGTTGACCCCTAGAGAAAAGCGTTGGTCTGCCATTGAGAGGGAGGCCTTTGCTGTGGTCTGGGCTCTGAAGAAGTTGAGGCCATACCTGTTTGGCACTCACTTCATTGTTCAGACAGACCACAAACCTCTACTTTGGCTAAAACAAATGAAAGGTGAAAATCCTAAATTGTTGAGGTGGTCCATATCCCTACAGGGAATGGACTATACAGTGGAACATAGACCTGGGAGTAGCCACTCCAATGCAGATGGACTCTCCAGATATTTCCACTTGGACAATGAAGACTCATCAGGTTATGGTTAGTCTTATTGTCCTTCGTTTGGGGGGGGGGGGGGTTGTGTAGGAAAGTACCATCTTGCCTGGCATGTTACCCCCATTTTTCACTGTATATATGTTGTTTTAGTTGTATGTGTCACTGGGACCCTGGTAACCCAGGGCCCCAGTGCTCATAAGTGGGCCTGAATGTGTTACCTGTGTAGTGACTAACTGTCTCACTGAGGCTCTGCTAATCAGAACCTCAGTGGTTATGCTCTCTCATTTCTTTCCAAATTGTCACTAACAGGCTAGTGACCATTTTACCAATTTACATTGGCTTACTGGAACACCCTTATAATTCCCTAGTATATGGTACTGAGGTACCCAGGGTATTGGGGTTCCAGGAGATCCCTATGGGCTGCAGCATTTCTTTTGCCACCCATAGAGAGCTCTGACAATTCTTACACAGGCCTGCCACTGCAGCCTGAGTGAAATAACGTCCACGTTATTTCACAGCCATTTTACACTGCACTTAAGTAACTTATAAGTCACCTATATGTCTAACCTTTACCTGGTAAAGGTTAGGTGCAAAGTTACTTAGTGTGAGGGCACCCTGGCACTAGCCAAGGTGCCCCCACATTGTTCAGAGCCAATTCCCTGAACTTTGTGAGTGCGGGGATACCATTACACGCGTGCACTACATATAGGTCACTACCTATATGTAGCTTCACAATGGTAACTCCGAATATGGCCATGTAACATGTCTATGATCATGGAATTGCCCCCTCTATGCCATTCTGGCATAGTTGGCACAATCCCATGATCCCAGTGGTCTGTAGCACAGACCCTGGTACTGCCAAACTGCCCTTCCTGGGGTTTCACTGCAGCTGCTGCTGCTGCCAACCCCTCAGACAGGCATCTGCCCTCCTGGGGTCCAGCCAGGCCTGGCCCAGGATGGCAGAACAAAGAACTTCCTCTAAGAGAGGGTGTGACACCCTATCCCTTTGGAAAATGGTGTGAAGGCAGGGGAGGAGTAGCCTCCCCCAGCCTCTGGAAATGCTTTGTTGGGCACAGATGTGCCCAATTCTGCATAAGCCAGTCTACAGCGGTTCAGGGGACCCCTTAGCCCTGCTCTGGCGCGAAACTGGACAAAGGAAAGGGGAGTGACCACTTAGATAACGAATGCAAGAGCTCAGCCGAGTTCCTCTGCATCTCTCTCTTCACCTTCTGCCAAGGAATCGACTGCTGACCGCGCTGGAAGCCTGCAAAACTGCAACATAGTAGCAAAGACGACTACTGCAACTCTGTAACGCTGATCCTGCCGCCTTCTCGACTGTTTTCCTGGTGGTGCATGCTGTGGGGGTAGTCTGCCTCCTCTCTGCACTAGAAGCTCCGAAGAAATCTCCCGTGGGTCGACGGAATATTCCCCCTGCAACCGCAGGCACCAAAAAGCTGCATTACCGGTCCCTTGGGTCTCCTCTCAGCACGACGAGCGAGGTCCCTCGAATCCAGCAACTCTGTCCAAGTGGCCCCCACAGTCCAGTGACTCTTCAGTCCAAGTTTGGTGGAGGTAAGTCCTTGCCTCACCTCGCTAGACTGCATTGCTGGGAACCGCGACTTTTGCAGCTACTCCGGCCTCCGTGCACTTCCGGCGGAAATCCTTTGTGCACAGTCCAGCCTGGGTCCACGGCACTCTAACCTGCATTGCACGACCTCCTAAGTTGTTCTCCGGTGACGTGGGACTTCTTTGTGCGACTTCGGGTGAGCACCATTTAACGCATCCTTGTAGTGCCTGTTTCTGGCACTTCTCCGGGTGCTACCTGCTGCTAAGAGGGCTCCTTGTCTTGCTCGACGTCCCCTCTACCTCCTGGTCCAATTTGCGATCTCCTGGTCCCTCCTGGGCCACAGCAATATCCAAAAACGCTAACCACATGATTTGCAGCTAGCAAGGCTTGTTGGCGATCTTTTGGCGGGAAAACACTTCTGCACAACTCTACAAGGCGAGAGGGATCCGTCCTCCAAAGGGGAAGTCTCTAGCCCTTTGCATTCTTGCAGAAACCGCAGCTTCTCCTGTCCAGTAGAAGCTTCTTTGCACCCGCAGCTGGCATTTCCTGGGCATCTGCCCATCTCCGACTTGCTTGTGACTTTTGGACTTGGTCCCCTTGTTCCACAGGTACCCTAGATTGGAAATCCACAGTTGTTGCATTGTTGGTTTGTGTCTTTCCTGCATTATTCCTCTAACACGACTTCTTTGTCCTTAGGGGAACTTTAGTGCACTTTGCACTCACTTTTCAGGGTCTTGGGGAGGGTTATTTTTCTAACTCTCACTATTTTCTAATAGTCCCAGCGACCCTCTACAAGGTCACATAGGTTTGGGGTCCATTCGTGGTTCGCATTCCACTTTTGGAGTATATGGTTTGTGTTGCCCCTATCCCTATGTTTCCCCATTGCATCCTATTGTAACTATACATTGTCTGCACTGTTTTCTAAGACTATACTGCATATTTTTGCTATTGTGTATATATATCTTGTGTATATTTCCTATCCTCTCACTGAGGGTACATTCTAAGATACTTTGGCATATTGTCATAAAAATAAAGTACCTTTATTTTTAGTATAACTGTGTATTGTGTTTTCTTATGATATTGTGCATATGACACTAAGTGGTACTGTAGTAGCTTCACACGTCTCCTAGTTCAGCCTAAGCTGCTCTGCTAAGCTACCATTATCTATCAGCCTAAGCTGCTAGACACCCTATACACTAATAAGGGATAACTGGGCCTGGTGCAAGGTGCAAGTACCCCTTGGTACTCACTAAAAGCCAGTCCAGCCTCCTACACTTACCCACTCATCAGCTCAATTGCCCAACTCTCTAGGACTAGAAAGCCTTGACTCTACCAGGTGATGGTGTAACTTCGCTAAGGTACAATTTGTAATAATGTGTTCCTTAACCAATAAATTGTAGAACCCCTCAAAGGTATCAACCTTTTTATCCTTAATCCAGCCTTCTGGTGACGTCACAGATGCATCCACAAAGTCCACTTATATATGTGTTGTCCCCTTTGGTGTGCTCCTCAACTTAAGTTTGTGCTCCTCTGGGGTGAGCCCAAATAGCTGAATGGCAGCCTCACTCATGTGGGTGCAAAGTTCTGCCACTTCATCCTCTAATGTCAGTAATCTATCTCTCCCTACTGTTGGTAGTAACTCCCACAACAGGGCCCAACAAGGTTGTACACTCACCCTTCTCATCCTGAGAGCTCTCTCATGGGATGCCAGCCACTATTCAATATCACTCCCTTCTACATACTTAAGAACTATCCCTTTTGGCAATCCTGGGTTCATATGCACCATCTGTATGCACCTCTGGTTCTTTGTTGCTGCCACTATATTCTTAGGTAGTTAACCCATTTTGACTCTTTTCTTGGCCACAGTCAATTTTCTGGTTTGGAAAGGCAACTTATTCTCCTCAATCTCCAGGAAGATAAGCTGGTCATCCAGCTCCATGGATCTCCTTATGGAAGTGAAGATCATTTCACTCCCAGACAATGAGCCATTCCTTGATCCTATGCTGGGGACCACACTTTCATTGTTCTCCTCAGTTCCAAACGATCTTATACCATTGTCCTGTTCATCACCACCATCAGTAGTGACTTCTTCTGCCAAGTGAGCCTGGGCTCTAGTTGCCTTCTCCCATTCTCTGAGAGCTTTATCCAAATCCTACTTTTTAGCAGTCATGCCTAGGCCGATTTCCCATCACCTGCACAACCCCCTAAACTCAAACTGTTCAGTATGTTCTTTCTATGGTAGCCAACTTACTAATTGGTCCAGATAAACACACGGTCCTGATCCCACCGCTAGGCAACAATGGGATGATTTTGGTGTATTATATGATATGGCTGTGGGGCCTTATTGTGAAATATACTCACAAAAACTGTCTTGGGTCCATTCAGGCTAGTCTGAACAACTGTAAGCTCAACCCTGGGTAGCTATGGCTTTCCAGCAGCAAGACATGCACAAAGAAGTTTAGTGTAAGGCATTTAACAGTACTAAACAACAGAATAATAAAGTGACACTACTTGAAAGAACCAGGACAGCAATTTATAACATTAGAGTATATTTGCATGACATTTTAGAGACCTTGATGAGCAAAATCCACAGGCGGGTTCCGGAGATACAAATTTTATCACTTTTCAATGCTACCGCCAACAAGCTTTGGTCAACAAAAAGTATGTAAACTTTTGAAAAGTTTGGAAGAATTAGTTTTACTACTTGGGCCCGGCTTGAACAACCATATCCGACAGGATGGAGGTCTAGGGGGTCAGAAAGGATACTTTGAACAGAAACCGAGCCCCCACAGCCTTTTTCAGTCCAGTTCTAGCCTTTAGCGAATGACCGCATATAATATGATGGAGTGGTCATAATGCTGGAGATGCAAGATGAAAAGATGCTCTGGTTGGGGTGCATTTGACGGGGGTGACGTTATGGTAATTCCTCTGTCTACGGGTGATCTGGGGCGACTTTGGCCACAGAGGTCGGGGTCCCACTAAATCCTCTTTGATGCAGTAGTTTGCCAGCCAATGCTAGGCTACTGGTCTCCTTGCACCATGGTTGGGGTAAAATCATATGGTGGGGGGTAGTGTCCCTCTTGGGTGACAAATCCATACACTGATGGCACTCCCTTGTCCAGCAGACTCTGTGCAACCTTTGGCCATTGAGCATTGGTCACTTTGGGACCCCTGCAGTGGGTAACAGCAAAACATTAGTGGTGGCTAACAATTTGCTGGTTTTGGCTTCTTCAGCTCTTTTATCCCTGGAGCAGGTTCCAAGGGATCGGCCAACTGCTGATCCCTTGGATCACTGCTTTGATCTGTGGCTAGGAATCAAAATTTCCCCAAGCCAGGAGCCACAGGCACACTCCAAACTTCAAGAGCCCACATTGCAGCAGGAGCAGCCTTTTCGATGCTGCAGCCTCTCTTCGTGCACTTTCAAGAGCAGCAGGGCAGTCCTTTCTCCAAATTCAATGTGTTCTGAGAGGGAGTGTGCTAGGGCTGCCATATTTATCTGAGGAAAGTGCCCTGAGGAGACCACGCAGTCATTAGCCAATAGGCTACCAAGTTCCCTCCCTTCTGGTGACAAATTTCCTACCATGTGTGGCATCTGCCAATCCTAGGGTGTATTATTCTAGCCACTCACAAGATGTCTGAACCCCCCTTCTGGCTTGGTAGCCCACCCTAGAGATGTAGTACCTGGGGGCTACACACCCATGGGAAAATGGGTTTAAAGATGGGTTTCCCTTCCCTGTCTCCGAACTTGTCTATGTGAACAAAAGGCAGCCAGCTCGGGATGGTTATGAGCATTTGCCCTTCAAAGTCAGCTTCCCCTTTGAAGCTCGCATTCTGGGCTAACACTGCGAGTGGGGAAACGGCCTTTACAATGTGGCCGGGGCCACACAAGCTGTAGGTATGCAAGCGTTAACACGCTTGCCCTGAACCACACATGTGCCTGAAGGGAGACATCCCGAACCACGACTCGGGAAGAACGAAGTCGTGAACAACGAAAGCGGAACAACGCTTTCGTTAACCACAACTTCGTTCTTCTGTGCCTTAAGCACGCATGTGTTAAACAATGCACATGCATGGTTAAGGCACAGAAGAAGGGAATCAGCTTCTGAGGAGGACGCGGTCAGGTAAGTGGGGCTGAGCAGTTTTAGGGCCTGGGGTTGGGCGTATTTTTAGTTTTTAGGGGCGGGGTGGGAGGTCAGGGTAGTTTAGGTTTTAGGGGGTGGGGGTCGCAATAGTTTTAGGGGGGTTAGGGGGTCGGGTAGTTTAGGTTTTGGGGGGTGGTGGGTCATGGTAGTTTTAGGGGTGGGGGTCGGGGTATTTTTAGTTTTTAGGGGTGGGGTGGGGGGTTGGTCTAGTTAAAGTTTTAGAGGGGGTGGGTGGTCCCGGTAGTCGGGTAAGTGGGGCTCGGGCAGGGTTGGGGATAGTTTTAGGGGCGGGGTTACTTTTTTTTGTTTGTTTTTTGTTTTGTTTTTTAGGAGAGGTGTGGAGGGTAGGAATAGTTTTAGGGGCGGGGTGGGGGTTGGGGTAGTTTAGGTTTTAGGGGGTGGAGGGGTTGCAGTAGTTTCAGAGGCAGGGGTGGGGGGTCGGGGTATTTTTAGTTATTAGGGGCGGAGTGGGGGGTCGGGGTAATTTAGGATTTTGGGAGGGTGGGGGTTGAAGTATTTTTAGGGGTGGGGGTGAGAGGTCAGGGTATTTTTAGTGTTTAGGGGTGGGGGGTCGGGTACTTTAGGCTTTAGGGGGTGGAGGGGTCGCAGTAGTTTTGGGGGTGGAGGTCAGGGTATTTTTAGTTTTTAGGGGCAGGGTGGGGGGTCGGGTAGTTTAGGTTTTAGGGGTGTGGGGTTGCGGTAGTTTTAGGGGCGGTCTGGGTGTTTTTATTTTTTAGGGATAGTTTTAGGGGCGGGAGTGGGGTTTGGGGTATTGTTTGTTTTTAGGGGCTGGGTGGGGGTCGGGGTAGTTTAGGTTTTGGGAAGGTCACAGTAGTTTTAGGGGCTGGGTCTGGGTATTTTTAGTTTTTAGGGGAGGGTGGAGGGTCGCATGGGCGAGGGGTAGTTTATGTTTTAGGGGTGGGGGTCAGGGTAGTGTTGTAGGGGTAGAATTGTTTTTAGGGGTGGGGGGTTGGGGTACAATTGTTTTAAGGGTGGGGGTCAGGTTGGGGGTGGTCACATGCTGGAAGCACGCATGCCGTTCCATGCATGCCTTCACCAGGAATGCCTTTACAACAAAAAATCATTGTTTAGGCATTCGTGGTAAAGGTATTCATGTTAACAAGGTGGTCGTTATTCCGACCGTGCTGTTTAGGTATTCGTGGTTCCAACTTATATTTGTGCCTGAACCACGCAAGCAAATGCGTGGTTAGGGCACCATGCATTTGTATGGTTCAGGCACACAGGAGGAATAGCCGTAAGAGGAACAGGTAAGTTGGGCTGGGTCGGTTGGGGGAGAGGGGTTTAGAGTTCAGGGCAGGGGTGGGGGAGTCAGGGTAGTTTTTAGGACAGGGTAGGGTAGTTTTTAGGACAGGGTAGCTGTTAGGGTTTAGGGCGGGGCAGAGTAGTTTTTAAGACAGGGCAGGGTAGGGTTTAGAGCAGGGAACCGGCGAAGTTTTTAGGACAGGGTGTGCTAGTTTTTAGTACAGTGTACGGTTTAGGGTGGGGGTAGAGGTCAGTGTAGTTTTATGGACAGGGCGGGTAGGTTTTAGGGTTTAGGGCGGGGTGGGGGGTCAGGGTAGTTTTTAGGACAGGGTAGGTTTTAAGGTTTACGACGGGGTTGGAGTCGTCTTTAGGCCAGGGTAGGGGAGTTTTCAGGACAGGGAAGGGGTAGTTTTTAGGACAGGGTAGGGTAGGGTTTAAGGGTTTAGGGAGGGGGCAGGGGGTCAAGGTAATTTTTAGGACAGGGTAGGGGAGTTTTTAGGACAGGATAGGTTTTAAGGTTTAGGGCGGTGTGCAGTACTTTTTCAGACAGGGTGGGGTAGGTTTTAGGGTTCAGGGCAGGGGTTGTTTTTATGGATCAAATCTGTTTATTGGTTTAAGATGCAAGAAACACATTGCACAGCTGTGCGCCTACAACCTCCTCGGCCGGCAGCGTATAGCATCGTCTGTCATATAGTCCCAGAAAGGGGGTCCGGTAGAGAGAGTTGATACGGCCTGGGCTTAAATACATTATTGTCCCTCTTTATCAGACAACAGTAAACAAGAGCGGGTACCATAAGAAACAGGAAACCAGCAGGAAGGAAAAAGAAGAGAATAGAAAGGTCGAATACAAAAAAGAAAACGAGATAGAGCAACATAACTCCTCCCATCAGCACTCAGCAATGTTCCTCCCCTGCACCCCACCATTCACCAGGGTTCATATTGCATGACACCCCCCCAAGCCTGGCTGCCTCCACCCCGATCAGGCATCGCTAAGCAACCGCTGCACTTTTAAATATGGACAGGTGAGTTCGTTAAATTCAGCGGATAGAATCTGAATAAAGGGTCTCCACAGAGCGGCCATTTGGTCTGCCCTCTGACTGGCCGCTAAGGTTAATTTCTCCATCGCTAAAATATACCAGAGTTTATAAAGCCAGGAGTTATAGCTTGGAACCCTGTCCGTGCCCCAGAGACCGAGAATCACCTGATGTGCCGCATTGTGGGCGAGGGTCATCTGTCAACCCCTCAAAGAACGGAGGGGAAACGTGAGAGGGTTGGATAAACCCAAAATAGTGTATGTTGGGAGCCTCTGGATCTCTGTGTGGAATGCTCTATTTCATCCAGAATGCTACTCCAATATCTTGTCAGCTACGGGCAGTGCCAAAGCAAGTGAATGAGTGTGCCCGTGTTTCCACATCCCCTCCAGCAGAGCCCAGATTAAGTGGGGTCCCACTCCCTCATCCTCGTGGGGGTGTAGTACCAGGAAGTAGCTATCGTATAGGCCGTTTCCACCCCTGGTATATTGTGAGCTGTGTGGTGTGCCCTGAAATGTATTCCCTCCCACTCCTCTTCTGTCAGTTCTCTCTCAGTCTCCCTCTCCCGTCACTTCTGCCCCTTCATCTTGGAGAGTGGTTGCCCTAAGGAGATGCGCGTAGATTTCCGATATCAGCCGCTTATCATCTTTTTTCCCTATAAGCCATTTCTCAAATGCAATGAGTGTTCTAGCTACTAGGGGCTTAACCATTGGCTGCAGCACCCAGTGCCGGACCTGGTAGTATGTCAATCTATCTGCTTCCATTAAACCATAGGTCTCCCTCAACTGGTCAAAGGGGATAATACCATCTATGTCGAATAGACTCCCCGCCCTTCTACACCCCCCTTCATGCAGATGCTGAAAGCCCTCTGAATTCAGACTGGGGGCAAACTCAGGATTCGTGCATATCAGTGTCATGGGGGAAGGGAAATTCGTCAGGCCACATCTGATCGCCACTGCATCCCACACCCCGAGACTCACACCAGTGATAGGAGATGAGTAAAGCCCTGTCGCTCTGTGCCTATGTCGCAGCCAAGGTTCCTTCCAATTATGGGACTCCGCGACCGCCTGGTCCATGAAGCACCAGTGCTTCTCTGTCAACGGACGCCTCCACTCTAGTAGAAAACGCAACTGAGTTGCCTGGTAATACTTTAACAGGCACAGAACCGCCAGCCCCCCTCTATCTTTGAACGGTATAAAGTGTGACGTGATATCCATGCAGGTTTCTGGTCCCAGATAAACTTCAAGATTGCCGTCTGAAGCGTAGCTATGGTGTTAGGCGATGGAGTCAGAGGAAGCATCTGAAACAGTATGCACAGCAAAATGGTCATCTTAATTGCGGCGATCCTGCCGAACCAAGATAATTTATGCTCCCCCCATATCTCTAAATCTTTTAGTACCTCTCTGGAGAGGGCAGCATAATTCATGCGGACGTCTTTGCAGTCGTCTTCGCTAAAACTATGCCCAGGTAGGGGACGTGCGACAATGCCCATATGAAGGGGAATCTGGAATGCAGTTCCTTCTCATAGTCCGGAGGGACCGACAGGTTTAGGATCTGAGATTTCTGTGCATTCAGTTTGAACCCTGAGACCATACCAAATGTATATAAAGCGTCTGTAAGCGCTGGAAGCGAGACCATGGGCTCCACCAGCGTAAGAATCACATCATCAGCGTAAAGACTGCTAAGATGGTGGTCACCCCAAAAGTTTATGCCTGTAATATGAGGGTCAGCTCGAAGTCTTTGTGCCAAGGGCTCCATGTAGAGAGCAAACAGGAGCGGGGAAAGTGGATACCCCTGTCTCGTTCCCCTTCTTATCGGAAACGGCAGCGATACCGTTCCGTTAATGCGGACTGTTGCGCTGGGTTTGTGGTAGACACATTTGATCCAGGTCAGGAGCATTGGCCCAACCCCAAAGCGCTCCAACACCCGGAAAAGATAAGGCCAATGCACTCTATCAAACGCCTTCTCCGCGTCGACTGTAAGAAGGAGTGCCTCCCTATGGGACGTGTGCGTTTTATCTATCAAATGTAAAATCTGTTTCGGATTATCCCCACATTGTCGGTGGCGTATGAAGCCCACTTGATCTGGGTCAATAAGCCCGGGCATATATGGGTTGAGATGCTGCGCTAATATGCCCGTAAACAGCTTGGCATCTATATTTAGAAGCGAGATGGTCGGTATGATCCACACTCCTCCGGATCCTTCACAGGTTTATGAATGACCGTATTGATGGCTTCGAGCATACTGGTAACAAGGGTCTTGGTCTCTGTGAAAGAATTAAACAGCCGGGTGAGTATGGGGGCTAGCTCCGGACAAAATGTTTTATAAAAAAGCGGGGTAAAGCCGTCCGGGCCAGGCGACTTCCCCACCTTCAGACGCGAGAAAGCCAAAATCACCTCCTCCAACCGAATAGGTTGGTCAAGGAGAGCTGCATCCTGCTCCCTGAGTGTCATGCCTACGCAATCAGAAAGATAGGAAGAGGGGTCGAGATCAATAGTCGGGTCCTCCATATACAACGCCCTGTAAAATTCGGAAAAGGCTTCCGCTATTTGCATGTCGGTGCGTGCCTCCCCTAGAGAGGAGGAACGCACCATCTTTGTAGCGGTGGCATGCCTCTGACCCCTTAATTTCTGAGCCAGGAGTTTCCCGCATCTATTGCCCCCTATGTAATACTTATGTTTAAGTCGCGCTAACGCATATTCCACCCTATCCCAGTCCAGTCTCTTCAGTTGCAAACGCATTTTCTCTAGCTCCCTCCAGACTCTGGGAGCTCCCGTATGCTCATGAAAGCGCTCCAGAGCAGCCACTCTCCGCTCCAGAGCCTCCCTCTGGTCCCTCCGGGCCTTGTTTTCTTTAGCTGAGAGGGATATCACCTCCCCGCGTATGACCACTTTAAGCGCCTCCCAAAGTGTCTCTAAAATAGTTAGCCCATTATCATTCCAGCCAAGATAGTCCCTGATAGCCTGTCGCACAGCGTCTGCCATATCCCGGGACTGCAAAATCGTGTCCCGGAAGCGCCAGCCAGGGCCCCGGGCTCGGCCAAGACCCAGGTGGGCCGTCAAAGTTATAGGAGCATGATCCGCCAGGGCCCTGGGCTCTATCGAAGTCTCCTGAATCCGTGAACGTAACTCCGAGAACGCTAAGAAATAATCTATGCATGCATAAGTTTTTGAGGCAGCTGAATAAAACCAATAGTCTCGAAGGCCCGGGTGGGCCATCAGCCAAATATCTTCCAAGTCACAATCAGCCAGTCCTTGCAACCCGGCCACAGTCAAAGCCCCAGTCTGCCTATATCGATGCCCTGATCTGTCCAAGTCATTGTCCATAACAATATTGAAGTCCCCACCCACAAGCATAGCCATGTCCAGGGTCATGAATGTCGGGGATAGAGCCTGCTTCATAAAACTTTCTTGTTGAGTGTTTGGTGCGTATATAGTTGCAATTGTGAAATGGAAAGAGTCTATGCGGACTCTCAGAGCCAGGTATCAACCCATAACCTCATGGATCTTAGCAATGACTTCCCTAGGGAAGGACCTCGAGAACAAAATTGCCACCCCGCCCTGCTTAGTACGAGCGGAGGGCCAGTACTGCGGGGGGACCATCTAGAGTGCATAGAATACATATCAGTAGCCAGCAAGTGCATTTCTTGTATCAGCAAACATGACTCCCAGAGCGCTCCAAGAAAGATAAAACTGCCAGCCTCTTCGAAGGATTATTAAGGCTTCGGACATAGAGGCTTATACACTTAAAACTCAGGCGCGTAGAAGGAGGCGAGAGGCCGTGACAGCTGACCTCTACGTTGGGGCTGGGTTCGGGGACAACCCCGGGTAAGGTAAACACAGGGTGTTATAGCAGACTCAGATAGAGAGTGTGATTCCTGCAAGGGGAGTGAATTATAACTAGACAATAAGACACAACAGGTGCATAACAACCAACAATTAAGTCCTCTATGGGAAGTCCACGTCGAGGCAGAGCTCCAAGCCGAGGTCTGGAACATTTCACGAGGCCCACTCCTGGCATCCAGAAGCCCTGCCACCCAGGCCCAGCTCTAGTCCTGTTCACACCATTCTCGCAGGACGATCCACGGGCACCTCCACCAGCTACCAGCCGTGATCAGGGCCTATGGGCCAGTACTGGCGGTGATACTATTCAGAACTGCTTGTCTCTCCCGCGCCCGCTCCTTTGACGATGGCCGCGACGGCTTCCGTTTCCTTTCCTTTTGGCGCCATCCCGACCGGCGCTCAGCAGGACCTCCCCTGGGGGACCCTGTCCACTGCTCCATCTCCTCCAGACCCAAAACCAATCGGGCCTCCTTGAGCTTCTTTAATTGTCTCGTCTGGTCCCCCCACCGGAATACAAGTCTAAAGGGGTGACCCCAGGCGTAAGATGTGGAGTTGGCCTGGACGTGATCTCTAATGGGCTTAAGCTCTCTATGCCTCTGCAGCGTCAGCACAGAGAGGTCCTGATAGAGCTGCAGGCTGTGCCCCCAAAACTGGATCTGAGGAAGATTCTGTGCTCTTTGGAGAATAGCTTCTTTGATCATAAAATTGTGTACGCACGCTAAAATATCTAGAGGGCGCGCTCCTGCACCCCCCGTCCAGCCCAGTCTGTGGACCCGATCCAGTATAATCTCTTGTGTGTCTTCAGGGGCTAAGAGGGAGCGAAACAAGGCTGTAACAAACTCTCTAGTGTTGTCTCCCTCAGCCCCGTGCGGAACCCCTCTGATGCGTATATTATGGCATCTAGAGCGATTTTCCAAGTCCTCGGTCGTGATCTGCAATTGTTCCTGGTGTTCATGCAAGCGGAGTATTTCCTGTTGAAGTTGTTCGACTTCCTCACCTCTGGAGATCTCATTATTCTCCATACTGGACACCCTTTCCCCAGCGAGGTGATATCAGTACGTAGTTCCCACATCTCCTGGGAGATATCTCTTTGGAGCTCCTGCAGATCCACCCTCAACGAGTTAAACAAGGAAGTAAGGAAGCCTTTTGTAACCCGGGCCTCTCCATCAGCCTCTGCCTCTCCCTGTCCTTCAGGCCCCCGCACCGGGGCTGCGGCCTCAACATGCTTGCCCTGCGACGGGTACAATCTCGTCAGCATCTCCCTTACCGACTGATCCCTTTTAGGTTTGGTGGATGCCATTGCCACTCTCAACGCCCTGCAAGGCCTCCGCTCCGTCCACCGCAGATAACCACGCTCCACAGTTCCTCCATCCCCTCGCCGCGGGCCGAACAGTCCCGCCGAGCCCCTCGATCCAGTCACGGTGCCGCACTTCTCTCCCCCGGGGCCGCCGTTCACCGCTGTGGGCAAGGGCAGGAGGAGCCAGTCACCCTCGTCCCAGCTCCCTGGACCTCCGCCAGCCACTCCCGGACCCGTCAGGTCCCCCCAGGTCCGGAAGGCCCAAGCCGCACAATGCAGCCGCCCACTGCCACTCCACAACACCGCGGGCCGATCAGTCCCGCCAAATTCTCCCTTTGCTGCCACTCTTGAATTTACATTGAGGGCCACAGGGCTGCCGCACCAGGAGGCGGCAGGGTGGCCCTGCTCTTTCCAAGGTGGCCCCTCCGGGTCCCGCGGGGCCGCTCCCCAACTACCACCAGGCTCTCTTTGGGCCAGGGGGTCCAGGCTGCGCACAGTCAATGCGCGCCTTCCCCTCCACCCCCCGGCCCGTTACCTGCACGGCCCCACACTGGCCGCTGCCTTCACTATGTCCAAACGCGGCCGCCGCCTCTGCAGATAGGACTGGGCCCAGCCGTCCGCGCCCTCCGCTGTCTCCAAGGCCGGAGGCCCGGCCTGGCCGCCAGCCACGCGTGTCCTAAGCTCCATCGCCGCCCGACCAGGCCCGGAGCCCTGCGTAACCTCGGCGCACCCCGTCCAGCCACAGGGTGTTGCCACTACCTGCAATCACCAGGGGCCGCTCAAGAAGAGAGGGCCCGGGTCTGCCGTAGTGCTGTCCCAGGACTGGACGGCAGAGCTCCAGAAGACGCGTCTTCTCACTCCGCCATCTTGGCCACGCACCCCTGGGGTAGTTTTTAGGACAGGGCGGGGTAGGTGTTAGGACAGAGCAGGGTAGGTTTTAGGGTTTAGCGCGGGCAGGATCATTTTTAGTACAGGGCAGGGTAGGATTTAGGGTTTAAGGTGTGTGTAGCGGTTGGGTAGTTTTTAGGACAACGTAAGTTTTAGGGTTTACGGCAGGGGTGGAGTAGTTGATAGGACAGGGCGGGGTAGGTTTTAGGACAAGGCCGGGTAGCGTTTAGGGTTTATGGTGTGGTGAGTGTTCGGGGTAGTTTTAGGACAGGGCGGAGTAGGTTTTAGATTTCAGGGCAGACGTCTGGGTATGTTTGAGGACAGGCTGGGGTAGTTTTGGGACAGGGTAGGGTTTAGGTAATTTGTAGGACAGAGCGGGGTAGGTTTTAGGACAGGGCATGGCAGCTTTTAGGGCTTAGGGTGGGGCAAGGGGTTGGGGTAGTTTTTAGGACAGGGTAGTGTAGGTTTTAGGGGTTAGGGTGGGGCAGAGGGTCGGGCAGTTTTTAGGACAGGGTGGGGTTGATTTTTGGACAGGGTAGGTTTTAGGACTTAGGGCGGGTCTAGGGGTCGTATCACACAACTACGTATGGCGTTACCAAATATACTTTTACTAAGCATGCTTTCACAATGAAAGTTGTTGTAAAGGTATGTGTGGTAAAGGCATGCATGGTTAAGACATGGTCGTTGTTCTGACCACGTTGTTAAGCAATGCGTGGTTCTGCCATGCATGGTTCTGTCATACAACCTCCAGGGGAAACGGCCCTTACAACGCGGCCGGAGCTACGCAGGCTGTAAGCATGCAAGCGTTACCACGCATGTGCCTGAACCTTGCAAATGTGTGGTTAAGGCACCATGCATTTGCGTGGTTCAGGCACACAGGAGGAACAGCCAAAAGAGGAACACGACAGCCAGGTAAGTGTGGCTGCGTCAGGTGGGGGTATTTTTGAGGACAGGTTGGGGTAGGTTTTAAAGTTCAGGGCGGGGTGGAGGAGTTGGGGTAATTATTAGGATAGGGTGAAGTAGGTTTTAGCGTTCAGGGCAGGGGGGTCAGGGTGGGGTAGGTTTTAGGGTTCAGGGTTCAGGGAAGAATCCGCGGGTCTGGGTAGGTTTTAGGACAGGGCAGGATAGTTTTTAAGACCCGGTGAGGTAAGTTTTAGGGTTTAGGGTGGGGTAAGGGTAGTTTTTGGGACAGGGCTGGGTAGGTTTAAAGGTTTAGGGCGGGGGTGGGGTCAGGGTAGTTTTTAAGACAGGGTAGGGAGTTTTAGGGCAGGGTTAGTTTTAGAGTTTAGGGTGGGGACAGGGGTCGGGTAGTTTTTAGGACAGGGCAGGGTAGGTTTTAGGGTTTATAGCGGAAGCAGGGGGTCAGGGTAGTTTTAAGGACAGGGTGGGGTCGTTTTTAGGATAAGGTAGGTTTTAGGGTTTATGGTGGGAGTAGGCGTTGGGTAGTTTTAAGGACGAGAGTAGGTTTTAGAGTTTAGGGTGGGGTGGGAGTAGGGGTAGTTTTTAGGACAGGGTGGAGTAGTTTTTAGGATAGGGTAGTTTTTAGGGTTTAGGGCGGGGGTTGGGGTAGTTTTTAGGACAGGGCAGGGTAAGTTTTTGGGTATAGGGCGGGGGCAGGGGGTCGGATAGTTTTTAGGACAGGGTGGGCAAGTTTTTAGGACATGGTATGGTTTAGGGCGGAGACGGGTTGGGGTAGTTTTTAGGACAGGGCAGGGTACTTTTTAGGGTTTAAGGCGGGGGCATGGGTAAAGATAGTTTTTAGGACAGGGTGGGGGAATTTTTAGGACAAGGTAGGGTTTAGGGCAGGTTGGGGTCGAGGTCCTTTTTTGGACAGGGCAGGGTAGGTTTTAGGACAAGGCAGGGCAACTTTTAGGGTTGAGGGCAGGGGCGGAGTAATTTTTAGGACAGGGCAGGGCAGAATTTAGGGTTTAGGTTGAGGTGGCAGGTCGGGTAGTTTTTAGGACAGGGCAGGTAGGTTTTAGGGTTCAGGGCAGGGTGTTGAGTAGTTTTTAGTAAAAGATGGGGTAGTTTTTAGGATAAGGTAGGTTTTACGGTTTAGGGTGAGGGTCGAGGTAGTTATTACGACAGGGCAGGGTAGGTTTTAGGGCAGGGTAGCTTTTAGGGTTTAGGACGGGGTCATTTTAAGGACAGGGTAGGGTAGGATTTAGGTTTTAAGGCAGGGGAGGGGGTCAGGCAGTTTTTAAGACAGGTGTGAACGTTTTAGGACAGGGTAAATTTTAGGGTTTAGGGCGGGATAGTTTTTAGGACAGGGTGGGTAGGTTTAAGGACAGGGCAAGGTAGCTCTTAGGACTTAGGGGGTCAGGGTAGTTTTTAGGACAGGGTGGGGTAAGTTTTAGGTTTCAGGGCGGGGGTCGGGGTAGTTTTGAGTACACAGTGAGGTAGTTTTTAGGACAGGGTAGGGTTTAGGACAGGGGCAAGAGGTTGGGGTTGATTTTAGAACAGTGTGGGGTAGGTCTTAGGACAGGGCATGGTAGCTTTTAGGGTTTAGGGTGGATAGTTTTTAGGACAGGGTAGGGTAGGTTTTAGGGTGGGGCAGGGTTCGGGGTTGCTAATAGAATAGGGTGGGGTGTGGGGGTCAGGGGGGTTGTATCACACAGCCACATACGGGTTACCAAATATACCTTTACTAAGCATGCTTTTACAATGAAATTCATTGTAAAGGCATGAGTGATAAAGGCATGTGTGGTTAAGATGCAGTCTTTGTTCAGACCGCCTTGTTAAGCCATGCGTGGTTTTGCCATGCTTGGTTCTGTCATACAACCCTGCCAGTGGCTTTCCTGGAAGAGGAGGTAACACTTTACTCTGCTGCAGCTGTCTTTGTTCCTAAGTCACGATTAACTGATATCTTACATTCAGGAGTTTGCCAGGACAGGGTGCCAGACGGCAACCCTGTGTTAGCCAATGGAGCCACTAACTTTTTCCCAGCAAAACGACAATTTGAGGGGTTTTGTTGTTAAGACATATATAAAATGATACTTCCTGCTTACCATTATTAAGCTCCCCGTCTTATGGCTCTATAGGCCTTCCCTAGGGAAGACTTACATATAGGGTTAAGGGAGTGGTGGCTTTGCCATTAGTTTAAATGGCAAAATCGAACTAGCAGTGTAAACACTGTCCTTCCAGTCTGCAGTGGCAGTCTGTGAGCCATTTTGTTCTTTGTTACACTCAGGGTGACACAAGCATTTCTGCAGCACTGGTTAGACAGTTTGCCTTACATGTCCAGGGCTCCCTATGTAGCATATAACAAGGACTTATAAGTAAGCCAGAACTTGCTTGTATAGCCAATTCAACATACACTTTGTAATGGGTCTGAACACTGGCATTGAGGTCTGGTTAGCAGGCCTCAGTGCACTCTCAAAGTTAAAAAAAACAGCAGCAAGGGGTCTAAATGGGGGCAACAAGTGGAGGGAATCCTGCAAAAAGCCTGTTTACTTACAGGAGGGCATATCCTTTTTGAATAATTTGCAAGGCGGAATGTGTCACGTCACCATCGCAGAAGGTACTGTTGAATTATGCTTCCCAATGGGCGGGCATGCACCACTGAAGGCAAACTAAAGCAGATTGATGGCTGTTGTAACAGGGGAGGAGGAATCAGAAGACTTCAGCCCCACTGGCCCTCATGTTGCCTGCTGGATCCACATTGAGTGCCCCAAATGGATGGGGCTGTCTCTTACATCACTGGTTGGAATGGCTGTCTCTGTCTATAGCCCTCTAGAGTCACCCGTACATTTCTGAAACTGGTGTGGGAATTTATTTGACACAAGCATTTCTGCAGCACTGGGGTTACTCAGGAATTCCCTTTACCTCTACTGTCTTTAAAGTGTTTTAAATCTGAATCTTCTTGCCAAAGGAAAAGGACCCATCAAAAGGGCATGTCCTGCACATTGCCAGAGAATCAGGTGGACCTCACCCAATCATGTCTACAAATGACCACACTGGTACCAACTGCCCTCCAAAACCAATCCATGGTATCCAAAGCTGCGGGGATCACATATTTGACTCTGTCTTGCCCATGATGTATTGTCTGGGCCAAAGAGACCCTAAAATCTTCCTTGATTGCCAGCAAGATCTCGTTGACCATGTCCCTCAAGGGCATAGGGATACTGGCCCAACAGACAGCATTTATAGGCAACTATGCCAGACCTGCGGAAGAAAACATACATTTACCAAAGGCATAAATTCTTTTGGATTTTCTACCTGGATGACTGGTGGGGAATGAATCAGGGTTCACCTTGCTGGCTGATGTCTGTCGAATAAGACTGTCTGGAGTTGGAAGTTAGGAGAGAAAATCTGGGTCACCAGGTGACAGTCTATGACATCTGGTCATGTTCTTGTTCACAGGCGAACACAAACATGTTTCGATCAGAAAGCCATCAAAGTATCTAGGAGGGCATATGTTTGCAAATGGCCTCTTTGAAGACATCAATTTGCTCTGAGGTCGGCAATGGCCAGGGGACCCCAAGACAAGTCGGGCCAGTCAAGAATCAGCTCTGTGACCAATCACCTTGACTGAGTGTGACCTACATCTTGACGCCCCAGGGCCTTCTCTTTGGAGTCAGAGTGGTAGGATGGATTTGAAACCTGCTTCATTTTTTATAGGGTTGTGTTTGGACTTTGATTTACCAGAAGACTTTGAGCAGGAAGTAGAACGCCCTTGAGAGAGGCCATGTGACCAAGAATGAGTCCGGACCCGTGACTTGGAGCAGGATCTGAAACACTTGAGCACTAACTTGTTTCTTTCTTTAGGCTGTGTGAGCTTGTAGAAGCGAGGTGCGATCCTAGAAGTGAGTTCCCAATGCCACCCAAACACTGACACCACCCAAATCTGGTCAAAAGATTCCAGCCATGCAAATCCTCAGGGGAAAGGGGAAGTGGATTCAGAAACATAAGAATAATGTTCTTTATTAAGCGTGGTCCACCTTAGAATAGGTACTTCACACTGATTCCCTCTCAGGTGGCTAGTGGAAATGTGTATACACATATCGATCTAAACAAAAGAAACTGTGTAAACTATAGGCCATTTCTAACATATGGTCTTTTAAAATAACACCACCCTAATATCCAGCTTACCTAAAACGTCCCTTTTTCCCATCCAAGGCCCTGATTATAGGAAAACAACAGTAAACCCTGGAGGAATAGGCAATGCAACCATGCCAGACTTTGTGCAGGCAATGTTTATTGTTAAATAATCATCCTTTTGGAGCCCTCTTGATTACCTGGTATATCACCCTTGAAAACCAGTTACTAAGATCTAATCATGTGAATTATTTATTTAACCATTGCCAAAACATTTCTGGCTTTTGAGGCCAACAATAGACGACTGGGTCAAAGGAAAATCCAATCAAAGTCTTGAAAATCCAATAAGGAAGTTTAAATGCTAGTCTTTGGAAATTGCACTTTTACTAATCTATGTGCATAATAATGTCCTTAATTTTCAGGAACTTCAGAATCCGGAATACTGATGCACAGATAAACAGTATCCAGTGTGGTAAGTATTATCTATACAACATTTGAACCTTACACCTTAGCCCCCTTTAATGAACAATCCTCGGTTGGTAAGCGTTTGTAAACCTTTGCTTTGCAGGTCTCCAGCGTCCTCCTGCAGAGCAGAGATGCAGGCAAATACAGCAGCCAGAGATCCAGATTCGTGGTCACCAGGATTTCCTAGGAAGCATCAGGAAGAAGACCTGCAATGATGAAATGAGATACATAAAGTAATTTAGCAGGTTATAAAAATGGGTCCAAGAAGAGGTAATAGCAGGCATCGTTGGGCTCTCAGATGCTGCTTTTGTCTCAGGGCTTGCTATAACAATTGGGCCACGTCTTACACGCCAGAATAGCCCTTCAGGTCACGGTTTCACCGACACGATCTCCACTGAGCCTCTGCAGCCGTGACCGGATCTATGCAAAGTCTGCAACTTATTATTATGCTCAGTGATATACGGCTTGGCCTTCAGTCACTAATTGCCTTTGTGTGCATGAGGGGGCATGTATCAGGAGTCGGAATTATGTCAAGATCCCAGATACTAAGGACAGACATTGTGCGAGTCCATGACCTCTGCCTTCTGATGTCACAGCACAGCCTGAATCCTGTTGTTTTCAATAGGAACATTGTTCCTCAGCACACAGTGAAAAAGTTTGGAAAATGTTGGAAAACCTGACAAATTTTCAAGGAGATTTCCAGATCTGGGTCGTAAGATACAGGAAAAAGGAACTGGGATAGTGCTTATATGTGGCTCCACACAATGCGTAGTGGCGTGTGGGAGCACAGCTACAAAAAAATCTCCAGATCTAGTCTGCCTCCTGGAGAGGAATCTGCAGTTAGAAGTATTAATCTGAACTATGTTGCTCAACTAGTATCTTTATTATATGAAGTTAGCAGAAAGGATCCTTACAACCAAAGACCATTGCTATGATTTCTATATACATAATATAGTAAAGGTTTTAGTAATTCTAGGGAGATGATTGATAGGGGTTAGGGAAAGTATAACAATACTATTTAATATTTGCATATTTTAGTTCAGAAAAAAGCCAACCCAATTGTTGTACTTGGTAAAATTATTCTTATAGTCTCCTTTCTGGAGCTTACCATCCTCTGCCTCTATGTTATTTCTTCTTTTCTCACTTTGAATGTTGGAGGTTCTGGCATGAAGATTCTACTGTGCCAGTTGGAGAATGATGGGTCTAACCGTGAAGCAGGAAGTCCTTGTTTGGAATGCTGTGACAAAAAACTTTTTTCGTCTACCTATCTGGACCTGATGTTTCCATACAACACTGATGTATATATATATATATATATATATATATATATATATATATATATATATATATATAAATATATCCCTGAAAAATACAAAGGTTACAAGGGCGTTACAGTTAGATTCACATATTACCCACACAAAACCACAGAAATTCAGCAGTTTATGTTAAAAAACTATGACTCATAGCCTAAAGTTACTTTCCAGCATGAGTTATAGTTTCTTCAGATAAGTATAACTATAAGTATAACTATACCTTCTGAATTTCTATGTTTTTTTGTGGGTAAAATGTGAACTTTCGTTTTTGTTAGTGAATTTCTAGGTTTTTAAATGTAAAGTACTATATACTTAGCGTATGTTTATGCAACCACCGCCGGCTGTGGCCAGGCCCTGCAACCCACCCCGCCACATGCACCCAACCCCACTCTGCGCACGGCCAAAGGCTGGGCGCGCGCAGCAGGGCTATGGTGTGTAAGTGGGTGAGTTTTTTTCCCATTGGGCTAAGGATCCACGGGTACTCGCAGGTACCTGCGGGCACCTGCGGATCCTCGCAGGTACCCACAGATCCGCAAAGGATTCACGTCCCTGGTATACAAATGTATTTTTCCTTTAATAACTCCAAAGCAACTAAACAGTTTTACATTAAATAACAAAAAGTGCCCTTTCTGGACCAAGAGCTAGTTTTCTGCCAAATTTGGTGTAACTCTGTCCAGCGTTTTGGGCTGTAGTCGTGTCTAAAATCACTATGGGAAATTGCATGAGGAAAACACGTTTTGGGAGCCCACTTTTTCTCTACCCCTGCCTGACGAATCAGCAAGACACTTTTCACACAGCAGCTAAAGTGGCTGGCATACTAGTTTTGAAAATTTCATGAAGATTTTCAAACGCCACAAACGTTATAGGTACAAAAATGCTTTTCCTATGGAAACTAGTTCCTGACTATAACAACCTACTGGCTATTGCCATGCGTGGTGCAGGGTTGGGTGCATATAGAGGGTAGGCTGCAGGCCATGCCCTGCGGCTATGTGTGGTGGTGGTTGGATTTACGTAAAGTAATTGAATATTACTTAATGTTAAAAAATGTAGAATTTGGCAGTGTGTGGCAGGAGTTGGTCGCAGTGCCTGGCCTGAGGCCAACCCCCATAGGACCACCCTCCCTGTCCGATTTGGGCCCCAGTGACTCCAGGGCCTGGGCAATTATTAAAAGGGGGAGGGCATGTGTCCCCTCTCCCTGAGCCGATTTTAGCCTGGGGACCCCACCTCCACGGCCTGCCCAATTATTTTAAGTGGCCCGGCTAATTATTAGTAGGGGAGGGGACCATGTGGTCCCCCTCCCCTGGCTTATTTTGGTCCCAAGGACCCCATCCCCTGGGGCTGGCCAGTTTTTGGAAGGGTGGGGCACGTGCCCCCCCTCCCCAGGCCAATTTTGTTATCCGGGGACCCCATCCCTTGGGGCCTGGCCACTTGTACCTCGGTGCCCGGCATCAAACAGAGCACAAAGTGTGCATTGATGGAGACCATTGGGGTAGCCTGAATGCCCCCATGTCCCAGTCGGCTCTCCACCTCCACCAGGCCCTGCGTGTAACCCTAAATAACCATCCAACCGTGCGCCATGCACAGCCTTTGGCCGTGCACAGTGGGGTTTGGCCGCAGGGCTAGGCATGCGCCAGGCCCTACAGCCAACCCCCTAGAGCTACCCAGCCTCACACCACGCATGGCTTCTGGCCGTGTGCAGTGGAGTTGGCTGCAGGGCCTGCAGGGCAGGGTCCCCCTTCAGGATCCAAAAAAGGCCCTGGGGACCGCCACCCCCAGGGACGACTCCTGCTATTTCCTGGGGTGCCCACCCTGGGACATAGCTGTTTGCTGTGACTTGGTGGGATCTTTGGCATCTCCCACCAGGTTGCAGCAAACACTCTGCTCGATGAAGTGAGAGCTGTCAAACAGCTTGCACTTCATGCGAGAGGAGGTTTCCTCTGTTTCCCTGCCTGCAGAGATTCAGGCAGGAAAACAGAGGAAACAATGGTCTCACAGAGTTGCTTTTTGTGATAGCAATGCCGGCTTCCACTGGAGCCGGCTGGGACTATGGGGGCCTTCAGGCTCTCCCTGCGGAACCCAACATTGTCAATGGGTGCCCTGAGGGGACCCAGGTCACATGGCTGGGCTCCTGGGGGAAGGGGGCCCCGGGACCGAGATCGCCCCTGGGGATTGTGCTAGGCAGCCCCCTTCCAAAAAAAACGTAAATAATTATGTCAGGCCCCGAGAGATGTGGTTCCCGGGACCAAGTTTGGCCTGAGGAGGGGAGCAGCGCGGTCCCCTCCCCTCCAAAAAATTAAATGTTTAGGCCGGGCTCCAGGGGATGGGGTCTGTGCACAGCACAGGGTTGGGTGGCTATAATTTCTATGTTTTGGTACATTTAAATTTTTTAAATGTGAGCCTAACTATAGCGTCCCTTGAACCTTTGATTTTTAGTGAAGATAGATAGATAGATAGATAGATAGATAGATAGATAGATAGATAGATAGATAGATAGATAGATAGATAGATAGATATGCATGCATTGGAGTGTGGGTGTACTACAAGGTGAAAGTACATCAAACCTGTGATAATGCAGACTACAAGGTCTTGATCATATTCCATTTTCAGGAATGTTTGAAGTTCCAAATACAAAGGCAGCCTGAGGCATATAGATAATGTAAAAGTTTGTCATATTCTACTAGATTAGAAGCAGCACAATATTCCTGGTCACTAAGGCCCATATTTATACTTTTTTAGCGCCACATTTACTCCGCTTTTTAAAGCAAAAATGGCGCAAACGTACAAAATACAATTGTATTTCGTGAGTTTGCACCATTTTTCCGTCAAAAAGCGGCGCAAATGCGGCGCTAAAAAAAAGTAGAAATATGGGCCTAAAAATTTTAATCTTGTTTTAGATATCCACAGTGACTGATATAAGTCAATGCCCAGCAGTGTGATGAGCCAGAGTGGTGATATTCAATCTTTCAGTTTTAGCCTCTTACCTTACTCTCTTTTCAACCAGTCTGCTTCTAACCAACATATTCCTATTTTGTGTAGTTATTTGTGGTTACGGAGAAGTATAAAAACATCCATTGTTCCCACTAGTTCTGGATAACAAGGTTAATGTTTTCTGACAGATTACCCAGCCCATGTTATCTTCCAACCTGTGCTATGGATTCTGACACCACCGTGACTTCGAAATTGGACACAGGTACAAAACTGCAGCATGTGGTCAATTCGGGGAGGTTTGAGACTAAAAGATTTAACATCAGAACTAATTACCGTCATACAAAAGATGGGTGTCATACTAAGAAATGACAAAAAAGTCACAAGTCAAGTGCCATTACCTATAGCTAAAAATATAAATTGCAGAGTACTGTCACCTCCATTACAAGATTTTAAGTTAAATAGGTATACATATTCATTAGGTACCACATTATACCGAAAGTGTCTCCAGAGAGATTTAATTGGATCCAAATAAATTTGCTTTATGACTTAAGTGTCAGTTACATTTTTTGTGCACACCATTGACAGTTCCAGATGATCAAGCCAAATTGGCCTTTGCTTTGTCATACTGAAGTGGAGGTCCACTAACGGGGGTAAAAATAAATGTGCCATTGTTCTGTGAACAAATTCAGAAGTTTTTTGATGTAAAATCGAATTCCCTTTCATCTAGTTCACAAATTATTAAATATGAAACAGGATCATCATGATTCAGGGTACATTACTACATTTAAGTGTTTAATTGTCGAGCTTGGTTGACCTGAAAACATAGGCACAACATTATTCTGTCTAAGCCTATGAAGTAAATTATAAGCTGTATTTGCACAGGTGGCCAATCTTCATATTATGTGTGTGGAGCTTAAAGATTCAGTGGTGCAGTTAGACCATTATTTAGCTGAAAAATGTTCAGAGAAAATTAAAGCCCAAAGCCAGAGGAAAACAGAACTTTAGACGCTCATGAACCTATGGAGTTTAGTATAAAGGGCTCAACATCGAAAGGAAGTGGGGAAAGAACATTTTAATAATTGTGTATGTATTGGAGATCGGCTAATTCTGTTAGAGACTGCAAAGATAAACAAGGTAAACCGTAAATAGGCAACATCAGCAGAATATACAGAAGGATAGCCAACCAAAACTGGATACATCAATAATGAAAGAAGCTGTCCTGTCGAGTGTTGAAATTTAGTCAGTCCCTAAATGGGATCATACCAATAAAAATGCCTTTGTCAGACAGAAAGTGACATTTTGTTTCAGGATTATTAGCTTCAGGAGCCTCAGGGAATTATATGGACATTACCCTCTCTTCTGTTTTACAGCTACCTGAGATTAAGAAGAAAGTTCCTAAAGAAGTTGAAGGAATAAATTGTTCTATTTTGACCTCCAATCCAGTATGATTCCATACTCATATGACCTCACTGATTTTTCCTGGACATCATTATGAAAAGATAATGTTTTGATTTATTAGGTGCACCTCAGTTTAAAGGGATCTTAGGAATATCATGGTAACCTCTGCATTGTCCCAGCACTGCATTATATTTCAATGAAGTAACCAAGTAAACCTCAGGACCTGGGTAGCATTTAGTACAAATAAACAAATAGTCCTGTCGGAGTAGAACGAATGCTACTTCAAAGAAACAGTTGATTAGTAACTGTATGGTTAAGGTATAAATCCCCTCTAAATCAATTGTTTATAGGGTGAAAACGTTTTAAAGAAAGACACACAGAGATATATGCATAATATCAGAAAAATACACTGCCAGAATCATTTAGATTGCATTACTTGCACGTATTGAAACAACTATACACTGAGGGCCTCATTTATGAGGCTCGTACTGCAGGACGGCACTGCCCTGCGCTACCAGGAAAGGGCAGAAATACACCATATCTACAAGATACGGCACATTTCTGTCCCCTCCCCCTTCGCTAGCGTACAAATTGCTGCTTACCACCAACGCAGGCACCCTTGCACCATGGTGCAAGGATGCCTGCGTTGCAGGAATGATTGTTTTTGTGCACGAAGGGACACCTTTATATATGCAGCACACATACAAAGGGGAAAAAACAGGGAGAAATAAAGATATTTCTCCCCATTGCATCATTTTTACGCCACCCCTAAGATGGCGTAGGAATCTGACATATTCCCAGACTTGTAAACCTAGAAATGCATCAGATTCCTTTGGGTTTTATTGGTGATGCATTGGAACATCCCAAGCAACACCCATTTCGAACACCCCTTTCACACAGTAGTATGCGTGAAAGGGGTATATATTTACAAGTCCATGAAAAGCCATGCAAGGCAGTTTTGCGTGCCTTGTAAATATAGGCTGGCACACTGCGGCACCGGAGCATCAAAACAATTATGCTCCGGTGGCTCAGTGTGCCACTAGGGCCTCATAAATGAGACCTTTTATATATATATATATAGGATACTGGAGGTTGCTCCTTGAGTGAAAAGTGAAAAGTGCTTGTGCAGTGCACAAAGTGAACAAATGTGATTGAGTACACAAGATACACATTAAGATGCAGTGCATCAATCTCCTGCAAGACGCCTGCCCTAAGTAGTTTGGTTTAGCATCTCATGAGACCAGGGCAACAGGTAATTCTTCTTGAGTACCCTTCAGGGATATGCAACCAGTACAGGCAAATGTTAAGATCGTCAACGTTTTGACCCAAAGTATCATGCTTATTTAAAACCATCTATGCAGGTCTTCATCTAGACGTATGTGTGGCAACCTGTAATCGCATGGAACTCAAAAATTAACTTGGGGTAATCGAGAAATCCTCCCTCCAAGCATGTAGATGGTGGTGGCTCTTGTCTAAAGGTTAGAATTCTTAGCATTAATAGATATTGAAGGTCAAAGTGGCATGAATACGTGTTTGTAGTACCCTTCCAAATTAAACGCAAATGACACTTTCAGGCTGATGTGCTTGCACCTCGCTAAATTGTAAATTTAGCGTCCTGAGGAAGACCCAATATTTGAGATTTCAAGCTTTTGTAACAAGAGGAGGATTAGAGTAAGAGACTGTGAGTAGCAGAATTAACATATAACAATAGTGAGCATTAGCATTATAGCATTCAGCCACTGAAATGTCATCCTTCTTTTGAGTGTGGACATCACCTCAGAACATTATCTTTAGTAATGCCCTTGTCCATATTAATTCCTTATGTACATGAACATGCACTTGAACTGAAGGAAATTAAAGAGTCTACACAATCAATCAGGAATTTGTAAAGCGCACTACTCACCTGTGAGGGTCTCAAGGCGCTGAGGAGGGGAGGCGGTAGAAGGGGGGGGGTGATGGTGCTGCTACTGCTCAAACAGCCAGGTCTTGACAAGTTTACTGAAGGTAAGGAGGTCTTTAGTCTGTCACAGGCGGGTGGGAAGAGTGTTCCACGTTTTGGCAGTGAGGTGTGAGAATGATCTACCGCCAGTTGTAGATCTGCGAATGCATGGGGCGGTTGCGAGGGCGAGGTCGGCGGAGCGGAGATGATGAGTCAGGGTGTAGAAGGAGAGTCGTCTGTTGAGATATTCTGGTCCAGAGTTGTGCAGTGCTTTGTGAGCGTGGATGAGGAGTTTGAAGGTGCAGATTTTTCAGGTGGTCTGTGATGTGGCAGTTGCGGGGATGTCCAGGATGAGGCGTGCAGAGGCATTCTGGATGCGTTACAGCCTCTTCTGGAGTTTGGCCCTGGTTCCTGCGTAGAGGGCATTGCTGTAGTCCAGTTAGCTGCTTACGAGGGCTTTGGTGACTGTTCTTTTGGTTTCGGTGGTTGTCCATTTATAGATCTTTCAGAGCATGCAGATGGTGTTGAAGCAGGAGGAGGAGATGGCGTTGACTTGCTGGGTCATGGATAGTGAGGGGTCCAAGATGAATCCTAGGTTGTGTGCGTGGTCGGTGGGAGTCTGAGCAGTTCTGAGGGTGGAGCCGAAGATGAGGACTTCTCTCTAAAGATGTCTTTAGAAAAAGACAAAGCCAATTATAAATTATGAAATATTTGTAAGACCACACCTGCAACCAAATACATAGTGCACAACAAGTTCTGGCTACTTACTAACAGTTAACATTTGAAAAAATCCTATACGTCCCTTCATATGTTTGTTGGCCTATTTACAGTTGAGTAGATGGTGAATCCAGTTACCATGTGTTTGAAACTGCTGCAGTCCATGAAAATGCATTCTGTAGTTCATGTATCTTTGTTGAAGCCCTGTTCTGCACATAAAGGTCTTGCTGCAGATTCTGTATTGCTTCATATGAATGCTGAAAAAGAATATGCAGAAGATAAGATTCCGGACGTTGGAGTTGTTTGAAAATAATTGCAGTATTTATTGATTGAAAGGGTTTCAGACCTGAAGAGTGATCATGGGAACCTACTTCTAATTTTCATGCTCCACCTGAATGTTATGCAACGTATAACAAACAACTATGAGCCCCACTACAAGATGGCAGTCTTTGGGGGCACCGTCTTGATCTGTCTCTTATGTTCAGCATTTGGCATACCATACTTTGAATTCATTAGTGTTGAGTCTAGTCAAACTAAAGAAAGTTGGAGCTGGTCAAGAAACATTGGTACTGCTTGGAGGAAGGCATTGCATGCCTAGAGAACTAACAACACAGCAGTGACTGAATGCAAAGTATAAATCCCCTGATTCTGTGAACTCTCACATTGTTTGGAAATTACAGCAGCCATCTTAGAATATTTGAGTGCTAGTTTACTTTTGTTGCAGACCTTCTTTGCAAAGTAATTGGGATACTTTGGGGCATATTCATACTCTGTTTGCGCTGAATTTGCATCAAATTTTTTTACGCAAATTCGTCACAAACCTAACACCATATTTATACTTTGACACCCGACCCCGTCAACGTCAAAATTCAGCAGTGTGTGTCATTTTCTGGATAAGTGAAACCGGCTTGCGTTAATGGCATGCAAGGTAGGCGTTCCCGTCCAAAAAATGACTTTAAGGCCTGTGCGCATTATTTATACTCCCACGTCATTTTGACGCACAGGAGGGGGCGGGCCTTAAAAAATGGCACCCAGCCTGATTTTGCGCCGTTTTTTAACGCCTGGGTGAGGGCAGGCATTAAGGGACCTGTGGGCTCATTTCCATGGTCTCTGGCCATGAAAGCAATCCACAGGTGCCCTTCCCTGCCCCCAGGGACACCCCCTGCCACCCTCGCCCACCCCTGGGGGACACCCATGGATGGGGAGCCCATCCCAGGTAAGTACAGGTAAGCAGAGGTAAGTATTTTTTTTATGTGGCATAGAGGGGCCTAACCTAGGGCCCGACATGCCACTGTGCCCAATAGCCATGCCCAGGGGACAGAAGTCCCCTGGGCATGGCCATTGGGCAGGGGGGCATGACTCCTGTCTTTGCTAAGACAGGAGTCATTTCAGTAGGGGTTGTGAGTCAAAAAATGGCACAAGTCCGGTTAGAGCCATGATTTTTTACTCTAACCTGACTTGCACCATTTTTTGACACACAACCCCCATTCTTCCCTACGCCTGCCCTGCCCGGTTAGAGTCTTTTTTTTTACTCTAACCAGCCCGCAACGCTGGCTACCGTCAAGCCATAAATAAGGCACCCGCCTGGTGCGTTGGAATGGCGTTAGCCAGTGGTAAGTTTTTTTACGCAAACCAGCGCTGCCGCTGGTTTGCGTTAAAAAGTATAAGTATGGCCCTTTGTTTCTGCAGTCGAGATCTTGCTATAAGAACTTGTGAAATCCATGGAGACAACTATTTGCCATGAAAGCTAGTATTTCAATCAGAAACCGGATGCAGAGAAGTATTCAAGAGACTTAAGGGCATATTTAAGAGCCTCTAGTGCCTCCTTGCGCCACATTAGCGTAATTTATTTCAATGCTAATGTGGCCCAACAAGGCCAAATTCCTGTGCCATATTTACAAAGTGGCGCAATGCTTGCATTGCACCACTTTGTAACCCTTTGCGCTACATTATGCCTGCGCCAGGCATGATGTATGCAAAGGGGGCATTCCCCCGTTAGGGGGTGCTGTAAAAATGGCGCAAGGAAACGCCTGCTCAGAGCAATGTGCCCCTATGTACTCAACAGGAGTAGCACCAAAATTTTGGCGCTACTCCTGCAGAGTACATCAATAGCATAATAAAAAATGATACTATTGCCACCTACCCTGGGCCATGGTGCACCATATTTTAAATACGGCGCACACATGGTGGCGGTGGGGGCGGTAAAGGGCGCAAGAAAAGTAGTGCTGCACTATGTGCAGCGCCACTTTTCATATATCTGCCCCTTAATCAATGAATGGAAAACAAACGTAAGCAGTTGAAGTACTGAATCCAAGTTTTGCAATTGGCTGTTGAACTACATTGTTCAGCTTGGATCTGTATTAAGTGAAATTAAGGGAAAGGATCCTTATCACATAAGTCTGCTGAAATATTCACACTATGTAAAATATGTTAAAGGTTTTAGTAAGTCTATGAAAGTGATTAATTAGCGTTAGGGAAGGTAATGCAATACCAATCCACGTTTGTATATTTCAATTCAAAGAACAATAAGATGTATATATTTATATTTGCATGTACCTCTGAGTGTAACCACATTCAAAGGTAGTTACTTGTCATTGATGGAAGTGAAAGTGACTCAGACTTTTGATAACACAGATTTTATTTATACTTCAGTTCCAGGAATGTTCAAGGCTTCACCCATAAAGAGAGCCCAAGACACGGACAAATTCTGAAGATATATCTTAGTTTATTATTTGGATAGAAGCAGCACACTATCTATAGACACTAAAAGGAAGTCAATGCGCAGCAGAATAAGGAGTCGGTGATATATCCAGTGTCTTTATTTTCTATTATATCCCATTCCCCTTATCTCTTGGGCTGTTTCTAACCAAGCCATTTTGTTTTTTGTGTTGTTGGTTGCGGATATGGCGAATTGTGGAAACATTAATCAGTCCCACTAAATCCAGACTACAAAGGTGGTCTTTTTTAATGGTGTGTTATTAGAATAGAAGCTTATTTACAAGAGCCGTTATGCTCTTAAGAGGTCCCTGCTGAATTTGACATTGATAATGAAGAGTGAGCAGTAAAAGGGGGACCTCTGTGGTCCTCTAAATGTGACCAGGTTGGCAGGCGATGGTCAGATCTCCTAGTCTCACATTCTAAAAGCACTCTGTGATGAAATATCTGAAACATTTAGGTAGTGATGAGTATAATCAAATGGAGAAAAAGTAGGAGAGTGTTGTGATTGACCCTGTCAAAGTCAGTGGAAAGGTGGAGGATCAACATGCTTGGAGATTTCTTGATCAAACATTTCTGCTAAATGGTTTCCAACATTGAACAACACGTTTTTGGCATATGTTTCAGGCAGAAGCCACATTGGTATGTGTGTGGAATGTTGAGTGTTTTTATGTGTACTTGGAGTTGAGCATGACGGTCTTTTATAGGATTTTGGTTGTCTTTGGGTTTCTGTAATGCTCACAACAGTCCCTAGAGGGCACCATAACAAACATCAAATTTGTAAGAAACATGGTCACGTAACCATATTGTTAGCCCCAAGAGGGTATAACCACAGGAAAAAAACAAGAGAAAGTAATGCGGTGTAACCATATACTTAGCCCCTAGAGAGAGTTTTTAGGGCTAGCAGGCCTAATGCAATGATATTACAAACAAGGCCTTTAAAACAAAACTTCTTCCAGCTGTAAAACAAAAGTTCTAGGCATGAGAAAGCTTAAAAGACACTGAATGATGGGAGGGGTTATTATTTTGGGGTCCTCACTAACCTCTTGTGGGGACCCAGAGATGATGTAGACAGAAAGAGTGTTTTGAAGGTGGTTCCATTGTCCTAGGACCACCACAAGCAGAGTTATGAGCAAAAACGTTTTGTAAAAGTAATGCCCTACAAATCATTAAGTGGCAAGTTTTTGTGCCGCGAATATTATAGTATGTTGACTACAATGCTCAGAACAGCCCCTAGAGGACACCACAAAAAAATAGCATTTGGAAGAAACATGGTTATGTAACCATACAATCAGCCCTTAGAGAGCATAACCACATGAAAAAGGAATGGGAGAAAGTAATGCAGTGTAACCATATATTGAGCCCCTAGAGGGCATAGTGCATTACACATTTTCAAGGTATTTTGATGGTGCAACGTGTACTCTGTCTCAAAACAGTGAACATACAAACAGGCCAGGCTGGGGGCAAAGGTGCTCCCCATCGAAGTCATGGGAAACTGGAGGAAAAATTCCCCTTCATACTCAAATTCTGAGTCAAAGCCAAGTGTGCACGGTCAAGTATGTGTTCTCTTGGTCTTCATTCCGGATTTTGTTAATTACGTTGAGAGTTGCCTTGTGTGGGATACTTGTGTACAAGGTCTACGTCTAGGCTAATGAGAAGTTCCTTTGTGCTATCAAATGGTAGAGGCGTCAAAAGATTTAAGACATCATTAGTGTCATGTAGATAGGTCTGAATTTTTGTAACCAATGGTCTGAGGAATGTGTCACAAAACTGTGACAAATATTCGAGAATATAACCGATTGCTGAAACAATCGATTTCCCCGGTGATGCACATCTATTCTTGTGAACTTTCGGAAGGATGTAGAAATAAGTTACCTTAGGTTGCTTCTGTGTCCAGGAGTTCAGCTTCGTGTTTGATGATCTAATCATTCTCTAGGTCTCTGGTCACTAGAAAATCAATCTCTTCCTGTGTTTCTGGTGTGGGATCTTTTACTAATCATTTATAGTTATTGGGGTCATTGAGTAGCTTCCTAACACTCATCCCTGTACATAGACTTGGGTAAGATGGCAATCGCCCTGCCTTTATCAGCAGGCTTAATCACAACTGAGTGATCGCTAAAATCCTCTAAAGCCCTTGACTACGAGAAGATTTATATAAATCAGAGCTAATAATCTGGGTCAGCTACATTAACATGGTATCAAATGCTATTGCTGTGGGTGGCCCCATCCCTAACACCTGGAAGGGGGCTGAAATAATACCTGTTTTTAAGAAAGGTGATGTGAGTATTCCCTCAAATTATAGGCCTATGAGCCTCATAGACAACTTACAAAAAATATTTGCAAAGCAGTTTCTTGATAAGCTGATGAAGTGGGTTGATACAAATGGTGTGTTGTCCTCCTTCCAAGCTGGCTTCAAGCCCAAAATTAGTACTTCAGGCCAAGGGGCGTTAAAAGTGCAGTAAAAAATGGTGCAAGGAAATCTCATAGATTTCCTTACACCATTTTTCCGGCTCCCCTAACGGGGGAATGCCCCCTTTACATACATTATGCCTGGCGCTGGCATAATGTAGCGCAAAGAGTTACAGAGTGGCGCAATGCATGCATTGAGCCAACCTGTAAATAGGGCGTGGGGATTTCGGTTTCATAGGAACACATTAATGTAAAAAATAATGATGCTAATGTGGCGCAAGGTGGCGCAAGGTGGCGCAAGGGCATTATAAATATGCCCCCATTAGTCTTTCGCCTGGCCCTTCTATATTGGAAATATATGCTTCATCATAAGCAGAAACTCTATGTGGCCTTTGTGGATCTTCGGTCTGCGTTTGATCAGGTTCCTAGAGGGGAAATTGTGGGAGGCTTTAGGCAGTATAGGTACACCTCAAAACTTGGTTCATTTTATTGCACGGTTACATGAGGACACCTACACTCAGGTCAGATGGGGTAACCAGGGTGAACTCACTGACCGTATTCCCATAAAGAGGGGCGTACGCCATTGTTGTATTCTGGCACCTACATTGTTTAAATTATATATAACTGAGGAGGTTCAAGTTCTGTCTTCTTTCCAGAATGATGCTTCCATTTTAAATGCTCATAAGGTTCCCATATTACTTTTTGCTGACGACTCCCTTTTAATTTCTAAAACCCTGATAGGGCTACAGACTCTCATATATGGGTTCCTAGTGTTTTATCAAGCTCAAGACTTGGAATTGAATGCTAACAAAACAAAGCTGATGGTATTTAGCCCTGGGTCGGTTAAGAGCTGTGTAATCCTAGCAGATGGCGTCCCCCTGGAAAGGGTAAATTCTATAGATTATCTTGGTGTAAGAGTGTCGGATAATCTTGGTTGGGAAGATCAGCTCTCCAAGAGCTTTCTTCTTACTCAGTATAGATTGAGTGCCATTCTGTACTTCCACAGGAGCACTAGCTTGAGAGTGGTATCCCCAGCTCTTAAAGTATATCAGGCAAAAACAGCTATTTTTGGAGAAGAGGTGTGGCAGTTTTGGAGAGCCAAAAAACTGACTGTGGCAAAGAATAGCTTTATTAGAACATTGCTTGCATGCCTAGTCAGAACCTCCTTGACTCCCATTTATTTTGATCTAGGCCTAAATAGGATCTTTGATTTGGTAACATTAAAGCCTCTGGTATAATGGGTCAGGATCTGGACTACTCCGGAAATTCATAAATATAGGGATTCGCTTTCTGATCTTTTGGGAAGGCAAAACGCGTCCTGTATTTCGCAGGTAAAGCATGTGTTCACTTGGCTTTGTAAGCTAGGTTTCCGAAGCTACTGGGAGAATCCCAGTGACATTAGGAAGTCATAGATACATTCCCTAAAGTTGTGCTACTGGGCATACGTTAAGCAGAGCTGCCTGCTTCACACCACCCATTGACGCATTTCTAATCAATTTTTGTAAATAAAGTGGAATCCTTATTATGAACTTTTTTTGGATACTATCTCTGAACCCCTTGCTAAGAGTCTCTATATCCGCTTTCGATATGGGTGCCTGCCATTGAAGTCTTTCACAAGTATCTGGAAAAAAACATTAGTCTCCTGCTTTTGCCTGGCTTGTGGTTCAGTTCCTGAGACGGTCAAACACATATTGTTTTTTTGATCAGTATATGTTGCCTCTCGGAGAAAGTACATTTTCCCTGTCTGCCTAAATCTGGGCATTAGACAGTATGCCATTCCCGTCAGAATATTAAAGTGTGATACTTCCAACGTTATTGTCCAGGCAGTCAGCAAATTTTTAGTTGCTGTATGGCATACGCTTAATCGTTTTTTAAAGGAAGGCTGATGTAGTTAGGCCTAGAAGACAGTACTTAACAGGCATTGTTCAAGGGCAAACATGATTTGAGTAAACATATATGAATTTAGGGGGTGGGATTTTGTGGAACACTTTCTAATTCTTTTAATTTTTGGTATTCATATGGTATTGACTGAAGGGTTTGAATACAAAACAAAGTGGCTGTGCATAAGGTTCGCACATCCTATACATAACTATATTGTAATGAAGAAAGCAATGTCCATATGTTACATAAAGTACTGTCGAGGGTGCCAAACTGGTAAGCACCCAACCACTTCGGGTGCAGATGTGTCAGTTGATAAATCAAACAACACATGGAAATTCAATATTGTTATACCAAGGCACACCAAAAAAGTCCATTCCTTCTTGTTGTAGCAGTCAGATTTCCAATTCAATGTGAATATATGGTAAAGATTTTATTCATCAAAGCAATTCAGAGAAGTAACAGCCATCATGAGTCCAGAGATACAACATCCAACACGTGTTTTGTCAACAAGACTTTTAAAGGCTGCATCAATTTCTCTGTTCTCCACCTTCTCAAAAGCCAAAACTTCTGGTGGCATTTTGAAAGAGGGAGGGGTAAATGAAGATTTTGGATGTAGCCTTGTGTTGCTTCAACTTGGGGTTGGTCTCTGAGAAAAAAATTGTAGTCTTATTTTTCATGGGAAATCAACAGTCTCCATTTTCAATTTGAAAATATTCTCCTTAAGTGGAGGTACAAACCCAAGCCCTTTACTGAGTACCATATTCTCAACCTCAGTTAACATCTGGTTGCTATAGTTTATTGAAATCTCAGGTGGATTGATCAAGTTCTGACATGTTTTTTTTATTCCTAGGATCTGACGTTCTTTCTTACATTTGTTTAGTGTGTCTGAGATCTTCGGGTTATGTTTGTCCATTTCTAGAGGGGTGGGGGAGCAAGGGTCTATTTCACTCATAACATTGGACAGGGATCCAAGAAGGGGTTTGGAAAATGGTTTGAAGTTAAAAAGGAGAGGTTGTTTGAGAGCCTTATTTTGACAATGTCAGAAGTAATTTTTTGTTATACATAGTAGAAGGGGTTTTGCTTTTTGTCTCTTTTTCAAGTTTGTTCTTTGGTAGACAGATCATGTACTAGATAGTGTTGGAACTGGACCAATTGACTTTGAACAGGTATAGGTTATTGATGTGAAGGCCATGTCGGATCACAATAGCAAGTCAGTGGCATTTAAAGTGTGAGAGGCTTAAGGAGAGTACTTCCATGTTGAGCCTGTTACATGAATCTAATTTGAATTTATGGCAGCATGCATATGGAGGTCTTCTTAGCACTAGAGATAAGCAGTACCAATTGATTAAAGGAAGCTTGTGCCCCTTCAACAGGGAGCAGATCTCTTTAAAGTTGCTCTTGGCATAGACAAAGCATTCAATGTGTACTGCTGTGTTAATACTGTGATAGTGGCAGGCAGGTTACGGACAGCTAGCACAATGCCTCAGCTAATGTTCAGAACTTTCCATGGAAGAAGTTGCCTATAAAGTTGCAAAGCTTGTCACTATACTCACTGAAATGTAGTTGGGGTTTATGACTCTTTGGAACACTTTGCCAGCAGTCAGTGAGCGATCAGACAAGATATCTAACAATGATGTGCCCCTACAATGTGTCTCTCTGTCCCTTGACATTGAGCCTGTCATTGAGAAGCTGCCATGCAGTTTGTTTATCAGATGCACTTACACTGTATGGAAGTTGACAAAGAAGTTCCTCACATTGTTCCACCATGCTGCAGACAACCATGCCTGCCTCTTCTTCAGTGTAGTTCCTCTTCTGTGATGGAGGTCATTATCCTCAAATGTAGATGTGGGAATGCAGCGATGTAAGAAAAGATTTGGGCCAAAGATGGCAATCTTCTATAATTATTTGCTCTGAGTCATACACTACATTATTTAGTATGTGAAGTAGAACTACTCACATAATGGAAAAAGCTATTAACAAAGTTATGTTGGGAAACCTCCACCTCTCCAGTCTTTTCTGTGCAGAGATCTCCAGCAAGGTGGCAGAGATCTCTGCATTTGTAAGTATACATTTCTGTAGTAAAAGTAGGAGGTACAAGGAGTAGTGGCTGGAAAAGGGGGAATACTTTCTATTACAGGGGACGGGTTTAGAAAGGAGCATTTTAAAACTAAGACACATCCACAAAAAAGTAAGGCGTCACCTGTGTCCATGACTTCAAACTGAAGAAATACTTACTGACAGCAGCCCACGAGAAAGGCGCAAACAAAAATTGAGGATCACAAACTTTCACTATTTCCAGATCTTTCCTTAGTCACCCTCCAAAGAAGTAAATAATTTAGACAGGTCGATGACTTTCTTTTTAAAATAAAAAAGAGAGTCAAGTAGAAATGAGACATTCCCTTCTGAGTCATTTTTCAATAAGGTGAAAAACCCCACCAGCTTTACTCACTAAGAAATGTGTTGCAGGGGGCGGCCATGTGTGACACTTGACTTACTACAAAGCTGGAGTACACTTACACCTGTTTTGACACTTTTAGGGCTGTAATAACTTTGGAAGTGTAGTTTGTGAATTGCAGTTGTCCTAAGACATCATTATACGTTAGGCGTAGTGGGAATTACAGCATCCCAGGGTAAATAGTGCATAAATGTATTGACTCACCTATTCATGAGTTAAAACCTTGTGTGATATTTATCACATGTGCTAAATACCACGTCTTTATTTAACATGTGCTATCTATTCTATGCATATGATAGTTATCACATGTGATCAGTAATGCATGTGGTAAATAACACCGAATTAAAAATGAGAGGTCACAGGAAACACAAAGTACAAAATACCACCTTAAAATGTAGGTAGTAAATATCCCTGAAAGTGTAGGGAAAGAAAGGAAAGCTGTAAAACAATACAAAAATACAAAAAAAATATGATCTACACAATAATGCAAGAATACACAGTGCTTGCACTGTTTGAACTGAAAAAATAAAATCATACATACATCATCAAACAGGGCAAGACAAACTTAAACAACCAGGGACAGGTGAAACTCTCACAGGTTGACTGCAGCAGGTCACATTTGCATTCTGTTTTACACCATGATAATCATAATAAAGTGCACCACTGCATAATGGAAACCTTCTATAGCATGACCTACAGTGGCAACTACTTCATCCGTTTTCAGCTCGCAGATGGGTTCTTTGGTGTCTGGTAGCCTTGATAAGCAAACAGATACTTTGTTTGTCCATCTTGGTATGTATTCTGTAATGTAATTGAATCATTGTAAGTGATCAGTCAATCTGGCAAGTCTTGCAATTGCCCACACTGCCGCAGTTTTGTGTTCTGTAACTGAATAATTACATTCAGCACGTGTAAGAAACCTTGAGGCAAAAAGAAGCTACTATCTTCTCCTTCCCTTGATGAGCCTGTGACAACATTACACCTACATCTACAGTGCTGACATCCACTATTACCTAAGATTTGTAACAAATTTCAAATAGTATTTACCTAGGTCCATAAAAGAATGAAGTTGATCTTTACTGGTTGGTGTATTGACATTCATGATGCACTAACCAGGTCTGCTTTTTGTTTAACACCTTTTCCTGAAATAAAATGTCCCAAACAGTCAACTAGCTTCTGAGAAATGTTCATTTCTCTTTCCAGAGAGCATTACCAGTTGCTTCGAATTTTTCAAGAACTCCTTTGGGAATAAAGTTCTGGCTGTAAACATCGTTTCCTTAACATCAAAAATATTGTCTTGATAAAATATAATATCTTCCTTCTACTCAACATCTCTCATATTAAGCATTGACAAACACTGGCCGTGAAAGCTAAACCAAAAGGTAATGTGGTAAATTGGAATATGCCATCTATGTGACAAAAGCTGTCAGAGCTTCCAACACAGATTACAGCTTCATATGTTGGCAAGCACTTCTCAAATCTAGTTTTGAGAAGTACCCACCATCTTGTAACATCAATAACATTTCATTTATAATAAGGAGGGGATACCTATCTTGCACAATATTCTGGTTCAGAGAACGGAGATTGACACAAAAGCCCAGACTCCCATCCTCCTTTTGTGAGAACTACAGGGGAGACCCACTCAGCTGCTTCAGTTAGCTAAAAAATTCCCTCTAGTAGCATATCTCCTACTTCATCTCTAACCGCCATAGGCACTCTCGGTGCTTTGTGCCTAATGGAAATAGCCCCCTGTTTTAATACACCTTTATGAAAATAACCTTTGACAAACTACTGTTTTCCATTGGCTACAAGCTGGATACGTTTTCATCCAACCTATAACTTCCCACTACCATAACCTGGTCTTGGGCTCAGTATTTGACTACTGTAACAAATTGGGCTTTAGTTGAGAGGGGTGGAAGCTCCACTCAAATATTAAACAAAATCATTTTCAAGGTGAACCACAAAAGTCACTAAATAGCCTTTGCTTTACTCTCTAGTAAATTAACACAAAGGACTCAGGATTAATTAAGTGGCAATGTATAAAGAATGTATGCAGCACTCAAACAGTAATGAAGTGAAAACACAACTCAAGAAAAATCCCAAAGTAATTTAGAACAATTGTGCACATTTAAATAAATGAAATGTCACCAAAATGACAAAAATCCAACCAGTGGATCTGGAGATAGGAGTTTTAAAAGTTTTAAGTGAAACTGGGGCCAAAAAGAACAATGAGACATGGTTATCTGGTTGCATTAGACCGGGGGAAAGTCACACGTTTAAGCCAACCGTGATGGGGTGCAGATCAGTTACAGGGTTTAAGTTAGTCCCTCTAAGGAGTTACCCCCTCAAGTATGGCACCAAGAGTTCTGTTTGTGGGGACTTAGAGGAGAAGGCGTGGACGGTTGCTGTTGGCACGAAGAGCAGGTCCCACTGGAGCTTTGTGCTGCCAGTCGTAGCAGGCTGTCAATTCTTGGCCCGAAGAGGACACTTTGCGGTCACAAGGAGCCCAAAACGTCTGTAATATCACCTTTTTTCAGGAGGAGCTTTCACTGATGCCACAAAAGGGTCCAGGACCTGGGGGCACCTCTTGGGGATCAGGGCTCTCTCCAGCAGTGGTGAACAGCAGGGCTCAGACAGGGAGGCCTCTGGAAGCTTTTCATGTCCCTGTAGTTCACGCAGGTTGTCAGCCAAAAGACCCTTGGAGTCACCCTGGGTGCCTGGGTAGAAGCAGGTACAATTTTCCTTCTTAAGTCAGCAGGGCAGTCCCTGTTCCTCAGACAGAATCTTCCAATGGTCCAGGAGTGTTCTGATGAGAGGTTCTGAAGATGCCACAGTTAAACTTTTTTTTTTTAAACCACATTTTATTGATTTTATACATAATTCAAAACAGTTTACATTGTATTTTCTTCTTCTCCATCTTTCTGTATAACACATTAGTTTTATTTATTTGCACGCTTAAACTGGTAGAGATTCAATTTTAATAATTGGTATTATCGAAATCCAACTCCCCCCCTCCCTCTTCCCACCCTAACCCCTCGGTACGAATGCTTATTCAATGATAGTACAACTGCAATAGGAAAGTTGGAGACTTTCAATTAACTTAATTGTGTCTCTGGGGGTAGTTTGCATGTGTAGGGGTCTGCTGAATTTGTCTGTGTGAAAGCTATGTTTTGATTTTGATGGCTGAATGCTCTGGTGTATTTGTATAGGCAACTTGGGTGTTATTATGGAGTGTTGGGGGGGTTCTGTATGGTTTGTTCGGTTTTTAGTGAATCCATTATTAGTTTCCAGTTAGCTGATACTTCAGGAGGTCTGATCCCGGTTCTGGCTTCTTTTTGTAGCAGAGTGCCTTCAGCAGCAGCCCACCTAAGTAGTTAATTTTTCCAGTTTGTCCGTTTAGGGCCCCCCGGGTTTTTCCAGTTGCTGGCTATTTCTCTTTTCGCCAGGGTTAGAGCTAAGTCTAGGAATCTGTCTGAGGCTTTATGTTTAGTAGAATGTGTAAATGTGTGCAAGAGGCAGGTGTCAATTGAACATGACACAGTCCTACCTAGTATCTGGGATAATTTTTGGCAAATCTCAGACCAATAAGATGTCAGTGTCTGGCATTCCCAAAACATGTGGTTGAATCCTGCATCTATTGTCTTACATCTTGGACAGCACTCTGCGGTTTTGTTGAAGTATTTGTTAATACGGGCGGGTGTAAGGTAGGCTTGATGCAAGACATAGAAATTGATCAGTTTAAATCTAGCATTCTGCGATGCTTTAGGTAAGTTATGTAGTGTACGTTCCCATTCTGTTTCAGAGATATCTCTGTTAAAGGTTTTTTCCCATTGTTGTTTCAGGTATGGAAGGGGTGCTGTATTATCTGTTCTAATCAATGCATATAAATTAGAAATAACCCTAGTCTTGGGAGTTGGGGATTCCAGATACGTGCACATACCCTGCGCTGATGGTTCAGAATTTTTTGTTCGCCAGTGGTTGCCTATGCTAGCCCTTATAGTCCCGTAAGTTAAAAAGTGTTTCGCCGGTATGTCATATTGTGCTCTAAGGGTCTCAAACGATTTCAACTTATTGTTCTCGAATAATGTGCCTAACGTATTAACCACGGCCTCCAGCCAGTCTCTAAGTTCAAGTTCAGTCCTTTTCTGAGTTATTGCTTGCAGCGCGCTGAGAGGAAGTTCCGCTGAGTAGGGAGTTTTAGTTTTAGTTTTGTGCAAGTATGATTTCCAGCATTTAGCTATTATTTTCACTTCTGGGCTGTCCTGCTTTTCTTCTTTTGTGGGGTCCAGCAGTATTTCAAACAGTCTTGTTTTCTATGGCACGGAGGACTCTGCATTAGGTTGTAACACCAGACTGTTAGAGATCCAAAGCGCCAGCCACTGTAGTTGAGCCGCAATGTAATATGACTCAAAGTCAGGAGTTGCTAGGCCCCCATTTGACAGCTGTCTCTGGAGCTTTATTAAAGCCACCCTTTTCCTGCCGCTACCCCATATAAATGAGCTTGCTGCTGAATTCATATCCCTGAAGAAGGACTTAGGAATCCATATCGGAAGGGCCGCGAAATGGTATAACAGTCTAGGTAGAACTATCATTTTAAGAATCGTGATGCGACCCATCACCGAAAGAGGGAGTGTTTGCCAGAATGTCATGCAGGATTTTATGGAGCGGAATACGCCGCCCAGATTTCCATCACAGATGTCTCTAGTCTCATGGTATATTTTTACTCCTAGATACGGAAGCCCTTCAGGTATCCATCTAACCGTTCCCAAAGTCAGTGGGGGTTGATGATGTTTCACTAGGGGGAATAGACCTGTTTTGTCCCAGTTTCCTTTTAGGCCTGAATGTTTTTCGAAGTTGGACAGCATTAGTTGAGCCACTGGGAGATCCCTCTGCATGTCACCCAAAAATATCAGGAGGTCGTCTGCATATAAGGCTATGAAATGTCTTACATTTCCGATCAGTATTCCAGGTCCTCCCTGTCCCGCCCTGGCCGTCGCAGCCAGAGGTTCCATGGCTAGAGCAAACAATAGGGGGGAGAGGGGGCAACCCCCTACGCAGTGGAACGCGGGACGAGACAGGGTTGCCACCTCTCCCCCCGCGTTCCACTGCGTATCTGGATGATATAATACGTCCCGTACGGACTCTAGCTGCAGGGTTTGTGTAAAGCAGTTTCACCCATGCAATATAATCAGGGCCAACTCCCATTTGGGCCATAACTTTATAAAGGAAGTCCCACTCTAGGCTGTCAAAGGCTTTTTCAATGTCTACTGCCAATATGCCCGGAGATTCAGTCGAGGGGGTTATTCTGTTCATGACTGCGAAGAGCCTGCGTATGTTTCCTGCTGTGTTACGGCCTGGAATGAAGCCTGCTTGGTCTGGGTGGATGAAAGAAGGCATCAGAGGAAGGAGTCTAGTTGCTAAGACTTTGCTGAGTATCTTATAATCGAGGTTCAGCATGGAGAGGGGCCTGTATGCCCCCATCTCAGTTGGGTCCTTGCCGGGCTTGAGCAGCGGGACTATAATGGCTTCCCTAGTGGTTTCAGGCAATAGGCCCTGATCCTTGGCGCATTTAAACATTTTTTCCAAGCGAGGTGCGAGTATCTCAGCAAAGGTTTTATAAAATTCGGCAGGCAGGCCGTCAGTTCCAGGTGTTTTTTTGCCCTTGCCAGGTCTTTCACAGCCCCTTTGATCTCATCTGGTGTGATGTTTCCTTCTAATGTATCAGTGGATATTGGTTCCCAGGGTTTTAAGTTTAACGTTAATAGGTATTGCTCAGTTAGGTCTCTGCTTAGGTTAGATCTCTTTTGATATAGTGATTCATAAAAGGCCAGGAACTGGGCATTAATCTGTTTAGGGTCGTGTATTTGGGTCCCATCTCCTGTGGTCAGGCTCATTATAGGGGGGGATTTTTCTGACTGCGATATTACCCAGGCAAGCAGTTTACTCGCTTTATCTCTTTCGCCATGCACTCTTGCGAGATACTGCTTATGGTCGAAGCATCTGAGACGTTCGACACAGTGTGTTACTTTTGATCTGTTTTCCTGTATTTGGGATTGTAAATGAGGGTTTCCAGGCCTATTTTTCTCTGTTTCTCTTAATACATCCTCGGCCTTCTCAGTCTCTCCCAGTAAGGTCCCACGTATCCCTACTGTTTCAGCAATGCATCTCCCTCTTATTACTGCTTTAAAGGCATCCCATTCTATCAGCCCGCTAGTCGTGGAGTTGCTGTTTTCTTCGAAATAACGTTCTATGGCTTGTCGGATATCATCTCGGAAGGGGAGGTCTTCTAGTAATTCGGGTCTAAGTCTCCATGTGGGTATGCATGGGGTGAGGGACCCCCATCCTAATGACAGCAACTGGGGGTTATGGTCAGATATTGTGCGAGGCAAGTATTCTGTGTTTAATACAAGTAAGTGCATGTCTGGTGAGCACAAGAAGGAGTCTAATCTAACATGGAGCTCGTGGAGGGCAGAGAAAAAGGAGTAGTCTTTGGCGCTAGGATGTAGTTTACGCCAGGTGTCGATGAGGCCCCAATTTGCCTGCCATGTGGTGAACTGTTGAGCTATCTTCACTAATGGAGAGTGTGGTAGGGGAGGATGTGATCTATCTGCACCTACGTCACTTACACAGTTAATATCACCACCCACTATTACCGGTGCTTGCAGGAATGTCGCTAGTGTATTGGATAGTCGAGTGAAGAAGTCGCCCTGTCCAGTGTTAGGGGAGTATACATTGATTAGTGTTATGTCCTTCCCTTCCAGTCTGCCTTTGATCGCTACAAATCTCCCCTCTGGGTCCACCTGGCTATCTGTCAACTGAAATGGGACCCCTGCTTGAATCCAAATGAGAGTGCCCCTCGAGTATGCTGAATAAGTAGTATAGAATGCCTGACCTCTCCATCTTTTTTGTAAGGCTTTGCCCTCTTTCGATGTTAAGTGAGTTTCCTGTAACATAGCTATTTGAATACCCCTTCTCTGCAAGTAAGAAGATATCTTATATCTCTTGACTAAAGAGTTCATACCCCTGATGTTCCAGGTAAGGACCTTATACGATTTTGGTGTAGCCATAGTAGTGTTTTGTGGTTCTACTGGGGGGTGACTCCTGGTAGCCTAGTAGTATGATAGGTTCCCTGGTAATTTCTTGCTCCCTGCTCCATTTTGCACTTTCTGTGGTAATTCTCGGACCGATATTAAACCCTAGCAAAATCCCCAACATAAAAACTACCCAACTCCCCATCCCTAGGAAAAAAGTCGAACCTCTCCCGCCCAAACTTGTGTGAAATAAAGAAAAAGTTAACTGTCCAACCACGTGGGGGGTGCATCAGTTAGCAAACCGAAGCTCAGCAGTGCGATCTCTCCTCAGCCTCCGGGTGGAAGAAGGACTGAAATTCAGTGGTTCCAGGGTTTCGATTATCGGGCGTCAGTGGGTTAGTTTCTTCTTGCAGACTTTTAATTCGGTTTTAGAATCCGCAAGTGTACTCCTAGTTGTCCCTGAGGTTTACATACATCATATCTCCCAGGAGTTCTGTTTGTAATTCAAGGATGTACTTCAGATTGTGGTGTCTGACGTCCCTGGGGTTACATCCGGGCCCTTTTGGTTAGGCGTGAGTGACAAATCTGATTCATGTTCCCAGTCTGATTGGTTTACGTCACTATGCGTTTGCTTAGGTGAACTCTGTTCAGAACAGCCGAGGGACGCAGCCGCCTCCACTGCTTTTTGACGGTCGTTTAAAATCTCCAGAGGGGATGGACTAGTGCGTCTTATAGTGTTTCTGCTGTTAGATTTTCCTCAAAGGTTTAGTTGGTGTTTTTCAAGGTTAATTCGTTTCTCATTGAGATGTTGCTTGCCATCCAGTTCCAAACCTCCTCCGCCGAGTTAAAAAACTGTGTTGTGGTTATTATTCAGAGTTTGGCCGGGAATAGCATCCCGTATTGGACCCCTAGATTTCTGAGTCTCTGTTTGGCCTCCCTGAAAGAAGCCCTCCGCCTTAATACTTCTCGCGAAAAATCAGGGAAGATCCGAATCACTTGGTTGTCCAGTAAGCAGTCTCCCTTTTTCCTGCTTTGGGTGAGTAAATGGTCTGTGTCTTTATAGTGCAATAGTTTGGCCACCACCGGTCTAGCAGGAGCGCCCGGTGGAGGAGGACGTGCTGGGACTCTATGTGCTCTTTCCACTGCAAAAAATTGGGACAGCCCCTCGTTCGCTATATTTTTCTTCAGCCATTTTTCAAGGAAGTCAACCATGTTGTTTCCTTCGATTTTCTCCGGTAGTCCCATGATTCTGATGTTATTTCTTCTTGATCTGTTTTCTGCATCTTCCGCCCTCAGTCGCAAGTCTTTTATTTGTTTCTCCATTTGTCCTGTTGCTTTGGAAGTGCCTTGAAGCTCTGGTCCCAGTTCATTCAGCAGTTTTTCTGTCAAGGTCACTCTTTCTGCTAGGCGCCGGTGATCGTCTCTGAGTACTGTAAGGTCTGACGCAAGGGAGTCTATTTTCATCTCAAGAGCATTTCTGGAGGCCGCGATAGCCTGTATTACATCTTGCAGACTAGGCTCTTTCGTGGCTCCCTCCTCTACAGAGGAAAATCTCCCCTCAACCTACTGTTCTGGGGGTGCATTGTCTGTTATATCCCTAGTATTATCGTCTTCTCGCCTTCTATTTGGTTTGCCCATCTCTGGCGTAGTGCAGCGTTTTTGCTGGTGATTACTTGATAGTGTAAAGGCAGTATAGAGCCGATGATAGTGTTTACCTGTTTTTCCAAAATTTGCTGGATGGGCCCACCTGGGTCAGGCACCTGGGGGGTGGAGGCCTGTCTTTTATTGAGCCAAATGTCTTAGATTATTAAAATGGATTGCCGAATAATCTGTGTTACTTGTCGGAACTTAGGGGTAATGCGTGGGGCCGGGCTGTATTTTTTAATGACGCCACCGTCCCTTACTTTATTCGACCGCTAGTCGATTTATCTGTTAGAAAAGTCTGATTTGGATATTGTTAGGGTGGTGTCTTCCTAGTGGCCGTTTCTCAATGTTCTGGCTTGAGGAGGCGTCCCTCTGCTCTGGTTCCCCGTATCACTGGTCCGGCTGATCTCCCACCCCTTCTTAAGCTGCCTCGCTAGGTTTCAGCCTCGTTACGTCAGGCCCCTTCTCACCTTCGGTTGCTTTCTCGCTATTCGGGTCTCCAGATTACAGCGCCCCGGGCCATCTCCCCCTGGTGAGCCTATCACGGTTTACTGTGTCGGATTGCTGCGCCCTCGATCCCCTCTTGGCGCCAGGCCTCCTCACCTCCTCTTATAACGACACCGCTGTGCCGGGCCGTCTCCTCCAGCGTTGCCCATTAGCCGATTTCTTCCTTCTTTCTACTCGTTCTGGCTCAGTATAGTTCGGTCTAGGTCTCTCTGTTTCTCTCAGTCAGCCGAGGTGATGCCCAAAGGGTGTTCTCCCGGCCGCCAGGTCCCGGAGTGCATGGCCGCCGCCTTCTTGTCCCCTCGAGCCTTTCCGATTTGCATCTAGCCCATTCGTATCAGAGCCCAAACGGCAGCTTCTGGGGGTCAGAAGCCGAACATCGATAGCCCGGGGGGGTGGCACCACGTATTCCACTCCCTCTGTGCGGAATCTGGAGCTGAATTGAGTATTACAGCCCCGGGGTGAGGAGAGAAAGGCGGGAGCCTCAAAAAGAAGCTGCTACCGACATGGCGCCAAGCCACGCCCCCATGCCACAGTTATACATGGTGTCAGCCTTTGTGTGGGGAATTCCTTGGCCTACCCTAAAAACTGGTTCAAGTCAGTTCCTCCCCTTGGAGTCCTTTGAAATGAAATAAGGGGAAGGCACAGCTTCTCCCCAGCCATTGTGTCAGTACATGTAAAACTTAAACACACGTCCTACTTTTTTAAATTCCATGCACCCTGCCCTATAAGCCTTTAAGGCCTACCTTAGGGAAGTCTTATAAGTAATAAAAAGGAAGGTTTACGACTGGAAAAAGGTTTACTTTGCCAGGTCAAAATGGCAGTTTAAATCTGCACTACATGCTACAGTGGCAGGCCTAAGACATGTTTTTAAAGGTCACTTCAGTGGGTAGCACAAAACGTGCTGCTGCCTTCTAGTACTGTTACTTTACAGGCCCTGGGTGCATGTAGTACCATGTACTAGGAACTCAAATAAGGTCTAGGACAATTTTACCATGTTTTCAGGGGAGCACAGGAGCAATTTCCCACTGTCCAGCAGGGAAAAAAACACAGAGGGCCTCATTACAACCTCAGCGGTCTTTCAAAAAGACCGGCGAGGCTGCGGGAGCCAGAATACCGCCATTGCCGGCGATATTCCTGGCTCCCTATTATGACTTTTCCGCTGGGCCAGCGGACGGTAACAGTGTTACCGTCCGCTGGCCCAGCGGAAAAGTCACATCAACATTGCTGCCGGCTCGTAAAATTCGGGCAGTGAAATGCGCGACGGGGCTATGCCTGGGGGCCCCTGCACTGCCCATGCCAAGTGCATGAGCAGTGCAGGGGCCCCCAGGGGCACCCCAAGTCCCCTTACTGCCAGAGTCCAAAAAGCCAGAAAGTGGATTCAGCAAAGGAAAAGAAAAATCAGTGGTGACCCTGCAGAGATGGCCTGGTATAGCAACTACTATGTATAGATCATACTTGTGCAAACACCCTAATATTGGTAGTAATTCTTTGGCAACATACACCTTTCCCATAATCATTTGGCTGTTGAACTTTGCTATCAATCCACATAAATCCTACCACATTTTTGTCACCACCTTTATAAGTATTCAGGCTGACATACTTTCTCTCGAATTCCTTGTTAGGGTACAATTTCCCAAACAAATTCATAAGGACTACAGTACACAAGAATTCCGAGTCCACCAAAAGAGCTGTTCTTTGCCCTTCTAAACAAATATGTTTTTTGGGCAGATGAGTCTTCACGTTTCTTCTTGTTCAGGGAAAAATAGGCTCTCTATTTACAATCCCTACTCTATTTTTTGTTTCCATCTCTGCACATGCGAGTAAAGTGTCCTTTTCTGCTGCATTGTGTGCACTATTTTCCTATAGAAAGACCATTTTTTAAATCTGAACCATGATAGAAGCTACCACATCTGCTACTTGGCCTACGTTCTTCTTTCATTATGTTTGATGATCCACTTGTCTTATATGTTCTATTTATTTCATACAGCATTCTTTTGCTTTGAGAAACTTTTTATTTATTTATCACACTTACCTTATTCTCAACGTCTTTGTCACAGCCATATCTGCTACTTTTGCAAATTCAAGTCTCTGCATTTCCATATGCATTTTTCGATTCCTCTACGCCCTTGGCTATAGCGATGGCTTCTTTGAGCGTGGGATTACTGGCTGCCTGCAGACATTCCTGCACTTGCTTGTGCCTTGTCCAATTTTATTGCAGGTTCTCTGAATCTGGTCACAAAGTCATCCGTTGTTTCTACTGGGGATTTGTATAAAGTTTATGTTTTGGCATAGTCACATTCACAGAGTTTCAAGGTTAGACTGGGGAACCAAAAGAAGCCCTGACAAAAATTCTCAATCAGTCCCTCCTCCTTTCCTCTCTTTCCATCCATAATTCTTTCTCTCGTCTCTCTCTTTCTCTGATGACTTGCTCGCCGTACATTCTTCTCTGTCACTCTGTCTCTCTCTCTCGTGAAGCCCTTGTGCCTGTTGCAATAAATCTTAAGGAGCTGGAGAAAGTGGCAGAGCGCACAGAAAAGCTCCTGAAGCAATAAAAAGGACAGTCCAGTCCTGCAGGTTTTGAAAAAGTGTGTTTCCAACTTTGCTTTAGCTTTGTTGTACACATCGGGAATGCTAATTCCTTGAGCATCCATACTTACTGGGAGGTACGTCAAAATATGTTAGTCATCCTTCTTTCCTTAAAGCGCTTAGTAGGAGAGCTTTCTTTCTAGTAGGAATACAAATTTTAATGATCAAGATCTTCAAATTTTTTTGAAGATGTCAACTCAATTCCCACGTTCGAACAGTGGAGCAATTATTAATTGAGAACTTTCAATTGTGTGGTTGGGGGTGTTGTTTTACACCCTGGGGCCCACATTTATAGAAAGTTAGCTTTGCCATAGCATCATTTTTTTTTACTCTAAAGCGGTGCTAACTTAACTCCATCTTTATATTTTGACGCTAGACCCGTCTAGCGCCAAAATATACGTGTTAGCATCATTTTCTTTTTTTTTTCTTTTTTTTTATTGATATGTGAGGAACAAACAACTTATGTCAGGGAAGACAAACTCACATAACACAAGGTAAGGAAAATGAAGGATTCAGTCCCTGTCTAGACTCCCGGGTCCCAACCCTGACACAGAGCCGACAGCTATAATCCATCTGGAACACAACATCAAAGTCCATGAGTGCCACCCAGGGACCCCGGATCACAGAAAAGTGTGCATTTAAAAAAAATCATTGGGAGACTAGGACAAAAAGCAAAATGTTCCTAGGCCAACAGAGCCTAGAAGAAACAGCAGAAGAATAGAGAGAAGTAGGAAGGCGGACAGAGAGGAAGGAAGGAGCACCAGTTAGCAAACCAGCTTCGCACTGGGATCACATCTCAATTAGAGCGATGGCAACCGGGGCCACCTAGCGCATAGGTAAACAAATACCACTGACATAGCAGCGCTATAAAGTTTCCAGGTAGCAGCACAGTGGAGCCCATTTATCCTTTGGCCGCGCGCCCTCGGGGTTCAGTTCCCAAAATATCATCAATTGCTCTTGGCAGAAGGAGGCATCACGGAGCCAGTCTGATTCAACGGGGGGCCCGACCCCTACCCCAACACATCGCGACCCTGCGCTTGCCCAACAAGAGGAGCAGACCTACCAAACGCCTGTGGGTCGGCAGCACAGCATCCACACATCCAAGCAGCGCCAGCCGGGGGGAGAGGGGCAGCTCCAAACCGGTCATCTCCACGATTGCGCCCATGCCCTCCATCCAGTAGGCATGAGCTTCAGCGCATTCCCACGCAAGATGGAGACAACCAGCATCAGGAGCGCGACAACGCTCGCAGCATGCAGCAGCACGCAGGCCCATGGCGTATAGACCACGTGGGGTGTAATACAGGCGGTGCAAAAACTTGAAATGAATTAAGCGTAACCTGTAATTAGGGGACAGAGCTCTCATGTGCGCACAGCATCCCCGCCACACCTCCTCAGATATAGGCTCACCAATATCCGTTTCCCAGCGCACTCTAGCAGACGTTCCAGCGCCACCCTGCTGATTCTGCATACAATTATACAATTTAGTAATGAGCTTGCGCGGCGACTGGGCATGGCACAGCACCTCCAAAGCGTGGCACTCCAACACAATCCCCACAGGGCTGGAGAAACGAGCATAGCATTAACACGCAGCACATACAGCCGGTGCAGAGCAGCAGTGCACACACCACCTAGCGCTTCCCCAGGAGAGATCAACCGACCGTCAACAAACCAATCGCCCAGCGCAGATATGTTAGCATCACGTAGAAAGTCATGTAATCCCACATTCCGAAACATCACAGCATCCGCAACAGAGATAACAGGCAGCGAGGGAGCGAAAGGTGTGCTTACTTTAGAGCGATGCAATAAAACAGTCCAAGTGCGTGCAGTACATGTTACGGTGTCCACTCGTCGCGTTCTAGGCCTGGAGAGATTCCCAAGTACACGGGGCAAACCATCCAGCCACACTGCGTCACTCTCAGGCGCAAGGTGCGGTAAGTACTGAATCAGGCGCAACCAATAATACGCAAAGTGCGCCTGCACACAGTAATAATAAAGCTCCAAGTCCGGAGCAGCAAGGCCACCCAGTTCAAAAGGTAACGTTAGCTTCTCCCATGCAATTCTAGGCTGCCTACCGGCCCACACCAAGCATATCAAAGCGGAGCGAAGACGCCGTAGGAAGGCCACCGGAAGGAGAAGAGGAATGTTAACAAATAGATACAGAAATGTAGGCAGCACCACCATTTTAGCAATAGCGATACGTCCAATAAGCGAAAGCGGCAGCGAGCGCTACGCCTCGACTCTATCCTCCAACCACAATATAGCCTTACCATAGTTGGCCCGCCAGAGTGCCGACATATCACAACTCAACCAAACTCCCAGATAACGTACTGGGGCTCTCGACCAACCGATTGGGTACCAGGAAAGAAAGTCCACCACCCCGAAGACAAGGGCATCACCACTGATTTGAACCAGTTAATCTCGATCCCCGAAAAGGAGCCAAAGTGCACAATTTCATCCAGCAAAACATCTAAATTCTTCTGCGGTTCACGAATGTACAACGCAATATCATCGGAGTACATGGAGATCAATGTAGGCTGCTGCCGAAACGGCAGTCCCTTGTCATTATGATGTTGTCTCAGTCACACCGCAAGAGGTTCCATCGCCACAGCTGAGAGTAACGGAGACAGAGGGCACCCCTGCCGAGTCCCTCGAGCTACCGGGAAGAGATCTGAAACATTCCCATTCAAGCGCAGTCTGGCAGTGGGGGCCGAATATAACAAGCAAATCAGTTTTTTAAAGCGTTCACTCAGTCCAACTCTAGCAAGCAAGGCAAACATGTACTCCCAAGCCACCGAATCAAAAGCCTTGGTAACGTTCAGAAAAACCACTGTTTCATCCCTTCAGGCTCCATAGAACCCGCGACAGCAAAAAAAGTACGCAAGTTATGAAAGGTGGACCTGCCAGGTACAAACCCAGACTGATCCAGCAACACCAGCTTCGGGAGCAGCGGCTGTATCCACGCAGCAATCATCTTGGCCAAAATGTTATTGTCTATGTTGATCATAGAGAGGGGGCGATACGAGTCACAGCAATACGGATCCTTACCGGGTTTAAATCTCGTAATATTCAAAGCCTCCCAAAGTGAGGCGGGCAAATGCCCAGTCTCCATTGACTCCGCATACACCTCCAAGAGGTGAGGAGCAAGAATATCAGAGTACGCCTTATAAAATGCAGGAGTCAGTCCATCCAGTCCCGGTGACTTGTCTCCAGGCAAACTGCAAATCGCAGCAACGACCTCCTCAACAGAAAAAGGAGTATTGAAATAAAAGCAGTGCACGTCATCAAACCAAAGCAGGGCTATCTCTGAAAAGGAAGCCTGACCCGCATCCCAGTCCAACCCAGCAGGTGCCGCATACAAATTTGTGAAAAACTCAGTAAAAACCTGCATAACACCCTTCGTTCCAGCCACATGCTCACCAATCGCACTGTCAACTTCAGTAACATAATAGCTGTCCCGTGGCCTACTCAGCATACTCGCCAACATACGTCCAGCCCTCTCCCCCTCTCCATAGCGAACCTCCCCAAAAAACAAATCTCCCAAAGAGAGGCCTCCTCATATGAAGACACAGTCACTCTTAGCTACCACCAGCACCGCACCCGACCAATCCGACACCAGGTGCCGCTCCAAAGCCGCTATCCTCTCCACCAGATCCACCAATTCCCGGCGTAGCGCCCTCAGCACATCATGTTAATTCAAGAGACACACACCATGAATCACCACCTTGAACGCCTCCCATCAGGTGCCAGACGAGCTCACAGATCCGCAGTTCTCAGCGGAAGAATGAACTACGGCCTCACCGACCACCTCACGGAAAGCCTGGTCCCGAAGCGCCCCGTGGGGCAACCGCCACAGAAAGGAGCGCTCTAACCCGCATGGCACCGCCAAAATTAACTTAACCGGCGAGTGATACGATAATGTGCGAGCCATATGATCCACCGACCGCGTCCAGAGCTCCACATCCCTGGTGCCCAGCCAACGATCAATGCGGGACCAGCTATTGTGAACACAGTTAACCCACGTGCCCTCCCTTGCAAAGCCATGCTTTGTCCTCCACAAATACACCAAAGCACCCTCATCCATCACCGCTGACAGAGCTTTAGCCGCCGCAACATGTTGCACCCTGGCCGAGTTCTCACGGTCCACCGCAGGGTCTAAGATCACATTGAAATCCCCTCCCCAAATCACCGCACCGCTGCTCAGCGACTCCACCAATCTCCAAATCTCACAAAAGAACTCAGGGTCATCCATATTGGGACCATAAACTGAGACCAGCCTGCATGCTCTATCGAGCAGCGTGCCACCCAGCAGGACGTATCTGCCGTTGGGATCAGCAATAACTTTCTGAGTGCACCACTGCAACCCCTTACGCAACAGTATCGCCACACCACAAGCATAGCGCGAATACACTGAGCAGTGGTATTCACCAATCCAGCCAACCTCCAACCTGCCCTGCGTTGATGCCACTAGATGAGTCTCCTGCAGCATGCATATATCGATATCATGACGTTTAACATAAGCAGACATGAGACGCACTTTTCGGCCATCATTCAAGCCACGCACGTTCCAAGTCAGACAACGAACCGTTGTCACATTTCTCGTCTCCATCGCAACCACCGGTCAAGAGAGTAGTACAGAAGCAATCAAGTCAGAAAAAAGAAGGGAAAGAAAGGCACAGAAAGGAGAGGATCCAAACTTTAACAACCCCACCCACGCTGATCCCCCAAACGGATCAGAACTGAAATCCCCCCCAAACATCAAAACTCTATTTATAACAAATAGAGTAGAAGAAGGGCTCATCCGAGGGGCGAGGGCCAGGCCATCCATCCCACCATCCAAAAAGGGCAGGGGAACGGAGGGCAAAGGGCCATACGAACAAACAGTGCAGCAGAGCGGCCAGGAATGCAAAAAACACACCTCAGAGGCCCCCCACCAGTAACAGTAACACAGTCATGGCCCACAGTATCATGCAAATAAGTCATTGTCACTCAGGGCTGCACGCTCAGACCCAGAACCATCTGGGCCCGAAACTGCCATCCGCCTAGGCACAGTCCTGGCAAACTTGGCCGCCAGCTTCGGGTCAGTAAAGAAAAGCAGCTTCCCCTCATGCTGGACTTTTAGTTTAGCTGGATACAGTAAAGAGAATCTCGTGCCAGTCTGGCTGATCGTACACTTGATCAGCGCAAAGGCGTATTGCGCAGCCTGCACACCAGGGGTATAGTCTGGATAAAAGTTAAGTTCAACATTTTTGTATACCACTGGACTCCACTGCTGAGCCAGCCTAAGAACAGCATCCCTGTCCCGGTAGTTCAGCAAGCGGGCAATTATGGGACGCTGCCGGGTACGGGGGGCGAGGACCCAAGGACCTATGAGCCCTTTCGACCACCAACAGTCGGGAAAGTTCTCCAGGAAAAAGATCAGCGAGCATGCCTTCCACAAAGTCCTCCATGCGACCCATAGCCGTTGACTCCGGTAGACCAATTATACGTATATTGTTGCGTTGGGACCGGGCCTCCAGATCTTCATTCTTATTTCAGATAACTTCCAGTAGTCTCTCCATTTGTAACAATTGTTCTCTGGTACCATTATGTTGGTCCTCTAAATCAGAAGTCCGCGACTCCAAATGCTCAAATCTTGAGTCGTGCTCGTCCACCCAAGCCCTAATGAAGTCCAGCTCCTCTGTTACATGGTCAAGCTTTGGTTCTATGCCCTGCAAGACTGCTTTTAAGGTCCAAGAACCTAGCCCTGATCGAGGAGTCAGAGCTCCCCCCTCCGCGGGCTCATCTCCATGAAGGGAGGCTGAAAAGCTACCCTTCCTCTTTCCGCCCGCAAAGGAGAGCTTAGCTTGTTGCTGCTCGGTTTTGCCCATACTCAACGACCCACCAGGACAGACAACTATGCACCACCAGCGTCCAGAGCAGGAGGCAATAGTCCAGAGAGGCCAGGCGCCAAAGGGCCACCCCGCAAGCAAGGGAGGAAAACACCGCCGGAGCACAGAACCAGAGCACGAGCCACTTCTGCCCAGCAGGTCCCAGCCCACTCGTGAACCCCTTGTCAGGGCAAACTCCAGAGCCGGAGAGGGGCACCCACTGCAAGGCCAGAGTCCAACGGTCAAGTTACCTCCGATCTAGCCGCTCCCGGCAGCACCCAGCAGCCCACAACAGCACACCTAGGCCGCCAGCAATCAAAAAAGGCTCCGCCGCCCTGCAGTCCCGGTGGACCCCCACAGGTGCCCCGTCCGATCCGACCAGAGATGGCAGCTAATCCCCTCGGGCCCAGCTCCAGCCCAGACAGCAGGGAGCCTGCGCGTCCACCAACCTGTACAGAGGCTCTGGAAAGCCACCTCCCACCTCTCCAGTCCCAAGGGAGACGGCAGCCAGCGACTTTACTGAGCGCCGCCAGGCCAGGGGGGCCAGTCAGTGATCCCTGGTCTCGGCCGCGCCTCCAAAACGAAACCAGGGGGAGAGCCTTCCCGGACCCGCCCCGCCCAGCGGCCCGACCAAGCACACCAGCCCGGGTGGACGGAACGCCCTCAGCGCCCAGCAGCAACGAGGCCGCGGTCCGACTCGACCGTCGGTCAGGCCTCGAGGAGGAGGCTAAATAGCCCCCCCCCAAGCCGCCTCTCACTCCGAGGGAAGCCGCGCCACCTAGCAGGACAGCCAGCCAGGACCGCACACCAGGCGTGGCAAGCCCGGCAGAGCACCCGGCCGCACCCACCCAGGAAGGCCCAACTCCCCGCGCCGAGGGAATCCACCAAAGGTCGGCCCACCCCGGGACAAGCTGCCAGAATGAAGGACGACACCCGGGCCTCGGGGGGGGCAAGGTCGATTCACACAGTCAGACGGCCACCCTGAAAGGATAAATTAAAGGATTCGCCCCTAAGCCCGGCAGAGCCTCACAGAGTGACAGCCATCTTGCCGGAAGGCCAGGCGACGCCCCCCACGTGTTAGCATCATTTTCTGGAAGTACCAACCTATCTTGGGTCTCATTGTGACAATAAGATGAAAGGTAGACGTTCCCTTCCAAACAATTACGCTAGCCCTCTAGCACCATATTTACCTCCCAACGCAAAAACAACGTACACCAAGGAAGCAGATGACAAAAATGACGCTAAGACTGATTAGCGTCAAAATTTAACGCCTGGTCAGCCCAGGTGTTGAAATGAGGCCAACACACCACCACTTAAGGAAAACCCACAGAAGGAGCATTTGCAACCTCCAGGACAACATGGAAGTGGTACTGCTCCAGCTTGGCACACACCACAGACGTCAGCGAAGTTAGCAGCTTGCTCCACCACCACCAAACACTACCACAGCAGCCACAAAGGCAGCGCAGAAGGCAGGAGAGGATCTTGAGACAGCGGACAACCATCCCTGGGCTCAGTGAACAAAATGTCATCAGAATGTACCGAATGAACCGGGAGTCCATTGGACGCCTGCTGCACCACATTGCGCCACACATCCCAGCATGGGTGGAAACTCCTAAAACTATTCCACCCATGACCAAACTCCTCGCTATCCTTCATATGCTGCCATCTGGATATTTTCTGATAACGGGAGCACAAGTGGCTGGTATGTCCCATCCATTCTTCTCGGTCTTCCTACCTAAGGTCCTAGACACAATCTTTCGCCTCACACCACACCACATCTGCTTCCCAAACAACTGCAGCAGGAGATCAGGCAAGGTTTCTACCAAATTGCTGGGTTCCCGCATGTGCTGGGTACAATGGACTGCACCCATGTCCAACTGGTGCCACCTGCAGCAACTGAAAATCTATATAGGAACCGCAAGCACACCCATTCAATCAATGTGTAGGCCATTGTGGACCACTGTGGGCTCTCCACCAATATCCTAGCAAAATATCCCGGCATATCCATGATTCCTACATATTACGCTATTTCACTATCAGCGAGCGGTTCCAGGATGGGCAATATGGCATGAGGCAGAATCATGAGAAATGGTCCAGCACCTACTCCAGTGCCACCTCACATGCACCCTTTAGGGCCCCCTAACACTATCATGTGTGCTCTGTATGCAAGAAACGGTCCACCATGGCGCAGAGTTTATGCAAAACTGTAAAGATCATGGATGCCATAATAGGACTCTGTAAGATTATAGAGGACATACCTGACCTTCCATGCACCATACATAAGGACCCATGTTAAAAATAGGTGTGCCCCTTCCCAAAGCCTGCACTGTGCAGGTGTTGAAAGTGTCTGTGATAACTCATGTATTGGAAGCTAGGAGATTCTACTGCACCAAATTAGAGCATCCTACAGATGTGTGATTCACACCCTCGTACACTTGATGGCTCGAGCAACCATCATCTGCAGCAAAGGATCACTAAGTGTTGCGCTGCCTGCGTAGTGCCACATGTTAACATGGAGGGCACAGTATGGCTTTGTAGGGCTACCATGGAGTCTCTACATCTGACACCACTGTGGAGCAAGGAGGCGGTAGTTCCATGCAACAATAGGACACTGCCTCAAATATGGACTACACAACACATCTTTGCAATGGTTTAACCATCAGCTTGGGATTAATATGACAATTCCCAGGTCCCTGAGCCACAACCCAAGATTGTCATTTCCATCAACACAGAACTATTAATCCATTTCACAAAAACAGGGACATATACTATACCACACAACAAGTCTGAGTCACCACTCAACCTACAACTAACAACTGCCATGGTATATTCCGAACCACTATCAACCTTTACTGACACATCTTCTCTCATTCCTTTGCAGCCGATCAAGGTTACGGCATACACCCATGGGTAATAACTCCATTTGCCAATCCCATAGCAGTGGAAAGTGTGCATATAATAAAGGGTACAGAAGAACACGCAATGTGGTGAAGAGGACATTTGGGCTTCTGGAGTCAAGGTTCAGGTGCCTGGCCCTGACAAGAGGAAGACACTTGTGTGCTCCAACACAGGTATGTAAAATCACACTGGCATGTGCAATCCTCCCTAATATATGTATAAGAACAAATGTTCCCTGGGATGAACAGGTTGACATCCCCAACGAGGAGGAGGATGATAATGGTGCAGCTAATTTGGAGGGGGATCAACAGAACACTGCTGCAGGAGTTCGTAGGAGAGTCCACATAGTACAGCACTTTCATATATAGTAAATGGACTATCATCATCACATTGTAATAAAATACTTTGCACTTGAATCTCCTTGGTGTACTCATTCTCCACTACATATACCATTGGAATGTAACTCAACCCTCAGGGAGCAGGTGAGACACACAATAGTTGCAAGTATGGTAGCAACATCGTTTGTGATGAAAGAGGGTCTACTGCCTCCATTTCATACATCCATGACACACCATTCACAGGCATGTGACTCCTGAAGGCCTAGATCCATGCACCACAACATATAACATGCCGTCAAGTAGGCAAGGTGCTAATTCCTAGCCCGTTCCCCACATCATCACCACGCCTACCAGGATGTATGCAAGGGGGGCATACATAAGGTAAGAGCTGTGATAAAATGGTGTTTAAGTAATGTAGGAACTGAACACTGTCACATCTCAGGGTGATTGCTGCTTTGCCTGCACAGTGCATGTGTGACATGGGGGGACATCATTAGTAACTATGGACCTTCAGTAACTGTACAGGGATTGTAACCTCTGTTAGAGGCAGAGCCTGCACTGTGTATCAGTGGGATTATGTCCTGGCGCTGCCCATGGGCACAACCCTGACACATGGTGGGCTGTACCTCACTTATGGTACACACACGTTGGCTATCGAGTATGCTATAAGTTGCCAGACAAATGAAGCAGCTATGGGTTCTGAATCACTATCCAAACATATGACCCATTGTCATGATCTAACAATTAAATGGGACGATGCACCACACAATAATTGTCTGAGTGGAATGTAGGCAGAGTGTGTTACACTCCCTATGTACTTAAGATGCACACTTTTCACACAAATCTGCTGTCTTGACACATGCCTACAGCAATTCCAGATAAACATGTGAAGAATGATGTACGGGTGTATGTCCTGGGTAACAAAGGGTTTGCTAGTACCAACAATGGTTGACGTGTCAGCATGGTTACCTAGTATGCTCTGTATAACAACATCACACAGCACATAGCAATACACACCACTTATTGTCACTCACATGACACAGCAAGGTAGCAACAGTTACAAATTACCCCATACCTGTTTTGGGCTCCAACATGGCAATCAGTTGTGGGATGTGAAACTATGTCCAGCAATGTCCAAAAATGTCAGAGACCCATCAAAAATGAATGGGAGTAGAGGTAGTGATATATGTTGTATTTGGCTAATGAAAAAAGCAGCACTAAGGTGATTTCACACATCAGTGTCATTCAGTGATGGTAAGAGTTACCTAGGTTGTGGCATGCAGGAATAAATGCAGACCCATGTTCAACAAAGGATGTGGATAGAGATCTGAGAGATACCCACAGATGCTTGGAAATACAACATTGGAGGTCACTTGGAAACAACACAAGTGCTGTGGCAGGTGTAATGCCATGTGTGTGGCACTCATTACATCTCACAAATACCAGCCATGGGACGGTAACTATCATGTAGCCAGTAGTAGAAGATGTGTACATCTACAATTTGCACGTCACATGTTGCATCCTGTCCATGTACGACCAGAGAATGTTGCTGTAGAAGATGTGTACAAAGTGTAAGCAGCCTAAAGAATGGGAGCAATGTAGGAGCCAAAATATACCTTACAAGTAATGCGGTAAAACATGGAGAAGGAACACACATAGATCAATACTGACTGTGCGACACATCAGTGTCTACATGTGAACATCCAACATATGTACAGAGAGGGCGGCCAGGTCAGTACATACCCCAGTCATGTTTGCCACTACCATAACCTGGTAGTTGCCCATCTCATGCCAACATTACAGGAGGCAGTGACAGATAACACCATCTGTCCCCTGGCAAATTCCCAAATTAGAAGTCACAACAGAGATACAACCCCTAACCAAGCTGCCTATGGAAATTACTAAGGACGCCAAATGATCAAACATATGCAACACGTGCAAGTACCCAGTCCTCTGTACATGAGAGGGGAAGGCTGACATCAAGTACCACAGAGGAAAATGTGATCTATTGGTCCGTTTGTTACAATTCTGCATGTGTCTGTCTGCAGGGGACTGTGCATTGCTCTGCTGATTAGCAATCATGAAGAGGCTAGATCCCCACTCAAAACACCCTAACACCACTGCTCTGGCTACATAAACTTATGACATTGTCAGGGGCCTGATGCATGTGCACAGTGGCCTGAGTAATCTGGAGCTCCGTAAAATTGCCCCTTCACAGGCAACCATGGATTTGTGTTGCCATACAAACTCCCACAGTAGTGATGAAGAGTGGGCTGCCATCTATGACAGACTGCAAAACTGCTACACAGTGGTATGCCATTGTACGTGACAATCACAACAAACATGATGTGGACAAATGTGAGTGCCTAGTTGGTGGCATGCACACATATACCACATACCTCAGCACACATGCCACTAAAATGGCTCACGCATGGTCATTTGTATAGGTTTCTGAACAAAAGGCAGCCTACCACAAATGTAAGGGCATATGTATCACAAGATCACTAACTGAAATAAATGACCTACATATGTGTTCCGACATACGGAAACATAGATGGCACTGATATGACTACACAGGCATTTGTCAAAGTCTAACATGTGTCCATGCAGGAAAATAGATATGTGAGGTTTCACATTCCATGAACACACCACTGTGGTTGTATGTTACTGAAATGATACTACACATATCTTTATACACACACACACAGCATATAGCAACCTTCAGTGACAAGTGTTCATAACATCTCCTGCACCTAAGATGCATGGGGAACTATATGTCACACGTGTAGCAGAGCATCATGAAGGCAAAACCAACAACACACCACAGAGTGGACACACATGCACACGCCAATTGCAAGGGGCAACGTGATGTCAACCTTGTCCAAGTCCACTGCATCCTCTGAGTACAAATTGTCATGGCTGTCACATGGCTTACCATGTTTTGGACATAGGTAATCATATATTTTGTGTTGTTGGCATGTGTATATTTGAATATCAGACATAACTATGTAGAATGTAGTACTCCCACAAATAAGTGTTCAAACACATATGTACAGTCATAGTACACAAGTGCTAACATGTATGTGGACACAGTGTAATTACGCATGCACATATGCACAAGGTATAAGTAATTGCATGCAGCAGACACATAAACAAACATATAGGTTCAACATACCAATGTCACCATAAAGATATGACGGGATAGTTACACACATGTAGCCATACCATAATGGCAACATTGTTGCTTAGCCCATGTGACATGGTATGTGAATCCGGGTGCACTCAAGGCCTACATTGCAAAATTCCACGCATTTCCATCATGCAAAAAAAATGTATGATGCAAATGGCACAAATCTATATTCTGCAATGCCAGAAAAATTATGCCAGTCCCCTGAGTGTCTATCACACATCCACAGGCCTTTTCAGGCAATGAGAAAAAATTGACACATGACGGTCATGGGTCAAAAATACAGACGCAAATGCCTAAACCTCATACTTTTGTCCTCAGCAAAAAGACACCTGGCCCCTGAGCGTCTGTCGCAAGTCCAAAGGCCTTTTCACGCACAATGGGGAAAAATTGACGCATGACCTTCATGCATCAAAAATGTATACGCATATGCCTATACCATACTTTTCTCTCAAGCAAAAAGACACCTAGCCCCTGAGCATCTATCACACGTAGACAGGCTTTTTCACGCACAACGGGGGAAAAATCGAAGCATGACCGTCATGTGTCAAAAACAATGGCGCATGACTGGAAACGTGACACACAGGCCCAGGGAGTTATGAAACAGGACATGCTGCCTGCATACATGGTACAGTGAGTCCACTTTCACTTCACAGTCTCATTGTCTGTGACTGTGAGGGTGTGTGGAGCTGGTGCTGTTGGTGATTTCGAGTATTTGGAGTGTTTTTGTGCTGTGCCCTGTAGCTGCTGTGTATTTTTTGTCTTTTAATCTGTCTTTTGTATTATAATTGTTCTGTATCTATCACTGTATTGTAGGGTGTTTGTCTGGGGTAGGATAGTTTGTTGGGTAGTTGGGATAGTGTTAGGGTATTTTTTTTCTGCCAACTGCATTTGCAGTGCATGATGTCAGGGAAAGGGAGGATGGCCACGTTGTTGGTCGATGAGCTAGGGGCTTCATTTGGCTGGTACAACATTACGTCCCCATGATGCTTGTACTGAGTGGCCATGTGGTGACAAGCTACTCCACCACCTGAATCGAATTTTTGGCACCGGACGAAATGACCACCAACTGTTGGGCTGACCTCATCACAAGGGAGCAGGATCTGCTGGATCACCTGGGCATAGAGATTGGTGGAGCAGTTGGTAAGTATCCCTTTCCAGACTAAGGCCCTCATTATGACATTGGCGGTAAGTGCCACTTACTGCCATGCTGACTGCCGCCAACATACCGCAACGGCGGCGGTATATCGCTACCCATATTATGAACCCACACATAGCAATCCGTCACTACACAGACACACACAAGTCCACCAGCCCAAAGGTCAGTGATAAAGTGGTGGTCCCAAAACCCACACCGTTACGCCAACAGACCAACACCCACAATATTATGACCCACGAATCACCGTGGTGGACATTCAACCGTGGTAAACCATAGGCGGTACATGCTGCAGCACTCAAAATACACACACAGATACAAAAGAACACCACATTGGACAATTCAAACTACACACACCTGACACACATTCACACCCCACACCCACACGCCCAAACCACTATAAAACACACACCCACATTACCCATATCCCTTTACAACTAACAAAAATTGCCACTAGAGAGAATTACAGCAATAGCACCACAGAACACCATCACCCATACACCATCCATGCACTTCACACACCCCAACACATCACCCTGTCGAAGCCACCTCAGATGTAAATCAGATCCAGACAATTCAGGATACAAACCACAGACCAGCCCGCTCTTCCTTAGATAAAGTTTAATAAGAAATACGTGTACCAAGAGACTGAGCAGCCTAAGTCCATCTCAAACAGTCTAAAAGAGGAAGTAATACATGATCTTTCATACAATTAAACCGCAAGCACATTAATACATTTCATTGGTTCTTGATACCGACACATGATCAAATTTGTAATAGAGCACAGGTGATTTATCACTTATTCTTCATAATGCACCATATAAGGGTTAAGATCATAGACAAGGAACTTGCACAAAATGTCCTATGAATCTAATAGCGCATGATACATATATATTAAGAGAAATAGGAACAATAAGTGCCTACGTTAGAACTTTTGAAAGTGAGGATTGCTCAAGCTAGCATGCAGTGATGTGTCATGATGGCTGTAACATTGGCAAGCCTTGCAGTGTAATGCGTTCCAGGAGAGATGAACACATCTCAAAGGCCTAGCTAATCTAGCATTATACGTGTTCAACAGAAGCAGGCCCAACTGTCATTGTGTATCACAGGGCCCACTAGGCCGAAGTTGGCACCAATGAGAAATGTGATTCAACAACCCCACACACCCTCACACACACAACTCACACGACAACCATGGCACCACAAAGACACCCCAGGTTCTCAGAGGAGGAGCTAAGGATCATGGTGGAGGAAATCATCCAGGTAGAGCCACAGCTATTCGGATCACAGGTGGAGCAGACATCCATCGCTAGGAAGTTGGAGCTATAGCGGAGAATCGTGGACAGGGTCAATGCCGTGGGACATCACCCAAGAACAAGGGATGACATCAGGAAGAGGTGGTACGACCTACGGGGGAAGGTGCGTTCCGTGGTTGCAAGACACCAGATAGCAGTACAGAGGACTGGCGGTGGACCCCCACCTCCTCCCCACAACTAACAACATGGGAGGAGCAAGTCTTGGAAATAGTGCATCCTGAGGGCCTGGCAGGAGTAGCTGGAGGACTGGACTCTGGTCAGTCAAATCTCTATTACTATCACCCCCTGCGTGCATGCATTCACATACCACCACCCCTACCCTCACCCCATCACCCCACCACCCCACATACACCCCACCATCACAACCCACCTATCCCAAACCCAGGACTGCATGCACCACCAGTGCATGGACACCACTCACAGCTCTGCACGGACACCCATCACCACAGCATACACACTAGAGAGAATCACCAATCCCACAAAATAACTACTTGCCCAAGGCAAAGCTGACAGGGCACTCACAACCATAGAGGCCAACACGCCCATGCACAAGATGTCACAAGCAGAAACAATAACACTGCGTTTACATCCCCACACAATGTCACTGGAGAGGAGGTGCCAGCAACATCCAGTCCCCCCCAGAAGAGGCCCACAGTGATGACAGCATCTCTGGATCAGGATCATCAACCTGGCCCATCAGGGACCTCCGTACAATCGGTTATCCAGGCACCGTCCCATACCACCACAGAGCTTCCCCCTCAGGAAACACCACCACAACACCGACCCACCGGGCCCAAGCCTCTGTCCCCAGGACACGTCAATCAGCAGTGTGTCCACCATTACATGGACCCCAGGCCACCCCACAAACACAGGATCATCAGGGACCTGGGGTCAGTGGCAGTGGGCACACGGTTCAGGGGACAGAGGCACAGGACAATGGGGAAGCTGGGAGGACTGCTCTGCTACAAGGGGGGGAGGACAGGCCCAGGGAACCGACTCTCCACGAGGCACTCACCAACATCCTGGGAGCATACCACCATTCCCAGGAGACGATTGGGCCAGATACTGGCCAAGTTACAGGAGACCCAGCGGCTGCAGGAGGGAAAATACCTGGGGATAAGGGAGGACCTGAGGGACATCCACACCACCCAGGTCACCATTGTAGGGGTGCTGGTAGACATGGCCAACACCATGAGGGAGACAGTGGCACACCACAGGGCCCCAGACACTAGCCACACCGATGAACAGCCCTCTACCTCCGCTGACGCTAGTGGACAGGAGGCTCTGCCACAGAAACAACAGGCAACCCGCACCCCCCCCCTGCAGAAGGAGAACCACCCAGCAAATAGTCCCTGCAATCCAGGCAGAAGCCAGAGAACATTGCCAAGACCCCCACCAGGAAATAAGACTCTCCTGATTGTCACCTTTGTGTCCCACTCTGTCACCCTGTCGAACTTCAACTGCCCTTGCTCCATTTCCTATGCCCCCTTGGACAATGCAACTGTGATACAAATAGACTGGACTCTATCCTGGACTCTCCTCCACCAACCCCCAACCTATAGCAATACCCCATCCACTTATTAGCACATGAATCAACATCCTTGTAAAAAATACAAGTAATGAGTCTGTCAAGTGATTGAACTATGTATTCGTTTCACAATCTGTAGACATTACAATTCAACTTTACAGTAATGCATACTTAGGTATGACCTGTACTTTGCTGCAGTCAATACACCAGTGGCCAGAGTTGGGCACAGATATCTGTAAATGGACATGTCAAAGGGTACAGTAAGTGGCCATAGTAGTGGGAATATCAGCCTGCCAGTGAAAATTTACAATTCAAAACTGCAATGGAAGGTGAAGTTACAGTGTCTTACCTATGTGTCACTGGAAGTACTGGTGAATGATTGCTGTTCTGTTGTCCACATCCTCTGCCTCATCTTCATCACTGTCCACAGGGTCCACTGCTGCCACATGCCCATCTCCAGCCTCATCCTCCTGCAGAAAAGGCACCTGGCGATGTAAGGCAAGGTTCTGCATCATGCAACATGCCACGATGATCTGGCACACTTTCTTGGGTGAGTAGCACAGGGAACCACCTGTTAGATGGAGGCACTGAAACCTGGCCTTCAGGAGGCCAAAGGTTCGCTCTATAATTCTTCTTGTTCGCCCATGTGCCTCATTGTAACGTTCCTCTGCCCTTGTCCAGGGATTCCTCACTGGGGTCATTAGCCATGAGAGGTTGGGGTAACCAGGGTCACCTGTGTAGGAGGCTGGCCTGGCTTGTAGTGGGTACCAGAGGTACTTTCATCTTGTGCCAGGTGCACTTATCCCATTATTAGTGTAGAAGAGGTGTTTCTAGCAGCTTAGACTGATAGAAGGTAGCTATGGCAAAGCAGTTTAGGCTGAACAAGGAGACATGTAAAGCTACTACTATAGCACTGGTGTCATATGCACAATATCATAAGAAAACACAATACACAGAGTTACTAAAAATAAAGGTACTTTATTTTTATGACAATATGCCAAAAGTATCTCAGTGAGTACCCTCAGTATGAGGCTAAGATACATACACAAGATATATGTACACAAACCAAACTTAGGTAAGTAATAGCAAGAAAAGTAATGCAAACAGTGTAGAATTACAATAGATTGCAATAGGAGCACATAGGTATAGGGGCAACACAAACCACATACTTCAAAAGTGGAATGCGAAACACGAACGGACCCCAAACCTATGTGAGCTTGTAGAGGGTCGCTGGGACTGTAAGAAAACAGTGAGGGTTAGAAAAATAGCCCACCCCAAGACCTTGAAAGGTAGGTGTAAAGTGCACCTACTACCCTCAGAAAGCACAGAAGTCATGATAGGGGGATTCTGCAGGAAGAACAAACACCAGCAATACAACAACAGTGGATTTCCGGACCTGAGTACCTGTAAGACAAGGGTACCAAGTCCAATAGTCGTGACAGTGTCGAGAGTGGGCAGGAGCCCAGGAAATGCCAGCTGAGGGTGCAAGGAAGCTGCCACCGGTTGGAAGAAGCTTGGAGTTCTGCAATAAAGAAGAGGACTAGGAACTTCTCCTTTGGAGGATGGATGTCCCACATCACGATGAAGCTTGCAGAGGTGTTCCCACGCAGAAAGACCACAAACAAGTCTTGCTAGCTGCAAGGGTTGCGGTAGAGGTTTTTGGGTGCCGCTGTGTCCCAGGAGGGACCAGGATGTTGCCACTTGGAGGAGGAGACAGAGGGGACACCCAGCAACTCAGGGGGCCCTCACAGAAGCAGGCAGCACACAAAAAAGTACCTGAACAGGCACTTGGAAGGAAACTGAACTGGAGTCCACGCGAAGTCACAAAAGGGAGTCCCACAACGCCGGAGGACAACTCAGAAGGTTGTGCACTGCAGGATAGAGTGTCGGGGACCCAGACTTGGCTGGGCATGAAGGAAATCCTGGAAGAGTGTACAGGAGCCGGAGCAGCTGCAAATCACGCGGTACCCAGCAATGCAGTCTAGCGTGGGGAGGCAAGGACTTACCTCCACCAAACTTCAACTGAAGAGTCACTGGACTGTGGGAGTCACTTGGACATAGTTGCTGAGTTCCAGGGATCATCAGGATGAGAGGGGACCCAGAGGACCAGTGTTGCAGTCTTTTGGTGCCTGCGTTAGAAGGGGGAAGATTCCGTCGACCCACGGGAGATTTCTTCAGAGCTCCTGGTGCAGGGTGAAGGCAGGCTACCCCCAGAGCATGCACCACCTGGAAACAGTTGAGAAAGCCAGCAGGATGAGGCGATACAAGGTTGCTAGTAGTCATCTTGCTACTTTGTTGCGGTTTTGCAGGCGTCCTGAGCAGTCAGCGGTCGATCCTTTGGTAGAAAGTGAAGAGGGAGATGCAGAGGAACTCTGGTGAGCTCTTGCATTCGTTATTTAAAGAATTCCCCAAAGCAGAGACCCTAAATAGCCAGAAAAGGAGGTTTGGCTACCAACAAAGGAGGATTGGCTACCAAGACAGGTAAGAGCCTATCAGAAGGAGTCTCTGACGTCACCTGCTGGCACTGGCCACTCAGAGCAGTCCAGTGTGCCCCCTGCACCTCTAAATCCAAGATGGCAGAGGTCTGGGACACACTGGAGGAGCTCTGGGCACCTCCCCTGGGAGGTGCAGGTCAGGGGATTGGTCACTCCCCTTTCCTTTGTCCAGTTTCGTGCCAGAGCAGGGCTGGGGGATCCCTGAACCGGTGTAGAGTGGCTTATGCAGAGATGGGCACCATCTGTGCCCATCAAAGCATTTCCAGAGGCTGGGGGAGGCTACTGCCTGGACCCCAGGAGGGCAGAAACCTGTCTGAGGGGTTGGCAGCAGCAGCAGCTGCAGTGGAGACCCCGGAAAGGCAGTTTGGCAGTACCCGGGTACTGTGCTAGAGACCCGGGGGATCATGGCATTGGGGTGAAAATTCCATGATCTTAGACATGTTACATAGCCATGTTCGGAGTTACCATTGTGTCACTATACATAGGTAGTGACCTATGTATAGTGCACGCGTGTAATGGTGTCCCCGCACTCACAAAGTCCGGGGAATTTGCCCTGAACGATGTGGGGGCACCTTGGCTAGTGCCAGGGTGCCCACACACTAAGTAACTTTGCACCCAACCTTCACCAGGTGAAGGTTAGACATATAGGTGACATAAGTTACTTAACTGCAGTGGTAAATGGCTGTGAAATAACATGGACGTTATGTCACTCAGGCTGCACTGGCAGGCCTGTGTAAGAATTGTCAGCTCTCCCTATGGGTGGCAAAAGAAATGCTGCAGCCCATATGGATCTCCTGGAACCCCAATACCCTGGGTACCTCAGTACCATATACTAGGGAATTATATGGGTGTACCAGTATGCCAATGTGAATTGGTAAATTTAGTCACTAGCCTGTTAGTGACAAATTTGGAAAGCAGAGAGAGCATAACCACTGAGGTTCTGGTTAGCAGAGATTCAGTGAGACAGTTAGGCATCACACAGGGAACACATACAGGGCACATACTTATGAGCACTGGGGCCCTGCCTGGCAGGGTCCCAGTGACACATACACTAAAACAACATATATACAGTGAAATATGGGGGTAACATGCCAGGCAAGATGGTGCTTTCCTACACAATCCCCCCCCCCCAAACGAAGGACAATAAGACTAGCCATGACCTGATGAGTCTTCATTGTCTAAGTGGAAATATCTGGAGAGTTCACCTGCATTGGAGTGGGTACTCCCAGGTCTATGTTCCACTGTATAGTCCATTCCCTGTAGAGATATGGACCACCTCAACAATTTAGGGTTTTCACCTTTCATTTGTTTTAGCCTAAGTAGAGGTTTGTGGTCTGTCTGAACAATAAAGTGAGTGCCAAACAGGTATGGCCTCAACTTTTTCAGTGCCCAGACCACAGCAAAGGCCTCCCTCTCAATGGCAGACCAAAGCTTTTCTCTAGGGGTCAACCTGATAAAAGCAACTGGTTGATCCTGGCCCTCAAAATTCACTTGTGATAAGATTGCCCCTACCCCTAATTCAGATGCATCAGTTTGAACAATGAATTTCTTGGAGTGACATGGGCTTTTTTGGGACAGGTGCAGAGCACATGGCCTGTTTGAGCTCCTTAAAAGCTTTCTTACAGCTAGCTGTCCATAATACCTTTTAAGGCATCTTCTTACTTGTGATATCATTAAGAGGGGCTGCTATGGAGCCATAGTTTTTAGTGAATCTCTTGTAATACCCAGTGAGGCTAAGAAGGCTCTGACCTGGGTCTGAGTTGTGGGGGGAACCCAATCCATGATTGTCTGGATTTTTCCCTGAAGTGGTGCAATCTGTTCTCCACCTACCAGGTGTCCCAGATAAACCACCTTTCCCTGCCCTATCTGGCACTTTGAGGCCTTGATAGTGAGGCCTGCCTTTTGCAGGGCCTCTAAAACTTTCCACAGGTGGACCTGGTGCTCATCCCAGGTGGAGCTAAAGACATCTATATAATCTAGTTATGCTGCACTAAAAGCCTCCTATCCTTGTAGGACTGTGTTCACCAACCTCTGAAAAGTGGCAGGTGCATTTTTCAAACCAAAGGGCATCACTGTAAATTGGTAGTGCCCTCCTATAGTTGAAAATGCAGTCTTAGGTTTAGCATCCTCAGCCAATTTGATCTGCCAATACCTTGCAGTCAAATCAAAGGTGCTAAGATACTTGGCAGATGCCAGTGTATCAATGAGATCATCTGCCCTGGGTATAGGGTGAGCATCAGTTTTTGTTACCTGATTGAGACCTCTGTAGTCTACACAAAACCTCATCTCCCTTTTTCCATCTTTTGAGTGAGGCTTTGGTACAAGCACCACAGGACTCGCCCATGGGGTTTCAGAAGGTTCAATCACTCCCAGATCAAGCATTTTCTGCACCTCTTGTTTTATGCAGTCTCTGACATGGTCAGGCTGCCTATAAATCTTACTCTTGACAGGCAAGCTGTCACCAGTATCAATTGTGTGTTCACATCAGGATGTTGTACCTGGCACAATTGGAAAGAGGTCAGAAAATTGTCCAAGGAGATTTATGCAGTTGTCTTTCTGATCTGCAGTCAGACAATCTGCCAAAACTACTCCCTCCACTAAAGCATCAGTTTCAGTGGTGGAAAAGAGATCAGGGAGAGGGTCACTCTCTTCTTCCTGTCCCTCATCTGTTGCCATGGGCAGGGTGAGATCAGCCCTGTCATAGTAGGGTTTTAGGCGGTTGACATGAATCACTCTAAGGGGACTCCTGGAAGTGCCCAGGTCTAAAAGATAGGTAACCTCACCCTTTTTCTCAACAATTAGATGGGGTCCACTCCATTTGTCCTGAAGTGCTCTTGGGGCCACAGGCTCCAATACCCACACCTTCTGTTCTGGTTGGTACTGAATCAGAACAGCCTTCTGGTCATGCCATTGCTTCTGGAGCCTTTTTCATGTACTCACCTATTCTGGATCTTAGGCCAAGTACATAGTCCACTATGCCCTGTTTGGGAGCTTTTAAAGGTTGTTCCGAACCCTCCTTCACAAGTGTTAGTAAACCTCTTACAGGGTGTCCAAAGAGGAGTTCAAAGGGGCTGAAGCCCACTCCTTTCTGGGGTACCTCCCTGTAAGCAAAAAGGAGGCAAGGTAACAGGACATCCCATCTCCTCCTGAGTTTTTCAGGGAGTCCCATTACCATACCTTTGAGAGTTTTATTAAACCTCTCTACCAGTCCATTAGTCTGTGGATGATAAGGAGTGGTGAATGTGTAGGTTACACCACATTCCTTCCACATTGCTTTCAAGTATGCAGACATGAAGTTGCTACCCCTGTGTGATACAACCTCTATAGGGAAACCCACCCTGGAAAAGATTCCCAGGAGGGCCTTTGCCACTGCAGGTGCTGTAGTGGTCCTTAGAGGAATTGCTTCAGGATATCTTGTGCATGGTCCACAACCACCAAGATAAACCTATTGCCTGAAGCAGTAAGAGGGTCAAGGGGGGCAACTATCTCAACCCCTACCCTTTCAAAGGGCACCCCAACCACAGGCAGTGGAATAAGGGGAGCCTTTGGAGTGCCAACAGTCTTGCCACTGGCTTGGCAGGTCACACAAAAATCTTTAGTGTCCTTTGACATCCTAGGCCAGTGAAACAGGGGGACAAGCCTTTCCCATGTTTTGATCTGGCCCAAATGCCCAGCCAAAGGAATGTCATGTGCAAGAGTTAGGAGGAACTGCAGGGGAATGACCAATCTCCTGGCTGCTCCAGGCTTTGGGTCCCTTGCCTCGGTGTACAAGAGGTTGTCCTCCCAGTAAACTCTATGGGGGTCATTACAACATTGACGGTAAAAGTCGCTTACCGCCGTGCAGAAGACCGCCAATACACCGCCGCGGCCGCGGTAGAACTCCAAAGCTATTATGACACACAGCTCGGAATCCGCCGAAATTCAGACACCCACACAACACCGCCACACCAAAGGTCAGCGATAAACATGCGGAAACAAATCCTCCACCTCCACGCCAACAGAAACACGCCCATGCTATTACGACCCACGAATCCACGCGGCGATCTTTCAACCGTGGTATTCCATTGGTGGTACACACCGGCGCGCTCAAAATACACACACATCTACAAAACACCGCCACATTGGACAATTTAAAATATACACACCTGATACACATACAAACAACACTCCCACACACCCAACACAATATAAAACACACGCCCACATCACCCACAAACCCCTACGACCACAAATTCTGAAAGAAGCACAGAGAGACAGCACAGCAATTGACAACCCCATCACCCAGAGGCACAAAACACCATCACCCACACAACATCCACGCACAAAACACCACACACCACTACACTCACCACCCCACACATCACCCACACCACCCCATGTCACGCCAAAGACACCCCCGCTTCTTCGAGGAGGAGCTCAGGGTCATGGTGGAGGAAATCGTCCGGGTAGAGCCACAGCTATTTGGCTCACAGGTACAGCACACATCAATAGCCAGGAAGATGGAGCTATGGCGCAGAATAGTGGACAGGGTGAACGCCGTGGGACACCACCCAAGAAATAGGGAGGACATCAGGAAGAGGTGGAACGACCTACGGGGGAAGGTGCGTTCCACGGTCTCCAGGCACAACATCGCGGTACAGCGGACTGGCGGCGGACCCCCACCTCCTCCCCCACAACTAACAACATGGGAGGAGCAAGTCTTGACCATCCTGCATCCTGAGGGCCTCGGAGGAGTCGGTGGAGGATGGGACACTGGTAAGTCAAATCTTAACTATCAGATCCCCAACCCTACCTGCATGCTATCACACACCCTCACCCTCACACCCTCCCCTATCACTCCAACTCATCACTAATGTACCCATAACACAAACCACTCATCCCAACACCAAGCCCTGCATGACACAACTAAGCATGGTCACCCCTCATCAAAGCATGCTCACTGCACATACCCAGAACACCCCCCCAACCATCATCACACAAGCCCCCACACAGGAATGCTTGCACTGGGGATCACGCACACCCACCCATTGCACACCATTACACACACACATGCAATAATCATGCTCTTATGCCCCTGCAGGAACCAGAAGGACCGTCACCACACCAGACGGTCCGGACAACACCACTCCACCCACAGAAGAGGCCCACAGTGACGAGAGCAGCTCTGCCCTACTGGATCTTGATGACCAGCCCGGACCATCGTGGGCCTCAGGACAGTCGGTTCCCCTTGCACAGGCACAGCCCAACACCGACCTTCCACCCTCTGGTAACACCAGCACAGCACCCACCCAGCGGGCCCAAACCTCCCTATCCAGGACAGGTCAATCAGCAGTGTGTCACCACTACAGGGCACCCAGGATAACCCACCACCCCAACAACAACAGGGACCTGGGGTCAGTGGTAGTGGGCACACAGTCCAGGGGACGGAGGCACAGGAACATAGGGGAACTGGGAGGGCTGCTGTGCGACAGAGGGAGGACAGGCCAAGGGAACCAACTCTCCACGAGGCCCTCTCCTCCATCATGGGAGCGTACCACCACTCCCAGGAGATGATGGCGACGGTCCTGGACAAGTTGCAGGAGACCCTGCGGCTGCAGGAGGAGCAGTATTTGGGGTTCAAGGAGGAGCTCAGAACCATCAGCTCCGCCCTGGGCACCATCGTAGGGGTGCTGAAGGACATACAGCAGACCTTGAGGGACTCCGTGGCACTCCAAGGGGCCCCTGACACTAGCCAGGATGATGAAATGGCCACCACCTCCGCCGGCGCTAGTTGACAGGATGCCCCGCCACAGGACCACCACACCAGCACCCCACCCCCTGCAGACGGACAACCACCACGCAAGCGGTCCCTGAGATCCAGGAACAGGACAGAGCAAGATGGCAAGACCCCCGCCAGGAAATAAGACCACCCTGATTGTCCTCCCACTGTCCCACTTTGTTACCCTGTCCATATTCGAACTGCCCCAGCTCCACTTCCTATGCCCAGATGGGCAGTGCACCTGTGAGACTAATAGACTGGACTCTGCCATGGACATTCCTCCACCATCACCCATCACCAATTTACAACCCCCCTTCATTTTTTGAGCACTTAAATAAACACCCTTGAAGCACAAAACAATCTGGAGTCAATCTATGATTTGGTACTTTGTATTATCAATGACAGTGTCATAATGGCTGTACAATTGTAAGGCTAACATACCTATGTCACACATCACAAGCCCTTGAAGGATGCAAGCAGTTTACACGTAGGTTACCACACCTGTGAAACCATAATGAAAGGGTACAACTGAGTTAACAAATAGTGATTGAAATCGAAAAACAGGATAGAGGTAGACGTGTAAAAGTTAATGTAATGTCAAACCAGAAAATGTTCTCACCTGTGTGTCACTGGAAATACTGCTGTATGACTGACTCCCTGTTGTCGATTTCTTCTTCCTCAGCTTCATCCTCATCACTGTCCACAGGCTCCACAGACTGCACAGCTGCTACAACACCGTCATCTGGATCATCCTCCTGCAGAAAAGGCACCTGGCGTTGCAAAGCCAAATTATGCAGCATGGATCAGGCGATGATGATGTCGCACACCTTCTTCGGTGAGTAGAATAGGGATCCACCTGTCATATGGAGTCACCTGAACCTGGCTTTTAGGAGGCCGAAGGTGCGTTCGATCACCCTCCTAGTCCGCCCACGGGCCTCATTGTAGCGTTCCTCTGCCCTGGTCCTGGGATTCCTCACTGGGGTCAATAGCCAAGAAAGGTTGGGGTAACCAGAGTCCCCCAATAGCCATACACAGTGCCTCTGAAGCTGACCCATCATATCAGGGATGCTACTATTCCACAGGATGTAGGCGTCATGCACTGAGCCAGGGAACATAGCATTTAACTGCGAGATGTACTGGTCTGCCAAACAGACCATCTGGACATTCATGGAATGATAACTCTTCCTGTTCCTGTACACCTGTTCACTCCTGTGGGGGGGGACCAGAGCTACATGGGTACCATCAATGGCACCTATGACGTTGGGGATATGTCCAAGGGCATAGAAGTCACCCTTCACTGTAGGCAAATCCTCCACCTGAGGGAAAATGATGTATCTCCTTACGTGTTTCAGCAGGGCAGACAACACTCTGGACAGCACGTTGGAAAACATAGGCTGGGACATCCCTGATGCCATGGCCACTGTTGTCTGAAAAGACCCACTTGCATGGAAATGGAGCACTGACAGCACCTGCACGTCAGAGGGGATTCAAGTCGGATGGCGGATCGGTGACATTAGGTCTGGCTCCAACTGGGTACATAGTTCCTGGATAGTGGCACGGTCAAACCGATAGGTGACGATGACATGTCTTTCTTCCATTGTCAACAGGTCCACCAGCGGTCGGTACACCGGAGGATTCCGCCATCTTCTCATATGTCCCAGCTGACGGTGCCTACGAAGGACAACAGCGAAGAACCAGTCACTATTCCTCCAGGTATGTACCCACAGTTACACACAAGACTACACCACTCACAAAACCCTTCCTGTATGTTTGTTGAGTTTAGGCCTAGCTATGTGTGACGCAGTAGTAAATGAAGCCATGTGGGCCACTGAAATGGCAGCTGCCTGACCTCTAAACTGGGACAATGGGATTGTGGGGTAACTGCGCTGGCGTTGCACACCGTCGCGGTAGGAGGTCGTAGACCGCGGCGCAATGCTGCATTGGTTAACAGTGGACCCTAAGGGTCCCAGGAGCCAATGACCAGGTGCGCCGGCGGTGATGATGCACACCGCCGCGGACGTCACCGCCGCGGACATCACCGCCGTTTTCTATCTGTTCACTCACTAGATACCTGACCTTCGACAGGAGAGGACCTGCACTGCTAGTGCTGCTGTGACTTCGGTCTGGAAGCGACGATGGCTGCTGCGTCTGGGGAAAGGGCCCCTGCCCTCACTGCACAGGAGTTGGAGAAACTTGTGGATGGGGTCCTCCCCCAGTACACGCTACTCTACGGTCCTCCAGACCAACAGGTTAGTACACAGGGAGCACGTTGTATGGGCTAGGCCTGGGTGGAGAGGGCTGGGTGGAAGAGGGAAGGGGGCAGAGTTGATTGACAATGAATGCATGGGAATGAATGGGCCACATGGCCAGAGTAGGGAGGGGGCCACTCACAACGACGGTGCAGTTGGTAATGACTGTTCCTCTTCCCTTGTGCATGTCATGTAGGTCAGCGCCCACCAGAAGAGGGACATCTGGCGTGCAATCGCCAAGGAGGTCCGGATCCTGGGGGCCCACCACAGACGGGGCACCCACTGCCGTAAGAGATGGAAGGACATTTGCCGCTTCAGCAAGAAGACGGCGGAGGCTCAGCTGGGGATGGCCTCCCAACGTGGGAGGGGTGCCCGTCGCACCATGACCCCCCTGATGTTCCGGATCCTGGCGGTGGCCTACCCGGAGTTGGATGGGCGCTTGAGGACATCACAGCACACACAAGGGGGTGAGTACAACCTCAGTCTGCGGACTTTGCGTGCAGTGGAGGTGTCTGGGTGGGGGAGGTGGGCTGTGGGTGTCCCTAGGCCAGGGCGAGTTAGGTAGGCAAGGCCCCTCCGTAATGTAGGCCATGTGGCACTCAACCCCACCTCAGCAGAGTGCCAAGTCTAGGTACAGTTGTCCCTGTGGCATACATTTGCGCAGATGTCCACCATTGCCATGTAGGCCATATCCCAGAATTTGCATGTGCAGAGGGCAGGAGCACGGCGTAATGCAGGTGGCTGCTGCGTCTGTCTTGTCCGCCAATGGTAGCGGTAATCCATGCACTAAAACTCTCATTCTTCTGTCTCCCCCCCTTTTCCTGCTCTCCCTGTCCTTTTGTACATCAGCATCAACAGGCGGAGGTACAGTGGCACCGGAGCACGAGGGAGCTGCATCCCACATGGCCATGGAGGGCCACACCACGGACTCTGAATGCACCAGTGGGACGGAGGGCGAGGGGAGCTTCACGTCGGCCACCGGATCACCAAGCAGCGACACAGACTCGTCCGCCGATGGGAGCTCCCCTGTGGTGGCGGCACCATCTGTGCCCCCCACTTCAACAGGTACAGCCGCCACCTCCCCTACCAGCACCGCCCTCCAAGCAGCCCCTCAGCGTTCGCCCCGTGCCCGCTCACCCAGGAGGGTGGGCATCACCTTCGCCCCAGGCACCTCAAGCCCTGCCCCAGTCACCCCTGCTGCCCTCAGTGAGGAGGCCATTGACCTCCTCAGGTCACTCACTGTTGGGCAGTCTACCATTGTGAATGCCATCCAGGGTGTAGAACGAGAGTTACAACACGGTAATGCATTCCTGGAGGGCATTCATTCTGGTCAGGCTGTCCTTCAGCGAACCCTGCAATCTCTGGCCTCAGCACTGATGGCAGCCATTGTCCCTGTGTCTAGCCTCCCCCCTCAAACTTCCTCCACCCAGACCCAATCCCCTGTACCCCAGCCCATCCCAAGCACACCTACAGACCAGCATGCACACAAGTCAACACCCAAAAGTAGCTCAAGCAAACATAGGCACCACACATCCCACAGTCACTCACACAAGCATCACACCCAGACAGACACAGCAACATCCACTGTTTCCATTGTGTCCCCCTCCTCCTCTTATCCCTCCTACCTCCCAGTCTCGTCTACACACACACCTGCATGCACCACATCTACAGGCACCAGGAATCGCACCAGGACACCCAGCACCACAAGCCACTCACCTGCACTCACCACCTCCACTGACATTTGCACGTCCCCTGTGTCCTCTCCCAGTGTGTCTGTGACGCCCCCTCCCAAAGTACACAAACGCCGGCAATCACTCACGCAACATCCATCCACCTCACGACAGCCTCCTGTACTTGCACCTGCACCCAAAACAGCTAAAGTAACACCTCCGACAACCACCTCCTCTTCCTCCACTCCCAGACCCCCTCCAGCTACCCATCCCAGTGTTCGTCAGAAACTGTCCCTCTGTAAAATTGACCTTTTTGCCCCCACCCCCCTCCTCCAATTCATCAGTCCTGTCGTAGCGCCTCAGCCAAAAAGCCTCCAATACCAGTGGTGCGTGTTCAGGGATTGTGGAGTGCACCGGCCACTAGGGCAGGCAGTAGGACCCGGAGCCAAGGCACTGGCAGACCACCCCCTGTAAAGGTTCTAAAATTGGAGAGTGGACGACAGGACCGTGTTAAGACTCCTGGTGGGACAACAACTGACCTGGGTTCGAAGGGGAATGGAGAGTCAGCTGTGACTCCACCAAAGGTGGGGAAGGGCCAGAGGAAGTCTTGCCAGCCTGTTGTGAGTGTCACGGCGGAGAAGTGCGCCATCATTTCCGGCGGTCCAGACACAACCGCCAGCACCCTCGTCACTGGTCCAGAGTCCACCGCCAGAGTCACAGCCCAGGAGGGCCCAAGTATTGTCACTGGTCCAGAGACCATCGCCGGAGTCACAGCCCAGGAGGGCCCAAGTATCGTCACTGGTCCAGAGACCACCGCCGGAGTCACAGCCCAGGAGGGCCCAAGTTTCGTCACTGGTCCAGAGACCACCGCCGGAGTCACAGCCCAGGAGGGCCCTAGTATCGTCACTGGTCCAGAGACCGCCGCCAGAGTCACAGCCCAGGAGGGCCCAAGTATCGTCACTGGTCCAGGGACCACCGCCAGAGTCACAGCCCAGGAGGGCCCAAGTATCGTCACTGGTCCAGAGACCACCGCCGGAGTCAGTGCCCAGGAGGGCCCAAGTATCGTCACTGGTCCTGAGTCCACCGCCGGAGTCACAGCCCAGGAGGGCCCCGGCTGCCACAGCCCCGCTGGGCAATGATGGAACGTCATGCCACACACCAATGCCCAGTGTAGAGATCGTCATGCCACACACCAATGCCCAGTGTAGGGAACATCATGCCACACACCAATGTCCGTACCAGAACCGCCATGGCAAAGCACCGCTGAACAGTCCAGAACCGCCATGTCAAAGCACCGCTGAACAGGGCAAAGACCGCCATGTCAAAGCACCGCTGAACAGGGCAAAGACCGCCATGGCAAAGGACCGCTGAACAGGGCAAAGACCGCCATGGCAAAGCACCGCTGAACAGGGCAAAGACCGCCATGTCAAAGCACCGCTGAACAGTCCAGAACCGCCATGGCAAAGCACCGCTGAACAGGGCAAAGACCGCCATGTCAAAGCACCGCTGAACAGTCCAGAACCGTCATGGCAAAGCACCGCTGAACAGGGCAAAGACCGCCATGGCAAAGCACCGCTGAACAGTCCAGAACCGCCATGTCAAAGCACCACTGAACAGGGCAAAGACCGCCATGGCAAAGGACCGCTGAACAGGGCAAAGACCGCAATGGCAAAGCACCGCTGAACAGTCCAGAACCGCCATGTCAAAGCACCGCTGAACAGTCCAGAACCGCCATGGCAAAGCACCGCTGAACAGGGCAAAGACCACCATGGCAAAGCACCGCTGAACAGTCCAGAACCGCCATGTCAAAGCACTGCTGAACAGTCCAGAACCGCCATGGCAAAGCACCGCTGAACAGGGCAAAGACCGCCATGGCAAAGCACCACTGAACAGTCCAGAACCGCCATGTCAAAGCACCGCTGAACAGGGCAAAGACCGCCATGTCAAAGCACCGCTGAACAGGGCAAAGACCGCCATGTCAAAGCACCGCTGAACAGGGCAAAGACCGCCATGGCAAAGGACCGCTGAACAGAGCAAAGACCGCCATGGCAAAGCACCGCCATGGTGAAGATCGCTGAACAGGGCAAGCACCGTGTAGGAATGAAAAGGCCGCCACATCAGGCATCCTTATCCCATGTGCAGCTGGGACAGTGACAGGACATGAACTTTCACAGGGGGACTCATCCAGTATGGGCACCAGTCCCACCCAGTACCAGTAGAGAACTGCATCTACTTGAGAGACTGTAGCTTTGCACTCCCCAGGATGGCACAGTGGGCAAGCCACCCACTGTAGAGACTTGAGAGACTGTGGCTTTGCACTCCCCAGGATGGCACAGTGGGCAAGCCACCCACTGTAGAGACTTGAGAGACTGTGGCTTTGCACTCCCCAGGATGGCACAGTGGGCAAACCACCCACTGTAGAGACTTGAGAGACTGTGGCTTTGCACTCCCCAGGATGGCACAGTGGGCAACCCACCCACTTGTGAGACTTGAGAGACTGTGGCTTTGCACTCCCCAGGATACATCAATGGGCATGGTGCCCCGTCGTGGATCTGGCTTCGCATTCATCTGGCTGAGGTGCCCCCCCTTCCCTTCCCCCTGAGGTGCCTGTAGTATTTCTATCTGATGCCCCGGCAGTGTTCTCTCCGATTGTGGTCAGGTGTCGTTTGTGGGCCTCGCCCATGCATTTTTGGACTATTGGTGCACGGACATTGTTATGTACATATCTGCACTACTTCTTGTATTGTATATAATTTTGAGTGATTTTCTAATATATATTTCTGTATATTTTTGTATGACATGTATATTGGCACATTATAATGTTTGACCGAATTTCGCATTGTCTTTTCATTCTTCCGGGGGGATTGTGGGTTGTTACTGTGATTTTTGTGAATGTATTGGTGTGTATGTTGTGATATGCGAGGGTGGGGGTGGGGGTGTTTGGTGGGTGTCCCCCTAACTTTTGCCTCCCCCCTCCCCCGTGTCGTAGGTGCAGTACTCTCCGGTGTCTTCTGCGCCTACGTAGCTGTTGTTCGTAGAGGAGCAGAAAGACAAGGGCAGGGAGTATTTGTAATTCCGGGTCCCTGGAGTCGTCGTTCCTCGTGGGATGTGTTGAGGTGAGCGTTTTCCCATAGCAAAATTGTTTCCGCCGTGTTTTTATCCACGGTGAATCTGCCCCGGAAAAGGTGGCGGATTGGCGGGTTGTAATAGTGTGGGCAGTACATTGTCTCCCGCCTGTCTGTTGGCGGTAACCGCCACGCTGCTTGTCTGTACCGCCGTGGCGGGCGGAGTGTTAAAGTGGCTGTCTTTGTTGGCGGTTTCCGCCAGGGTCATAATTCCCTTTTTTTGTCCGCCGGCCTGTTTGCGGTATTATCGCAGCTTTAACACAGTCCGCCAGGGTTGTAATGACCACCTATGTGAGTCATTGACATCCCCATTTTGCTGCTTGGCAGCTTGCTGTCTGAGACCCTCTAATGTGGGACAGGTTTGCTGTGCCACACTCAGCTCTTCCCTGGCAGGCCCCCCAACACCCAAAAGCTCAGCAGTCTCTGCTGCCAGCTCATCTGGTGAAGGTTCTGCACAGGGAGGAAATTCTTCTTCCTCAGAAGGAGAATCATCTGTAGAGGGAGGGATAGTGGGTAGGGATTTACCCTTGCTACCCCTTGCTGCAGGGAGCACTTGGTCCATTGTTCCAGGATCCAAGTTACCCTGTCCTTTTTGCCTTTTGGCCTGAGCCCTTGTCAAAGCAAAAATATGCCCAGGAATGCCCAGCATTCCTGCATGTGCCTCCAACTCCACTTCTGCCCACGCTGATGTCTCTAAATCATTTCCTAGTAGACAGTCTACAGGTAAATCTGAGGCAACCACAACTTTCTTTGGACCAGTAACCCCCCCTCAGTTGAGATTCACAACAGCCATGGGGTGGCTAAGAGTGTTGTTATGAGCGTCTGTCAATTGGTACTGCTGACCAAATAGGTGTTGTTCAGGGTGGACCAGTTTCTCTATTACCATGGTAAGACTGGCACCTGTGTCCCTGTAGGCCTGAACCTCAACACCATTTATTAGGGGATGTTGCTTGTACTTATCCATATTAAGGGGACAAGCAAACAAGGTGGCCAAATCAATGGAACCTTCAGAGACTAACACAGCCTCTGTGGTCTCCCTAACAAGACCAACCCCAACTACATTACCAATAGGGAGCCCAGCTACTCCCTTGGATTGGCTATTTGTAGGTTTGCTCCCACCACCACTGCTATTACTAGGGGCACTAGAATTTGCAGCAGGGGTTGTGGTAGTGGGAGGTTTGGTGTTTTTCTTTGGACAACTGGAGTCAGTTGTCCAATGGACTTTGACTTACACAAATAACACCAAGGCTTTGTAGGTTGATTATTGGAAGAGGATTTGGACCCACCACCCCCACCAGAGGATTTTTGTGGGCCTGATGAAGACTCAGTTTTACTTTTGTCCCCACCCTTGTCAGAAGACTTACCATCCTTCTTCTTGCCATCCTTGTCATCCCCTGTATGAACATTTCTGTTCACTTTTGTTCTGACCCATTTCTCTGCCTTCTTTCCCAATTCTTGGGGAGAGGTCAGATCTGAGTCCACTAGATATTGGTGTAACAAGTCAGACACACAGTTATTCAGAATATGCTCTCTCAGAATCAGATTATACAGGCTTTCATAGTCAGATACTCTACTGCCATGTAACCACCCCTCCAAGGCCTTCACTGAACAGTCTACAAAGTCTGTCCAGTCTTGTGAGGACTCTTTTCTGGTGTCTCTGAACTTAATCCTGCATTGTTCAGTGGTTAAGCCAAATCCATCCAAGAGTGCATCCTTCAAAACTGCAAATTTTTTAGCATCACTTTCTCTAACAGTAAGGAGCCTAACCCTACCCTTTCCAGTGAAAGATAGCCACAATATAGCACCCCCTTTGAGGGACCCCCTGTACCATACAGGCCCTCTCAAGTGCAGCAAACCACTTGTTTATGTCATCCCCCTCCTTGTAAGGGGGGACTATCTTGTGCAGATTCCTGGAATCATGCTCTCTAACAGGATTACTATCAGGAATACTGCTGCTGCCACCATGGGGTCCTAACCCCAACCTCTGTCTCACCTTCTCAATGTCTAGGGATTCCCTATTTAAGGCCAGCTGTTGCTGTTTAAGCTTCAGTCTGGTCTCTTCAACCCTCAACTTTTTGAGTTCCCTTTCTAACAAGTTATCCTTAGGGTGGGTGGGTTGGGAATGCTTTGACACAGAAGACAGGTTTAGAGGGGGATCTGTCCCTAACTGACTGGCCCCTAGCAACTTGGCCTCTAGGAATAAAGACTTCCCTACTGTGATGGGAACCTCCATTACTACCAACATTACTGGGTGTCCTGTTAGGGGGCAGATCCTGTTCAGAACCCTCCCCACCTCCCTCAAGGAGATCCCCTGAGTCAGAATGGGAACCTTCTATTAACCTCTCATTTTATGTGCCTGCTTGGGACTCATCATTTACCATAATCATGTTAAATAGAAACTCTTTTGTAGGGTTCTTTCCTATCACTAAACCTCTATCTAGGCAGAGACTCCTTAGGCTCTTGTAATTCAAATTGTCATAAGTTGTATTGACCATTTTAAGAGCTGAATCTACCACAGACATGATAGCAAAAGGTTTAGAAATAGCGAGAAGGAAGAAAAAGTTTCAGAACTTTTTAAAGAACAGAGAAAAAAGACTTTTTATAACTTTTAGAAAACTTTTAGAAGTTTTAGAAAACTTTTCATAACTTTGTAAAAAGTTTAAGAGGAAAAAAGCAAAACTTTTTGGTTATGTGTACATACACTGAACTGTTTTGTGTATGATTCTCTTATGAAAAGTACACAATGACAAAGTGGTAAGTAGTTACAAGTACTTATCCTACCGCTGCACAACCAATGTAGGAGGCTGGCCTGGCTTGTAGTGGGTACCAGAGGTACTTACACCTTGTGCCAGGTCCACTTATCCCTTATTAGTGTAGAAGAGATGTTTCCAGCAGCTTAGACTGATAGAAGGTAGCTATGGCAAAGCAGCTTAGGCTGAACTAGGAGACATGTAAAGCTCCTACTATACCACTGGTGTCATATGCACAATATCATAAGAAAACACAATACACAGAGTTACTAAAAATAAATGTACTTTATGTTTATGACAATATGCCAAAAGTATCTCAGTGAGTACCCTCGGTATGAGGATAAGATATACAGTATACACAAGATATATGTACACAAACCAAACTTAGGTAAGTAATAGCAAGAAAAGTAATGCAAACAGTGTAGAATTACAATAGATTGCAATAGGAGCACATAGGTATAGGGGCAACACAAACCATATACTCCAAAAGTGGAATGCGAACCACGAACGGACCCCAAACCTATGTGAGCTTGTACAGGGTCGCTGGGACTGTAAGAAAACAGTGAGGGTTAGAAAAATAGCCCACCCCAAGACCTTGAAAGGTAGGTTTAAAGTGCACCTACTACCCCCAAACAGAAGTCGTGATAGGGGGATTCTGTAGGAAGAACAAACACCAGCAATGCAACAACAGTGGATTTCTGGACCTGAGTACCTGTAAGACAAGGGTACCAAGTCCAATAGTCGTGACAGTGTCGAGAGTGGGCAGGAGCCCAGGAAATGCCAGCTGAGGGTGCAAGGAAGCTGCCACTGGTTGGAAGAAGCTTGGAGTTCTGCAAGAAAGAAGGGGACTAGGAACTTCTCCTTTGGAGGATGGATGTCCCACATCACGATGAAGCTTTCAGAAGTGTGTCCACGCAGAAAGACCGCAAACAAGCCTTGCTAACTGCAAGGGTCGCAGTAAAGGTTTTTGGGTGCTGCTGTGGCCCAGGAGGGACCAGGATGTTGCCACTTGGAGGAGGAGACAGAGGGTGCACCCAGCAACTCTGAGAGCCCTTACCGAAGCAGGCAGCATACACAAAAATACCTGAACAGACACTTAGAAGGAAAATGAACCGGAGTCCACGCAAAGTCACAAAAGGGAGTCCCACGACGCCGGAGGACAACTCAGAAGGTTGTGCACTGCAGGATAGAGTGTCGGGGACCCAGGCTTGGCTGTGCACAAAGGAAATCCTGGAAGAGTGCACAGGAGCCAGAGCAGATGCAAATCATGCGGTACCCAGCAATTCAGTCTAGCGTGGGGAGGCAAGGACTTACCTCCACCAAACTTGGACTGAAGAGTCACTGGACTGTGGGAGTCACTTGGACAGAGTTACTGAGTTCCAGGGACCACGCTCGTCAGGATGAGAGGGGGCCCAGAGGACCAGTGTTGCAGTCTTTTGGTGCCTGCGTTAGCAGGGGGAATATTCTGTCGACCCACAGGAGATTTCTTCAGAGCTCCTGGTGCAGGGTGAAGCCAGGCTACCTCCAGAGAATACACCACCTGGAAACAGTAGAGAAAGCCGGCAGGATGAGGCGATACAAGGTTGCTAGTAGTCGTCTTGCTACTTTGTTGGGGTTTTGCAGGCGTCCTGAGCAGTCAGCGGTCGATCCTTTGGTAGAAGGTGAAGAGGGAGATGCAGAGGAACTCTGGTGAGCTCTTGCATTTGTTATCTAAAGAATTCCCCAAAGCAGAGACCCTAAATAGCCAGAAAAGGAGGTTTGGCTACCAACAAAGGAGGATTGGCTACCAAGACAGGTAAGAGCCTATCAGAAGGAGTCTCTGACATAACCTGCTGGCACTGGCCACTCAGAGCAGTCCAGTGTGCCCCCAGCACCTCTAAATCCAAGATGGCAGAGGTCTGGGACACACTGGAGGAGCTCTGGGCACCTCCCCTGGGAGGTGCAGGTCAGGGGATTGGTCACTTCCCTTTCCTTTGTCCAGTTTCGCGCCAGAGCAGGGCTGGGGGATCCCTGAACCAGTGTTGACTGGCTTATGCAGAGATGGGCCCCATCTGTGTGCATCAAAGCATTTCCAGAGGCCAGGGGAGGCTACTCCTCCCCAGCCTTCACACCTATTTCCAAAGGGAGAGGATGTAACACCCTCTCTCAGATGAAATCCTTTGTTCTGCCTTCCTCGGCCAGGGCTGCCTGGACCCCAGGAGGGCAGAAACCTGTCTGAGGGGTTGGCAGCAGCAGCAGCTGCAGTGCAGACCCCGGAAAGGCAGTTTGGCAGTACCCGGGTACTGTGCTAGAGACCCGGGGGATCATGGAATTGTCCCCCCAATGCCAGAATGGCATTGGGGGGACAATTCCATGATCTTAGACATGTTACATGGCCATGTTCAGAGTTACCATTGTGATGCTATACATAGGTAGTGACCTATGTATAGTGCACGCGTGTAATGGTGTCCCTGCACTCACAAAGTCCGGGGAATTTGCCCTGAACGATGTGGGGGCACCTTGGCTAGTGCCGGGGTGCCCACACACTAAGTACCTTTGCACCCAACCTGCACCAGGTGAAGGTTAGACATATAGGTGACTTATAAGTTACTTAAGTGCAGTGGTAAATGGCTGTGAAATAACGTGGATGTTATTTCACTCAGGCTGCACTGGCAGGCCTGTGTAAGAATTGTCAGATCTCCCTATGGGTGGCAAAAGAAATGCTGCAGCCCATAGGGATCTCCTGGAACCCCAATACCCTGGGTACCTCAGTACCATATACTAGGGAATTATATGGGTGTACCAGTATGCCAATGTGAATTGGTAAATTTAGTCACTAGCCTGTTAGTGACAAATTTGGAAAGCAGAGAGAGCATAACCACTGAGCCTCATTGAGACAGTTAGGCATCACACAGGGAACACATACAGGGCACATACTTATGAGCACTGGGGCCCTGCCTGGCAGGGTCCCAGTGACACATAGACTAAAACAACATACATACAGTGAAATATGGGGGTAACATGCCAGGCAAGATGGTATTTTCCTACAACCTGCAAATACCGAGCAATACCTGTTAGCCAGACACTAACCCTTAGGACCAACCCCATACCCATACACCAATATATACTGGGTGGGGACCATGGGCTCACCTATTAGCCACACCCTGTGCCTCTGGAGTTGAGCCATCACATTTGGGATGCTGCTATTCCTCAGGATAAAGGCATCATGCACAGACCCAGGATACTTTGCATTCACATGGGAGATGTACTGGTCCGCCAGGCACACTATCTACACATTCATAGAGTCTAAGCTCTTTCAATTTCTGAACACCTGTTCATTTCTCCAGGGGGGGGGGACAAATGCAATATGTTTACCATCAATTGCCCCAATTATGTTGGGGATATGTCCCATTGCATAGAAGTCAGCTTTCACTGTGGCCAAATCCTCCACCTGGGGGATAACAATGTAGCTGTGCATGTGTTTCATAAGGGCAGACAACACTCTGGTCAGCACTATTGAGAACATTGTCTGAGAGATTCCTGCTGCCAAGCCCACTGTCACTTGGAAGGAGCCAGTTGCCAAGAAATGGAGCAAAGATAGGACTTGCACAAGAGGGTGGATCCCAGTGGGGTGACGGATAGCAGAGATCAGGTCTGGCTCCAATAGGGCACACAGCTCTTGGATTGTGGCCCGGTCAAGTCTGTAGGTGAGAATAATGTGCCTGTCCTCCATTGTTGCCAAGTCCACCAGGGGCCTGTACACAGGGGGATGTCTCCATCTCCTATTCATCCTCAGCGGTTGTAATCTAGGGGGCAAAACGATGAGCATCTGGTCAGTTTTCAACATTTCCTAAATGTACAGTGCATTGCATGTTCTGACAGAAACAGTATGTTGATGTATAGGCCCAAATGGTGCCTATGTGTGCTGTGATGCAGTTAGGTGCCATGGCCTGCCCCCCTGAAATGGCGGCCGCCTGACCTGTGTGGATGGACAGGTGAAAATGAGGTAATGCCGCTGACGTTGTGCACCGTTGCAGGAGGCAGTCAAGTGCCGCTGTGCAACTCCTCATTGGTTAACATTGGGCCCTATGGGTTATAGTAGCCAATGGTGATGTACACCGGCGGTGACGGTACACACCGCGGCAGACGTGACCACCATTTTCTGTCTGTTCACTCACTTGCTACCTGACCTTCAACAGGAGAGGACCTACACTGCAAGTGCTGCTGTGACCTGTGCCTACACCGCTGCGGAGTTGGAGAGACTGGTGGATGGGGTCCTACCTAATGCTGTATGGGCCTCCAGACCAACAGGTGAGTACACTGTGAGCACGATGCATGGGGCATGAATGCATGGAGTGCTGTATGTGAGGACCTCTTGTAAGGGGGGTGGTTGAGGGATGCTGGGCTGTGTGCTGCATTTCTGGTGGGCAATGTATGTGCATAAGGGGATGGGAGGGATATGGTGGGCCAGGAGTGTAACAGGCCGGATGGTATGACTGATACCTTTTTCTATGTTTCTTTTTCCACAGGACAGCGCCCATCAGAAAAAGGGTGTATGGCATGCCATCGCCAAGGATGTGCGGACCGTGGGGGTCTACAGCAGGCGGAGCACCCACTGTCACAAACGGTGGGAGGACCTGAGACGCTGGGCACAGAAGACGCCAGAGGCCCAGCTGGGGATGGCCTCGCAACGTTGAAGGGGTGCCCGTCGATCCCTGACCCCCCCCGATGTTCCGCATACTGGCGGTGGTCTATCCGGAGCTGGATGGGCGCTTGAGGGCACCACAGCAGCCACAAGGAGGTGAGTACTGTTCCCAATATACTACTTGTGTGTGGTCGGGTGGTCACTGGGTGGGGATGTGCGCCGGTTTGTGCCCCAAGGCCAAGATTGACATTGCAGGGTAGGTTCCATGTTGGGCAGGGGCTGATGAACTCCACCTCCAACCAAGCTAATGGGAATCCACTACTGGGCAGGGCTCTGTGGGTCTCAGGTATGCTGCAACTGGCGTTAGGTATTACTGTCCATGGCATGGTGACTAGCATTGTGACTGGTAGTACATTGCCTAATGCGTAGGGCTGTTCCCTGTGTGTTATGTACGCCAACGGTGGTGTTGTTCCTGCCATTGACCAAGTGTATCCTCTGTCTCTTCCCCCCCTTTTTGTTTTGACATCCTGTCCTTATGTGCATTACCATCATCTGGTGGAGGAGCAGGGTCACCAGCGACGGAGGGAGCTGCATCCCACATGGCCCAGGAGGACGAATCCACCAACTGTGAGGGCACCAGTGGGACGGAGGACAAGGGGAGCACCACAGCAGAGACAGGAGGGGACAGATATCTCCTCCGATGGAAGCTCCCTGGTGGTGGCGGGCACCTCTGTGGCCACCCCAACTACAGGTACAGCCGCCACCCCCTGTACCAGCACCGCCCTCCCAGCAGCCCCTCAGTGAGTTTTCTATGCCCGCTCACCCTGGAAGGTGGGCATCTCCTTCGCCCCAGGCACCTCAGGTCCTGCCCCAGTTAGCCCTGTTGCCCTGAGTGAGGAGGCTATTGACCTTCTACAATCCATTTCTGTTGGGCAGTCAACCATAGTGAATGCCATCCAGGGCCTGGCAGGGCATTTGCAACATACAAATGCATTCCTGGAGGGCATTCACTCTGGCATGGCAGCCCAACATAGACCATTCCAGGCTCTGGCCTCCTCCCTGATGGCAGCCCTTGTCCCTGCCTCTAGCCTCCCCCCTCCAACTTCCTCTACCCAGTTACATTCCCATCAACCCCAACCTATACAAAGTACACATTCAGACCAGCATGCACCCAAGACAAAAGAACAGGAGTGGCTCGTGCAAACACAAGCACCACACATCATCCCACAGGCACTCACACAAACACCATCCAGATGCTGACATAACAACATCCACTGCCTCCACTGTGTCTCTCTCCACCTCGTTGTCCACCTCCCTCCCATTAGCATCTCCACTCACACCTACATTCACTACGTCCACACCCACTGCCTCCATCACTATCATGCCTATCACTGCACGACCCTCACTGGCAGTCACCACACCCACATCCATGTACACGTCCCCTGTGTCCTCTCCCACTGTGTCTGTGCCCCCTCCTCCCAAAGTACACAAACGCAAGCACTCAGACACCCAACAGCCATCCTCCTCACAACAGCATCCAGCCCATGCACCTCCACCCAAACACAGCAGACAGACACCTTCTACAACCACTCCCTCTTCCTCCACTCCCAAACCTTCACCCTCTTCCCGCCCCAGTGTCCCTATGAAGCTTTTCCTCTCCACTGTTGACCTCTTCCCTACCCCTCCCCCCTCCCCGTCCTTCACGTTGGGCCAGGGTGGGCAGAACCCAGGCTAGCACCTCAGCCACCGAGTCCACGGCCACTGTAATTTTGGCAGCTATTGCAGGTGTGAGAGGCTCAAAGGAAACACCCATCCACACTGGCAGTGTGCCTGCAGCAGCTGCCAAGGGGAAGGGCAAGGATGTACCACCAGCTGCCAAGGGCAAGGAGCCACCACCAGCTTACAAGGGGAAGGGCAAGGTTGCACCACCATCTTACAAGGGGAAGGGCAAGGAGGCACCACCAGACGGCAAGGGAAAGTGCAAGGAGGCACCACCAGATGGCAAGGGCAAAGGGCCTGCCCCTGCAGGCAGGAGGGACAGGAGGCCTGGTGCTGTGACTGAATCTGAGCCCCCAACACCAACCATGGCGCTTCCGCCATCCAAGGCTGCAGGGGAAGGGCTGGAGCCTCCCCCCACCACTGCCAGCACCGCCACCAACACCGCCACCTGCACCGCCACCAGCAGCAGCAGCCCCAGTGGGCAGCCATACGAGACTGCAGGGGATGGGCTGGAGCCTCCCCCCGCCACTGCCAGCACCGCCACCAGCACCACAACTGCCACCACTGAGCACCCGTCACCACCGGCGGGCAGTGTGTAGTCCTGCATCAATGGGCTGTTGTGCAGCCTGGGTCCTGCAAATCCAGTGGGTCGGACACCCAGGTGAGAGACTGTGACCTTGCACTCCCCAAGATCTGCACCACAGGGCACAAGACCCCCTCCAGAACCAGTGGAAGAAGGCATCCACTCACCCCATCCTTGCCAGGATGAAGCACACTGGGCACAAAGCCCCCTCCAGAACCAGTGGAAGAAGGCATCCACTAGAGAGACTGTGGCTTTGTACTCCCCCGGACCAAGCAGTGGGCAACCCACCCTCTTGAGAGACTGTGGCTTTGCACTCCCCAGGACCAAGCAGTGGGCAGACCACCCACTTAAGAGAATGTGGCTTTGCACTCCCCAAGACCAAGCAGTGGGCAAACCACCCACTTCAGAGACTGTGGCTTTACACTACCCAGGACCAAGCAGTGGGCAGACCACCCACTTGAGAGACTCTGGCTTTGCACTCCCCAGGACCGAGAACAGGGCATGTTGCCCCCTCCAGGACAAGTGATGTTGTACCATCTTCCGGCTGAGGTGACCCCCGTCCCCCTGAGGTGCCTGGGTATTTTTGACCTGATGCCCCAGCAGTGTTCTCTCCATGTGTTCTTGATGCAGGAGTAAGATGGGGCCTTGGCCTATGTGATGTGGCCCTGTGGCCCACGGACATTAATGGTTGGGCAGTGCCCTTCCATTTGTAGATACGTAAATACTGTTTTGAATTTTGAGGATGTATTTCTAGAATTGTATCTTCTTATACTCACTTCAATCACTTCCTTTTGTCCTTGCATTATTCCTGAGGGGTACGGGATGGATGTGTAATATTGTTGCATCTGTTTGTGTGTATGTTGTTGGGGGTGTTGCGTGTGTGTGTCACTCTCTTTTTCCTCCCCTCCCCTGTGTGCTAGGCGACAGTACTCACTGTGGTCATTGTCGCCGGCGTTGGTATTCCTGGTGTAGGAGGAGGTAGACCAGCATGGGGAACACCTGCAGTTTGGGATCCATGGCGGTGTGGTTCTTCCCTGAGTCTCCAGAGGTGAGTCCTTTGACTTCTGAGATCTGTTTCTGCCCTGCTTTTGTTGTCGTTCGTACCGCCCCGGAAAAGGTGGTGGATAGGCATTTTGTAATACAGTGGGCGGTACATTGTCTTCCGCCTGGCTGTTGCCAGTTACCGCTGCGGTGCTTGTTGCTACAGCCATGGCAGTCGGTATGTTAAAATGTCTGTCTGTGTTAGCGATTTCTGCCGTGGTCATAATTCCATTTTTTTAACCGCCGGCTTGTTGGCGGTATTACCGCCGCTTTATCACCGACCGCCAGGTTTGTAATGAGGGCCTAAGTCCCTTATTTGCATGTGCATGACAGGTGCTGATACGGTTGAGTGCAGCATGCCATGTTTAAGGATCTGGACATGTTGTGTACTGCGTGTATGAAGAGCCCCAGCGCCACCTTACGGCTGCCATTATAATATACAATAATGAAGCCGAGGTAGGGCAGATGTACCACCTTCCCTGGCCAACCATTACAAAGTGTTGTGATGCATGCATGGGGCAACTCTGTTTTGAGCAGCACAACATAAGGTCTGCACCATGCATCATGTATGGGAGGTGGGCCCAATACCTGTTAGGGAGGCAAATGTACTAGCCTCTGGGAAAAATTAGAAATATGTAAACCCCATTTTCCATGCACTTTGAACGGCAGCTGAGAGCAGATGTTATACTGGAGGATATAAATGTATCTGCCCCTATGTTTTCAGCAGAAGTCATGATGTTTTGTTGCACCTCCTGTTGAGTACATCATTTTCCTCCATATAAATAGATACAGTTGGACCTTACCTGCATCATGCTGTGCCTTAATGCTCATTAGGCGCACACAACGTGGGGGCAAGGGGTCCACTGAGGGCCACAAAGACTGTAGTGATGCACTTGTTGTTGCACCACTTTCGCTCATACTGCCCCTTTTTGTCATTGGCCAAGGCCATGTTGCGGAGCTTGACTATGCACTGGGTCCAGACTACTACTACTTTTGTTTTCTTGTACATTATGTATCACATACACCCCAAACTATGGGGGTGATTTTAACCTTGGCGGACGGCGGAGGCCGTCCGCCAAGGTACCGCTGTGAAATGACCGCACCGCGGTCAAAAGACCGCGGCGGCCATTTAAACATTTCCTCTGGGCCGGCGGGCGCTCTCCGAAAGAGCGCCCGCCGGCCCAGAGGAAATGCCCCTGCAACGAGGACGCCGGCTCAGAATTGAGCCGGCGTAGTTGCAGGGGTGCGACGGGTGCAGTTGCACCCGTCGCGTATTTCAGTGTCTGCAAAGCAGACACTGAAATACTTTGCGGGGCCCTCTTACGGGGACCCCTGCCGTGCCCATGCCATTGGCATGGGCACGGCAGGGGCCCCCAGGGGCCCCGCGGCACCCCCTACCGCCATCCAGTTCATGGCGGGTTTCCCGCCATGAACAGGATGGCGGTAGGGGCTGTCAGAATCCTCATGGCGGCGGAGCGCGCTCCGCCGCCATGAAGGATTCCCCCGAGCAGCGGTAAGTCGGCGGGAGCCCGCCGACTTGCCGCTTCTGACCACGGCTGAACCGCCGCGGTCAGAATGCTCGTGGGAGCACCGCCAGCCTGTTGGCGGTGCTCCCGTGGTCGGTGGCCCTGGCGGCCACCGGCCGCCAGGGTCAGAATGACCCCCTATGTCTATTACCCCACACACATGTGCTGAATTAGTACCAAAGGCCTGCCGCATCTTACTGACAGTATGGGGCTGCCCTGCATCTGCTCCATCACTGGCACATTACTCAGAAACTTGCACCAATGCATGCATCCTTGGACTACAGAGCAAGTGTTTCTTTGTTGAGGCATATGTCTCTGTGCATGTTCTTATCGTTTCCTGGACAAATAATGGAATACCATGCCAACAATGGCTTACCACAAAGTCTTGGCAATACATCCGTAATTTCAATCAGTCAATGTGCAGGTAGGTACAACTAATTAAACATAAGTAAACTCCCATGGCATTATTGCTCGTGTGTGTGCCTTGTGATGGCATACACATATTAGTAAGTAATAACTAAGGATGTGTCAAAGCATTCCTCAACACTTTTGAATACTCACACAACCCCTGGGCAGTTGTTTGTCAGTTTGCAGTGACAATGAGGTGGATGTCTTTAACATCTGGGGCAGGCTCAAAAGCTATGGGTGTCACTATGGGATGGCCACTGCAACAACCTTTGCATTCCCCTCGGATGCAGTATACAGTGTCATGCAGTCCCATATGATCATGGAGATGTAAAGCTAACAAACACCTGCATGACAATGCCATGTATACATGGTGCAGTGAAAAGCACCACAGAAGTGTCTGGGAAAGTGATGGTGTGTATGTGTCTGGGTCTCCATTATCTGAGACTATGGGGGTCATTCCGACCCCGGCGGGCGGCGGGCACCGCCCGCCGGGCGGAAACCACCCAAACACCGCACCGCGGTCAAATGACCGCGGCGGTGATCACAACTTTCCCGCTGGGCCGGCGGGCGATCTCAAGCAGATCGTCCGCCGGCCCAGTGGGAAAGCCCCAGCAAAGATGAAGCCGGCTCCGAATGGAGCCGGCGGATTTGCTGGGGTGCGACGGGTGCAGTGGCACCCGTCGCGATTTTCAGTGTCTGCTTTGCAGACACTGAAAATCTTAATGGGGCCCTGTTAGGGGGCCCCTGCAGTGCCCATGCCAGTGGCATGGGCACTACAGGGGCCCCCAGGGGCCCCATGACACCCGTTCCCGCCAGCCTCTTTAGGCACAGGCTGGCGGGAAGGGGGTCGGAATCCCCATGGCGGCGCTGCATGCAGCGCCGCCATGGAGGATTCCCTGGGGCAGGGGAAAACCGGCGGGAAACCGCCGGTTCCCCTTTTCTGACCGCGGCTTTACCGCCGCGGTCAGAATTGCCCCGGAAGCACCGCCAGCCTCTTGGCGGTGCTTCCTCTGCCCTCTGCCCTGGCGGTTACAAACCGCCAGGGTCAGAATGAGGGCCTATGTGTGATTGACTGATCATAGATGTTTGTCAGTTGGTCTGATCTACCACTAGGTTGACTTGCTCACTCAGCCTAACAAGTTGATAGTAAACAATGTTGTCCATTAACTGATATGTTCAAAATTCACTAAGCAATATTTTCCATTCATGCATTGAAGGTGGATTTCCACCCTACCTCTTTGGTGAGGTCGCCAGATTTGAAGACCCTGATGCAGCCTGTAAGTGTCATCCTTTGTGTCATGTGTACCAATCCAGGGTTTGGTGTGAGTCAGTCTGATGTGTGAAATGCTATGAATTATGGTTTTGCCTGACCAATGATATGATATCATTGGAATTAGGATGTGACATCATGTCTGTTGGAATGTTGAGCATTGAGAATGGCTTGGTTGCAGCACAAGGGGGAACGTGTGCTGGAATGGAATTGTGGGTTTTAGGAAATTGAACAGCTGGCCACATATTAATTGATGTCTATAATGATAGGTGTCAGAGCAGCTGTTTATGTAAATAGCATGACTGTTGACAACAACTTTGTCACAGCACTATTGACAGCACTGTGTGCCACACATAGCTTACAATTACCCACAAGACGCCAACAGATGTAGGTTATTATAGAGGTCTCTAGGGAGTTTATGTAGGAGACACTTGCACCACAGATGCCTCAGTACCCTTCAGATATAAATTGAGGCTGTAGTGCTGCAAGGACCCATATTGTGCTGGACAACAGTCAATAGTGTACACAATTAGGAGACAACTCAGCTCCAGATGGTTGTGGGAAAAGTCTATGAACTGTCCCAAGCCAGATCTCAGCAGATATCCCAACATGGTCCTGCCACCATGATATTCGTGAGTGATGTAGGTCACATTACATGTGTATATGATGTGAATGCTGGGTTCGTACCTGGTGCTTTTGATGATGTCTGACATGCATGTGCACATGATGTTCAATATATAAGAATAGTGTTACAGCACCCAGTGCAGTGCCAAACTCACTGTGGGCCTAAGGGCACCCATACAGCCACCACGTGTGTGCCGATTTACACATGTAGCATAACATAGCACAGGGTAGGGGGCATTAGTTCTGTAATGTGTAGACAACGATGATGTGCATGTCAGGCTTTGCCCAAACCTTCTTGGGACATTGAATTATTGGTACATGTGGGCACATCATGAGCAATGGTGTGCCCCCTTATAACATATGCTCAGACTAGATCTTAAACCAAGAAACATGACTGAAGATTTACCAAACTTTAGAATAGCCGGTGGGAAGTTTCCAGACACCCTATAAGATGCCCCCCACTTTGCATCCATGGTGACTAGGCAAGCCTTGATGTTTCACCAGGGGTGTCAAAGTTGTGGATTGTATGTAAAGCCCCCCTTATGAACAAGGACACAGGAAATCCAGACTTGTTTGGGGCACGTGATCCTCACACGTTTGATAACACAAATGTTGCTCAAGGACAAATTAGTCCAATCACCTCTGGGCCCTGATGGTCAACAATGGATAGCCGTCATCCCAGTGACATGTCCATGATACCGTAGGGAGCTGGTAGGAAATAGTCATAGATGAGGAGTAAGTCATTGTTGAGGAATGTGTGCTGGACTGCATGTGTCATCTGCAGATGCAGTATACATTATGGGCCTCATTACAACCCTGGGCGTCAAAGACCACCAGGGCTGTTTCGGAGATTGTACCACCAACAGGCTGGCAGTACAATTTTGCTGATTACGACCACGGCCGGCGGTTTCCCGCCACAGTCGTCCCGATGGTTTCCCGCCACAGTCGTCCCGGCGGTTGTAAATCGCCAGGGCAGCGCTGCTTGCCCAGGGGATTACGAGTCTCCTTCGCGCCAGCCTGTCCATGGTGGTAGGAACCGCCATGGAAAGGCTGGCGGGAAGTGGAGTCGCGGGGCCCCTGGGGGCCCCTGCACTGCCCATGCACTTGGCATGGGCAGTGCAGGGAACCCCTGGCACAGCCCCACACTGCTGTAGCTGCACCCGTTGCACCCGTCACATGGCCGCAACAACGCCAGCTCCATTAGGAGCCGGCTCCCATGTTGCGGCCGACATCCCCGCCGGCCCAGCGAGGATGTCATAATGGGCACGGCGGGAGAGTGGCTGCATTGGCAGCCGCACGGCGGTTACACCTTGGCAGGCGGCAGTTGCCGTCCGCCAAGGTTGTAATGAGGCCCTATATGTCTGTTCAACCTCCACTCACTGATGTATGTGATGCTTGATTCTCCTCATTTTTCAGCTGCCAATATGACACCTGAGCAATGGCATGCATACTACAAAAGGGCTGAAAGGTACAGGCGCATTTTGGAAGTGGATGCCGGATACCACAGGATGGGAAGGAGGTTCCCCAAGAAAAAGGCCACTGTAGGGAATGGTGTGCGTTCGCACATGAGGGACCTCCACAGCAGCCGCAGAAGAAGAAGGACAATTTGGGGAAAACATCAAGGGTGCAGGGGGCCTCTGCAGGTCCAAACCTCTTCATGTCAGCTACACCTGTAAGAAGCTAGGCAGCTGTGCATCCACCTGCTGCGGCCATGAGCAACCAATTTGAAAGGGACATGAGACAGGACATGGCCAGCATAATGGAAAGACAGTGCCAAGAACAAGAAGATGTTAACGTCCATAAAAAAATTTAAAAAAATATAAAAAGCTAGTTCTTTCCCCTCCCTTTTACTGTTGTAAATAGTTTTAGATTGGGGTTTAGATGGGTAGTTTTAGGCTAGTGCAGTAGTGTAGGGTAGGCATAGGTTAGATTAAGTCAAGTAAGGGGGTGGGATTTAGTACATTTTGTTATGGGGGTCATGTTGGGGTATTTGCGCATTAAAAAACAAAAACAAATATATATATATATATATATATATATATATATATATATATATATATATATATATATTTGTTTGGGCCATAGGTTAAGTTAGTACATGTGTAGTCATAGTTTATGTTGTCGTACTTGTATCTTGTCTATTAAGGGGGATGGGGGGACAATGTTTAGAGTGTGGTGTTACATATGTAAGATACGTTTAGAATAGGTTAGATAGGTGCAGTTGTAAGTTGAAATAAGTTAGAATAGGTTAGTTTAGTGTAGGGTAGTTTTTAGGATAGTATTAGGTATATGGTTATTAATATTTTACAATAGATTATGTTAGTATAAGTCTAGTTTTTTTCACAGTTGATTGAGTGTCTGGGGGTTCTTATGTGTGTACTGGCCAAGTTGGAGGAATGGCCTAGGGTATACTCACTGTCTTGATTTCCAAGGATTACCATGTGAATCGCCTATGACCAAGGAGCTGTCAGATTGGCTTCTAAATAACATCAGCTAGTCCATCCGTTTGCCCTCCACTGTTCCAGCCATTCACAATTTGTATGTATACTTGATCTTGGACAGGTAAGTATGGAACTTCAACTGTCGTTGGTGGGGTCTTGCAGTTTCATTATTGGCAAGTGTGGCACATCTGACAACAGACAAAATTGGAACTGTATCTTGCAACACTGACAGGTGCCCATCACTGATGAGGTTAGCTTCTTCTGAACCACACAAATTAGTTGTGCTGGTACTCCCATCTGGGTAAATTACCATTGACTTGGTTCAGAGCCATACATGCCTATGTAAACTTCCAAGGATATCTGTTCAATATTTGTATAGAATACTGAGTAAGTTGGTTGTAGCCGACAACACCATCATTCACCTTTCTCATGTTAGGATCCAAGTGTGTGGCTTTGTGTCGGACAGTAATGCACTCATGTAATGATGTTCTATACTCATTGACATGGATTCACACAATGCAATCATTTAGCTGAGTAGAAGGATCACAGTAAACATAGAAATGCTACATGTATACAAGGTGCTGTATTTACAGGTGCAAGTGTATTTTCGAATGCTGTTCAATGTCCAGTTCACAGACCCCATGAGTGAACTTTAGCCATGTGTCAGAGTTCAGGGATGAGGGACATGTCATGAGACATGGTTATGAGAAGTGTGCATTAGTGAGGAGGTCAAAAGTTGCCAATTGGTAAGAATGGAGACAATGGCAATACATAGCAGACAAGTCAACAGTGGTTGGGTGCAGAGAGCACATTTCCTACTGTCACAACACTGGCATGATCTTAAGCCCAGAACTAAGGAGATACTGTCCATGTGGCACAGACTGGTGCTACCAAGTGCTTTTCCTTGTGAATGTTATTCCTTCCACATCTTCATCCTCTGAGGTGTGTGGTGCCTCCTGTGCCATGGTTGGTGCTGGTGTAGAGTTAGAGGGGGCCGCACACACATCAGGGGATAGAGATGTGGAGTCAAAGGTCCCGGCAGCTGCCATTTGTGGGAACACATAAGGCATCACTGCAGCAAGGAGGGACTGCTGATTTTTCAACACCGCAACAACATCATGGTGGTAGGCAGCCATGTTTTCCCTGAGGGAGGCCGCATCCCGCTGTATGGACTCCAGGGTAGTCTGCATAGCCCCCAGCCTGTTCTCTGTTATGCTACTGCCAGTTTGGGCGGGCAATTGTTGTAGCCTCTGCCTCAAGACAGTAGGTATGCCGGCCTGGGACTGCTGAAGTCCACGGAGCGGGCATTGGATGTCTCTGATGCCAGCTGCATTGTCTTTAATTGGACTGAGGCACCTCTGCACTCCCTCTAGACTGCCGACCATGGTCTCTATCCCCACCCACACCTGATTGACCAGCTCCTGCTGGACTCCTACCACTGTCCTCTGAAAGGTGAGCTCTGGGTCCTCGGAGTCCAGGGCTATGTCAGTACTGGCTGGTGGTGTGTGTTGGTAGCTGGGTGGTTCATGTGGAGACCCTACAACGCTGTGTGTCCTCCCTGCAACTGGAGGTGGTGTCTAGAGGGATCCTAGTACATTCTGGAGAGTCTCTTCATTGGTGGTTGGCAGCTGGTCATCCATGTCATCTGTAAAATCCATGACAGGCAGCTCGGCAGGAGGTAAGCCATCATCCTCTGCAATGAGATATTGTAAAGTCAATCTTAGATTGTTGTGGCTATTGACATGGCACATCATTTATTTGCTATTGGATGCTCAGTGACATGTTACTGTCCCAAGGTTGCAGTTGTACATTATGGCCCTCATTATGACATTGGCGGTGTACTGACCGCCACTGCTAATTACCACCAAGTTATGACCATGGCAGTGAGACCTCCCATAGACAGCCAATGTACCACACCAACCGCCAGTGCGTTAACACCACCGACTATGGCGGTAGCCACCTACAGTCAGGTGGAAGTCAAGGTACCGCCCACCATAATATGACATAGAAAACCGCCAGGATTTCCATGGTGGTAGGAATGCCATCAAAAGCCTGGCAGAAACACATCACAGAAAATAAAAGACTCCCCATCAGGGACACAGTGGTCTCCGCGGCTGCCATGGAACCAGAACTCCAAGTTTTCCCAATGCTCTACCACACCATGGCCGTCCTGGAGCACCAACGCCGATGAAGACGACGATGGTGAGTACAGCCACCTAGCACACAAGGGAGGGAGGGAGGAAAAGGAGAGTGACACACACACACACCACACACACATAACCACCTGAAGAGTAAATCGACTGTAACAGGACCCACGAGCAAATAATGCAAGGACAAAAATCTGAAGTACGAACACTGTAATTTGCTGCCAACAGCCACCATAATGAATTATGAAATCAACATGCAGATGTCAATGTACAGGTTGGGCCAATGGCCAGTCCAAAGTACCAAAGGGTCCCATGGCCACAGGGCATAGTCCAAGCACCAATTTGACTCCTGACGTCATCTGGACTCCACTGTTCAGGGGTATCATGTTGGAAATGGGAAGGCACCTCAGGGGGAAGGGGGGTTTGGTGGGCACCTCAGCTTGAGTGGGTATCGTGCCCACTGGTTCTGGCGGAGGCTCCTTGCCCAATAGTCTCTGGAGGGGAGTGTTAGGCCACAGCCTCTGGAGTGGGTATCATGCTCACTGGTTCTCGAGGGGGCTCCTTGCCCAATAGTCTCTGGAGGGGATTTAAAGGCCACAGTCTCTGGAGTGGGTATCATGCCTACTGGTTCTGGAGTGGGCTCCTTGCCCAGTAGTCTCTGTAGGGGAATTAAAGGCCACAGTCTCTGCAGTGGGCATCATGCCCACTGGTTCTGAAGGGGGCTCCTTGCCCAGTGGTCTCTGGAGGGGAGTTAAAGGCCACAGTCTCTGGAGTGGGTGTCATGCCCACTGTTTCTGGAAGGGGCCCCTTGCCTAGTAGTCTCTGGAGGGGAATTAAAGGCCACAGTCTTTGGAGGGGGTATCATGCCCACTGGTTCTGGAGGGGGCTCCTTGCCCAATAGTCTCTGGAGAAGAGTTAAAGGCCACTGTCTCTGGAGTGGGTATCATGCCTACTGGTTCTGGAGGGGGCTCTTTGCCCAGTAGTCTCTTTAGGGGAATTAAAGGCCACAGTCTATGGAGTGGGTATCATGCACACTGGTTCTGGAGGGGGCTCCTTGCCCAGTAGTCTCTGCAGGGGAGTTAAAGGCCACAGTCTCTGGAGTGGGTATCATGCCCACTGGTTCTGGAGGGGGCTCCTTTCCCAGTAGTCTTTGGAGGGGAGTTACTGGCCAAAGTCTCTAGAGGGTGGGCTACATGCCCTCAGGTGGTAAAGGGGGCTCCTTGCTTGCAGGTGGCGGAGGGAGAGCCTTGCCCTTAGGCTGTGGAGGGGGATCCTTGCCCTCAGGTGGTGGAGGGGGCTCCTTGCTTTCAGGTGGTGGAGGGTGCTCCTTGCTTTCGGGTGGTGGAGGGGGATCCTTGAGTTCTTTCTTGTGAGGGGCCCCCTTGGTCTTTGTCATGTGACTTGTGTCCTTGCCTCCAGGTCTAGGAGGTGCCTCCACCGAACCTGACCTCTGTCTCTTAGATTTCACCATCCTAGACCTCTGTTTCTGAGGCAAAGATGTGGACTTACTGGCAGTGGCTGCTGTCCCACTCAGGGGCCCCTTAGTGCCAGCAGCAGATTTCTTGCTGAGAGCAGTGGCAGACTGTTCGGCTGAGGTGCTGGGCTGGGTCGTTGGGACCCTGCACTTACAGGCAGGATGGGGGGAGGGAAGAGGTCAAGATGGGCAAGGAAAATCTTCTTAGGGACGTTTGGGCGGGATGTGGGAGGAAGGATGGGATTGGAGCAAGAGGTAGGGGTTGTAGGGGGTGTACGTTTGCTGGAATTGGGTCTAGGTGCATGGACAGTGTGCATGTGTGAGGCAGATGGTTGTTGGGGGTCTGAGTGCGAGCGTTTGTATTTCTTAGGAGGAGGGGAGACATGGTGAGAGAGGACAAAGAGGACGTGTGGATGGATGTTGTGGAGATGTCTGCAAGTGAGGTGGGTGTGCTGCATGATGTGGTGATGGTGGTGGTGGCTGTTGATGCTGTGCATGCAGCTGCGAGTGCAGATGTGACTGTGAGGGAGGAGGAGGGGGAGACAGTGGAGGCAGTGGATGTTGTTGTATGTGCAACTGTCTGGTGTTTGTGTGAATGCTTGTGGCTTGAAGTTTGCTGCCTGTGTTTCTCTGTACCACTCTTGTGTGATGTTTTGTGTGCATGCTTGTCTGTATGTGTGCATGGGATAGGTTGGGGTTGAGGAGACTGGGACTGGGAAGTGGTAGCTGAAGGGGGGACGGTAAGACCAGGGACACTGGCTGCCATTAGAGAGGAGGCCAGAGCCTGAAACGATCTCTGAAGGTTTGTCAAGCCACTGTGAATGCCCTACAGGTAGGCATTGCATTGATGCATCCAGGATACCAGCCCCTGGATGGCATTCATTATGGTTGACTGCCCTACAGAGCTGGATCTTAGGAGGTCAATAACCTCCTCACTGAGGGCAGCAGGGCTCACTGGGGCAGGGCCTGAGGTGCCTGGAGCGAAGGAGATGCCCGCCCTCCTGGGTGAGCGGGCACAGACAACTCGGTGAGGGGCTACTGGGAGGAAGGGGCTGGTACAGGGGGTGACAGCTGTACCTGTAGCTGGGGTGGTTCTAGAGGTGTCCACCACCACAAGGGAGCTCCCATCAGAGGAGGATTCAGAGTCAGTGTTGTCACCTCCTGTCCCCGCCGTGGTACTCCCCTCGCTCTCTGTCCCACTGGTCCCCTCGGCGTTGGTGGACTCTGCCACGTGGGTCCCGTGGGCTGCAGCTCCCTCACTCACCAGTGCCCCTGCTCCTCTGTCAGATGATGCTAGTGCACACATGGACAGGATGACACAAGAAAATGGAGGGGGAGAAAGAAAGGGAGCACTGGGTCAATTACAGCACCGACACCACAGATGGCATACACATCACCATCACACACAGGAACCAAGGCTGAGCAGTATGCATAGCACTGGCATTCCATTGGTTAGGTACCACAGCAGGATGAGAGCCAACCCACGCCATCGGCACCCCTCCTGGTACCTACTAAGCCCTGTCTGACATGGAATGCCACCTAGCTAGCTATCCAGATTTTGCTATTCACCCATTTACCCTGAGCTGGACCACGCAGCAATGTATGAGCTGGCATTAAGGGGCAACACTGACTTTAACCCATCACCAGGATCCTATGCCAGGCAACAAAGATGGTTGTTACACACACTGTACTCACCCCTTCTGGCTGCTGTGATGCCTCAAGTGCCCATCCAGCTCTAGGTAGGCCACCACCTATATGAGGGCCATCAAGGGGGTCAGGTTCCGGCGGGCACTCCTTCCTCTTTGGGAGGCCACCCCCAGCTGGGCCTCTGCGGTCTTCCGGGCCGAGCGTCTCAGGTCTTCCCACCGTTTCCTGCAGTGGGTGCTCCGCCTGCTATAGACCCCCAGGGTCAGCACGTCCTTGGCGATGGCACACCATAATCCCTTCTTCTGATGGGCGCCGACCTGCAGAGGAAACACAGACAGGAGGACACCATTAACCATACAATCCAGCCTGTCACACATATGGCCCACAAAAAGCATTTCCCTTCATCAGGCACACACATTACCAGGAGCCCTGCGTGTACACTACCAGCCACCATACCCCCCATCCAAATTACACACTGCCAGCACACACACACATCTCTATGCAGCCTTGCCGCATGCATCGTCCCCATGGTGTACTCATCTGTTGGTCTGGAGACCCATACAGCTATCCATACATTGGTAGCGCCCCATCCACCAAGCGCTCCAACTCCTCCGAAGTGAAGGCACACGGGCCATGGCAGGTTCCAGGCACAGGTCACAGCACCACACGCAGTGGAGGTGTTGCCCTGTGGAAAGTCAGGAATCAAGTGAGGTTTAAGTCAGAAAATTGCGGTCACGTCCACGGCGGTGTACACCGTCTCCCCCGCTGGTGATCCTCATTGGACACTGTACTCCATAGAGCCCCATTTTAGCTAATGATGAAGAGCACGGCAGTGCAAGGCCTGCTTCCGCCATGGCGCCCAACGCCAGCGGAGTTACATCGATTCCACCTGTCCCTACATACAGGACAGGCGTTCGCCATTTTATGGTACTGGTACACAATCTTAAATTTAAAACTGCGTCATTGCTGTCAATTGTACATACATTGCCATTTACATTGTCCAGTAACATACATGGTCAATGTACACTGAAGTGATGGTTCCATTGTTCAGTTTGTCACTTCGTTCTCACTCTTGTGTCCCTTAGGTACCTATCACTGTGGAGGATAGGAGGAGGAGGCAAGCCATCGTGTACAGACCCCTAGTGGTCTTGGTTACACTGGAGGATAGGCACATAACACTAACCTATAGACTGGACAGGCCCACAATCATAGAGCTGTGTGCAAAATTTGAGCCTGATCTGATATCTGATATCTGATATCTGATCTCAGTCAACCCACTGGGATAACCCTCTTGTGCAGGTCCTATCAGTGCTCCATTTCCAGGCAACTGGCTTGGCTGCAGGAATGTCACAGACAATGTTTTCAACAGAGCTGGCAAGGGTTTTGTCTGCCTTGCTCAAACACATGTGCAACTACATTGCTTTCCCCAAGTGGAAGATTTGGCCACTGTGAAGGCTGGTTTCTATGCAATGGGACATATTTCAAATATTTTTGGGGCCATTGATGGAACACATATAGCAATTGTCCCCCCCCCCCCCCCCCCCGGGCCAATGAACAGGTGTTCAGGAATCGGAAGAGTTTCCACTCACTCAATGTCCAAATGGTGTGCCTGGCTGACCAGTACATCTCCCACGTCACTGCCAAGTATCCTGGGTCAGTGCATGACACCTTCATCTTGAGGAATAGCAGAATCCCACATGTGATGGCACAACAACGGAGGCACAGGGTGTGGCTTATAGGTGAGCCTGTGTCCCCACCCAATAGATGTCAGTGTATGCCTTCAGGAGTCATCCCCCATGCCATTGTGCAAGGCTAATGTTTGCACCTCACTTCTTGCAGGTGACTGGCTACCCAAACCTGTCCTGGCTCTTGACCCTGTAAGGAATCCGAGGATAGGTGCTGAGAATAGGTATAATGATGCTCATGGGCGAACCAGGAGAATTATTGAAAGAACCTTTGGTCTCCTGAAGGCCAGGTTCAGATGCCTCCATCTGACAGCTGGATCCCTCTGCTACTCCCCTGAGAAGGTCTGCCAGAGAGTTGTTGTATGCTGCATGTTGCACAACCTGGCCATCACATGCATGTGCCCTATCTACAGGAGGAGGAGGGTGAAAATGCTCCTGAGGCAGCAGTGGACCCTGAGGACAGTGAGGATGAGGAGGAAGAGGATGAGGATGTGGACAACATGACATCAGTTATACAGCAGTACTTCCAATGACACACAGGTAAGACAGTAGAACCTACCATTCCTCTGATCAATTATTTTTCTGTGTGGCTGTAGCATGATGGCAATCACTTCCTTTGCATCTCAACTGACTATCACCCATGCCTTCCCATTTTGCAGATGTTGATGTGGTTACAACTGTGTACTGATGTGATGACTACAAACTGCAACTTGCAATTTCTTGGATGGAATCACAAAGTTCAGGACAATTGCACAAGGTGATACAGTTCCAAACATTGCACATTTCTGTCAGATAATGCACTGTTACTCAAGTTGTGTTCAAGGTTGTTTATTGAAGTAAAAATTATGAAAGAATAGTGCAATGGAATGGGGTGATGGTAAAGGAAAGTCCAGGATCTTGTCCAGCCTGTTTGTAGCACAGGTCCAGTGTCCAAGGGGCGATGGGAAGGGGAGCAATGGCAGTTTAAAGTGGACAAGGTGACAGAGTGGAACACAAGGGGGACATTCAGGAGTGTCTCATTTCCTCGCGGTGTTCATGGTCTTGGCAAGTGTCTCTGGTGTCAGTCTGGGTCGCGGGCAACGTGTGCGGGGTGGTTCACCTTCTGCATGGGGAGGGGTGCTGGTGGCCTGTGGGTCCTGTGGCAGGGCCTCCTGGCTAGTGGAAGGGGCCCGCTGGTGTGCTGTGTAGTCCCTCATGATGTTGGCCATATCAACCAGCACCCCTGCTATGGAGCCAGGGTGGTGTTGAGGGCCTGCAATTCTTTCCTGATCTCCTGGTGGTGTTCCTCTGCAGCCACTGGATCTCCTGCATGATATCTATCACCTGAACCATCTTGTCCTGGGATTGTTGGTAAGCCCCTAGGACATTAGTGAGTGCCTCCTGGACAGTTGGTTCCCTGGGCCTGTCCTCCCGCTGGCACACAGCTGTCCTCCGTGTGTCCCTGGCCCCCTATGCCTGTGTCCCCTGAACTGTGCGCCCACTGCCACTGACCCCAGGACCCTGATTGTCTTGCCTGTGAGGTGTGCACTGGGGTCCTTGTTCAGGTGGGCACACTGCTGATTGACGTGTCCTGGCGACAGAGGTGTGGGGACGTTGAGTGGCTGCTGTGGTGTTGGATAATGATGGGGGAGGCTCTGTGGTGGACTGGGTATGGGCTGGGGTAACCGACTGACCAGTGGTCCCTGATGGGCCAGGAAGTTCATCCAGATCCAGAAGTCCAAAGTTTCTGTCATCACTGGGGGCATCTTCTGGTGGGGGACGGGGTAGCCGTGGCACCTCCTCACTGCTGAGATTGGCTGGGGCACATGTGGGGATGTAAGTGGTGTATTATGCTACATGTCTGCGACATATTCTGCATCCCTACCTTCCCCTATATTTTTGCTGTTGCCCTGCCACCTTTGTTTGTGTATGGTGATGTATTGTGGGATTCTTAGTTCTCCATGCTGTGCATGCATAGGTGGTGAGTGTACATGCAGGGCTGGGAGGGATGTGCATGCAGTGGGTATGGCATGCAGGGCTTGGCATTCAGGTTAGTTAATTGTGGTGGTGCACTGTGTGGGATGGAGTGAAGTGATGTGTGTCAGGGTGAGGGGTTGTGGTGGCATGAAGGTATGGTGGGTGATAGGTGCTAAATATTGACTCACCAGTGTCCAGTCCTCCGGCAACTCCAGTGAGTCCCTCAGAATGCAGTATTGCCAAGACTTGCTCCTCCAATGCTGTCAGCTGTGGGGAGGAGGTGGGGCTCCACGACCAGTCCTTTGAATAGTGAGCTGATGCCTTGCTGCTATGGAACGTACTTTCCCCCGTAGGTCATTCCACCTCTTCGTGATGTAGTCCCTTGTTCATGGATGCTGTCCCATGGCGTTCATCCGATCTACGAGTCTCCACCATAGCTCCATTTTCCTTGCAATGGAGATTTGCTGTACCTGTGCTCCAAACAGCTGTGGCTCTACCCTGACTATTTCCTCCACCATGACCCGCAACTCCTCATCAGTGAAACGGGGTGCCTTTGTGGGGACATGGGTGTTGTGTGGTGTGTGTTGTGCAGAGGGTATTGAGTAATGTGGTGGAGTGTCAGCTGCATGACGGATGAATGGGTGTTTGTGGTGTGTGTGGAGTTGTGTCTATGACTTGCATGGCTATCTCTTGGTTATTTTTCCTGTTAGGAAAGGGTTGTGGGTAATGTGGGTGTGTGTTTTATAATGCTGTGGGTGGGTGTGGTGTGTGTATCAGTGTTAGGTGTGTGTTTTTAATATTGGCCAATTTTGTGTTGTTCTGTATTTGGGTGTCCATTCTGACCGCACCGGTGTATACCTCCAATGGTTTATCACAGTTGAATGTCTGCTGTGGTGATTTGTGGGTCATAATGTGGAGGGTGTTGTTTTGTTGGCGTAATGGTATGGGTGCTCGTACCAGCAGTTTAACACTAACCTTTGGGGTGGCGGATATGTGTTTGTGGCAGTATTCTGTCACTTTAGTGTGTTTGTGTATGTCATAATATGGCGAACGGATGTTCGCCTCCGTCACGGTATGTCGACGGCCATCACCGCAGCAGTAAGTGGGATTTACTGCCAATGTCATAATGAGGGCCTATGTGTTGCATTGTGCATCACACATGGGTCAAGCTCACAAGGTATTTTGTGGCATATTTGGATGCCCCGAGCGCCACCTGAGTGTCAATTTTGGTGACGCTCCAGTTGCGCAATGCCCTGTGCCGTACTTACAAAGTGGGGTAAAGCTACTTTTTGTTGCTTAACGCCACCTTGCGAATACGGCCCCTTCACACGCAGCACTTTGCATGGAAGGTGCATGAAATGGGTGTTGCTGTAGTTGTGCCACAGCAGCACCCATTGCATTTTGACGCTGACTCAGATTTACGTGTTTTTGGAAACCGGAAGCAGCAGCAAAGTCTAACACCACCCCAGTGGTGGCATGGAAAAACGTGGAGAAATGCCTACATTTCTCCTCGTTTTTTGCTTTTTCTATGTGTGCTGCATTCTGCAAATCACCATTTAAGATTGTTGTTGTGCAGGAAGGTGTTTCTTCCTTCACAAAAACATTCTCTCCCTCAATGCAGCCAGCATCACATACCGTCATTTTCTGATAAATCTGGGCCTCTATCTTGTCAGGTGGTGAGATTGGAGCTACTTGTACAGCTGCACACATGATGTTCACAAACGTGCTCCATGTGTTGTATGTGTTTTATTTTGTGGCCATTTCCATATGGCTCATATGGTTGTCTCTGGGTCATTGTGGGTTCATCCTGTGTGGGTTGTGTTCCACAGGTTGCAAGCTTTAGGGCAGCTTTTTTCTCAAGTGTCACAGCTCAGGGCAGCAGCAGTATGTGTTGCACGACACTGCACCAGTTTAGAAACACAGGGATGTGCCGTGTTTACTTGAATACGGTACAGCCCTGCACTTCCCCCTACACCGGCATACATTTATTCTCTGTGCACCAACACAGGCATTGTTGCAGCATGATGAAGGGGTGCCTGCCTTGAGGAGATAATTTGTTTATGTGCAGGGAGGTGTCCCTTCCTGCACATGTACATGCTATTCTTGCTAAGGTGGCATTTCAATGTGTGCTGCAAGATGCAGCACACATGAGAAGGACAATGCAACAAGGAGGAAGGGAAGCATTTTTGCCAGTTACACCACCCTGACTCTACCCCTGGGGTGGTATTGACTTCAATACTAGTCCCTGATGTCTAAGTTGTGTAGGTACAGGAGATTTGACAATATGCAATTGGTGTTGTCCTGGCACAGCCACAGTCACACTATTTGCACGTCCGTTCCAGGCAATGTTTACATGGTGGAGTATAACCATGTTAAGTGGCCTATGTCCATGTTGTGTATATGGTGGAGTACATAGCACAACCAAAGCATCACTACATGTGTGGCTTGGATGGGGATGGCGTGTCTTGATTCAGGGCCTATGGCCCTCATTCCGACATTGGCCGGCGGCGGTCGCCGCCGGCCTGTCGGGGGCCGCCAGAATACCGTTCCGCGGTCGAAAGACCGCGGCGGTGATTCTGACTTTCCCGCTGGGCTGGCGGGCGGCTGCCTTCAGGCCGCCCGCCAGCCCAGCGGGAAAGAGGCTTCCACGATGAAGCCGGCTCGGAATCGAGCCGGCGGAGTGGAAGCTGTGCGACGGGTGCAGTTGCACCCGTCGCGTATTTCACTGTCTGCGAAGCAGACAGTGAAATACATTTAGGGGCCCTCTTACGGGGGCCCCTGCAGTGCCCATGCCAGTGGCATGGGCACTGCAGGGGCCCCCAGGGGCCCCGCGACCCCCCCTACCGCCATGCGGTTCCCGGCGGGAGAACCGCCGGGAACTGGATGGCGGTAGGGGGGGTCGGAATCCCCTCGGCGGCGCAGCTAGCTGCGCCGCCTTGGAGGATTCCTATGGGCGGCGGTACACTGGCGGGAGACCGCCAGTGTTGCCGGTCCGACCGCGGCTTTACCGCCGCGGTCGGAATGCCCATTGGAGCACCGCCGGCCTGTCGGCGGTGCTCCCACGGTCCTCCACCCTGGCGGTTTGAAACCGCCAGGGTCGGAATGAGGGCCTATGTGTCCAGAGGCACAGCATGCATTGGGTGTGTCCTATGTGCCTCTCCCTTCTGCCATTTGTGGAATTCTAGATATTCTGCCCTGCAACTTACCCTGCATTTGTGGTGGTTCTTGATAGTCTGCGCTGTCCAGTCCTGTGATTCCAGTGACCAGCTCCTCCGGGATGACCGCTGCGACCATCTCTTCCAACTCATCCAGGTCCTTCTGTGGGGCATGACTTGCACCTCCAGTCTGCAGTGCTGCCTTTCAGTTCCTAGCCAGTTTCTCCTTAGTCCTGCGCTTGCAAACGTGCCAGCACTTCTTGCACTCAATGACAGTCCTCCTCACCTCTGCCACGCTGTTGACTTTGTCTACTATTTCCTGCCATATGGCGTCTCTCCTACCAACTGCCAATTTGGAGGTGACGAAGAGCTGGTGTTGGTGCTCCGTCACCTCTCTGACCAGGGTGTCATGCTCCTCCTCACTAAAGCGACACTTGCGCTTCCTCTTCTCCTTCTCCTGGGACTTTTCTGGACCCTCCTGGCTGGTACTCGGGTGATTGGGGTCTCCCTGGGGTCTGTCCTGGCCTGCAAACTCCATCTTGTCTTTAAGTTGGAAATTTCCTGCTTGTGCATTTTGTTTTGACTCTAATGCAGTACAAAATTGCGCTAACCTGTTTTGCGACATATATACGTGCAGCAAAACGGTCTAGCAAGCAGATATATCCTGGATATACTGCACTCTACAGAATCATCCGGAGGAACCCCAAACACAAGCAAAAAATAGATGGGAGACAGCGCTACATACACCCATACATACAAAACAATGGAACATGGCACTACTAAATACAAAAGAAATATCACGTAATGCCCACTTCCGGTACACACAACTCAACTACCTGCACCAGACTTACCTTACCCCAGCAAGAATCAAACGCATGTTTTCACAATCCAATCCGGAATGCCCAAGATGTGGAATACCGGAGGCAGATTTCCTACACATGACGTGGAGCTGCCCTCCGATACATTGCATATGGCAGGAAGTAACGACGCAAACAGCCATATGGTCGAGATTACCCCTTACTCCCACTCCAGAGTCCTGCCTATTGGGAATACGCACACGACAGGGTGCAGATAAACAAAAACACAGAAGCGCAGACCTTGCGTTTATTCTATTCAAGCGCCTAATTGCAATATAATGGAAAACACCCAGTACACCTAGCACACACCGTTGGACACAAGAGATGCTACACTGGTCTAAAGCTGAAACACAAGTGTTACAGACACTACGTGACAGTGGAGTAGAAATAAAAGGTACAGATATATGGGACACTATCATAGAACAGCTGGAGCAAAAAGACGACATACGACCCCCCTGAACTAGATAAACGATCAACCCAGTAACAAGCTTATCCGAGCACCACTTATCAGTGAAGTTTAGCCAACATGCAAATAATAACCTGAAAAACACAACTGACTTGAACTATGCACTTCCTTAACCCCTCCCTGGACATGCCTCCTTCCCCCTCCCTGAAGGATCATTTCCTCATATAACACTGGACACAAATAGACAACACGCACAAACATGACAATTAATACATGGCATCACCTGTTACTAAGTTCTACAGCTGGTTTCTTTTTTGCTGGTTTGTTTTCCTTTTGTTTTCTTCGTTTTGCAAATGTACATGTTGTTAAATGAATAAACAGATTTGAAAAAAAAAGCACCTAAAGACATGGCTTTTTGAACAGTCATACGGCAGCGCCCCCTCCCCCCCCAGCGCCTTGAGGCCCAATCGGGTGAGTAGTGTGCTTAATACATTTTGTGATTGATTGATCTGGATGACCAACCTGGCCCATCAGGGACCTCTGGACAGTCGGTAACCCAGCCACAGTCACACACCCCACAGAGCCTCCCCACTCAGGAAACACCACCACAGCACCCACCCAGCGTACCCATACCTCTGTCCCCAGGACACGTCATTCAGCAGTATGTCCACCACTACAGGGACCCCAGGGCACACTTCGCCCCCAAGACAATCACGGACTGGGGTCAATTGCAGTGGGCACACGGTTCAGGGGGAGAGGCACAGGACAACAAGGAAACTGGGAGGAGTGCTGTGCACTGGGGGAGGACAGGCTCAGGGAATCAACTCTCCAGGAGGCACTCACTGAGATCCTGGGAGCATACCAACATTCGCAGGATATGCTGGGCCATATCCTGGGCAATGTACAGGAGAACAGGCGGCTGCAGGAGGGACAGTACCAGGGGATCAGGGAGGACTTGTAGGCCATTAACACCACCCTGGTCTCCATTGCAGGGGTGCTGGAAGACATGGGCAACATTATGAGGGAGGCAGCCTCACACCAGCGGGCTCCTGCCACTAGCCAGACATCTGAACTGCCTTCCACCTCCGCTGTCGCTAGTGGACAGGAGGCCCCGCTAATGCTGCAAAAGTGGCGCTAGAGTCTAGCGCCACTTTTGCAGCATTAGCGTAATTTTTCCTTACGGCATGTTGCAATGGTTAACGTCATTTTTTTCCCGCTAACCATCCAGTAGTGCCATTGTGCGTCATTTCTTAAATATGGAGCACAGATGGCACTAGAGAATGATGTTAGCTTGTGTTTAAAAAAATTACACAAAACTGCGCTAGCGCAGTTGTGCATCATTTTTCTTAAATATGGGCCTAAGTGTTTACTCCTAATTTTCATCAGCATTCTTGATGAAAATGTCCAAATATTGCTAGAATCGAAGATAAATATTATAAGGTTGTAAGATAGTATAGGTTCGTGATTTACCGTGTAGTTCCCACAATATTCCACTAGATGGCAAGCTTGTATAATTTTAACCAGCAGATGATCCACGGCTTCCTTGGTCGTGAACAGCAGATCGGTGGGACGATAAATATGTGGAATCAGGGCACTTATTCGGGGGTACACGCGGATGGATGAAGAACCGGATAACACCCGTCCGTTCCAGACAAACACACACATTTTTAGAGGTGGATCGGCGTTCCCTTTAGGCAGAGGTCGAGCAAGGTTCGGAAGTGTCCCTTTTATTAAAAAACAACTGCACGCTGGGGGTCTCTAACGCTGGGATTTTTCGTTTCCAATTACTCCTGTCTTTTCAGACACAGCGGTTTGTAGGTTGTGCTATGTCCACCACCCAAACCCTTGTAGGATCTAATTGCCTGGGGTAATCAATAGGGCTTCCTATCTAAACATCTTCCTTCGTTTTAGGAAGATGTTAATGTGTGCGCATTAGCAGTGAAATGCATCTATATTTCAAAATCCATATCCGCCTCGTCCGCCTTTTCCTGATAAACATTCATGATTTCACAACTATTTTTGAGTATTTTTAAGGCAAGGGCTGAACTGTTCTCTCGAGGCAATGGGAACAGGTGAGGCAATCACTTAGGCCCTGCTTTATGCGCCACTTTTAAAACGCAGGGATGCGCCGTATTTACAGGAATATGGTGCACCCCTGCATTTCCCCCCACTGAATTAAGCTGCCTGTGCCAACGCAGGCATCATTGTGCCATAGTGCAAGGGTGTCTGCTGTTACGTGCACCGTAAGCGGTACACGTTTGCTTTAGACCTCCGGCCTGGAACACCGACGGTGCACTTAGGAACAGCGTTCGCGCAGTAAATAATTCACCCGCACACAGTGCTCGTATTTTCTCCCTGCCGGCGCCAAACTGCCCGGCTCTCTTTATTTCCTCTGAGCCCTGACGTCAGGGCCCTACCACCTTATCCATAAACAGAGGGTCACTGCTCTCATCACCATATCGGTGTGAGTCACCCCTCGTCAGGACTCCTGGTACAATCCGGGGTCGGACATAACATTCCTCCTCAACTTAATCTAAAATGAAACAAACAACAATAAACATAATCCCATGTCTCTGGCATGAAAGTCATTAGCAAAGCACAACACAGTACCTTGGTAATCCATTTCCCCTGTGAAAAACATTAATTTATTCACAGGCATAGTCTTGGAGTTTCCTAGGGATGAGGATGCGGGGTCGCAAATTATACCTGTTCCCACCTCTTTTCTGCGCGTTCTCTGTCACCCCAGCTCCCGGCATCTTTTCCGATTCTCTCATTCCAACTTCTTGGTTCAACTCACCATCTTTGTTTTCTTCCACTCCTTGCCAAGTTTCTGGGCTTGGACTGTCACCTGGGGACAGAGGCTTCCCTGTACTTTGGGTATCACGAATTCCTCCGGCTCTTCCTTGACCTCATCCCCTGGTGTTGTTTCTCCAAATGCTTTTTCGTCATAGTTGTATAGTTTGAACCAAGATATGTTCCTGGTGACGATCTCCTCGTTCCTCTTGGCAGTCACTAGGGTCCCTTTTATTCTCACCACTGCCCATGGGTAGGGCTCAAAAGGAGTCTTGAACTTCCCTCCCGGATGTCGGTTTTTTATCAACACTCTGTCACCCACTTGCATGTCTTTCACCCGGGCTCGTCTTTTCTTTGTCATCTTGTCATTTTTAGCTTGTCTGTCTCGTAGCTTCCTTTCCACCTGATCCTGAATTTTTGTAGGCGTGTTGATCTGAGGTATTGTATCTCTCACATTCCTTCTTATACATAGGAAGCTAGGTGATATTCCAGTAGTGCTGTGTGGTGTCAAACGATACTCTCTGAGAAATTCAAATATAGCACAGTCTAGATTCCTTCCTTGAGCTACTGCAATTCGTATCACTTTGTTGAGGGTACGCATGAATCTTTCTGCTTCCCCATTGGCCTGAGGCCATCGGGGAGTGATCTTGCGGTGATGAATCGAGTGCGAAGCGAGGTATTTGGAAAAATTATGACTTGAAAATGGGGGACCATTGTCAGTCCTCAACTCTTTCATAATTCCATGGGTGGCCATTATTTTTTCCAGGCACGATATTACCTTGTCCGTGGTGGTAGTCTCCACCAACTCTACCTCCGGATACTTTGAGAAGTCATCAATGACCACCACCATGTGTCTGCCATCTGGTAAACTGCCTAAATCGGCACTTGCCCGGTGCCAAGGGGTGGCTGGAATCGGTTCTGTGACTATGGGGGATCCGCTGGCCCCATCATTTGGCAAACGTGACACCTCTGTATTGTCTGTTCCACTCTGGAGTCCATCTTCGGAAACCACACTTTGCTTCGCAGTCTGGCTTTGGTTTTTACCAAGCCTTGATGGGCAGCGTGAGCTAGATCAATCGTGCGTTGTTGGAGGGCATCTGGGATGACAAGGCGACTGCCTCGTAGAAGGCAGTCCTCCGACGATACAGCCAGCTCGTGTCGAACACGGAATAATGCCTGTAGTGCCACACCTGCATCCTCGGTTCTTCGTGCCAAGTTTTGTTTCAGCATATGCCACTTCCCATCCTGAACACATGACATGGCCAACTGTAACACTTCATCCCGTTGAGTCGCTTCCTGAATTTCTTTCAGCGACATTGGCAGTGGCTTGGACCTTTCTACCACTAGTCGCACGTACTCCTCAACGTTCTCTGCTTCCTCCTTTTCTTCCTCTGAGGCCGGTCTTGCATGACGTGATAAGTAGTCAGCCGGGTGTTGGGTTCCCGGCCGATATACCACCGAGAATTGATACTCTTGAAGTTGTAAGATCCTCTTCTCTATTCGTGGGGGTGGTTGAGATGCTGTTTTGTTAAACAAAGGGATCAGAGGTTTATGATCAGTGTAGACAAGGAATGGATGGCCGTATAGGTATAAGTGGTAGTGGCGGCATCCCCAACATACGGCTAAGGCCTCTTTCTCTATGTGAGAGTATCTTTGTTCAGTCACCGTCAGAGCTCTGCTGGCATATGCCACTGGGGCCCACTCACCATCTTTGCCTTTTTGGGATAACACAGCCCCCAGACCAACGGGGCTGGCATCTACTGATAGTTCAGTGTCTCTTGCCGGGTCAAAGTACACTAACGTTGTTTCTGAGGACAGTGCTTGCTTTGTCGCCTGAAACGCTGCCTCCTGTGTCTGATTCCATTCCCAGGGGGTGTTTGTCTTCGTAAGCTCTCTTAGCGGGGCTGTGAGTGAAGCTAGGTTCTTCATGAACCTTCCGCAGTAAGTCGCCATTCCCAAAAAACTTCGGACTCCTGTGACAGATGTGGGAGCAGGCGCAGACTTTATGTCCGCTACTTTCTCAGGGTCAGGTCGGACACCGTGTTCTGAAAAATGGTACCCAAAGAATGCAATGTCCTGTCTTAGAAACTTACACTTTTCTCGGTGTAGGGTCAGCCCACTCGCTTGTAGTCGTTGAAATACCGCCCGGAGTCTTTTTAGATGTATTTCTATTGTGGGGGCATGTACTAAAATGTCATCACTGACGTTGATTACTCCTTCCAGCCCGGCTAGTATCCCTCGTATGGTGTCCTGGAATACTTCCGCCGCACTGGCAATTCCAAAACTTAGGCGTTTGTACCGCCTCAGCCCCACATGTGTTGAGAATGTTGTTATTGCCCGAGACTCCGGGGCTAACATGATCTGATGATATCCGGCCCTCAAATCCATTTTTGAGAACCATTTTGATCCACTGACCTCTGTCACGATGTCATCTACTGTAGGGGTGAGATGGCGTTCTCTCCTAATGGCCATATTGGGTAGGCGCATATCCACGCATATGCGCACCTCTCCTGGCTGTTTCGGTTTTGTGGTGACTACAATGGGAGAGACCCATGGTGTGGGCCCCTCCACCTTTTCAATGATATCTGCGTCTTCCAATTTCTTGAGTTCAGCCTCCACTTGCGGTCTGAGGTGAAACGCTATCCTTCGGTGTTTTAGGGCCACTGGCTCTATCGATTTGTCGATGTGCAGTTTCACTTGCCTCCCTTTTAGGCAGCCAATCCCTCTGAACAAACTGCTATATTCTTCCTGGAGGTTGTCCAGCGTTCCTAGATGTATGCTGAATGCAAAGGTTACCAATTTTAATTCTTCCGCTGTGCGGCAGCTGAGTAGCATCCCCGCTCCTATCTTGGCGACATACACCTTGGCTTGGACCGTGTGTTCTTCATGACTGATGTTTGTTGTGAATACCCCTGCCAGCGGAAGCGGCGTGATTGATCCAAAGGCAAATACTTGCACAGCAGTGCGGCGAAGTAGGGGAGTTGGTTGCAGCTGTCTAAACGCCGATTGGGCTAGGATGTTGATTGAGGCCCCTGTGTCAATTAGCGCTGTCACTTGGTGGCCGGCTATTTTCACTTTGCATTTCGGGGCCCTTTTTCTTGTGCGGCTGCTGGGTTCTGTGGCGTGTATTACATATACTGTCCCCTCCGGTTCATCATCATCATCCATGTCTGGAATTACGTCTGGTTGTTGAATGGTTTTCGCCGCATGATTCCCTCTTTGTCTCTGCCTTCGGTTTTGTCGCAGAACGACATACTTTCGCGAAGTGATTTGGTTTTTGACAGTTTGAGCATTGTTTTCCTAATGCCGGACATCTTCCTTGATGTGAGAATGTCCCCCCACACATGTAGCATTGCCGTTGGTTGGTCGCCAACCTTGGTTTGTCTTTCCTTTTTGTAGTGGGACCCGAGTTGATACTGTTCACTGGCTCTGTTTTAATCCCTTGCATGAGCGCTGACTTCATGTGTGCTGCTCTCACTTTGGAAAGTTCTTTTGATCTGCCCATTGTTAACATGTCAGCCATTGCCATGCCAGGGATTTGCAAAATGTGTTCCCTCAGTTTTGTGGAGTAGCATCCTTGGATGAATTGGGCTCTGATTTCATCCTCCGGATCTTGTAGTGTGCATGTGCTGGCTAGTTCCCGTAGTCTGGCATAGTAGGTGTCTACTGACTCCTCCGCTTGTTGTCTGGCTTGGCGGAGAAGGAATTGTTCATAGTCTGGGTTTGCCATGGGTTCAAAATAAGCTGTGATTGCCCTTTTTAAAGTTCGGTAGTTGAACGGGGGTCCCTCCTCCACTACTGTTTTGCTAATTCTATGTATCATGGCTCCCCCCATGTGCAGGAGCATCGGTCTCTGCCTGTCTGGGTCCAGCGCCATTGCTGCAAAATAGTTTTCCAGGCGCTCCACCCATGACTTCCACTTAGCTGCCTGAGCTGATGGAGGCCCTTCCACTACAAAAGGCTCTAATGCTGGGAACGTGGCCATTGTACTGCTGAATTTTTTTTTTTTTTTTTTTTTTTTGATTGTCTTCTGGTGTTTCCTTTTTAGAGACTCCTAGATTAGTGGTGGGTGCTCTTATACGATGTTCTCGGGCCTGCTCTCCTTGTGGGATCCCTCCTTTTTGAACAGACACGCCCCCTTCTCTCACCGTGTGTATTGCCACCTCGTGGTGCTGTTTATTTGCTTTGTAGGCTTGTCGGAGTGCGGACGCCACGTGGGTTCATTGGTTCCACCTCCGCTCTTCGTGCCGCTTCGTGACTGTGCTGTTTTTTTTTTTTTTTGTTTTTTTTCTGCCGCTCCCGGCGCTCGTCCCCTGAAGCGTCTCCCGACCTGCCCGGCCGCCGCAGCTCCGTCGCTTCTCCCCCGTTGCTCCGTTCACACGGAGGGAAGAACGGTGAGTGATCCCATCCTCGTCGCCAATTTTGTTACGTGCACCGTAAGCGGTACACGTTTGCTTTAGACCTCCGGCCTGGAACACCGACGGCGCACTTAGGAACAGCGTTCGCGCAGTAAATAATTCACCCGCACACAGTGCTCGTATTTTCTCCCTGCCGGCGCCAAACTGCTGAGCCCTGACGTCAGGACCCTACCACCTTATACATAAACAGAGGGTCACTGCTCTCATCACCATATCGGTGTGAGTCACCCCTCGTCAGGGCTCCTGGTACAATCCGGGGTCGGACATAACATCTGCATTGAGGGGATACATTGTTTGACCCTCATTTAAGAAAAGTGGTGCTGCACCCAGTGCAGCACCACTTTTCTTGCACCCCTTAGCGCCTGCTTAACCCCACCATGTGTGTTCCATATCTAAGATACCATATCGGTAGTTAGGGGAACTAGTGCCAACATTTTCTATGCTAGTTCGAAGCTTTGGTGGATTAGCGTAAAAAATGTTGATGCTTATCCTGCAAAGCCCATTTAAAACAATGGCATGACGACTTTTAACACCTGCTCTGAGCATGCGTTAAAAGCGCTGAAAAAATGACACAAAGACAGGAACACCCCCTTTGCAGACATTATAGCCCTCATTAGAACCCTGGCGGTCGGTGTTAAAGCGGCGGTAATACCGCCAACAGGCTGGCGGTAACAAAAATTGAATTACGACCACGGCGGAAACAGCTAACACAGCCACTTTAACATTCTGACTGCCACGGCGGTAGCAACAAACACCACGGCGGTAACTGCCAACAGCCAGACGGAAGACAATGTACCGCCCACCCCATTACAACCCGCCCATCCGCCAGCTTTTCCGGGGCGGTACTAATGCCATCAAAAGCACGGCGGAATCAGTACTTGGAAGGGAAACCACTCACCTCTCGACACTCAAGGAAAAACCAGGACGCCATGGAGCCCGAACTACAGGTGTTACCCATGCTGGTGTTTCTTCTCATCTACCAGGAGTACGAACGGCGGCGGCGACGACCATGGTGAGTACTGCACCTAGCACACCGGGGAGGGGGGGAGGAAAAAGAGTGACACACATACACAACACGCAACACCCCCACCCTCACCCCCAACACCATACACACACAAACACATGCATCAACATTAGATAGACACCCCGTAACCCTCTGGAAGAATCAAGGACAAAAGGAATGGAGTCAAATGAGTGTTGTATTAGAAATAGTCAGAAATACGTTATAAATTAAAAAACAGTATTTACAATATATACAATATGTACATAAGGCTGTACATTGTCCACTCAAAATGTCCGTGGGCCACTGGGCCAAAACTCATAGGCCAAGCCCACACTTGACTCCTACCTCAATACGGAGAGAACACTGCAGGGGCATCAGGTCGAAAACACACAGTCACCTCAGGGGGACGGGGAATGTGGGGGCACCTCAGCCGGAAAATGGGACAACACCACTGCTCCTGGAGGAGGCTCCATGGCCATAGCGATGTCCTGGGGAGTGCAAGGCCACAGCCTCTCAAGTCTCTCAAGTGGGTGGTTTGCCCACTGCTTGGTCCTGGGGAGTGCAAAACCACAGTCTCTCAAGTGGGTGGTTTTCCCACTGCTTGGTCCTGGGGAGTGCAAAGCCACAGTCTCTCAAGTGGATGCCTTTCTCCAATGGTTCTGGAGGTGGCTTTGTGCCCAGTGTGCTTCATCCTGCCAAGGATAGGGTGAGTGGATGCATCTGGAGGGGCTTTGTGCCCAGTGATGCAACACTTGGGGGGTGGCAGTTCACAGTCCCTCACCTGGGTGTCTGAGCCACGAGATTTGCAGTGACCAGGATTCATGATAGTCCATGGAGGCAGGGCTAGAGTCCACCCGGCGGCTATGGCTGCACAGTGGTGGTAGTGCCAGTGCTGGTGGGGGTGCTGCCAGTGGTGGAGGGAGGCTCCAGCCCCTCTCCTGCAGCCTCGGACGGCTGCCCACTGGAGCCGCTGCTGCTGGCAGTGGTGCTACTGTCAGCGGTCAGGTGGCGGTGCTTGCAGCAGGGCTTGCGGCAGTGCATGTGCGGCACGGTGCAGGTGGCGGTGCTGGCTGCGGTGCAGGTGCCGGTGCTGCCAGTGGTGGGGGGAGGCTCTAGCACTTCTCCTGCAGCGTCGGACGGCTGCCCACTGGGGCTGCTGCTGCTGACAGTAGTGGTGTTTGTGGCGGTGCAAGTGGCGGTGTAGGTGGCAGTGCTTGGGGCGGTGCTAGCAGCGGGGCTGCTGGCAGTGCTGGCTGCGGTGCAGGTGGCGGTGCTGGCGGTTGTGCTGGTAGCCACCAGTCCTTCACCTGCAGCCTCGGACGGCTGAAGTTCCTTGGCTGGTGTTTTGTGCCCCTTCCTGCCATTGGCAGCTGGTGGTGTCATCTTGGGTCTGGCAGCTGGAGTCTTTGAGGTGGCCTTGCTGGGTGGTTGTGGCTCCTTCCCCTTGCTGGATGCTGTCCCCTTCTTCACCTTGCCAGGTGGTGGAATAGTTTTTGCCTTCGCAAGGGTTGGTGGCACACTGGCTAGGCTGACTGGTATGCTAGGACCATACAATATTGCATCTAGAAACTCTGGCCTTCTGTGTACTCTTAAAATGTTTCAACACAAATTGCGAATATTACAGATATATATATATATAGTAAACACCATAAAAGGATTGTGCACCATGAATAACACAAAATGGATTCAGGAAACAAATCACATAACTTGTCAACTCGAATATTACATAATAAATATCTTAGAATAGTGGCATACAATGAATTAAACTCGAGGAGAGAATTGTGCGTCTTGCCAATTCGAGTGTTATCATGTAAAATACCAAGAAATGGTAACATGCAATGAATATCAAAGTCAAATCCTCATTAATCGAATTGCACGTCTTGCTGATTCGTAAAACACGATATAAATGTCAAGGAATAACAGCTCACAATAAATAACAAGATCAAAGTAAAATGAAACAAATCGCGCTTCTTTTGCCGATTCTTAAGCCACCATGTAAATGTCAAGAAATGGTAGCGCGCAATGAACAACAAAGTTAAATGCTCATGAAACGAGTTATGCGTCTTGCCAACTCGTAAAACATCATGTAAATGTCAAGAAATAGCAGCGCGCAATGGACAACAATGTCCAAACACCATAAAACAAATTGCGCGTCTTGCCGATTCTTAAGCCACCACGTAAATGTCAAGAAATGTCAGCGCGTAATGAATAACGAAGTCAAACCTTTATGGAATAAATCGTGCGTCCTGCCTATTTGCAAACCACCATATAAATGTCAAAAAATGGCAGTGCGCAAGTAATCTGTTATTCATTTAAGAATTAAAACCAAGAATATGAAAATTCTCAATAACGGTGTCGGGAAATGTCCAACCACCGCCTTTCCGCCTGGAACAATGATCACCAATGAAGGATGAGGGCAGAGGACTGGAAGATCCAAATAGGCCGCTGGGACAGGAGCTCAGGAAGAAGCTGCTGCTCTGCACCGGGACCGCTGAATAGTGAGCACTGGGAATTGGACTGACTCTCTTTTATAGAGTCTTGGCCCAACCTAGAACTCCGCCGAAGTGAAGACAGGGGCCCTTTCCCCAGTCACACGTGCCATGGTAGGTTACAGACACAGGTCACAGCAGCACATGCAGTGTAGGTCCTCTCCTGTTGAAGGTCAGGTAGCAAGTGAGAGACCAGATAGAAAATGCCGGTGACGTCCGCGTTGGTGCATACCGTCACCACCGGCGTACATCACCATTGGCCACTGTACCCCATAGAGGCCAATATTATCCAATGAGGCATTGCACAGCGGTTCCCGACCGCCTACTACAACGGCACACAACATCAGCGGAATCACCTCACTTCCACCTGTCCCTCCACACAGGACAGGCGGACCTCATTTCAGTAGGGGGGCAGGCCCTGGATTATAACTGCGTCACAATTCACAATTGGACATACAGGACAAATGCCACTTATACATTTCAAATTAACATCATGCATTGTACTGTTGTGGCAACAATGTTCAGTTTGTGACTGGCTACTCACTCTTTTGCCACATAGATTGCTACCGCTGCGGATGAATAGGAGATGGAAACACACAGCCTTGTACAGACCCCTGGTGGACTTGGCAACAATGGAGGACAGGCACATTATTCTCACCTACAGACTTCACAGGGTCACAATCACGAAGCTGTGTGCCCAAATGGAGCAAGACCTGATTTCTGCTATCCGTCACCCCACTGGGCTCCCCCCTCGTGTGCAAGTTCTAGCAGTGCTCCATTTCCTGGCAACTGGTTCTTTCAAAGTGACAGTGAGCTTGGCAGCAGGAATGTCACAGCCAATGTTCTCAATAGTGCTTACCAGAGTGTTGTCTGCCCTGATTAAACACATGTGCAGCTACATTGTATTCCCCCAGGTGGAGGATTTGGCCACAGTGAAGGCTGACTTCTATGCAATGGGACATATCCCCAACATAATTGGGGCCATTGATGGAACACATATTGCATTTGCCCCCCCCCCGGCAAAATGAACAGGTATTCAGAAATCAAAAGAGTTTTCATTCCATGAATGTCCAGATGGTGTGCCTGGCGGACCAGTTCATTTCCCATGCCAATGCTAAGTATCCTGGGTCTGTGCATGATGCTTTTATCCTGAGGAATAGCAGCATCCCAAATGTGATGGCCCAACTACAGAGGCACAGGGTGTGGCTAATAGGTGAGCCCTGATTCCCACCCAGTGGATGTTGGCGTATAGGTATGGTGAAGGCCATATGGGATAGTGGGTGTATAAATGTCCCTCCATATTTGCAGGTGACTCAGGTTACCCCAACCTATCATGGCTAGTGACCCCTGTGAGGAATACCAGGACAAGGGCAGAAGAACTTTACAATGAGGCACATAGGCGTACAAGAAGGATATTAGAACGTACGTTTGGCCTCCTGAAGGCCAGGTGTCAGTGCTTCCATCTAACAGGTGGATCCCTGTGCTACTCACCCAAGAAGGTCTGCCAGATAATCATGGCATGCTGTTTGTAGCACAACCTTGCCTTGAGACGCCATGTGCCTTTTCTGCAGGAGGAGGAGGCTGGAGATGGCCGTGTAGCAGCAGTGGACCCTGTGGACAGTGAGGATGAGGAGGCAGAGGATGAGGACGAGGACAACAAAACTGCAGTGATCAGACAATTCTTCCAATGACACACAGGTAGGACAGTGTTACTTCATCTTTCACTGACATTTTCTTGTTTATCTTTGTCACTGGCATGCTGTTATTTCCCACTTCTATGCCCACTCACTGTACCCTTTGGTAACTCATTTTGCAGATGTTGGTGCCCCACTATCGCTCCTGGTGTGATCACTGCAGCCAACTACAGGTCTTTCCAATGTGAACATTTCTGTACATTTGAATTGCAACGTTTGAACCTGGTTAAACAAATACATACTTAAATCATTTGACATACTCCATACTTGTATTTTTTCAAAGGGTGTTTATTTAAGTGCTAAGAAGTAGTGGGGAAAGTGCATTGGGCTGGGGTGATGATGGAGGAAAGTCCAGGGTACAGTTCCAGTCTATTAGTAGCACAGGTGCATTGTCCAAGGGGACATAGGAAGGGGAGCAATGGCAGTTCAAGGTGGACAGGGTGACAGAGTGGGACACAAGGGTGACAATCAGGAGAGTCTCATTTCCTGGCGGGGATCTTGGCAATAGTCTCTGGCTTCTGCCTGGATCGCAGGGAACATTTGCAGGGTGGTTCACCTTCTGCAGGGGGAGGGGTGCTGGTGGCCTGTTGGTCCTGTGGCGGGGCCTCCTGTCCACTAGCGACAGCGGAGGTGGAAGGCAGTTCAGATGTCTGGCTAGTGGCAGGGGCCCGCTGGTGTGAGGCTGCCTCCCTCATAATGTTGCCCATGTCTTCCAGCACCCCTGCAATGGAGACCAGGGTGGTGTTAATGGCCTACAAGTCCTCCCTGATCCCCTGGTACTGTCCCTCCTGCAGCCGCCTGTTCTCCTGTACATTGCCCAGGATATGGCCCAGCATATCCTGCGAATGTTGGTATGCTCCCAGGATCTCAGTGAGTGCCTCCTGGAGAGTTGATTCCCTGAGCCTGTCCTCCCCCAGTGCACAGCACTCCTCCCAGTTTACTTGTTGTCCTGTGCCTCTGCCCCCTGAACCGTGTGCCCACTGCAATTGACCCCAGGTCCGTGATTGTCTTGGGGGTGAAGTGTGCCCTGGGGTCCCTGTAGTGGTGGACATACTGCTGAATGACGTGTCCTGGGGACAGAGGTATGGGTACGCTGGGTGGGTGCTGTGGTGGTGTTTCCTGAGTGGGGTGGCTCTGTGGGGTGTGTGACTTTGGCTGGGTTACCGACTGTCCAGAGGTCCCTGATGGGCCAGGTTGGTCATCCAGATCAATCAATCAATCACAAAATGTATTAAGCACACTACTCACCCGATTGGGCCTCAAGGCGCTGGGGGGGGAGGGGGCGCTGCCGTATGACTGCTCAAAAAGCCATGTCTTTAGGTGCTTTTTTTTTCAAATCTGTTTATTCATTTAACAACATGTACATTTGCTGGATATATCTCCGCCTTTTCGACATTTTATCTTTAAATTTAACGTTTCATTGCAATTTACATATTGTGTCGGTAAAGCGTTCAATATACGATCTGCTGCCAAATAAGGCTACAGTATTTAGGGGGAAGCAAAACAAAGAAAACAAAAGGAAAACAAACCAGCAAAAAAGAAACCCGCTGTAGAACTTAGTAACAGGTGATGCCATGTATTAATTGTCATGTTTGTGCGTGTTGTCTATTTGTGTCCAGTGTTATATAAGGAAATGATCCTTCAGGGAGGGGGAAGGAGGCATGTCCAGGGAGGGGTTAAGGAAGTGCATAGTTCAAGTCAGTTGTGTTTTTCAGGTTATTATTTGCATGTTGGCTAAACTTCACTGATAAGTGGTGCTCGGATAAGCTTGTTACTGCATTGATCGTTTATCTAGTTCAGGGGGGTTGTATGTCGTCTTTTTGCTCCAGCTGTTCTATGATAGTGTCCCATATATCTGTACCTTTTATTTCTACTCCACTGTCACGTAGTGTCTGTAACACTTGTGTTTCAGCTTTAGACCAGTGTAGCATCTCTTGTGTCCAACGGTGTGTGCTAGGTGTACTGGGTGTTTTCCATTATATTGCAATTAGGCGCTTGAATAGAATAAACGCAAGGTCTGCGCTACTGTGTTTTTGTTTATCTGCACCCTGTCGTGTGCGTATTCCCAATAGGCAGGACTCTGGAGTGGGAGTAAGGGGTAATCTCGACCATATGGCTGTTTGCGTCGTTACTTCCTGCCATATGCAATGTATCGGAGGGCAGCTCCACGTCATGTGTAGGAAATCTGCCTCTGGTATTCCACATCTTGGGCATTCCGGAATGGATTGGGAAAACATGCGTTTGATTCTTGCTGGGGTAAGGTAAGTCTGGTGCAGGTAGTTGAGTTGTGTGTACCGGAAGTGGGCATTACGTGATATTTCTTTTGTATTTAGTAGTGCCATGTTCCATTGTTTTGTATGTATGGGTGTATGTAGCGCTGTCTCCCATCTATTTTTTGCTTGTGTTTGGGGTTCCTCCGGATGATTCTGTAGAGTACAGTATATCCAGGATATATCTGCTTGTGTGCCTAACCCTGTCAATAATTCATGTAGTATTGGTGCTGTGATAGGTTAATTGCTGCCATTTCCCCATGTACTGCGCACCACATGTTGTAGGGCCCTGTATGTGAGAAATTCGCCTTTACCCAGGTTGTATCTGTTTGTTAATACTTCATATGTTAAGAAATGTCCTTCTTCAAATATGTTGCCGATTGTGTTAATCCCTTTGTCTACCCATTTGGTTAGTTTGAGACGTCGTAGTGTGTTGTTTAGCCCCGGGGCTGCTAGTAACAGGATTTTGGGTGAATATGGTGGTTTACGTCCTGTTGTCATTACATATCGATGCCATATCCAATCTGCCATCTCCAGTAGTACACTGTCAGTCTTCGTTGTTTTGTCGCGACTAATGAGCCAATGCATCGTGTCCATGTGTCCTGTTAGGGTGTTTACCATTTGGCTTTCTGGGCCATTTGGTTACACATCCAGTCCATGATCCAGTGTATTTGTGCCGCTGCGTAGTATAGTTCAAATTGGGGTACACCCATCCCTCCTTTCTCTAATGGTAAGTATGTCTTAGCTAGAGCTACTCGGCGATGGCCCTTTGCCCATATCAAGTTTGTTAGTAGGCTGGTTAGAGGCGCGAAGTAGCTCTTAGGGAGCTTAAGTGGTAGTGCTGAGAAATAATATAGAATACGTGGTAGTATGATCATTTTGGCTATGGCTACTTTTCCCATGGGTGAGAGTGGGAGTGAGCACCAGAATGGCATTGAGTTTCTTGTCGCCCTGATCATCCGATCTAGGTTGCCTTCTCTGAGGTCTTGTTCACGGTGGTAGATTTGTACTCCCAAGTATTTAAATGTGGCGTGGCACCACTGCAGTTTATGTGTGGGGATTGTTTCTCTGTGGGGGTCTGGTATTGATTGCATCGGGAACAGGCATGACTTTGCCCAATTTACCCGTAGTCCCGATATGTCCCCGAATGTGTCTAGCAGATGCAGTATGTCTGGTAGGGATTCCGAGCTATTATGCAGGTATATCAATGAGTCGTCTGCGTATAACGAAATGACCTTATGTGCCCCACTGTCGGGGATGTCCCATTTTGGAGCCTCCTGTCATAGGCGCGCTGCTATTGGATCTATTGCTACTGCAAATAATAGTGGTGACAGAGGGCATCCTTGTCTGGTGCCTCTGCCTATTTCGAATTTCTTCGATATGATTTTACCTGTTTTTACTCTTGCTTTCGGGTCTGCATACAGTATTGTTATGCATCTTATGAATGTATTGCCGAAGCCCATGTTTTTAAGGGATCCCAGCAGGTGTGGCCAGCTCAATGTGTCAAATGCCTTTTCTATATCCAGTGATACTGCCGTCCTTGCGTAGTCTAGCTCTGGTGTTTCAGCTATGAGTCGCAGCAGGCACCTGATGTTTGTATGCGTGCTGCGACCAGGTATGAAACCAGATTGGTCCGGATGAATCAGTGTAGACATTAATGGGAATAATCGGTTTGCTAGTACCTTTCCCAGTAATTTACAATCAGAATTTAATAGTGACAGTGGTCTATATGACCGGACATCTAGTGGATCGCGTCCTTTCTTGAGGAGGACCACTATAGTTGCTTCGCGCTGTGACTCTGGGAGGTATCCGCTGTCGAATGCTTCTTGCAGCATTACTAGATATGGTGCCATTGTTTGTTTTGCAAAGGTCTGATAGTACTCCGCTGGGAGCCCATCTCCTCCTGGTGTTTTATTATGTGCCATTTGCTTGGGGGGGGTCGCGTAATAGAGGTGGCTGTAAGCGCCAGGTAGGCGCATTCGTATGTGTCCTACCCCTCTTATCGTAGACACTAAGGGGCAGTGGTCAGATATCGTTTTAGCCAGGTAGGTTGCCTTGATTAGTGATGTTGTGAGCTCGTACGTGTATAGTTGCAAGTCTATGCGAGTGTGTAGTTGGTGTACTGGGGAGAAATATGAGTACTCTTTGTCCATAGGATGTAGGTTCCGCCATGCGTCATGTAATCTTCTATCTGACATCCAGTTCTGCAGTGCTTGTGAGAGTCTTCTGCTTGGGGCACCTACTAGTGGGGGGCGTGATCTATCCATGTTGGTATCTGGCGCACAGTTGAAATCTCCTCCCCATATATTAGGAGTCAATGGGTCCCATGTTAGTGCTGCATAAGTGGACTGTAGGAAGTCTATCTGTTTAGTGTTGGGCGCGTATATACCTGTGATGCTCAGTTGTTTACCGTCCAGTTCCCCTCTTAAGTGGACATATCTACCATCTTTGTCTATCTGTGTATGTTCCACTGCATAAGGGACATCAGGTGCTATCCATATCAGTACGCCTTTTGGGTATGACGAAGTGTTGGTGCCATATATCTTTCCTGACCATTTCCTGGTCAGCTTATTTAAATCTTCAACTGCTAGGTGTGTCTCCTGTAGTGTTGCTATATGGATTTTATGGTGTTTGAGGTAGTTATAGATTCTATGGCATTTATTTATATTGGCCATCCCCCTAACGTTCCAGGTTAAGATATTGTATGTAGCTATAGTGTTAGTTTTATGTCACTAGATAATTGCACCGCAATAATTGTGAATCTTTTAGGATTTAGCATCCCCTCTCTGAGTCCCCTCCCCCCTGTGCTTATCGTCTGTGGCAACAAGTGGGATATACATGCTGGCATATTATCATTAACAAAAAACAACACCTTAACCATACCGAAGTGTGCGGCACAACCGGTGCCATGTTTAACATTTCTGAGCTTCAAGTCCATACGTTGACCCCACTGGGTGTGGGGACGTGGTCGATGAGGGGGTCCGGGCCAGCAATCGACCGTGGTCCACGTGGATAACTTTGTGTCTCTGCCTGTCACGATCATCCAGGTTTCTAGTTTTTTCCTGCGCTTGGGGGTGGTTCATACATGTCAGCCTTTCTCGATGTCCGTTTGCTGTACGCATTCGTTGAGGAGTACAATCTGTTCTATGTGTGTTGGTTTATGTATCGTTCCTGATCTGCTCCGGGTCGATTATGTCTGCCACTATTTGGTGTGTCGCTTGCTCATTTATTGCTTTAGTTTGTCTTGCTTGTTTGTGCGGCTTCATATGTCATCTGCTGTGCGTGGGGTCAGGGTGGGGCCAGGCATGAGTGGTGAAGGAGGGGGACTCGGGTAGTCTCTTGAGGAGTTTGAATCCGAATCTCTGTTTCCAGTTCTGGGTGTTGGTTGCGCGGATGTGAATGTAGTCGCCACCTTAAGGACCAGTGCATGTGCATATGCTGCTTGCGATCTCATTGGCCTGGCTTGAGCCCTATTGGTGGTTTTTCTTTTCCTTCTGGGGTGCTGCTCCAGCCACTCATTGCATCCGTCCGGTTCCTTTAGTGGGTCCACCAGTCCCTTGGCATGGAGCCATGTCCACGTGTCTTCTGCTGATGGAAAGAAGAGAGTCCTGTTGTCGTCTATTACTCTCAGCCTGGCCAGAAAGAGGAGGGAGTAGGCAATATTTTTGTTGCTGAGGGTTTGCTTCACTCTGGTAAAGGTGGCACGTTTACGTTGGACCTCCATTGTGTAGTCGGGGTACGCTGTTATCTCGGCGTTCTCCATTCGTATCGGTTTTTGTTACGAAAGCTTTTTGTTTGTGCAATGGTTTGAGGTAGTACTGTGTCTTTAAGCCATTGCTCTAAATAATGTTCAGCGTTCGGAAGCTCTAGTCGCTCCGGAACCCCCATAAACCTTACATTATTCCTTCGCGAACGACTTTCAACGTCCTCCGCTCTACGTTGTAGTGATGTTATGTCATTTTCCATACGTTGGATCTGAGCTTTCATCTCGACTATTGCTGGTTGGGCCGTCTCTAGTGCCGTCTCGGTGGTGGCTACTCTTTCTGCCAGTTTCCATTGATCGGTGCGGAGTAGGTTGACTTCCAGTACCACTGATTCTATTTTTCCCTCTAATGAGGTTTTTGTGTCCAGTACCGCCTGTAGCACTTTAGTGAATTGTGCAGAGTGAGCAGCCAAAGTTTCAGACATCCTTCGTAAAGCATCAGTTTGAGTGTCCATTTCTCCCTCAAGGGGGGTTGTCTCAGTCTCTGTGTTTGAGTGTGACTTAGGAAGTTTTGATTTGCCCATGTTTATACTTGTCGTGATAACGTTATTTGTTGCGTGAGGCAGTAATTTTTTTTTTTGCTCTACCTCCCTTATTTGGCGTAAAAGTTCAGATGGAAGCTGGACCTTATATGTTCACGTTTCATGTCTCTTGTGGGAAGTTTATTCGTTGGATTCTTTTATCAGCTCTCAACCACTGTTCTTCTATTACACTGACTGTTCTTTCTCTTGTTGTTTCCTCTTATTCCTTACTTTAAAAAAAAAAAAAAATTATTTGCCTTCCTTCTTGCTTTTCTTGCACTCTCTGGCTTGCCCTGACCCCCCTCAGGGGAAAAATCGTACCTGCTTCTGGAGGAGAAGGGGCGCTGTCCCACTTCGTCTTCTCCGGAGGGCGGCGTGGTCTTCCGGGGGTCTAACGCGCCGGGCCAGTCGGGCGAAGGCACGGCCTCTCCTCGCACGCCTGGACTCACTCGTGGGGCCGTGCTGCATCGTCGGACGCATTGGAAGTGAGTACGCCCTGCTTTGTGGATTCGGTCAGCTCGGGACCCGGCTCATGCTTCAGGGCGCGCCCCTCGTCTACGCAGAGGGACCGCCGCGTTAAACTTGATCCCCTTCAGGGGAGAAACTGTACCTTCCCCCAGGTGGGAGCGTTGACCTGTCTCGCTCCCTCCGATGGTCAACGCGGCTCTTCGGGGATTTAGCGCCACCTCCGTAGCTAGGTCAGGCCGGGCGCAGGCAAGGCCCCTCCCCGCCCTTCCAGATTCACCTCCGAGGCCGCATCGCGCCTGCCTCTTGGTTCGTCTTCATTTTTTTTTTTTTGTAGCGACGATCGCTGCTACGAGCTTGCTGTGTCCCCGCGCAGCCGTTTTAAGTTACTGACGACTGCAAGGACATCTTTGTTTTGCCGATCAGAGGTGGGCCGTGAGCGGAGCTCGAATCACACGTCCACTCCGGCCGCCATGTTGGCCATGCCCCCGTCTTGAGGTGCTTTTTGAAGGTCAGGAGGTCCTGGGTCTTACGCAGGTTGGTGGGGAGGGAGTTCCAGGTCTTGGAGGCGAGGTAGGAGAAGGATCTGCCTCCGGAGGTGGTGTGTTGGATGCGGGGGACTGTGGCGAGGGCGAGGTCAGCAGAGCAGAGGAGTCAGTGGGTGCGTGGAAGTCCACTCGTTCGTTGAGGTAGGCTGGTCCAGTGTTGTGGAGGGATTTGTGAGCGTGGATGAAGACTTTAAAGACTATCCTCTTGCTGATTGTCAGCCAGTGAAGGGATCTGAGGTGAGTGGAGATGTGTTTGTGGCGTGGGAGGTTGAGGATGAGACGTGTGGCTGCGTTCTGGATACTGTCAACACCAGGACAGTGCGCGCTCTACGGGCAGCATAATGCAAAAAGACAAACCTTGTGCATTGTAATAATTCATGCATTATGTATTGATGCAGTATATTAACCTTTTGCATTGCATATATTTATCTAGAAATTTCATTAGTGCTGTTTGTAATGTATTGTACATTTTCAAGGCTTTGCTGCAGGATAACAGAGTGTGGTTAGGGTGTGGTCCCTATTCTAAGCCTTTCTAGAATCCTTTCCTGCAGCCTGGCTGGGTGTGGCATGTGGGCGGGGTTTGGGTCTATTTAAGGGAACGAGCCCAGCTCCACGTGCTCACTATTCAGAGGTCCCGCTGCAGAGCAGCAGCATTTTCCAGAGCTCCTGTTCCGGAGGCCTACTTGGACATTTCCTGACCCTGTCCTCATTATCTTGCTGATCTCCAAGCAGGGCAGTAAGGCGGAGTTCGGGATAGACCTCGACTCCGTTTTCTAGAAACATTTGAGTTTTTGACTTTGTGATTTACCGTGTGTGCGGTTTACTCTTGGCACTTAACCCTTGCAGTTCAGATTGGCAAAGTGCGCAATCATTTTGAGGGATTTGGATCTTGATGGTTGAATCGGCAACAGTGAGTGCGATTAATTCTTGGCATATAACCCTTGTAGTTCAGATCGGCAGAGTGCACAATCATTTTCAGGCATTTGAATCTTGATGGTTGAATCGGCAACAGTGTGCGCGATTCATTCTTGGCAATTAACCCTTGCAGTTCGGATCGGCAGAGTGCGCGATCATTTTCAGGCATTTGAATCTTGATGGTTGAATCAACAACAGTGTGTGCGATTCATTCTTGACAATTAACCTTTGCAGTTCAGATCGGTAGAGCGCGCAATCATTCCAGGTACTTGAGTCTTGATGCGCAGTTTGGCAATAAGATGCGCAATTACTTCTGAGCAACTGAATCTTGTAATATAGATCAAACATAGTGTGATCATTCTAGACAGAACATGTTGAGTCAGTTTGCCAATGCTAGAGTATCATTCATGAATCATATAGCAGTTAATTCTTTGGGAACAAATGTACTCATTGACTCTTGCTGTGATGTAATTGCTATTTTAAGGATTACCTTGAGAAAGTTCAATGTTCAGAGTATATGATTATAAAAAGGTCATGGTATTGAAAAGTTCTTGATTTCTCATGTTATTAGAGCATAAAGAGTTAAAGCAAAGTTCATGAAGATTAATGCGAATGACCTTGCTATTGTGTTCTTAACTCTTGCTTCCACAGGTCTCATTCCCCGCTGTTCCCAACCTAAACCCCATCCCCGCTTGGCCATTCTTTAACTCTGTGCTATAACGGCTAGTAGAGTTTGGAGCTGCCAAGAGGTGGACATATTGGGAACAGGCGCAAACCCCGAGGATCCGGTCTCGCTGACAGATACGCTGGAGTTTCTGCTGAAACTTGGCTGTGGTACCAGAATAGAGGGCGTTTCCATAGTCTAATCTGCTGCTGATAAGTGCATGGGTGACGTTTTTTCTGGTTTCTATGGGAATCCATTTGAAGGTCTTCCATAGCATGCAAAGGGTGTTGAAACAGGAGGATGATATGGTTTTGATTTGCTGGGCCATGGAGAGAGATGAGTCTAGGATGATGCCGAGGTTGCATGCGTGGGTGGAGGGTGTTGGGGGTGGTCCAAGGGCGGGTGCCACCATGAGTCATCCCATACTGTCTTGTTGGGGCCGAAGATGATGATTTCTGTTTTGTTGGAGTTGAGTTTGAGGTGGCTTGCTGTCATCCATTTGGCGGTGTCGAGGAGTCCGGCGTGGAGGTTTGTCTTGGCGGTGGAGGGGTTCCTGGTGAGGGAGATGATGAGCTGGGTGTCGTCTGCGTATGAGATGATGGTGATTCCGTGGGGGTGGAGGATGTTGGCGAGCCGGGACATGTAAATGTTGAAGAGGGTAGGGCTGAGGAAGGACCCTTGGGGGACCCCGCAGATGATCTTGGTTGCTGGGGACTGGAAGGAAGGGAGGTGGACTTTCTGGGTTCTTTCGGCGAGGAAGGAGGTGAGCCAGTCTAGGGCCTTGTGTCAGATTCCTGCGTCAAAAAGGCGTGTGTGGAGGATTTGGTGGCAAACAGTGTTGAAGCAGCAGGGAGGTCCAGGAGGATGAGTGCGACGGTCTCGCCCTTGTCGACTCTAGTTCTGATGTCGTCAGTGCAGGCAATGAGGGCGGTCTCAGTGCTGTGGTTCTTGCGAAATCCAGACTGGGTGGCGTCAAGTACGTTGTTTTCCTCTAGGAAGTGAGACAGTTGGGTGTTCACTATCTTCTCAGCGACCTTGGCGGGGAAGGGGAGAAGAGAGATGGGGCGGTAGTTGGTGAGGTCTTCCGGGTCTGCTTTGGGTTTTTTGAGGCGTGTGGTGACTTTGGCGTGCTTCCAGGTGTCTGGGAAGGTTGCGGCGTCAAAGGAGTTGTTGATTACGGCGCGGAGCTGGGGAGCGATGATTGGGCTGGCCTTGTTGAAGATGTTTTTTTCAGTATCTTTGTCGTTGGTGGGGGTCCAGTTGTGGTGTTGGTTGGGGTGGAGGGTGTTGTGTTGTTGGTCATGTCGGTGGTGTCGGTGGTGGTGGTGGGTGCGGGTGGTGTGAAGCTGTTGTGTATGTCTAAGATTTTGAGGTGAAAGTAGTTGGAGAGGGAGTTGCAAAGGTTTTGTGTGTGAGGGGGGTCGATGGTGCAGGATTTGGGTTTGGTGAGCTCTTTGAGGATAGTAAAGAGTTCCTTGCTGTTATGTGAGTTACTATCTATGCGTTCTTTGTAGTAGGCCCTTTTGGTGGTCCGGATGAGTTGGTGGTGTTTGCATATAGTAGTTTTGATGGCGGAGACGTTGTTCATGGAGGGCTCTTCGCGCCATGCTTTCTCAGTTTTGCGGCATTCAAGCTTGGAGGCTTGGAGTTCAGTGGTGAAGCAGGGGGCAGTCTTGATGTTGCGGGTGTTGTTGTTACTTTTCAGTGGGGGGAGGGAGTCTGCACAGGTTGTTAGCCAGTGCATGAGGTTCTGAGCAGCGATGCTGGGGTCATTGGTGAAGGGGGGTGGAGTTTGTGTGAGCTTGGCATTCAGGTGTTCGATCTTGTCCCACATTCGGTAGGGTGTGGTGTGTTGTCGGTAGTGGGTGGAGGGTTTCGTGAAGGAGAAGTGGACGCAGTGGTGGTCGGTCCAGTGGAGTTCGGTGGTGTGTGTGAATGTGATGTGGTTGCTGGAGGTGAAGATTGCGTCAAGCGTGTGTCCTGCTGAGTGAGTGGGTGAGGTGACCAGTTGTTTGAGTCCTAGGTTCGTGAGGTTGTCTAGCAGGGTTGTGAAGTTGTGGTCGTGGGTGTTTTCCAGGTGAAAGTTGAGGTCGCCAAGGAGAATATAATCTGTGGAGGTGAGGGCATGGGAGCTGATGGTATCAGCGATGGCATCCTAGAAAGGGGGGGCGGGCCTGGTGGTCTGTAAATGAGGGTTCCTCTGAGGGTGGTGTTGGCGTTTATCTGAATTAAGAAGTGGAGGTGTTCTGCGCTGTCTAGGGTGTCAAGGGTGTTGGTGGTGATCTTGATGATGCTTTTGTGTATGATGGCAATGCCTCCTCCTGGTTTGTTTGTGCGTTCTCTGCAAGAGATTTTATAGCCTTCTGGGATGGCTATGGCTATGTCGGGTTCTGATGAGGGGTTCATCCAAGTTTCCGTGAGGAAGGTGATGTCAGGGGAGTTTGTAGTGATCAAATCCCAGAGCTCGATGGCGTGCCTGTGGATGGAGCGGGTGTTTAGGAGAATGCAGTTAAGGTGGTTGCGGGGGCTGTTGTGGTTGTGTTGGTGTTTGTGGGAGTGCAGTAGAAGCGGCATGCGTGACATGTGAACGGTCCGTGTGTGTGCTTGGGGTTTGGTCTGAGTGCAGGTGGGGTGTTGTCCTGGGTTGAGGGCGTGGAGTATGGTGGAGGAGCAATGCTGCCTCGGGGGTCGGGGCAGCGAGGGCCAGGGGGACTGGTGCTGGGCGCAGTCCAGGCGCAGACGGGCGCAGACAGGCATGCCTCTGGCGCGCCCGCCCAGCGGCCGCTATTAAGAAGGGGAGGTGGGAGGGAGGAGCAGCTGGAAGGCGGGAGCGAATGGGAGCACAAGGGGGGTGGGCCCGCAGGGACCCAAAAAGGGCGGGGGCAGCGCACAACAGGGCAGGCACAAAAAGTGCTAAGAAGCACTAATACAGTACAGGGCACAAAAAAGGCACAATTTGAAAATGAAAAGAGCCAGGCGACCAGAGTCACTGTTGTCACTGTGGGCCTCTTCTGTGGGGGGACTGGATAGTGCTGGCACCTCTTCTCCGCTGACATTGGCTGGGGTACCTGTGGGGATGTGAATGCAGTGTTATTGTTTCTGTGTGTGACATATTGTGCATCAGTGGGTTGCCCTCTTTGGTTGTATTCGCCCTGGCAGATTTCACTTGTGTGAGTTGGTATATGGTGGGATAGCTGATTCTCTACAGTGTGCATTCTTTAGTAATAGGTGTCCATGCAGGGCTGTGAGTGGTGTCCATGCAATGGTGGTGCATGTAGGGCTTGGCATTGGGATGAGTGATGTGTGATGGTAGGTTGTGGTGGAGTCCAGTCCTCCTGCTACTCCTGCAGGCCCTCAGGATGCATGATTGCCAAGACTTGCTCCTCCCACATTGTTAGTTGTGGGGAAGGAGGTGCGGGTCCACTGCCAATCCTCTGCACAGTGAGTTGGTGCCTTTCTGCAATGGAATGTACCTTCCCCGTAGGTCGTTCCACCTCTTCCTGATGTCATCCCTGGTTCTTGGGTGCTTTCCCACGGCATTGACCCTGTCCAAAATCCTCCGCCATAGCGCTATCTTCCTAGCAATGGATATCTGCTGCACCTGTGCTCCAAATAGCTGTGGCTCTACCCAAATGATTTCCTCCACCATGACCCTTAGCTCCTCCTCTGAGAATCCGGGGTATCTTTGTGGTGCCATGGGTGTTGTGTGAGCAGTGTGGGTGAGGGTGTGTAGGGTGATGTGTTGGGGTGTGTGATGTAAGGTGCGTGGGTGGTGTATAGGCGATGGTGGTGTGTGGCTCTGGTCTTGTAGGTGGTTGCGGTGTCTGTCTCGTGCCAATGGTTTGTATTCGTAAAGGGTTGTGGGTTCTGTGGGTGGGTGTTTTATACTGGTGTGGGTGTGTGGGTGTGGTTTGTGTATGGGTGTCAGGTGTGTGTAGTTTGAATTGTCCAATGAGGTGTTGTTTTGTATATGTGTGTGTGTATTTTGAGCGCTGCAGTGTGTACCGCCAATAGTTTACCGCCATTGAATGTCCGTCATGGTGATTCGTGGGTCATAATGTGGTAGGCGTTGTTCTGTTGGCGTAACAGTGTGGGTTTTGATACCGCCAGTTCATCACTGACCTTTGGTGTGACGGAATTGTGCATGTGGCTGAATAGTGATGGATTGGTGTGTATGTGTCATAATATGGTGAGCGGATGTCGCCACAGCGGCAGTGGGTTGGTGGCAGCCAGCGTGGCGGTAAGCATGATTTTCCGCCAATGTCATAATGAGGGCCAGAGTGTCTTGTGTGAATGGTTGGTCTACAGCTTAATGGTACAGTCAACATGCGTGAGAACTGGCACAAGTGGCATAAGTGTTGCACTACTGGCACAATGTCACTACCCCCTAATGCAACTGTATCATCATTCTAATAATAGCCCATGTGTAACCAAGCTGCACATTCCCCTTGTGCCACATCTACAAAGTCACAAAATGCATGCATTGATCCACATTTAACATCCTTACACCAACACATGCCCATTGCTGATATGTTGTATGCAAGAAAATGTTCCACATTTAGGGAGGGACAATCTAATGGTGCAGACAATCCATAATGGTTGCACTGTCCCTTCCAATTAGCACATGTGTGGGGCCTGCATCAGGCAGATGAGAATGTAACAAAAGCATTGTGTGCAATGGACCTGCCTGTGCTATGTTGCCCTAGTCCCATCATTCATGGTGCCAATGCATCATTGCACCAAGAGTGTCGGCACATATTACACTACTGTGGCAATGTCCACCATGGTGAATAGAAAGGCTAATTACATGCCACCATGGTGTCAGTGACAGGGACAAGGAGCCTGCAAGGAAGTAGGTGGTGTGGGATCAAAGCCCAAAGGGTCAGATGTAATAGGAAATGATGGTGTGCCACGCTTCCCCAAATTTGGCAGCATTTTGCACCATCATTTTCAAAACTCACTTATGGCCAGTATTTACTAGAATAGCGGGCACCCCTGTGTCACTTCCTGTGCGGGCGCTAAATTAGCTGGCAGCCAACGCAGCAACCCTTGCACCATAGTGCAAGGATGGCTGCTTTGAGGGGGAGATTGTTTTTGTGCAGGAAGGAACACCTTTCTGCACAAAAACAAGCATTCTTAAAAGGACATTAGCTCTGTCTATGTGTCATGCAAAATGCAGCACACATTGAACAAGTTCAAAATGAGGAGAAAAGATGGCAAATAACTTCATTGTGCCATGCCAGTGCCACCCTTGGGGTGGCATTATATTTTTACAAGGACAAAAACACGTAAATCTGAGGCACTGTCAAAATGCAATCAGTGTTGCTGTGGAACGCCCACAGCAACACCCATTGCACGCCCCTACCACGCAAAGTGCTGCATGTGAAGGGGCCCTTTTTACAAGATAACATTAAGCCACAATAAGTTGCTTAGCACCACCTTGTATAATCGTCACAGGGCATTGCACCACCCGAGCATCACGAAAAGTAATGCTCAGGTGGCGCTAGGAGCACCTAAAAGTGCCCCAAAATACCTTGTGAGCTTGACCCATGTGTGAAACAATGCTACACATAATGTACAAGTACAACCTTGGGTCTGGAACATGTCACTGAGCCTCGAGTAGCAAGTAAATGATGTGCCTTGTCAACAGCCACCAAAATCCAAGATTGACATTTCAGTATCTCACTGCAGAGGATGATGCCTTATATCCTGCCGACCTGCCTGTCCTGGCTTTTTCAGGTGACATGGATGACCAGTTGCCGACCATCAATGAAGAGACTCTTCAGGGTGTCCTAGGTTCCCTCCAGACACCACCTCCAGTCGCAGGGAGGACACACAGCATTGCGGGGTCTCCACATGAACCACCCAGCTACCAACACACACCACCAGCCAGCCTTGATACAGCCCTGGCCTCTGAGGGCCCAGACATCACCTTCCAGAGGACAGCAGTAGGAGTCCAGCAGGAGCTGGCCAAGCAGGTGCGGGTGAGGAAGGAGACCATGGCAGGCAGACTAGAGGGAGTGCAGAGGTGCCTCAGTCCAAATAAGGACAACTCAGCTGCCATCAGAGGCACCCAGTCCCTGCATGGACTCCAGCAGTCCCTGGCTGACATAGCTGCTGTCATGAGGCTGAGGCTTCAACAATTGCCCTCACAAAGTGGCAGCAGCATGATAGATAATAGGCCTGGGAGCTATACGGAATACCCCGGAGTCCATACAGTGGGACGTGGCCTCCCTCAGGAAAAACACAGGTGCCTACCACCATGATGTTGCTGCAGTGTTGAGAAATCAGCAGTTTTTCCTTGCTGCAGTGATGCCTTATGTGTTCCCGCAAATAGCAGCTGCTGGGACCTTTGGCTCCACATCTCTATCCCCTGATGTGTGTGAGGCCCCCTCAACAACAGCACCAGCCATGGCACAGGAGGCACCACACACATCAGAGGATGAAGATGTGGAAGGAACAACATTCACAAGGAAAACCACTTGGTAGCACCAGTCTGTGCCACTTGGACAGGATCTCCTCAGATCTGTACTTAAGATCATGCCAGTGTTGTGACAGCAGGAAATATGCCCTCTTCACTCAACCACTGTTGACTTGTCTGCTATGTACTGTAATTATCTCAACTTTCCCTATTGCAATTTTGACACCTCCTAACCAATGCACACTTCTCCTACCCATGTATCATTATGAGTCCCTCACATCTGGACTGTGATTGTACTACAAATGGCAAAGGTGATCTCATGGGGTCTGTGAACTGGACATTGTATAGTATTTGAAATTACAATTGCACCTGTAAATAAAGCACCTTGTTCACATGTAACAGTTCTGCATTTACTGTGATCCATCAACTCAGCAAAATTATTGCACTGTGTGAATGGATATCACGAGTACAGAACATAATTACATGAGTGCATCACTGTCAGACATAAAGCCACATACTAGGATCCTAACATGAAAAAGGTGAATGATGGTATTGTGGGCTACAACCAACATACAGAGTATTAAATACATGTACTGAACAAAAATCCTTGGAAGTTGACCCAGAACCAAGTCAATGGTAATTTACCCAGATGGGAGTACCAGTACAACTAATATGTGTGGTACAGAAGAGGCTAACCTAATCAGTGACTGGCACCTGTCAGTGTTGCAGGATACAGTCCCAAATTTGGCTGTTGTCATAGGTGCCGCACTTGCCTACAATGATACTGCAAGACCCCATCAATGACAGTTGAAGTTCCATACTTACCTGTTCAAGATAACATATACATACACAATGCGAATGGTTGGAACAGTTGAAGACAAATGTATGGACTAGTTGATGTCATTTAGCAGCCAATCTGACAGCTCCTTCGTCATAGGGGATGCACATGGTACTCCATGGAAATGAAGACAGTAAGCATACCCTAAGCTATTCCTCCTACTTAGCCAGTGCACACACGAGAACACCCAGACACTCAATCAACATGGAGAACAAATAGTCTAATACAAACATGATTTATTGAAAACTATTTAAAACTTCATACCTAAATCTTTACTAAAAACTACACTACACTAAACTACCCTAAACCAACTTACTTTAATTTACAACTACACCTATCTAACCTATTCTAAACTAATCTTACACATGTAACGCCACACTCTAAACATTGTGCTCCCACCCCCTTAAGAGACAAGATACAAGTAGGACAACATAAACTAAGGCTACACATGTGCTTACGTAACCTATGTCCTAAACAAATATATATTATTTTGTAGGTTTCAATTTTTTTTAAACATTTTGTACATTTTTAAAACATTTTATACATATATACCCCAACATAACCCCCACCCAACCTCCCAAATTAAAAAAGTACTAACCAGCCCCAACTATACTTACTCTAAGCTATGCCTACCTTACACTATTTTACTAACCTAACACTACCAATCTAAAACCCAATATAAATATCTATTAGCTGTAAAAGAGAGAGGAAAGGAACTGGGAGATTGTGGCATTGCCACTTCACATTTTATTTCAGTTTTCTCTTAATGTACTTTAACAACTTATGATTGTTTGCACCCTCCTTCTCCAAACGCTCCGATCTAGCCATCATCGCGGCTATGTCCCATCTCATGTCTCTTTCAAAGTTAGATGTAATGGCAGCAGCAGGTGGCTGTACGGCTACCTGGTTTCTGACAGGTGCAGCTGATGTGGAGGTGGTTGGACCCGCAGATGCTCCCTGGACCCCTGAAAGCACACCATGCCCCTGTGGCTGTTTCCTTCTGGAACCTCCTCTCCATCCTCTGGTACCCGGCATTCACCTCCAATATGTGCCTGTAGCTGTCTGCCTGTTTGTGGAATGCATGTTGTTCTGCTGGTGTCATATTGGCAGCTGCAAAATGAGGAGAATAAAGCATTAACCCGTTAAATGCGGGCGTCGGCCACTGGCCGACGCCCACACACCCTCCCTGGTGCGGGTCACGACCAGTGGCCGACACCAGGAAGGGCATTAATAAATCCTCGGGTGCGTCGCACCCGAGGATTTATTTTTTATTTTTTTTCCCCCCCCGGGAGACACGGAAGCTACCGTGTCTCCCCCCGCCCCCCACCCGCCCCTTTGTGACGTCAGCGCGCCGCGAGGCGCGCTGACGTTGCAAAGGTGTTTTCCCCATGAAAGCAGGAAGCAGCCTTGCGGCCGCTTCCTGCTTTCATGGGGAAAACGGCCTTTTTCACGTTCGGGAAGGCCTCGTAAGAAAGGGGAGAGTCTCCCCTTTCTTACGAGGCCTTCCTGAAAGTGTTTCCTGGCCCCCGATCGCAGCACAGCTGCGATCGGGGGCCAGGAAACACTTTCAGGAAGGCCTCGTAAGAAAGGGGAGACACTCCCCTTTCTTACGAGGCCTTCCTGAAAGTGTTTCCTGGCCCCCGGTCGCAGCTGTGCTGCGATCGGGGGCCAGGAAACACTTTCAGGTTTCCTGGCTCCCCCGATCGCAGCACAGCTGCGATCGGGGGGGTCAGGAAACATTTTGAAAAGGCCTCGTAAGAAAGGGGAGACTCTCCCCTTTCTTACGAGGCCTTCTGAAACTGTTTCTGGCCCCCGATCGCAGCTGTGCTGCGATCGGGGGCCAGAAACAGTTTCAGAAGGCCTCGTAAGAAAGGGGAGAGTCTCCCCTTTCTTATGAGGCCTTCTGAAACGGTTTCCTGGCCCCCGATCGCAGCACAGCTGCGATCGGGGGCCAGGAAACCCCACTAGACACCAGGGATTTCACTTTTGGGGGGCAGCCCCCCCCCGGAAAACGGGCCGCCCCCCCCGGATAATTTTCCTAAAAAAATAAAAAGGTAGGTGCCCCCTGGGGAGGGGGGGCGGCGCGATCGCGCCCCCCCCCCCAGGGGATTTTTTTTAAAAAAAAAATAAAAATAAAAATAAAAAATAAAATGAAATGACAGGGGGTCGCCCGTGGGCAGGGTGACCCCCTGTGGGGGCAATTTTTTTTTTAGATGTTGTAGGGTTTCCCTGGGGGCCATTTTGGCCCCCAAGGAAACCATACAACAACTAAAAAAAAATATATGTATATATCTATATATATATATCTATGTAGATAGATATATCTAGGTACATGGATATATCTATAGATATATCTATGTAGATATATATATATATAGGTAGATCTGTATCAAAGAGATTTATAAAGCGCGCTACTCACCTGTGAGGGTCTCAAGGCGCTGGGGGGGGACGGGGGGGAGGGAAAGGGGCTAGGAGGTTCACTGTTCAAAAAGCCAGGTTTTGAGGCCCTTCCTGAAAAGAAGTAGGTTTTGGGTCTTGCGAATGTGGGTTGTGAGTGCGTTCCATGTTTTGGGTGCAATGTAGGAGAAGGATCTGCCCCGGTGGTGGTGTGTTTGATGCGGGGGTCAGAGGCGAGAGAGAGGTCAGCTGAACGGACGTTTCGTGTGGGGGTGTGGAAGGTGACTCTCGTTGAGGTAGGCAGGGCCTGTGTTGTGGAGTGATTTGTGTGTGAGGATGAGGATCTTGAAGGTGATCCTTTTGTCAATGGGGAGCCAGTGGAGGGATTTGAGGTGTGGAGAGATGTGTTCGTGTCGGTGGAGGTCGAGGATGAGTCGTGCTGCTGAGTTCTGGATGCGTGTAGTTTGCACTTGAGTTTTAGAGTGGTGCCGGCGTAGAGGGCGTTTCTGTAATCAAGCCTGCTGCTGATGAGTGCGTGAGTGACAGTTTTTCTGGTCTCTGTGGGGATCCATTTGAATGTTTTTCAGTATACGGAGTTTGTTGAAGCATGAGGAGGTAAGAGCGTTGATTTGTTGGGTCATAGAGAGGGAGGAGTCTAGGATGATGCTGAGGTTGCGTGCGTAGTTGGCGGGGGTGGGTGCAGGGCCTAGCGTGGTGGGCCACCATGGGGGGTCCCAGGTTTTTTTGGTGAGGGCCAAAGAGGATTATTTCGGTTTTGCTTGAGTTGAGTTTCAGGTGGTTGGCTGTCATATATACATCACTTTTGTCAATATGTGTGTGGTTTCCCTGGGGGGAAAAGGGTCCGACTTGTCTAGTGGCAGTTTTAGTGCCATAAAGAAGCGCAGAAGGTTTATATGCCTACTGCAAAGAGCACATCTGTATTTTATGTAAATAGCTGAGTACATTAGTAAAGTCTATGGAGAGATGAAGGGCACTTTTGCTGGGTGGTAATGAGGGAATCCGAGGAGGAGGGAGTGGGAGCACCAATAATGATTGTTGGACTGGGCGCAGGAGGTGCTAAAGACTGTGACGAATGGTATGTGACAAGGTGTTTTTTGAGTGTCTTGAAAGTACGTGCTGATTGAGGGAAGAAGCGCAGGTAAGGTGGCCTCTACTGTTGCACGTATCTCACACACACCATCGATTTTGTGACTGTCTACGTAGGCTAGTGTTTTAGAGCAACAGTTTAGCCAATAGCAGAGATGGCATCTTGATGGATGACTGCTGCCTGCACTCGGGTTATAGAGGACCGCTCTGACATAGGATCAGAGACTGAGACATCAGATACTGAGGCAGCATCTGAGGGATAGGACAATGGCGCAGACTCTGGGAGTGATTTTTCAGTCAGAGGAGTCCCATTCGAAAACTCCTCTTCCAGTACATTATGAGGGAGGTGATGAGGACAGTCCTGCTGTCCCTTCGCAAGCTGTTCGTGCAACTGGGTAATAGTGGGTTAGGCCAACCCAGAGAGCAGGTGAATGCGGCGGCAAGCAGAGAGAGAGTGCTCTCTTGGGAGCTCACCAATTTAGTTCAGCCCCAAATTCCACCACCCAAATCATATTGTGGAGACATCAAAATTGTCTATGGCAAAACAAACTGGTTTTGTAAGGCAGGCACCTGTGTTTTTGGTCCTGGATTCGGCGGCCATATAGAGAAACACACTAAACCCAAACATTTCTGGAAACTAGACATTCGGGGGAGTCCACAGGGGTGTGACTTGTGTGGATTCCCCAAAGTTTTCTTACCCAGAATACCCTGCAAAGCTGAAATGTTGAGAAAAAACTCTATTTTTCTCGCATTTCTGTCACACAAACTACAGGAATATGCTGGGATCCACAACATTCCTACCACCCAGTGACTCCTCACCTGTCCTGATAAAAACACTACCCCACTTGAGTGCCTACACCTAGTGCCTGTGTCAGGAATGGATCACCCCAGGGTCAACAGCTGCCTCACGTAAGGACCAACATTGACCGTTGTGTGATCTATTCCTATCGCAGGCACCAGGCCTAACCACACAAGTGAGGTATCATATTTATCGGGAGACTTGGGGGAACGCTGGGTGGAAGGAAATTTGTGGCTCCCCTCAGATTCCAGAACTTTCTGTCACCGAAATGTGTGGAAAACGTGGTATTTTAGCCACATTTTGAGGTTTGCAAAGGATTCTGGGTAACAGAACCTGGTCCGAGCCCCACAAGTCACCTCATCTTGGATTCCCCTGGGTTTCTAGTTTACAAAAATGTGCTGGTTTGCTAGGTTTCCCCAGGTGCCGGCTGAGCTAGAGGCCAAAATCCACAGGTAGGCACTGTTTTCTATGAAAAAATGTGATGTGTCCACGTTCTGTTTTGGGGCATTTCCTGTCGCGGGCGCTAGGCCTACCCACACAAGTGAGGTATCATTTTTATCGGGAGACTTAGGGGAACGCCGGGTGGAAGGAAATTTGTGGCTCCTCTCAGATTCCAGAACTTTCTGTCACCGAAATGTGAGGAAAACTTGTTTTTTTAGCCACTTTTTGAGGTTTGCAAAGGATTGTGGGTAACAGAACCTGGTCCGAGCCCCGCGAGTCACCCCTCCTTGTATTGCCCTAGGTCTCTAGTTTTCAGAAATGCACAGGTTTGGTAGGTTTCCCTAGGTGCCGGCTGAGCTAGAGGCCAAAATCTACAGGTAGGCACTTCTCAAAAAACACCTCTGTTTTCTTCCAAAAATTTTGATGTGTCCACGTTGCGCTTTGGGGCGTTTCCTGTCGCGGGCGCTAGGCCTACCCACACAAGTGAGGTATCATTTTTATCGGGAGACTTGGGGGAACGCCGGGTGGAAGGAAATTTGTGGCTCCTCTCAGATTCCAGAACTTTCTGTCACCGAAATCTGAGGAAAACTTGTTTTTTTAGCCACTTTTTGAGGTTTGCAAAGGATTCTGGGTAACAGAACCTGGTCCGAGCACCGCGAGTCACCCCTCCTTGTATTGCCCTAGGTCTCTAGTTTTCAGAAATGCACAGGTTTGGTAGGTTTCCCTAGGTGCCGGCTGAGCTAGAGGCCAAAATCTACAGGTAGGCACTTCTCAAAAAACACCTCTGTTTTCTTCCAAAAATTTTGATGTGTCCACGTTGCGCTTTGGGGCGTTTCCTGTCGCGGGCGCTAGGCCTACCCACACAAGTCAGGTATCATTTTTATCGGGAGACTTGGGGGAACGCCGGGTGGAAGGAAATTTGTGGCTCCTCTCAGATTCCAGAACTTTCTGTCACCGAAATCTGAGGAAAACTTGTTTTTTTAGCCACTTTTTGAGGTTTGCAAAGGATTCTGGGTAACAGAACCTGGTCCGAGCCCCGCGAGTCACCCCTCCTTGTATTGCCCTAGGTCTCTAGTTTTCAGAAATGCACAGGTTTGGTAGGTTTCCCTAGGTGCCGGCTGAGCTAGAGGCCAAAATCTACAGGTAGGCACTTCTCAAAAAACACCTCTGTTTTCTTCCAAAAAATTTTATGTGTCCACGTTGCGCTTTGGGGCGTTTCCTGTCGCGGGCGCTAGGCCTACCCACACAAGTGAGGTATCATTTTTATCGGGAGACTTGGGGGAACGCCGGGTGGAAGGAAATTTGTGGCTCCTCTCAGATTCCAGAACTTTCTGTCACCGAAATCTGAGGAAAACTTGTTTTTTTAGCCACTTTTTGAGGTTTGCAAAGGATTCTGGGTAACAGAACCTGGTCCGAGCCCCGCGAGTCACCCCTCCTTGTATTGCCCTAGGTCTCTAGTTTTCAGAAATGCACAGGTTTGGTAGGTTTCCCTAGGTGCCGGCTGAGCTAGAGGCCAAAATCTACAGGTAGGCACTTCTCAAAAAACACCTCTGTTTTCTTCCAAAAATTTTGATGTGTCCACGTTGCGCTTTGGGGCGTTTCCTGTCGCGGGCGCTAGGCCTACCCACACAAGTGAGGTATCATTTTTATCGGGAGACTTGGGGGAACGCCGGGTGGAAGGAAATTTGTGGCTCCTCTCAGATTCCAGAACTTTCTGTCACCGAAATCTGAGGAAAACTTGTTTTTTTAGCCACTTTTTGAGGTTTGCAAAGGATTCTGGGTAACAGAACCTGGTCCGAGCCCCGCGAGTCACCCCTCCTTGTATTGCCCTAGGTCTCTAGTTTTCAGAAATGCACAGGTTTGGTAGGTTTCCCTAGGTGCCGGCTGAGCTAGAGGCCAAAATCTACAGGTAGGCACTTCTCAAAAAACACCTCTGTTTTCTTCCAAAAAATTTTATGTGTCCACGTTGCGCTTTGGGGCGTTTCCTGTCGCGGGCGCTAGGCCTACCCACACAAGTGAGGTATCATTTTTATCGGGAGACTTGGGGGAACGCCGGGGCGAAGGAAATTTGTGGCTCCTCTCAGATTCCAGAATTTTCTGTCACCGAAATCTGAGGAAAACTTGTTTTTTTAGCCACTTTTTGAGGTTTGCAAAGGATTCTGGGTAACAGAACCTGGTCCGAGCCCCGCGAGTCACCCCTCCTTGTATTGCCCTAGGTCTCTAGTTTTCAGAAATGCACAGGTTTGGTAGGTTTCCCTAGGTGCCGGCTGAGCTAGAGGCCAAAATCTACAGGTAGGCACTTCTCAAAAAACACCTCTGTTTTCTTCCAAAAATTTTGATGTGTCCACGTTGCGCTTTGGGGCGTTTCCTGTCGCGGGCGCTAGGCCTACCCACACAAGTCAGGTATCATTTTTATCGGGAGACTTGGGGGAACGCCGGGTGGAAGGAAATTTGTGGCTCCTCTCAGATTCCAGAACTTTCTGTCACCGAAATCTGAGGAAAACTTGTTTTTTTAGCCACTTTTTGAGGTTTGCAAAGGATTCTGGGTAACAGAACCTGGTCCGAGCCCCGCGAGTCACCCCTCCTTGGATTGCCCTAGGTCTCTAGTTTTCAGAAATGCACAGGTTTGGTAGGTTTCCCTAGGTGCCGGCTGAGCTAGAGGCCAAAATCTACAGGTAGGCACTTCTCAAAAAACACCTCTGTTTTCTTCCAAAAATTTTGATGTGTCCACGTTGCGCTTTGGGGCGTTTCCTGTCGCGGGCGCTAGGCCTACCCACACAAGTGAGGTATCATTTTTATCGGGAGACTTGGGGGAACGCCGGGTGGAAGGAAATTTGTGGCTCCTCTCAGATTCCAGAACTTTCTGTCACCGAAATCTGAGGAAAACTTGTTTTTTTAGCCACTTTTTGAGGTTTGCAAAGGATTCTGGGTAACAGAACCTGGTCCGAGCCCCGCAAGTCACCCCTCCTTGGATTCCCCTAGGTCTCTAGTTTTCAGAAATGCACAGGTTTGGTAGGTTTCCCTATGTGCCGGCTGAGCTAGAGGCCAAAATCTACAGGTAGGCACTTTGGAAAAAACAGCTGTGTTTTCTATAAAAAAAATAGGATGTGTCCATGTTGTGTTTTGGGGCATTTCCTGTCGCGGGCACTAGGCCTACCCACACAAGTGAGGTATCATTTTTATCGGGAGACTTGGGGGAACACAGAATAGCAAAACAAGTGTTATTGCCCCTTATCTTTCTCTACATTTTTTCCTTCCAAATATAAGAGAGTGTGTAAAAAAGACGTCTATTTGAGAAATGCCCTGCAATTCACATGCTAGTATGGGCACCTCGGAATTCAGCGATGTGCAAATAACCACTGCTCCTCAAAACCTTATCTTGATCCCATTTTGGAAATGCAAAGGTTTTCTTGATACCTCTTTTTCACTCTTCATATTTCAGCAAATGAATTGCTGTATACCCAGTATAGAATGAAAACCAACTGCAGGGTGCAGCTTATTTATTGGCTCTGGGTACCTAGGGTTCTTGATGAACCTACAAGCCCTTTATATCCCTGCAACCAGAAGAGTCCAGCAGACAAAACGGTATATTGCTTTCAGAAATCTGACATCGCAGGAAAAAGTTACAGAGTAAAACATAAAGAAAAATGGCTGTTGTTTTCAGCTCAATTTCAATATTTTTTTATTTCAGCTGTTATTTTCTGTAGGAAAACCTTGTAGGATCTACACAAATGACCCCTTGCTGAATTCAGAATTTTGTCTAGTTTTCAGAAATGTTTAGCATTCCGGGATCCAGCATTGGTTTCACACCCATTCCTGTCACTAACTGGAAGGAGGCTGAAAGCACCAAATATAGTAGAAATGGGGTATGTCCCAGTAAAATGCCAAATTTGTGTTGAAAAATTCGGTTTTCTGATTCAAGTCTGCCCGTTCCTGAAAGGTGGGAAGATAGTGATTTCAGCACCAGAAACCCTTGGTTGATGGCATTTTCAAGGAAAAAACCACAAGCCTTCTTCGGCAGCCCTTTTTTCCCATTTTTTTGGAAAAAACAAAATTTTCACTGTATTTTGGCTATTTTCTTGTTCTCCTCCAGGGGAAACCACCAACTCTGGGTACCATTAGAATCCCTAGGATGTTGGAAAAAAAGGACGCAAATTTGGCGTGGTTAGCTTATGTGGACAAAAAGTTATGAAGCCCTAAGCGCGAACTACCCCAAATAGCCAAAAAAGGGCTCAGCACTGGGGGGGAAAAGGCCCAGCAGCTAAGAGGTTAAATACAGCATTGGGTGGAGGTAGAACAGACATGCAATGTACACAGCATCCGCAGATGACACATGCAGTCCATCACACATTCCATAACAATTACTTACTCCAAATCTATGACTATTTCCTACCAGCCATCTACGGTATCATGTACATGCCACTGGGATAACGGCTATTCATTGTTGACCACCAGGGCCTGAGTGGACTACTACATCCTTGCTCAACATTTGTGATAGCAAACTTGTGAGGATCATGTGGCCCAACAAGTCTAGATTCCCTGTGCCATTGTCAATATGGGGCACTTTGTATGCAATCCACCACTTTGACACCCCTGGCTACATCAAGTCTTGCCCAGGCATCATGGATGCAAGGTGGGAGTCATCTGATAGGGAGGCTGGAAACTTCCCACCAGCTAGTCTAAGGTTTGTTAAAACTTCATTCATGTGTCCTGGTTTACGATGTGTACATATAATGCAAAGAACCCATAAAGTTTGGCCAAGGCCTGAACAGCACATCAAAGTTGTCTACTGATTACGTAACTATTGCCCCCTACCCTGTGCTAAGTTGTGCAAAATGTGTAATGCAGCACACACATGGTGGCGGTATGGGTGCCCTTAGGGCCATAGTAAGATTGGCACTGCACTGGGTGCTGCTACAGTATTCATATCTATTGAACAACATGTGCATACGCATGTCAGACATCACCTAAGTACCAGATACACACTCAGCATTCACATTGTACGCATGTGATGTGACCAAGATCACTCACAAATATCATGATGGCTAGACCATGTTGGTAAATCTGCTCAGATCTAGCTTGCGACAATCCATAGACATTTCTCACACCCATCTGGAGCTGAGTTGTATACTAACTGTGTACTCTACTGACTGTTGCCCAGCACTATATGGCTCCTTGCACAACTGCAGCCTCACTTTATATCTGAAGGGTACTGAGGCACCAGTGGTGCAAGTGTCTCCTACATTAGCACCCTAGAGACCGCTATACATTTCCTTCAACTGTACTGTTTTGTGAGTAAATGTAAGCTACGTGTGGCACACAGTGCTGTCAATAGTGCTGTGACAAAGTTGTTGTCAACAGCCATGCTAATATACAAACAGCAGCTCTGACACCTATCATGATGACATCAATGTATATGTGGCCATGATGTCCATTTCCTAACACCCACAATTCCACAGCAGCACATGTTGCCACATGTGCAACAATCAAGCCATTGCCAATGCTCAACATTGCATCAGAAATTATGTTACCATCCTAATTCCAATGATATCATAGCATTGATCATGCAAAACCTTTATTTGTTGCATTGCACACATCAGACTGTTTCACGCCAAACCGTGGTTTGCCACATGTGACGCACAAGGTGACACTTACTGGCAGCACTGGGGACTTCAAATCTGGACACCTCCCCACTGGTGAAGGGTGGCAGCCCACCTGCAATACATGAAAGAAAAACATAGCTTTGTGATATTTGGACATCTCTGTGCATGGACGACAGTTTTAAAATCAACTAGTTAAGCTGTATGAGCAAGTCAACCTAGTGGTAGACCATGCCAACTGTAAAACATCTATATTCTGTCTGTCAGTCAGAAGTAGTGTCAGACAATGGAGACCCTGGCACACACAAACTATCACTTTTCCTGACACTCCTGTGGTGCATTTAACTGCACCATATGTACATGGAATTGTCATGAAGGTGTTTTGTTGCTTTACACCTCTATGAGCATATGGGGCTGCATGATACAGTATTCTGTATCTGAGGGGCATGTGATGGTTGTTGCAATGGCCATACCATTGTGACATCCATAGTTTTTGAGCCTGCCCCCTAATGTTGAAGACACCTAACTTACTGTCACCTCAAACAGACAGACAACTGCCCAGGGGTTGTGTGAGTATTCCAACATGTTGAGGAATGCTTTGATACATCCTTGTTTCAAGTTACTAATATGTGTGTGACATTACAAGGCACACACACTTGAGTTATTATGCCATGGCAGTTTACTTATGTTTATTTAGTTGTTCCTACCTGCACATTAACTGATTGAAATTATGGATTTTTCACCAATACTGTGTGGCCACCCATTTTTGCCATGGTATTCCATTAATTCTCCAGGAAGGGATACCAACATGCGCATAGACATTTGCCTGAACCCAGATTCACTTGTTCTGTGGTCCAATGATGCCTGTGTTGATGCAGGTTTCTGAGTAATGTGCTTGTGCAGATGCAGGCCTGCCCCATACTGTCAGTTAGACGCAGCAGGCCTGTGGTACAAATTCAGCACATGTGTGTGGGGTAATGGACATATTTTGAGCTGTATGTGATACACAATGTACAGAAAGAGGAAAGTGCTAGAAGTGTGGACCTAGTGCATAGTAAAGCTCCCTTAAATGGTGCTGGCCAATGACATAAAGGGGCAGATTCAAGGAAAGTGGTGCTGCACCAAGTCCATCACTACAGACCTTGTGGCCCTTAGTGCACCCCTTTTCCCCGCCATGTGTTCGCCTTATGAAAAATACGGTGCAGCAGGGTGCAGGCAGGGGGCAACTGTGTCAATTTATATAGACGCAAATGATGTACTCAGCAGGAGTAGCAACAAAAAGATTAGCATGACTTCTGCTGAGCCCATCATATACAATGATATGCCCCCTTATAACACCTCTTCTGAGTAGCCGTTCAAATTGCACAAAATATGGCAATAGGAAATGTATCATATTTCCCAGAGCCATGTACTTTACCCCCCCATACAAGTGTAGATCCCCCCCATACTTGATGCCTGACTCAGGCCTCATGTTGTGCTGGTCGAAACCAAGTGGTGCTATGCAAGACTCGCTCCACTTTGTTTTGATTGCGCAGGGAAGATGGCACATCTGCCCTGGCTCTGCTTTATTAAGGTTAATTACAATGGGACTTTTAAGGTGGCCCTGGGGCTATTAATACAGGCACAATACTACATGTCAAGATCCTTTGACAAAACATGCTGCACTCAACCTTATCACCACCTGTCATGCACATGCAAATAATGGTGTTGCTATACAAATGGGATACTTACCAACTGTAGTTCTTGCTCCCTTGAAATCCAGTCAGCTCTACGGTGTTTAAGTTGGTGGTCCTTGCGTCCAGCTCTGAATATTCTTGTTAGGTGGTGGTGCACCTTGACACACCGCAGCTTCCTGGCTTCTGTGGGGTAGCCCTGGATAACACGGCCACCCAATACCAGCATCATTCGCAGGTAATGCTGCACAAGCCATATAAAGCCCCCAGTTCATCAGCCATCCTCTCCAACATCCTCCCTTTCACACACATCATGCAGTGTTTGTATAATGCAAATGTAATTGCAGGAAAAAAATAAAGATAAAACTAACACAACTACCCCAAATACCCAACAAACTATCCTACCCCTAGACAAACACCCCACAATACAGTGACAGATACAGTACTTACACCACAAAAGACTGATTAAAAGACAAATAAGACACAACAGCAACAGGACACGGCACAAAAACACTCAAACAACTCCAATCCACCAACAACACTAGCTCCACACACCCTCACACAGTTACAGACAATAAGACTGTGAAGTGAATGTGAAAATGAACTCACTGTACCATGTATACTGTCTGGATGTCCTGTTTCATCACTTCCTGGGCCTGTGTGTCAGGTCTTCAGTTCTGCGTCATTTTTTTACGCATGACGCTCATGCGTCGATTTTTTCCCATTGTGCCTGACAAGGCCTGTGGACTTGCAAATGATGCTCAGGGGCCAGGTGTCTTTTTTCTTTATAGGAAATCATGAAGTTTAGGCGTTTGAGTCTAAATTTGTGATGCAAGTGTGGTATTCCTTTCCATACAGGCTGACAAGGCATGTGGCCGTGCGATTGACGCACAGGGACCAGGCGTCATTTTCCTGGGCTTGTGGTGTATGGAATTTAGCCGTTTGCATCAAAGAATGTTGGCGCATGACGGGAATGCATGGAAATTATTTAGGAAGCCTTACAGTGCACCCAGATTCACATACCATGTCACCGGGGCTATGCAATTGTGTTCTCAGTATGGTATGGCTACATGTGTGTGCATGTCCATTCATATCTTGACAGTGACATTGGTATGTTTAACCTATGTTTGTTTATATGTGTGATGCATGTGATGAGCTATACGTATGCATATGTGCATGTGTAGCTAGACTGTGTCCACATAGATGTTAGCACATGTATACTATGAGGTACATATGTGTTCTAACACCTATTTGTGGGTGTACCACATTGTTATGTCTGATATACAAATGTACTCATATCAACAGCACAATAGATGTGACGGGCTATGTACAATACATGGTAAGGCATGTGACAGCCATGACAAATTGTACTCAGAGGATGCAGTGGACTACAGCTGGGTTGAAATCATGTTACCCCTGGCACTGTGTGTGCATGTGTGTTCACTCTGTAGTGTGTTGTTGGTTTAGCCTTCATGATGCTCTGCTACACGTGTGACATATAGTTCCCCATACATCTTAGTTGCAGGAGATGGTGTACACACATGTGTCAATGAAGGTTGCTTTGTGCCCTGTGTGTAAAGATATGTTTAGTGTCATTTCAGTAACATATGACCACAGCAGTGTGTTCATAGGATATGAAACCTCACATATCTATCTTCCTGCATGGACACATGTCTGACTTTGACAAGTGCCTGTGTAGTCAGTGCCACCTATTTTTCATATGTCCAAACACATGTGAAGGTCGTTTGTTTCTGTCAATGATCTTGTGATACATATGCACTTACGTTTGTGGTAAGTTGCCTTTTGTTCAGACTCCAACACACATTACCAGGCCTGTGCCATTTGAGGAGTACGTGTGTGCAGAGATATCTGGCATATGTATGCATGCCACCAACTAGGTACTCACAGTCGACCACATCATGTTGGTTATGACTGTCACCTACAATGGCATACCACTGTGGAGCAGTGTTGCAGTCTAGCAAAGATGGCAGCCTACTCCTTATCACTACTGTGCAAGTTTTTATCCCGACACAGATCCATGGTTGCATGTGAAGGCGCAGGTTAACGAAGCTCCAGACTACTCAGTCCACTGTGCACATACATCAGGCCCCTCACAATGTCAATAGTCTATGTAGAAAGAGCAGTGGTGTCAGGGTGTTTTGGGCGGGGATCTAGCTTCCACATGATTGCTATTCCGCAGAGCAATACACAGTCCCCTACAGACAGACACATGCACAATTGTGATCAAACAGACTAGGATATAATTTTTTCCTCTGGGGTACTTGATATCAGCCTTCCCTTAATATGAATTGAGGACTGGCTACTTGCACTTGTAGGACAGATCTCATCATTTTGCATGGTCTGACAGACATGATTTTATGCCCTTAGTAATTTCAGTGAGCAGCTTGGTTAGGGGTTGTATCTCTGTTGTGACTTCTATTTTGGGAACATGCCAGTAGACAGATGGTGTTTTCTGTCACTGCTTCCGGTCATGTTGGTATGCGATGGGCAACTAACAGGTTATAGTAGTGGCAAACATGAGTGGGTTATGTACTGACCTAGCCATCCTCTCTGTACATATGTTGGGTGATCATATGTAGACATTGATGTGTTGCACAGTCAGTATTGATCTATGTGTGTTCCTTCTCCACATTTTACCACATTACTTGTTAGGAATATTTTGTATCCTACATTGCTGCCAATCTTTAGGCTGCTTACACTTTGTATACATCTTCTACAGCAACATTGTCTGGTCATGCATGGACAGGATGCAATGTATGACTTTTGTAAATTGTAGATGTACACATCTTCTATTACTGGATACATGATAGTTACCGTTCCATTGCCTGGCTGTGCAAGATTTAATGAGTACCACACACACATCACATTTCACCTGCCACAGCACTTGTGTTCTCTCCAAGTGACCTACCATGTTTATATCCTTCGTTGAACATGGGTATGCATTTATTCCTGCATTCAACTATGTCACTCTTACCATAACTGTATGATGTTAATGTGTGAAATCCTCTCAGTGCTGCTTTTTTCATTAGCCACATCCAACGTATCTGTCTACTTCTACTTCCATTTATTTTTTAATGGGTCTGTGACATGTTTGTACATTGCTAGACATACTTGCACATCCCACACCTGATTGGCATGTTGGAGACCTAAACATATTAGGGAATTTTGTCACTGTTGGTGCCATGCTGTTGGTCTGGAAAGTGAGTAACAATGAGTGGTTTGTATTGCTATGTGCTGTGCGATGGTGTAATACAGACTACACTAGGTTACCTTGCTAACACATGTCAACCATTGTTGGTACTTGCAAATCCTTTGCTACCTAGGCCATGCACCTGTACATCAGTCTTCACATGTATGTCCGGATTTGCTGTAGGCATGTGTCAAGACAGCAGATTTGTGTGACAAGTGTGCATAGAATTTACTTAGGGAGTGAAACAAACTCTGCCTACCTTCTGCCCAGACAATAATTTGGTGGTGCATTGTCCCATTTTATTCTTAGATCCTGACAATGGGCCATATGTTTGGATAGTGGTCGGCACCCATTGCTGCTTCATTTGTCTGGCAAACCCTAGCGCACTCCACAGCCAAAGTGTGTGTGCCATAAGTGAGGTACAGCTTACCATGTATGGCTGGGTCCAATGGCAGTGCCAGGACATAAGCCCAAGGATATACAGTGCAGGCTCCGCCTCTACATTGGTTACAAACTTTGTACTGTAAATGAAGGTCCATAGTTACCAATGATGTCCCCCCTTGTCACACATGCATTGTGCTGGCAAAGCAGCAATCCATCTGAGATGTGACACTGTTCAATTCCCACATTTCTTAAACACCATAAGCCCACGGATTTACAGTGCAGGCTCTGCCTCTACATTGGTTACAAACTTTGTACTGTAAATGAAGGTCCATAGTTACCAATGATGTCCCCCCTTGTCACACATGCATTGTGCTGGCAAAGCAGCAATCCATCTGAGATGTGACACTGTTCAATTCCCACATTTCTTAAACACCATTTCATAACAGCCCCTACCTTATGTATGTCCCCCTTGCATACATCCTGCCAGGCGTGGTGATGATGTGGAGAAAGGGCTAGGAATTTGCAAATTGCCCACTTAACAGCACATTATATGTTGTGCTGCATGGATCTAGGCCTTCAAGAGCCACATGACCGTGAGTTATGTGTCACTGATGTGTGACAAGGAGGCAATAGACTCTCTTACATCACAAACTATGTTGTTACCGTACTTGAAACTGTAGTGCTTCTTTCCTTCTCTCTGAGGTATGAGTTACATTCTAATTGGAGAATGAGTAGACCATGGAGATTCAGGTGCCAAGTAATTTATTGGTGATATTTACAAAGTGATAATATTTGTACAGTGTCTATGTGTAGAAGGTCTGTACAACTGCAGCGGTGTTTTGTAGTTCCCCCTTCAAATGTGCTGCACCATTGTCATCTTCCTCCTTGTTGGGGACATTTACCTGTTCATCCCAGGGAACATTGGTCCGTATACATATATTATGCAAGATTGCACACAACAGTATCATCTTACTTACCAGTGGTGGAGCATACAACAGGCTCCTTCCTATCAGGTATAAAAAAGGAGGTACACTGTTCCAATATATATATATAAAACAATGTATATATATATAAAAATATATATGCAGGGTGGACAGAGTCAGTAATTTCAGGAGAGCCCTCAACCATTCATTAAGATGCCAAGTTTCATCACTGGGCAATCTCCTCGTCAGACCGGTGGTGCAATGTCTGGCGGACCACCCCGAAATCGGTGGTGGTGCTCAACCGAAATTGTGTGTTTGCAAAGTGGGGTCTGAAATGGAAACTGACTGTGAGAAAACAAAAGGAGAGAAAAGTGGGTTAAAGTTGGCTTTGAACCTCAAGCATCATAATTTTAATAGATCAGGAAAAAGGTTCAAGTCAAGAATAAAAAATAGAGGGAGTGAGATACGGGGGATGATGTCCCACTACACTCTATACAAGGGAAAAGGTAGTATACCTAGTCCTAGCGTATTCTGGTCAACATGTTTCGCGTCTTAACGGTCATAAAAATGATCCATTGACGCTTCATCAGGACCCTAAAACTATTTCTCCTATTTAATAGTGTATCTGGAAGTCCTTCCTATCAGGGCCAGGCACCTGAACCTTGACCTCAGAAGCTCAACTGTCCTCTCCACCACATTTTGTGTTCTCCTGTGCCCTTCATTATATGAATGCTCTTCCACCATTGTGGGATTGCCAAATGGAGTCATAACCCATGGCTGTATGCCATAACCTTGGTCGGCAGCAAAGGAATGAGAGAAGATGTATTGGTAATGCTTGATAGTGGTTTGGTATGTACCTTGGCAGTTAGTTTTAGGTGAAATGGTAATTCAGACTTGCTTCTGGTATAGTGCATGTTCCTGTTTTGTGAAATGGTTTCATAGGTCTGAGTTGATGGACATGACAATCTAGGGTTGTGGTTTAGGGACCTGGGGATTGTAATATTCAATCCAAACAGATGGTTCAGCCCTACAAATATGTGTTGTGTTGTCCATATTTGTGCCAGCGTCCTATTATTGGTGGAACCTTCCACCTCCTTGCACCACAGTGGTGTCATATGTAGAGACACCACGGTAGCCCTACAAAGCCAAACTGTGGCCTCCATGTTACCATGAGGCACTACACATGCAGTGCAACACATAGTGACCCTTTGTGGCAGGTGTTGGATGTGCCAGCCATCAAAAGTACTAGGGTGTGAATCACACATTTGTAGGATAATCAAAAATAGTTACAGTGGAATCTCCAAAGTTCCTATACATGATTTATCACAGCCACTTTCAACACATGCACAGTGCAGGCATTGGGAGGGGCACATCATTCTTTTACATAGGTCCCTATGCACGGTGCATGAAAGGTCAGGTATGACCTCAATACTCCTACAGAGTCCTACAATAGTATCCATGATCTTTACAGTATAGAACAAACTCTGCGCCATGGTGGACCGTTTATTGTATACAGCACGCACATGGTGGCGTTAGACGGTGCTAAGGGGCGCTTGTGAGGTGGCAGTGGACTAGATGCTCCATGGCTTCTCTTCATTCTGCCCCATGGTCTTCCATGGCAGGTAATGTTGTATTCCTGTGTGTGCGACAGAATGCAGCAGACAGGTGAATGTGCACACTACAGGTATGTCAGGTATGTGTAGGTGACATGTAGTTGGTAATGGCAACACTTGGGTGGCATTTGAAATTGATGCCGCCAGATGCTTGAACCCCATGACTGATGTGGGGCTGTGCCTACGTGTGACTTTCTTAACATTGACATGGCCTATGCTATTCACGTTGCTGAGCTAAACATTATTAGATGTATTGTGTCGGGGATCTGTATCTTGGTGTCAACCAGTGGACACTTGTAGTAGTTTGCGGCCAGCTTCTGTATGCAAAGGGGACATAGCTCCACCTGTCCTCATGTGGTGCGCTAGTCAGGTTGTGGCTGTTTTATGTACATGTGTGTGTATATGTGTGTGTGATGTGCAATGATTGTAGTGTGGCATGTGTCATATGTGTTGTTGCCTGCACATCTGTGTTCCCCTGCCTATCTGTGTTTAGTGTGGTGTATGTCTTGTTTTTCCTACGTGGTAGGTGTGAAGTCTTTGTACTGATTGGTATGGTGGCATATCAACGAGTAGGCCATCCTGGAACCACTCTTTGATGGTGGAATGCCAGAATATGTAGGCATCAAGGACGCTGCCGGGGTATTTGGCAAGGATGTTTGAGAAGAGCCCATGGTGGTCCACAATGGCCTGCACATTAATGGAATGGGTGTGCTTGAAGTTCCTGTATAGGTGTTCTTTTGCTGCAGGTGGCACCAGTTAGACATGAGTGCAGTCCATTGCGCCCATCACATGCGGGAACCCAGCGATTAGATAGGAATCTTGCTTGGTTTCCTGCTGCAGTTGCTGTGTGTTCAGGTAGCAGATGCGGTGGGGTGTGAGGCGTATGATTGCATCCAGAATCTTTATAAGGAAGACCAAGAAGGATGGCTAGGAGATACCAGCCACTTGTGCACCTATTGTCTGGAAAAGATCCTGACATCAGCATATGGAGGACAGCAAGGTTTTTGGTCATGGGTGGTATGTTTGTTGGAGTTGCCACTCTGCAGTGATGTCTGGAACAATGTGGTGCAGCAGGCGTACAACTGACTCCTGGTTCAGACAGTAATTCCTGATGACATCTTGTTCCCTGAGCCCAAGGATGGTTGTACACTGTCCAAAGATCCTCTCCCGCCTTCTGCGCTGCCTTTGTGGCTGCTGTGGTGGTGTTTGAGGTTGCTGCGGCGGTGGTGGAGGGACCTGTTGTCATCGCTGACATATGCTGCGTGTGCCAAGCTGGAGCAATAACACTTCTATGTTGTCCAGGAGGTTGCCAATGCTCCTTCTGTGTGTTTTCCTTAAGTGGTGGTGTGTGGGTCTCTTTTTTATGCCTGGTCTGGCCAGGCATTAAAATTTGATGCAAATTGGCCTTTGCTTCATTTTTTAGGTCTGCTTCCTTTGTGTGTGTCGTTTTTGCATTGGGAGGTAAATATTGCGCTAGAGGGTTAGCGTACTTTTTTTGGAAGGGAACTCCTACCTTGCATATCAGTGTCACAATACGACGCAAGGTGAGTTAGCACTCCCAAAAAAGGACGCTAACTCAGTTACTATATAAATATGGCGTTAGGTTTGTGCTGCTTTTGTGTAAAAAAAATTATGCAAAGGCGGCGCAAACTTTTCATAAATATGGGCCTCAGTCTTTGCATCGTGATTAAAACAAGCATTTAAAATGCCAATCATGTTGCCATCACATAACAGAAAATTTTATATCAATCTTCATTAAGACACAATATAGAAACTGCAGACATGCAGAAGTGCACGCTTCTGTAACCCAAACAATGACACACAGTAGATGTCAGCAGCAAGCAGAGTAGTACAAGGCTCCAGCACACACAGAACAGGAACAACATAGCTGTTGCGTCCTCCCAAGCCCTGGAGCATGCACAAGAACACGCCACACACGGAGCTCATAGTTAGCATCTTTATTCATTAGCGTACAACATTTGACTATCTTCTCACTATCCCATAACTGCTAAAGATCATACCTTAACACCTCCCTCCCAGAATGATTGCGTAATCTCCTCCTTGAGTCTGCCCGGGCCATGGGGACCTAGCGCTCATAGTCCTAAGCCACTACATCGCCCCCTTTCTTAAATAAAAAGGACAGAAACAAAACGTTAACTAATAGCATCATTATATCTCCCCGATTAGCTGTCTGGGTGGTTGCACAGTTCGGCCAGAAAGTGTGACCACGGTTGGCCCTGAGCGTACAGGGTCTGATGTTTGATTAGGGCTTTTCAGGTGGAACAGTCTCCTTTGAGTTTGCAGGGACTGATGAGTGGGAAGGTAGATGTTTGAAATGTGACGAGTCCCTCGTGATGGATTTACCGGGACGGTACGGCGTTATCATGTGTCCCCTGCGCTTCACAACTTTCAAAGGTTCCGCATCAAATGAAAGATTAGACTTTTGCTTCCGTTTTTGTTTGATGAGAACCAAGGGCCAGATGTAGGTAGGAAAAATTTAGCAAGGCGGAAATGGCGAGTCATTGCGACTCGCCATTTCCGACTCGTTAAATGGTATCCAAGAAGAAAAAGCGACTTCAATTTGAGACTCGCAAATGAAGTTGCACCGCAGATTGTGAGTCCGCTGTTTGCGAGGTCGCTTTTTGGGACCGCGCTAAAAACGAACACGCAATTTGCGAGTGGGTGTCGCAAATTGCGACTGTGCTGGAAATTGAATGCAGGTGCAGCAGAACACTCTGGAAAACACTTCCTGGCTCCTGATGATGACATCACAGCCAGGAAGTTTACAAATACACCTGGGAGGAGGGAGGACCACACCCATTTTAAACTGCTGAACTGCAAACAGAGAGAACAGCAGCTACCATGGCAGAGACACCAAGGAAGCGCAAATTGAAATTTGCAGAAAAAGAGCTGGAGGTGCTGACAGAGGAATGCTGCCAGCACCATGAACAACTTTTTGGGAGGGCAGCCCTCAGTGTGCCAGAGGTGGAGAAGAGAAGAATCTGGACGGAAATCCAAGACAAGGTGAACTCCATGGGTGTCAGCCACCGGAGTATAGAAGAGTTAAAGAAAAGGTGGTATGACCTGCGCTCCCGGACCAAGGAGAGGGTGGCAGAGCAGCTCCGGGAGATGAGGGGCACTGGAGGGGGACTGTCCACTATACCACCACCCACACCCCTGGAGGAAAGAGTTGAGGAGACCTTGGAGCCAGAGGCAGTGTGCGGGATGGGAAGAGCTGGATACGTCAGAGCCAGTACCATCAACCGGTGAGTACCATGAGACATGCATGTACACCCATATATGCCATACCCCCACCCACCTTGTACACAGCAGCATGCACAACCAAAATAGCTCAATTTCAGAGTAGCAATCACCTGCATGGTGCATTATGGGCAATGTAGTCAAGTAGGCAGTTGACAGCCAACAGTTTATTAGGAAGTTGATAACAGATGGTAGATACTGACAGTGTGTTCCCTATGTCCCACAGGTCCCCCACACAACACCACCGCCAGCCAAAGCATCCAGGGGCCACAGGTCAGCCACCAGCCTGCAGAGGAGTCAGGACCAGCCACCACAGAGACCTGCACCACCCACACACAGTCCCCTCATGATGCACCAGTTGCCATACTGGTGAGTGAGCCAGCACGTGGTCCCAGCCACAGTGCCACTGTAGATGACACGGAGCCTCCACTGCGTCGCAGGCGACGTGTAAATGTACCACCAGAGCCACAGGCTGAGTCAGGGGACGCCTCCATGTCGCCCGCCGAGGCCGCACTCCTATGGGGTCAGCGCCTGCAGACACGGGAGATAAGGAGAATATCAGGGGCCATGCGGTGCATGGAGCAAAACAGTGGTATGCAGCTGGTACACACAGAGCAGCAACAACTCAACACACATGTCGGCGACATTGCACTCTCAATGAGACAACTGGTGGCAGAACTCATAACTGAGAGAGAGGGTGCAAGGCGTCGTGACAGGCAGCTACTGCACCGGCTGGACCGCATGTCTGCCTCCATCGTCAGGCTGGCAGTGAACACTACTGGCCTTTCAAGGCGCACGGTCAGCCTCCAAGTAGACATGGGCCACTTTGCCAGTGATGTGGCACGTGGACTGGGACGTCTCAGCCACACCGTGGATATCATGGAGGCCCAACAGGTGGCTAGGGGCGCGGCTGACACGCCGCAGGACAGCGAGGAGGGCTCAACCATCAGCAGTGTCTCAGCCAGTGACCCCAGGGTGTTGCGCAGTGGTAGCGCAAGGCAGGGCACTGCTGACACACCAGGTACCAGCCATGCTGGCCGAGGCCGGCGTAGAATATGAGCTCCACACTGTCCTGGGTAGAGGCACATGAGGTCAATGTGTCCGCATGACAGGTGGACTTTTACAGCCCCTGAACTGTTGTTAATGTATATAGTTTTTTTGGGTGCACATAATTAAATCACTTGTTAGTTCCACTTCACACCTGGACTCTTTGTGTGTGACATTAGTGAGTGTGGTGACAGTTAGCACGTACCTTCCAAAGTATTGGTTTGCAATGTGGTCCCGTCTCAGTCTGCCTTGATTTGCAATGCTTCTATCCCCATGATGGCGATGTGGTAGCTCTTGCTCTTCATCCTCCGAATCCGGGTCTTCTGGGGTGAGAGGTAGCCCACGTCTGGTGGCAATGTTGTGGAGTATAGCGCATGCGCCATCTATCTTGAAAGCTGTTACTGGGTTATATTGGAGGGCACCTCCACTTCTGTGGAGGCATCGGAATCTTGACTTCAGCAGTCCAAAGGTCCTCTCTATGATATTTCGGGTCCTCCTATGGGCATTGTTGTATCGCCTCTCTGTCTCATTGCTGGGTGTTAAGTACGGGGTGAGTATCCATGGTCGTAGTGCATATGCACTGTCACCTGTTTGGCACAAAATGTACAATGTTAGCTGGGAATAGATGGTTTCCACATTGAACTGTGTGTATGTCTGCAAGGTGTATTCAGCTATACCTAGGAGGTATCCGTCTCCAAACTCCCCACGTTCTAGGCGTTGGTGTATCCCACTGTGCCTGAAAATGTAGGAGTCATGTGTACTCCCTGGAAATTTGGCAACCATGTCAGTGATAACATAATGGGCGTCACATACCACCTGGATATTCAGTGAGTGGGTACACTTCCTGTTGCGGAACAGATATTCCCGATTTGCAGGAGGGCAGATCTGTACATGTGTCCCGTCCACACACCCTATGACAAGGGGGAAGTTGTCAATCCTGTAGAATTCCAACTTGGTGCTATTGATTTCTGCCTCATTCCTGGGTAGGTATATGTATCTGGACATGTGTGTGAGTAAGGCATCTAGGAATGCTCTAAAGAACCGTAAGAGTGCACTTTGGGATACCCCACCTGCCACAGCAATGACCCCCTGATAGCTTCTGAGGCCAAGAGGTGCAGTGAGCATAGCACTTGCACATGCGTAGGGATGGCGCAGCCACGCACAGTCTGGCGTTGAAACTGCGGATTAAGTAAATCTATTAAATCTAGTATTGCTGCACTGCTGAGTCTATATTTATCATATATCTCCTCCTCTGTTTGTTGGAACAGTGTCTGCCTGGTTCTGTATATCTTCTCCTGTCTCTGGCTCCTCCTCCTCCTCTGCTGTGCGGCGTGGGCTCTCCTCCTCATTCCTATCACATATATCTCCGCCATCTTGAGTAACCCAGGTGCCTTCTGGGTCTCCTTTTATACTTTGGTTCTGGTTACCACCTGCTCTGAGTTAGTGGTAAATTGGAAGTGCAAAATGGGCTTTTTGCGACTAGTCGCAATTTGCGAGTGGCTATTGCATTTGGTTTGCGACTCGCAAATTGCGACTTCCTATTTGCGGGTCGCAAAATGGGGTCGCTATTTTTGCGAGTCGTAATGGCTCGTGTCGCATTTTGCGAGTCGGAAATGGGATTTTTGCTTCCCATTTCCACTTTTGTGGGGTCGCAAATTGCGATTCGGGCCATTTGCGACTCGCAAAAGTTTGCTACATCTGGTCCCAGGTCACCACTGTCGAGCACTATTTCCAGAGTTCAACGACATTGATCAGCGGGGCTGGCTTTAGGGGGGTGCGACTGGTGTGGCCGCACTGGGCACTGACCTGGCTGGTGGGCGCTGTGTTTAGCAATAACTTACAATTTAAAAGTACCTGAAGCTAAGATCCTTGTGTGGGCACCTTTCAGGCAACAATAAAAATGTAAAGGTAACTTTTGTTATTAATGTTCCTGAGGCAGTTTTGACTCACCATAAAGTAGCACAGAGGGTTAATATGCCAGCTGCAAAGAACAGATCTGCATTTTATGTGCCTACCTGAGTAGAATAGTAAAGCTAGCCTTTACCTGAGCTTTAAAACAAATTAAATGTATGTGAGGGAGGGGCACTTTTGCCATGCATGTGGTAGTGTGGGAATCTGAGGAGGAGGCCATTACCAAAAAAGATCATCGCACAGGGCGCCACCAATGCTAAAGTTGGCCATGTTTATCGGCATATGTTTTTATCTGACAGTTCCGAGCAGTTTCAGTAGCCCAAACCTCGTCATCAATCAAGTTCGCTCAGGGCTCCACTGTTGTAACTTTGTTCTTATCGCTCTCCTGAACATCAGTGTGACAGGACTCTCACCAGTGGTAGAGTGAGGAGTGGGCCAATAAGCACAGAGAGCTTGGCATAATGCCTGACTCAGCTGAGTACCTTCTATCGATGCACGTTGCACTCTGGGTCCCCATAAAGCGTTCCACAACACCTTTGGCTTGAGGCAATAAGGGGGTGCTTTTCTAATGTTTGATATTGAGCCTGGCTAGAAATTCTTTAAATTCCTTGCTGTTGAACAGCAGACAGTTGCCAGACTTGAGAGTGTCCCATATACCCCACACTGTAAATATGTAATTGAGCCTCTCAATTACCTTGTCGTGAGTGGTTGATGACGTCCTCCACCAGAGGAAAAAGGGAATATTTGGCGATGACCACCATGAGATGGTGTCCATCCCCCAGAGGCCCAAAGAAGACTATGGCTATTCTTTACCACTCATGCGCAGGAAGATCAGACATGGTTAGTGGATGCTGAGTCACCTGAGGATACAGGCAATTGCATAAGTGACACTCCTTTAATTCCCTCTCAATTTTCTTATCCAAGTGAGGGAAACACACTAAGGGGGTGATTCTAATTCTGGCGGGCGGCGGAGGCCGCCCGCCAGAATTCCGCCCCCATAATACCGCTCCGCGGTCAGAAGACCGCGGAGGGTATTATGAGTTTTTCCCTGGGCTGGCGGGCGGTCTCCAAAAGACCACCCGCCAGCCCAGGGAAAAACTCCCTTCCCACGAGGATGCCGGCTCGTAATCGAGCCGGCGGAGTGGGAAGGTGCGACGGGTGCAGTAGCACCCGTCGCGTATTTCAGTGTCTGCAAGGCAGACACTGAAATACCTTGCGGGGCCCTCTTACGGGGGCCCCTGCCGTGCCCATGCCATTGGCATGGACACGGCAGGGGCCCCCAGGGGCCCCGCGACCCCCCCTACCGCCATCCTGTTCATGGCGGGAAAGCCGCCATGAACAGGATGGCGGTAGGGGGGGTCAGAATCCCCCATGGCGGCGCAGCAAGCTGCGCCGCCATGGGGGATTCTGAGGGCAGCGGTAAACCGGCGGGAGACCGCCGGTTTACCCTTTCTGACCGCGGCCAAAGCGCCGCGGTCAGAATGCCCTGCGGAGCACCGCCGGCCTGTCGGCGGTGCTCCCGCCGACCCTCGCCCCGGCGGTCGAAGACCGCCGGGGTTAGAATCAGCCCCTAAATCTTTCAAAGCCCTCTTGGTGGCTACAATGCCACAATGTCTTAGTGCAGTGCCACTTTCCTTGCGCCCTTTGGCACCCCCCTACTGCCACCATGTGTGAGCCGTGTTTAAAATACGGTCCCCCTTGGCGCAGGATAGGAGGGCAATAGCGTAATTTTATTTTTTTTTACGCCATTGATATACTCTGCAGGAGCAGTGCCACAATTTTGGTGCTACTCCTGCAGAGTACATAGGGGCCCATTATAAATAATGGAAGCCCCTTTTAATGCCTGCTCTGAGCAGGCGTTAAAAGTGTCGAAAAAATGGCGCAAGGAAATCTCTTAGATTTCCTTGCACCATTTTTTACGGCCCCCCTAATGGGGTAATGCTCCCCCAGGCATACAATATGCCTGGCGCAGGCATAATGTGGCGCAATGGTTTACAAAGTGGCACAATGCATGCATTGCGCCACTCTGTAAATATGGCCCAGAAAAAATGCCAATTTAGCGCTACCTTAACTTTAAAAAAATTACCCTTTGACAGTGCTAAGGTGGCAGTAGGGGCTCTTAAATCTGCCCCTTGGTGCCTTAGATTTGCAGGCAATTCGGGATCCTCTTAGCACAATGACTTCTTCAGTGACAGCTGATCGTGGACATTTCGATATTTTTGAAATTCAACATCATCACTGAGAGATCAAATGCTCTGTCTCCGTGATTGTGCTAAAGTGACGTTTTTGAAAGCAAGCATGTCCTTATCGACATTTGTGGCGGCGATGATCTGTTCGATGGACAGAGCCGCAGGCATGCTAGAACATGAAGTTTGCGTATTCCTCGGCAGCCTCCAACATTGAGCTATGCCTCTGTAAGGGTACTTGTGAAACATTATCCGCACGATTTTGATTCTTGCCTGACTTGTGCACAATTGTGTAATCTTACTCTTGTAGACGGAACCCCCACCTTTCAATACGAGAAGGCATTTTGGCCTTTGGATTTCTGAAAAAATTGTGACCAACGCCTGGTGGTCTGTGAGTGTTGTGAAGTGCTTTCCATACAGAAACACATGAAATTCATTTGACCATCAGAACTGAACAGTTCTTTTTGTCAGGTCTCACAATGAGACACCCACTGTGGCAAAGTTACGAATATACTTTGAACTGTAGCTGGCCATGCAAAAAAGGACCGGACGATAGGGACATCTTGCAGAGGGCAGTTGGCTGATAGAGCTAGCACTTTGGCAGGATCAGGAGTCATCCATCCACCTGAAAATACATGCCCAAAGAACTTGAGTTTGGTTTTGTGAAATGCACACTTTTTAGCGTTTACTGTGAGACCTGCATCGGTAAGAAAGTGGCACACTTGTTTGACAGCCTTGTCATTCTCCTTCCATGTTCTTCCAAACACCAGTATATCATCACTGTAATTAAAGGCATGCGTGACAGGCTGAATAATTCTACATATAACATCTTGGAATATTTTTTGTAACTGAACAAACCAATGCATGTAAAAAAAGTAGTAAAGTACCTGAAGCTTTCTTTCAGTTCAAGTTGATGGTATCCCTTATTCAGGTCAAGACAGGAAAATACTTTAGCTCCATTTGGCTGCATGGTCATTTCTGCAATGTGCAGACCAGGATGTCCCTTTCTTTGTTGATTTCTTTGTTGACTCGGCGCATATCCACAAAGGTACACACTGCACCTCCACTATCCTTTTTCTCAACACTACCACTATGGGCGGCACTCATGGTGTGGGACCACTACTTCCTTCTCGATTGCTTCTTGTAGATGAAATGCTATTTTGCGGTGTCTGTGCAACAGGCCAAATTTCTTCACTGATGTGAAGTTGCTCTTTCACTGTTTTGAGTCTTTCTAGGCTATGAAACAGGGACAGGGACTGAATCACAATTTCAGATTGCATATTTAGGCTGCAGCTGATAGATATCAGTCTCATGTCAGCAGCAGTTGCAAAACCAAGCAGACATGCTCTAGATGGAGTACCCTGAAGAATGTGGATTGGGACCTGCACAGACGTGTTCTTATGTTGCAAGGTCACTGTGAATGACACTTGACTCCACAACATTTTTGAAGCAGCCCATGTGTACGCCTTTGTATTTGAAGCTTTGAGTCGAGGTGCAGGCAATAGACTATTAAATTGTTCAACTGCCATGATGTTGATCGATGCACTGCTATCGATTACAAAGGTTATGGGACACCTGTTAACTCTCAGTTTGAACTTTGGGCAATGTCCATGTGAGTACTTTTGTTTCATTTATTCACTTGCTTTTGCTGTTTGTCTTCTTTGCAAGCGGCAAAGCCCACATGTGCATGTCTCTCCTTTTTATCTATGATCATTGCACATTTACCTTCTTCGCAGTCGATTGATGGTGACAGCAAGGAACTCCTGTAGGATGAATTTGATGACTATCAATTTCATTTTGTTTCTAACTGTCGCAGTTGAGGTTGCCTTATGTCTTTCTAGGAGTGGTGAGAATGCTTCTGAAACCGTCCGGTGTCCATTTTACCATCGAGCTATGACACAATTGAGTACTCTTTTCTTTTGCAAACCGTTATGAAGTGCTTTTTCTTTCAGCACCCTTTGCATCTTTGTCAGATGGCTGGACATTGTTTTCATGTGGAAATGAAAATCCACATTGGAAATACAGTCTTTCTCTCTCCAAGGATGTCGACTTAGAAGAATCTACTTGGTGCTTGTGTTTACTCTTCATGATTAATGTTGATTCATTTTTCACTGTTCCTGCTTCCATGTCAGCGGCCTTTTGATCTGCTAGCTCTTCGGCTGAGCATTTTTCTCAAAATGTGCCTTCTGAACAAGTCTGACAAACAGCCATTAATGACTCTGAGGCGCATGGCTTTGTCATCATTACATTTACTAAACTTGCAGTGTTTGGTAAGCACATCAAGTCTCTCAACAGACTCATCCATCGTTTCACCAACTTGTTTTGTTTGATTGAAAATATATCTTTCATAGTCGACGTTCAGCATTGGGTTGAACTTGGCACCTAATGTTCTTTTTTCTGACAGCATGAAATTGTCTCAGTCGGTGAGATTTTCTTTTTCACTCCATCACCAGCGTGATTCTTTAAGTATTTAATGATTTTCTCATCATTTACTTCTTCCAGGGATTCTATGAAATCATCTAAAGTCTCAATCCTTGTGGCCCATCTTGCACCAGTATTCTGCTTTTTGGAGGTATCGAATGGAGGTGGAGAATGCAGCAGCACCATACTCCATGTCTCTGTGGCAGCCAACTCAAAATTTCAAAGGGGGCTTTAGTTGTTTCTATGATGACCAACAACCTTGTGAGCACGATCCCTGTGTTCGCTCTCGAGTCACCTCACTAGATTTTGAGGTTGTAGAGTTCGCTATTTGAACTTGGTTGTCGCTGCCTTCTAACGTTATGTCTGGTTGTCTCTGCCTTTGTTTTACTTGTCACTGCCCTTAGCATTTTCTTTGTATGAATGATGGCTTGGTGTTGTGGTGCAGCACCTTGTATTTATTTTTAGCCATGCCAGAAAATCTTGGTGGACTTTTCCTGTGTTGCGTCTCTACTAGGCCTTCAACTTTTCAACAAGGTCTAGTACGGGATGGAGTGGAGCTTGCACTCCACATACGCCAACTGCAGGCTTCTTTGAACCGACTTGGGGTGCATGTGGCAAACACATGCAGTTTGCTATTTCTATGCAAGCTGTCAGGAAGAGCAGTTCTGTTTCGGAGCTCGTAGTCAACATCTTTATTCATCAGTGTACAACATTCAACTAACTTCTCACTATCCCATATCCATTTAAGACCAAACCTTAACGTCCACCAGAGTGATTGCATCCTAAGACACTACAATAGCAAGAGCACAAGATTATTTTCTTCACAGAGTAGGTACAGTTTAAGCATCATTGGTGCAAGCTTCTCTTCCTCACAATACAGATACACATTGAGCAGCAGCAGTGTAATGTATTGTAACTGTATTTATATAATGTTTACTATCTCTGACAAAGCATTGAAGCGATTTACACTGGACAGCATGCTTCTCCAGAATCGAGGGTTAGTGGTTAATTCAGTGGTTAGTTCATGCAACTTCTGCTGCTATCATATTGCGAGACTCCTACCGCTGTCATTCTTGAGTTCTGTTATTTTTTCATATTACTCTTAAAAGTCCTACTGCTGCCTATGACCGTCACCCACAATGCAGCCATTCTCTGCCATTCCTACTGTTGGTCCTATTGTGGTCACCTCCACAGGCTTGGTTGGAGTGGACATTCTCTAAATTGTGCTATGTAAAGGTCAAGAGTACGTTGTGACTTCAAGGTCACAAACAACGGTTTCATGCAGCAGTTTAGGTTAATACATATGTCACAATCATTAGAATAGGACTCTGGCAGTAGCTCTCTGACTCTCCCAGCAGTGAAAGACGCTGTAAATTCCCTCAGTCCTCAGAACCTTTGGGCTGGACATGAACAAAGCATCCATTGCATGAGCTGTAAGACTCTAGGGGTGGGAGTGCTGTAGGTTTATGGCAGTTACACAGGTTTCTTTGTGCATGCACGTATTCCCTCTGGTCTCCCTCTGACTACTTCCCTTTTGCCCCTGTGCGATTCTGCACCACTGTCTCACACAACAGCCATTCAATATAACAAGTGTACATATATATTTTTCAACAGCTTGTGCATCTTCACCTACATAACTGTAATTGTACGTCCACTGACAGCTATATCTGCATATAATATGATTCTCTGACCTGCTTATGACCAGGACAATGCAAAGCATTCTTTGGGCAAAACAAAGACATAGGGGGTCATTACAACCCTGGCGGACAGTGTTAAAGGTGCGGTAATACCGCAAACAGGCCGGCGGACAAAAAAAGGGAATCATGACCCTGGCGGAAACCGCCAACAAAGACAGCCACTTTAACACACCGCCCGCCACGGCGGTACAGACAAGCAGCGCGGCGGTCACCGCCAACAGACAGGCGGAAGACAATGTACCGCCCATAGTATCACAACCGCCAATCCGCCACCTTTTCCAGGGCGAAATCACCGTGGATAAAAACACGGCGGAAACAGTTTCTGCAATGGGAAAACGCTCACCTGAACACATCCCATGAGGAAGGAGGACTCCATGGATCCGGAATTACAAATCTTACCGGCCCTTGTATTCCTACTCATCTACGAAGAGCAACGCAGGCGCTGGCGAAGACAACGGTTAGTACTGCACCTACGACATAGGGGAGGGGGGAGGCAAAAGTCAGGGGGACACACACGCAACATCCCTACCCCCACCCTCGCATATTACAACACACACACCAATGCATTCACAAACATCACTCTAACAACCCACAACCCCCCCAGAAGAATGCAAAGACAAAACAAAATCAGTTCAAACATTGTAATGTTTCAATATACATGTCTCAAATATATACAGATATATTATAAAATCATTCAAAAGTATATACATTACGAGAAGTAGTGCAGATATGCACATATCAATGTCCGTGCACCACTAGTCCAAAAATGCATGGGCGAGGCCCACACAAGATACCTGTCCAGAAACAGAGAGAACACTGCCGGGGCATCAGAGAGAAATATAACAGGCACCTCAGGGGGAAGGGAAGGAGGGGCACCTCAGCCGGATGAGTGCAAAGCCAGATCCACGACGGGGCTCCATGCCCATTGATGTATCCTGGGGAGTGCAAAGCCACAGTCTCTCAAGTCTCTACAGTGGGTGGTTTGCCCACTGTACTATCCTGGGGAGTGCAAAGCCACAGTCTCTCAAGTCTCTACATTGGGTGGTTTGCCCACTGTACCATCCTGGGGAGTGCAAAGCCACAGTCTCTCAAGTGTCTACAGTGGGTGGTTTGCTCACTGTACCATCCTGGGGAGTGCAAAGCCACAGTCTCTCAAGTCTCTACAGTGGGTGGTTTGCCCACTGTACCATCCTGGGGAGTGCAAAGCCACAGTCTCTCAAGTCTCTACAGTGGGTGGTTTGCCCACTGTACCATCCTGGGGAGTGCAAAGCCACAGTCTCTCAAGTCTCTACAGTGGGTGGGTTGCCCACTGTTCCATCCTGGGGAGTGCAAAGCCACAGTCTCTCAGGTCTCTACAGTAGGTGGTTTGCCCACTGTACCATCCTGGGGAGTGCAAAGCCACAGTCTCTCAAGTCTCTACAGTGGGTGGTTTGTCCACTTTACCATCCTGGGGAGTGCAAAGCCACAGTCTCTCAAGTAGATAACAGCCTCCACTGGTTCTGGAGGGGGACTGGTGCCCAGACTGGATTAGTCTCCCCGTGACAGTTCCTGTCCCGTCACTGTCCCAGCTGCACACGGGATAACAATGCTTGATGTGGCGGTCTTTTCCTTCTTCAGCGGTGCATGCCCTGTTCAGCGGTGCTTTGCCATGGCGGTTCTGGACTGTTCAGCGGTGCTTTGTCATGGCCGTTCTGGACTGTTCAGCTGTGCTTTGCCATGGCGGTGTCTGGACTGTTCAGTGGTGCTTTGCCATGGCCGTTCTGGACTGTTCAGCGGTGCTTTGCCATGGCGGTCTCTTGACTGTTCAGCGGTGCTTTGCCATGGCGGTTCTGGACTGTTCAGCGGTGCTTTGCCATGGCGGTGTCTGGACTGTTCAGCGGTGCTTTGCCATGGCGGTTCTGGACTGTTCAGCGGTGCTTTGCCATGGCGGTTCTGGACTGTTCAGCGGTGCTTTGCCATGGCAGTGTCTGGACTGTTCAGCGGTGCTTTGCCATGGTGGTTCTGGACTGTTCAGCGGTGCTTTGCCATGGCGGTTCTGGACTGTTCAGCGGTGCTTTGCCATGGCGGTGTCTGGACTGTTCAGCGGTGCTTTGCCATGGCGGTTCTGGACTGTTCAGCAGTGCTTTGCCATGGCAGTGTCTGGACTGTTCAGCGGTGCTTTGCCAGGGCGGTTCTGGACTGTTCAGCGGTGCTTTGCCATGGCAGAGTCTGGACTGTTCAGCGGTGCTTAGCCATGGTGGTTCTGGACTGTTCAGCGGTGCTTTGCCATGGCGGTTCTGGACTGTTCAGTGGTGCTTTGCCATGGTGGTTCTGGACTAGGCATTGGTGTGTGGCATGACGTTTTCTGGACTGGGCATTGGTGTGTGGCATGACGGTCCCTCGTTGCCCAGCGGGCTCTGGCTGCCTGGGCCCTCCTGGGCAATGACTCCGGCGGTGGTCTCCTGACCAGTGACAATACTTGGGCTTTCCTGGGCCCTGACTCCGGCTGTGGTCTCCTGACCAGTGACGATATTTGGGCCCTCCTGGGCAATTACTCTTGCGGTGGTCTCCTGACCAGTGACGGTACTTGGGCCCTCCTGGGCACTGACTCCGGCGGTGGTCTCCTGACCAGTGACGATACTTGGGCCTTCCTGGGCACTGACTCCGGCGGTGGCGGTGGTCTCCTGACCAGTGACGATACTTGTGCCCTCCTGGGCACTGACTCCGGCGGTGGCGGTGGTCTCCTGACCAGTGACGATACTTGGGCCCTCCTGGGCACTGACTCCGGCGGTGGTCTCCTGACCAGTGATGATACTTTTGCCCTCCTGGGCACTGACTCCGGCGGTGGCGGTGGTCTCCTGACCAGTGACAATACTTGGGCCCTCCTGGGCAATGACTCTGGCCGTGGTCTCCTGACCAGTGACGATACTTTGGCCCTCCTGGGCAATGACTCTGGCGGTGGTCTCCTGACCAGTGACGATACTTGGGCCCTCCTGGGCAATGACTCTGGCGGTGGTCTCCGGACCAGTGACGACGGTGCTGGCGGTGGCGTCCCGGCCGCCGGGAAGGATGCCGCCCTTCTCCGCCGTGATGCTCACACCAGGCTGGGCAGACTTCTTCTGGCCCTTCCCCACCTTTGGAGGAGTCACAGCTGACTCTGCAATCCCCCTGGGACCCCTGTGAGTTGTTTTGCCTCCAGGAGTCTTCACACGGTCCCGTCGGCCACTTTCCAACTTCAGAGCCTTTACAGGGGGTGGACTGGCAGTGCCTTGGCTCCGTGTCACACTGCCTGCCCTGGTGGCCGGTGCACTCCACACACCTTGAACACGCACCACTGGTACTGGAAGCTTTTTGGCTGAGGCGCTATGACGGGACTGATGAATTGGAGGGGGGTGGGGGCAAAAAGGTCAACTTTGCAGAGGGACAGTTTCTGACGAACACTGGGATGGGTAGTTGGAGGGGGTCTGGGAGTGGAGGAAGAGGAGGTGGTTGTAGGAGGTGTCACTTTAGGTGTTTTGGGTGCAGGTACTGGAGGCTGTCGTGAGGTGGATGGATGTTGGGTGTGTGGGTGCCCGCATTTGTGTACTTTGGGAGGGGGCATCATAGACATACTGGGAGAGGACACAGGGGACGTGTAAATGGGAGTGGGGGTGGTGAGTGCAGGTGAGCGGGGTGTGGTGCTGGGTGTTCTGGTGAGAGTCCTGGTGCCTGTAGATGTAGTGCATGCAGGTGAGAGTGTAGACAAGACTGGGAGGGAGGAGGGAGACAACGGGGAGGGGGACACAGTGGAGGCAGTGGATGTTGCTGTGTCTGCATGTGGGTGACGCTTGTGTGTGTGTCTGTGGGTTGTGTGGTGCCTATGTTTGCCTGAGCTACTTTTGTGTGTTGAGGTGTGTGCATGCTGGTCTGATGGTGTGCTTGGGATAGGCTGGGGTACAGGGGATTGGGTCTGGGTGGAGGATGTTGGAGGCGGGAGGCTAGTCACAGGGACAATGGCTGCCATCAGTGCTGAGGCCAGAGATTGCAGGGTTCGATGAAGGGCAGCCTGACCAGAATTAAAGGCCTCCAGGAATGCATTACCGTGTTGCAACTCCCTTTCTACACCCTGGATGGCATTCACAATGGTAGACTGCCCAACAGTGAGTGACCTGAGGAGGTCAATGGCCTCCTCACTGAGGGCAGCAGGGGTGCCTGGGGCAGGACCTGAGGTGCCTGGGTCGAAGGTGATGCCCACCCTCCTGGGTGAGCGGGCACAGGGCGAACGCTGAGGGGCTGCTGGGAGGGCGGTGCTGGTAGGGGAGGTGGCGGCTGTACCTGTAGAAGTGGGGCGCACAGATGGTGTCGCCACCACAAGGGAGCTCCCATCGGCGGACGAGTCCGTGTCGCTGGTTGGTGATCCGGTGGCCCACTGGTGCATTCTGAGTCCGTGGTGTGGCCCTCCATGGCCATGTGGGATGCAGCTCCCTCGTGCTCCGGTGCCACTGTACCTCCGCTTGATGATGATGATGCACAAAAGAACAGGGTGAGCACAAAAGGGGGGGGAAGACAGAAGAAAGACAGGTTGAGTGCATGGCATACCGCTACCGTTGGCGGACAATACAGACACAGCAGCCCCCTGCACTACGCCATGCTCCTGGCCTCTACAGATGCAATTTCTTGGATCTGGCCTACATGGTTATGGTGGACTTCTGCACACATGGATGCCACAGGGGCATGTATACCTGTACTTGGCACTCTACTGCAGTGGGGTAGAGGGCCACATGGCCTGCATTACGGAGGGGCCTAGCCTACGTATTTCTGCCTGGCCTAGGTACATCCACAGGCCTCCTCCCCCACCCAGACCCCTCCACTGCGCGCAAAGTCCGCAGAATGAGAGTGTACTCACCCCCTTGTGTCTGCTGTGATGCCCTCAAGGGCCCATCCAACTCATGGAGGGTAGGCCACCGCCAGGATCCGGAACATCAGGGGGGTCATGGGGCGACGGGCACCCCTCCCACGTTGGGAGGCCATCCCCAGCTGAGCCTCCGCCATCTTCTTGCTCCAGCGGCGAATGTCCTCCCATCTTTTCCGGCAGTGGATGCCCGTCTCTGGTGGACCCCCAGGGTCTGGACGTCCTTGGCGATGGCACGCCAAATGTCCTTCTTTTCGTGGGCGCTGACCTACATGACATGCACAAGGGAAGAAGAGAAGTCATTACCAACTGCACCGTCGATGTGAGTGTCCCCCCTCCCTACCCTAGCCATGTGGCACATTCATTCACATGCATTAATGTTCCCTGAACTCTGCCCCCTTCCCTCTTAGAACCAGCCCTCTCCACCTAGGCCTAGCCCATACAACGTGCTACCTGTGCACTAACCTGTTGGTCTGGAGGACCGTAGAGTAGCGTGTACTGGGGGAGGACCCGGTCTACTAGTTTCTCCAACTCCTGAGCAGTGAAGGCAGGGGCTCTTTCCCCAGACGCAGCAGCCATCGTCGCTTCCAGACCGAGGTCACAGCAGCACTTGCAGTGTAGGTCCTCTCCTGTCGAAGAGCAGGTATCTAGTGATTGAACAGATAGAAAATGGCGGTGACGTCCGCGGCGGTGACGTCCGCGGCGGTGCGTATCATCACCGGCGGCGCACTTTTCATTGGCTCCAGGGACCCATAGGGTCCAATGTTAACCAATGCAGCATTGCGCCGCGGTCTACGACCGCCTACCGCGACGGTGTTCAACGCCAGCGCAGTTACCCCACAATCCCATTGTCCCAGTTTAGAGGTCAGGCAGACGCCATTTCAGGGGCCCACATGGCTTCATTTACTTCTGCGTCACACATAGCTAGGCCTACACTCAACACACATACAGGAAGGATTTTGTGTTTGTTGTCGTGTTCTGTGTAACTGTGGGTACATACCTGGAAAAAAGTTGACTCTGTGGTCGCTGTTGTCCTTACTAGGCACCGTCATTTGGGACAATTGAGAAGATGGCGGAATCCTCCGGTGTACCGACCGCTGGTGGACCTATTGACAATGGAGGAGCGTCATTTAATCGTCACCTACAAGTTTGACCGTGCCACTATCCAGGAACTATGTACCCAGTTGGAGCCAGACCTGATGTCACCAATCCGCCATTCCATTGGAATTCCCCCTGACGTGCAGGTGCTGTCAGTGCTCCATTTCCTTGCAAGTGGCTCTTTTCAGACAACAGTAGCCATGGCATCAGGGATGTCCCAGCCCATGTTTTCCAACGTGCTGTCCAGAGTTTTGTCTGCCCTGCTGAAACACGTCAGGAGATACATCATTTTCCCTGAGGTGGAAGATTTGGCTACAGTGAAAGGTGACTTCTATGCCCTTGGACATATCCCCAACATCATAGGTGCTATTGATGGCACCCATGTAGCTCTGGTCCCCCCCCCACAGGAGTGAACAGGTGTACAGGAACCGGAAGAGTTATCATTCCATGAATGTACAGATGGTATGTTTGGCAGACCAGTACATCTCCCAGGTTAATGTTATGTTCCCTGGCTCAGTGCATGACGCCTACATCCTGCGGAATAGCAGCATCCCTGATATGATGGGTCAACTCCAGAGGCACCGTGTGTGGCTATTAGGAGACTTTGGTTACCCCAATCTTTCCTGGCTATTGACCCCAGTGACCCAGGACCAGGGCAGAGGAACGCTACAATGAGGCCATGGGCAGACTAAGAGGGTGATCGAACGCACATTCAGCCTCCTGAAGGCCAGGTTCAGGTGCCTCCATATGACAGGTGGTTCCCTATTCTACTCACCGAAGAAGGTGTGCCAGATCATCATCGGCTGCTCAATGTTTCACAATCTTGCTTTGCGACGCCAGGTGCCTTGTCTGCAGGAGGATGGTCCAGATGGCAGCTGTGGAGCCTGTGGACAGTGATGAGGAGGAAGCTGAGGAAGAAGACAACGACAACAGGGAGTTAGTCATACAGCAATATTTCCAGTGACACACAGGTGAGAACATTTTAATTTTTACCATTACATTCACTGTCACACGTCTTCCTCTATCCTGTGTGTAATTTCATAGGATTATTTGGTAACTGAGTTGTTCCTTTACATTACGGTTTCACAAGTGTGCTTACCAACGTGTGTCATCTGCATGCATCCTTCAAGGACTTGTGATGTGTGACATAGGTATGTTGCCTTTACAAGTAGAAACGCATTTTGACACTGTCATTGATAATACATTTTACCAAATCATAGACTGACTCAACATTGTTTTGTGGTTCAAGGGTGTTTATTTAAGTGCTCAAAAATGGAGGGGGGTTGTAAAATGGTGATGGGTGATGGTGGAGGAATGTCCATGGCAGAGTCCAGTCTATTAGTCTCACAGGTGCACTGCCCATATGGGTATAGGAAGTGGAGCTGGGGCAGTTTAAGTATGGACAGGGTAACAAAGTGGGACAGTGGGGTGACAATCAGGGTGGTGTCATTTCCTGGCGGGGGTCTTGCCATCTTGCTCTGTCCTGTTCCTGGATCTCAGGGACCGCGTGGGTGGTGGTTGTCCGTCTGCAGGGTGTGGGGTGCTGGTGTGGTGGTCCTGTGGCTGGGCGTCCTGTCCACTAGCGCCGGCGGAGGTGGTGGGCAGTTCATCATCCATGCTAGTGTCAGGGGCCCCTTGGAGTGCCACGGTGTCCCTCATGGTCTGCTGTATGTCCTTCCGCACCCCTACGATGGTGCCCAAGGCGGAGCTGATGGTCTTGAGCTCCTCCCTGAACCCCAAATACTGGTCCTCCTGCAGGCGCTGGATCTCCTGAAACTTGACCAGGACCGTGGCCATCGTCTCCTGGGAGTGGTGGTATGCTCCCATGATGGAGGAAGGGCCTCGTGGAGAGTGGGTTCCCTTGGCCTGTCCACCCCCTGTCGCACAGCAGCCCTCCCAGTTCCCCTGTGTTCCTGTGCCTCCGTCCCCTGGACTGTGTGCCCACTACCACTGCCCCCAGGTCTCTGTTGTTGTTGGGGTGGTTGGTTATCCTGGGATCCCTATAGTGGTGGACACACAGCTGATTGACGTGTCCTGGGTACGGAGGTTTGGGCCCGCTGGGTGGGTGCTGTGCTGATGTTACCAGAGGGTGGAAGGTCAGTGTTGGGCTGTGCCTGTGCAAGGGGAACCGACTGTTCCGAAGGCCCACGATGGTCCAGGCTGGTCATCAGGATCCAGTAGGGCAGAGCTGCTATCGTCACTGTGGGCCTCTTCTGTGGGTGGAGTGGAGTTGTCTGGACCCTGCGATGTGGTGACGATCCTTTGTGATCCTGCAGGGGCATAAGAGCATGATTATTGCATGTGTGTGTGTCATGGTGTGCAATGGGTGGGTGTGCGTGTACCCCAGTGCAAGCATTCCTGTGTGGGGGCTTGTGTGATGATGGTTAGGGGTTGTTATGGGTATGTGCAGTGAGCATGCTTTCGTGATGGGTGTCCATGCTTAGTTGTGTTATGCAGGGCTTGTTGTTGGGATGTGTGGTTTGTGTTCTTAGTACATTAGTGAGGAGTTTGGGTGATAGGGGAGGGTGTGAGGGTGGGGGTGTGTGATAGCATGCAGGTAGGGTGGGGGATCTGATAGTTAAGATTTGACTTACCAGTGTCCATTCCTCCACCGACTCCTCCGAGGCCCTCAGGATGCATGATGGTCAAGACTTGCTCCTCCCATGTTGTTAGTTGTGGGGGAGGAGGTAGGGGTCCGCCGCCAGTCCGCTGAACCGCGATGTTGTGCCTGGAGACCGCTGAACGCACCTTCCCCTATAGGTCGTTCCACCTCTTCCTGATGTCCTCCCGATTTCTTGGATGCTGTCCCACAGCGTTGACCCTGTCGACTATTCTGCGCCATAGCTCCATCTTCCTGGCTATGGATGTGGGCTGCACCTGTGAGCCAAATAGCTGTGGCTCTACCCGTAGGATTTCCTCCATCATGACCCGGAGCTCCTCCTCGGAAAAGCGGGGGTGTCTTTGGCGTGACATGGGGTGGTGTGTGTGATGTGTGGGGCGGTGTGAGTGTTGATGTGTGTGGTGATGTGTAGTGGTGTGTGGTGTTTTGTGCGTGGATGTTGTGTGGGTGATGGTCTTGTGTGCCTCTGTGTGGTGGGATTGTCTATTCAGTGCTATCTCTCTGTCGCCTTTGTGACTAATTTTTGGTCATAGGGGTTTGTGGGTGATGTGGGTGTGTGTTTTATATTGTGTTGGGTGTGTGGGAGTGGTGTGTGTATGTGTATCTGATGTGTGTATTTGGAATTGTCCAATGTGGCAGTGTTTTGGAGATGTGTGTGTATTTTGAGCGCGGCAGTGTGTACCGCCAATGGAATACCACGGTTGAAAGACCGCCGCGTGGATTCGTGGGTCGTAATAGCATGGGCATGTTTCTGTTGGCGTGGAGGTGGAGGTTTTGTTTTCGCCAGTTTAACACTGACCTTTGGTGTGGCGGACTTGTGTGGGTGACTGAATTTTGGCGGATTCCGAGATGTGGGTCATAATAGCTGTGGCGGAATTCCGCGGCCGCGGCAGTGTATTGGCGGCCTTCTGCACGACGGTAAGCGGCTTTTACCACCAATGTTGTAATGACCCCCATATTCTGGATACAACTGTTTTCCAGTACTTCATCAGTCCAATAGTTTTCTCCGACTGGGAAACTGTGTACAACATAATAAGCATTTGTTTGCACCAGAAGACTGAGCTTTTTAGTATGTTTGTGTGTTTTCTAACCAAAGTCAAAATAAGCACATATGACACCGCTGTCATGTAGTCATGTGTAAGTGGACTGTTGTCATTAATGGAGAAATTTTGACAGGCATGAAGATAGTACTATTACCGGTGACAGAGAGGAAAAACAATGGGGCAGTTGTCACACAGTGAAAGGATATCAACCAGGTAACAAAGAAAAGATTGATAGGGAGATAGTGCCTAAGAGAAAATAACAGCAGCCAGAAGAGAAAGAAGAATCAAGAGTGACAGAAGAATGGAATATGACAAAAGCAGAGAACCTATCTACCAATTTTATATTTAAAAATAAATAAATAAGAAACCAGCTTTGCACAGTGGTGCATTTTTTAGTGTAATGAGAGGTGTGAAATGAGAACCTTCTGCATGTGTCTGCACCAGGTTATCTGTTCAGAAAGCAGCAAAGGAGTAGCCAGAAAAAACAACTCACACTTAGAACCATACATCTAATGGCACATGCGAACGAAGCTTGAACCCTCCTAGAAGAGTTGATTCAACATTCCACCCATCCTTCCATCTGTCCACCTTTTCTTCTTTTCCTCTTCGCCACACCTTCCACCCTTCATTCTTCCAACTCTCCACCATGCATCCAATCCTTTTCCTTCTTTTCTATCTCCACCATACCTTTCATTCACCCTTCCTTCCTTCCACTCTTCCTTCTTGCCCTCTCAATTCCCTCTCCCACAATACCTTCTTTTTTCCTTTTACCCTTTATTTCTTCATTTTCCCCTTCCTTACACAATACCTTACTTTTCTTCTTTTCCTATTCCTATCCCACCTATTCATTCTAATTGCCTCTTCTCTGTGTCCTTTTTTTCTCCATATTCATCCTTTTGCTAGTACTGTGCGTGGGAGCTCTTGGTTTCCCATCCTGAGCTCAAACATTTTCTGTAGTCCTGTGCAGGGTTATTCATGAGCTTTTATCAGCAGCCATGCAGGCAGGGGGAGCCATAAAAAACAGTCAATGTTTTCGTGTGAGTCAGCTCAACCTCACATCAGACCCGGTGGCAACTACAACTTAAGCTCATAGACTGGTGGGGTTCACAGAACTACCAGGATACAGGTCAAGCCTGTGGATGTCTCACACAGGGGTAGCAGTTAATGTTGGGGGTAAGAACAGAGGTAAATTCACTGAGGTACTCCCCTCGTCTGGAATGCCAGTCCCAAATTTTACAGTTTTGCCTTGGTACCTCAGCTCCGAAATACGTTGACACCAGCAGTCATAGTACTGAGGGCCAACTATTCTGGTGACAGAGATGCACACAAATGCACATTTCGCAATGAACCTTTGACAGGATGGAGCATTTGCCAAACCTTTTACAGAATACCCTTTACCGAGACATTCCATACTCAGTATGTAAAAGGGGCTAGACGGAGAGACCAGTGCCTCACAGGACCATTCCATCCCTTTCTCTCTACCTCGTTCTCCACCTTAATCCTTCACCTTTGTCCCCTTCCTGTTTCATTTCTTTCATCACAGTCATTCCTCTATTTTTTCTTTCACCTTCATTCATATTTTTACCCTCTTCTTTTACTCTCCACACAATCATATTCCTTGCACCTCCCTCTCTCCTTCTTCCATATTCCACCATACTCTTTTACAGCTACTTTCTCATTCTCTGCCTTTTTCTCTTCTTCATCTCAAACATATATTTTCTTACACACGCCCCTACTTCTTATTGCTATCACCCTCATCAGTTCCAGGGCTAGTGCAAGGTTTATTGCCATGCTTCAAGAAGGCACCACCACTTCCAGTAATGGTGCTACATTTGCCTATTGCATTAGTAATATATCAACTGAATGGGGGGCCCCAGGCACCTACCTATTATCCATTTCCCCCCAAAAATGCCCCTCCACTCACCTCTTTCTCACACATCATCCTCTCTTTTCTCACATTTCTCCAATCGGCATTGATTCAAGCTCCGCCTTACACAGGCTTACCACACTGTCATCTTTCTCGCTCTCCTCATTCCCTTTCTCTACCTTGTACATTCTCCCCTTACACTTATGTCTAATTGTTTTCTCACACCCCCTTTCTTTTTCCATCTTCTGACAACTTTGATCCTCCTTGCTATCTGTCTTACACACACTTCGACAAGGACTTTCTCCCACCTGCCTCTTACTATAACTTCCCCTCTCCCACTCTCTACCCTCTCCTAAATCCAATTTCCCTCACACGCCCTTCTGAAACACCCTCTTCCTCCCGATTCTCTGAAGTCATAACCTCCCTCAAACTCTGCCTTCCCTCCTTTATGCATCCTTTATTTATTTTTCTCATGACATATTTCTCATATCGACTTTCATTCCTCATTTGATCAGACACACACTTCCCAACAATAGCTCAATTTCTTTGGCTGTCTGTAACTGGGGTACGTGTTCAATTACATTTTTGCAAATTCACACAGGTGAAGCATCTTTGCTCCACGATTAAATAAAACGGACCCAGTGGTCTTGCTTTTGATGTCAGTTGAGCAAATCAAGCACATGGCTGTAGATGTAAGTCAATGCATTGGTAATTTAACGGTGAAAATGGCTATTTACGTGTTAAAAAGGAAGCAAATAGAGATCCATGCTATTTTGAAACTGCTAGACTTGTGTGTATTGTCCCACTTTTACGTTTTAAAGGGGTTTACGTATGCAGCTGGAGCCAAATAGGGACAGTGTTATTTGAAGCAGCCCAGCCACTTCCTAAGTAATCAGCTTCAAGTAAGCAAACTATCTGCCAACCTCTTCATAAACCTTTTGAATGGGCGTGCACTGCTCAGTCCCAGCCTTGTTGTTGGACCTTCCCAATCTTTCACCCCACAACCATGAGAGAGTATCTGTTTGGCACCACAACATGCCTCCACCCGCAGCAGTCTTCACCTCAAACATTATGCAACAAGGCCACACCAATGAGTGCAAAAATCTACTTCACCTGAGGAGGGGTGGAAAAATGCTCTTGAGCTGCCAAACAGCTCAATGCCTCCAACTTGCTCAGTTCGCTTTCGGGGTCCATGTCAGTACAATCAACTCCCTTCTTTGTGAGTTCTAACAACTGTTCAGAAGCACAGGTTGAAATCGATAAATCAGTACAACCCACTGCCCTGCACCACAGACGGGTAGCCTTCCATCTCAGGTCAAAGGTGAAGGCAGAGTTCCGGAAACTCGAGGCAGAAGAAAGGGGCCAACCCTGTGGGTTTCACCCATCGCCGAGGCCAAGAAGCCGAAACAGCCAGGGGAGGTGAGAATGTGTATCAATATGTGCCACCCAAACCTTGCTATAAAGAAAGACATCTGACCCAGATAGTCCATGACATTGTGGAGGAACTCACAGACTCCTACTGATTCTCCAAAACGGACCTAAGGTCAGGGGATCACCAGGTCCTCCTGGTGCTGAGTCATGCCGTGTCACTCCTTTCTCCACCCACCTTGGATTGAGATGATACCAACACCTCAATTTCAGCATCTCCAGCACAGCTGAGGTGTTCCAGGACATCAGTAGGAATGTACTGAGGGGACTCCCAGGGGAGTTGTATGTCAGTGACAATATCCTGGTCCACACACCTACCTTAGAAAAACACCTCCACAGACTCCAAGCTGTATTGAGACACCTTCAAGGCAGTAGATTCACTCTGCACAAGGAAAAGTGTGAGCTCCTTAAAGAGGAAATATGCTTTTTTGCATACCATTTTTCTTGCAAAAGGAGTCACCCTGATCCAGTCAAACACCATGACATCCACTCAGCACCAGCCATAGCCACCATTACAGGTGTAAGCTTCCACGGGATGGTCACGCACTGTGGGCGGTTCATGCAGAATCCCATCACGCTCAGCGAGCCCCTACGCACACTCGCTAAAGCATCTACTCCCTGAAGGTTGGGCAACGAGCAGGAACAGGCATCCATAGTCATCAAAGGAGTGCTGTCCAAGTCCACCACTCTCGCCTACTTTAACCTGAAGAAGGAAATTGAACTATCAGTAGATGCCAGCCCTGCTGGGCTAGGAGCGATACTCTCACAGAGGCAATCATGCAGACATTGAGCTCCCATCACATACAAAGGCCAGGCTGCAACCCCCAAGGAGCATCGCTACTCTCATATTGAGAAGAAGGCAATTACGATACACTAAGGCTGTAGACATTTCTATCTATACCTGTATGGCCACCCCTTCACTGTCAACACCAACTATAAGCCGCTGATCCCCATGCTCAGAGGGTCCTCAACAAAGCCCCCTCACAAGATCAAGAAATAAATCTTTCAGTTTCAGAAGTACTAGTTCTCAGTAGAGTACAAGCCTGGTGCACAGAACCCTGTAGACTTATTGTCACGGCATGGTCGGACAGCCATGCCCGAGAAGCAAGAGAGGAGGCAGATATGGAGGAGTTTGCCAGGGCGGTCACTGAATGATCACAAACCCTCCTAGTACCACTGGCCCACATTGTAGAAGCTACAAACGAGAATGACAGCCTGCAACTGGCCATTACAACAAAATGGTCAATAAGCTGGAACACCCTCACCACCAGACTGTTGAAAAGAACAGAGACAGCCAGAGAGAAGTTAGTTTAGTTGAAACATGTGTGAGATGGGCTGACAGTCATTGTCCAAGGGTAACTTTTAGAGGGCCTCAACTCATTAAACTAACAAGCCTGACCCAAAGAATCATCGACCTAGCACACAGCCCCCACCAGAGGATCATCAAAATAAATAACTGGCTCCCGAGTATGGTCTGGTTCCCAGTACTGAATGACTGCATGGAACAGACTGTTAAGAAATGCAGGCTTTGTCAACCTACAGGGGGCCGGCCCCCCTACATCGATTATCATAGAACCCATCCCAGGTGTCCCATGGCAGCTTTAGGAGCCAATCACATGGAAAATATCTTTTAGTAATCATTCATGATTTCTCCATATATTCGGAGGTGGAGATTGTGGGATCCATCTTAGCAAGCGAAACCATACCCAAGCTGGAAAGAAATCATGGCCACTTATGGCCAGGTCAAAGAACTGCAAACAGACATTAGGCTTCCATATCATGGGCAGGATTTGGCACATTACCTAGTCTCACAGGGGCCCAAACATAACTGAAATCACTCCTCGGTGGCCACAAGCCACAGTTAAGATTCATGTCCCCAACTAAGACCATTCACATGACCAAGCCAAACAACAAAGTGCGGAACAGGCCTTCTATGCTTTACTAAGAGACTGTTGGGGGACTCCCCATATAACCACCATGATAGCACCCAGCATCCTGTGTTTCGACTGGATGGTCAAGGATGCCATCTCACATCATCCAGTGTGCCTGCGGCCACCCCTCCAACCGACTGACCTGTTGCCAAACGGACCAGAACCAGCGACTATCCAAACACCAGGGGCAAACCCCTCAGCCTACAAGTGGGAGACTAGGTACTAGTGAAGGACTGGCATCCCAGGAGCAAATTATGGCTTCCCCTTGCATGTCAGCAATGACAGGTCACTTAGATCTGTGGCACCATGGTGTCTGTAAGGAGAGGAACCAAGGCAGTAGTTTTCACATCGTTCCACACACCACACAATAGCAGCGAAGACTCAGCAGACTATCTAGGCCAGGAACCTGAAAGTCGAGACGAAGAATAAGGACTGTCTTATCCCTCTCTTGAGGAGTCAGAAACACCCAGTAACTCACCTTCTGGACCCAAGTAACAAATCCCAAGCCTTAGGCCCTCATTACAACCCTGGTGGTCGGTGATAAAGTGGCCAACACAGACAGCCACTTTATCACACCGACTGTCATAGCGGTAGCAACAAACACCGCAGCGGTAACCGCTAACAGCCAGGCGGAAGACAATGTACCGCCCACAGCATTACAACAGGCCTATCCGCCAGCTTTTCCGGGGCGGTACCAACGCCATTAAAAGCACAGCGGAAACAGAACACTGAAGGGAAACGACTCACCTCTCAACACCATAGAGCCCGAGCTGCACTTTTTACCAGTGCTGGTGTTCCTTCTCATACACCAGGAACACGAACGCCGGCGAAGGCGACCACGGTGAGTACTGCACCTGGCACACAAGGGGGGGAGGAAAAAGAGAGTGACATACACACGCAACGTCCCCACCCTCAACACCATACATAGAAACAGATGCAACAACATCACATATACACCCCGTAACCCTCAAGAATAAAGCAAGGACAAAAGGAATGGAGTAAAATGAGTGTAATAGTACAGTTTTTGATATATACGTCCTTAAACAATAAACAGTATGTACAATATATACAAAAGGAGGGACAATGCCCACTCCAAAATGTCCATGGCCCACTGGGCCATAACACATAGTCCAAGGCCACACTTGACTCCTGCCTCAACACGGAGAGAACACTGCAGGGCATCAGGTCAAAAAAACACAGGCACCTCAGGAGGACGGGGAATGGGGGGGGCAACTCATCCGGAAGATGGTACAACACCACTGGCCTAGAGGGGGCTCCACACCCACTGCTTGGTCCTGGAGAGTGCAAAGCCGCAGTCTCTCAAGTGGGTGGTTTGCCCACTGCTTGGTCCTGGGGAGTGCAAGGCCATACTCTCTCAAGTGGGTGGTTTGCCCACTACTTGGTCCTGGGGAGTGCAAAGCCACAGTCTCTCAAGTGGATGCCTTCTTCCACTGGTTCTGGAGGGGGCCTTGTGCCCAGTGTGCTTCATCCTGGCAAGAAGGGGCTGAGTGGATGCCTTCTTCCACTGGTTCTGGAGGGGGCCTTGTGACCAATGTGCTTCATCCTGGCAAGGAGAGGCTGAGTGGATGCCTTCTTCCACTGGTTCTGGAGGGGGCCTTGTGCCCAGTGTGCTTCATCCTGGATGGGGCAAGGTCACAGTCTGTCACCTGTGTGTAACACTGACAGGTGTTGCAGGGGCCAGGACGCACTGCAGCCCATGTAGTCACCACTACACACTGCTCGCCGGCAGTGACGGCTGCTCAGTGGATGCCAGTTGCGCTGCAGGTGGCTGTGCTGTCAGTGATGGGGGTAGCCTCCAGGCCTCCACCTGCAGCCTTGGACGGCTGCTCACTGGGGCTGCTGCTGCTGGCGGTAGTGCAGGTGGTGGTGCTGTGAGTGGTGGTGGTAGCCTCCAGGCCTTCACCTGCAGCCTCGGACGGCTGCCTACTGGGGCTGCTGCTGCTGGCAGTGGTGTTGCTGGCGGCAGTGCAGGTGGTGGTGCTGGCTGCGGTGCAGGTGGCGGTGCTGTCAGTGGTGGTGGTAGCCTCCAGGCCTTCACCTGCAGCCTCGGACGGCTGCCCACTGGGGCTGCTGCTACTGGCAGTGGTGCTGCTGGCCACGGTGCTGCCCGCGGTGCAAGTGGCGGTGCTGTCAGTGGTGGTGGTAGCCTCCAGGTCTTCACCTGCAGCCTCGGACGGCTGCCCACTGGGGCTGCTAGTGGCGGTGCTGCCCGCGGTGCAGGTGGCGGTGCTGTCGGTGGTGGTGGTAGCCTCCAGGCCTTCACCTGGAGCCTCGGACGGCTGCCCACTGGGGCTGCTGCTGCTGGCAGTGGTTCTGCTGGCGGCGATGAAGGTGGCGGTGCTGGCAGTGGTGGTGGTAGCCTCCAGGCCTTCACCTGCAGCCTCAGACGGCTGAAGTGCCATGGCTGGTGTTGTGTGTCCCTTCCTGCCCTTGGCAGATGGTGTCTTTTTCTTGCCCTTGCTGGCTTGTGGTGCCTCCTTCCCCTTGCTGGCTGGTGTCCCCTTCTTGTCCTTGCTATGTGGCAGACCCTTCTTGGCCCTGGCAGGTGGTGCTGGCACACTGGCTGGGCTGACGGGTGACTCCTTGGAGCCTCTCACCCCTGCAGTTGCTACAGAAACCACAGTGGCCGTGGACTGGGTGTCGGAGGTGCTGGGCTGGGTTCTGGCCACCCTACCCTGAGGTGAAGGATGGGGAGGGGGAAAGGGTAGGGAATAGGTTAATGTTGGCAAAGTAAAGCTTCTTAGGGACACTGGGGCGAGAAGAGGGTGAAGGTTTGGGTGTGGAGGAAGAGAGAGTGGTTGTAGGAGGTGTCAGTCTGCTGTGTTTGGGTGCAGGTGTATGAGCCAGATGCTGTTGTGAGGTGGATGGCTGTTGGGTGTCTGTGTGCTTGCGTTTGTGTACTTTGGGAGGAGGGGTCACAGACACAGTGGGAGAGGACACAGGAGACGTGTGCATGGATGTGGGGGTGGTGACTGCCAGTGAGGGGCGTGCTGGTGATGGAGGTAGTGGATGAGGGTTAGTGCATGCAGGTGTGAGTGGATACGCTACTGGGAGGGAGGTGGTTGACGAGGAGGAGGGGGACACAGTGGAGGCATTGGATGTTGGTGTGTCTGTATGTGGATGGTGCTTGTGTTTGCCTGAGCCACTTCTGTGTGTTGATTTGGGTGATTGCTGGTCTGAAGGTGTGCTTGGGACAGGCTGGGGTTGAGGGGATTTGGACTGGGTTGAGAAAGTTGGAGGGGGAGGCTGGAGACAGGGACAATGGCTGCCATCAGTGAGTCGGCCAGAGCCTGGAATGCTCTCTGTAGGGGCCACCACGCCAGAGTGAATGCCCTCCACGTATGCATTTGTTTGTTGCAAATGCCCTGCTACACCCTGGATGGCATTCAGTATGGTTTACTGCCCAACAGAGAGGGATCTCAGGAGGTCAATAGCCTCCTCGCTAAGGGCAGCAGGGCTGACTGGCGCAGGGCCTGAGGTGCCTGGGGCAAAGGCGATGCCCACCCTCCTGGGTGAGCGGGCACAGGAAACATGCTGAGGGGCTGCTGGGAGGCAGTGCTTGTACGGGGTGGCGGCTGTACCTGTAGTTGGGGTGGGTACAGAGGTGTCCGGCACAGCCAGGGAGTTTCCATCGGCGGAGGTGTCACTTTCGGTACTGCCCCTCCTGTCTCCGTTGTGGGTCTCCCCTCGCCCTCCGTCCCACTGGTGCCCTCACCGTCGGTGGATTCAGACTCCAGGCCCATGTGGGATGCAGCTCCCTCCATCGCCGGTGCCTCTGCACCTCCGCCAGATGATGCTAATGCACACAAGGACAGGGTGACAAAACAAAAAGGGGGGAGAGACAGAAGATACACTTGGTCAATGCCAGCAACGACACTACCGTTGGCATACACAACTCACAGGGAACAGCCCTATGCACTAGGCCATGCACTACCAGTTACAATGCTAGTCACCAGCCCATGGGGTACAATGCCTAACGCCATTAGCTGCACACCTGAAACCCACAGGACCCAGCCCAGTAGTAGATGCCCACTAACATTATTGGGGTTGGAGTGCATCTGAGCTTGCCCATTATAGAACATACCCTGCCATGTTCGCCCTGACCTAGGGGCACCCACAGACCCACATCCTCCACCCAGGTAATACCTTAGCGCGTGCAAACTCATGATTCAGAATCTGTACTCACCCCTTTGCGGCTGCTGTGATGCCTTCAAGCACCCATCCAACTCCGGATAGGCCACCGCCAGGATGCGGAACATCAGGGGGGTCAGGGTATGACGGGCACCCCTTCCTTGTTGGGAGGCAAACCCCAGCTGGGCCTCCACCGTCTTCCTTGCCCAGCGGCGCAGGTCCTCCCACCGTTTGCGGCAGTGGGTGCTCCGCCTGTCAAAGATCCTCAGGGTCCACACCTCCTTGGCGATGGCACACCAAATACCCTTTTTCTGATGGGCGCTGACCTGGAGAATAAAAACAGCAGAAAAGGTATTAGTCATACCATCCCGACTGTTATACTCATGGCCCACAATATCCCCCCGTCCCCTTACGCACATACATTGACCACCATACATGCAGCACTCTGCCCAGGACCCCTCAGACTACCCCCTACACAAGGCTTACACACACAGCAATCCATACATTCATGCCCCACGCATTATGCTCACAGTGTACTCACCTGTTTGTCTGGAGGACCATAGAGTAAAGGGTACTGGGGTAGGACCCCATCCACCAGTCTCTCCAACTCCTCCAAAGTGAAGGCAGGGGCCCTTTCCCCAGACACTCAAGCCATTGTTGCTTCCAGACACAAGTCACAGCAGCACTTGCAGTGTAGGTCCTCTCCCATTGAAGGTCAGGTAGCAAGTGAGTGAACAGATAGAAAATGGTGGTCACATCCGCGGCGGTGCATACAGTCACCACCGGCGTACATCGCCATTGGCTCCTGGAACCCATAGGCCCCAATGATAACCAATGCGGTGTTGCACGGCGGTCATCGACGGGCAACGCCGTACAACACCAGCGGAATTACCTCTTTTCCACTTGTCCCTCCTCACAGGTCAGGCAGCCGCCACTTCAGGTGGGCACAGGCCATAGCACCTACCTGTGTCACAGCAGACACTGGCACATCAACTGACTTACGAGGTCACATACTGTTTCTGTAAAGCAAAAATTGCATAATAATGTGGAAATATGTTCGAATATGACCTTCTGCTCACCGTTTTTCACTATAGAGTTCAACCACTAAGGGTGAATAGGAGATGGGGACATCCCCCCGTGTAGAGACCCCTGGTGGAACTGGTGACAATGGAGGACAGGCACATTATCCTGACCTACAGCCTTGATAGGGCCACCATCCAAGAACTGTGTTCCCAATTGGAGCCAGACCTGGTATCAGCTATCCGCCACCCCACAGGTATCTCCCCTCTAGTGCAGGTCCTGTCAGTGCTCCATTTCCTGGCAAGTGGTTCCTTCCAAGTGACAGTGGCCATGGCATCAGGGATGTCACAGTCTACGTTCTCAAATGTGCTGACCAGGGTGTTGTCTGCCCTGCTGAAACACATGTACAGCTACATCGTATTCCCCCAGGTGGAGGATTTGGCCACAGTGAAGGCTGACTTCTATGCACTGGGACATATCCCCATCATCATTGGTGCCATTGATGGTACACATATTGCATTTGTTCCCCCCACCCCCTGGAGGAATGAATAAGTGTTCAGAAATAGAAAAAGCTTTCACTCTCTGAATGTGCAGATGGCGTGTTTGGAGGACCAGTACATCTCCCATGTCAATGCCAAGTATCCTGGCTCTGTGCATGATGCCTTTATCTTGAGGAATAGCAGCATCCATATGTGATGTCTCAACTCCAGAGGCACAGGGTGTGGCTAATAGGTGAACCCATGGTCCCCTCCCAGGGGTGTAGGTATATGGGTGTGGGTTTGGCCCTAAGGGTGAGTGTGTGGCTATCAGGTATCACTCGATATTTACAGGTGACTCTGGTCACCTCAACCTCTCATGGCTACTGAGTGAGGAATGCCAGGACAAGGGCAGAAGAACGTTACAATGAGGCACATGGGCGAACAAGGAGGATCATTTAGCGACCCAAGAAGGTCATCGTTGCATGTTGCACAACCTGGCCTTGAGACGCCAGGTGCCTTTTCTGCAGAAGGATGAGCCTGGGGATGGTCGTGTGGCAGTGGTGGAGCCTGTGGATAGTGATGAAGAGGAGGCAGAGGAAGAGGATGTGGACAACAGAACTACACTAATTCAACAGTACTTCCAGTGACACACAGGTAAGACACTGTAACTTCACCTTCCATTGCAGTTTTGTGTTTGACATTAGACATGTCAGCCTGATTTCTCTATTTCTATGGCCACTTATTGCACCCTTTGGCATCTCTATTTTCGGATAGCTGTGCCCCACTCTGGCTCCTGGTGTGTTTACAGCTGCCCACTACAGGTCGTATCTATGTAATTATTACAGTACATTTGAATCGCAATGTTTACAGTTTGTTAAACTAATACATATGTCAAACAATTGACAGATTCCATACTTGAATTTGTTCCAAGGGTGTTTATTTAGGTGCTAATAAGTGGAGGGGGTATTGCAATGGGCTGGGTTGCTGATGGAGGAAAGTCCAGAGTAGAGTCCAGTCTATTTGTACCACAGGTGCATTGTCCAAGGGGGCATAGGAAGGGGAGCAATGGCAGTTCAAGGTGGACAGGGTGACAGAGTGGGACACAAGGGTGACAATCAGGAGAGTCTTATTTTCCTGGCAGGGGTCTTAGCAATATTCTCTGGCATCTGCCTGGATCGCAGGGACCGTTTGCGGGGTGGTTCTCCTTCTGCAGGGGGAGGGGTGCTGGTGGCCTGTTGTTCCTGTGGCGGAGCCTCCTGTCCACTAGCGTCGGCGGAGGTGGAGGGCTGTTCTTCGGTGTGGCTAGTGTCCGGGCCCGTTGTTGTGCCACTGATTCCCTCATGGTGTTGGCCATGTCTGCCAGCACCCCTGCAATGGTGACCAGGGTGATGTGGCTGTCCCTCAGGTCCTCCCTGATCCCCAAGTACTGACCCTCCTGCAGCCGCTAGGTCTCATGAAACTTGGCCATGGTCTCCTGGGAATGGTGGTATGCTCCCAGGATGTTGATGAGTGCCTCATGGAGAGTCGGTTCCCTGGGCCTGTCCTCCTCCTGTCGCACAGCAGTTGTCCCAGCTTCCTGTTGTCCTGTGCCTCTGTCCCCTGAACCGTGTGGCCACTGCCAATTACCCCAGGTCCCTGATCATCCTGTGTTTGTGGGGTGGCCTGGATTTCTTGTAGTGTATTTTTGGGGTTACCTGGGTTCCCTGTAGTGGTGAACACACTGCTGATTGACGTGTCCTGGGGACAGAAGGATGGGCCCGCTGGGTGGGTGCTGTGGTGGTGTTTCCTGAGGGGGGAGGCTTTGTGGTGGGTTGGGACTATGCTTGGGTAACCGACTGTCCAGAGGTCCCTGATGGGCCAGGTTGGTCATCGTGATTCAGGTGTGCAGAGCTGCTGTCATCATAGTGGGTCTCTTCTGGGGGGGACTGGTGGGGCTGGCACCTCCTCTCCGGTGATGTTGAGTGGGGGTCCTGTGGGGATGTAAATGCAGTGTTATTGTTTCTGCGTGTGCCATCTTGTGCATGGGTATGTTTCCCTCTATGGTTGTGATTAGCAAGGCAGCTTTGGCTTGTGTGAGTTGTGATTTGTTTGGCTAAGTGATTGTCACTAGTGTGCATGCTGTGGTGATGGGTGTCCATGCAGGTCTGTGATGGGCTTCCATGCATTGGTGTTGCATGCAGGGCTTGGTATTGGGATGGGTGGGTTTTGATGGTGGGGTATATGTGAGGTGGTGGGGTGATGGGGGTGAGGGTAGGGGTTGTTGTTTGTGATGGCATGCAGGCAGGGTGGGGGATAAAGTAGTAAAGATTTGATTTACCAGAGTCCAGTCCTCCTGCTACTCCTGCCAGGCCCTCAGGATGCATGATCGCCAAGACTTGCTCATCCCATGTTGTTAGTTGAGGGAGAGGAGGTGGGGGTTCACCGCCAGTCCTCTATATTGTTATCTGGTGTCTTGCAACCACAGAATATACCTTCCCCTGTAGGTCGTTCCACCTCTTCCTGATGTCATCCATTGTTCTTGGGTGCTGTCCCACAGCGTTGATCCTGTCCACGACTCTCCGCTATAGCTCCATCTTCCTAGCAATAGATGTCTGCTGCACCTGTGATCCAAATAGCTGTGGCTCTACCCTGATGATTTCCTCCACCATGACCCTTAGCCCCTCCCCTGAGAACCTGGGGTGTCTTTGTTGTGCCATGGGTGTAGTGTGAGTGGTGTGTGTGAGGGTGTGTGGGGTGATGTGTTGGGGTGTGTGCTGTGAGGTGCGTGGCTGGTGTATGGGTGATTGGGTTTTGTGGCTCAGATTCAGTGGGTGCTCCTGGCTTGTCTCTCTCCCACTTGCCAAAATCTTTGGGTCGTAAAGGGATGTGGGTATTGTGGGTGTTTGTTTTATAGTGGTGTGGGTGTGGTGTGTGTGTCAGGTGTGTGTAGTTTGAATTGTCCAATGTGGTGTAGTTTTGTATGTGTGTGTGTATTTTGAGTGCTGCAGTCTGTACCGCCAATGGTTTACCGCTGGTGAATGACCACCGCCGTCATTTGTGGGTCATGATGCTGTGGGCGTATTTCTGTTGGCATAACTGTGTGGGTTTTGGTACCGCCAGTTTATCACTGACCTTTGGGCTTGCGGACTTGTGTGTGTCTGTATAGTGGTGGATTTCTATGTGTGGGTCGTAATACGGGTAGCTGTATACTGCCGCGGTCGTGGTATGTTGGCCGCAGTCAGCATGGCGGTAAGCTGCACTTACCGCCAATGTTGTAATGAGGGCCTTAATGTAGAGTCCATAAAAGACCCTTTAGTGAGCAACAAAGGATCCCAGACTCACTGAGACGACGAACATAGGTGAGATCTCCCTCGCTTTAACCTCCAGAGTAACCTCACTCTCTTCCAGAGGTTCCAGGTCTATGTGATGGACTCCTGAACCAGAGACTCATCAGTGTCCGGAGGCCATTGGGCCGATATTCTTCGGATTGTCATCAAACAGTTCAAAGCCATACATGTGTGTTTTAAGTGTGCAATAGTTTAAAAGTTCAATGTCCTCTGTTTAACCTTTGTGGGGAGGAATGTAAAGTTGAGGCTGAAGGGTGTTCTAGAGATGCCCCTGTCGTTTCAAGACCAGGGAAATAAAGGACTGGGCAGGGCCCGCGTTTGGGCAGTCACGTATCACCAGTGCACCCTGTGTCAGCATGTCTGTTTGGTGCCAGTCCACCCTCACTGCGGTCTACCATACTGTCACGTCACTGTAGGGGAAAAGACCTTATGACTAGGGACATAACAGTCCCAACTCTAAATATCATTTTGGTGCAGCACTTACTCAAATAAAATTGTGTCTCTTCTTTAAATGTGTGGCGCCCACCTGTTAGGTCAAAATAGAAAGATTTTCTTAAGGTGAATTTGTATCTTAACTTTGGGTCCTAAGTACCAAGTGCTGGAATTGGAAAACATTTACTCTGCCACCAGATAATTTGGGGGATCAATGAATTACAGAGGAAAGGGGTTGGAGTCATGAGGAGCGAAGCTTGAAAAACAGTCTTACAGCCAACTTATACATTTATTTCAAAACAACTGATGCAAAGAAATTAGCAACAAGGACATATTTAATGTGAAATCAGTTCTAGATTACTTAATTGGTTTTAAAATATCTTACAGGGTTACGACGCCTGCTGCAGGGAACATTGTGTGCCCAGCAATTTTGAGTGGATTAAAATATAAGTAAGATAACTCTAGAGGTTACCACAGTTCTGGGAGAGTTCTTGTCCAGTCCCAGTTTTGACTCAAAGTAGCATAGAGGATGAATGTGCCTGCTATAAAGCATATCGTGTTACATGCAGATGACATATTTCTGTTTTATTTAGATAGGTAAATAGGCTCATGCTTTTGACACAAGATAATTTTGTTACTTCAGGTTTATTATTTGCAAGGCTTCTGATATAGCACAGTGACATATTTACTGGCATGAAGGAGCTGCATGCAAACTTTAGGTCCTGGGCCTAAATTCTTGTACCCTTTTGTCTCAATATGTTGTTATTCTAAAATTGCAAAGAAAGGTTATTTTGGGAAGTAATGATGTCTTGTTAGTTTAGACAACCACAATCACTGTGTTATCTTTTCTATCCTGACTTTGTGTTTCCCCCAACCATTCAACCTTAACACAGTGTCTACAAGTGTGCGCGATATGTGACGCCAACACTTTATAACTCTCATTGTCTTATGTAACATTTCCTGTACATTGATTTACACGCTTGCATGATTTACTGTGCCTTTAAGTCTGATGTAAAGCACTCTAATGTCCCACACTGGGATGAGTAGTATTGTTCATTTAAATCATTATTTGTTTAACTACTCATACAGACAGATACATCTTGTATTCTTATACTGCAAGCACAACTTTTACATAGGGAGGTGACCAAAGTTGAAAAAACTGCCTCCGAATCATAGTTTCTCTATATTTACATCATAGTTTTTCATAGTTAACCCCTTCGCTGCCAGGCCTTTTCCCCCTCAGGTGGCAGGCCTTTTTTTGGCTATTTGGAGCAGTTCGCGCTTAGATTCTCATAACTTTTTGTCCACATAAGCTACTCAAGCCAAATTTGCGTCCTTTTTTCCAACATCCTAGGGATTCTAGAGGTACTCAGAGTATGTGGGCTACCCTGGAGGAGACCAGGAAATTAGCCAAAATACTGCTAAAATTTAGTTTTTTTTTAAATGGGAAAAAATGGCTGCAGAATAAGGCTTGTGTTTTTTTCCCTAAAAACGGCATCACAAAGGGTTTGCGGTGCTAAAATTACCATCTTCCCAGCTTTTTGGAACAGGCAGACTTGAATCAGAAAACCACATTTTTCAACACAATTTTGGCATTTTACTGGGACATATCCCATTTTTACTAATGTTTGTGCTTTTAGCCTCCTTCCAGTTAGTGACAGAAATGGGTGTGAAACCAATGCTGGATCCCGGAAGGCTAAACATTTCTGAAAAGTAGACAAAACTCTGAATTCATCAATGGGTCATTTGTGTTTTCCTACAGAAAATAACAGTTGAAATAAACAAATATTGAAATTGAGGTAAAACACCAGCCAGTTTTCTCCACGGTTTACTCTGTACCTTTTTCCTGCAATTTCGATTTTCAAAAGCAATATACCGTTACGTCTGCTATACTCTTTTGGTTGTGGGTATATATAGGGCTTGTAGGTTCATCAAGAACCCTAGGAACCCAGAGCCAATAAATGAGCTGCAACTTGAAATGGGTTTTCATCGTATACCACGTATACAGCAATTCATTTGGTGAAATATAAAGAATGAAAATAGGTATCAAGGAAACCTTTGTATTCCCAAAATTGGCACAAGATAAGGTGCTGAGAAGCAGTGGTTATTTGCACATCTCTGAATTCCGGGGTCCCCATATTAGCACGTGAATTGAGCATTTCTCAAATAGAGTCATTTTCTACACACTGTCTTACAGTTGGAAGGAAAAAACAGTAGAGAAAGGCAAGGAGCAATAACAGTTGCTCTTTCATTCTGTGTTACCCCAAGTCTGCCGATTAAAATGGTACCTCACTCGTGTGAGTAGTCCTAGTGCCCGCCACAAGAAAGGCAACATGGACACATCACATTTTTACATTGAAATCTTACGTGCTTTTTGCAAAGTGCCTAGCTGTGGATTTTGGCCTCTAGCTCAGCCGGCACCTAGGGAAACCTACCAAAACTGTGCATTTTTTAGACCTAGACACCTAGGGGAATCCAAGATGGGGTGACTTGTGGGACTCTCACCAGTTTCTCTTACCCAGAATTCTTTGCAAACCTCAAAATTTGGCAAATAGAAAAAAAACCTTTTTACTCACATTTCAGTGACAGAAAGTTCTGGAATCTGAGAGGAGCCACAAATGTCCTTTCACCCAGCATTCCCCCAAGTCTCCCGATAAAAATGGTACCTCACTTGTGTTGGTAGGCCTAGTGCCCGTGATAGGAAATGCCCCAAAACACAATATGGACACATCACATTTTCCCAAAGAAAACAGACCTGCTTTTTTGCAAAGTGCATAGCTGTGGATTTTGGCCTCTAGCTTAGCCGGCACCTAGGGAAAGCTACCAAACTTATGCATTTTTGAAAACTAGACACCAAGGGGAATCCAAGATGGGGTGACTTGTGGGGCTCTTGCCAGGTTCTGTTACCCAGAATCCTTTGCAAACCTCAAAATTTGGCAAAACAAATACTTTTTCCTCACATTTGGGTGATAGAAAGTTCTGGAATCTAAGAGGAGCCACACATTTGCTTCAACCCAGCATTCCCCCAAGTCTCCTGATAAAAATGGTACCTCACTTGTGTGGGTAGGCCTAGTGCACGCAAAAGGAAATGCCCCAAAACACTATGTGGACACACCAAATTATCAAATACAAAACTACCTTTTATTGCGGGGGGCACCTGCGTTTTTGGTCCTGAGCTCAGCAGTCATATAGGGAAACCTACCAAACCCAAACATTTCTGAAAACTAGACACCTGAGGGAGACCAGGGAGGTGTGACTTGTGTGGATCCCCCAGTGTTTTCTTACCCAGAATCCTCAGAAAACCTCAAACTTAGATAAAAAAAAGAAATTTTTCTGACATTTCTGTGTGGGATCACCACACCGGGACAAATTTCCTACCACCCAAACGTTCCCCTCAGTCTCCCGTTAAAAATGATACCTCACTTGTGTAGGTGGGCCAAATGCCTCTGACAGGGAAGAGCCAAAAACATGTCGAAATTGAAGGGGAACCAAATCGGGTCCAAAAGGGCAGTATCAAAAATAACGTTTTTAGGCTGACAAGAGGGGCAGAATTTTTATCAGTATAGATGCGACAATGCTGAGTGGTAGGAATTTTGTGGGTTCCATCACAAAAAATGTGGGAAACGTGTGATTTCCAGCAAAGTTCAAGGTTTGCAGGGCATTGTGGGTAAGAAAATGGTGCGGGTGGATGTGAAACACACCACCCTGGACTCACCCAGATGTTTAGTTTTCAGATGTGTCTAGGTCTTGTAGATTTTTCTATGTAGCAGTGTCCCAAAGTCCAAAAAGTGCAGCCCTCACCATTCCAAGTGGGACGATTTTGAGAGTTAGACAACCTCTCATGGCCCAAATGTAAAACCAAAACCCAAAATAATCGAATGTCCCCTTGCTTGCAGTGGGATAAGATGTTTTAGTGTGTGGGGGAAGAGTTGAAAGTCTGTTACCCCCTTCAGTTGAATCTTCCCTGGTCTCTGTTGGAATTTCTGCCCCCTTGGGGCAGGTCGGCCATACAATAATATGTCGATCTGCATGATATGTAATGTGTCCCCATGGGGAGCAATCCTTGCCCAAGGGGCTGCCCCCCAGGGTCGCTCCCCAAACAAAACACACACACCAATCCCTGGTGTCTAAGTGGTTTCTGCCGGCCTAATAGAAATAGGCTGATCTGCCCCCGGGGGGCAGAAATGGCCTACAATAAATTTGCCCCCCATGGGAGCGACCCTTGCCTAAGGGGTCACTCCTCATCTGTAAAAAAAGAAAACAAAATCCCTTGTGCCTAGCAGTTTCTGCCTCCCTTGAGGGCAGATAGGCGTAATTAAAATAGGCCAATCTGCCTCCAAGGGGGGCAGAAATGGCCTAAAATAAATTCCCCCCACCCACCAGGGGAGAGACCCTTGCCTAAGGGGTCACTCCCCTTACGTGAACTGACCTAAAAAATAATACCTGCTGTCTAGTGGTTTCTAAGAAAAATAGGCCGATCTGCCCCCAAGGGGGGGGGGGCAGAAATGGCCTAAAGATAATTTTCTCCCCACGTTTAAAAAAGTTTTTAAAAACTCAACAACAAGAAAAAAGATCCCTGGGGGCAGATCGGCCTAATTAGAATAAGCCAATCTGCCCCCGGGGGGGGGCATAATAACAAAACAAAATTCCTGGTGTCTAGTGGGCATTTCCGCTGCCCGATTGCTTCACGATCGGGCAGCAGAAATGCTCAGAGAGACATCAAAGGAAAGGAAACGCCTTTCCTTTCCTTTGATGCCTCTCCCACCCCCATGAGGTGATCGGAAGAGAAATGCTTTTGCATTTCTCTTCCAATCTGCGCTGGAAGCTGGCGCAGCCTCTGATGAGGTCAGCGCTCAACACGCTGAGGTCATCAGACATCACTGGGGAGGTCGGGGATGGAAGGGGAAGCGATTCCCCTTCCATCCCTGATCTTGGGAGGGGTGCTTGGCAATTGGGGGGAGTGCTAGCGCTCCCCTCGAGGGCCCATAGCAGGACATAACGGTTACGTCCTGGGCATCCGAGAGGGGCAAACGAGGATATAACCATTATGTCCTGGGAACCCAAGGAGTTAATCATGGTTTAAGTACTTGTGAAGTGATAACAAGCTGTGTGCCTTTGTTTCCTTCCACTGCACTGGAGTATTAGGCCCCAGATGGCTCCAAGCCAGGATGATACTTGAACAATGAGGGCTGATGGCCTTTTAAATCAGGCCTTTGTTTTGGGCCCAGCTCGTCACCACACAATGTTGTGATGAAATGCTGAAGAAACAGGGATCGATCATAAAGTTTACTGGACACAAAACTCTCTGATGTACACAACAGGTCAGCTGTAAGTACTACTGACCACCATAAAACTTGCATCACAGTTTACATCATATAGATTGTTAGAGCATCATGTATTAAAGTCAGAACTATAAGAGAATATCTCTTTTTGCATGATCACCCCCAAAGTGTTGGAATGATGCTGCTGTTTTTTTGCCTCTAAAGGTGCACTGAGGCCTGCTAACCAGACCTCAGTGCCAGTGTTATGACCCTTAAAAAGTATATGTGTGGTTGGTTCACCCAGAAATGGCATAAGTTAATTTACTTATAGGTATATGGTGCCAGGGGTACCCCGGGTCCTGTAACTTAAAGTGGCCCTCATCGAACGAAGCACTATTTGTATCACCACAAGTGTGACTAAGCAAAGCATGGCTTTCAGCCTGCCATTGCTGGCTGGCAGAGAAGTTTTCGAACTGCTAATTTGACTTTGCCATTAAAGCTCATTAAAAGTTTCTGTTTTAATATATATGTCACCCTAAAGAGAGGTCTATCAAGCCCTATGGCAGGGTGGTGTAAAGTGGAACAGGTGTTTTATGTGCTCTTACAGTAAAAAAAAAAGAAAATTGGTTTTTACTATAGGAAGGCTAATAGCCCCATTAGTGAGTACAGGGTTACACCCTGAGAACTCAGCTGTGCTAACGTCTGAATTGGACTACAAAAGTTGGTACCTCAGTGTATCAAAAGAGTCCTTGCATTAAATCAGAGTTGATGTTGAAATTGAATTTAATGTAACTCCTAAGTAAATGCGAACTTTAGAAAGTTGCCACCCTGTTGCCCAATGTTTTCCAGTGACTTTTACGGTTGCTGGCCAAAAGACAGCCTTCTGCCCTTCTTGGAGGAGGTGTATGACTCTCAGAAAGGAACACAAAGGGCCTGCCAGACTTTTGCTGGACCCGGCTTATGTGTTACAGTTGAAAAAAAAATGGATACCGGAGATTTTAGACCAGATTGCCGCTATGAAAGCTTGGATTACCCAGATGTACTTAGATCATGACATTACTAAAGCTCATACTCGTAGACAGGAATGCTATGAGTTTAGTGAGAAGGTGGGCAAACTGCTTGCATATAATACTAGACAGAAGGTGACCCGGGATGCCATTATTGCTATCAAGGACAACCAAGGCCAGATTGTACGGGGGATTTGGCGGTATTAAGGGTTTTCAAGGATTATTATTCTGTTTTGTATCAGCAGGAAAACCAACCTCCACTCGATTAACGAGTATTTGAGTGAAACGCCAGGTCCAAGGCTGTCGGCAGATGAGAGCCGCCAATTGGCTACTCCTATTCTGCAGGACAAGATCATAGCAGCATTAGCCTCTTTGCCTAATGGGAAAGCTACTGGGCCCGATATGATCCCAATGGAATTTTTAAATACTTTTTTTGAGGAATTGAAAGACGACATCCTGGCGTTGTTTATGTCAGTACAGGATGGAGTACAGGTGCCGGGCTCATGGCTAGATGCTAATATTATTGTTTTTTTCTTAAAGGAGAAGGATCGACTATTACCCAGTTCCGATCGTCCTATTTCATTAATAAATGCAGACGCTAAGTTGTACACTAAAATTCTTGTGACCAGAATGAGCCGAGTAATTAGTGGGTTTTTCTCCCCTTGGCAGCACGGGTTTATTCCTGGGCGTGGGACCGCTGACCATATGAGGCGGGTCATTGCCATGTTAGATGCATCCCAGGTCGTTTCTGCCCCTATGTCATTATTTTATTAGATGCCGAAAAGGCTTTTGATTTGGTGAGCTGGGAGTACCTTTGGGCAGTGCTTTTAAAAGCTAATATAGATCTTGGCTTTATTAGGGCAATCCAGGGCCTATATCAGAAACCTATGGCTTGAATTCAATTGGCTGGGGCATCCTAAGACCGTATTTTAATCGCAAGGGGTACTAGACAGGGTTGTCCCTGCTCACCATTACTTTTTGCACTTTATATTGATCCTTTAATTAGAAGGCTCCTCCAAAGCAATTCGATCCCGCCTATGGTAATGATTGATGGCACATTTAAAATGTTGGCTTATGCGGATGATTTAGCCGTTACTACACCTGATCCAAGGCTGGCGATTGAAGAAATAGAGAAGCTAACGGCAGAGTTTGGCAAGATTTCGGGCTATTTATTAAATAAGGCTAAATGTCAAATACCCAGTAATTAATGGGTTTCTATTGCAGATAATAGAAGGGCTGAACAAGTGACCTATTTAGGTGTTAGATTAATGATTAACCTGGAGCAGATTGTTGAGAGCAATCTTGCCCCTGTCCTAGCTAAGAACCAGAAAAGAGCTGCATCGTATGAATAATTTCAACCTTACGATTATTGGGCGGTGCAATCTTATTAAAATGCTCTTTTTACCTAGGGTTTTGTATTTTTTTCGCACTATTCCGTTGGAAATTAGCAATGACTGGCTTAAACACATGGAAAATTTAGTAAACAGTTTTATATGGTCCTTTTCTAAACCACGGCAGGCATATAAGTACTTAGTGCTTCCAAGAAATAAAGGGGGTTGGGCTGCCCCAAACTTTCTTTTTTATTACTGGGTAACAGCTTTACAATATATTCAACCGCTAATTACCAAGATGTTGATAGCAGAGGCAGTGGTGAAACATGTCCTTCTATTTACAATGATTTGGGGGAGCCATGCTAATGCAGCTTTTATGAGAATTGTTGAGCCTAGCTATTTTAAAAAAGTTAAGCTTAAGACCGCTCGGGCTGCATTTAAGGTGAGGTCTAGCATTGAAACCAGATTTGGAATCGGCAGAGTTAACTTTTATACGGCTATTTTGAACTCGCCCATACTTCCTGACATTTTTAAGGACAAGCGCTGTGCCAGTTGGGCACAGCGGGGTGTCCGGCGTATTGGCGATTTTTATAAGGATAGCCACCTTAAGTCATTTGAGGAATTGACAAGCGATTTTAAGCTTGATAGTAAAGATTTTTTTTAATTCTTACAAATCAGGGATTTTTTGCTGACAACTTCCACTCCCGCATGCGGGCCATTGGGGGACAGAAATGCAGTCTTGGAGGTTTTGAGCAAGTATACTAGATCGCGGGTTCGGTCGCTATACCCATTTTTTCTGGATTTATTGTCAGACGATTTGGGTAATCAGGTGAAGAGGTGGGCACGGAGTATTGGAGCTTCTGAAGCCTCTTTTTTGGCTTCTTAAGAAATGGCCCAGTGCTTTTTGCTTGCTGCTGGGCCTCAAGCACAACACTATAAGACAGTATTTCATTTATATTATACTCCTGCCAGGTTGTCTAAATGGGGTAGCTCGTGGGGGGTGGTATGTCCCGTTGTAAGAGCACAGCGGCCGATTTAGTACATATGTTTGTCAGCTGTAGTAGACTGCATGAATTGTTTACTGATATGGCCAAGTTTTTGTCCAGGATTATTTGTCAGGATGTTGTGATCACTCCTCAACTTGTATTGCTAGGAATTGATAGAACGGGGCACACAGACCTGTCACAGAAGTTTCTGGTTGGAATCAATGCCACCAACTTTTAATCACTGGCTGGCCTGCCTCTGCTCAACGTTTTATTTTGAGATGGGTTCTTATGCACTTAAGAGCCATGCCCGCAGACAGATTGGTAAATCAATTTTGGGCCCGCTCGCACAGTGGCTAGGCAATAGTTAAGCGCTGATTGTATGTGGTATATATTAAGTATCATTAATTCCTGCACTTTACCTGCACTTTACTTTTTTTTTTTTGGGTGGCTTTAATGAAACTAATTAACAACTGCTGTTTGTTATATATGGATGAGATAAATTATATGTATTTATATGTCTTCTATTTATATTGTTCTTTTTGCATGCTGTGCATCTTCAATAAAAAAAGTTTAAACTAAGAAAGAAAAAAAAAAGGGCCTGCCATTGGAAGAGATGTTACATCTCCCTGGCAGGAAGGTCAAACAGAGTGAGCCCAAAAGGCAGACTTCGAAGGGGAATCTGCCTTTGAAGAGCAAATGGTGGAAACACATGAGAGAGGCTGTCCTTTTGTTCTGGTGACACGTTAGTATTGGGGACAGAGAAGGGTAAATAGTTGCTAAACTCGTTTTCCCATAGGCGTGTAGCCCTCAGGCACCCTCACCTCTAGGGTGGGTTATCAAGATCCACAAACTAAGGGAGGGGTTCTGCCATCTTGGAATGGGCAGGATATTACATTCTGGGGGGACAGTTAGATGCCACACTTTGCAGTAAGTCATCATCAGAGGGGAGGGGATCTGATAGCCCATTGGCTAGTAATCATTGTATTCCATGAGGGAAAGTTCTGGGCATAAAAGTGTGGCGGGATGGGAGTAATAGTGGGATACAATGTGTGACAATAGATGCGGTTTGCGGAAGATGAGGCATTTGAAGCAAGGAAGGTGGTCAGCTTGCAAAAGTGGATTTTTTACCAGATGCAGATTGTAGAAAATTATAAAAAAATGTAAAGATTTTTTGCAGAAGGGAGACACATGAATGAACTGAACTAAAAAAAACACACATTTTGGGCGTAGACATAGATTTCCATATGCCTAGATGTGCACATGAAATGTTCTTTAGGTCGAGCCTAGGCAGCGCATGAGCTGTCTCTGCGAGACATGCTGTATACAATCTATGGGCTTTTAGCCACGCCCACTCATCATTTTTTCTTTCTTGTGCTTGTCTTAAATGCTTTGCTTTTATTGGAACATTGTGCTAAATGTCCCTTCTTTGCATGCTAAGTTCCCGCCCAGGAAGCTTTCACTAAGAGAAACTTTTTGTTGGCCATCACATTACGTCACGCTTCTTCCTGCTACAGTGTGTGATGGCCCCTCCTCCCGTCTGGTTTTGGTTTTCCATTTATTCCAAGCCGCAATCCTTTCTTCTCGCGGCTCGGCGCCATGCTTCATATTCGAAGGTATGCTTTTTTAACAGTTGAGCCTTGTTTGTTACTGTTTTTAAAAATACTATGTGACACTATTTTTTGTTTTTATTGTTTTAATCAAAGGGATTGTTGAGCCGTGGCCTCTCCCCCCACCAGGACCGCAGCATAGGTGGGAGGAGGAGTTTAAAACCAGCTGTCACTGCTTCATCACTGTGTCTTCCTTTCTCAATGCTGATCCTGGTTTTCATTTGTTGCTGATACTGTGCCTCCTCTTGGCAACTGTTAAGTTTCAATCACTGCCGTTTGCGTTTTTGCATCACAGTTCCCATACCTATTTTAGTGCACTTCGACCACTGCTTGTGCAAAGAATCCATATTCTGCTCAACCCTAATTGCAGTAGCATGTCCTAAATTGTACTTTGCAGGACTGTCCTGCAATCAAAGCAAGTGTCTCACTGAGGTCCTGGGGGTAGGTGGCGGTTCAACTAAAGAAAATGTATCAAAACATCCCTTTCATTAATGTGGGCGTGTTATTGCACCGGTGTCACTTTACAGAGCCAGCTTCTTGAGAACGTTGAAGGGCTAATTGCTGTGACTAAATACTGCTGTTGAAACGCAGCCACCTCTTATCTCAGCGTTTGCAAACATCGTCTTTGATCTTCTCAGAATATATACCAAGCTTACCCCTCATTTATGCTTACATTTCCTGGGTGATTTATGTGAGATAATTTCCATATATTGGTTTCATGTTTCTTTTTGTTATTATGAAAGCACATGACCACCAACCTCAAGCACTCTGTGTTCAAAATTACTTTCATGTACCTGATGTTGCACTTTCTGTAATGTATCATAAATAAGTGATTTTGACTTCTACATAGTGTACATATATTTATGTGTGTGAATACACTGAAATGGATGCATAAGGTTGCAGAGAGTTGACTATTACAGAGTTCTGATGAGGGATAGAGGGTTAAAAAAGATGAGTAATCCACAGGGCACTCATTTTTGTTGCGTTCACAGAAGATATGGCACAAGGCTATCAAACAACCATTGGCAAAGCCAATATGTCTGGAACTGGCCACTAGCTTTTCTGATTTGTCAATGCTTCTTTTGATTTGTTTTTTATGTTTTTCTCACAACTTTAATATTGGTGAAGGTGCTGAACCCTCCTTAATTAAAAAAATATGTATAAAAGCAAAATAATTTTTTGATCTCAAAAAGCACACATTGTCTCAGTAGTAGTCCATGGCACTGGAGCGAAGTAGTTTTTGTGAGAGTGCTCCTCATGAGATGGCAGAATATTTACTTTATTTTGGGCAGTGACACATATTTTCATCCTTTACTGTTTGTGATGCAGGAGGGGAGTTTTCTCTCCTCTGTTTCGGGTACATTGGCTTTCTTCCTCATCTTCTTTCTCTGGGGCAGCAGTGCTCGCAAGTTTCTTGATTCCACATCAATGGCTCATTCAGCCCAGGGTTTTTACTTTGCATTCTAGTACTTGTAGTCATGGTAGGGTGATCAGGTTTCACAGATCTGCTGTGACAGTTACACTGTTTCCTGGTCTGTTCTGGACAGTTTCTGCAAATATCGAGGCCTTCCGGTTTTCTGAGTCGACTAAGAACAAGTGAGTTTTGACAATCATTCTGTGCCCCACAGTTATCGCCAAAAATGGTCCTACTTTTATTTCCAGGTTTTTAAGATCTGGACCCCTAAAGTCAGGGGTACTCATTGTACAGATCTGAATTTGGGCCCGCGGTGCTTACGATCCATCTGACCTTTACATGTGGCCCCTTACTAAACAGCAACACTGGGTCGCTTTACTTGACTGATCACTAACATTCAGAAAGATTGTAAACAAATGGGCAATCATTTATGTAAAGGTTAACTAAAATAAAGGAAAAGAATCACAGAACGTTTCCAGCACCACTTGGCTTTAAGAACACCTTTAAGTTTAATGAGATTGTGCAACAAACATGTAAACATATTATAAAGTCTCTTCAAAATCCAAAAAATTTATTACTCTAACATGTGGTAGTGTTTCACCTTAGTAGATCAGATTGTACCATGGCATTGAGAGGCATTGATTAGAATTGATAGTTTTCAAATATGAACTTAGAAACATTCATGTCCTGCCCCATCTCTTTCGACAACACCAATAGTGAACGAAGAGGCAACTCATTTGTCACATGCACCTCCATGTGGCCTTGGTTACTATCATACACAGAACATTATTAAGTCATACACAAGAGGAGTGTTTGCACCACACACATCCTGAACTCATGCATCTCAAAGTATTCTCAGAAGTAATAAGGAAGAAGAAAGAGGCTAGGTGAAATAAAACAATTACCTAGGATCACACAATTTGGTCAACAGTGGAAGTCAAGATTAACCCCCAGCTTTCTGGTTTCACATTGTACAATTCAACCACTAGATGTGGATCTCTTTTTACATCAAATGTTAATGCTTTGCCTTTAATTCTTGGTGCATGAGGTCACTGACGGCTCAATTAGTTTTGAGCTCAAAGGATTCAAGAGAACATTGAGTTGAGCCAAATTCAATGGCTCGCCCACCTCTATCACATAAAGGCAATAAAGGGGGCAAAGGCTTAGGAAGGAAATGATGTGACCATGATCGAATAATTTAGTGAAGCAAGAGTGCCAACACCACAGTGCAGGATACCTTGTTTCAAGGTCCATAACCTCCTCACTTTTCCACATTTTAGTGAGTAGAATGAGACTAGATATTCTCTACCCCATTGGTGAAATCAAATGTTTTTTTGGTTACAGTCCAGTTTTCTTACTACATAATTATTACACAACAATCGGTGTGTGAGTTGTTCCAGTGGTGAGACTTCGGGACTACTATCGCCAAAGAAATGTCAGTGTGTTGTGGAACCTGTCCAGACTTTAAGAGTTAATTTTGGCAAAATGTTAAAGCCAGGATTAGGCATTCAAGTCTCATAGCGTCAAGGCTAAAACGTTCCCACTGTACCACATCGAGTGAGGGAGGCTGATTGTTTGTGTCTACCCACCTCAATGAACTGCACAACTTGTTAGAGAGTATTTGGAAATTATTTTTTAAAGCACTAGCTACCTTATCTGAGCCAATGTATAAAAGTTCATAATGTTTGAAGATAAGAGACTAACAGAAAAAGGATATTGTGCGGCCTAAAATTAAATGTAATTCTCTCTTCAATAACCAAGTTACTTACTTTAACTAGTCTTACACTAGACTCACCAAACATAGTAACAGCCTGCATAATGCTTACACCTAGGTCTGTTTGAGGGCTAGCAACCCACATAGAGCATAGCACAGCATTTTCAAATCTACAACTCTTCTAGACATTAGGGACTGTATTTGGAGGGCAGTATGAAATGAAACCCTCAAAATAACTCCATGACTCAGTCCACAACATGTACAAGCTTTGCTCCCCATAGGCTGACTTTACACCCCCACCCCCAAACCAACACCCTGCTGGCATCATTGTGACCCTCTGTCATATAGCACAGATATCCCATAGCCAGACCCACACACTTACACTGAACAATACATGCAATAGAGAAGTCCACAAGAAAATGACTGAGAACACACCAATTTGTTTTAGTAGGTTTATTTAATAGGTTTAATTAGGTTTATTTGGTGCAATAATGGGTTACTTCAGGGGAATCCAAGGGCAGACAGTGATGATATGGCCTAGGCTGGCTGCCTGCCTGATAAGCCAACGAGGACTAAGAATACACAACATCTGGGACTGAATCTCTGGGGGCTCACCCCATATCTGAAACCATAGTCCAGGAAAGGAACTCACTCCCACAGAAGAAGCATTACCAGACAAGCCCCCCAGTTGCTCAGGCTTACAACTGCCCATGGGAAAACAAGGGTGTTAGAAATGGGGTCTCTAGTTGACAGTGGGTTGCACCCTGCCTAAGTAGGAACCCTCACTCTAGTCAGGGTAAGGGAGTCACACAGTTAAGATAACCCCTGCTCACCCCCTTGGCAGATTGGCACAAGCAGTCAGGCTTATCTCAAAGGCAATGTGTAAATTATTTACAGATTACACCGGCAACAAGACAGCGTTATCATGCGCTGTTTCTTGAGCTCTTCGAACTATTGGACGCATGACCAAACATACAGCGACTAAAGGAAATAAGGTTGGGCCCAGAGGGACCCCGTGTCTATCACCGTATGTAATCACGGATATACTATTTGACCAATACTTACAAGTACGGCAAGCCGCATAGTGCCAAAGACAGGAGCACTAGCCACAAAATATGGCAAGACTCACTATTTACATTGGAACCAATGCTATATTTTAGGGGCTACAGCAACCCTAGTGAAACTATTCTTCATACAAGTTTGAATCTATGAGCCTTGAAAAAGTCCTTCAGGACGAAACACGTGTTGGCTGTTGTCTGTTCTTGGATTAAACACTCCATGCAACTCTACTCTTTTTGGACTATATATTTATTTTAGAGACTCAGAGTGCCCTGGTCCCTGTTTCCTTCTCAACTTGTATCTCACAGCACAGTCCATGGGTGGTCCCCTCTGGGGTTCCATCTACGAAACCTGTGCAATTTTGAAACCCTTTGTGGTTGGGTTTCTACGACCAGGTTTGCACCGCGCACAAATACAGGCTACGCGACTTTAAATTGATTGGTGTCAGATGTGCGACAATATAGCATTAACCACTTCCTTGTTATAAATGTAAATTATTTATATACACACACACACACAAACACACACACACCCTGCCCCCCCAACAGTTGAGGAAAATAGTCAATATGTATTGGAGTAAAACAAGACCAAAACGAAAAAAAAATTAACATACACAAGTAAATATATCACTTTTTAAAGATTTAAATGAGTCTTAGTTCAAAGGAATCAATGGTTGTATCTTTTGAGCACAAAGTATCCAGGATGAGTCAAAACAAAGATGATGCGGGCCGCAGGGGAGGTGAGGCACTGAAAAAGCAAAGCGATGCGTAAGTTCCTTATTGCGCAGGGGAGGTGATGTAACAATTCTTTCTTCACTGGAAAGGCAATGCGCTTATTTCCAGACATGGAACCTCGTTCCTAACTGGGTTGCGGGGATGATGAGAAATTGATGCCCCAGGAACGTTGCAGGGAAAGTCCAGATGCACTGTGTTGATGGAGTCACTGTAAAACAGGTGCTGCGTAGATTCTGCAGCCATGAGACAAGTGCTGCATAGATTCTTTAGCCGCGTGACAGGTGCTGCATCCATTTTTCAGCCGCTGTGCATCGCTGCGTGGATTTTCTCCTTCAGGTCACCAGCTCACTCTTCCAAGGGCCCAGGGAGTGGAATGGGCAGCACTTGGCAAGTCAGGACTCTCAGCAGAAGAGCCCAGGCACTGGTAGATGACATCTTTGATGTCCCTGAGACTTCTTAACATGAGGCAAGCTCAGTTCAAGCCCTTAGAGAACCTTGAAAAGCAGGATGTAGAAAGCCAAGACCAGTCCTTTCATTCCCAGGACAGAAGCAGCAGGCCAGCACAACAAAGCAACAGGCAGAGTGGCAGTTCCTCCTACAGCATCCAGCTCTTTTTCCTGACAGAATGTCGTCAGTCCAGAAGTGTTCTTTGGGGTGTCAGTGGTTCAGTACTTATACCCACTTCTGTCTTTGAAGCAGGCAAACTGCAAAGAGAAGTCTTTTAGTACACAAGAGCCTGCCTGGCCCCAAACATACTCCAGGGTATTGGAGACTGCTTTGTGTGAGGACAGGTGCCAGGCCAGCTCCTCCCTGGACCTGGAACAATCATCCTGGTACCGGGTTTCAGGGTATCACCCTTAATCAGCCAGGCCAGCTTGAATATGGTGGCATAGCAAGCATGGGACCCACATCTGGGCATACCATTCCCACTTGGGGCGACAAATGCAAAAACAACAGATGATGGATGGAATGCAGAGCAAATCAAACATTCACCCCCAGTCACAGATCTGGGTTTAATCCATCAGTTTTTTTCGATTGCCAGGACTGGACTGTTCCTATGTGGAACTGGGTCAAGACTGATTTGTATATGGCTGGGCCCGAACTGGGGTGGTATGGTGAGCAAAATAACAATGGACTAATCCCAGATCTGTGACTGGGGGGCTGAGTGTTTGAAAAGTTTCAACACTCCATCCATCATCCTTTTGTGTTACTTTCTAAAAGTGGCATTTTCAAACTTACAATTCAAAACCCAACCTCACCAAAAGTTGTAATTTCAGAGACCCCAAATTCCTCTATCTGCTCCCATTTTGAAATTACACTTAAAAGATATTTCAAGGCAATCCCCATGTTACCCTAGGGATAGTTAGTCATGGCAATAGTTAAAAACGAATTTTGAACTATTTCACTAACAGGACATGTACATTACACCGGTACATGTCCTAGCTTTTAAAAACACTGCATCGTGCTCATGGGGCTTCCTCGGGCCTAGGGTAGGGGTGACTTACACGCAGCAAAAGGGAAGGTTTGGGCCTCGCAAGAGGGTGCACTTGCCAGGTCGAAGTGGTAGGTTAAAGCTAGCAAGGTAAAATTTAAATAAATTAGGGGGCACACATTTTTCTGGGGGATTTGTAACTAAATAGAATTGGGTTCTTTGGAAGATACGAAGAGCATGACACTTATTTATATTTATACTTATATTTATATTTACAATTATGGTGAGTTTATCATATATCATTGGTATGTATTTATAATAAATACTATAGTATAGTGTGGGCACCAAATAGGTTCTTAATTAGAATTATAGTGGAGCTGCACTTGTTTCAGTTTTCACTACACCTTTTATAGTCTGTCAGGGTGAAATAATTTATATAATGATGTGCTCACTTGAGATGGATTTGTTTATGTTTATGTCACCTATTTTTGTTGGATATTTGCATGGTTCTCACCATTTCACATGATTGTTTTTTGAGGTAAAATTTAATTAATTTCTTTGAGGTAATTTTTTGTGGTTATTCTTTGTGGTTTATATTAAGGGTATGGATAAAATGAAATTGATTATTGACTTATGTTATTTGGCAATATTGTTTTAGGAATTATTGGATGGATCTTTATGTAATAAGGAAGTCCTGAGGAAATCCTAGGGGCACTCCCCCGGATGAAACACGTGTTGACAACAAATTAAAAAAATAGGGATTTCTCTTGGTTTAGGAAGTTATTTAATTAGACGAATTATGTAATTGTGAATTTGAACAATGTTATTTTCACTCACGATTGTATATAGGATGTATGATTTTGTGTATTCTATGATCTAAAATGAGAATAATAAATTTATGTTATGATATAATTTGGTGTTATTCTAGATAGATACAGTGTGTTTAATACTTTGGTTCATGTTAGTTTTTTCCTATCTACGAAGATTGGATTTATTGCACGTGTGCCACCACTCCTTATAATTGTGTTAGGATATCCTTCTGAGATATCGTGGGGGTAACTTTTGAAGGGTGGTTACCTGAGCGGTTTGTGCACCGTATTATTTAAATCACTTTCTAGTTCTAACTGGTAGAAGTAGGAGCGCCAATCACTCACCATTTCACCCTCTCTTTTTGGATTATACTAATTGGATGTGAGTGGGCTGCACCATACTCCTAAAGGGATACGAATTCAATTACATTTGGTACAATGGAAGATAGAATGAAGATAGCTGAGGAATTGTTTAAGAGCTTAGACAGTGGCTGCACAGTTAAGCAAGCCACGATTGGTGGGAACCATAGGAGAAAGGAAGGTTTAAAAGAGAAATTTATTAGGTTGGAAAGGATGAAGAAAAATGAAATGTCTAGGTGGTGGGATGCAACCACATTAAGACAATATAGAAAATTGGATAGAATCCCTAGGGAACTGAGGTCACACATTTTTCCTACTTATGAAGATTTAGATGCGGATTTGCTGGTAAGATGGGAAGAAGAACTTAGATTAAATTCAATGAAACTGATGGACATTCTAATAGAAAATGATGAGAGGAAAGTAGTTAAATTACAAGCAGATATAGAGAAGCTGGAGAAAGAAATTAGTGAGTTAAATTTAAAGGAGGCGACAGATAAAAATTATGTCATTCTTAATGATGTGATAATGAGATATCAAGAAGACATTAAACAGAGAAAAGCTAGGAAATTGAAGAGGGATGAATTGGATTATCTGAATGGTAGAGTGTTTACGTTTTCACGTAAATGTGACCACTTGGTAAAGAGTGCAGCCTCTACAGTAGAACCTAGTAATTTGATAGAATCAGCATCCACCTCCAGAAGTAGTTTAGTGACAGACAGCAGTGATACTGAGACTAGAGATGTGCATATGGGTTCTGATTTACAAGCAGTGGGTTTTTTACAAGAATTGAAAAGAATAAAACAAGGCAATTGGGAGACAAATCAGAAAAGAAATTGGGGAGGAGGACACGGAGAGGAAAAAGAGGTAATAAAAGGCGACACTTATGTGGGCATGAAAACAAGGTCACGGGACAAGAAGACATAGATATTAATGTTGAATTAGAGAATAATGTGGTCAATTTGTCTGATAAGCAACTTTCCTTGGAAATGTTATCACTTCTGAATAAAGGACTTGGCTTTTGTCCATCGGTTAAAGGTAATGTTTGTCAATCTAAAATTGATTTATTTAAATTCATAAGGAAATTGAAACTTAAGAGATATTTTGAATCGCGTGCGATTGGTACAGAAACGTCTTCTTTTGGAATAGGAACATTTAGCAAATTGTCGATTCAGGATGTTTATGACACTGTAACATTAATGACAATCACAGACTATGAGGGAGATCCAATAACTACGTCTTCAATTTTACAAGATTTGAGTATCTCTCCGGATAAACATATTTCTAGTGGTTTGAAACGAAGATCAACCTGGGTACCCAAATCAACTATGGACAGTAATATAGAGACATTCTTTAGATTAGTTTGGAATGATCTGGATAAGGAAGAAACTAAGAAGATACAATGGAGAAGATCAAATTTGAGACAAGAGGAATACAAGGCATTAAAGACTTTGAAATCAGATATGGACTTAACCATTAAAAAAGCAGACAAGGGCGGCAATATAGTGGTAATGAATCGCACAGATTATGAACTGGAAATTTATACACAATTAAGTGATTCTGCCTGTTATGAGAAGCTTTCGTATAATCCAATATCAGCTTTGACAGGGAAAATAAACAGAATGTTAAGAGACTGGAGAGATAAAGATTTACTGAATGAAGAAGAATTTTTGTATTTACAAGTATTTCGTCCCAAATACCCGTGTCTGTATACATTACCGAAAACTCATAAGAAATCTAAATTTCCACCGGGGAGACCGATAGTATCGGGTATAGGAGGGCCAACTGAGAGGCTGTCAGAGTTTGTTGATGTTTTTCTGCAGCCATTTGTAAATAATTTACCTTCACATATCAATGACACGAAACATGTATTGAGTTTATTGTCAGACATCCAATGGGAACCAGGGATGTTTTTGGTAACGTTAGATGTGACAGCTCTCTACACTAGTATTCAACATGATTGGGGATTGAAAGCAATAGAATACATCCTAAATAAAAGATCAGCGAGCCTATTAGAACATACACACATGTTGTTGGATATGATTGATCTTATACTCAATAATAATTACTTTTGGGTCAAACAAAACTGGTTCAGACAAAAGCAGGGTGTAGCGATGGGTTCGAAATTTTGACCATCATATGCCAACCTGTTTATGGGATGGTTCGAGGAGAATTGGGTTTGGGGCTCTAAAGCGGCGAATTGGCACTCGTATATCCTCTATTGGGGGCGATATATTGATGATTGTCTTATGGTATGGACAGGAGATGTAGTAGTGTTGGAGAACTTTTGTGACTATCTCAATGGGAATGATGTGAATATGAAGTTTACATATAAGTACAGTGAGTCCAAAATAGAATTTTTGGATGTAGAATTATTTGTGGAGAATAACAGAATAGAAAGTAGATTGTTTCGGAAAAGTACTTCTTGCAATACTATATTGCATGCGTCAAGTTCACACCCACTACACCAAATAGAGGCCATACCGTTGGGTGAGATGATCAGAGCGAGAAGGATTTGTAGTAGGGATTGTGATTTTTATGATACTCTTGCTGATATGGAGCATAGATTTAAAGTGAGAGGTTATTCAAACAAGAATATTATCAAATCTCGAAATAAAGTTCTTAAAATCTCCCGTTCACAGACATTATCACCAAGGACTCAAGAGATTGAGGAGGACAAGAGGAATAGTGCTCAGAGATTGAGGATTATTTTAAATTACACAGAGGTTTCTCATAAATTATTGAGAATAATGAAAAAACATTGGCCAATACTGACTCAAGATGAGACCCTCAAGAAATATATTGGTATGAGACCGGAGGTGTCGTTTAGAAGAGGTAATACCCTCCATAGTATTTTAAGTCCCAGTTATATATCAGAGGAGACTAAGGCTAATTGGCTTAGTGCACATAACCGTGTTTTTTTTAAATGTGGTTCATGTGCAATGTGCAAATGGGCATGGCATTCTAAGAAAGAGTTTCTAGATAGAAGAGGAGGTAAAATTCATATAAAATCACATATAGATTGTAACACAAAATTCGTAGTTTACATGCTTGTTTGCAAATGTGAGAAGATATATGTGGGCAGCACGATACGCCCACTTAAGACGAGAATTTCGGAACATTGGAGGGCAATTAAGCAATTAGATGAGCGTTACCCGATAGCCTTGCACATGATGGTATGTAAAGCACAAGGAGTACACAAAGACTTTAAGTTTTTTGGCTTTGAACATTGTGAAAATAACCCACGGGGGGGTAATAGAGAGTTGGCCTTAAGAAGAAGGGAATCATTGTGGATTATGAAGTTAGGAGCGGTAGAACAAGGTTTAAACACAGATCATGAGATTGAGTATTTTCTTGGTGAGTAATAACAAACAAAAGTCTCTTCGGATGAGTTTATATGATTTAATTATAAGTAATAGTAAGGTTATATTACGTAATTTGATTAATTAAGTTTAGCATTCCTGAATTTTACTTTATTGTTATTTTGTATTTTTATTTTTTATTTTTTTGTTATTATTGTTTATAGTAACTATCAGTAGTGATAATGAAATAATTGTAATGTTACAATTTTATTTAAGTAGAGATTGGCTTCAGTCAGTGCTAGGATAGGGAGCTTTTATAGAATGGAGTCTATATAGAAAGGAATTGGCTCCAAGCTGTTATAAATATTGGATTAATGTGGCTTCTTTCCTCGTTGGACTTAGGTGCAGCTAATGGAGTCCGTTTTTGATGTTTAGTATTCTTTGTTAACTAAACAGGGAGATCACAAGAGGTGAGTGCATCATCTATGTTCATAGTAGAGCCGATTAGTTGTACGATAGTCCGTTTTCTATCTTTATTATTCTTCCGTGGCGTCCAATGTGTTTAAATAGGACGCACGATTGAAAACTCGGTTTAATCAAATCGGTAGCGTACTCGCTGGTAGCTGGATAATGTACCAGGTAAACTGAGACTCTTAATTTCCATTTGCATGGTTAGATTGAAAGGCATTGTCCATGTATTTAATTGGTGCAAACTTTTGTAATAGGTACATTCATTGGGAATGAGTGGAGAGATTTTTTAGTATTCGATTCAAGCTCATAAGCGAATGGGTAAGTTTATTTGAGGATCGCATGAATATTGTATTTACGCTGTAAATTGTGACATAACTGAAACAATTAATTATTTTTTGAATTATTTTTTGGATTCATGTATTATTATATTTTGACTTTGATGGTCAAGAAGCACTTTGGCTCACTGAAAGAAACTTTAACATAATTGAACTAGCAAGGTAAAATTTAAATAAATTAGGGGGCACACATTTTTCTGGGGGATTTGTAACTAAATAGAATTGGGTTCTTTGGAAGATACGAAGAGCATGACACTTATTTATATTTATACTTATATTTATATTTACAATTATGGTGAGTTTATCATATATCATTGGTATGTATTTATAATAAATACTATAGTATAGTGTGGGCACCAAATAGGTTCTTAATTAGAATTATAGTGGAGCTGCACTTGTTTCAGTTTTCACTACACCTTTTATAGTCTGTCAGGGTGAAATAATTGATATAATGATGTGCTCACTTGAGATGGATTTGTTTATGTTTATGTCACCTATTTTTGTTGGATATTTGCATGGTTCTCACCATTTCACATGATTGTTTTTTGAGGTAAAATTTAATTAATTTCTTTGAGGTAATTTTTTGTGGTTATTCTTTGTGGTTTATATTAAGGGTATGGATAAAATGAAATTGATTATTGACATGTTATTTGGCAATATTGTTTTAGGAATTATTGGATGGATCTTTATGTAATAAGGAAGTCCTGAGGAAATCCTAGGGGCACTCCCCCGGATGAAACACGTGTTGACAACAAATTCAAAAAATAGGGATTTCTCTTGGTTTAGGAAGTTATTTAATTAGACGAATTATGTAATTGTGAATTTGAACAATGTTATTTTCACTCACGATTGTATATAGGATGTATGATTTTGTGTATTCTATGATCTAAAATGAGAATAATAAATTTATGTTATGATATCATTTGGTGTTATTCTAGATAGATACAGTGTGTTTAATACTTTGGTTCATGTTAGTTTTTTCCTATCTACGAAGATTGGATTTATTGCACGTGTGCCACCACTCCTTATAATAGTGTTAGGATATCCTTCTGAGATATCGTGGGGGTAACTTTTGAAGGGTGGTTACCTGAGCGGTTTGTGCACCGTATTATTTAAATCACTTTCTAGTTCTAACTGGTAGAAGTAGGAGCGCCAATCACTCACCATTTCACCCTCTCTTTTTGGATTAAAGCTGCCCAGGCAGATACTGCAGTGGCAGGTTTAAGACATGTTTACAGGACTACTCATGTGGGATGCACAATCAGTGCCGCAGGTCCACTAGTAGCATTTGACGTACAGGCCCTGAGCACACAAAGTGTACTTAACTATGGACTTATTGGAAATTAAATATGCCAATCATGTATAAACCAATCCAATTTAGACAAAGAACACTTGCACTTCAGCACAGGTCAGCAGTGGTAGGGTGCCCAGAGTCCTAAAACCAGCAAAAACAGATCAGGACAAATAGGAGGCAGAAGACAGAAAGTTTGGGGATAACTCTGCAAAAAGGGCCATTTCCAAATGTCCACATACCCAGAGACTTATGTCCATATGTACAAACACATTTTCCCATAGATACAAAATGGGTGAAACCCTTTGATACATCTTGCCCTTGGTTTCTAAAGAGGGGGTGTGACATACTGCAGTGGGCTTAGGCATATGAGGTAGCTCCAGAGGTGCACAGGGACCCTGAGGTGAACTGGGGAACTGGTACGATGAGTTATATTCCTGGTGGTTGTATGGACACTCTACTGACTCTAGGAGGAAGTGACAGGGAGAGGGGTACCCCCTATCTCTCCCATAGGATAACATGGTAATTGCCTTGAAATATATTTTAAGGGCCGTTTCCATTGGGGGCAGCTAGAGATGCAGAGTTTGGCGTCTCTGAACTCAAAATTTAAAAATACATCTTTTTGTAAAGTTGGCTTTTAGATTGTAAGTTTGAAAATGCCACTTTTAGAAAGTAGGCATTTTCTTGCTTAACCATTCTGAGCCTCGGCTTGGCTGTGGAATACACGTCTGGGTCAGACTGACAGTTGGGCTGTTGTGAATTCACTCTAGACAGTCACGTAAAGGGAGCTGAGGTGTGTCCCGCATATCCTGAAGGGTCTTCTTGGGCTAGAGTGGTAGAAGGAACTGACACTTGCACCTGAATAGGGCTGTGTCTGCCCTTACACAAACCAGTCTCCAGCCCCCTAGAGTGTGTAAGGGGCCAGTACAGTGAGAGGCAGGGTCTTGTGCACTACAAAGACTTTCCTTTGAAGTGTATCTACTTCAAAGGCAAAAATTAGTATAAGTATTGGACCGCTGACCCCAAAACTTCAGAACACTTCTGGACTGAGGACATTCTGCCAGGAAGAAGAGCTGGATGCTTTAGGAGGAGCTCCCACTCTGCCTGTTGCTTTGCTGTGCTGGCCTGCTGCTTGCTGATCTGTCCTTGGAGTGAAAGTAGTGGACTTGGCTTTCTACATCCTGCTTTCCAAGGTTCTCCAAGGGACTGAACTAAGCTTGCCTCCTGTTGTGAAGTCTCAGGGACATCAAAGACTTAATTTGCAGGCACTTGGGCTCTTCTGCTGAGAGTCCTGACTTGCTAAGTGGTGCCAAATCCAGTTCCTGGGCCCTTATAAGTAACCTGAGTGAAAATCCCATGCACTGAGGCCGTTGCAGCAGAAAAATCGATGAAGTACATGAACCGCGGCAGAAAAATAATGATGCATTGCTTGTCTCGCAGCTGTGAAATCAACACATCACCTGTTTCGTGCGGATCCATTGTTGACATGTGTCTGGATATTCCATGCATTTTACCTCGGCATCATTTTCTTCATCAATGTTGCTCCGCAACCAGGAATCAATGCATCGCTAGTCGGGCGGGAAAAGAACTGACGCATCACCAGCCAGGCAGGAAAAGAATCCACGCATCGCTGGATGGGCAGGAAAAGAAGCCACGCATCAACTGTCCAGCGTGAAAATAATCAACACATTGCTTGCTTTTCCGGCGCATCACTTCCTTTGCAGCCCGCATCATCTTTGTTTTGACACATCGAAGATACTGTGTGTTATAAGGATACAACCATTAATTTTTCAGGATTAAGATTCTTTTAAATCTTTAAAAGGTGATATCTTTGCTTGTGTATGTTGGATTTTTGTTGTTTTGATTGTGTTTTACTCAGATAGATATTGGCTATTTGTCTAGACTGGTGCTGAATACGTTTGTGGTGTTTTCATTGTGTTACTGTGTGTGTGTACAAATACTTTACAGATTGCCTCTGAGATAAGACTGACTGCTAGTGACAAGCTACCAAGGCGTGAGCAGGGGATATCTGAGCTGTGTAGCTCCCTTACCCTGACTAGAGTGAGGGTCTATACTTGGACAGGGTGTAAACTTACTGCCAACTAGAGACCTCATTTCTAACATGGATCTTTTCTTCATTACTGAACATGATACTTTTGCTGACACCATCTGAGCTGAACTCAGCCTTCCTGGCTTCCAGCTCTCTCAGACTGAGCTCCTGAGATAAAAGAGCCTTCTCCTCCTTATGGGCCAGTCTCATTTCTTTGATGGATTTTTCTCTCTGCTTTAACCTGAGCTTTATCAGCTCCAACTTGAGCTTCCTGGCTCTCTGCCTATTCTCCATCTCCCCTTGAAACAGATCTGGAGAAGAAACACTGATGCCAGGGCTGGAGAAAGCTCTCCCACTATTGTAGTTGGTCCCCTCCCCACATGCGATGCTGGTTTCGCCAGTCGTTCCAGGTGCAGACTCTGTTCCTCCTCCTCCACAACACCATTCTCACCCTGTGTGTGCTCACCAGCATTCCTGGCTGTTAACCAGGCCCTCAGTGTCTTTTGCAGCTCCTTCTTCTTAGTGAGGCCTTCACAAGGACATCTGAACTTCCTGCAGAACTTTCTGAGCTAGGCACAGTATATGTTTCCAACCTCTCCTGGTCAAACACCAAAGCAACAGTTGCTGGCTCTTCCGACTGAGACATGATTACGGCCAAAACTCACGAGTTGCAAAAACAGAAAGAGAAAAACAGTATAATGGTACGTAATGGTCTGCGATATGGAAGTGTTGTACACCAATCACTCTATGTAAAGTACAAATACATGTCCTATCTTCACCACTGATCACCAATGTTAGAAATGGGGTCTCTAGTTGGCAGTGGTTTGCACCCTGTCCAAGTAGAGACCTTTACTCCAGTCACGGTAAGGGAGTCACACAGCTAAAATAATCCCTGCTCAACCCTTTGGTAGGCTTGCCATAAATAGTCAGGCTTTTCTCAGAGGCAATGTGTATTGTATTTGTACACACACACACACACACACACACACTCAGTGAAAACTCTGCAAAAGGACTCCACACCAGTTTAGAAAAATAGGCAATATTTATCTGAATAAAGCAAGACCAAACCGACAAAAAATCCAAAATACACAAGTAAAGATATAACTTTTTAAATGCTTGAATGAGTCTTAATCCATAGAAATCAATGGTTGTATCTTTTTAGCACAAAAGACCTGGGATGGGTCAAAAACATTGACATCTGATAGAGACTTCTAGTTGCTAATTCCTTACCTTATAGTTTCCCCAAGACATCATTCTGGATCCAGAGATTTTTCTTCGAGCAGTACCCTTGCGTGCTGTTAGGTGGCGTCGGTCGTTAGTGTCATGGTCGCCGGATATGACGTGCGTCGTATATTGGTGCCGCCCCGGCAAGCTGACATCAGTTCTATTCTTTCCGCGCCAGCCTACGCGCAGATCCGGAGAGAGCTACCCTTACATTCGCTTTTTGACTAGCCGTTCAACTTTTGTTGAGGTTTTTTTTACTTCTGGTGCATAGAGATGTTGTCACAGAAGAGCAGCTTCAAGCCCTGTGGCTCCTGTCACCGCATGACGTCAGTGACGGATCCACACCTGGTGTATTTTTGGTGCTTGGAGCACGACCACACCCACGACCCAAAGTAGTGCTCCGACTGCCGGGCCATGAACCCAAACGCTTTGAGGGAGCAGTCCCTAAACCTACTCACAGCCCTGCATCCAGCTCCGCATCACTCCTACTTGAGAGAGAGGTCCAGAGACCGCTCGCAGAGCTATCACCACTTCTCCTCATTCCACTCCAAATCGTCAGGTCATTCAGGTAAGTACAAGAAGAAGTCAAAGAAGCACAACCGTTCTTTGACTTCACCCTGTCGGTCAGATGACGTGACGCAGGAGGAGCATCCATGCTCTAGGCATTCGTCTTTGGAGCCAGTTTATGAGTTGGCTCTGCACCTCCCCGAGTTTCCGGGAGCCGGAGCCACCCCTGCCCAGTTAAAAGAATTTTATGAGGCCAGGTGTCTCATCTTTGGGCAGTCTGGCCCTGTCAGAGGGCCTTTGGGCCCAGCAGGGTTGGAAGGGGCCTCTTCAGGTTCCACACCAGCAGCTTTGGCTCCAAGGGGCACGCAAGGATCCGCTTCTGGATCCAGATGGGCATCGGTCGTACCCTTGCAATCTTCCCTACTCACGGTCCTGGGGCGACGCTTCCAACGTCTCCTGGGACCACAGGCAGCGTGGATCCTATACTCATCGCTGACTCAGACATGGAGCTGGTGCAGCATCGCTCAACGTCGATTCTGACTTTGGCGGGGCCCTTGGTCCCTGGGTCGAATCCTGACCCTTATTCTTATGTGTACGAATTTGGTGAGAGTTTGGAGGAGTCGCTGGACCCTTTTGAATTCCAGGTTGAGGACCTTATGGACTTGGCTCAGGAACTAGGCGAATCTAGCGGTCTGGATACCTCCCCGGATGCTGATTCGCCATTACCTGCCCCCCTGGAACGCCGTCTCGTCAGACAGATGGGTTTTGCAAATAGTCCAAAGGGACTACTTCCTCCCCTTTGAGACCACCATCCTAAGATCACATGACTGAGGATCAGCTGGCACTTCTCCACAAGGAGGTTTTAGCTCTCTTGGCCAAGGGAGCCACAGAGAGGTTCCCTGTGCCAGAAGTAGGTTGTGGTGGTTATTCCTGCTACTTTCTCTTGCCCAAAACGGACAAAGGTCTTTGCCCTATCCTCGACCTCCGGTCCCTCAATCTCTTCCTCAGGAGGGAGAGGTTCAAAATGCTCACTCTGGCTCAGGTCCTATCTGCCCTGGACCCTGGAGACTGGATGGTAGCATTGGACTTGCAGGATACCTATTTCCATATTCCTGTCCTGCCTGCCCACAGAAGTTACTTGCGGTTCGTGATAGGTCACAAGCATTTTCAATTCACTGCGCTCCCCTTTGGTGAACACTCAAGTGGCACTAGTAAGGCCAAAGTGATGGCGATAGTCGCACCTCACCTGTGCAGGTTGGGGGTTTCAGTCTTCCCCTACCTCGCTGACTGGCTGTTGAAGGGGAGCTCGCCCCAAGCTGTCGTCTCCCACCTCCAGACTATGACCAACCTCCTGCATTCGCTGGGGTTCACTATAAACATGCCGAAGTCACACCGGACTCCCGCTCAGATGTTTCCTTTCATCTGAGCTGTTCTGGACACAGTGCAGTTTCAGGCTTATCCCCTCGAGTGCAGGGTCCAGGATATTCAAGCGATGATACCGATGTTTCAGCCTCTATCCTGGATTTCAGTGAGAATGACTCTGAGGTTGCTGAGCCGTATGGCATCCTGTACCCTGCTGGTGACTCATGCCACATGGCATATGCTGGCTCTGCAGTGGGACCTGAAGTTCCAGTGGACGCAGCATCATGGGAATCTCTCCGACAAGGTCCAGATCTCAGAGGTGATTGTGCTTGTGAACCGTGATTGGGTCAGAGGTAGATCCCTCTTCCTTCCCCAACCAGCTGCAACAGTAGTGACAGATGCGTCACTCCTGGGATGGGGCAGCCACATGGGAGAGGTGGAGATCAGAGGCGTCTGGTCTCTGGCAGAGTCCAAGCTCCATATCAACCTTTTGGAGCTCAGGGCGATTACACTAGCGTTGAAAGCATTCCCTTTCTCTCTCAAAGGGAAAATGGCCCAGGTGTTCAAGGACAACACCTTGTCGTACTGCAACAAACAGGGCGGGATGGGGTAGTGGGCCCTTTGTCAGGAGGATCGCCACCTCTGGACATGGCTGGAACATCAGGGCATATCCCTGGTGGTTCAACATCTGGTGAACTCTCTGAACGTCAGAGGGACATACTCAGCCATTAATGCCTGATCCATCACGAAAGGGGTCTCCATCCGGAGGTGGCACAAGGTCTCTTTCAGCAGTGGGGACAGCCTTGGTTAGATCTGTTCGCCTCCACAGAGTACATGCAATGTCAGCTGTTTTGCACATTGGAGTTTCCATAGCACCAGTCGCTCAGCAACACTTTTCGTCTCGAGTGGAATTCTGGCCTCCTTTTCGCCTATACAACTTCTGCCCAGAGTTCCCAAGAAGATCAAGAATGACCAGACCTAAGTCACTCTTGTGGCTCCAGACTGGACACAAAGAGTATGGTATCCTGAGCTCTTGAGCATGGCTATCAATCCTCTGATCAGACTGCCCCTTTGGAAGGATCTTCTTTCGCAGCAGCAGGGAAATTCTCCACTCAAACCTGTCCAGTCTCCGGCTTGTTGCGTGGAGATTGAGCAGCAGCAGCTGACACCTTTTGACCTTCCGTCTGAAGTCTGCAATGTTATCTTGGCAGCTATGCATCCCTCCACTAAAATGGTATACGTCTGTAGATGGAACACATTTGTGGCATGGTGTACATATAAGTCTGTTGACCCCCTCTCTGCTCCTATTTCTGAGGTTCTTTTGTTTGTCCTTTCTCTGGCCCAGCAGGCCTCTGCTCTGGGCACCCTCAAGGGTTGTCTGCCAACTCGGCATTCCTCAGATTGCCTGGTCAACCCTCTTAATTCAAATCTCCCAATATCTGAAGATTTCCTAAGGAAGTTACCAATCTCTTTCCTCCTGCCCTGTTCATAACGCCCCCAATGGGACTTGAACTTAGTTCTTACATATCTAATGTGCGCTACTTTTGAGCCGCTTCACAACTGTCCCCTTCACCTGCTTACTTTGAAAACAGCCACCTTTCATCTCCATCCACCTTGATAAGGTGGTGCTTCATACTAGGGCTTCTTTTTTGCCTAAAGTGGTCACGCTCCTTTCATGTAGGCCAATCAATCACCTTGCCTACTTTTTATACCCCGCCCCATATCCTAAAGGTAAGGGGAGAGACTCCGTCTGGTCCCAAAAACAGCAATGATGATCTATCTTGATCATACAAAAGAGCTCTGGGTGGACGATCAACTCTTTGTGGGCTATATGTGTGTGAAGAATGGTCAGGCAGTCCTGAAGAGAACCATCTGCAGATGGGTGGTTCTCTGCATTAAAATGTTCTACACACTGGCTAAGAAGCAACCCCCAGAGGGCTTGGGTGCTCCTTCTATCAGTGCAACAGCTGCAACCACTGCGTTAGCACCCAGAGTGCCAGTCCTTGACATCTGCCTTGCACTTGTTTACTAAATACTACTGCCTGGCCCGTCAGGTCTGGAGGGACGGCTACTAGTAGCCGTCCCCTCCTGCAGGACTTCCTAGTATGATCTTGGTTTGCAGGCCCACCTCCGAGGATGGTATTGCTTTGGTATATATTCTAAGTTAAGGAATGTGCTACTAGAAGTCTCTATCAGATGAACAAGTTCCTTATCCTCGGTAACAATTTATCCAGTAGAAACATATTCTAGTTGCAGATTCCTTACCGACCCACCCATCCTCCCCGCTCTGTGTACTGATTTGTAGGGCCAGGGACTTCCCTTTCAGGGCCCTAGTTCTGGTGCACCAGAGTCAGTGTTCTTCATCGCTCCGTGCTTCTGCCGTGGAAAGTCATGAAGAGAAACTGACGTCAGCGCGCCGCAGTGGTGTCTATATACGACCCCCGACGTCATATCCACTGATCACGACACCAACAATGAATGCAAAGTTGACCCAGGCCACCTAACGGCACGCAAGGGTACTGCTCAAAGAAAAATCTCCAGATCCAGACTGACGTCTGGGGAAAATTCTAAGGTAAGGAATCTGCAACTAGAATATGTCTCTACCAGATAAGTCATTACCGAAGGTAAGTAACTTGTTTGGTACGGGCTGCAGGAGAGGTGAGGTGCCAAAAAAGCAAAGCGATACGTCGATTGCTTACAGCACAGGGGAGGTGATGCATCGATTCATTCCTAGCAGGTGAGGTGATGTGTTGGTTCCTTATTGGAGGGGAGATAATGTGTCAATCCTTTCCTCGCAGGAAAAGCAATGTGTTGATTTCCAGACACGCAGCCTCGGTTCGTTGCTGGGGTGGGGGGTTGATGAGAAACTTACGCCACAGGGACGATGCATGGAAAATCCAGACGTGCTCATTGATTCTGCAGCCACAAGACAGGCGCTGTGCCAATTCTCCAGCTGCTGCATCGATGTTTCAGCCACGATGCATCAGTGCGTGGATTTTTTCCTTCAAGTCACCAGCTCACACTTCCAAGGGCCTTGGGACTGGAATGGGCACCACTAGGCAAGTCAGGGCTTTCAGCCGAAGAGCCCAGGCACTGGTAGATTATATCTTTGATATCCGTGAGACTTCTTAACAGGAGGCAAGCTCAGTTCAAGCCCTTAGAGAACCTTGGAAAGCAGGATGTAGAAAGCCAAGTCCAGTCCTTTCACTCCCGGGACATAAGCAGCAAGCAGCAGGCCTACACAACAAAGCAGCAGGCAGAGTGGCAGTGCCTCCTACGGCATATAGCACTGGGCCCTGCTTACAAAAAAAATGAGTTACTTACCTGTAACTGCCCTGGCCCAAAACACACACCGCAGGGTTGGAGACTGCTTTGTGTGAGGACAGGCACAGCCTATTCAGGTGTAAGTGTCAGCTCCTTCCACCACCGTAGCTCAGGAAGACCCATCAGGAAATGAAGGGCACACCTAAGCCTTCTTTGTGTGACTGTCTAGAGGGAATTCACAAACAACCCAACTGTCATCCTGACCCAGACAGCCTGTCTGTGTATTCCACAGACAGCCAGAGGCACAGAATGGTTAAGCAAGAAAATGCCCATCTTCTAAATGTGGCATTTTCAAACGTACATTTCAAAAAACAACCTCACCAAAAGCTGTATTTCTAAAATGCAAGTTCAAAGACCCCAAACTCCACATCTCTATCTGCTCCTAATGTGAAATTACACTTAAGATATTTCAAGGCAATACCCATGTTACCCTATGGGGGAGATAGTCCTTGCAATAGTAAAAAAAAACATTTAGCAGTATTTCACTATCAGGACATGTAAACCACACCAGTACATGCCCATGGGGCTGCCCTGGACCTACCTTAGGGATTACTTACATGTAGTAAAAGGGAGGGTTTGGGCCTGGCAAGTGGGTGCACTTGCCAGATTGAAGTGGCAGGTTAAAACGGCCCACGCAGACACTCCAGATACGTTTACAAGGCTACTCATGTGGGTGGCACAATCAGTGCTGCAGGCTCACTAGTTGAATTTGGCTTACAGGTCCTGGGCACACATAGAGCACTTTACTAGGGACTTACTAGTAAATCAAATATGCCAATCATGGATAAGCCAATCACCAATACAATTTAGAGAGGGAGCACTTGCACTTTAGCACTGGTCAGCAGTGGTAAGGTGCCCAGAGTTCTAAAGCCAACAAAAACAGGTCAGACAAAATAGGAGGAAGAAGGCAAAATGTTTGGAGATAACCCTGCAAAAAAGGCCAGGTCCAACACGGGGCACAGTCTGGGGCCCAGCTGTAAGGACTCCTTGGATATTGGCTTGAAGCTCATCTAGGCTCGTTCTTGTAGTTGGTTTTTGCACCAAAGTCCTTTGGATTGCCCTGTAACTCCACCAAGACTCAGGGGTGGCAGCTGTCGGCCCTGAGGCACCACCACCATTACCTGTCACCTTATTCAAACTGAATTAATTCTTAGTGCCAAGCCCTCTTGCTGCCCCCTGGGTTCAGTCGAATGTTACAGTTGTAAATGTTATTTAAAGATGCTGTTGCTTGTATGTCTGTACCTCCGGACTGGATCCCTATACACAGTGTTATTTTATGGAGTCTTTAACTGTTCACCCAGGTCACTGTTCTCAAGGGGACCAAAATTGTGCTCACCCTGTGGATGCTACAATAGGTAGAAGCATGTTGATGTGCCTGCGCGGGTCGCATGGATCACACCCACAGGAGCATGTTTAATTCCTGCAAACTAACTCAATGCTATTGTATAGTTGAAACCTCAGAGAGGCTATGTGTGTTAAAGTTAAACTATTCCTTCCCTTAAGATGTTGCCCTTTTGTGTCCTTAACTCAGAAGAGGTGGAAGAGGCTACCTGCATTCGCAAATTACCCTTGTTAAGGTATTGTCCCATGGTTTCTCCAACTACTAAAGAAATCGTGATGCAATCATCACTAAATGTTTTGGTAGTCAGTCGAATTGACCCAAAACATAGCTGTGGGTCATAAGGGTACCTGCTGTACACCGCAACCATCATTCATACTTAAATGCACATTGCTTGGTGCCACTGAGAATGTGTTTCCACAATCAACAGGTCTGGCTTCATTGGCATCAGGTATATAAAGTTATCATGCGCCCGACAGGTGAAAATGTCTCAAAGTTTCAATAGTATATTTATGTTACTAAATTGAGGCTTGTGGACAATCCCATGAGAATAGCTTTACTCTCTTATTAGCTGTACATGTTATTTCTAAAAGGTCCCACTTGGGGGCCGGGGTGGAAATATTGTTACCACAGTGCAGTGTGACATACTCTATCAAGCAATGTGAACAAATTCATTATTAATATATGTAGGGTCTGGCTAGGTTTCCTAAGTTCGCCCCTCATAGAAAAAGGCCATCTTTCTGGGTTATTATGCTAACGATGTCAGCACAAGCAAGTTTAACAGGAACACATTGGACCAGGTCAAAGGGAGTGAACAGGGGGATGCAGCGGTAAAGTAGCCTAACTTGCAGATCAAAGCATCCACTTGAGTAGAGGGGAAGTTGCATTAAGTGATGGATGGATACTACACTAGGCGAAACCAGGGTTGAACTCAAGCATACATCACTGTCCAAAGTTGAAAACTCCCATCACATCCTACTGGGGCACCACTGGCATTCTGTAGTCATGCCATATGCGTCCCAGCGCAGTTTGAATGCACGACTCATATCCAATTAAAACTGTGTAAGATTCCCAAGTGGCAAACTGGGGTGCCTCTATACAAGCAATCCTAGTCCTGGATGGAGCTGGAAAGAAGCCTGGCCCAAGTATTCTGCTTAATTTCCTGTCTATATATTAACTGGAAACCCAGCACTCATCATAAAACCACAAACTATTGAGGTTGTGTTGCAGTGCTGATGCCACCCAGGTGCAACATTCCAATCAAGATAATGCCAAAATGCAGACAACTGGGGAAGCTTTACGAAAGTTGAGACCTGGAATAAAATGTGTGTGCAAATGCTTCTGTGATTCCATGTTTCTGTGCATGCAGAATGTTTCAAAAAACGTTGCAACAGCATTTGTCCTCCGAGACAGGACTTGAAAGAAAAAACAAATAAGTGTACTGAATCAGTACCTTGCTGACCCTGTTGGTGTATCTGGACAGTGACAGGAAATTCAGAGATGTTTACCAAATGCAAGATGGGAACTCTTGTCATAACAAGTTTACCCTATTTGTCTGCACCGCGAGGTGCAGCAGCCCCATTAATAAGACATGCCTGTGGCATCCAACATGAGTGTCTTAAGCCAGGGGCAATGTGAAAATGTGTTGCTCTGCAATAACCACTGTGTGCCCTGTACATTACGAACCATCCCATGTGCTCCCTGCTCATGCCAGCAATCCCTTTTCTGTGACTGGAGTATTAACTACATTTCCTGAGACATGATTAACGGGTTGTTGTTAAGCATGTTATTATCTGCTGGGTTTCCAAACCTTAATTTCACAACTCGGGTAACACTCGTTTAGAATTAAATATTGAAGGTGCGCCCAAATTGAGTATGAGGTGGCGTTATGAGTGGCTCACCCCAGGTTCTAAGAGTAAACAACTCGTATGTGCCCCGATTACCATGATCCAAACCGAAGGTGTGGCGCAAGGAGTTTCCCTTATGTATTACTTTGCCTCGAGGCCTTCTTCCCATTCAAATCGGCACTTTCTACAGAAGTGTTTGAGTATAAGCAGGGCCCATGGCAGGTGTTGCCTGCCGAACTGTCGCACTGTGTGCGAAGCAGGCAGCGCCAGAACACACTTTTTGTCCTCTTGGAAAATATTTGAGAGTACCCATGCCTTAAGTCACATTGAACATACCCTAAACTCAACTGAACGCCTGAATGGAAAGAAAAAAAAATCCAGGAGTTAATGACAGATGCCTGGAACTGGGAAACCACAGCGCTCTACGTTTTGAAAGAGCTCTCTATGCATGCTGATAATCATACTTCCAAAGACAAAAAGCATACTATTTTAGCTTTCTCTTTCCTAAAACTTCCTCCATTCGAACATTAGTTCATGGGGAAATTGCATTTCCCCCTATTTCTTTCTGAAAATCTCTTTCCACTGTGTGGTACTAAATGTTGAAATGTATGGCTGTCGGCCCAGAACCTGATAACACAATTGCTGTGAACGTGAGGTTTGCGAGGACTTTTCCCCTCCTCTATTGTGGTGGCAGGACAACTTACCTGCCTCTCCCTTTGGAGTGTAATCGGCGGATCATTCCTGGTCTATCAGTGAACACGTCCTAAAAAAACAAAAAGTGGTGGGACTAACCAAGTTAGGCAGTATACAAATGGCATCACTGCGTGTGACATCGCATGTGGCATCCCAGGAAGTGGCATCCAAGCCCATGACCTCACAGGAAGAAGTGACATCAGATCTTAAGACCTCACACATCAGTTTAGCAGGTCTATCATGAGTGCAGCTGAGCACATTACAATATTTAACAAATTAGATTTTGCCCCAGGGGCGTGCCCAAAAAAGTGATGCAATCCCAAAGCAAAATCTGGGCCTCAACTTATACTTTTTTTTAAAAAACCCTGCCGCAAAGAAACTGGCAACAAGGATTCACATGCCAGTAAATCTGTTTTGCTTAAATGGCTGCAAAGTATGCATTTTATAATATCTTATGAGGTGAAGACACTTGCTGCAAAAAAGGAAGTCTTATGTCCCCTTATCCCCTTCGCTGCTAAGTCCCCCCCCCCACCAATTACCCATTACCTGAATTGATCCTTTTTTGGTATTTGGGGTAGTTCGTACTTAGGCCCCCATAACTGTTTGTCCACATAAGCTATCCCTGCCAAATTTGCGTCCTTTTTTGCACGGTCCTGGGGATTCTAAAGGTGCCCGTAGTTTGTGGATTCCCCTGTAGGGGACCAACAAATTAGCCAGAATACAGCTAATTTTTGTTTGTTTTTTGGGGAGGGGAATGGGAAGAAAGTGCTGCAGAAGAAAGCATCTTTTTATTTCCCTGCAAATGGCATCAATGAAGGGTTTGCAGTGCTAAAATCACCATCTTCCCAGCTTTCAGGAACAGGCAGATTAGAATCAGAAACCAAATTTTTCAACACAGTGTTAGCATTTCACTGAGACATACCCCATTGTTCCTATATAAGGTGCTTTCAACCTCCTTCCAGTTAGTGACAGAAATGGGTGTGAAACCAATGGTGGAGCGCGGAAAGCTATACATTTCTAAAAAGTAGACAACATTCTTAATTCAGCAAGGGGTCATTTGTGTAGATCCTACAATGATTTCCTACAGAAAATAACAGCTGAAATAAACAAAAAGATTGAAATTGTGTTATAAAACAGCCTTTTGTGTCCAGGTTTTCACCTGTAACGTTTTCTGAGTATGGCAGATTTTCAACAGCAATATACTATTACATCTGCTGGACCCTTCTGGTTGTAGGCATATATAGGGCTTATAGGTTTTCCAAGAACCAAAGCTACCCAGGGCCAATAACTGAGCAGCAACTAGCAATAGTTTTTTATTGGCTACTGGATATATAGAAATTAATTTGGTAAAATATTAAGAGTGAAAGACCTATGTATTTCTGAAATAGGCACAAGATATGGAGAGAAGCAGTGGTTATTTGCACATCTCTGAATTTGGGGGTACTCATACTACCATGTGAATTAGAGGGCATTTCTCAAAATGACTTCTTTCTTACACACTATCTTACATTTAAAGGGCACAAATGCAGAGAAATACACTTGGTAGTAACACTCGTTCTGCTATTCTGTATTCCCCCAAGTCTCCCAATAAAAATGGTAACTCACTTGTGTGGGTAGGCCTAGTGCCCGCAAGAGGAAATTGCCCAAAGCGCAACTTTGACACATCACATTTTACCACTGAAAACTGACTCGTTTCTTGCAATGTGCCTAGCTGTGGAGTTTGGGCTCTAGTTCAGCCGTCACCTAGGGAAACCTTGCAAACCTGTACATTTTTGAAATCTAGACACTTAGGTGAATCCAGGAAGGGGTGACTTGTGTGGCTCTCTCCACATTTATTTACCCAGAATCCCCTGCAAACTTCAAACTTTGTCTAAAAAAAACATTTCCCCATATTTATGTGATGGAAAGTTCTGGAATCTGAAGGAAACCAGAACTGTCCTACCACTCAGCTTTCCTTTAGGTCTCCCACTAAAAATGATACCTCACTTGTGTGGGTGGGCCAAGTGCCTGCATCAGGGAAGGGCCAAAAACATGTAGAGATTGAGGAGGCACCAAAATGTTTTCATGGGTGCAGTTTTTTTAATACTTTTTTAGGGTGACTTTGGTTTGGGCACCCACACAAGTGAGGTATCATTTTTATCAGATGGAGGGGTACGCTGGGTGGTAGGAAATTTGTGGTTTATTTCTGTTTCTGGAAGAATTTCGCACAGAAATGGAAGGTAAATGTGTGTTTGCGTCACATTTTAGGATTTGCAATTTGATCATCAAGAAGCACACCACCCTGTTCTCCCCTGGGTGTCTAGTTTTCAAACATATTTAGAGTTGGTAGATTTTCCCTAGATAAGAAGCGAGCACGCTACCAAGTCTCTTACTTCTGTGATGCCCCAACACTCAAATTGTGAAAAAAAACACCTGTAGGTTTTGATAAAAAGACCCTTCACCCACCAACCTAGGGCCCGATTCACAAAGGTAAACTTAGACTTTTGGTCTAAGTTTAGTCCAAAAGCCTATGTTTACGACTTTTTGGTATTCACAAAGGTAAGTTACGAGTAGTATCTTTATGTCAGCGTGTGGAGTGTACTCTCCACAACCGGAGTGGAATCTCCGCACTTGAGGCAGATCCCCACCCCAAGTGTGGAGATTCTGCTCCGAGTGCAGACGTAAAGATACTACTCATAACTTCCCTTTGTGAATACCGACAAGTCGTAAACTTAGACTTTTGGCCTAAACTTAGACCAAAAATCTAAGTTTACCTTTGTGAATCAGGCCCCTAGTTGGCGGCAAGCTTTCATCATTAGGGCCCTGACACCTAGCATATCAGGGGTGTGCTTAGACGGCCTGATTACAGCAGAGCGGGTTTTTTTCATGAGTTGAATTCCCAACTGAGAGGAGAAGTGCAATAAATACGAATTGGGGCTACCCATCATTATTTTTATATATACATACAGGCTGGATTTGGCACAGGGGTGAGTGATGGTTCAATATATAAACATTTCATTAACAAGAGATTTCGCAAAATTTAATTGCACTGTTAATAAAAAATGAACCGATGACTCACAGCTTGTGAGCTTTAAGCCGCAGTAAGGCACCAACTCCTTTGCAGGCCATTCACGCACCTTTCATACGTCACACACAAAAGACCATTCACACCACCAGCCGCTGGCCCGTTACATTACAACACTCACAGCAACGGTCAGTGCCATTCAAGGGCCCATCACTTTTGTATGACCACATGCCTGACACAGCAATCACACCGTCTGACGGAGTGTGTGAACTGGTGTTTGGCTAGCAGTGTGTGTAGTGACCAGCAAGTCACTAATCACACGCCACCAGCCAAGCGCGAGCTCACACACATCACCCAAGCACCTGCTTACTCATACCACCACCCAAGCCCCAGCCCACGTACACCACCAGCCAAGCACTAACCCATGCAAACCACCACCCAAGTGCCAGCCCACGCACAGCGCCAGCCAAGCACCAGTCCATGCACAGGGCCAGCCAAGCACCAGTCCATGCACAGCGCCAACCAAGCACCAGTCCGCGCACACCACCATCACATTTTTTTAACACAAACTAATTGTAAGTAAATACAAAGTTTTAACACAACAGCTCTAACTAAATACATCACACTAATGCCAACGTTAAACTGAACAAAAAAAATAACATGATACAGACCTGGCAAAGCTCAGGGGTTCTCCCAAAAATTATTTTGTGTGTGGTACATTTTAAAACAAGTGGGCACACACAGCCCATACTTAGAAGGGCAATCAAGGCAGTGCATCCGACTCTACTTTGCATGCCTCTTCCCATTCAGACTCTATGGGGGTGATTCTGACCCCGGCGGTCTTAGACCGCCGGGGCCAGGGTCGGCGGGAGCACCGCCGACAGGCCGGCGGTGCCCCGCAGGGCATTCTGACCGCGGCGGTAAAGCCGCGGTCAGACCGGCAACACTGGCAGTCTCCCGCCAGTGTACCGCTGCCCTGTTGAATCCTCCAAGGCGGCGCAGCTAGCTGCGCCGCCGAGGGGATTCCGACCCCCCCTACCGCCATCCAGTTCCCGGCGGTCCGCCCGCCGGGAACCGGATGGCGGTAGGGGGGGTCGCGGGGCCCCTGGGGGCCCCTGCAGTGCCCATGCCACTGGCATGGGCACTGCAGGGGCCCCCGTAAGAGGGCCCCTACAAGTATTTCACTGTCTGCTTGGCAGACAGTGAAATACGCGACGGGTGCAAATGCACCCGTCGCACCTTCCCACTCCGCCGGCTCGATTACGAGCCGGCATCCTCGTGGGAAGGTCGTTTTCCCCTGGGCTGGCGGGCGGCCTTTTGGCGGCCGCCCGCCAGCCCAGGGGAAAACTTGAAATACCCGCTGCGGTCTTTTGACCGCGGCGCGGTATTTTGGGGGCGGAATTCTGGCGGGCGGCCTCCGCCACCCGCCAGAATCAGAATCACCCCCTATATCTCTTATAGGGATCGTTTTTGTTGGGCGTAGGAGGAATGTGATCAGCAAAGTGGTGACCTTTTAATCTAGCCACATCCTCCACCACTTCAACTCTAGGAACACTTGCCTGTTCAACTACAACAAGGCTGCTTATCACATATCTCTGAAACTGAACAAAAGTCATCTTTGACTCTGGAGAACAATCCTTCAACGCCACAAAGGCATTAAAGGTTGCTAAATGGAGGAGATGGCTAGCCAACTTCTTATACCAAATGTAAGCCTTATGAACAGCAGTGTAAGGTTACAACCTCTGATCTACTCTATTTACACCACCCATTTGCTTATTGTAGTCTAAAATGCACACAGGTTTGCACACTTCAGCAACCTGATCTCAAACAGTCACAGGTGAAGTACTTTCATCATGGATGGTAGTCAGCATGTAGACATCCCTCCTGTCTGCAGATTTCACAGCTAGCAGTTCATCACTACACAAGGCACGGCACTTTCCCCTCTCAAGTTTTTTGTACAAACAATCTCCTTTCGATAAGCTTTACGGCTAGAGCAGACTGTGCCACAAGCAATAGTGTCCACTTTGAACAATTCGATGGACAATTGCACACTAGTGTTGAAGGTATCTAGGTACAAATGGTGACCTTTGTTAAAAACTCCTCTACCAAGTTTCCACACAATGTTTTCACTAACTCCTAAAGTGGATGGACAACAGGGGGAGGTCAAGGGTGGAATTCCTACCAGTATAGACCCAGAAATGATAGACATAACCTGTACTACTCCCAGACAGTGTAGACAGCATATACATCTTAATTCTATAATGTGCCCTCGTGCTAGGAATGTACCCCCTAAAAACCAAAAGGCCCTTGAACAGGACCAAAGACTCATCCACAGCTATTCCTTCTCCTGGAACAAGGATCTCTGAAAATCGATCTACAAAGTGATCAAGGACAGGTGGAATCTTAAATAGACAGTCACAATCAGGGTGATCTCGCAGCAACGCTAAAGCATTATTAACAAAACACAGCATCTGAAGCAGAAGCCGATCATGACTCATGATTGTAGGGAATATGGCTGTTGTCATCAAGGGACTGGTAGACCAATATGAAGACAGCGACTACTTCCTTATCTACCCCATCAAAAGAGTTAAATCCCAGAACTTCAACTCTTCCAGAGTCCACTGGGTAGCTCTAGAGCGGGGCTTAAGTTTGGCACCTCTGTCCCTCAAATACTGTAGCAACACAAAAGGATGATGGATGGAGTGCTGAAACTTTTCAAACACTCACCCCAAGTCATCGTTCTTCTGCTCACCATGCAACCCCAGTTTGGACCGATCCATATGCAAATCAGTCTTGACCCTGTTCCCCATGGGAACAGTCCAGTGCCTCTTCTGAAGATGGCAGCTGCCTTTTTGTGATGATGCACAAAGGCGGGGCTGGGATAACCTGCGTTGCAGCAGTGCACTGCTCTTCGCAGATGAAGGCAAAATGCAGAAGCCATGTTGTGTGCCTATAATCCTGCGGCGGCGGGCTTGCTCCAAGCACATAGCGCTTTCCTCTCCAGCAGGACAGCTCGGGGAACAAGGTGCCAATTCCCAGTTCGGGCCATGCAAGATGAACACAGTGCGGACGGTGTTGGAAAGTCGGACGTGGGCCATTTCCTTCACTCGCGCTCACCAGCACTCAGACGGGCTCCTGCAGAATTGAGCACTTGTCCTATGGAGTGGGCTCAGGGGTGTGAATGTCGGTGGAAAAAGGCTGGTGCTGTAGTCCTGATCATGGAAGGGCAAACCACAAGTAGCTTACAAGGTTCTTGCTGTTCCAAGTAGATGATGCCCAGGGCAAAAGAGCAAGTAGCTTGGAGTCACTCTGGAGGGGACTTTAGGTTTCTAGTTGCAAGGCAGCACAGCACGGCAGGGAAGAAGTTCCTGGGAACAGTCAGTCACTGCAGAGTGGCAATCCTCCTGTTGCAGCAGCCTTTACTCCAGCAGAGCTTCTTCTTGGCCCAGTAGCGTACTGATGAGAGAGTCAACAGACTCAGTACTTATACAAGAAAGTACCTTTGATGTGGGGGATGACTACAAAAGAATTCTTGTGACGTGCACAGGTCCCCCTTTTAGGTCTGTCTCAGCACCAGACAGCCAACGGGAGGTAATCAGCCCCTTTGTTTGAACTCTAGCCTTTACTCTTTGAGGTGTAAGTGTGAGCCTTTCCCAACCTCCTCCCAACGAAGACCCTTTAGTATGCAGATATGGCTCAGTATTCTGTGTTGTGGGTGTCTGAAGGGAATGCTCAAGTGTAGATGTCACTTATCCCAAGTCAAACGTGTACTGGAGATAGACTGTAGGCACACAGGGCAGGGAGTGCAGAGAAAGATCCACCTTCTAAAAGTGGCTTTTCTAAAATAGTAATAATAAATCTGACTTTTTATTTTTTGTCATTTTATAAACAGTTATAGCAGACGGATACGAAAATACACATATCGGAGATCAATGAATTGTGGCATGGTGTCAATAACACACTGTAACCTATAGATGACATACTGGGGACTAGTCGGGTGGCACAGGTTCCACAGGCATGCAGAGTTTCCCAGTCACACATCTTACCCTCGTCAAATAGGTCCCTTATTGTATTAACCCCTAGGTAATTCAGTGCTTTTACTGCACTATGGGGCATATTTATACTCTGTTTGCACCAAATTAGCGTCATTTTTTAAAATTAGGTGCAAAACTAACTCCATATTTATACTTTGGAGCTAGACCCGTCTAGCACCAAATCTATGGAGTTAAATTCATTTTTGGGACGTGGAAACCACCTTGCCTTAATGAGAGGCAAGGTAGGCGTTCCCATACAAAAAATTACTCTATGGCCTTAATGCCCTATTTATACTCCCATGCAAAAATGGTGCACGGGAGTGAGGAGGAGTAAAAAATAGTGCAAAGCTTGCTTTGCCTCATTTTTTAATGCCTGTGTCAGGGCAGGCGTCAGGGGACCTGTGGGCCCATTTCCATGGTGGAACACCATGGAATAAGCCCACAGGTGCCCTCCACAGGCCCCAGGGACATCCACATCACAGGGACAGCTGAGGTTGGGGGACCCCATCCCAGATAAGTGAAGATAAGTATTTTATTTTATTTTTTAAAGTGCCATAGAGGGCCCTGAAATGGGCCCCCATACATGGCACAGAGTGCAATGGCCATGCCCAGGGGACCATGGTCCCCTGTGCTGGCCATTGGGGTGGTGAGCATGACTCCTGTCTTTTCTAAGACAGGAGTCATGTGGTCTGGATGTTTTTGCATCAGAAAATTACTCTAGGCAGATTAGAGTCATTTTTTTTTACTCTAACCTGCCTAATGTCATTTTTTGGGTCAAAAGCCCCTTCTCCCATACCACCAGCCCCACCCGACTAACGTTTTTTTTTTTTTTTTTACACTAGCCTACCATTTGCATCGGCTTGCACCATTCCATAAATATGTGCCCGGCTGGTGCACAGAAATGGTGCCAGCCAGTGCTAAACTTTTTGGTGCAAAACTGCGTTAGTGCAGTTTTGCACCAAAAAGTATAAATCAGGGCCTATGTTCGTTTAAAAAAAAAAAAAAATTTGAACACACAGCTGGATACATGATTGCTGCATAAATACATGTATACATCAATATCGTAATACCTACAGAAAAAGACTCCATAATCAATTATTATGATCTATAACACTTGGGAGCCCATATAAAATTAATTTTTTATCGAGCGTATTCTCAGGAGCCATGAGGCAAAGGGTGCCCAAATTCTGGCACCTTTTTTCCCAGCTGCGGCACCTTTTAATTCGTACAGACTGTTTTCCAAATGATAAATAGATAAGAGCTGTGAAAACCATTGATTAAACCGTGGGGGATCTACATCCCGCCAATAAGATGCTACACAGCTGCGTAATACAGACATTGCTACAAACAAGAAATATCTATCTCGATTCTTACACACTGAATGGTCAACCCCCAGCAAAACCATTTGAGGTGTCAAATAGCCTGCCTGTTTCAAAATTTTCTTCAAGATATCAGATATGACGGTTATCAAATTTGACAATTTTACACACTCAAAAAACATATGACGAAGCTCTGCTTTCGGGCTACCACATCGCGGGCAGGTAATACCAGCAGTCTTCCCCCAGCTCGCAATCTTGGCCGGTGTGTAATATAGATTGTACAATACCATAAAATGCTAAACTTGAGGGCCCTCGGACAATAAAACAGTCTGTGCCATTTCCATTGATTCACAAACCTCTGCCTCTTTGGCTCCAACCCGCCCTTCCCACTTTTTAACAAGTAAAGCCAAGTCATCCTGTGTTACATTTAAAAGTAGTGGATACAGATTCTTAATACCGCAGCTAGTGGGATGACCCGAAACCTCCATCAACTTAATCTTGTCTATGCACAGGCCTTGGGTCATAACAGTTGACAAAAAATTCCTGACCTGTAGAAATTAAAAAAAATCTCTTTTATCAAAGAAAAATTCCACGCTTAAGTCTTCAAATGATTTAAAATAGCTGCCAGGAAGGAAAAGGTCTCCAACTTTGTGGATGCCACGGCTAGTCCATCTCAAACATTAGTGGTCTTTAAATATTGATGGGAACATTGGGGTATTCCACAAAGGGGTATAGTAGCAAACTCATCCTATCCCTATCTTACGTTTGACCTGAGCCCAAACTTTAAATGCGGAGTAGACTGGTTTAAATTTGACCTTTTTATAATAACTAGGTTCCAAAATCCGCAGAAAAACTGCATCTGCTTCTTTACCCAGAGTCAAGGTATATATCGAAGGGAGAGTATCTTGCCTGGATCTATCCATGACATAAAGTGTATGTGCATACTGCAATACTGCTGCCAGATAATAGAGTTTAAAATTGGGGAGTGCCCACCCCCCTTTCTCTCTTGGAAGCGTCATAAAGCAGAAAGCCCGGTGCGGTTTCATATAGGACCATATAAAACTGCTAACCAGTCCTTCCATGAGTTTAAAACTGTCCTGCCCAATCTCTAGCGGGATTGTTCTAAAAAGATAAAGTACTTTGGGTAGAAACATCATTTTAATCACATTGCACCGTCCCATGAGTGATAAGTGTAGATTATTAATGCGAAAGAGATCTTTCCTGGTCTTAGTTAAGTCCGGGGCCAGGTTTATTTTAACTAATTCGTCAAGGTTTGCTATCAATTTAACACCTAAATATTGAACCTGAGTCTTTACACACTCATCCTTAAAGTCTACCCATTCATTCACCAAAATTTGACATTTGCTTTTGTTCAACAAATAGCCAGACCTTTTCCCAAACTGCAGGGCTTCCTGCTCTATTTCCAATATAGCAGTCATAGGATCGGTAGTGACCACAGCGATATCGTCCACATATGCTAGGATCTTGGTGCACCCCCTTTCAATGACACTGGGGTGATCCGATTATTACTAATCGATTTCCTGATCAAGGGGTCAATGTATAGAGCGAAGAGCAATGGTGAACACGGACAGCCTTGCCGAGTACCTCTCTGAATACTGATTGGAGCGGACTTCAGCCCAGCAACTTGTAGCGTAGCCGTTGGTTTATGATAGAGCTGCTGAATTGCTTTAACAAACCCAGGACCAATGTTATTCTTGCGCAAGACCGCCCATAGAAAGGGCCAATGGACCCGATCAAACGCTTTTTCTGCATCAAGCAGAATTACTGCCATAGGAAGCTTAACCGTAGCCCTAGCATCAAGTTGCGTAATAACCCGTCTTATCTGATCTGCCGGGCTCTTCCCTGGAATAAAACCATGCTGCCATGGAGATACTAAACCAGAAATTACCAAGTGCAGTCGGCTGGCCAGTATTTTAGCATAAATCTTGGCATCACTATTGATTAACGAAATCGGGCGATATGAGCCGGGGAGGGAGGGTTCCTTGCCCTTTTTCAGAAAAACTACGATCTTGGCCTCCCCCCAAGAGGTCGGTTGGGGGGCCCCTGCCTGTACTTCAATAAATAAGCTAAACAGCTGATTGTGTATCTCCACAAAAAAACCTTATAAAATTCTAATGGAATTAGATCCCCCCCCCGTCGCCTTGCCACTTGCCAAAGAGCGAATTGCTGTATCTAATTCTTCAAATGTCACAGGCGCTTCCAAAGCTACCTTATCTTCCTCTCTTAGTTGACCAGATATCTCATTGCCCATAATATGCACAAAAATGGTGCAAGCCAGGGCTAAACTTTTTGGTGCAAAACTGCGTTAGTGCAGTTTTGTACCAAAAAGTATAAATCAGGGCCTATGTTCTTGTGTCAACAGGAACCGTGTGCACGAGTCCAGGAGTATCAGGGGAATGCAGGAGGCTGGCCTGGTTTGTAGTGGGTATCTTGGGTACTTACACCTTATACCAGGTCCAGTTATCCCTTATTAATGAAGTAGTAGTGTTCTAGCAGACTAGGCTTATAGAGGTAGTTATAGCAGAGCAGCTTAGGCTGAACTAGGAGACATGCAAAGCTCATGCAATACCACTTATAGTTACACAGTACTTATACACAAGTAAAGACAATACTCAGTGTTACCAAAAATAAAGGTATTTATTTGGGTGACACAGTACCAAAATTATCTGAGAGACAATACTCCTTCTGGAGGTAAGTATTATACACAATATATACACTAGACACCAACATTAGATGAGTAAATAGTCACAGAATAATGCAAACAATAGGAAATGCTAAAGATTGCAATGGGAGAAAATAGGTCTAGGGGCAACCCAAACCATATACTAAGAAAGTGGAATGTGAATCACGAATTCCCCCTAGACAAGTGTAGTGTGTGCAGAATCACTGGGAGAGTAAGAATACAGTAAAGGTAAGTAAATTACCCCACCCCAGAGCCCAGAAATGCAGGAGTAAAGTACTGCAAGTTTCCTTAGGACACACTACACCTTGTGATTGGGATTTTGCATTACCCAACCAAGTCTGCAAACAACAACTGCTGGGTTCCTGGACCAGAGGACCCGCAAAAGAAGGGGACCAAGTCCAGAAGTCGAAAGAAGTTCCAGGAAGGGCAGGAGCCCCTGCCAAACCAGAAGAGGGTGCAAAAGAAGAGTCCCCGGTTGGACAAAGACTGCAGGAATGCACCCTGGGAAGATGCCAGCTGGTCCCTGCATGATGCAGAAAATGTCCCACGACGTGAAGATGGATGCAGATGGATGCAGATGTGAAGATGGAAGTCGCCAACATGCCTTGGTTACGACAAATATGCGTTTTGCGTCAAAATGGCGCTGGCTGGACTCAGGAGGAACCTGGGGGGCCTCAACTCTGTGTGAGGAGGAAGAGGGGGCTCTCAGCACTTTAGCGAGCCCTCTGGATGCCAGCCAGCACCCCCAGGAGTCACAGGACACAGGGACAAAGGAGATGCAAAACGCGGTTGGTGCAGCACAACAAAGAAAAGTCCCACGCCGCCGGAGAACACCTCAGCGAGTTGAGCGTCGCAGGATGGAGTGCTGGGGACCTGGGCCAGGCTGTGCATGAAGGAATTTTGCAAATAGTGCACACAGGCTTCAGGAGGTGAAGAAGACGCAGTACACAGGGGTACCGTTGCTCTCAGGGAAGGCAAGGTCTTACCCCCTCCAAATTGCATCAGCAGGACCTCAGGATAGTCTATGTCGATGGGGTCCAACCTCTGTGTGCTTAGAAGCAAGCTCATTGCTGTGAGAGAAGTCCAAGGGTACCGGTCATCGTCTTGGAAGGTGCCTGCGTGAGCAGTTGAGTGACTCCGTCACCCCATGGGAGATTTCTTCGGTCCTTCTGGTGCAGGATGAAGACAGGGAGTCCCCAGAACGTGTACACCGTGGAAACTGTTGCAGTTGCTGGCTGGAGCTGAGGTTGCAGAGGAAACGTATCCCTTGTGGATACTTTGTTGCTGTTACAGCAGTTCCTGGAGCAGTCTGCGGGTTATCCAAGGTCAGAGGATGAGGTAGTAGTTGCAGAGGATTCCTGAAGGAAACTTGCAAGCAGAATCTGAAGAGAACCCGAAGGAGAGACCCCAAATCGCCCTGAGAGGGGGATTGGCTACCTTATCTGGTATGGACCTATCAGGAGGGATCTCTGACATCACCTACTGGCACTGGCCACTCAGAGCCCTCCAGAGTGCCCCCACACCTTGCAAAGCAAGATGGCTGAAGTCTGGGACACACTGGAGGAGTTCTGGGCACCACCCCTAGGGTGTTGATGGACAGGGGAGTGGTCACTCCCCTTCCCTTTGTCCAGTTTCACGCCAGAGCAGGGGACAAGGGGTCCCTAAACCAGTGTAGACTGGCTTATGCAAGGAGGGCACCATCTGTGCACTTCAAAGCACTTCCAGAGGCTGGGGGAGGCTACCCCTTCCCAGCCTGTAACACCTATTTCCAAAGGGAGAGGGTGTAACACCCTGATCTCAGAGGAAATGCTTTGTGTTGCCTTCCTGGGACTGAGCTACTCAGACCCTAGAAGGGCAGAACCCTGTCTGTGAGGTGGCAGCAGCTGTACCTGCAGTGCAAGCCTCAGATACCTGGTTTGGCAGTACTGGGGGTCCATCGTGGAGTCCCCAGGATGCATGGAATTGGCTCCCCAAAACCAGATTTGGAATGGGGGGACAATTCCATGATCTTAGACATGTTACATGGCCTTATTCGGAGTTACCATTGTGAAGCTACATATAGGTATTGACCTATATGTAGTGCACGCGTGTAATGGCATCCCACACTCACAAAGTCCCAGGAAATGGCCCTGAACTATGTGGGGGCACCTTTGCTAGTGCAAGGGTGCCCTCACACTTAGTAACTTTGCACCTAACCTTCACCAAGTGAAGGTTAGACATATAGGTGACTTATAAGTTATTTAAGTGCAGGGAAAATGGCTGTGAAATAACGTGTGCGTTATTTCAAGCCGGCTGCAATGGCAGGCCTGTGCAAGGGTTTGTCTGAGCTCCCTATGGATTGCAAAAGAAATGCTGCAGCCCATTTGGATCTCCTGGAACCCCAATGCCCTGGGTACCTAGGTACCATATACTAGGGACTTATAAGGGGAGTCCAGTGTGCCAATTAAAATTAGTAAATGAAGTCACTAGCCTATAGTGACAAATTTAAAAGCAAAGAGAGCATAAGCACTGAGGTTCTGATTAGCAGAGCCTCAGTGACAGAGTCAGGCACTATACAGACACACACCTTAGGCCATAAACTATGCGCACTGGGGTCCTGACCAGCAGGATCCCAGTGAAACAGGCAAAAACATACTGACATACAGGTAAAAATGGGGGTAACATGCCAAGGAAGATGGTACTTTCCTACACCCCCGCACCCCCCCCAATCAAGGGACAATAAGGCTAACCTTGCCCAGATGAGTCTTCATTGTCTAAGTGGAAATATCTGGGGAGTCCATCTGCTTCGGAGGGGGTACTACCAGGTTTATGTTCCACTGTATAGTCCATACCCTGTAGGGAAATGGACCACCTCAACAATTTAGGGTTTTCACCTTTCATTTGTTTAAGCCATAATAGAGGTTTGTGGTCTATCTGAACAATGAAGTGAGTCCCAAACAAGTAGGGTCTCAGCTTCTTGAGTGCCCAGGCCCCAGCAAATGCCTCTCTCTCTATGGCAGACCAATGCTTTTCTCTAGGGGTCAACCTCCTGCTAATGAAAGCAACAGGTTGATCCTGGCCCTCGGAGTTCAGTTGTGATAGTACAGCCCCTACCCCTAATTCAGAAGAACAATGAATTTTTGGAGTACTTTGGGCTCTTTAAGACAGGTGCAGAGCACATTGCCTGCTTAAGCTCCTCAAAAGCTTCCTGACAGCTAGCTGTCCACAATATCTTTTTAGGCATTTTCTTACTGGTGAGGTCATTAAGAGGTGCTGCAATGGAACCAGTTCTTAATGAACCTTCGGTAATACCCAGTGAGATCTAAGAAGGCTCTGACCTGGGTCTGAGTAGTAGGGGAGCCCAGTCCATAATGGTCTGAATCTTCCCCTGCAGTGGTGCAATCTGTTCTCCACCTACCAGGTGGCCGAGTTAAACCACTTTCCCCTGCCCTATCTGGCACTTTGAAGCCTTGATAGTTAGGCCTGCCTTTTGCAGGGTCTCCAAAACTTTCCAGAGGTGGACCAGGTGATCCTCTCAGGTGGAGCTAAAGACAGCAATATCGTCCAAATATGCTGCACTAAAAGCTTCCAAACCTTGGAGGACTGTATTCACCAGCCTCTGAAAAGTGGCAAGTGCATTTTTCAAACCAAAGGGCATAACTGTGAATTGATAATGCCCTCCTATGGTAGAAAATGCAGTTTTTGCTTTAGCATCTTATGACATTTTGATCTGCCAATACCCTGGAGTCAAATCAAAAGTGCTTAGATACTTGGCAGAAGCCAGTGTATCTATTAGTTCATCTGCCCTGGGTATAGAGCGAGCATCTGTTTTGTTTACTGTATTGAGACCCCGATAGTCCACACAAAACCGCATTTCTCTCTTTCCTTCTTTGCTATGTGGTTTGGGGACAAGCACCACTGGGCAGAAGGCTCAATAACTCCAAGGTCTAACATTTTCTGAACTTCAGCTTTTATGCAATCTCTGACATGGTCAGGTTGCCTGTAAATTTGACTTTTGGCAGGTAAATTGTGTTCAGTGTCAATTGTATGTTCAATACAAGTAGTTGTACCAGGTGTAAGGGAGATGAATTCAGAAAACCGATGAAGGAGATTTTTACAGTCTTCCTTCTAATCAGCAGTAAGGCAGTCTGATAAAACCAATCCTTCCACTAAGCTATCAGCTTCAGTGTTGGAGAAAAGATCAGGGAGAGGGTCACTCTCTTCTTCCTATCCCTCATCTGTAGCCATGAGCAAGGTTAAGTCAGCACTGTCATAGTAAGGCTTTTGGCGATTGACATGAAGCACCCTAAAGGGGCTTCTAGCAGTGTCCAAGTCCACAAGGTAGGTGAACTCACCTTTCGTTTCTACAATTAGATGGGGTCCACTTCATTTGTCCTGGAGTGCTCTTGGGGCGACAGGCTCCAATACCTACACCTTCTGCCCTGGGTGGTACTCTGTCAAACCATTGCTTTTGGCGCTCTTGGCTGGCCTGAAGGTTTTTAGTGGCCTTTTTCATATACTCAGCCATTCTACTTCTCAGGCCAAGTACATAGTCCACAATGTCTTGTTTTGGAGCTTTTAAATGTTGTTCCCAACCCTCCTTAACAAGGGCAACCAAATAGGAGTTTAAATGGGCTGTAGTTCACCTTTTTGGGGTACCTCCCTATAGGTGAAAAGGAGGCATGGTAATAGGACATCACATCTCCTTCTGAGTTTTTCAGAGAGTCCCATAATCATGCCTTTAAGAGTTTTATTAAACCTCTCAACCAATCCATTTGTTTGTGGACGATAAGGGGTGGTGAACTTGTAGGTAACACCACACTCCTTCCACATTGCTTTTAGGTATGCAGACATGAAGTTACTACCTCTGTCTGACACCACTTACTTAGGGAAACCCACCCTGGAAAAGATTCTCAGGAGGGCTTTTGCCACTGCAGGAGCTGTAGTGGTCCTTAAGGGGATAGCTTCTGGATACCTTGTGGCATGGTCCACCACCACAAGGATAAATCTATTGCCAGAAGCTGTTGGAGGGTCAAGGGGGCCAACAATATCAACCCCTACCCTTTCAAAGGGCACCCCAACCACTGGTAGTGGCAATAAGGTGGCCTTTGGGATGCCACCAGTCTTGCCACTGGCTTGGCAGGTCCCACAGGAGCGACAGAACTCCTTTGTGTCTTCTGACACATGGGGCCAGTGAAAATGTGGAACAAGTCTGTCTCGTGCTTTACTCTGGCCTAAATGCCCAGCTAAAGGGATGTCATGAGCCAGAGTTAGGAGGAATTACCTGTACTGAAGGGGGATGACCAGTCTTCTGGTAGCACCAGGTTTAGGGTCCCTTGCTTCAGTATAAAGGAGATTATTCTCCCAATAAACTCTGTGTATGTCAGCGACAGCACCATTTTGCTGCTTGACAGCTTGCTGTCTGAGGCCCTCCAATGTGGGACAGATTTGCTGTGCCACACTCAGCTCTTCGCTGGCAGGCCCCCCCTGCACCCAAAAGCTCAGCTGTGTCAGCTTCCAGCTCCTCTGGTGTAGGTTCTGCACAAGGAGAGAATTCCTCTTCCTCAAAAGGGGAATCATCTGTGGAGGGAGGGATAGTGGACAAGGGTTTGCCCTTCTTACCCCTAGTTTTTGGGAGCACTTGGTCCATTGTTCCAGGATCCAAGTTTCCCTGTCCTCTTTGCTTCTTGGCCTGAGCCCTGGTAAGAGCAAAGATGTGCCCTGGAATCCCCAGCATTGCTGCATGGGCCTCCAACTCCACTTCAGCCCAAGCTGAAGGCTCCAAATCATTGCCTAGTAGATTTCTACAGGTAAATCAGTGGCTACCACAACTTTCTTTGGGCCAGTAACAACCCCCCAACAGTTGAGATTCACAACAGCCATGTGGTGGCTTACAGTGTTGCTATGGGCATCTGTCATTTGGTACTGGTGACCAAGTAGGTGTTGCTCAGGGGCAACCAGTTTGTTTATCACCATTGTGACACTTGCACCTGTGTCCCTGTAGGCCTCCACCTGAACACCATTAATCAGGGGTAACTGCTTGTACTTATCCATATTAAGGGGACAAGCAACTAAAGTGGCTAGGTCAATGCCACCATCAGAGACTAAAACAGCCTCAGTGATCTCCCTAACTAGACCAACCCCAACTACATTACCACTGGTGAGCCCAGCTACACCCTTTATTTGGCTACTAGTAGTGCTTTCCCTACAACCACTGCTATTACTAGGGGCACTAGTCGTTGCAGTGTGGGTTGTGGTGGTGGGAGGTTTGGTGTTTTTCTTTGGACAATGACTGTCAGTTGCCCAATGGCCTTTGGCTCTACACAAATAACACCAAGGTTTCTTATCTTTGTGAGATGAGGATTTGGACCCACCACCCCCAGAGGATTTTTGTGGGCCTGATGAAGACTCTGATGATTTTTTATCTTTGTCCCCCCCCCTTGTCATGTGACATACCATCCTTCTTCTTGCCATCCTTGTCGCCCCCTGTATGAGCTTTTCTGGTGCCCCTTGTTCGGATCCATTTGTCTGCCTTCTTTCCCAGTTCTTGAGGAGAGGTCAAATCTGAGTCCACAAGATACTGATGTAACAAGTCAGACACACAATTATTCAAAATATGCTCTCTCAGAATCAAGTTATACAGGCTTTCATAGTCAGTCACCTTACTGCCATTTAACCAACCTTCTAGGGCCTTCACAGAACAGACGACAAAGTGTGTCCAGTCCTGTGATGACTCCTTTCTGGTCTCTCTGAACTTAAGTTTGTACTGTTCAGTGGTTATGCCCAGACCATCCAAGAGTGCATTTTTTTAAATGTGATAGTTATCTGCATCATCCTCTCTGACAATAAGAAGTCTGTCTCTCCCCTTATTAAAGAAGGATAACCAAAGGATAGCAGCCCACTGCATATGAGGGACCCTCTGAACTTTACAGGCCCTCTCAAGTGCAGCAAACCATTTGTAGATATCATCACCATCCTTGTTTGGAGGGACAACTTTGTGCAGATTTCTAGAGTCAAATGAAGGTTCCCTAACATTTGGATTTCTAAAACTGCTGCTGCCACCATGGGGAACTAACCCCAAACCCTCACTCTCTTTCTCCACAGCCAGGGATTCCCCTAAGGCCACCTATTGCTGCATTAGCCTCAGTCTGGCCTCCTCTCACCTCAGCTATCTGAGTTCACAACCTACGGACTGGTCCTCAGGGTTAGAATTGTGTGAAGCCTCTGACACAGAGGTAACATGAAAGTGTGCAGAGGCAGCCCTATCTCTAACAGGGGCCACTCTAGTGACCTGCCCTCTGTGGGTGAAGGGAGCCCTACATGCGTGTGAACCCTTCCCACTACCAGTTATACTAGGTGGTTTATTGACAGATAGATCTGTGGAAGGACCCTGCCCAGGCTTGTCAGTTTGCTCCTCTGAGCCTTCCTGGTAGATTGGAATCTGTTGTGAATAACAACATAAAGCGGATCATGTACAGCTTCAATCCAGTTTTATTTGAAATCCAATGTAGAAGCAGACACGATACAGGGTCTCTAACCAGCGTCTGGCTCCTCTTCTTTCTCCTATAACCGCCTCCCATCGAAATCCCAAAGGCGTTCTTCAAATTGAATTGTCAGAACGTGCCGTTGATTCCATTAATACATGAATACAACAGAATCATCCTCTACCTCTTCCCCTGTCTGATCTGGACCAGTGCTGAGTCCTTGGTCATCTTGGAGGAGAAGATTTAAGAGGAACTCCTTATTGGGGTTCTTCCCAATCGCCAAACTTCTTTCAATACAGAGACCCCTCAAACTTTTAAAGTTAAGACTTTCATATGTTGTTTTCACAACTGTAGGGGTAGCTTCTACAGAAGACATATTAAAAGAGAAAAATAAGTTTGGGAAAGTGAGTAAAAAGTTAGTAGATTAACAGAGCTAACTTTTTAGAGAAAAGAAGAAAACTGTTCAAGACTTTGTAAAACATTTTGCAAAGTTTAAAGAAATCTTAGAAAGTCAGAAAATTACTTCTAGGTATATATTATATATGCTCTAAGTATTGGAGAAAGCTTTTCTTGTGAAAAGCACAAGCAACAAAGTGGTAAAGCAATTGCAAGTACTTATCCCACCGCTGCACCATCAATGTAGGAGGCTGGCCTGGTTTGTAGTGGGTACGTTGGGTACTCACACCTTAAGGTCCAGTTATCCTTTACTAGTGAAGTAGTAGTGTTCTAGCACCTAAGGCTGATAGAAGTAGCTATAGCAGGGCAGCTTAGGCTGAACTAGGAGACATGCAAAGCTCATGCAATACCACTTATAGTTACACAGTACTTATACACAAGTAAAGACAGTACTCAGTGTTACCAAAAATAAAGGTATTTATTTGGGTGACACTGTTGTGTAGCCATTTTAGTTATAGCTCCATGCACGTTATTTTAACACACTAGGCCGCTGTGCACTTTAACCTAGATATATTTTATTCAGCTTATTACAATAACCATTTTTATGGCCTTGTTTTATTTTCGTCTATCTAACTGTTTTTGCCTAGGCCAACACTCTGTTCTCAAACAAGACATTCTTGATCACTCTGTGCTTCTTCCAAGGCTACAGCATTGTACATTGCCAGTGAACGTGGTAGAAGTTTGGTCTCTAACATTTGTAGAAAATACACATCCTTACGTAGGGACATTTTCTCAGAACATTAGCTGTGTTATTATAAAAACACTTCCTTGTCCCTTACACGTTAGAGGGAAATTCCAGCCAGTGAACCACAGCTGTATGCCGATTGCTGAATGGTTCGATACAGATGCTAACGCACACCGCAGGCCTTTGCTCAGGTATGGGGGTTAATGTCTTCCCAGGGTAACCTGAAGGGCAGAATTAGGGCTTAACATGCTGTGCTTAATCTTAGCTTAGGTAGGAGCTAGTCCATCGATTATAGTGACAATATGATAGCGATGTTTTTATGCTTTACTCTTTTCATCACAATTTTAATACTGTCATGTTGTGTCATCCTGGTTATTGCGGCTCACGCTTTGCTATCTAAGATGCAGTTGTTTTATTAAACCTATTATTGAAACATATACTGCCTTTGTATGTCATTTATATATGAGACTGAATTGTTAGTGAGAGAACCGGATGAGACCTGAGTGACCACGACTTCCCTGAGAAGCCAAGGATGTCATGCGCTCGGCTGCCCAGTCATTCCCATCCTTAGGTGGTGATGAGGCACTGCTGGTTAGCCAAAGCAAAACCTGGATTGGAGTGACAGGTGTCACCTGTAGTGGGTTAGATTCAGTCTCCCACACCGCAGGCGGTTCTGTCTCTCACAATCCAATTAGAATAATGAGAGCCTATGCAACATGGCAACCACAACGTTTGGTCAGGCTCTAATTTTCGGGTCCTCCGGAGTATCTCTGTCTCATTATATATAATGACGCCTCAATACTGTATACGGAGACGTCCATGGTACTGAGGATTTCCACCCCAGCTACGTAGGCTATCCTATCAGAAGCTGGAGGTTGTTCAAGCTTGAACTTTAAAAGGAAAGCCCTATTTGGTCTGCCTTCTCTGAACTGATAGTCTGTCTATAATGGCGAATCCACAGCAGGTACAGATAGCGGTTAATATGAGACAACCTCTTACTACACATTTATTAGCCAATGGCCTAACGCCCCAGGGGGGTTCAGTCACATTCGTGGTGAATGCCCAGACAGCTTATAGAAAATAACTTTTCTATTCTTGGGTCACCTTTCCAGCAGTTGATGAGAACACAAATACATTTCAGCATTATACACTTGCAAATGCGCCTGGACAATACTGAGCATACGCATATTTAGAAATACTAGTTACTAATATCTTATCAAGAACATAACAATTGGCTTGATGGCGCCCTACCCCACGCAATATTACCAGTAAGGTTACGTCCTCTAAGTAACTATGGTCCAACCAGGCCTTTATTGGCCACCTATACACCACATCCTGAAATTGCAAATTTTGCTGTGGTTGAGGTTCGTCGTTTAAATACTGAATTAATAGCGATCTATAGATGATTAGTACAATTTGTAATGCAAACATTAAATACAAACCCAGCACGTGCTACTCCAGCACATCCACATGCAGTAACACCTGGTATAAATCCTGCAACTGTACATTCAATAATGGGTAATGTAACTGCCAAACGGGAGGAAACTCCGTTTTGGTTAGCACAAAAGATTAATGCACTGGAGGCAGTATTTCCCCATACGGGACCTCAGGATAAACATAGAATATTAACGATGTGCTTGCCTTTTGGGATGGTTACTACCTTAGATAACTGTAATACCTGGGGCACGGTATTTGCTGCGCTCTGTACAACCGCACACAGTACACTGACACTTGCCAATCTATCGGAGATGTTGAAACAAATTCAAGATGAGTATGGGGCTGCCCCGGCCCTAGATTTGGGGGTGCAATTGATGGGCAATTTTGCCACAGTAGCCTGAATCATTTTAAATAACCTTAAAGGAGAAGCGGTCACACTTGCAGTGCGCATGCGGCTCCATGACGTTCTGCAACAGGATCAGGAATGAGAGCTGCCTAAAGTAATTGTAGAGACCTATTCTAGCATTGGTGGAGACAGTTTAGGGGTCAGACCATCCAAACCACAATTTCAGGGTAAATCGAATAAAGATTTTCCCAAGCAAGCACCTGAGGGTAATAAGAAACACTGGGATAAAAAACAACAAACTCCTAAAAAAGAGAGGGGAGAATCTCCACGTATGGAGACCCCGCAGAATAGATATAATCTCAGAAACCGAGACAATAAAAAAACGCCTGATAGATATCAATATACTGATACACACTTATCTCGTTCCTTTCAGGACTCACGTAAAAAAGAAATGAGAGAGGTGGGCGATCAGAGCAAAGAACGGAGTACGTGAAACCGAGACAGGAATCACAACGCTCTTCGGAGGTGGAACAAAAACTACAATTCAAAAAGAAAAAAGTGGCAGCAGTCGCAGTTCGACATGCCACTCAGGAAGAAGGTCCTCTTGAAGAACAACAGGTGGGCTCTAGCACTGCTAGACAGCGCGGCAGAGGTCACAATAGTTTGCCGGAGTCTTCTAGAGCATCTGGAGGTGAAAGCAACTGATGACTTTCTACAAGTAGAAACAGCAGAAATGTGTGTCTCCACGCCCGATAGGGTGTATAAAGTAACGCTACAGTTAGAAAGAGACATTGAGCACATCAAAGACGCAATCTTTTGGGATCACGTGGTAAACATATACGATGTTTTTATTGGCCGAACAAGATTGGCCACCTGAATTTGTCCGTACCTGCCCATATGGGGAAGACGTGATTAAGCATTCCTTCTCGCCCCTTGTTCCAGAGGAACTCGCTGAATCCTATGCCATTTATTGGGCTTTGGCACAGGCACCTGCGTTATACCGAAATCACGTAGGTTGGGATAAAGAATCCCCCTACCATGTAATTCCAATTAAGAATGAACCTCAACCCCAAACTCAGTATCCTATAAAACACGAGGCAAAAGCACCTGTGAGAGAACTACTCACGCAATTAGAGTACCAGGGCGTAATTGAACCCTGTGTCTCCCCAATGAATAATCCATTATTCCCAGTAGATAAACCAGACCATTCATATAGAATAGTCTTAGACTACAGACACCTAAACAGTCAATCACGCACTTATGCTATACAAAACTCACATAGCACATCACTAATGAACAATATAGTGCGTAAAAAATACAAAACAACACTGGACATTTCTAATGTGTTTTTTTTCTGCCAGACTATAGCCCCTGAGAGTAGAGACTTAACAAGTTTCAGCGCACTAGGCTCCAAGAAAAAAATCTGTTGGTTACCTCAGGGGCATAAGAACATTCCAGGACTGTTTGCAGCTCGTGTGACAGCAATTTTGCACGAGATTGATCCTGAAGCATTGTCCTATGTAGATGATATCTATCTTACGGATGATGAATTGCTGCAACATTTAAGACGGGTAGCCCGCATTGTTGTAGGATTTGCAGAATTTGGTTACAAATTCAACTTCAAAAAAACTAAAATTGCCTTCCTCGGCGTCCTGTTTTTGGAATATGAGCTGTCAGTTGAAGGAAAGAGCCTAGCGCCACAATTCTTAGAAAAATGCGCACAGTTACAACCACCAAATATGATTAAAAAAACTCCAATCTCTATTGGGTTTCCTAAATTATGGCAGAATTTACATTCCAGATTATGCTACACGCATAAAATCTTTATATGATCCGATATGTCTCGATTTTTCAAGTAAATTCTGGACAGTTGAACATACATGCATTCTGCAGGATCTGCAAACAGACATGCTTGCAGCACAACATTTACACATGAGGGACAACAAAACACATTTGCTCATCAAACTAATCGCTGGTGCCATCTGTTTCACCTATGTGACATTTAATGAAGGTGAGACAGTCCAGATTGCGTACAAATCGCTCTTATATTCAGTGGCAGAACATCGCTTTGCTCCCACTGAGAAAATACTCACTGCTGTAGAGATGGCTGTCATTAAAGAAAGTCCTCTTGTCCAAGGAAAACACATTATTTTCGTTTCTCTGATCCCAGCCCTAGAGGCTGTTATGAAAGCCAGCGTTCCGAATGCCAAAGCATTACATCCATGTTGGATACAATGGGCTACGTCTTTGACAGCCACTGATGTAGACTACATCTTTGACCCAAAATTACGAACTCAAGAATTTTTACAGTACGAAATAGAATACCCAGTTCCAGCGAATACACTGCCTATTGAACAATATCATAGAGTCATGTACAACGATGGCTCAGTACAACCTGCAATTGGCACAAAACACCAATATTCTGCTGCTTGTGCAGCCGTAAGCGGCTATGTGGAGGGTGATAAATGTTGGCCCCTGCATACATTTACGCAAACCCTAGGGGATTGCACAGCACAGTTGGCAGAACTAAAGGTTCTGCTGATGGCACTGGAGCACACGGATCCTGCACAGCTGACGCTGATTGTTTGTGATTCATATTATTGTGTCCAGTCCTTCAATGAATACCTGCATTATTGGTGCCAGAATGGGTTTAGTAATTCCAAATGCAACACTATCAAACACAGACTTCTGTGGGGGAAAGTAGCCGATCTGAAAGAGACGCTACCAAATGCCCTTGTTATACATACACTTGGACACCAGCGCATTGGGATACACGTTGCTGGAAATTCATTGGCTGATGAAGCCGCAAAGTCAGCAGTGGCTATGGCTGCTGTAGCTGCAGTGACTTGTTTGAGTTCAAAACCGGACGCAGACATATGGGCTGCCGTGTCAGCTACGGCTGACGGTACGTCCTATCCTAAAGGATTTCCTGACAAATATTTCTACCAAATGGGAGGTATGCTGAACGCTGAGGTTAAGATACCAGGCGTAGTCCCAATAGAGATATAAGATCACAATTGATTAAAGCAGCGCATGAGGTGGTGGCATCTGCCCATGCTGGCGTGGCGGCTACAATTTTGATTTTGCAGGCCCGTTATTGGTGGCCAGGTCTCTATAAAGAGACCAAGCAGTATGTCCTTTGTTGTGACATCTGCCAACAGATTAAAGTTTCCACTGCCAAACGCCTGCCGCAGACACCCCTCTTGATTTCAAACAAACCATTACAATGTGTGTACTTGGATCATTGCAGTCCCCTAACACCAGATAGTGCATACAAGTATATTTTAGTCGCTGTTGATTCATGCTCTAGATTTTTATGGGTGTGGCCACAATGCTCGGCTGACGCTCGGACTGTTATTAAAGATTTGCGAGTCTTTATCTGTACATATGCAGTTGCAGCTTTCCATTCGGACCAGGGCACTGCTTTCACCTCAGGGGCATTCAGGGACGCAATGGCTTCATTGGGGGTCCAACTCCAGTACTCGTCTCCATTTCATCCCAAGGGAAATAGTGTCATGGAGCGATTAAACCGCAATTTAAAGCAATCCTTAACGGCCAGAGTCCTAGGTATGGGTCGTATTTGGCTTAACCACTTATATGGAGTCCAAAGAGCACTTAATTATCTGCCTAGAAGTTCCCTGGGGGGTCGTACTTCATATGAGTGTCTGTTCGGAACTCAAATGTATGTTCCGGATCTTGATGGTCCTGGCGTGGACGCAGCAGAAACATCTTTTGACATAAATGAACGTGTCACTGTCTTACAGGAATTGCAACAGTCCCATGACAAAAATTCCTCTGTCAGTGCTGCTTTCACAGGAATCAAGGATGTGCCTGTAATATCTACCGGCTGGATTCCCAAAGTTGGGGATCTTGTACGTGAGAAAGTCGCTGTGAAAAAGGAATTTGGCCCTTCCTATTGAGCACCAGTCCCAGTACTAGGGATACACGGTACCAGAACTGTCATTCTACCACCGTTGGCGGGTGCCAAAGAAAATTGTTTTGTCTCCATCAACAATGTCAAATTACACCATGTGGCCGATCCTCCACAGCCGACCAAGAGGAACATCCAGTAGCTCCCGAATCCCTCTCACTACTGGCAAAGAAGTTCCTCTACAAGCCGTTTATACCAACACCTTTACGAGCTTGGGGAGGGTGGAAAATGATCTTGCATTGGTTCCACTAACATCAAACAATTTAGAAACATTTGACTGAGTTGACTCAACTCCAACACAGCAGGATGGTGCTAACTACCGTGTGCCACCAAGGGAAACACCAACTCCACCACTGACCACGGCCCCACCATTTGCACGAACTGCTTCTGGATATTTTGCCGACTTCAATGATGACTTCTCAGACTCATGCGCCTCTTCGACACCTGACTTGTCAAGAGCACGTAAGCTAATGAACTGGCTTAAAGAAACATATTTTGTTTTTCCATGGAACTATTTATGGCTCTCTTTGACTGTCCTGGCTTTCCTTCTTTGGATTGGTTTTGTTATCATTTTCTTCTTGTTAGTAAATGGTGATTTTCCTCCAGAGAGATCAACAGTTGAATTGGAGGAGGAGGTTCTAAAACCACATTTTTCATCACATAATCCAGAGAGACTTATCCTTTGTGAACATTTCCGCAGTGCCAATTCCTGATGGGATTGTTTGGGGCAAAGTAATATTTGATATATATGGACCCACGGAAGTAATTCAAATACCATATGTGTTCAAACTATCAATGAATGATATTATAATACCAGGCATTGTTTCTGATGATTTGGATGTGAAAACAGTTGATTCCATGATGACTGAATTACAGTATTATACTGTCTTTGAAAACAAGGGTGTCTATCAATCTAAAGAAAATTATGGTGATATGTTTTGCTATAATTATTACGGGCGCCATTTCATACATAGAGTGAGCAGTCCCAAAATTGTTTTTAATTATACACAATGGGAACATTGTCCGACTCCACCACAAGGGAGTTCTAAAACATATTCTGAAAAGTTTACATATTTTTCTGGGCACAATGTTAAAAATGCTGAGTCTTATTATTTTAAGGTACCACCTACTAAGGATATACATATACTAATGACAAATACAAAATGTATATATTCTGAATCTTTTGTTTCCTGGTTGTCTATAGAAGGCTACGAATATTGGCTGAAGTCGATCGATCTGAAAAGTGTATGGGGAACAAGACAATGGCAGAACAGGGAAAAGGAAGCTTTGTTTAGAGCATGCCTCATACCTGTACAAATTATATTCTTAAATGAAACAGTCCAACAAACGAGTTGTTTAGGCTTAGCTAAAATTAAGGAATTAAACACGCCCAGTATACCTGCCCCTGCAAAGCTTTATAAATGGCAAAAATATACAAATGCAGCTGAAGATCAGCTCGACGAATGGGTCCAGAATGGTACATTTAATGTTTCACTGACACATCCCGGCGGGTGGTTATTGTGGCCAATAGATACCAATGGATGTCATCAACGTTTCATCAACTCCTCTGGGGTTTTAGAACTAGTAGGCCAGACACTCGCTATATATCATCTGAACATGCGGGTATAGTTGCGACGTATAGTGTAGGAAAAGTGTGCCAGCAATGGTTAAGATCATCCTCACTAGATGCTGTTAGAGAACTCCTCAGTCTCCTGTCTAATAACACTGACTTACTGGATTTCCTGTTGGGCCCCCGAAGACACCGTAGGAAGTGTTTCTTATATGAAGTATATAATGAATTTGGAAGCTTTCCCAACAAGAGGCAGCTGCCTGGTTAAGGCAAATAGATCAAGACAATTTGAAAAAGGCATTAGCTGTTGTAGATAACGGGATTAATACCTTGTCCGACCCGATATATACTTTAAATAATATTGTCTCTTCTGCTATAGACATTATACAAACAGAAATGTCTTCTTTACATCATGGACAAAGTCAACTAAGGTCCATTATGCAGTTGGGTTGGACACTTCAAACACTGAAGGCGGGTCGCGTTCCCTGGCAGTATGTCACAGCGAGGGAGATATTTTCTTCCTTTAATTTAATGCGACAACAACAACTAATTGCTAAGAAGGAAGCAACTTAAGTCATACTTAATATTGAGAAATGAGAAAAGTTGCCTTTTACTGTGGCTGAAATACCATCTGCTGAGTGGCTAATACACTGGGTCATTAATCTGCCTATTTCTGCACTTCAATTTACCGCCTGTTTAAAACACATTCCGGTAGACAGATATGAAAGGCTGGGAGATAGTTACATCTATGAGGTGTGGGAGCTTCCCTTCTCGTACAAATGTCTCAGTGGGATGAAAGAAGTCTTTCTCAGCGGTAGTGAATGCAAGACTTCAGTTAGCCATTCGATGGTTTGTAAACAGCTGTCCTTGCACGGGGCATGTAACGCCTCTGCTGCAAATTTAGCTTGTTATCTGAAGGGAGTTCCAGCCCCCTCGATTAGACCTACGTTCCAGGTGCTTTCAAACGGCAGCTACGTCCTTCTCAATAGTGAAGACTGTTGTGGTATGCGAGCCGGGATAGTTTATGCCATTTCGGTCTCGAAGGTCGTTACATGCTGGGGAAACGTGCTTTTTCCCCCGACTAAAATTAAAGAAGTAGCTGACATTTGTCCTCATATTGCTACATCAACTGTGAATTTTGAGGTTGAGCAGACTCAAGGCTTTATTGTTTCAAAAGCATGTGGCCCTTACACCTGCGCGCGAGACCTACGCACTTCGTTGGCAGAAATACAGTCCCTCTTAAATACAAACTCTCCGAGACACTTTGGTGAACTCGTGGGACGAATAGTCAATACGTCCAGTACAGCTGGAATCGCACATTTCTTCAAAGCTGTTAGTAGTGGTTTCATTCACACCTTCTCCTCCGTATTTGGTTTGATACTATCAGCAATTCACTCACTTTTCTCTAGCATTTTCGGGGGATTTCCGATAACTTTGGCTTTATTAGCTGGCATCTTGTTGTTGCTATTTTTTATGCGCAATGGCTGTCCCGCCGCAACGAGGAGGAATGAGGGCGCTCCCATCAGCGCAGCTGTGTCGTGAATGCATGATGCATTATTTTGGAGCAACACTCCTGGAGAAAATTGGAGTGTGGCTGGTCTTTGTCATTTAGACCGGTCTTGCATTGTGTGCAGCCCGTGTTTCGGTGTCTGGTGCTCTTTTGAACACGCACTGGAAGTCTGTCTTTCAACGCAGGGCTTGCCTACATTGGACGCTGATCTGTTGATGTTCTCGCTGAGGATTCATTACCGGACATGCGCTTTGAGGTTGCGTTTGCTATGAGAAGCTACTTATGAGTTACCCTTCTTGGAGAATGTAGCTCATGACTCATCACTGGGCACACCACGGGATGCCGCCTGAGGCAGAGACTATCGAACACAACTGCTCCTTGATCCTTCTTGGCGATGACTTCCCGACTTTAACATCGGCCAAAGTGGAAGACCTCCTGCTCTCTATGGCCCAACAATCAATTGGAACTTTTCAAAATTGACTTGCCTTTTGGAATTCGGTTTTATACCACATGCTTATATTTTAAATTGTCCATTATATGCTTATGTGTCCTTTTGACTTGTCATCATTGACATTGCTTATATATATATATATATATATATATATATATATATATATATATATATATCTTAGGTTGAGCTTTTTAGCAATAAATTGATATATTTTTGGCTTTGAACCACTTTCAACTGACAAGGGGAGGGTGTTGTGTAGCCATTTTAGTTATGGCTCCATGCACGTTATTATTTTAACACACTAGGCCGCTGTGCACTTTAACCTAGATATATTTTATTCAGCTTATTACAATAACCATTTTTACGGTCTTGTTTTATTTTCGTCTATCTAACTGTTTTTGCCTAGGCCAGCACTCTGTTCTCGAACAAGACATTCTTGATCACTCTGTGCTTCTTCCAAGGCTACAGCACGGTACATTGCGGGTGAACGTGGTAGAAGTTTAATTTCCAACATTCCTAGGAAAATACACATCCTTACGTAGGGACATTTTCTTAGAACATTAGCTTTGTTATTATAAAAACACTTCCTTGTCCCTTATACGTTAGAGGAAGATTCCAGCTAGTAAACCACGACTGTATGCCGACTGCCGAATGCTTCGCTACAGATGCTAACGCAGACCGCAGGCCTTTGCTCAGGTGTGGGCGTTGATGTCTTCCAAGGGGAACCTAAAGGGCAGAATTAGAGCTTAACATGCTGTGCTCAATCTTAGCTTAGGTAGGAGCTAGTCCATCGATTATAGTGACAGTATGATAGCGTTGTTTTTATGCTTTACTCTTTTCGTCACAATTTTAATACTGTCATGTTGTGTCGTCATCATTATTGCAGCTCACGCTTTGCTATCTAAGATGCAGTCGTTTTATTAAACCTATTGTTGAAACATATACCGCCTCTGTATGTCATTTATATATGACACTGAATTGTTAATGAGAGAACCGGATGAGACCTGAGTGACCACGACTTCCCTGAGAAGCCAAGGATGTCATGCGCTCGGCTGCCCAGTCATCCCCATCTTTAGGTGGAGATGAGGCACTGCTAGGTAGCCGGAGCAAAACCCGGATTGGCGCGACAGGTGTCACCCACAGTGGGTAAGACTCAGTCTCCCACGCCGCAGGCGATTCTGTCTATCAAAATCCAGTAGTCTCATTAGAATAATGAGAGCCTACACGACAACACAGTACCAAAAATATCTTAGAAACAATACTCCTTCTGGAGGTAAGTATTATACACAATATATACATATATATATATATATGTGTGTTTTGCATTAAAATGGCGCTGGCTGGACCCAGGATGGACCTGTGGGGCTCAACTCTGTGTGAGGAGGAAGAGAGTGGCTCTCAGCACTTTAGAGAGCCCTCAGGATGCCAGACAGCACCCACAGGAGTCCCAGGACACGGGGACAAAGGAGGTGCAAAATGCGGTTGGTGCAGCACAACAAAGGAAAGTCCCACGCCGCCGGAGAACAACTCAGCGAGTTGAACGTCGCAGGATGGAGTGCTGGGGACCTAGGCCAGGCTGTGCACAAAGGAGTTTTGCAAACAGTGCTCAGAGGCCTCAGGAGGTGAAGAAGACGCAGTACATAGGGGTACCGTCGCTCTCAGGGAAGGCAAGGTCTTACCCCCTACAAATTGCGTCAGCAGGACCTCAGGACAGTCTATGTCGATGGGGTCTACCCTCTGTGTCCTTAGGAGCACGCTCGTCGCTGTGAGAGGAGTCCAAGGGTACCGGTCATCGTCTTGGAAGGTTCCTGCATGACCAGGGGAGTGACTCCTTCACACCACAGGAGATTTCTTCGGTCCTTCTGGTGCAGGATGAAGACAGGGAGTCCCCAGAGCACGCACACTGTGGAAACTGTTGCAGTTGCTGGCTGGAGCTCAAGTTGCAGAGGAAAAGTATCTCTTGTGGATCCTTTGTTGCTGTTAAAGCCGTTCCTGGAGCAGGCTGCAGTTGATCCAAGGTCAGAGGATGAAGTAGTAGTTGCAGAGGATTCCTGAAGGAAACTTGCAAGCAGAATCTGAGGAGAACCCACAGGAGAGATCCTAAATAGCCCTGGGAGGGGGACTGGGTACCTTATCAGGTATGGACCTATCAGGAGGGGTCTATGATGTCACCTGCTGGCACTGGCCACTCAGAGCCCTCCAGCATGCCCCCACACCTTGCAAAGCAAGATGGCTGAAGTCTGGGACATACTGGAAGAGCTCTGGGCACCACCCCTAGGGTGGTGATGGACAGGGGAGTGGTCACTCCCCTTTCCTTTGTCCAGTTTGTGCCAGAGCAGTGAACTGGTGTAGACTGGCTTATGCAAGGAGGGCACCATCTGTGCTCTTCAAAGCATTTCCAGAGGCTGGGGAGGCTACCCCTCCCCAGCCTGTAACACCTATTTCACACGTGTAATGGCGTCCCCGCACTCACAAAGTCCTGGGAAATGGCCCTGAACTATGTAGGGGCATGTTTGCTAGTGCAAGGGTGCCCTCACACTTAGTAACATTGCACCTAACTTTCAGCAAGTGATGGTTAGACATATAGGTGACTTATAAGTTACTTAAGTGCAGTGAAAATGGCTGTGAAAAAACATGTGCGTTATTTCACGCAGGCTGCAATGGCAGGCCTGTGCAAGGGTTTGTCTAAGCTCCTTATGGGTGCCCAAAGAAATGCTGCAGCACAAATGGATCTCTTGGAAGCCCAATGACCTGGGTACCTAGGTACCAAATTCTAGGGACTTATAGGGGGGATCCAGTGTGCCAATTAAAATTGGTAAATGAAGTCACTAGCCTACAGTGACAAATTTAAAAGCAGAGAGAGAGCATAAGCACTGAGGTTCTGATTAACAGAGCCTCAGTGATACAGTCAAGCACTATACAGACACACACATTAGGCCATAAACTATGAGCACTGGGGTCCTGACCAGCAGGATCCCAGTGAGACAGGCAAAAATATACTGACATAAAGGTAAAAATAGGGGTAACATGCCAAGGAAGATGGTACTTTCCTACAGGGAAATACAACAGGGAACCTGCCTGTCTCTCAAGGAGATGGTGACATGCAGTTGTGTTCAAGTAGTCTAACACTCCATATCGCCTATTCAGGCGCCTGAACAGGAACCGGGGTAGCGAAAGCAGTGCAGCGATCCAAAGTTCCAGCTGTACATGCGGTAGGTCTTGCAGGCCATGTACCCAGTAATAAGCAAACTGTGATTGTGCCACCCTAGAGTATGCCTCCAGGTTGGGTGCATTGAGTCTCCCCATATCGAATGGTGGGATCAAAGTCTGCTATCAAACCAGGGTTGTTTACCAGTCCATGTCAATCATATCATCAAAGCCCTCAACCAATCGAAAACTGAGTGAATGTGTATTATCGGAATGTTCAGGAATAAGAACCTCCCTCACTACTGGCATCAGGTTCCCGTCTGGTTCTCTTATATATATATATATATATATATATATATATATATATATATATATATATATCTGCGTATGCTGACACTATAAGCTTATTACAGGAGAAAAGCAAACCTCTGTGGGAATGGTATTCCCGAAGTGTGCATGCCAGTGGTTCTGCGACTATTGCATAAATTAAGGAGGAGAAGGGGTACCGTTGCCTCATCCCCATTTCTATGGCGATAGGAAGGGGTCACAATAATGTTCATCCTGATTTGCGCTACTGGTTGCGTGTACAACACTTTGACTAGTGGATGAAAGAGGTATCGCAACACTATGCTGCGCAGGACAGCTTGCATGAAACCCCACTCCACTGCGTCAAAACTTTTTTCTGCATCGAAAAAGACCACCACCACCTTGGTTTCTGCATCTAAATGTTACACTGCGCTGAATAGGGTCCAGAGGTTAAACAGTAAACTGTGCCCAGGTATGAATCCTGCTTGTTCCATGCCCGCCACTTCAGGCAATAGGGGGGCTAGCCTATCAGCCAGGATTTTTGCCTACAATTTTGTGTCGACATTCATGAGCAACAACGGTCTATTTGAGGAGCAGCGATCTGCCGGTTTACCTGGCTTTAACAGGACCACCAACAGTTCTTCGTGCATGGCAGGGGACATGCAGCCATCTGCGGCCATCTCTTCAAAAAAGGTTAACTAGGTGTGGTAGAGTAGGTCTTGATAGGCTTTCTAAAAGGACATTGTCAGCCAGTCAGTACCTGGCACCGTGCCTGATGGCATGTCATTCAACATGGTCCGAATTTCTTTTGGTTGCAGCGGGCCATTAGTCTCTCTTTGTGCTGCGTCAACAGCCACTTCATAGTTATGTGGTGTTAGACCTGGCAGCTCTTGGCATGGTTTACCTGTACTTTTTGCTTCTGGCCTGCTGTTTTTGGACCCTGTGCTGTAATTAATTTTTGCTGGTTTTGATACTCTGGGCACTTTATCACTGCTAATCAGTCCTAAAATGCAAGTGTTCTCTGTCTAAAATATATTGATAATTGGTTTTCCATGATTGGCACATTTAATTTACTGGTAAGTCCCTAATAAAGTGCACTATGTGTGCCCAGGGCCTGTAAATCAAATGCTACTAGTGGGCCTGCAACACTGATTGTGTCATCCACATGAGTAGCCCTGTAAACATGTCTCAGACCTGCCACTGCAGTGTCTGTGTGTGCGGTTTTGCACTGCCAACTCGACCTGGCAAGTGTATCCACTTGTCAGGCCCAAACCTTCCCTTTTACTACATGTAGGTCACCCTTAAGGTAGGCCTTAAGTAGCCCCATGGGCAGGGTGCGGTCTATTTAAAAGGTAGGACGTGTACTGGTGTGTTTTACATGTCCTGATAGTGAAATACTGTCAAATTTGTTTTTCAGTATCGCAAGGCCTATCTCTCCCATAGGTTAACATGGGGACTGTCTTTAAATGTCTTTTAACTGCAGTTTCCCGCTGGGAGCAGATAGAGGTATGGAGTTTGGGGGTCTCTGAACTCACAATTTAAAAATACATATTTGGGTACAGTTGGTTTTTAGATTGTCTGTTTGAAAATGCCACTTTGAACAGTCTTCAAATACCCCTAAAGAAGTACTTCAAATTCTTAAAGGGATTGTCCACCCTGTCTCGCACACTGACGTTCCAGATGCTTCACAAAAACATAGCAACAATCTTGATCACTTTTTTCAAAAGAAAATTCTTGATATTTATTCTACTTTCCCGGACAACAGACTTCCCCAGTCTTTCTACGCTACAACTTCACACTATCTCAGTCTTCTCTCTTCTCAAAGAAGATCTGGTTATCAACCTTCTTCAGTTTCTAAAGTCGGGTTCTCCCATTGACCCAGCACCTCCTCATATCTTGGCCCTGAGAATCAGCAGTCATGGCCCCGGTCCTGACCAATCTCCTCAACTCTTCCCTTACCTTGAGCCATGTCCTGCATCAGTGGAAGCATGCTATAGTTAAGCCCCTATTGAAAAAGCCCCACTTTGATGCAGCTCTTCTTCATAACTAAAGGTGATCTCCTTGTTGCCTGCGGTGTCTAAATTAATTGAAAAACAAATAAACAGACAACTCATAGGCTTCTTTGAGGATTATAACATCCTTTATCCCAAGCAAATTAGTTTTGGGCCTCTACATAGCACTTAGAAAGCACTTCTCACAGTTATGGAGGAGGTCAGAAAGCGCCTCGATCAAGGGTGCTCAGCAGCCATCATCCTACTCGATCTCAGTGCTGCCTTCGATACGGTTGATCATTCCATGCTGATCCAGAGAATGTCTAATGCCGGGATTTCTGGCAGTGTGTTAAAATGGCTCACCTCCTTTTTAGAGGATAGGACTTTTCAAGTTCTTGATTGTTCTTACTTTTCTTACTGTGTTTTGTTCAAACGTGGGGTCCCTCCGAACTCCTCCCTGAGACCCACATTGTTTAATCTCTACATTTATCCGTTAGCAGAGGTTATAAGACGATTTGATTTAACACTGGTGTCCTACGCTGACAATACTCAATTTTTATTTTTTTTTCTCCACTAAATCTAGCAACTGAGCTTGCCTCCTATTAAAAGTCTCAGGGACATCAAAGATTTCACCTGCCAGCACCTGGGTACTCCGGCTGAGGACCCTGACTTGCAAAGTTGTGCCAATCCAGTTCCTGGGCCCTTGGAAGTGAGTTCTGGTGGGAAACAAGAAGATCCAGGCACACAGACTCTGGACGACTCCAGAACTGGTGCCGCTGCACAACTCCATTGCCTGTAACACAAAGCTGCGGTCTCCACTGGAGAGCGACAACCCCAACAGACACCGCAGGCCTGATGCCACTGCAGCCTAGCTGTCTCCATGATTCCCAAGTGCTGTGTCACTGATGTCCATGATATCCAACACCTCCGCAGCGCCTGGAGTCCTGTAGCGTGACCACAACCCTGAGAAGTCGCCCATCACGTCTTGATCCACCGGATTCATCGCCCCTGACGGATCGTCAGGAACTGACGCCGCATCACCTCCCCTGCTCTGCAGTAAGGAACCAACGTCGCCCTGGATCTAGCGACGCCTCACCTCCCCAACTCCGTGCACCAACTTGTTTTCCTCATTACCAAAAGGTACTGTACCTGGGGATCCGTGTGACTCCGTGATCGGTGCCACTCTCGCCGTGAGTGGCAGAGACTGTTGGGAACGCCTCCGTCAACGATAGTCCTAGTTGGAGCTATTGTGTTTTAAGTGTTTTATTTGGATTCTAACTTTTAAAAAATTCATATCTTTACTTGTATATGTTGGATGTTTGTCGTTTTGGTCTTGTTTGATTTAGATAAATATTGAATATTTTTCTAAACTGGTATGGAGTCCTTTTGATGTGTTTTCACAGTATTTCTGTGTGTGTTTGTATAAATACTTTACACATTGCCTCTGAGATAAGCCACCAAGGGTGTGAACAGAGGTTATGTGAGCAGAGTAGCTCTCTTACCCTGACTAGAGTGAGGGTCCCTACTTGGACAGGGTGTAAACTGACTCCCATCTAGAGACTCCATTTCTAACATGTGGGTTAGTCAGTGACAGCCGCCTCATCAAACTGTAGGCGTAATTAAAGTGTTCTGTCACCTGTTCTATATCTCCTATAATACTTGAACCTCCTCATCATGACCTGGAGTATCATGCTGCTCTCCTGTTTGGGGGCCATAATCGCTGCCAATGTGGTCCCTGTTCTTTCCTTTTCCCCGTATATTTGAACCACTGCATATGTCCCCATATGTGTCACTTTGCTTTGGGTTGTCTCCTGAAATTCATCAATCTTTGTCCTAATGGCACTCAATGCAGACCTGCCGAGCCCAGACTCATATCGCCATTCTAAGTCAGCAATCTCTCCTTCCGACCGCCAAAGACGATCACGTAAAGACTGTAGTACCACAGTTTGTTTTGCTAGTCACGTCCAGTATGTATACTTTAAAGGCTTCCCACACCTGTGGCAAATTTTGCCACTGTGCCTGAATTCATTGTAAAGTACTCTTCTATAGCCTGGCCTAGCTCATTATTAAATATCCTGTCTACTAGCCAATTTGGTGGGAACTGCCAAGAGAACACGGGTGGCAGTTGGGTTCCTAGTTCCAACTCCAGAACAATTGGGGAGTGGTCTGAGTAGGTGTACGGCAGGACCTCACTTTGGTGTATCCTGGAGACCAACCGCCTCGAGAGTAGGCAATAATCTATATGAGTGTGTATATCATGCACAGATGAACAGTGTGTGAACCTGGTAACTGGAGGTATTTATAGCGCCAGACATCTAACATTCCCTCCTGCTTCATAATCTCGCAGATAGCCCACGCAACAGCCAAGGGCCACCCTGCAGGGCCCAGCGACCTATCCTGTTCAGGGTCGAGCACACAGTTAATGTTGCCACCCAATACCTGTAGCAGATCACCCCACTGTTGCAGTTTAGAATTAAGTGTGTAACAAAGGTCTGTATCATCATGATTGGGGCCATATATGCTGACCAAAAGTTTCGCCAGACCCCCTATGAAGCATTTGGCTGCAATATATCTTCCCATCATGAGGCTCCCCTAGCTATTCATGCCGACCAGTGCGACAGCAGTGCAGTGTGAGGCAAGCTGACACAATCACACATCAGCTCGTGTGAGTTCAGCTACATTGGGTAGACCATATTTCAGTCGTGGGGGAATCGATCAACTATCCCTCTCCCAGCCTTTACAGTCTGGGTTACTCTACATCATGCATTGCGTTGTCCGGCTCCCCATTGCCAGCCCTCAAGGAGGTCTTCTGCTGTACGACAGTCTCTCTCAGTGCATTTAATTGTTGTAGTTTCTTTGGATCCGTGAAGAGCAGTGCTTTCCCATCCACTGTTACCCGAAGTCGTGCAGGGTAGGACATATTGTACCCTACCTGAAGCTCTCTCAGCTGGCGCTTCCCCCATAGAAACCTCCTTCTTGCACCTAATACGTAAAATCTAGGTAGAGTGATCTCTCCATGCCCTCATGCCTAGAGCCCCCAACTCACTGGCCTTCCGAAGAGCTGCATCTCCATCCCTATAATTTAGCAATCTCACTATAATGGGGCGTGATACAAGTGCTTGGTGCGCTCGTTCTACCACAAATATGTTAGCGGACATCTCTCAACCCAATATGTCAGATAGCAGTTGTTCAACGTAGCGCTCCATATTGTCAATGCGGGTAGACTCCACTATCCCTATGATTTGAATATTATTTCTACAAGAGCAGGCCTCAAGAGCTTCAGTTTTAGATTGAAGCATAAGCAGAAGCTTGCCCACCTTTTTCTGTGCTGATGTCAGTGTGACCTGTTCGTCCTCTGTGTCAGATACACGTCGCTCCACTAGGTATAAACATTCAGCTTGTTTGTCCAGTTATTTAACCATGCGGTCTATCCTAAAGGATAAGCTTTTGATTTTCCTATCAATCTTTGTAAGACTGTGCTGCTTGGACACCAATATCTGCTTCAAGACCGGGTCTGATTCTGCTCCCATCTCTTCAGCTGAGAGGTCTGGTGCTGTCGCTCCCTCTCCACAAGACTTAGGGGTCTTCCGTTGCGACTTAGGGGTCTTCTGTTGCTTGAAATGTAACTTTGTCTGCACCCTATCAGCCTTTCCCATAACTGCATTAGTCTGAGAGGCTGCGCCTCTTATCAGCTGCGTGTGGGGTCTCCGCTGCAATCTTCAGAAGGCCGTTGCGCCACTCCCTGCAAGCATGTATGGGACACCACGAGGGCCCAACTATGGCATACTTTCACACCTTCAGTCTTGTTAGCAGTGCTGCCCCAACTTTACCCACTTTGGATGCAGCTCAAGAGGGCCTTTCTTAACTTAGAGCGTCTCGCAAGTAACTTAGTGAAGGGGGTAGAGCATGTTCATCAATGTTCCCCCAATCTGCCACAGGTCACCTCTCCAATACCGCAAGGTCTTACCACACTGTACGCTGCAGTAGTCAGGTGCTGCCACGCAGTCTAGGCCGTCTCAGCACCCAGGGCCCTGCGAAGCATCTCAGTTAGTGCCAGGGAGTCACCACAGCAGGTTTAGCTTCACTGCTGGGCCCCAGAGCTCAACAGTTGTCTCTCTCCCTGGCTCTCCGCACTCCTGCACGTTTCTAAAGCGCTACGCAGGAGGGACATTCAGGCAAACCTCAGTATAAGTGCTGGTTAACCAATTACAGCTAGTGGCTATTTCACTTCCCCCATATCTTCGTTGGAAGCTGCATCTCTACTGTGCTCCGCAGGGAGGCCTTGGGCGTAATTCCAAAGCCTCTAGGCTCTGTCGTCGCATGGCGCAGGGAACCAGCCTCCAACTTCTCTCCACAGTCTACCCTTCCATTGGTACTAAACATGATGCAGCTACCACTCTCAGACCAGGAATTTGAGTTTAAAGATTTTATAAGGAATTCCCAACGCTGGTCTATGAGAGGGGCAGGCCTCACAGTAATTAAAAATTACTTTAGGAGTTTTTCCATTACTAGGACATGAGAAACCTAAATGTAAATGGCCTACCTTTTGCTTACATGGCACCCTGCCCTATGGGCTACCTAGGGCCTACATTAGGGGTGACACATGTAAGAAAAAGGGGAGTTCTGGGCTTGGCAAGAGGTTTTAGATGCCAAGTTGGGGTGGCAGTGGGACTGCACACGCAGGCTCTGCAGTGGCAGGCCTGAGACATGTTTACAGTGCTACTTAGGTGGGTGGCACAATCAGTGCTGCAGGCCCATTAGTAGAATTTAAATTACAGACCTGGGTATGTGGTATACTACCCTTAAAGGGACTTACAAGTAAATAAAATATGGCAATTACGGATACACCAATGTTACCATGTTTTAGTGGGGAAGCACATGCACTTTAGCACTGATTAGCAGTGGTAAAGTGCTCATTGTCCTAAGGCCAAGAAAAGGAAACAGCAACAAAACATGAGGTAATGGCAAAAAGTCTGTGCAAGACCACCCTAAGGATGCCAGGTCTAACATGGGCCTAATAATGTAAGTCCAATCTGCACCCAAAGAGGGGGCACAAACAGGCACAAAATCTGTCCCCAAAGGGTGCCGCTCCTCAAACAAAAGTTTAAAAAAAAGCAAAGAATCCCTGGTGTCTAGTGGGCATTCCTGCTGCATGATTGTAGCCCCTTGTGCAACTGTGCAGCAGGAATGCACACTAAAGTGAAACAAGGGGAAGGGAAAACCCTTTATTTTCCCCTGATGTCTGTTTGTTCTCCTGCAACCCCACCACTCCCTAATGAGAAACTTACCTTTTCGCTCATTCACTGCACTGGAAGCAAATGACTTCAAGCGCATCCTGGCAACTTCTTATGACATTGACGTGTCATCAGATGCCGCTTTTGATGCCATCCCTGTTAGAAGGGTGTAGGCGGTCGCAGCTTTCCCTGTGAGTGTCAGGACAGCCGGGACACACGCCCACCACAGCGTCTACGGCTCTGGCAGTCTGACACATGCAAAGGGTTAACTTCAGTCTTTGTTATGGGACCTGCTGGAATCTGATAAGCCTCCTCCCCATGTGTCCCGTGTCTAAAAATGACACCGGGACACGTTTAGCATATTTTTGTGGGGGGGGGGGGGGGGGCAACTTCTTGGCAGGGTAGATGGTGTCCACCAGTTAAAAAAGACGCCCACTGTCTCTACTGCTTCATGGGCATGAGGGTAGTTTCTCGCCTTACTCGGTAGAGGTTCCCTCCGCGCTTCTATCCCGGCCCACGGCAGACGAGCTGCTTCCTACCCATCCTGCACTTTTCCTCTTGTCTGAGCGGTGCCCCTGAGCACCTAGCCTTCCTGTGTCCGCCCTCCTCCTCCTGCCAGCTGTCCTATCCACTCCCTCCCCCTCCTGGGAGGAAGGATCGGGTTTCAAGCCTGAGCTCCGAGTCCCTGCTACGCAGGAAGGAGGGAGGGCCCGCATAGTGTGCGGGGAAAGCCCAGCACGCCGAGGGCTCCCTGAAGCCGATGGGACAGACTGGGGGGCCAGAATAGTGCGCGGGAGGAGAAAGCCAAATTCACCATAAGTAGTTCGGAACGGAGGCAAGGAGAGTGCCGATAGTGTACGTGAAAAGTCCGTGCCAAACGGGGAGTCCGGAACAGGAACTATCCGATTCCCAGGGCGTTGGGGAGTTTCTGGCGCACCGAGGAAGGGGAGGCCGGACCCGGCAGTTGACGTGTTGGAGCGTAGAGCCCGGACCATACAGACGACTGGGGCTTTGGGACATGCGAAGATGGCTGAGAGGTAATCGCTGGTCTGTCCGGGTATTAAGGTCCCGTGGCAGAAACGGGGGCGGAAGGGTTAAGGGCTAGGCAGGATTTGAGTCTCCAGGTACACCACGAGGAGGGGGAATCGTAGACGTAACAACTTGAAACTTTCAACTTTTCCACACGCTACAGTTTTGCGCCTGTGCAGTCCCCAGGCACCACAAGTACTGCACTTCCCTTCAGGCTGGAAGTGGAATGCCTTAGCGAGCTGTACTGTTGTCCTTTATCTCTTACCTCCTGTAGCACTTCTTTAATAGCCTCACCCCCTTTTCTGACCATGCTCCCTTGTCTAAGGGACATACGGCATTGTGTCCTACAACGTGCTCCACCTCGTCACCCCCTTTCCCGACCAGTGGTCCTCGGGGACTCCCTGTGTCCTTATAGGTCCAAGCAGCTCCTCGTATCCCCTAAGGCTTGGTCTGGTGGTCAGTTGTGACTTTGCTATTACTAATGACTTTGTTGGTCCCATGAGCCTTAGCATTAGAGGTTCCCCAGTAGCTGTGTTTTTCCCATTCTCCATACAGTTCAGTCACATAATGTGTTTTGTGTCCTGTCTCCTAGTGTTAATGGTGTTTGCAATATTGAAAGGATCTTTAGAGCTTTTGCCCTTCGTGTTGTCATGGTACATATGACCTTTCAGGGATCTCTCCCCCCCCCCACCCCCCCCCCCCCTCGTTTTATCGGACATCCCTAACACCTTATCTTTTTGGATGTCCCTGCCTACTTTATGCAAGCATTTCATACATGTAACCCTCCCTAGCCCTTGTTCATTTAGGGTTCCCGTGCACTTTTGGCCTCGCCTCCTGGCCCATCATATGTTTAAGACCCCTGCCCCGCGCCCTTTGGAATTTCCCCATTGGCTATCTTTGAGCGCCCTACCACTTTTTGCGCCTTTGGACTTTTAATACCTTTGGACTTTTGATACCTTTTGGGCTTCCACCCGACCCACTATAAAAAAAAAAAAAAAACACTGTCCACAAGGTAATAGCAACAAGCAGGTACTACAAAGCCAAAGATGCACTCTACTTTTTAGGACAGCAGTGTGCGTGAGAGCAAGTGTTATTGTTGTACAGGAGATATCAGTTGTATAAAATGTTAAAATCAAATATTTGCTTAGCTACACCGTTTTGCAGCCTCATTATGTTATGGGTGTTTGTTACAGCACCTTTCAGAATAAGTTCGTTTTTCGTCCTCTGAAGAATCAAATTCTGAATTGGCTTTGCTAGCATTAGCATTAGGATTCAAAGCTGGGCCTCCAGGTTTTATGGTGTTCGTGTATGTATGTATGGATGTGTATATATATATATCTAATTTTGGTATCTATATTTATTCTTATTTTATATGTGCTTATCCATATTTATTTTATGTTTTGTGGAAAAAAATGAAGATGCAACAGTAATGTTTCCACATTTTGTTAACCGAGAAAGAATGGGCTGTCTGACGGTTTATATTAGAAGCACTACAAAAACCAACAATAACACTGTACACTTATATGAAAAAAATCACATCATAGTACCAAAGCTTGGAGCTGTTAATGTAAAATTTGCCCCTTCTTAAAACGTCCCTGCCGTCTATCTGTCAGTCATAAATGACAGCATGGAGAGTCACTGAAAAGTTGATATATTTTTATTTTTTCATATTTAAAAAATACAGACAGATAACGTGTGTGTATAGATTATTTTTTTAAATCAGTAAAAACAGAAAACTGAGAGCCTTACCTATACCCCTCAGATAGTACAGCATATTACGTCTCTGAGCATCTATTGATCCACCGACCTGTATTTGTTTCCTCTATAGTTTGGTTATAGCATTTTTGTCCCTCCCATTTAAATCAGAGAGGTAAATGTCTTTTGAGTTTCTAAAGCAGCTATGCATTTGTGTACTTGTTTTTTCTTACGTTGGATATTTATAGAGGATTGTAGTGTTATTTAAATTAGCTATTCACCCACAAGCTGAAATCTGGCAATAAGTTAGACCTACATGAAATAGCCTCCAGAAACATCAAAATCACACGTTGCAATAAAGTTTGGGACTTGCATTGGAAAAGTTCAGGACATCATTTTTGGGCTGACTTGGTCTTAAAAACGCGTACAGGTGGTGCTTAGCACTTCAAAACATCAAAAATAAAAAGCCAATACGGAAGAGCACAGTTGCTAATCAGAGCTGTACGCAATCTAACTTGTACATGCATTTGCCATTTTTTATGTTCCTGATCAGTTTTGGTTTTATACATACATCATTGATTTTGTCTTTTTGCAATTATGTAAAAAGAAAATAACTCTATTAAGATTCTGTGGTTATGCATACTAATAACATTACAAAAGAGGTCCAACTAAAAGAACTACAGCAGAATGGGTAGGAAAAATGATTTTCCTGTTAGAGAAACCCTCACCCACCAGGGTTACCCCTTGGTGGCATGCTTCATCATTGGGATTCTTCCCGTTCAGCTACAGGCGTGCTACGACCCATGGGATACGTGGGAGCACTGATGTAGTCTCGCCGGCGTGAATCACAGGAGGGATAGGAGTGGTGGGGTCTAATACTAATATTCATTTTATCCTGTATTAAACCAAAATATCACCCAGCTTTCAGAAGCCATGTAAAACGTAACGGCACCCTTGCTGCTTCCACATTAGTTAAGAAGGTAATTATAATCAGGTTTTGCTGCAAATTGCACACACTAACCTAAGCATCAATAATTTTTGCCATATACAAAGTCAGAATTGTTGTCAGTTTGGATTGAAGAATTTTGTTTTTGGCAACTCATCACGAGTTACGCCAGCATCAAAGAAATAATTGTTGCTGATGAAAAGTTTGGGAAGGTTTCTAAAGCCAATTTCAAACAAAGTTTCACAACAAGAAAGATTATTTACAAATGGAGAACATTCAAGACATTTTCCAATCTACTCTTGAGTGGGCATTCTAAAAAAAAAAAAACACTTAAGATGGGACCGTATGATGTTCCTTTAGATTGTTAAGACCCCAAAACCTACATCCGGGTATCAACAGACTTTTGGTGAGATGGTAAACGTTAGAGTTTATGTTACTAACATTATGAAAAGACTGAATAAGTACAGCTTTCATGCGAGGGTACATGGGAGAAAACAACTTCTCTCCAAAATAACATTGCTGCCTGACTTAAATTTGCCAAACAGCACCTGTTTAGACCACAAACCAACTGTTTGGTGGAATGACAATTTGAGCCCATTTTGCAGCTGCAAGACTTGGACTTCTCAGAATTATTTAGTCCATCACGAATTCCTCTAAAACAGCACATTCTATATAAAATCATTATCTCATCAGACCAGCATCTGCCCCTAGCTGAAAATGGATCGTGCATTAGGACAGTTATCCAAGCACAGCAGTAAATAGGTAACAGGATGACATAGTCAGGATTTTGGATTGGCCACGTAAAAATTGCATTTTCAACCCAATTGAGGTGTTTTGGGAAATCATAAAGAGACCTGTTCATAAAAGAAATCCCTCAAACATCACCAATTGTAAGCAGGAGTGGGCTAGGATTCCTCCCAGCCAACGGGACTAGTGAATCCTTAGAGGAAACATTTACTTGGTTTCAAAGTAAAATGTATGCGTGGTATTTGCACTTGATATTATGTTTATCTACTGTTAGGAATTAGTAAAGCTAGAAGCTCACCTTTGTCTTGAGCCCCAATCAAATATGGGTGGTAGGGTTTTACTTATTTACTAGATATAGTAAATGTAGACATCATGGGTGAGGTACTTACTGGGTCTGTTAATTGACTCCTATTCAGAGTTCAAACATGGACATAGGGCATAATGTAGTACTTATGCAAAAACAACAAGTGATGGACGGAATGCTGAACATTGTCAAACACTCACCCCCAGTCATAGATCTGGGTTTAATCCATCGTTCTTTTGCTCACCATGCCACCCCAGTTTGGACCCAGCCATATGCAAATCAGTCTTGACCCTGTTCCTCATGGGAACAGTCCAGACCGAACTGCCAAGCCAGGTCCTCACTGGACCGGAAACAAGCATCCTGGGACCGGTTTCGGGGTTTCACCCCTCATCAGCCAGGCTAGCTTGAATCCAGTGGCATGGGAAGCACGGGACCCACGTCTGGGCATACCCTTCCCACTTAGGGCGACAAAGCAAAAACAACAAGTGATGGACGGAATGCTGAACATTGTCAAACACTCACCCCCAGTCATAGATCTGGGTTTAATCCATCGTTCTTTTGCTCACCATGCCACCCCAGTTTGGACCCAGCCATATGCAAATCAGTCTTGACCCTGTTCCTCATGGGAACAGTCCAGACCGAACTGCCAAGCCAGGTCCTCACTGGACCGGAAACAAGCATCCTGGGACCGGTTTCGGGGTTTCACCCCTCATCAGCCAGGCTAGCTTGAATCCAGTGGCATGGGAAGCACGGGACCCACGTCTGGGCATACCCTTCCCACTTAGGGCGACAAAGCAAAAACAACAAGTGATGGACGGAATGCTGAACATTGTCAAACACTCACCCCCAGTCATAGATCTGGGTTTAATCCATCGTTCTTTTGCTCACCATGCCACCCCAGTTTGGACCCAGCCATATGCAAATCAGTCTTGACCCTGTTCCTCATGGGAACAGTCCAGACCGAACTGCCAAGCCAGGTCCTCACTGGACCGGAAACAAGCATCCTGGGACCGGTTTCGGGGTTTCACCCCTCATCAGCCAGGCTAGCTTGAATCCAGTGGCATGGGAAGCACGGGACCCACGTCTGGGCATACCCTTCCCACTTAGGGCGACAAAGCAAAAACAACAAGTGATGGACGGAATGCTGAACATTGTCAAACACTCACCCCCAGTCATAGATCTGGGTTTAATCCATCGTTCTTTTGCTCACCATGCCACCCCAGTTTGGACCCAGCCATATGCAAATCAGTCTTGACCCTGTTCCTCATGGGAACAGTCCAGACCGAACTGCCAAGCCAGGTCCTCACTGGACCGGAAACAAGCATCCTGGGACCGGTTTCGGGGTTTCACCCCTCATCAGCCAGGCTAGCTTGAATCCAGTGGCATGGGAAGCACGGGACCCACGTCTGGGCATACCCTTCCCACTTAGGGCGACAAAGCAAAAACAACAAGTGATGGACGGAATGCTGAACATTGTCAAACACTCACCCCCAGTCATAGATCTGGGTTTAATCCATCGTTCTTTTGCTCACCATGCCACCCCAGTTTGGACCCAGCCATATGCAAATCAGTCTTGACCCTGTTCCTCATGGGAACAGTCCAGACCGAACTGCCAAGCCAGGTCCTCACTGGACCGGAAACAAGCATCTTGGGACCGGTTTCGGGGTTTCACCCCTCATCAGCCAGGCTAGCTTGAATCCAGTGGCATGGGACCCACGTCTGGGCATACCCTTCCCACTTAGGGCGACAAAGCAAAAACAAGTGATGGACGGAATGCTGAACATTGTCAAACACTCACCCCCAGTCATAGATCTGGGTTTAATCCATCGTTCTTTTGCTCACCATGCCACCCCAGTTTGGACCCAGCCATATGCAAATCAGTCTTGACCCTGTTCCTCATGGGAACAGTCCAGACCGAACTGCCAAGCCAGGTCCTCACTGGACCGGAAACAAGCATCCTGGGACCGGTTTCGGGGTTTCACCCCTCATCAGCCAGGCTAGCTTGAATCCAGTGGCATGGGAAGCACGGGACCCACGTCTGGGCATACCCTTCCCACTTAGGGCGACAAAGCAAAAACAACAAGTGATGGACGGAATGCTGAACATTGTCAAACACTCACCCCCAGTCATAGATCTGGGTTTAATCCATCGTTCTTTTGCTCACCATGCCACCCCAGTTTGGACCCAGCCATATGCAAATCAGTCTTGACCCTGTTCCTCATGGGAACAGTCCAGACCGAACTGCCAAGCCAGGTCCTCACTGGACCGGAAACAAGCATCCTGGGACCGGTTTCGGGGTTTCACCCCTCATCAGCCAGGCTAGCTTGAATCCAGTGGCATGGGAAGCACGGGACCCACGTCTGGGCATACCCTTCCCACTTAGGGCGACAAAGCAAAAACAACAAGTGATGGACGGAATGATGAACATTGTCAAACACTCATGACACTGGATTTCAGGACCAGGTAATTACCAAATATTGTTTGTTGCAGTTTTGAACTGCGATATGTTTGACCCGCTGAAATTGACCTGGGAAAATGGCAGTGATGCAAAGTTTATCACACCTGATAATTACTGTTTGTGGTAAATTCCACATTACTTGGAATTCCAATCTGTGCAAACAGTGGTTCGTGAAAAGGTTAACATTTTAAAGTCTTCTTGTAATCAGGGCCTAAGATTGAAAAACTAAAGATTCTTTAGATCATGGATACTCAAAGTACACCCCTGATGCAGCCCCTCTGACCTTTACATGTGGCCCCTGGAGCAACAGGAGCACTGGGTAGCTGTTTGCTCCGCACTAACAATAAAAATATTAAATAGACACACAATCATTTATTTCAAACTTATTTGGTATTAAAGAAAGGAAGTAACTAGGGACTCCTGCACTTAAACTTTAGAACGCCTTCATTTTTAAAGACATCTTTCAGCACAAGTGTAAAACTAAGACAGTCTCTTCAAAATTAAAAAAGTGTATTTAGTTAACATGCAGAACCTTTTCGCCTTAATACAATCTATTTTATCAGTGCATTGAGATGTAATCATTTAAAAGTGATAGTTTTCAAACATAAATCTGCAAACATTAATTCTTTCCCTAACCCTGAGAATATCACCAATAGTAATTTAAAGAGGCAAGTGCACATTATGGGTGGCCGGGGTTCCTATCATACATGAACAACATTATAGTTTATTAAATGAAACATAGGCTTCTCTGTTTTGTGCAGCGCACATCATGAATCATGTATTTCGAGGTCATCTTAAATGTGATAATGCAGAAAAAGGAGGGAAAGTGAGACTAAACAATTGTCTAAGATTACACAATTTGGAAAAGTGGGTAAGCCGGGATTAATTCCATGTTTTCTGGTTTCCCATTGTTTATTTCAGCCACTAGATGTATATAATTTGCTTCTCCTACACCTACCTTTCCACCAATACCCTCAGCCACCCAACCTGACCTCCACTGCCCTGGCATCAATGCGGCCCCCAGGCACGTCACAGACTAAACTTCTTGGCCCCTGGGAAAATGTTTGCGAGTACCCATGCTTTAGATGATGCTCTTTTTGTACAATAGGCAAGGGTGCCTTTTCTCAGACACCAACATTAATCGAAAATAATAAGCTGCTGTCAGGCAGACAGAATGAATTCAGGCCAGGAAAAAGCATGGAGTCAGCACTAATCACAACATGGGATACCATTAGTAACATTGTTGACAACACTGGGGTTGCTGCTCTATTACTGCCCAACTTGTTGTCAGCATTTGACAAAATCACCCAAGGCTATACAACTTCAGGATACAGTCCTCAAGTGAATAAAATCCTTTTGCAAGGGTGGGCCCCAAATTGTCTCACTGCCACCATTCAATTCTGCCCCACAAATCTGTTCAGTATGTGCTCCTCAAGTCTACTGTTGCATTCCTACCCATCTGCATATATTTCGCTTCTCTTTTTTTTAATTTTGTTAATTTTCAACCTCACTTGCTGTGAGTACTCTAATGACACTCGGATCATTCAAAACATCCAAAATGACTTACAGGTCAATACTTCAAAACTCTGTGAATGCATGTATTAGCTTTGGAATAAGGGATGCTTGAGAATAATCTCAAAGTTTACCCTTCATAGACAGAAGCCCTTACCTACAGATTATGGTAAAACGATAATCCTATATCCTCTTGGCTGAGGAAATGGGATTGGCACTTACTATTCCGACTGAAGTAGAAAACCTTATTAGCATGAACTTCAATATTGTCTTTACAATTTCAAATCAGAAAATGAACACGGGACTCTTTTCTGCACAGTGACCATCCGATGAGGCATTTACCTTTATTTAAGGTTCTCAAACCGGATATGGGCATTCATGGTGCTTGTTAGAACGATTCTGAGTTATGCAACCTCACCCTATATTGGACACACCAGAAAATCTACAAAGAATACAGAACACGGTTGCTAGATGAGTCTTCACATACACAGAACTTTAGTATCCTTCCCTTCAAACCACTACACTACCTACCTTTTCAGAAGACAATCCTTCAGAGTACTCTGCACTGCACACCAGGCTCGCTACGGTTTGCAATCTAGCTTTGTTTAGACCAAGGATCGCCACCCTTTTCTATTCTAAGAGCTACTTCTGTTCAATAAAAATCATGGCCAGGTACTAACACAAATTACCAGCGTTACAATAGTGACCGCTTCAGACAAGATTTCTTTAGTGGCCATTGCCTGCAGGATTACTAGCAATGACCACCTAGCAGGCAAGGTCAGCAGCAATAATTGAAAAAAATGTATGAATTTCAATTTCGAATGTTTCTGCATGTCAAAGCAGTGATGTACGCATGGGCCCCGGCACCTGAGAAATAACATCAGTAAAAAGACGCCTAACATAGCATGAATTACCATTTAAAAAAGCAGCCTACAATATATTTTATCTGCAAATATCAGCTCTGAAAATACACAAATTTCCCGTTAAATGCATAGTTTTCAACTTCAACTTTGGGAACATACTTAACACAATCAAACAAAATCTTTTTCTTTATTATTTTGGGCAGCACATAGGGTAGCTACTGGGAGAACTCTGATCTAGACTGAAGTACCTCTAAGAAACCAGTTCTGACTGGTTTGTGTGGACTTCATAGAAACTTTTCACCTTATTACATTGTTTATTGCCACACACGTAACATGGACTCTCACGATGCTGTTTGGAACAACTTCTCCGGGCATCACACATGACACGAATACTCCAAAATAATAGATGACACCACTACCAACACTCTTCTGACATCTAGGCAACTTCTAATCACAACCATTGACTTGACATCTAGGCAACTTCTAATCACAACCATTGACCTGATCCGCATAGGGCTTACGATCTCGACAAGAGGTAGGAAGGTGCTATAAAATGCTGCAATACAATACTATTCATTATATTTTGGTAGACTGCACTTGGTATTAAAATGCATATTTTTGTGCTCTTCAGTTTTTAAAAAAACACTCGTGAACTGTGTAACCAACCATAGAGACCTCTCAGTCTCATAAGAGCTCATGACGGGAGAGCAGCTGGCAGTGAGCCTTGTTAATTTGACTGTCTTTGTGTTTACTGCTTGCTGTAACACGTTTTTGGTCATGTATTGCATACCGAGGCTGAATTAGAAATTGAAAAGCCTTTTCTTGAACAGGTTTTTCTTGTTCTGTAAGTTAAATGTATTTGTAAACAGAACTCTCAGTTTTCCACATTTTTTTCTGTGGCAAAACTCCATAGTAAATGTGTGACTGTCGGTGCTCCTTTCTAGACTATGTTTGGAAAACATACATTTGTAGTGTTATTTCTCAGTCCCTGGAGATGGGTTTAAAGCTGCACACCACATGCTTAATAGTGGACAACACAATTACACACACATATCCAGTAGTGTTCAACCAAAATGCTCATTGCAGGGCCACCAGTGTGCTGCAAAGCTACACATTGAGGACGAGTGTACTAGAAAGCAGGATATTACCGCCCATGCGTGGGCTATGAAGCAGAACTTCACAGACCCAGGAGTAGGGTACAGATGTACACATCCTGGGCTATGGGGTCTGGTGTAAAGTTGTACAGCAAATTCCCAAAGTGTTGTACAAAGCAGCACATTGTATACCCAAGAGTGTGGTCCGAAGTCTCATATTCCTTCTGTGAGTGTGGCATTAAGTGGAACAGTGAAGGTATGGAGTTTGGTACAACGCTGCTCATTGCAGGCATGGCTTGTAGTAGAAGTAGATTTAGGGCCATACGTCCTCTGCCCTGGCTGACAGCTGCTCACTCTGTACTCAATACACTGTCAGTGACACTGACATTTGCTGTGGGCCCTTGGCAGTGCTGTTGGGACAATGGTTGCAGTAAGAATCCCTTAACAGTGCCTGTGTGACCCCGTTGCAGCCGCCAGGACCTTTCTGGTGAGGCTTCACTAAAGCAATGAGCATGCCATGGACATGGCCTATCATGTTCTTGGTAAGGAAAATACTTTTTTTTCTCTTTTAGATCATGCAACTCTTGACATAACAAATTCTGCATGAACATATTGAAATTAAACAGTACAACTATCAGACTGTTTTTTTTAACAGCATTTTAAAGCATCTTGCTTTATTAAATACATTTCCAGTATGAACATTGGGCCTGGTACTAACGTTATTTCATGCATGCATGCTTACATTGGAAAGCCATCTCACTATCAACCAATATCAACCTCATATGGAGCAGTATAAACTAATTACTGTGTAGGAAGTGTACACACAAGTCAAATGGTGTGCAATCCCGAACAATAGAAAAAGAACAGTTGATGGACGGAATGCTGAACAATGTGGAGAAGTGTGGCACAATGGTTAGAGTGGCAGACCCTGATGCAGAGATCTGGCCCGGGACCGGGGTTCAATTCCCACCTCAGCGGGTCTTGGGCTCAATTCCCTTGGACCAGATAATTCTCGCCTCAGTGCCTAATCTAATTAATGGGTCCCACTCTGTAACTCTGGGCAATAGCTTGCTTAATCTCCACAACGGCCCTCACAGTGATTGGATGCCTGGCTACACCCTGGGGCTGTCCAGGAGTGGGTGCCTCACAGGGAAAAGCCAGGAGGGGTTCCACAGCGGTATGCGTACAGCGCCTTGAGACCCCAACGGGTGAGTAGTGTGCTATACAAGTGCGAAGTTTACAATGTCAAACATTCACTCCCAGTCAGAGATCTTGGCCTACATCCATTGTTTTATTTTTGCTTACCGCACCATTCCAGTTTGGACACAGCCATATGCAAATCATTCTTGTCCTTGCTCCTCATGGGAACAGTCTAGCCCGAACTGCTTGGCCAGTGGAACGGAAACAGGCACACTGGGACCAGTTTTGGGGTGTCACTCATCAGCCAGGCTAGCTTGAATCCAGTGGGCTGACGAACACAGGACCCACATTTGAGCATACCCGTTCCACTTAAAGTGACAAATGCAAAAAGAACAGATGACGAATGGAATGCTGAACAATGTCTAACTTTCATCCCCAGTCAGAGATCAGGGCCTAAATCCATTGTTTTTTTGTTCACCATGCCTTTCCACTTTGGACCTAGACATATGCAAATCAGTCTTGACCCTGCTCTCCATGGGAACAGTGCAGCCCGAACTGCTAGTCCAGGTCCCCCCTGGACTGGAAACAAGCATCCTGCGACCGGTTTCTGGGTATCACCCCTCATCAGCCAGGCTAGCTTGAATCCAGTGGACTAGGATGTGGACCTGAGCAATTGCCAGTGTCTGAGATTCATTCAAGCTTTCCATCCATCGCATTTTTGTTTTTGCATTTGCAGTATTATGTGCGCCATGTATGCCCAGATGTGGTTTCTGGGCTCACTGTGCCACTGGAACTATGCAGTACCTGGTTGAAGAGCCTTAACTAAGGTGAAACCAGTCTAGGTTGCTTGTGTTCTGGATCAGAGAGGACCTGGCCTGGCAGTTGTGGCTGGACTGTTCTCATGAGGAGCAGGGTCAAAACTGATGTGCATATGGCTGGATTCAAACTGAGGTGGCATGGTGGGCAGAAAAAAGATGGAATGGGATATGGCCTAAGCAATTGCCAGTGGCTGACATTCATTCAAGCGTTACATCCACCACCTTTCTGTTGTGACAACCCGAACAGGCTCAGTTCATTCTGTCACGAATGTGCACATCTGAGGGTACTTCAGTAGCTCCATGTTATGCAAACAGATGCTTGTTACAGTGGATTGTGCAGTTATTTAGTGCGATGGATCATGGGTGCAGTTCTTTGTCTAGTGTGCTGCTTAGGCATGCATACACAACTTTAGTGCTGTGGATCCAAGCCAGGTGCAAATAACAAGTACACCGGATCGGACACAAGTCTGGAGCAAGGGGTTTGACGGCGTGCTGATACATGTCAAGTGCAGTATACAGAAGGCACGGCCATGCAACCCTAGAGTTCAGTGGTATCTCAACAGTTACATAGAAGTTAAGAGCCATGGACCTGTGACACAAGTCTAGTGATGCGGATCCAGGACATGCTTCTAAGAGTTTGTTGGTTCAGTTCTTACAGGGAAACCCCCTCACTTTTAGCCTCAAGGCTTTCAATTATAAAAAAGTTCATAATACTGTCACATTCTGTAAGCAGTGTCAGGTGTCTACCAGCCGGCATCCCTCCATGATGTTCATCATTGTTTAGCCCTGTTTGGGATTTGTCAGTGTGATGTAGATGGGTTTAGAGGGTAGGTGAAGCTTGAGTGTTATGTGCTGTGTTGCAAATAGGACGCAACAGCACAACAAAAAATAATTATAAGTACACAATATGTTTCTTTTACTAACAAAAGTGATGCACAGAGGCAATGGTAAATTTCTTCAACACATGGCACGTTGAAAATGTACAACCTCCAAGTCATGACTAGAGGCAAAGCAGCTGTGTTTGTAGTGGCCCTTGGGATTCTTGATGGAGAAGTTAATTTCTCCTTTTAGAGGAGCCGAAGGGCAATGATTATTAAATCACTTGACAGTCTTTTGTGGAAGCCCTTTACACCCCTTTCCTCTTGGGTAGATGGGGGGCGTCTCCCATTAGATTCGGTGGTGAGTATTTGCATGTTGAAATTCATGCCCTGCATTACAGGAAGTCCTGTACGCTGAAAGGGATTCCTGGATGTTAACTTGTTAACATTTGTATTATTGTTGATAGACTTACCTAATGGTTTCTTTAGGAATCCCCAGATGGACCCTAACAAGGTAATACATTAAGTACATTAAATTAAACAGCAAAGCCTAAATTAATATAAAATGTTTTTCAAAGTCTAGATCTGTTAAGTAGTAACTCCTCCTAGCTTCACCACTTGTGACTTTTGTTTGTGATGCTGCTATTTCTGGACCAGTGCCCCATATCGCTCATGCTTGCAAATGGGGTTTGCCTATTGCTTCCTCAAGGGAGGCCTCAGCCTTCACTTGTACTTGTGCGCCTCATATCCCATTATAGTGGGGCTAAAACTTCTGGAGCTCTCAAGATTATCTTGCTTCCACTGGAGAACAAGAGGGTAAGTCATGCATCAAGAGCAAATGGTGCTCAAAGAGAGCTTTAACTTTGATCTGTGAGCTCCCAAACTGCTCACCTTCATGTTTGACTCCGAAAATGTTAGTTTCCTGTGGGTGTATGTTTACTGGTGTTGACATTTAGGATTAGATGTTACGTAGGAAGAGCAGCAGCAGGGCTGCTTCCATTCACTGAAGCCAGAACTTTATCTGCACAGATCTCCTCTGATTACATGTGGTGTGCTCGTGTGTTGTACTCTTAATTAGGCATGTTGGGTTAGGTGTGTCGATGTTGTTAGAAAGGAAGTAGAGAATACAGTAAGCACAGAGCTTGGTGTGCAGCGTGGAACAATACTTCATTACGGATAGCATGAGCAGAGTGAGTTATGTAGCCGTGCAACATTGAACATGAGTCAGTAATTAAAGAACATGGCTGGCAGGTACATACGAATGGGATGGAGTAACCTTGGTCAGAAGTACAACATGTGGCGAAAGTACTCAAACCTGTTACACAGAAGAGGGTTCTTACGGCTATCGTGTCCTTTTTCCTCACAGGGACCAATGAGTATGCCTAGGCAGCCTCGAGAGCCAGGCAAAATTTTGGGTGTTTACAGACTGAGGTAACCAGCAGAAAAAAACGCATTTTGCCAAAATTCTTTGTTATGCATCATTGTCAGTATTGTATCCAGTTATGAAGACTGTATCTGAAGTAATTTTATGTGTCTGAGGTTTACATCAGAAGTATTGAGTTAATTTCTGTAGGCAATAAAATGATGAAACTAGAAAAAGGGCATTTCAGAAATGAGCTCCAAAGACAGACGCGAATGGGCGTCCTCAGAAATTGGATTTTAAACCTGCAAGACCCTAAATGTGCTCAGTGTGGATTGTGATGAGTGATAAAATGATGGTCCTTACATATCTTAAGAGTAAGTACTGTCAAGGGTGTGATCAGATTGGGTATCTAGAGCTCAAGAGCGAGTAATCCCTTAACTATTGTTTTCACAGAAACGGTGATAAATACATGGGCTGCTTCAAATCACTAAGATAATTAAAGCCGTTTTGAGCTTGACTTAGGTTAGGACTCTGGAGACCAGGTGAAGCAGCTTTTTCCAAAAAGTAGTTCAGGACTACTTGCAGCTGTCCAACTACCTGGAAGTAAGTAGCTCCACATTGTGCAGCCCAGTCTTCTAAATTAGCAACTTTTGTTTGGTTTAATTAATACAATTATCTCAAAATTGAAAATTCCAGATGAAAGTGTGGGTATTTTCAGAATTCATAGGCCGCTGTTTTGAGACAAATGTTTTTCCAAAATGTTTTTAAAACTGATGTTTGAGTGATAAATCATGCAATATCACTCATATTATGACCTTGGTGCCAGAGACATTGTAGCTATTGATGCCATGTATTACACTTGAAGGGGCATTCCAAACTGAAAAGGCCTTTTTCTTATTACTGTTGGCAGCCTGCCTGATCCACTGAGGGGATCACTGCTGGTATTCGTGCATAGGGAGGGAGGACACTAATATAATATTGTCTGAGATGGTCACTTTCACAACACTAATAATCTTAGTTGCCCGGGATGATTTCCATTAAACATGAGTAGCTCTAATTACAGAAAATGTTTTAGACCCCTGACGTAGAGCTAGTCAGACAGATTGACAGTTCATATGGTACATAGGGAAATCCCATGGAGGTTTAAAGTTGCTGCTTTCAGGAGTGTATGGGCTGAGAGATACTCAGGCCATCTTGCTCTGAACTCAACCTGGAGTTAGCAGCACAGATTTCTTGTGGACACATGCTTAATTTTCTGCTGCAGGGAAAAGATGCTGCTGGGTATTATGCCAAATGCTGGAATATTCTGTTCTGTAAAACCTGTTGCCTTTTAAACCTACGTATTTATAAAACTGAATTGTTAACCCCCATTTTTCAAAAAATAATTTATTTAGGCGAACATGATATCTGGCATGGTCGCTGCCCTAGCCTGTTTGGAGTAAAATGGTTCTGGTATCTAAATAATGTCTAGGGACCCTTTTAGGTTTGGGCTCGGGAGTTAAAGGCCAAGAACTGACCAATTAGAAAAGATTGGTTGTCATATTTGCCATCAATATTTTGCTGCATCTGTTGAATAAAGGGCTGATTGTGGTGCTCCAAAGTGATAGGGTATAAAGTCAGTTTTAATTGAGCACACAAGCGCTTTGACCTGTTGTAAGTGTTGTGGGCTTTTAATCATGCCCATCACTTTCACTTGTTCATGGGCTTGCCTTTCAAAAATCACTTAATGTAATTGATAAATGCTTTACGTTTGTCCTGCCTTGAAGCTTTATTTGTCACGCCATGCAGACTGTCCCTGTTACATGGATTATTGCACGATCGCTGATATACTTCAGTGTAGGCAAACTACTTTTTTTTTCTTTTGTCTCTCTCTTTCGTGCTGCATGGCGGCCATGGCGCTCACAGCGCGACCAGGCAAATAGTGTGAACTCGATTCATGCTGTTGAAGCACTGGTCACATTGTTCACAGTTACCTAATAAGAGTAATTTCTTGTGGCTTTCCCGTTAAAACACTTGAAATTGGTAAATGCTTTATGGTATAACAGAAATCGTCAAAGCAAAAATGTCTCGGGAAAACTTGACTCATAACGCTTTTCAGGGCATTACTTTTAGAAAATATTATTGCCCATGACTCAGCAAGCTGTGGCCATAGGACAATGGGACCACCACCAAAATGTTCAGCATGACCTGCTCTTTCTGTCTACATCATCTGTGGGTCCTCACACTAGGTTAGTGGGGATCCCAAAATAATAACCCCTTCCACCATTCATTGTCTTTTTAAGCTCTCTCATGGCTTGAACTTTTGTTTTACAGCTAGGAGTAGTTTGTGTTTTAAGGGCCTTGTTTGGCCTTGTTTGTAATATTGTTGTTATAGACCTGTTAACCCCAAAAATTTGTAATGCACTACATCCTCTAGGTGCTAAATACATGCTTACACTACATTTTAATGTCATTTTCTTTTTGTGTGGGAATGCCATCTGGGGGTTAACTATATAGTTAAATTACATTGTTTCTTACAAATGCTTTTTTCTTTGTGGTGTCCTCTAGGGGCTGTTCTAAGCATTACAGTCATATCAACATACTAAAATATTTGTGGCACATGGAAACCTACCCTCTAATGCTTTTCAGGACATTACTTTTACAAAACATTTGTGCTCATAACTCAGCCCATGTTGGTCCTGGGACAATGGGACCACCACCAAAATGTTCAGCATGACCTGCTCTTTCATGTCTGGGTCCCAACGCTATTGCCCTCATTACGACCCTGGCGGTCAACTGTAATTTGGGGAAAGGTACTGCCAACAGGCTGGCGGTACCTTTTACCACTCCGGCTACCAGGGTGGTAACGGCCACTGGGCTGGGGACTTTGGTCTCCAGCCAGGCGGCCGTCACAATCCCACCCTCGAGATTAAGACCCCGCCTACCGCCATGGTTTTCGTGGCAAGTCTACCGCCACGAAAACCATGACGGTAGGCACTATCAGTGCCAAGGAATTCCTTCCCTGGCACTGATAGGGGTCTCACCCGCCCCCTCCCCAGAGTCCTCCCTCAACCTCCCCCTCCCTCTCCTGCCCCCCTGCACATTTACACACCCACATGTGCACACATACACAATCATACACACACACATACCCACATCCACCCACCCACGCACGCACTCACACACACTGCAACACACACCAACATACATTGCCGCGCACACGCATTCACAACACACAACACACATGTACACCCACATTCATTCACGCACACATGCAACGCCGCTCACACCCACATGCACGCATACAAAAACAGACACCCCCACACACGCAAACACCACCCCCCACTCTCCTCTCCTGTCGGAGGACTCGACTTACCTGCTTGCAGGGGGTCCTCCGGTAGGAGACGGGACGTGACGCTGCTGTCAGCAGCATCACCTTACTGCCGTCAGCTGGCATGACCGTTAACGGTATTCCTCCAGCCTTCTGGTGGAATTCCGTTGAGGGTCATAATGCGGGTGGGTGCCTGGTAGCCACGGCGACGGTATGTTGGCGGCCTTCGCCGTGGCGGTAGGGGGCATTTGCCGCCAATGTCATATTGAGGGCCTATGTTAGTGGGGACTCTAAAATAATACCCCCTACCACGATAATCAATCAATCAAATACATTTCTTAAGCGCACTACTCACCCAATAGGGTCTCAAGGCACTGGGGAGAGGGGGTGGTTACTGCTCGAAAAGCCATGTTTTGAGGTGCTTTCTGAAGGTTAGGAGGTCTATGGTCTTGCTTAGGTTGGTGGGGAGGGAGTTCCAGGTTTTGGAGGCGAGGTGGGAGAAGGATCTGCAGCCGGAGGTGGTTAGTTGGATGTGGGGGCTGTAGTGATGGCGAGGTTGGCGGACCTGAGCTGTCGAGTTGGTATTTGGAAGTTGATTTGTTCGTTGAGGTAGGCCGGTCCAGTGTCATGGAGGGCTTTGTGAGCGTGGACAAGGATTTTGAAAATTATCCTTTTGATGATTGTAGGAGGCTGGCCTGGCTTGTAGTGGGTACCAAGGGGTACTTACACCTTGCACCAGGTCCAGGTATCCCTTATTAGTGTAGAGGGGTGTCTAGCAGCTTAGGCTGATAGAAAAGGTAGCTTAGCAGAGCAGCTTAGGCTGAACTAGGAGACGAGTGAAGCTCCTACAGTACCACTAGTGTCATATGCACAATATCATAAGAAAACACAATACACAGATATACTAAAAATAAAGGTACTTTATTTTTATGACAATATGCCAAAGTATCTCAGTGAGTACCCTCAGTATGAGGATAGCAAATATACACAAGATATATGTACACAATACCAAAATATGCAGTAATAGCAATAGAAAACAGTGCAAACAATGTATAGTCACAATAGAATGCAATGGGGGCACATAGGGATAGGGGCAACACAAACCATATACTCTAGAAGTGGAATGTGAACCACGAATGGACCCCAAACCTATGTGACCTTGTAGAGGGTCGCTGGGACTGTAAGAAAACAGTGAGGGTTAGAAAAATAGCCCACCCCAAGACCCTGAAAAGTGGGTGCAAAGTGCACCTTAGTTTCCCAAAGAGCACAGAAGTCGTGATAGGGGAATTCTCAAGGAAGACCGACACCAGCAATGCAACAACGATGGATTTCCTGACGAGAGTACCTGTGGAACAAGGGGACCAAGTCCAAGAGTCACGATCAAGTCGGGAGTGGGCAGATGCCCAGGAAATGCCAGCTGTGGGTGCAAAGAAGCTGCCACCGGGTGGTAGAAGCTGTGGATTCTGCAAGAACGACAAGGGCTAGAAACTTCCCCTTTGGAGGATGGATGTCCCACGTCGTGAAGAGTCGTGCAGAGGTGTTTCCGTGCAGAAAGACCGCAAACAAGCCTTGCTAGCTGCAAGGGTCGCGGTTAGGGTTTTTGGATGCTGCTGTGGCCCAGGAGGGACCAGGATGTCGCCAATTGCGTGAGGAGACAAGAGGGGGCGCCCAGCAAGACAAGGAGCCCTCTCAGAAGCAAGCAGCACCCCCAGAAGTGCCGGAACAGGCACTACGAAGTGGAGTGAACTGGAGCTCACCTGAAGTCACAAAAGAGGGTCCCACGACGCCGGAGGACAACTCAGGAGGTCGTGCACTGCAGGTTAGAGTGCCGGGGACCCAGGCTTGGCTGTGCATCAAGGAAATCCTGGAAGAGTGCACAGGAGCCGGAGTAGCTGCAAAACACGCGGTTCCCAGCAATGCAGTCTAGCGTGGGGAGGCAAGGACTTACCTCCACCAAACTTGGACTGAAGAGTCACTGGACTGTTGGAGTCACTTGGACAGAGTTGCTGAGTTCAAGGGACCTCACTCGTCGTGCTGAGAGGAGACCTAGAGGACCGGTGATGCAGTTCTTTGGTGCCTGCGGTTGCTTCGACCCACAGGAGATTTCTTCGGAGCTTCTAGTGCAGAGAGGAGGCAGACTACCCCCACAGCATGCACCACCAGGAAAACAGTCGAGAAGGCGGCAGGATCAGCGTTACAAGGTCGCTGTAGTCATCTTTGCTACTTTGTTGCAGTTTTGCAGGCTTCCAGCACGGTCAGCAGTCGATTCCTTGGCAGAAGGTGAAGAGAGAGATGCAGAGGAACTCTGGTGAGCTCTTGCATTCGTTATCTAAAGAATTCCCCAAAGCAGAGACCCTAAATAGCCAGAAAAGGAGGTTTGGCTACTTAGGAGAGAGGATAGGCTAGAAACACCTGAAGGAGCCTACCAGAAGGAGTCTCTGACGTCACCTGCTGGCACTGGCCACCCAGAGCAGTCCGGTGTGCCAGCAGCACCTCTGTTTCCAAGATGGCAGAGGTCTGGAGCACACTGGAGGAGCTCTGGGCACCTCCCAGGGGAGGTGCAGGTCAGGGGAGTGGTCACTCCCCTTTCCTTTGTCCAGTTTCGCGCCAGAGCAGGGCTGGGGGATCCCTGAACCGGTGTAGACTGGCTTATGCAGAGATGGGCACCATCTGTGCCCATCAAAGCATTTCCAGAGGCTGGGGGAGGCTACTCCTCCCTAGCCCTGACACCTTTTTCCAAAGGGAGAGGGTGTAACACCCTCTCTCTGAGGAAGTCCTTTGTTCTGCCTTCCTGGGCCAAGCCTGGCTGGACCCCAGGAGGGCAGAAACCTGTCTGAGGGGTTGTCAGCAGCAGCAGCTGCAGTGAAACCCCGGGAAAGGTAGTTTGGCAGTACCCGGGTCTGAGCTAGAGACTCGGGGGATCATGGAATTGTCTCCCCAATGCCAGAATGGCATTGGGGTGACAATTCCATGATCTTAGACATGTTACATGGCCATGTTCGGAGTTACCATTGTGACGCTATACATATGTCGTGACATATGTATAGTGTACGTGTGCAATGGTGTCCCCGCACTCACAAAGTCCGGGGAATTTGCCCTGGACAATGTGAGAGCACCTTGGCTAGTGCCAGGGTGCCCACACACTAAGTAACTTAGCACCCAACCTTTACCAGGTAAAGGTTAGACATATAGGTGACTTATAAGTTACTTAAGTGCAGTGGTAAATGGCTGTGAAATAATGTGGACGTTATTTCACTCAGGCTGCAAGGGCAGGCCTGTGTAAGAATTGTCAGAGCTCCCTATGGGTGACAAAAGAAATGCTGCAGCCCATAGGGATCTCGTGGAACCGCAATGCCCTGGGTACCCCAGTACCATATACTAGGGAATTATAAGGGTGTTCCAGTATGCCAATGTAAATTGGTGAAATTGGTCACTAGCCTGTTAGTGACAATTTGGAAAGAAAATGAGAGCGCATAACCACTGAGGTTCTGGATAGCAGAGCCTCAGTGAGACAGTTAGTCATAACACAGGTAACACATACAGGGCACACTTATGAGCACTGGGGCCCTGGCTGGCAGGGTTCCAGTGACACATACAACTAAAACAACATATATACAGTGAAATATGGGGGTAACATGCCTGGCAAGATGGTACTTTCCTACAATGATGGGCAGTCAGTGTAGGGATCTGAGGTGGGTGGAGATGTGTTCGTGGCAAGGGAGGTTGAGGATGAGACGTGCGGCTGCGTTTTGGATTCGCTGGAGTTTTCTCTGAAGCTTGGCTGTGGTCCAATTATCATTATCTTTTAAGCTCTCATTGTTGGAACTTTACTTTTACAACTGAGAGAAATTATGTTTTATGAGCCTTGTTTGTAATATCATTGCAATAGACCTGTTAGCCTTGTAAATCTATAATGCACTAAGCCCTACAGGGACTAAATATATGGTTACGCTGCATTACTTTCACCTGTTTTTTTCATGGGGTTATACCTTTTTAGGGGCCAACAATATGGTTACATGTGCCTGAATTTTACACACCTTTCCGATGTTACAGGACCTTCTCTCAAAAAAAGAAATCTGAAAACATAGCTGGGGTGCACAGCCTGTGTGCAGGTTTGTTTATTGTTAGGCATAACTTCTTGTTTCTTGTTTCACGGACATTGGGTGATAAGGTTATTTTGCACAATTATGACAACAGAGATGTGCTCGGTTTATGTGTCAGATAGCAATACAAATCTGAGGTTACTCGATGAGCACACGTGCCAACAAAGGAGCCCAATCGGAGTAGAAAACACTTTACAGCAAGAGAGGTGCGAACTGTGCGAGCCTGCGGAGTCGTGTACTTCACAAGTCTGTTTGTGAGACTGTCCCGGAGCCACACTCTTTTTAGGCTTTCAGAATTCAGCGCTCTGTAGGCTAGATGAGGACAGTGCCAGAAAGGTGGGCCTTTAGAAGGTCGGGTATGTGGATGCCTATAAGTAAGCGCCCTCTGTGGGAGCAGTTAGAGGGGACAATAAATGTGTGTGCCTCATATGTCCCATTTAGAAACGATCCAGAAATGTGTGTGCTCATTGGGTCTGTTTGGGAGTTGTCCAGGATGGTACACTCTGTGAGGTCATTTGGGACGGTCTTCAAGAGGTACATACATATTCTGGACGTCCAAGGGCTTGCACACCAGTCCGGAAAGGTCCAGATAATTATTCACCCTGGTCGTAATTTGCAGCAGATGCGGGCAGGAGCATTAGCTGTCCTGCTTGGGACAATCTACACAGTTGCACACTCTGTAGGCCAATGTAGGAGAATCCCAGGAAGGAGCAGTCTCTGTAGCCTGTGCTGGTACCCCCGGGGTTGGGTTATGCCCAAGATTTAAACGTTCAGAAAGAAGAAATGCTTAGTTTCTGCAATCACAGAAATGAGGGTGATCCCTTGTCCACGCTGAATCGAGCCCAGGCTGGTGCCTCCTCTCTAGGCCTGGTGAGGCAGGCTTAAACAGGTTTGCAATATCTGGTCTCGGTTATGATGAGCCCAGACAGGTGCGTATCCCTGAGGCCCAGCGAACTGGTGGAAGTGTGTGGCGTACCAGAGGAGGAATGGGTCACAAAGTTGCTCATGTTGTTGCGGAGTGTTTTAAGGGATTATAGCTGAAGGGGTGACAAGTGGATAATGTGACCAGGAGTTTACTCCACAAGACTCATTACAATAAGCACAGAGAGATTCACTCTCTGGAGGCCTGGTTGGGCTCATTTCAGTAATGTGCCTGCTTCTTCAGGCCTGGGTGTCAGTCGAGCGGATCTGTTTTTGGATTAGACAGGACAGGCCTGTTCCTGCATTTTCTTTTTGTATTCTTTTTGCATTTATTTCACGGAAATCGGTCTTCGTTCACGTTCCAGTTTCCTTCAGGGGAATCCAAGTATAACTAAGAAAAAAATATATATATTATAATGAGAAGAGTTCAGATAACTTATTTGCTGGTCAAAAGTCTGGCTTTAATCTTGGGTGCGCCATGCCGAGTGTACACGTAATCTTTTTCTCTGATCCCGCCAGGAAGGCTCGAATTAGGGAGCAAACTGTAAACCTCGTCGTTTCTTATGGCCATGAAGGAGAATCTCAGTCAATTCAGCTGAGAGACCTCTCTGTTGCATGGGAACCAAGACACCTGTGTTGATGTGGCTAGAGGAGCATGTGTAGTGCTTTTGTCAAGAGGTGACGCGGCGGGCGTGGGTAGGAGGGATTTGGAGTCATTGAGAGTATGGGGTGATGGGTTTGGCATGTGGGAAGGGGGTGGTAGTCATGAGGCATTCACGGGGATAGGGAGCACTGCGTGACATGGAGATGGAGGACAGGGTTTGTGGGGAAGGTTACAGAAAGGGTGGCATGATAGAGGGGCCGAAGTTATGTGGTGAAAGTTTTCGTGACATGACTGAGTGTCTGAGACGGGGGATGGCTGATAGGGGTGACCAGGTGTGACGACTACGAGGATGAAGAGACAGAGGAGGGGGGGTAGATTGACAGTGTGGGTGGAAGATAAAAGGGGATTTGTTATAGAAGGACGTGGTGTGACAGAGCAGAAAGGCGAGAATTTCGCATCTGAAGTTTACCATTTATTTTTATTTTTTTCGCATGAGATCTTTTTTTGAGAGCATTACATTAACATATCTGACCATCCAACCATTTATAAACGCAGCAAACAGAAGATTTGAGCAGACAGTACACAAACTTCTAAGTCTATGCATGTTATATTCACTCTTACTGCAGCTCCCTTTTAGTGGCAGTGCCCAGCTCAATTTATCATTCATTAGCGGTACAATATGGTGTCTTATGAAACGGACCTTTTGGGAATAACTATTATGTTCCTTAGAGTGAGGAAAGCTAGTATGTTAAGATCTATAATTACATTTTGGAACTCCAGATAACTATCGCAGCAACAACACTAAAACACGTGACAAAGAAGAAAGCACAAGCCTGAGAAACGCCATTACATGTGCAACACCGTTATGACCCAAATCTGTACCTTCTGCTTTTGAGGCAGACCACTACTTTGTATTGCACTGGTTTCGGCCTGTTCGACCTTTAAACCATGAAAGGCTGTTTCTTCAGCAAGTAGGTTATAATCTCAGCCATACCGACTCTCCATTTCACCCCAAAATCAAACCGCTAAGTGCCGAAAATTGTAAGTGTAATATATATTTACGACAATATACAACCAGACCCGGGTATATATGGCACTGGCATGCATCTTAGCAGGGTGGGGCCATGGTCCGGATTCGTGGAAATGTATGATAATATTTGAAAGTATTAGAGCCCCACAAATGGCTTGGAATTGAAGGCTTTAAACAGTGATGAGTGTGCTCTGGGCCAGTTCTGCAATGACATCCGCGGTGCATTGACCATGATCGTGTGTTCCATATGGGTGAGGTGCATATGGGCTCTTGGTCATCTTTTACCTATGTTTGGCTTAATGAGCTCGTCTGGAGTATTACATCTGGCTTCTATTTGGAGATACCCGCCACCGTTTAAACGGCATCTTCCTTTCACTCCTTAAAAGGGTCCAAGCACTGATTGATTAAACTTAATAAGTGCCGCCCGCTGCTCCCATTGTGCAGTACACCCCAACCCACTCCACTACAATCTACGCAAATCCACCCCACCCCACCCCGATCTACATCACTCAGTCCAGTTGACATCAGACCAATCCAATCCACCCCAATCTGCTCCAACCCACCACACTCCAACCATCCCAACCCTCCCCACTCTAACCTGCCTCATCTGTCCCACTCCGATATAAAACAGTCTGCCTATCTCCAGTCCAAAACAATCTTCCCCTCTTTCCAGTCCAAAACCATCTGCCCCACTCCAAAACCATCTGCCCCACTCCAGTCCAAAAACAACCTGCACACGTCCAATCTGTCCCACTCCAATCCAAAACAATCTACCCAACTCCTATCCAAACCGATCTTCTCCACTCCAGTCTGCCCCACTCCAATCCAAAACAATCTGTCCCACTCCAATCTGTCCCACTCCAATCCAAAATAATCTACCTAACTCCTATCCAAACCGATATGCTGCACTCCAATCTGCCCCACTCCAGTCCAAAACAATCTGCCCCACTCCAAAACCATCTGCCCCACTCCAGTCCAAAAACAACCTGAACAAGTCCAATCTGTCCCACTCCAATCCAAAACAATCTACCCAACTCCTATCCAAACCGATCTTCTCCACCCCAATCCAAAATAATCTGCCCCACTCCAATCTGTCCCACTCCAATCCAAAACAATGTACCCAACTCCTATCCAAACCGATCTGCTCCACTCCAGTCTGACCCACTCAAATCCAAAACTATCTGACCCACTCCAATCTGCTCCACACCAATCCAAATCTGTTCCACTCCAAAACCATCTGCCCCACTCCAGTCCAAAAACAACCTGCATAAATCCAATCTGCCCCACTCCAATCTGTCCCACTCCAATCCAAAACAATCTACCCAACTCCTATCCAAACCGATCTGCTCCACTCCAGTCCGGCCCACTCAAATCCAAAACTATCTGACACACTCCAATCTGCTCCACACCAATCCAAAACAACCTGCCTCACTCCAATCCAAAACAATCTGCCCCCCTCCAACCCAAATAATCTGCCCCACTGCAGTCAAAAACAATCTGCACCACTTAAATCTAAGCAGTCTGCCCACTCCAATCCAAAACAACCTGCATCACTCCAGTCTGCCCCACTCCAATCCAAAACAATCTGCCCCACTCCAGTCTGTTTCACTCCAAAACCATCTGCCCCACTCCAGTCCAAAAACAACCTGAACAAGTCCAATCTGTCCCACTCCAATCCAAAACAATCTACCCAACTCCTATCCAAACCGATCTTCTCCACCCCAATCCAAAATAATCTGCCCCACTCCAATCTGTCCCACTCCAATCCAAAACAATGTTCCCAACTCCTATCCAAACCGATCTGCTCCACTCCAGTCTGACCCACTCAAATCCAAAACTATCTGACCCACTCCAATCTGCTCCACACCAATCCAAATCTGTTCCACTCCAAAACCATCTGCCCCACTCCACTCCAAAAACAACCTGCATAAATCCAATCTGTCCCACTCCAATCCAAAACAATCTGCCTCACTCCAATCTGTCCCACTCCAATCCAAAACAATCTACCCAACTCCTATCCAAACCGATCTGCTCCACTCCAGTCCGGCCCACTCAAATCCAAAACTATCTGACACACTCCAATCTGCTCCACACCAATCCAAAACAACCTGCCTCACTCCAATCCAAAACAATCTGCCCCACTCCAATCTGTCCCACTCCAATCCAAAACAATCTACCCAACTCCTATCCAAACCGATCTGCTCCACTCCAGTCTGGCCCACTCAAATCCAAAACTATCTGACACACTCCAATCTGCTCCACACCAATCCAAAACAACCTGCCTCACTCCAACCCAAATAATCTGCCCCACTGCAGTCAAAAACAATCTGCACCACTTAAATCTAAGCAGTCTGCCCACTCCAATCCAAAACAACCTGCATCACTCCAGTCTGCCCAACTGCCATCCAGAACAATCTGCCCCACTCCAATCCAAAACAATCTGCCCAACTGCCATCCAGAACAATCTGCCCCTCCAATCCAATAAAAGCTGCCCCAATCAATTCAAAACAATCTGCCCCACTCTAATCCAAAACTATTTTCCCCACTTCAATCCAAAACAATGTTCCCAAATCCAATGTGCTCCACTGCCATCCAAAACAATCTGCCCCAGTGCAAATCTCTCCCACTCCAATCCAAAACAATGTGTCCCACACCAAATCAAAACAATCCACACCTCTCCAGTCAGCCCCACTCAAATCCAAAACAGTCTGCCCCATTCAGTCTGCCCCACTGCCATCAAAGGAATCTGGCCAGCTCCAATCCGCTCCACTCAAATCAAAAACAATCTGCTCCACCCCTGTCTGCCCCACTCCATTCCAAAACAATGTGCACCATTTTGGTCCAAAACAATCAGTCCTAATGCACTCCAATAAAAAAAAAACAGCTGGACTCCAATTTAAAACAATCTGCCCCACTCCATTCCAAAGCAACCTGTCCACCCCATTCCAAAACAATGTACCACATTCTAATCTAAAACAATCTGTCCCACTCCACTGCAATAAAAAATCAGCCCCACTCCAATCCAAAACTACCTGCTCCACTCTGAAATAAAACAATCTGCCCCACTCCAATCCAAAATAATATGCCCCACTCCAATCCAAAATAATCTGCTCCACCCCAGCCCAAAACAATCTGCTCCACCCCAGTCCAAAACAATCTGCTCCACCCTAGTCCAAAACAATCTGCCTCACTCCAGTTTGCCCCACTTCAATCCAAAACACTCTGCCCCACTGCTTTCCAAAACATTCTGCCTCCACCCAGTCTGCCCCCCATCCAAAACAATCTGCCTCACTCCAATCTAAAACCATCAGCCACACTCCAATCTAATACAATCTGCCCATCCCTTTCCAAAACAATCTGCCCCACTCCAGTCTACCTCACTCAGTCCAAACCGATCTGCCCCACTCCAATCCAAACCAATCTGCCCAACTTCAATCCACAACAACCTGCCTCACTCCAATCCAAAGCAATCTGCCCCACTCCAATCTAAAACAATCCACACTGCTTCAGTCTGCCTCACTCCAATCCAAAACAATCTACCCTACTCAATCTGTCCCACTGCAATCCGCCCCATTCACATCCAAAACAATCTTCCCAACCCCAATCCGCTCTAATGTGACCCACTCGAATCCAAACATTCTGACCCACTCTAACCTGCCCCACTCCATTCCAAAGCAGTCTGCCCCACTCCATTCCAAAGCAATCTGCCCCACTTTATTGCAAAAATATACCCCATTCCAATCCAAAGCAATGTGCTTCACTCGAATCCAAAAAAAATCAGCCGCACTCCGACCAATCCAAAACAACCTGCTCCTCTCCAATCCAAAACAACCTGCCCCTCTCCAGTTGAAAACAGTCAGCCTCACTCCAGTCTGCCCCATTACAATCCAAAACCATCTGCCCCACTCCAAAACAATATGCCCCACATCAATCTGCCCAACTCCAATTCCTAAGAACCTGCCCCACTCCAGTCTAAAGCAATCTGCCCCACTTCAATCGAATACAATCTATCCCACTCCAATTCAAAACAATCTGCCCCACTCCAATACAAAACAATCTGCCCTTCTCCAATCTGTTCCACTCAATCCAGAACAATCTGCCACATTCCAATCTGCCCCACTCCAGTGCAAAAAAAACCTGTCCAGGTTGGGAGATGACATGGCCCCAGTGTTGCATGAAGCCGTTCCTCCGGGCTATCAAACCATCACACAAAAGGCAAGAGAGGAGATGGACTAGCTATTATATTCAAACAGGCAATGAACCTCAGTAAAACAGACAACATCTCCATACAAGGTTGCGAAGCCCTCCTCACCTGATGCCACCCTACTCCAACTTCCTCCTGTAACTTTCTCCTCCTTTACAGACCTCTACCTAACAACACCACATTCCCAGATGCTTTTCTAGATACAGTCTCAAACCTTATTACACTATACTCCAACCTATGCATTCTTGGGGATCTAAACATTTGGTTTGACAAACCAATATGCCCCATCCAAAAGCTATCACCACTGGCCTAGTCACATTGAACCTACATCAGATTGTACACAATCCCACACACATCGCTGGACACATCCTAGATGTCATTTTTGCTAAGCCTCAACTAGTTACCATTCATAGCATCACGCCAATCACTTGGCCAGACCACCTTTTGATAACTTTCCAACATAAAACTCCACAAATCAACACACCCCACAACTACTTACATACATGCACCTATCGACCATGGAGCAAACTCAATTTTGATGACTTAGAAACACAACTAACAGCCAACATAAATCTAGATACAATTAATTCTGTGCCAAAACTACAGGCAGCTTTTGATATCCTAATACCAGTCAGAAAAACTAAACACAACAAAAGAAAACTAACACCTTGGAGAAACACAGAACTTAAAAAGATAAAGCAACAAATCAGAAAGTTGCAGCGGACCTGGCTCAAAGCAAACAACAGTCAAGACAAACTGCAGCTACACAAACTTAACGGAATATTCAAATCATCAATCAAAAAAGCTAAAAAAAGTACTACTCATACAGAATTCAAAATGCTAAATCTACAACCAAGGAATTTTATAAAATTCTCAATTAATTTTGAAAACCTACATGCATGGAAGGAAGTCATCCCACCACTCAAGATTTCGCAAACAAATTGGCAGCTCACTACACAACCAAGGCAAGCACATTGGACTCCTATTTAAAACAGAAGAAAACCACCCGCACCAACCCCTTTCCTACAATACCCTCTAAGAATAAACCAACCCAGCCTCTACAGTCCTTCCAACAAATATCCCAAAGTGAATTTATGGATTTGGTCAAAGCAAGCAGACCTTCCGGTTGCTCTTCCTACCCTTGCCCACCACAAATCTTCAAGAACATTCTTCTATCTACTTATGCTGCCACACCGGTAAAAAGAATCATCAACAACTCTTTAACTACAGGAACTTTTTCTGTAGACCTGAAAAAGGCATACGGACAACGGTTATTAAAGAAAACAAACCTAGACCCGCAAGACCCCAACAACTACAGACCAATCACAAATGGACCTTTCCTGGGCAAATTGTTAGAAAGAGAAGAATTCGCCCAGATGTCACAATTCATTGAAGACAATTCTATACTTTCAGACTTCCAAACTGGATTCCGCCCAGGAAGAGGCACTGAATCGGCACTCATAGCAATCTGGGATGATCTTAAAAAAACCGTCGACCGCAATGGAGTTGCTGCACTACTTCTCTTGGACCTCTCGGCTGCCTTTGATACGGTTGACCATGACACCCTAATTCAAAGACTCCACGAAGCCGGCATACAAGGGACTGCTCTCGACTGGATTACTTCCTATCTTCACAAAAGATCTAATATCATCTACTCCCCCCTTCTCATCCAAACCCTACCCCACAAAAGCAGGGATCCCCCAAGGATCAATCATCTCACCTTTGCTTTTCAACATCTACATGATATTATTACCAGAACTGATCAATGATTTTCATCTCACATGCTACAACTATGCAGATAACACACAAATACTACTTAATTTAGAATTCCCCAAAAACATTGAAAACTCAGAAATCTTCAGTTGCCTCAGAGCCGTTGATCAGTGGATGACCTGGAGCCATCTCAAACTAAATACCTCCAAAACAGAAATACTCATATGTGGTGACAGGAAAAGTTATAACCCTCTGTCGTCCGGCCTGACGATCTTGGACCACCTCCTCAATTATCCAAGGAGGTTAAAAACCTTGGAATCACCATGGATTCCAAGTTGACTATGAATGCCCAAGTGGACAAATTAGCACGAACAAGCTTCATCACCTTGAAGACTCTACGACGCATCTTCCCCCACCTCGGATTTCCCCACAAGGTGCAAGCTACTATCTCGCTCGTACTATCCAAACTGGATTATGCCAATGGCCTCTACCATGGATCATCTCTATCTATTATGAAAAAACTACAACCTATTCAGAACTCCGCCGACCAGGCTACTATTACATGTAAAGCCTCAAGCCCACATCTCCCCTGTCTTGAGAGCACTACACTGGTTACCCGTTGCCAGAAGATGCACTTTCAAGCTGCTTTGTATCACCCTCAAAGCTATACATGGAACAGGACCACTTTTTGATCAGAAACAAAATAACCAAATACATCCAACAAAGAAACCTCTGCTCAAGATTGGCAACCCGCCTTAGAACACCACCATACAAGAAAAGGACTATAGGTGGTACATCCTTCTCTGTTCAACCAGCCAAACTATGGAATTCATTACCCCAACTATGAGAGCCACAGATAACTTTCTTGTCTTCAGAAAACTACTCAAGAGTTGGCTCTTTCCTTCATAACCACCATTTTCAAACAACTATGGACTGCATATGCCTATGTTGCTAAATATTTTTTTTCTGGTTATGTGTCTATTTCTAGTTATGTATAGTTCTTTAGAAAATATGTATCGCTACTATGTCATAACAATAAAATACACACACACACACTCTTTAAACCTGTTTGACTAAGTATATTTACCCATGGTTCATATTATACATTGTATGTACTTATGTGTGCATATGTGTGTGTATTCATGCATGTATGTGTGTGTGTGTGTATATATATATATATATATATATGTATGTGTGCATGTTGTTCTGTGCTTGGCATGTTTGTGGGTCATTGCATAGCTCCTGGGTGGGTTGTTATACTATATATCTATGAATCCCTGCTCTCATCTTATCACACTTATCTACCCATCATTGTATGTCATGTCTCGATCAATCTATCCTCCATTCCCACTCTGACTCATCCCAAATCCATTCTGCTACTTTCATCTCCTAAATAACTCTGCCTAAGCTCTTCCCTCCGCTTCCACATCTAACTCACCAAACCTCACTCTACTACCGTGACCTCCCAAACAACCCTACTAAATTCTCCCTCATTTATCTCACCCTGCTACTATGATCTCCCTAACCCTTCCACAGACTCTTCCCTCCTCCATCCCCCTTTACTCATCCGAAGCCTTTGGGATGAGTAAATGAGGGATGTACTCCCAATTAACACTTCTGGATTTCTTTCCTCCTCCACCCCTCCATTACTCCAGCCAATCTAACTAACAAACTCTCATATCCGCGGCTCAAATTAACTCATAATAATACTAAAACTGTACTCATATATTTCCCTATACTAATCCATCACTAATTCGTGTTGGGTGCTGGAGTAGCGTGCTACTCGCCGAAAAGCACTTCGACGCCTCGTCAGGGGTAGTAAACGCTATATAAATACAATTACAATACAGAACAATACAAATCTGTCCCACTTCAGTCCAAATCAATTTGCCTCATTCTAGACCAAAACAATCTACCCCACTCCAATCCACTCCACTCCAATCCAAAACAATTTTCACCAGTCCAATCCAAAACAATTTGCCCCACTCCAATCTAAAACAATTAGCCGCACTCCAATTCAGTACACTCCACACTGCCTCACTCCAATCCAAAACAATCTTCTCATGCCAATCCAAAACAATCTCTACCACTCAAGTCTTCCCCACTCCAATCTAAAACAATGTGCCCCACTCCAATCTGCCCCCTTCCCCTCCATATAATCTGCCCCACTCCTGTCTGCCCCTCACCAATCCAAAACAATCTGCCCCACTCCCATCTTCACCACTCCAATCAAATAAAATCTTCCCACTTCAATCCAAAACAAGCTGCCCCACTCCAGTCCAAAACAATCTGGCTCACTCAATCCAAAGCAATCTGCCCCACTCAAATGAGCCCCACTCCAGTCCAAAACAATCTGCTCCACTCCAATCGAAAAACAGTCTGACCCACTCCAGTATGCCCCACTTCAATGTACCCAATCCAGTCTGCCCCACTCAATCCAAAACATTGTGCCCCACTCCGATCTGTCCCACTTCACTTGAAAACAATGATTTTTACGGGGGATGAAAGATTAGGGTATGAGTACCCTTATCCTTCGAGTTCTGTAGAGGGTTGGGCGCAGTTGTGTGAAGCTTTGCAGTGTGGAGTGCTGATGTAATTTCAACATGGGTGATTCTCATTCGCTCCGCATCGGTGGGTGCTTGCTCTATGCAGGTTGAATTAGGTGAGCGGACTATGGTCTTTGAGGTGGACCTCGAAGATCTCAATAACGAGGATGGAGCGTCTATTGGGGAAGGAACGTTCCACTGCTCCCTTGTCATCTCACGGACTGCGCTCGGGTGGGTGGCCTGGGTGGAAATTGCATATTTATCAATTTGGACGTGGCTCCTGTGAGGCTCCGTTGGATTAGTTAATGCGGGAAGAGCCCCTTGGGAGGTGGAGGGGCCCGGGTTCCTCTCTGACGCAATCCATGGCGTGATAGGTGAGATCTTAAGGGATGAGCCAGAGGACACTGACTGCAGGAGGGTGTATAACTGGGGGCAGTTTGATTGCGGTTCGCTGGGCCTGTCCGGTGCTGCAGCGTTGCAGAGAGATCCTTGGTTCATGCTTCCAACAGAGACGGTTCCTTCCTCTATCTGCTGCCTTTGAGGATAGTAGCCATCTTGTGGTCCCGGTGGCAGAGCATTGTTATCTGACGATTTGGTGGGAGGCGGGTATTTTATCAGTTCCTCTTTGATGTTTAACTCTTTCCCCCAGATTCCTCCCAATGGGTTATTGCACCATTTTCTGTGTGCAGGATGGGCTTTGGTTTCTTGGCCCCGTGATGGTTTGTTGTGCATTTCCCTTAGCTGTTTCTTGTTTTTTCTAGACAGAACCGGAAGAAAGGGGCCTTCGTCACGGGTGTGTGTGTTTTTTTTTTCTGGGCTTTCTGTTATTGCTCCCATCGTCTGTTCTGGGCATGCTTCGGGCTGTGTTGCCATGTTGGTGACACCCATTTGAGGTCTGTTTACTGTTCCTGGGGTTGGTTGATCATGTGTCCATTGGCTGCCATTTCTCCATTCTTCAGCTTCCTGTTTTAAGTTTACCACTATTGTAGACATGATGGATGGCAATTCTTGCAGTTTATTTAAGATTGGGCTGTAATGACAATGATGACCCTGGGTTGGAAGCTCCTTGTCGGCCTCCACTTGTGCATCAGCTCTTTTGATTAGCGAGTTTAATCTGTCCAGATTGTTATCAGTAGCCATAGTTGTGGTAGCCAAACTTTGCAAGATTTGAATTTGAATGTTTAGTTTGTCTGTATTGAATATAGTAGCATTTGTTAGGTCTGTGAGGGATTTATTTAGAGCGGCCCACCCTGCCAGGAGAAGAGGGTCAGAGTCTATGTGCCTCAGATTTTGCGTGATTTCTGACGTGAGCAGCGAGTTTGTGAGGGGTTGGTTGCTGGAACTCTTTGTGGGAGAGAGTTGGTCATCCCTTTCGTCTACATCAGTGTTGAACACCTCCTCTAATTCCTCCAGTGTTAGAGAGGCCTCACTGGGGTGGTTAGGCAAATGTAACCTTGAGGTTGATAGTTTTGAGGACAGATTGTCCCAGCTGCCTTTTTGAATTTGCCCTTTGATGTGAAGGTCGTCAGTAACTATGGTTCTGTTAGTTACCACAATGGTGGGTGATAGCGCAATTGGCTGCTTTAATGGCTGGGGAGTATGCTCAGTTTTGTTATTTGAGGGATCCAAGCCTGGGGGGGAAGTCCACCCACAAGCTTCCCAGGGTGATTGCGCTGTCACTAAAAGCTCTTCATCCCGGGTGACAACTCGGGATTGAGTCTCCGGTCATAGTTTTGTAGCTAGTTTTTTTCTCCAGTGGCGTAAACTACTCAGGGATCCCTTTGGGACCACCCTTCATCCTCTGGGTTCCCCACTGTGTCTTCTCCTGGTTCCTGGGGAACCCACCTTTGGAGCTGTAGAGGCTGTTGCGCCCTTAGGCGACATCTGTGGCATGAGTTCGGGCTTTGTGGCATGCTTTGTTTTCCCTCTTTTGGCCCGCCTCCCTGTTTGTTAGGGGCGGCCTTTTCTCTCCTCATTAAATTTTGTATTCTGTTGTGAGCCATTAAGAGGTGGGAGCTGCGGGTCCTCATGCTCTCACCACCCTTCTTTTGGTCTCCCTTGAGGAATTCAAGGACTGTGGGCACTCCTCCTTCTCCTCTTTTATTCATGGGATGAGTGTGAGAGTGAGACAGGAGAATGGGGGGCTGGTGTCCTCCTGGAGTTCTCCTGACTTGCAATCCGCAGCAGGAAGGGGAGCCCAGGCCATGCGAGCAGGACTCACCGGTGCCTGCAAGCCGCACGTAGGCCCAGCTGGGCTGCTTCCGCGGTGAACGGGGGCGCTCTTGGCGACAGCCGCCTACGACTGTGACGCTTGGTCTGGGGCCCACGCCTACGCTTGCTGTCTGCTCCTGCTGCAGGTCCCTGCTGTAGCTACGTAGTTGAAGCAGTTGAGGCTGCATTGGGTCCACCAGTGTGTTTTCAGCTGCCAGGCTTCGTTCACCTGCTCTGGCCTGAGAGGTTCTGTGATCCTGAGATGCCCTGAGGTGAGATGCACCACAGATGTGCAGACTTTTGGTCCCCTTGCATGGGGCCTCTAGGGCCTCTGGGAATGTTGCTGCTCATTGCTGAGGGATGGTGGCGAGCGGGTCTCACCGGTGCTCCCCACAAGCTGCACCCAGACCTAGCTGGGCCGCTTCTGTGGAGGACCGAGGTGCGCACTTGACGGCAGCTGGATACAGCTGCCACGCCCAAACTGGTCAGGCTAGTGTGACTGTGAGGCACTGGGTCCTTTGGGCCTGCCTCCTGCTTCCCTTCCTCCTCTGTCTTCACTTGTATCCTCTCTGCGAGGCACGGGGGAATGGAGTAAGCTGCTGAATTGCCAGGGGCTGCTGAACTGCCAGGGGCTCGCCAGGCCTGCCTCCCCTTTTGCTCCTCCCATTTGTTCCTCCTCTGCCTTCTCACCTCCTCACTCCACATGATGCCTCCGGGAACAGAGAATTGGGGAGTGGGGGGAAGGGGAGGCAGGAGTGACTGAACCGCAGCTGTCCGGCCGGCTTTGAGCGAGGAGGATCGCGTCCTCCCAGGCTGCCGCCAGCACGCAGGGAGCACAGCCGGGTCGCGGGGACTCCTTCCAGGATGAGTGTCGGCGTTTGCGTTTGCTTGCTGTGCGTCCATATCTTAGAGAGCGTCTCTCTGTGTAGTTCGGTTGTAGGGTGCCCTATTCTTGCGGTTCAGGATTACTCAGTTTGTCTTCCATTTTCAAGGCATTACAGTATCGGTTATTTGACCTAAACAGAGGCATACCCCGTGGCGTCAGACAGCTCTCGGAGTCTATCCATCCCTCAGTGGCTATCCATCCATATACTTACAGTGACGGACTGGCACATGAGTTACTCTTTTTCATGACCAAAAGTGTAACTAAAAAAAAGGTAAAATATTCACGAAGTAGAGGAGAAGTCCTGGAGTGAGAGGGGTGTTATTAAAAGGCGAGTCCAAACCTTGAACTAAATTATACATAAAGGCAGCCTTTAGACAATATAATATCAGATTTGTTGGTGTCCATTGTCACACCATAAAGTCTCACAGAAGCATGACTTCAAGGTCAGCACATCCGTCACGTATTCTGATATTTAATAGAATGATACCGTTGGGGATTTGTTCGTTGGAAGAGCATGGCACGCCAGTAAATGGCCATCATGTGGGGCAGTTTTGATTGCAGCTGATTTTTTTTTTTTCTGTGGGAAACTTGTAATGGTTGCATGTGTTTTCAAAGTCTGGTGTTCAAACATATTTGTTTGTGTGAGGCAGTGTACTTATTTCCTGTTATGGCTGGGTTTGCAGACGTCTCCGCAAACCCAAAAGTAGCCCCCAACATCCTCTCTCTGGACCTGCACTTGTTTGGCAAATCCAATTACTAGAATGCAACTTTACATGGCGGTACTCCAGCAACACTGATGACATGGCTCACGCATCTCTGTACAGGGCTTTAGGAGATTAAACCTACCTTGGTAGGGGCTCTAAAGCTGAACCCCAAAGTGTTGGGATGGGGACCAAAAGTCCCTAGACACTACTGATTAATGAAAAGGTGGACTGATCTATTGACAGGACCACTCAAATTATGAGATTTTGCATTTTTTGCATAATTGACTGTTAAACTGCTACTAATAAGATGAAACCTTTGTTCAGACATTGCTAACCTGTGTAAAAAGTGCAACATAAGAAAGTAATACTATCACAAGTTGTGCTGTATTACTTCGCATAATTTGGCTTTTCTCGCTACTTAATTTAGTCAACCTTGCTGCTTAATTTAGTCACCCCTGCCACATAATTCCAGTGGCCCTGCCTATTGGGAAACAGATGAATCCTAAAAGATGAAAAGCTGGTTTGGCTTGGGTGGAGTCTGTCGAGCCTGAAGTAACTCTGTTAAAAACTTTGTTAATTAGCTTGCCTTGGTGTATAACGCTTTCCCTGAATGCCAGTCTGTCTCTGTCACTCACTTGGTTGGAATTAATTTCAGTACTTGTCTGAATAAGCGTGTAAATTAATAGTCCGCACCTAATAAAGCGGTAGTGTTGTCATTGCTGATTGTATGCACCGGTATGGGGAAGAAAAATGAGATTTCAGGAATATGCTAAATATTGAATTTTCTCCTTTTTTACATTACTTTTTCGTGTTTATGGAGAGTTTACGATTCTTGTATGTGTTATTTTTCCCAGGGGTTGATGTCTCTTTTACTAAACTTTGAACTGAAGGCCATTGAACGCGTGACTGAATGCATCCCCAATAAGTATTTGCAATGCAGTCCTTCTTGCATTTGTGAAAGTTAGAACTTTTTGCTTTGAAAATGCAATTTTTTAAAAACTTTTGCTTTTTAGTATATAGTGAAGTGATGATATTTGCATGGTGCTATTGCCATTCGTTTGACCTTGCGGCGCTGGAGAACCAGAAAATGTAAAATAGGTTATGAGGGAGTGGAGAAAAGAGTAATAAAAAATAAGTAACAGCATCCTGGAAAAAGCAAACACTCACAGAGAATGCAAGATTAAGTTAAGCATGTGAAATATAAACATAAGGTACTGCACCCTGCAATCTTGAATTCAGCACATTCCCAATAACTTTTGCTCACCGTGCTGGAAAATGAAGTGCAACGCCTGTTTAAGAAAGGTTTTATGCTGTGCATTCAGGTTATGAGGGAGGGGAGACAAGAGTAATAAGCTGTTTCGAAAAAAATAAAATAAGTATGAGGTTGTGGCATATGAAACTTCATCTACTCATGTAAAGCGCTCTTCATTCGAGTTTGCGTCACTTGAAACTTCACGTCCTCATGGAAAGTGCTCAGGCACCACAAAGAAACAGCAGCACGCCCAATACAAGGAAGAGGAAGAAACAGCATATGGCCTCGCAGCATGAAGTGGCGAGACAAAAAAACACAAGCATTTGCAATGCTCTGGGTCTCGCGTTTGCTCGCGTTAGGATTTTAAAACGCTGATAGCTCTAACTGGACCTTTCTTGCCACATAAATTGAAAATGAAAAGTAAAACAGTTGACATAAGCAAGCCGATTCAAAGCACCATGGCCGCCATGAGTATGAGTGCAAAGGAGAGACGCGAAAGGAAAAAGAAGTTTGCTTGCAGTCAAATATATCACAAAACGTGCCATGTAACAGGGTCGATGGCCAAGGTGGTAACCAAACTGCCCCAAGGAGGGACAAACGTAAAGTATTTACCAATGATAACAAAGAATTTTTGAAAGGCAGGCCCATTAACGATTGATAGTAATGGGCGTGCAGTGTGCGTGGTTAAAAGCCCACAGATTGATTACAACAGGCCAGAGCTTTAGCGCGCTCAACCTAAAATGTAGTGCGCCACATTAAGGTACGTGGCAGATCGTGTAATAATCCATATAACAAGAGTCAGTCTTCAACGCGGTAACAAAGCAGCCTCAAGGCGGGATGAACGTGAAGCATTTACCTACGAAGTCAAGGGAATTTTGAAAGACAGGCCAAGGAACGAATGAAAGTGATGGGGGTGAGATGGGCTTGTTGAAAGCCCACAGATGTAGATTACAATATGTTGAGAGACACCGCTTGTGCGCTACCTAGGCTCAATCTAAAAATGGAACCTTGAAATGCCATTCTAGTCCCCGGGGGTGAGACATTTTCAACTGCCTTTTCCTGATTTTCAAATCACTCAGAAAGGGTACTATCACACACCTGAAGCTCAAAAATTCTTTATTTTCTCTCCTTCCCATACATTATCATTAAATGCGAAACTGTTATTTTTGCTTTTTGGTCCAATGTCCAGATATTTTTGCACTTAAGAGTAAATATTGCACATTTGATGCGAGGAAATTCTCTGCACCAGTCCTGAGATATTTGGACTGCCTTTTTCTTCTCAAAGGTTGCACTGTCTGGGACAGAGTCATTGATCGGCCAGGCTCTGCCGGCCATCAGAAGCACTAGATTGTCTGGAAATAGGTATAGCTGTGATCTCACCATCATCTTTACCTTCAGGGCTGCAGATTTTGGGCATTGTATTCTGATTGATATCATGTAATATGCTATCGCTGTTTTGCTGTGACTTGATGTACACTCACATCATCCCCCACGCATAGAAAAATGTTAGGTCCTGGTTTGGCCGGGCAGTGACTTGAAGTCCCAAAACTCGTTTTGAGCATCAGAGTTATTGGTGAACATTATGTCTGCCAGAAGAAAGCTCTGTAATGCCACAGAAAAAGCCTAAGCTGATTCCTTTGCTAAGAAGAATAGGTGTAGGAAAGTACCATCTTGCCTGGCGTGTTACCCCCATTTTTCACAGTATGTATGTTGTTTTAGCCCTTGTGTCACTGGGATCCTGCCAGACAGGACCCCAGTGCTCATAGTATGTGCCCTGTATGTGTTCCCTGTGTGGTGCCTAACTGGATCACTGAGGCTCTGCTAACCAGAACCTCAGTGTTTATGCTCTCTCTGCTTTCTAAATTTGTCACTGCAGGCTAGTGACTAAATTTACCAATTCTCATTGGCACACTGGTACACCCATATAATTCCCTTGTATATGGTACTTAGGTACCCAGGGTATTGGGGTTCCAGGAGATCCCTTTGGGCTGCAGCATTTCGTTTGCCACCCATAGGGAGCTCAGGCAATTCTTACACAGGCCTGCCACTGCAGCCTGAGTGAAATAACGTCCACGTTATTTCACAGCCATTTTTCACTGCACAGAAGTAACTTATAAGTCACCTAAATGTCTAACCCTCACTTGGTGAAGGTTGGGTGCCAAGTTACTTAGTTTGTGGGCACCCTGGCACTACCCAAGGTGCCCCCACATCGTTTAGGGCAATTTCCCCTGACTTTGCGAGTGTGGGGACACCATTACACGCGTGCACTATACATAGGTCACTACCTATGTATAGCGTCACAATGGTAACTCCGAACATGGCCATGTAATATGTCTAAGATCATGGAATTGTCCCCCCAATACCATTCTGGTATTGGGGGGACAATTCCATGATCCCCCGGGTCTCTAGCAGAGAACCCGGGTACTGCCAAACTGCCTTTCCGGGGTTTCCACTGCAGCTGCTGCTGCTGCCAACCCCTCAGACAGGATTCTGCCCTCCTGGGGTCTGGGCAGCCTGGTTCCAGGAAGGCAGAACAAAGGATTTCCTCTGAGAGAGGGTGTTACACCATCTCCCTTTGGAAATAGGTGTGAAGGGCTGAGGAGGAGTAGCCTCCCCAGCCTCTGGAAATGCTTTGATGGGCACAGATGGTGCCCATCTCTGCATAAGCCAGTCTACACCGGTTCACCTCAGCCCTGACGTCAGAGACCCCCCCTGATAGGCTCTTACTTTTCTTGGTAGCCAATCCTTCTTTCTTGGTCGCCAAACCTCCTTTTCTGGCTATTTAGGGTCTCTGCTTTGGGGTATTCTTCATATAACGAATGCAAGAGCTCACCATAGTTCCTCTGCACTTCCCTCTTCGACTTCTGCCAAGGACCGACCGCGGACTGCTCCAGGACGCCTGCAAAACCCAACAAAGTAGCAAGACTACTACCAGCAATATTGTAGCACCTCATCCTGCCGGCTTTCTCGACTGTTTCCTGGTGGTGCATGCTGTGGGGGTCATCTGCCTTCAACCTGCACTGAAAGCCAAGAAGAAATCTCCAGTGGGTCTACGGAATCTTCCCCCTGCTAACGCAGGTACCAAAAGACTGCATCACCGGTCCTCTGGGTCCCCTCTCATCCTGAAGAGCGTGGTCCCTAGAACACAGGAAATCTATCCAAGTGACTCCCACCGTCCAGTGATCCTTTAGTCCAAGTTTGGTGGAGGTAAGTCCTTGCCTCCTCACGCTAGACTGCAAACCTGTGTACTACGTGATTTGCAGCTCCTCCGGCTTCTGTGCACTCCTCCAAGGATTCCTTTGTGCACAGCCTAGCCTGCGTCCCCAGCACTCCATCCTGCAGTGCTCAACCCTCTGAGTTGGACTCCGATGCCGTGGGACCCTCCTTTGTGACTCTGAGCCAGCTCCGGTTTACAAATCTTCTAAGTGCCTGCTTCGGTACTTCTGCGGGTGCTGCCTGCTTCTGTGGGGGCTCTTCGAGTTGCTAAGCTCCCCCTCTGTTTCCTCCTCCAAGGGGCGACATCCTGGTCCTTACTGGTCCCCAGCAGCACCCAAAAACCTCTACCGCAACCCTTGCAGCTAGCAAGGCTTGTTTGCGGTATTTCTGCGTGGAAACACTTCTGCAACCTTCAGCATGCCGTGGGACATCTTCCATCCAAAGGAGAAGTTCCTACCTCTCTTCGCTGTTGCAGAATCCTAAGCTTCTTCCATCTGGAGGCAGCTTCCTTGCACCTTCATCTGGGGTTTCCGGGGCTCCTGCCCCCCCAGACACTATCGCGACTTTTGGACTTTGTTCCCTTGCCTTGCAGGTCGTCCGGTCCAGGAATCCGTCTTCAGTGCTTTGCTGGTGTTTGTGGTTCTTGCAGAATCCCCCTATCACGACTATTGTGTCCTTCTGGGGTAGTAGGTGTACTTTGCTCCTACTTTTCAGGGTCTTGGGGGTGGGGTATCTTGGACACCCTGACTGTTTTCTTACAGTCCCAGCGACCCTCTACAAGCTCCCAGAGGTCTGGGGTCCATTTGTGATTTGCATTCCACTTTTGGAGTATATGGTTTGTGTTGCCTCTAGACCTATGTTCACCCATTGCATCCTATTGTAATTCTACACTGTTTGCATTACTTTTCTTACTCTTACTTACCTGTTTTGGGTTTGTGTACATATAACTTGTGTGTATTACTTACCTTCTAACTGAGGGTACTCATTGAGATACTTGTGGCATATTGTCATAAAAATAAAGTACCTTTATTTTTAGTAACTCTGAGTATTGTGTTTTCTTATGATATTGTGCTGTATGATATATGTGGTATAGTAGGAGCTTTGCATGTCTCCTAGTTCAGCCTAAGCTTTGCCATTGCTACCTTCTATCAGCCTAAGCTGATAGAAACACCTCTATTCTACTAATAAGGGATAACTGGACCTGGCACAGGGTGTAAGTACCACAAGCTACCCACTTTAAGCCAGACCAGCCTCCTACAACAGGAAAAAGCACAACCCGTTAGAGAATAGCCACCTGCGCCTTAACTGCTATTACACAGGACATGATGATAAGTACAATAACAAAGCTAGTGGCTGACAGTTGCCTAATAGAAAGTCCAGGAGATGCATTATCATTGAAAGAAACAGTGTCTCTGTCATCATCTTCATCCACATTAATTTCCACAGTTAACAAGGAAGGGGATCAGCCAGCAAAAGGGAAATGCGTTCTTAAAGAGAAGGTACCAGAGATTTCTCTAAGACGAAGATTTTGATTCCTTGAATCGAGTCCTCACCATATACCAGCGGAGGGTTATTTAGGCAGTTCTACAGCCTAGCCAGTTCCAAAGGAGGCCAAGGATCTAATACACAAATAGCAAAAGGACTGGGATATGGCGTTTATCAAAATGTATGATGCACATATGTGACCTAGATGAGGCACTTTAAGTGAAAGATAATAGAATTGTAAGACAATGCTTTGGTGACCATAGTGGATACTTCTCCAACTGTTCAGTTTGTCAAGAAAGTAGCGGGTATCTGTACTGTAGATTCTTGTTAGCATCTCACTTGGAAGAAGGACCTTTATGCATCTGTCATTGGAGAAATACTACCAGAAATTGCCAGTTTTATTTTAGCAGAGTTAAAATCATGCATGTCTTTTAGATAAAATAGAGCTGCATGCGCAGTTAAACTTAGATGTGGGCTTTTACTAACCTGCTAGTATCAACACTCAAACTGAAGCTGCTTTTGTAATTCAGTGGGGTAAAGAACGGAATGGGATTCTCAAAAGCATGTATGATTATGGGAAAGTAATAGTACAGGAGTACTCTTTTACTTATTCTTACATATATTTGTCATTTGGCCCCAGGAACGTCAATTTCCCTTTCATAAAATGTGCGCTGAGGGCACAGTCCTTTCTATTTCTATTTTTATTCTCAGTTTATATGTTTTGAAGCCAATTCACAAAACTCAGAAATGTCTTTGTGAATAGGCCCCCAAGAGTACATAGAAGCACACCTTGTTTGGTCTTCCCCTCTTAAGTCAACTGTTTGGCTTATTGGTGGAGGAGGTGGTTAGAAATGTATCCGTGAACAATACCACATTTTTCTCCAGCAATTACTTTGGAAAAACATTCTTTAGTACATTTCCAAACCCACCGAAGATATGTTGCACTGAACTTTTAACATAGCAATCAAATTCCAGGCTTAAATATCTAGGGACACTCTGATTCAGTTTAAAGAGCAGGAAAGGTTTCCATTACTTCCTATATCAGAAGCAGCAGTTCACGTGGCAGCTTGAAGGCTGATCTAAATTGTTTTCCCTACCTGCGCGATGTCCTGTTCAATACTCTTGGGTTGCGGAATAGCCACCAAAAACGTACAATATTTTTTTCACCTCTGTCCCTATGATTCACTTATAATCAAGACTCTGGTGCCAAGTAATGGAAAGGCTGTTCTTTAATGCTTCTGGAGGAGAATTAATTGGGGAATGTAGATTGGTAATAGTCTTGAAAAACATCTGCCGATTTAGCCTCACTGTGCAATTCAAAATGAAGGCATTATATGGAACTCTTTTGCTAGTATGGCCAAGTGCAATATTGGCCTCACTAGATCTGCAAGATGCATAACTTCCTTCTGCTATTTCCAAAGATTGTCAGCGTTTCCTCTGGTTTGAAGTCTTGAATCAACAGTGATAGTTTGCAGGCTTCTCCTTCAGCCTGAGTTTTGTAAAAATGTACCTGCACCACCATTGAGAGTTCTGTGCACACGATCAAAATGGTACTGCATACCTTGTAGATTTGCTGAGATACTCGTCCACAAAGGAGCAGACAAAACCATACAAGAGGATTGGCCCTGAGCTGTTTCGGTAGAATGAGATTCTCCTGAATTCTGAGAAAGCCCATCAATTTCGTCATAGCATTTACAACAGTACTTTAGTTCCACTCCTCAAATTAACCTTGGACAGGCTTAAAGAGCTACAACTGTTGAGTTGTCTAAACCACAATCCATTCCAATAGAAGAGGATATGGATGCCACTGCAGGGCCAAATGTCTATTTTTCCAGTCCTTATGAAGAAACTACACCTGGTATAGGTGGTGCCTAATGTCCTGAGGTCTTAGTTGCTGTTTTGCTCTTGTCACAAGATTGGGATCCAAGGATCCTAGTGCAACAAGCCATCCGGGAAGAAAGCCAGCAATGGCTGTATCACCCTCCTTAGATCAGTGGTTTTCAAACTTTTTAATGCCGCACCCCCCAGGTGAAAAAATAAAATCACCAGGCCTCTCCTCAGAATTTTTTGCAATTATTCTACTAAGGTGGACTTTTTTAAACATTGCAGTTAAGTGTTGTTACCATTTTAAACATGCAATAAATTCTTTCTACTTAAAACAAAGTACTGTTATCTGCATAGTACATCTTTGGACCAGAGCCTGGTCGTCGTCCCCCCACCTTCCCCCCCGGATCACTTGAGACCCCCCTAGGGTTGCCCGCCACCCAGTTTGAAGACCGCTACCTTAGATAGTGGACTTTACTTCGTTCCTTCCAGACCCAAGGAATATTGATTGTTGATGTCTGTGGGTGACAGTGAGATACAGTGTAGCCTCGACACAGACTGGCTGGTGTCAGTGGTCCCCATGTGAGCAGAACTAGGCCTTCAACTGCAAGGAACCAGTTAGAGTGATGAAAAGCCCAGAAAGGTTTGCATATTTGCTGAAGAGATGTGGGGACCTGATTAGAACAAACACCACCACAGCAAACTGACGCCAGTCAATGGAAAAAGCTTCTCAAGTGCCGTGATGTAGTTGACAATATAATGTGTAAATCTATTCTATTAAGTCTCTCATGTCTTTTGGTTTGTTTGTATGTGGAATAAACCGTTGTCCGAGGTTATCCCTAAGCTACATTTTTCCCTCGTGTCAGTGAGGTTTAGTTTTCCCTGTGTGGACCTGTTTGTCTACGTCCTGGATTCTTTACTCCTTAGGATCTGCACCCGTTTCTTGAAACAGGTAGCCTGGTGGACATTTGGGTCAGATGCACTTTGTCAGTGGCTAAATGCACTATAACTTGCATTTTCTCAGTTTCCCGTGTTTACTGGTCTGCAGCATGTGATTAGAAGGGAAGTGGCAGAGACAATCATTTTCCCGATTTGTACAAGCTTTGTCTTGGTTCTAATCTTTTCACATGTTACCAGTAAATCAGGAATGGGTGGATGGATGGGTGTATATGCTCTCTTCTGGGATGTATTGCCAGCATGACTCTTTTAGTCATTTGGTCTTCATATGTCAGATTCTCCTGCGAGGAAGCTAATGCAGTGCAGCATTTGCATTGGAGTTCCACACAGAAGTTACATGACCATCATTTAAGCAGTGGGGTGGTAGTGATGAAGAACTAAAGTCCTGGGAATTTGAAGTATCAATAATTTCTCAATCCCTACAGGGTGGCTTCTGGTAAGGAGTTAGCTTTTACTGCTGTTCAGTTATAATAGTCAACAAACTCCGCCTTAGGGAATTTGGATTGGATTAAATTTTTAGCTCATAGGCATATCAAATCTGCATTCCAAGCCATCAGTTCCAGCACGAGACCTGCCACTGGATTAACAGGCACTGCAGGGTCCCCCTTCAAACCATTAGAGGACCCATAGAGGTACTTTTTATTTGTATTCGATTCATTAAAATCTCAAAAAAGAAGGACCATGATTAAAATTCATAAAAGTTCAAAAATGTGCAAACTTCAAGTGTTTATACTGTTAATTAGGTATAGGCCCTAAACAAGTTAAGCTGAATTAAAATACACAAGTGTTTTATGTGCTTTGAGTGCTGTCTGGGGATTAGCGAGCACATGACTTGACTAGGGGCCTCCTCAAAGCTCTAGTTTAAAGTGTGAGAGTACAAAATAAAGGAGATTCAACATTCTGTTTCATGAAATTTTAAAAAGTCACACAAGTGTCTTTGGGTAATGCATGCAGCTTTGTCTTGGAGTTCCAAAATGCCAGGATAGCCCTTGATATTGATAATTAGTAACAGTGCCCTGCATAGCACCCTATCCCGCTTATGGCAGGTTATTCGGGAGGACCTGGGGAGCCAAAGATGACTTAAGGTGCAGATGTGCAAAACAGCTGTTTCAGATGCATATATGCTGTCTGGTAGTTGTCAAGCTCATGACTTGACTAACGATCTCCCAAAGCCTAATCATGGTTACGTTTTTAACTTTGAAGTTTTTTGTTGCAGTTGCTTCAGCAAGGTAATTGGGAGGCTGTGTATTCTAAGTTGTCTTCATATCTTTTATTATTTTCCTGATCGCTTTGCTCTCAAGTTCAGTTACCATCATGCAGATTTATTTAAATCAGCAGAAATCAGCTTGGAAGGGGCACGGATGGGCAGTATCTTCCATGATGAGCAGTGTAAAACCATACCAACCTATGGAAAAGCAGACAGACCTGTCTTCAGTATGTCAGAGGCGATATACTCACAGTAGTCTACACCCAGTGGCTTTTCTTAACACAACAGCGAAATCCATGGAGTAATTCTTCTTCAGCACTTTGAGGTTGATGTCCTAAAGAAATGCTCAAGCAAATGGGATTGGCTACAGGCATTTAGAACCTCCTTGATCTGTTCTTTCAATGAAGAAACTGTATGCCCTTCTTGATGATGTAAGTTCCTGGCTTTCATATTTTCTTCCAGGCATTCCAAATCTTGCACTTCCTTTGGTTGTGACCAAGTCCGCATGTTTCAGAACTGATCATGTCACTCCCTATCAGACTATTCTAAGCACATGCTGGCGCTGGTTTATGCATGTGATGGGTTTACCCCAGTCCTGAACGTGGTATGAGTTTAGTCTCTGACATTCATAGAAAACACACATACGTAGGGACAGTTTCTCAGAGCATCAGCTGTTTGGTTACAAAACACTTCCCTGTCCTTTACATGTTAGATGGAGATTCCAGCCAGAGAACCACAACTGTATGCTGATTGCCGACTGCTTCGCTACAGATGCTAACGCAGAATTCAGGCCTTTGCACAGGTATGGGGCATGATGTCTTCCTGGGGTAACCTGAAGCGCAGATCTAGAGCTTAACATGCTGTGCTCTATTATAGCCTAGGTAGGAGTTAGTCTATGACTCTAGTGACAACATGATAGCGTTATTTCTATGTTTTACTCTCTTAGTCACAATTTTAATCCTGTTATGTTTTGTCGTCCTGGTTATTGCAGCTCACGCTTTTCTAAATAAGATGCAGTCGCTTCATTAAAATCTTATTGAAACATATACTGCCTCCGTTTGTCATTACGTATATGAGACTAATGTAACTGAGAGAAACGGAAGTGACCTGAGTGACCACGGCTTCCCTGAGAAACCATTTATGTCATGCGCTCGGCTGCCCAATTATCCCTGCCCTTGGGTAGAGATGAGGCACTGCTAGTTAGCCGGAGCAAAACCCAGATTGGAGCGACGGGTGTCACCCGCAGTGGGTCAGACTTAGTCACCCGCACCGCAGGCGATTCTGCCGCTCAAAACCCAGTAGTCTCATTAGAATAATGAGAGCCTACGCGACATGGTAACTCATACCTCGCTCACCGGCAATGTTATCTTTCTATAGCCTTGGAAGAAGCACAGAGTGAGCAAGAATGTCTTGTTTGAGAACAGAGTGCTGGCCTAGGCAAAAACAGTCAGATAGAAGAAAATAAAACAAGACTGTAAAAGTGGCTACTATAAAAATAATAAAGCGAAGTTGAATAAAACATATCTAGGTGAAAATGCACAGCGGCAGACCTAGTATGCCGAAATAAGGTGCATGAAGCTTACAACTAACATGGCTACACAACACCCTCCCCTTGTCGGTTGAAGGTGGTTCAAAGCCTAAATATACATAAAAGCTACTAAAACTCACTTGAAGATATATGTAAAAATTTCAATAATGACAAGTTAAAAGGACACATGAGCATATAAAAGGACAATTTAAAGCTGTTAACATATGGCATAAAAAGACTGAATTTCAAGAGTCAAAGTTATTTTTAGAATTCTCAATCGAGTCTGAGACAATAGAGGACAGGAAGTCTTCCACTTCAGCAGGTGTTAAAGTTGGAAAGACATCCCCAAAAAAGACCTAGGAGCATTCGTGTTCCATAGCCTGAGCCTCAGCCAAGGCGGCATTCCGTGGTGTGCCCATTGATGAGTTAAGAGCCACATCCTCCAGGAAGGGCAACTCCTAAGTGGCTTTGGTGGTTGTGGAGGACACTGTCATATGTGGGAGCACTGTCCCAGAGCTAGACATGCCCACTACATGGAGTATTTGATTATCCTTTGCAACGCACATCCTTTTTGGAGGTGAATTTTCCCCTGCTAGTCCTCGTGTTTACCTTTCTTCTGACTGTATTTGGACACTTTGTATGGGGTGGTAAATTAGTTCCTTTTCTAGATACATTCTTTGTAATTGAGGTCTTTAACTACAAAGCTGTATTCAGGCTAGACTGTTCTATGTAGTAGTAAAATTCACTTCATTGAATAATGTTTGTCTCAGATTAGAGACTTCACTTTCATGGGAAAGATTTGTACTCCGAATAATGCTATAAGAAGAGTGACAAGACAGTGGAAAATGTTCCTATGCACAAAGATAATAGAATTAGCAGACCCTTTTTACTGTGATGGCTATTCTCACTGCCCAAATGTGCATATTTGACAGAAAGATCCAGTTCCCCCACTTTGTGTGATGCACCAAACAGAGGAAAGGGATAAAGATCATTGTCAACTTTTGTTAATGTCCATACCCCATTGTTTTTCCCTTTTTTGTTAATTGTAATTGTAATAGTATTTATGTAGCACTTACTACCCCTGACAAGGTGTTGAAGCGCTTTTCGGCAAGTAGCACGCTACTCTGGAACCCAAGAGGAATTAGTGGTGGATTAGTATAGGGAAATATGAGTTCAGTTTTAGTATTTTTATAAGTTAATTTGAGCAGAGGATATGTGAGTTTATTAGTTGGATTGACCAGAGTAATGGAGGGATAGTGGAGGGAAGAATCTAGAAATGTTAATTGGGAGTTTATAGTAATAGGATGAGGCTTGGGATGAGTAAAGGAGAGATGGAGGAGGGAAGAGTCTGTGGAAAGGGTTAGGGAGATCATAGTAACAGGAGGGGTTTTGGATGAGTCACAGTGAGATAAATGATGGAGAATTTATTAGAGTTGTTTGGGAGATCATGGTAGTAAAATGAGGTTTTAGTGAGCTAGATGTGGAAGAGGAGGGAAGAGCTTAGGCAGGGTTATTTTGGAGATGAAAGTAGTAGAATGGGTTTCGGATGAGTCAGAGTGGGGATGGAGGAAAGATTGATAGAGACATGACATATGGTGATGGGTAGACACAGTAAAGCTTACAAGAGAGTAAATTGATATTATGTTTATTTATAATTTTTATGTATATATATATATATATATATATAAAATAATTATTTTATTTTTCCTTTATTATTTTTTTACTTCAATTTACTTATTTATAATTTGAGTTTTATTTATAGATTTTATTTTTTTTATTTTCATTTACACACATAGATATATATGTGTGTGTGTGTATATATATTCACATACATATACATATTTAATCGTGAGTGAATATACATTTTTTAAACAGGTTTAAAGAGTATGTGTGTAATTTATTGTTATGACATAGTAGCGATACATATTTCCTAAAGAACTATACATATCTAGAATATACACATATTCAGATTAAAAATATTTATCAACACATGTATATGCAGTCCATTGCTGTTTGAATATGGTGGTTATAAAGGAAAGAGCCAACTCTTGAGTAGTCTTCTGAAGACAAGATAGTTATCAGTGGATCTTATGTTTGGGGGTAATTAATTCCATAATTTGGCTGCTTCAATAGAGAAGGATGTACCACCTATGGTCTTTTTCTTGCATGGTGGTATTTTAAGGCAGGGTGCCAATCTTGAGCGGAGGTTTCTTTGTTGAATGTATTCAGTTATTTTTTTTTTTCTGATAAAAAGCAGTCCTGTTCCGCATATAGCTTTGTGGGTGATACAAAGCAGCTTGAAGGTGGATCTTCTGGCAACAGGTAACCCAGTGTAGTGTTCTCAAGGCAGGGGAGATGTGGGCTTGTGGCTTTACATGTAATACTAGCCTGGCAGCGGAGTTTTGAATACATTGTAATTTTTTCATAATAGATAGAAATAATCCATGGTAGAGGCCATTGACATAATCCAGTTTGGATAGTACAAGAGAGATAGTAGCCTGCAGCTTGTGTGGATATCCGAGGTGGGGGAAGATGCGTCACAGAGTCTTGAATGTGATAAAGCTTGTCCGTGCTAATTTATCCACTTGAGCATTCATATTTAACTTGGAGTCCATGGTAATTCCAAGGTTTTTAACTTCCTTGGATAATTGAGGAGGTGGTCCGAGATCATCAGGCCAGGCGCACAGTGGGTCATAATTTTTCCAGTCACCAGTGTTTCCGTTTTGGAGGCATTTAGTTTGAGATGGCTCCAAGTCATCCACTGATCAACAGCTCTGAGGCAACTGAAGATTTGTGAGTTTTCAATGTCTTTGGGGCATTCCAGTTTAGGTAGTATTTGTATCTGCATAGTTGTAGCATGCATGCATGTTGAAAATCATTGATCAGTTCTGGTAATGATATTGTGTAGATGTTGAAAAGCAAAGGTGAGATGATTGATCCTTGGGGGACCCCTTCTTTTGTGAGATAGGGTTTGGATGAGAAGGGAGGAGAATAGATAATATTAGTCCTGTTTTGAAGGTAGGATGTAATCCAGTCGAGAGCAGTCCCTTCTATACCGGCTTAGTGGAGTCTTTGAAGTAGGGTGTCATGGTCAACCATATCAAAGGCAGCCGAGAGGTCCAAGAGAAGTAGTGCAGCAACTCCATTTCAGTCAACTGTGTTTTCAAGAGCATCCCAGATTGCTATGAGTGCCGATTCAGTGCCTCTTCCTGGGCGGAATCCAGTTTGGTAGTCTGAACGTATGGAATGGTCTTCAATGAATTGTGACATCTGGGCGAATGCTGCTCTTTCTATCAGTTTGCCCAGGAAAGGTCCATTTGTGATTGGTCTATAGTTGTTGGGGTCCTGCAGGTCTAGGTTTGTTTTAATAACGGACGTTTGTATGCCTTTTTCAGGTCTTCAAGAAAGGTTCCTGTAGTTAAAGAGTCGTTGAGATTCTTCTTACAGGTGTGGCAGCAGAAGTAGATAAAAGAATGTCCTTGAAGATGTGTGGTGGACAAGGGTCCGAAGGGCAACCGGAAGGCCTGCTTGCTTTGACCAAATCCATAAATTCACCTCATGATATTTGTTTGAAGGACTGTAGAGGCTGGGTTGGTTTATTCTTAGAGGGGATTTTAGGAAAGAGGTGGGCGCTTTAAATAGGAGTCCAATGTGTCTGCCTTGGTTGTGTAATGAGTTGCCAGTATCTTTGTGAAATCTTGAGTAGTGTGATGACTTCCTTCCATGCATTTAGGTTTTTTCAAATTAATTGAGAATTTTATAAAATTCTTTGGTTGCAGATTTAGCATTTTGTATTCTGTCTGAGTAGTAGATTTTTTTTGTTTGAGCTTTTTTGACTGATGAGTTGTATATTCAGTTAAGTTTGTGTAGATGCAGTTTGTCTTTAATGTTGTTTATTTTGAGCCAGGTCTGCTGAAACCTTCTGATTTGTTGCTTTATCTTTTTAAGTTCTGTGTTATGATACAGTCTTGCTTCATGCAAGAACAGCTTAACAGCCACTCCGAACTCTTCTTTGGACACTTTCTGCAGCCCAATTGTCAATTTTTCACCTTATCTTATGCACACCAGGGCACAGCCCCACTTTCTCTTTGGTGGCCTACCATCTTAAGACGATAGTTTTAGTCCGTTACAACAACATCTTTTTTCAAGAGGTCAACCTCGTAGGCCACATAGTAACCATAACAGCCACAAAACATACCTCAATCTACTAGATACCACAATCATCAAACTTCTTTGCAGTCTACCAACTAGCACTTTAGACAACAACAAGAACTTTCTCACCTGGCTTCACTAACTTCACCTACCACTCACACCATAGCGACGCATCTAGGCAACACTCATCCATCCTCTTTCCACTGCAGAACTGTTCACAGATAACAATCAAAGCATGCAGCAATTTTGCTCTCCCCTACACTATTGATCTTGGCACCAATATCCCAAACCCCGCTCTTTGACCTTAATACCTTTACACAATAACTGGCACATGCCCAGAACAAAATATTAATATTTAAACCCAAGCAATCCAGACATTCGTTCAAGAACTCACAGACAGCAAACATGCATTTAGAAGACAGGAGAAGCAGTAGCATTGTTTGCAGCTACAGAAAGACCATGTAACCCTGGTTAACCTATGTTCGTTCAGTTGGAAGCTCATGACTGATGTAATGACTAATAATTACACTCCAATCCCTCTCTCCCTCTCTTCTGCATCATAAAGTATCTTTCTCTCAAGCATCTTCCCTGGCCCTCACGAAAACAAATACAACTCGGACCAGATACCTGGGAAATTATAAACCCTTCATGCACCTAGTATTTTTGTGTAAGATCATTGAAAATAATGTCATCACTGAAGTCCTTCGAAAAATCAAATGCATCAGTTCAAGAAGTCGATTATGTAGTAGCTGATTATGCACTTTAGGTCACCTACAATGGTGACTCTCCATCAAGTTTGACTCCTCTGCAACTTTTAACACCATTGATCATCCAACCCTACTCTACATTTTCTTCTCATAAATGGGCTTCAGTGGCAATGTCCTTCAGTGATTCACTTACCTGAACTACACACCCCAGTTCACCCATATGAGAACCTCTAGATCTGGCCCCTACCTTGTGACCCTTTGCAATCTCCCAAGGAGCTGGTACTCACTTCTCGCCCAGATCAATTAGGCTATATCACTCATGCTCCACAGCAAGGAACTGAAGACCCTACAGATTACTGGCTCCAGTTGCAAATTCATTCTTTGTGCAGTAAAACACAATAACCACACACCGTTCTGTAAGCATAGAAGGCCACTTCTTTAGGACAGGCCTGTAATTTAAATTAATTGACTTAAAATACATAATGAAATCAACCTTACTAGTGCATTTTATCTTCTTGAAATACCGACTCCTCCAAAACTCCCAAAGTTTTAATCGTCACCCAAACAACTCATAATGTCTCAAAACGTCATTCCTTCTTCTTCCATTCATTGCCCTTCTCTTGCATTCTCCAGCCTCCCTTGCTCACACCCCACAAAAAATCTCCATATCCATTCCCCTTTGCCTGCTGCAAAAGCCCAAACATATTTTTCCCCTCCCCTATGGCCCGCACCTGACTTTACAGGCCCCCTGATCACCAGCATTCGCTAAAACCCTGAAAAATGTTTTCCTGCTCCATCCCCCTTAAAGATTTTTAATAGTTGTAGTTACTTTCACACCACATGTTATCGTTTCATAGCATGGCTAACAATGACCAGAATTCCACCATGCAATGTGCATTCCCGAGCAGAAATAATGCACTCTATTTGCACTGTATATGTACCCATCCTCCTCTTTATTATTCACATGCGCCAACAATTTCCAGATGGCATACAAAAAAAAGTAATTGCCCAGTTTAATTTTCTTCCTCTCTTGTTCACTGCTGCATGTTTGTAAGCCTTTTTCCAAGTTCTTGGTGCAAATTCTGTTCACACTATAAATGTTCCAGCACATTCTTTTTAGTAGCATCAGATTCACCTTTGTCTGTCTAATAAATGATGAGCCTGACCGTTTTACCAAATCTTTTTTCTCAAGCGGGTATAACTAAGGTGTTTGAACAACTCCGCCCACAGAAAGCTCTGCTAAAAAAGGCAACAGCTTGTCCCATTGCATGCTGTTTTTCCCCCGCCACATTACCTTCTTTCTGCTGCTAGGCAGTCTGGAAGAGCTGCCATATATCTGCTGTTCTGCATATTTTGCTGCCCAGTGGACCTAACGGTGTTCAGAAATCCATAAAACCATATTACACTCAGAGGGGGCCTTAACGTAACCTGTAGTATAGAGAAAGAAGCAACTTCAATAAACTTAACAAAGAAACTCCACACATTCTCATTTTCTAATGTATTATGTATTTCTCACAACATTTGGAATTCTTCTTTCTCTTCGTCAAATGTAATTCCAATTCAAACCCAGTCTAGTGGCCTCTGTGCCTGTCCCTATTGTAAGGAGCGTGCCTCATACTTTTCTGCCTGCAAACCCAACTTGTTTGCTTTCCTCAGGTTCCCTGTAAATAACAAGCTGTAACATTTGACCCTTTGTCGGTTATTGGAAGATTTTGTCGAATGTCTTCCTAGTCCATTCCAAAAATATTTGCCACTGGACAGACTTCTGTGTTTCATCACTTTCTCAACCACCCCCGTTTTTCCCTTCTTACCTGGCGGTTTTTGAGCTCCTCAATCAAATCTACAACCTTTCAATATCACGTCATTGTGCCTTACACCTGCTGCCAGCTTTGAAGCTACTAGTTCTGATAGTCTGAAGGCGACATAAAACATCCATAACATGCACAACCTAAAGGTGCTCTCTTTGAATTAATTGTAAAAGCATTCTCGTAAAACGTCAAATGTCACTCGGTGCCTCAAACTATTGATTGCACCCCTCCTCCTCCCCAGCCAGTCGAAACTTGCCTCTCTAACTCACCATCAGCTGGGTCATGTCTCTGCCACAACATTCCATAAAAGATATGCCTGCCATTTTACTTGCTATAGTGTAAAAGACCCCATTAATCAAACTCAAAACAAACAGCCACAATTCTTCTCTAGCCCTTTTCCCTCCACTTGTTACCAAATTGTCTAAATTATTCCCATACTTGATTATTACCTTAACCGATTGATACCACAGTCTACCTTTCTACTAAGGCACCTAATCGTATTCTTCCCATGCCCATATTTCCTGTCTTCAGATCTTGTGCTACTGGGGCTATTCTTCAATACTGTTGCCCCTGCGAACAGGACAAAGCATCAACTATATTATTATTCGTTCCTGGCACATGGTTTGCGTTGAACACAGCATTCATCTGCAAACACTGTAATATGAAGAGTCTCTGCGAATCTAGCACTCTCAAATCTTGTGCTTTCTGTTTACTCACTAAGTCAACCACTGTCATGTTATCTACATTGAACATTGTGTTCCTATCTGCAAGCTTGTCTCCTCAGATCACCAGAACGACCATTAATTGTAACGAATTCCAGGAAAGCTATACTCTTTCCCTGCTGTTACTAGTGTTCTGGCCATTTCACAACACACCAGTGTCCATTGCAAAACAGTTCGATGCATTTCTCCTCTAAAGCATAAAACAAAATTTAACCTGCCACACAGTTTCTTCATCCATAAAACACATTAATTCTTGGCCACGTCCCATTCCACTGCTTTTTTGTGCCCACAATGCCTCTTCAGATTAGACCCAGCTAAATTGGAATCAGCCTTGATCCTGCTCCAATAGAAACAGTCCAGCCTGAACTTGCAAGCCAGGTCCTCAGAACCAGAACACAAGCAACCCATGACCGGTTTCGACCTAGTTGGGGATCGTCAGTTGAGTGCCACTTGGTTCTACAAAAAGCCCTGGCCACCTTAACTACTCTGCCTGCAATATGTAAGTATCCCAATAGTTTCTGCACTTTCCTTAATTCCAAATGCTTCTATGTCATGCCTTCATCAAAAAACGTCTCATATCTCCTCTACTTTCTTTTCTGGAACTCCAGCTACTGCTTCAGCTTTGTCTAGTTCTGTGCACAGAACTGTCAATTTAGTGTCTTGCCTTTCAGTTCTTACCAGTGCAATGGGTCCCCCCAACTTTTCTACTAGGTCTTTAAAGCTTCTCAGATATCTCTTACAGTCACCAGAATTTGTCCCTGCCCACAAACAAAAGTTGTCTGCATAACGTGAAACAAACTTGTGACCAAGTGAAAATGCTTATTACAAAAAGGTACTAAAAGTCTCAAATAATGAACACATCCCTTTGGTAGTACTCTGTCCATCTGGACAGACAGCTCCTTCAAATTGCATGTCCAATAATTAAAAATCTGTTGGGTGTACCGACATTATGCAAAAGGCGATTTCATATCACATTATGCCAGCTCAGCTCCTTCCCTACTCTTTTGGACCAATTTGATAGCATCATCAACATTGGAATATTTTACACTGGAATCTTTCTGGTGCTTTGAAGCAATTGACTGTAGCGCCCTCCAGCGATGATAAATGATGAAACATGCTGTACTCCCCTTCTGTTTTCTTGGGAAGACCGCCTAATAGTTATATTGTCATATCCTGCAATAGCCATTCAAAAAATGGGCCCGAAAATGTTGCATTCTTTTACCTCTTTTTCCAATTTTCTTGCCACTATACGTTTTAAATTATTTTCCAGATTTCATATGTTCTGCCCACGATTGTACCCTGCAATCATCAGGGGTGTGGAATTTAACACAATATCTACCTGTCCATGGAACAAGTTGCTTCCTAAATCTACTTGTCCTACTAAAAAAATCTAATTGTCCCTTTGGTGCCATGTAGTGTGGTGACAAATTATGGCAGCAATCTCATTATGTGAGAGCTCTGATAAAATCCTCTCTGATTATGCCAGGACTAATACCATAATAGTGCTTGAATACTAGCAATTTCAAACCCTACTATAGCAATTTCCTCATTTTGCCACCTTTCCACAGATCTGCATACTGGGTCTAGAGGAAGCAGTAAGCAAGTTAGAGGGCGGAATGCTTTTAAGTCTGTGCAAATTTACTAGCATGTGTGTTTTAAGGATTTTCACCAGCTCTTTTCTAATCTTTTACCATATTGAGAAAGGTTGGAAATGTACTCCTCGCTGACAAGGGCAGAAGTATAAGTCCTTCCAGGGTTGGGAAAAAAGTGGTTGGAGGGAAAGTGAACTTGTAAACACTTAATAGAAATCTACTCATGCGTATTTGCTTGTGCTAAAATACAGTTCACAGATATTCTCTAGGAATATGTTTTCCTGGTCTACCTCTGTGAATTCTTGTGAATTCATGAAAGCCAGTAATGCAAAGACATATACCATGGGTACACTTTTGTGACTTTCTTTAAGAATTGGGTCCCTAATTAGGTCTGGCGTTAAACAAGACATTTCATTTTTATTAAAATTCTATTTTTGCCTCTATTTATCTATCATTTACTGTGAGTGATAGCATTCTGCTCTTCCCCAAGGAACATATTGGCACCCAAAGTAGCTTTGTTCACTGCCAGGAAGCACTGTGGCATTGTGTGGTTTTGGAACCCCAAAAACATTTTTTGCTTTTTGGCAATGTTTGTTACAATGGCGAGGGCCTGGCAGCTCCCATAAAAATAAAATTTTACAAAAGCCATGTCAAAACAAGACGAGCATTGACAAAACCAAAAGAAGTACAACCAATGACTGATCGGTTGGCTTTGCCAGTGCTTGTTTACTGTCATATTTCCCACAATCTTTTTGAAAATGGTTGCACTGATTTTCCTATATGAATATTTTTGGGATATACTAGCATGCATCAACACATTTTACTAAATGCTGCCTCAAAGAAATAGTAGCTAATATTTCACAATAATTTAGCAAAACCCTGTTTTTCCTACTTGCATTTTGTTCTGAACATTTCATTTTGAAACTAAAGAATCATCAATCGTCCTCGCAAACTTTTGCAAACGTTTGAATCTGGTCAGAGAACATGATTGTAGCATTATATGTAGTCTTATATTGTTAAATTTGTTGTCCTTAGCTGGTGTATAGGCCCTTTGGTATAGGCTGCATCTGGTGTTCCATCACTGTCGCTGTTCGTCATTACTCCCCAATGTTTTCCATTCCGAAACATTGCATGACTGGATTTTTGCCTCCACATTTGAAACATTAATCTTTATACCTACACATCTGTTCCTCCGTGAGAGCGCTGGGCCGGTGCCCCTCTATATTTCTGCCCCCACTACACTCCAGCCCCTTTTGCCACCCATCCCCAGTATTAAATTTAAAAATGCAATGATTATTTATTTTTCCTGCCCGCAGGGGTCAGCTTTTTTCAGCTGCGGGATAATTAAATTGTTTGTTAGGTCCTGTTTAAGTGCCTCCTGAGGAAGGTGTGAGGGGCTTAAAAATAATTTACAGTGAGTCACACTAATGCAGAATGAGGTTCAACTTATGCTGCACAGTTGCTTGCACCCCCAGCACAGTCACTCTTAAGAAAGTGGCAGGCCTGCAGTGCGCATTTCTGGTTGGACGGCAGCCTTTGTGTGGCTAGGCCAGCATGCGCACTAGAGGTGTCTTGTACATGCTTAATTAATGAGCCTGAGGGAATAACAGGTGCATCCCCCAGTCTCCTAATGAGCGCTAACTTGGCCTGCTCAGACCAATTCTGCCACTGGTCTCATGCTGTGTTCGTAATATGACAGCGCAATAGCAGTGCCAGGATTGGCATGCCGTGCTCAGGCCGGGGGTGGGAGGTTCCGTCGTCGTTGACAGTCTCATGACCAATCACTCTATGGCTTTATTAAAGAGCCATGCAGTGACTGGCCCTTTCTGCCGTGCTCTTAGTCTCTTTTGCCTTAATGGCTCCACCAGCAGCAGTGAGGCAGGAATTGGAGACACTGCGGCTAGCCCGACACTCGTGACTTGACACTAGTTGTTGTTGGCTGCACGAGGAAGGAAGCAGAGAGGTGTGGTGCAGTCAGAAACGAGAGAGCCAGAGGAGGTATTATTAATGTATTCCTCCTTCTAATGCGACCACCACCTTGTCACCTCACTCGCGGCCTCTCATTCTCTGGCCCAGGCTGCCTGGTCACTGCCGCTAGTCAGTCTGCAACCCTGCAAGGCAGCACTTGGGATGCGTTGGACTCGAAGCGGAGAAAAAAGAAAACAAGGTAAAAAATTGAATTTGAAACTAAAATTAAGTTCGGCCTTCTCTGTAGAGGCCTGATGCTACCTGGCATCACACCCCTCTCCAGAGCTTGCAGTGTCGAAAACTCAATGAACTCTACTACATAAGAAAAAAAAACAACTTCAATACAGCTGGAGCTTACTTCCCCATTCTTAGACTTGCACTTAGTTTTTGTGTGTTTTATTGCGTTATTGCACATTTTTAATACAAAGTTAATTATTGAATCGTAAGCCAGCTGGACTTAATTGTGTGCAATATTCAGAGCAGACACTGCTGGAGAAGAGGCCTTCTGATGTCAAATGTCCTGGTTCTGTTTATTATGACTCCGATAACAGTTGTGTGGCAAATAACTTGCAACCGAAAAGAGGCTGACACTAGAAATTATACAGAGGGCTAAAGAGTGACCTGCACATGTGCATGCTTTTCGGTATGCATACATACGAGTTCATTGCCAGTGTGGATTGTGCTGTTAGCTCATTTTCACCAGACACTTAAATGCATGCCTTCATTTTGTTTGCCATCCCAGTATCCGAGAGATGAGTAATCCTCACAGTGGTGACAACTCTGATGATCATATTGAGATCTTCAGAGCTCTTGATCGGAGTTAACCCTGTTAACTGTATTATATGATAACAACCTTCCAAAAATCTTCAACCCATTAGCCTGATTCTGAACAGTGCTAAATAATGTTAATTTGCAGTATTCTGCATGTGTGATCTGCCAGTGGTTTAATGTTTGCAGGGTAAAAAAGGAATGGCTAAGCAGTGGCAGAGGGGCACCATGTTTATTTTTCCAGTGAGACGAGACTCCTAATTTAGTAATGTCTTACGACACAGTGGTTTAGCAAGTGCTTTGAAAAGTGAGCGTTTTATTCAAAGCACTGCTAGTATGCATTATTTATTTTGCGTGTTGAAAAAATAACAATTTATATACTGAGTGGATGCTGAGAAGAGCCCTTGTGCGGTGTGCCTCTTTATGACTCAGGTAACAGGCCTGTGTTAGCGTTACCCTAGTATTTCTGGCTGTAATGTGTGCTGGCCACGGCATTCGCAGAGGCTTCCCCCAAAGGGGGCATAAAGGGCCGGCGCCATAACGGCTGCCTTGGACCCGAAAGGACCGGTTAAACCGGTGTAGGGGGCCGGTCGCGCCCCCTTGCAGGAGACGCCCCCCTTCCTCCCCTCCACAGGTATCTAGGGGGGGAAAGGCGCAAAGCAAAAGGGGCCAATGGGGGTTCTAGAGTCATTTGAACCCCCCAGTGAGGTCGCAGGGGTAACACCTGCAGGGTTGGTGGGGGGGCATTTGAACAGGGGTCTTAAAATGCGCACTGTCCCCTCCAATGGGCATTACAGCGATTGGGGACAGCGCGCGACCAAGGACGGAGAAGACAGGAGGAAGGGGCTTACCTGTTTTTGTAGCAAAGTTTCCACTCAACAGGCCTTATTGGGGGTTGGAAGACAGCTGCTGTGCAGCGACGTGACTCTGAACCCTTTCCACCAGAATTTTTCCTGAGGGGCAAGAGAGGCCCTGGGTGGTGGGGCCTTCTCCCCCTCCAGCAGCAGCATTGGCGAGTGGAGGACTGCCCGTGTCCGGGAGACCCAAATCCACAAGGGTGCTGCAGAGTGTTGGCGCCGGTGTGCACTGAGGGCTGTGCCTGGAGAGCGGTGACGGCGTGGAGGACAGCCCAGGTGCGCGACACTTCTCCACGCGCTCAAGAGCTGAACTTAAGATTTTCAAGGCATTGGAGGTGGTTGCAGAGTGCTCCATCAGGTCAGGGCCACGTGGGGGGGAGCATTTTCAAATTTTCCCTGTTTGCATTGTGACATTCGATTGAGCCCCCCGTGGAGGACCACCCGGCCGGGCGACGCAACTCCTTAGTCGGGCCTTTATTCTCCTCCTTCCTTTCCGACATTTCAAACATCGGGGACTTGGCCATAAGGGAAGGTTCGGCGCATGCTATCTTTTTGACATTTTTCTCCCTGCGACCGGCAAGTATCATCATCCAGGCATTTGGGGAGGCGTGGCCGGGGATTCCCACCCACCCACCTTTTTGCTTTATTAAAGGGACAGGAGCACACTACAACTGAACGGATGTTTCCCTCATCGCTTCTGCCTAAAGTAAGCGTCATCCAGGGTTCGGGGAGGCGTGGCCAGGGCTCTCCCTTTCTCTCTTAAAGGGATAGGGCATGTCGTAGCTAATTCTACCTGGGTATTTCAGATTTTTTTGCATAAACAGCTGTTTTTAGCTCAAGGACTGAAGTGTAGCAGCAGATAATATTAAAAAAAAGAAATGAACAGTAAATCGCAATATGGAAGACCAAGGGAATGGGGATCATCAGGACGAACTGGAGAAGATATTGGCACATTTGAGAGCGGAGGTGTTGATGCGGGGAAAGGACTGGGTACGCACAAAGATGACAGAGGAACCGGCGTACGTTTATGGCGAACAGCAGGCAGACAAAGGTTCAACTTCTCAGGGTCAAACAAGTTGTCCATGTGCAGAGCAGGAAATTGCGGAGAAACCACGGAAGCGTCAGAAAGTAGAGGGAAAACCAGCAAAGAAGGCCCCCAAGAAACCAAGGGTCTAAAACCTGCTCAAAAACCCCTGTGGCAGTGGAGAAATCTGGGAACAGCAGCATGATGAAAACAGCAGAGGGTGAGCATAGTAGCGCTATAATCAAAGAATGTTTAAAGTCCTTTGCGCCATTGTTATTTAGTAGCAGTGGTGCAGAGTCAGGAGCACGCTAGGGGAGGAAGGAATGATGTGAGACCTGCCAGGGGTGAGGGCCTGGAGATAGACAAAGTCAGGCGCAAGCAGGCAGCCATTGGGGATCCCACAACAGCTTGAGTTCAGGGGGGCGGGGAGAAAAGCTCCCTTGCACTAGTAGGCCAAGACCCTCTTTAGGCCCGCCCCCACAATGACCACGAAGGCAGCAGATCTGGCAAACGCCATCTCATTAGCAGTAAAGGAAAGAATATGGAGGAAAGAATTCATAGATATATTTTCCCTCCTCAAAATTCAATTAGAAGGCTTGGCCCTCACAGTGTGCGATTAAAAAAGACGAGGATAGACAGGAGAGAAAGAGAGTGAGGAAAGAAAGGAGTTTTGAAAACTGGTTGGATGCATTTAGGATTATGGCTTGTGTTATAGTTGAAAAATTTCCCTGATGCGTGGCAGAGCTCTGGTTATACGAATCCAAAATACATGAGGCACTCTGGCAATTCCCAGCGGATGCCTGGTTGGAATATGATAAGAGTTTCAGGCAAAAAATGCAGACCCACCCAGAAATGAAGTGGAACGAGGAAGATGTCTCTAGCTACATACATAAGCAGCTGGTAGCCAAAGTGGTCAGATCCTGGGCTGGGAAGGGGGAGCAGCCCTTTCGGAATGCATACTACAAGGGAAAACACGAGAAGCTCAGGTCATTCCACAGATTCAGACCCTGGCAGAATGGGAAAGGACCTGGGGACAAGGGATCACAGGCAATTTGTTGGAAATACGAGACCGATGAGTGCACATTGGAGCGGGTTGTAAGTTCAGCACATTTGTTCGTCATGTGGTGGCGATCCCCTAGCCGCAGGATGAAGGAAAAGCAAACACCGATCAGATAAAAAAGAAACACTAAAGAAAGATAGGCCATGAGGCAGGCAACCGGAGGTTGGGAAACCTTCCGAATAGCCAAATCCCCAATCAACACGTACATGCTTAGAAGATTAGCCAACGAATATTAAAACAAAAAAGAAGCAGAAATACTAGTAAAAGGTTTTGAGGAGGGTTTCAAAATACCATTTACAGGTCAGATGGCTGGGGGAAATCAGGAATTTAAAATCCGCAAAAAAACACCCAGAGGTGGTGAAACAAAAGATAGAAAAAGAGAAAAGACTGGGTTGTATCGAGGGTCCCTTGCCCCTCACCCCCCCACCCCACAAAAAGACGTAATAATCCCCCCCCCGGCCCAGGAGGCGCATCAGTAAATGATGGTATCCCCAATCAACACGTACATGCTTAGAAGATTAGCCAACGAATATTAAAACAAAAAAGAAGCAGAAATACTAGTAAAAGGTTTTGAGGAGGGTTTCAAAATACCATTTACAGGTCAGATGGCTGGGGGGAAATCAGGAATTTAAAATCCGCAAAAAAACACCCAGAGGTGGTGAAACAAAAGATAGAAAAAGAGAAAAGACTGGGTCGTATCGAGGGTCCCTTGGCCCACCTCTCCCCCCCCCCCCCCAAAAAAAAAGACGTAATAATTCCCCCCCCCCCCCGGACGTGGTCCCAAAGAAGGAGGCAGGAGAGTACAGACTAATACACCACTATCTTTCCCAGGAGGCGCATCAGTAAATGATGGTATCCCCCCTCACTCAGGTTCAGTAGGCAACAGGCAGGGGAGCGTTGATGGCAAAAGCAGACATAGAGTCAGCTTTCCACTTGTTACCAGTATATCCAGACAGTTTCCACTTGCTTGGTTTTCAGCACAATGGGAAAGTGTATTTCGACAAGGCCATGCCCATGGGCTGCTCCATCTCCTGCGCATATTTGGAGCAGTTCATTACATTCTTAGAATGAGCATTGCGTATGAACCATCCAGCGGGGATAAAATGCACGATCTAGATGATTTCTTATTTGTGGGTAAAGCAGTTACGAGCGAATGCGCAATCATTTTGAGGTCTTTCCAAAGCCTGGCAAAGGAGCTCGGTGTCCCTCTAGCAGAGGAAAAGACAGTGGGTCCGGTAACAGCATTAGTATTTCTGGGGATTGAGCTCGATTCAGTCGCAGGAACGTCAAGGCTACCGGAAGGCAAAGCGTCAGAGATAAGGGAAGAGATCAGGACACTATGTGGGAAACAGAAAGCAACACTGGTGGAATTACAGAGGATGATTGGCAAATTGAACTTTGCTACCAGGGTCATTCCGGCAGGAAGAGTGTTCGCAAGGCGCTTGACCAAATTGACAACAGGTTTACACGAGAAACACCACCACATCAGACTAAGGGCTGGGGTAAATAACGACCTGGCCATGTAGGATGCCTTTTTGTTGCAATTTAACGGACTCCTTATCTGGAGAGAGGGATCGGTAACAGCCAATGAGATAGCTCTGTTCACAGACGCTGCAGGCAGCTGTGGTTTTGGAGCATTATTGGGCAACGAGTGGTGCGCAGGCAAATGGCCAGACAGGTGGCACAAGGTATGTATTATTGGGAACATCACATACTTGGAGCTGTTTCCCTTAGTGGTGGCCCTGACGGTATGGAGGGACAAACTGCGGAACATGAAGCTAACAATGCGGTCAGACAATCAGGGAGTGGTCCTAGCCATAAACAGGGAATCAGCCTCATCCCCGAATACATTGAGACTTTTGAGGCGATTGGTTAGCCTGCAGCTTGTGGGGAACCTTGATGTCAGGGCAAGACATGTCCAAGGCATAAAGAATTCACAGGCGGATGCACTCTCCCGTTCCCAGATGGACAAATTCAGGAGACTAGCCTGCAGGCGTGATGGGCGACACCTTTTCGAAAAGAGCTGTGGGAGCTGGCGGAGCAGACCTGTCAATATTAGTTGACAGTGCACTCAAGCCAGAGACACGCAAGAGGTACAGCAAATATGTCAGCTCACTGATGAACATAGGGGGTTAAGGTCACTGGGGGACCCTGAGGCCACTGCACCGGCTGTGGAACGCTTCATCAAATGGACTGAGCAGCAAGGGAAGACGAATTCCTGGGCACAGGCTCATCTAGCAGCAGTGGCTCAGTTTTCAAAGATACATACCGGAAAAGATGCCACAGCCTCTCACTACATCAAAACAGCAATGAAGGGTTTGAGGGGTCTCGAGGGGCAAAGACAGGACAAGAGGATTTCACAAAACCGACATTGTTATTAGATGCACTGGGAGCAGTGGTAGACGACCCGTGCGAACACAGGCTATTCAGAGCGGCTTTCACAACAGCTTTCTTGGAGCTTTTCCCGTCAGCGAAATTGTAGCAGCAGCCTAGAAAATGGACGTTTGCCTTCAGGTGGAAGACTGCAAATGGGAGAATGCCAGAGTGCGGCTGTTATTAAAGAGATCAAAAACCGACCAGCAAGGCAGGGGCACTTTGGTCCGGATCAGCTGCATAGAAGATGTCAATCACTGCCCGGTTTGCTGCCTAAGAGAGTACATGATCATCCGGCCAGGCGTGCCGGGCCCGCTATTTATGCACAGTAATGGCGAGTGGTTAAGCAGATACCAGTTTGCTGCGGTCATGCACAAAGCCTCAAGCCAGCGGGGCCTGGCACCAGCAGGGTTTGGGTCACATTCTTTCCGTATAGGCGCTGCCACAACAGCAGTGGATTTTAGCTTGGAAGAGAACACCATCAAGGTGGTGGGCAGGTGGCGCTCTTAAGTGTGTAAAAGTTATGTGCTGCCGACTTTACTATGAGCAGGCAATAGGCCTCATGCTCTCTTGACAAAAGTTGCCTCAATTATATTGACAGGTGTGCCACCCAGAACAGTGTGGGTGGTTGGGCACTCATTTATTCATAGGATTCAGGCATGGTGCAACCATAATGCCGGGAAATTGAGAGGAGGCTTCATGGTGACAGACATCAGATGGTGGGGTTACCCCAGCATGAGGTGGGGCCAGCTCAGAGACACACCGGGGGTTACAAGTAACAACAAAAAGACAACCGGAGATAATAATCATACGTCTAGGTGGCAACGATTTAGCTCAAGTAGAGAGGAAGGACCTCCTGAATGAGATCCGGCAAGAGATAATCCCCAGGATCAAATGGCAAAAGCTAAACATCGCAACCTGCAAATACTGTAAAGCAAATGGGCTGGAAAGCATACGCCATGGGTTGTTTCACCCAAGATGTCCGGAATTGTATGCCGAGGATGGCATACACCTACCCTCAGAAGGAATGGAAATCTTCTGGGCAAACTTATTGGCAGGGATGGCCCAGGTGGGATGTTCCTAAAAAAAAAAAAAAATGAAAAAATTGTGGGGGGGCTGCCTGGAGATGTGAGCCTCGCAGGCAGCGTGGCGATTATTAAAGGAGGTTTTACCAATGCTGACGGTAAGCACACCTAGTAAGGTGGTGAGCAATGGAAAGGCCACTCACTTGGGGATGCCTTACAGCAGGGTGAAAAGGGGCCAGCAAAGGGGAGTAAGCAAACACAGCACTCGCAGCCCAGAACTGCCGGGACAGATGGCAGAGCACAGACACGCAAGGTAGCGAGTTGGGCCTAATTAAAAAAACAAGAGGCTACACCCTCAGAAAAACATGGTAAAACAAACACTATGGAGTGAGCCCCCTTCAAGGCGAAATGTGGGATTGTCTACAGGAGAGTGTGTCAAACATACATGACAAGCAGAGGCCAGGACTCAAAGGCCAATCAATCACTGTTACTCTTGATTAATGACCTGAACAATGTTGATTTATGATACCAGCAATAACTTGTGTTGAGGTGTCAAAGAATATTGTCATGTTTCAGTGAGTTGATTGGGGGCTATGTTGCAGAAAGCCATAATAATGATTAATAATGTTTATGGGCAATCATGCATAATTGGTAAATAAATAAAAGCGGCCAAGCTATATTCCACAAAAATAATTGTGCATTGTTGGTTGCTTTTAAATGTGTGTATGGGGAAATCATGGGCTCCTTAAGAAGGTACTGGAGTGAGACAAGTGTGGGAGTTATTGCAAAGGCCGCACACCAAAGGGAGCATAAAGGGCCGGTGCCATAATGGCTGCCATGGACCCAAAAGGACTGGTTAAACAGGTTTAGGGAGCTGGTCACGCAGCCTTGCAGGAGACACTCCCCCCACACGGGTATCTAGGAGGGAGAGGCACAAAGCAAAAGGGGCCAATGGGGGTTCTAGAGTCATTTCAACCCCCCCAATGAGGTTGCAGGTGGAACACCTGCAGAGTTGGTGGGGGCGTTTGAGTGGGAGTCTTAAAATGCGCACTGTCTCTTCCAATGGGCATTATGGCAATCAGGGACAGTAGCGCACGACCAAGGACCGAGAAGAAACCCACCCTCCCACCCCGGTATTAAAACATTTAGTAGCGATGCGGGACAGTCAAGGGGCAGTTATTAAAGGAGGTTTTACCAATGCTGACGGTAAGCACACCTATTAAGGCAGTGTGCTGTTGAATGGCCACTCACCTGGGGAAGCCTTACGGCAGGGTGAAAAGGGGCCAGCAAAGGGGAGTAAGCAGAACACAGCACTTGCAACTCAGACCTGCTGGGACGGGTGGCAGGGCACAGACATGCAAGGTAGCGGGTTGGGCCTAATCCAAAAAACAAGATGTTTATGGGCAATCATGCATATTTGGTAAATAAATAAAAGCGGCCAAGTTATATTCCACAAAAATAATTGTGCATTGTTGGTTGCTTTTAAATGTGTGTATGGGGAAATCATGGGCTCCTTAAGAAGGTACAGGAGTGAGACAAATGCGTGAGTTAGCACTTTCCAGCATCGTACCCCTCTCCAGACCTTGCAGCACCGAAAACGCAATAAACTCTACTGCGTAGCAAAAAAAGGAAATAAACCTCAATACAGCGGGAGTCTACTTCCCCATGTTTAGATTTGTACTTTGTTTTTGTGTGTTTCATTGTATGATGGCACATTTTTTTTTAAACTAAGTTAGTTATTGAACCGTAAGCCAGCTGGGCTTAATTGTGTGCAATATTAGTAGACACTGTTGGAGAAGAGGCCTTCTGGTGTAAATAGCCCTAGTGCTGTGCCTATTTTATGACTCGGGTAACAGGCTTACATCACCCTGGCATTCCTGGATATTGTCAGCCATAGTCTCAAAGAATAAATGGGATGTGGGGGCGGGTGACTTTAACAGTCAGTGGCGTATGACTTGGTTGGGGTGTATAGGAAGTATGACAGGCTGACATACACATCAATTGGCTTCAAACCCTCAGGAGACCTGGGACTCTGCTGGGAATACTGCTGGAGAAAGAAGCAAACAGTAGTGGGAGGTGTCAGCGCATGAGAAAAAGGTGGCTATGATGTATATTCGCACATCCCACATACATATGGATAGGGTGGAACACCTGCAGAGTTGGTGGGGGGGGCGTTTGAGTGGGAGTCTTAAAATCCGCACTGTCTCCTCCAATGGGCATTATGGCAATCAGGGACAGCAGCGCACGACCAAGGACCGAGAAGAAACCCACCCTCCCACCCCGGTATTAAAACATTTAGTAGCGATGCGGGACAGTCAAGGGGCAGTTATTAAAGGAGGTTTTACCAATGCTGACGGTAAGCACACCTATTAAGGCAGTGTGCTGTTGAATGGCCACTCACCTGGGGAAGCCTTACGGCAGGGTGAAAAGGGGCCAGCAAAGGGGAGTAAGCAGAACACAGCACTTGCAACTCAGACCTGCTGGGACGGGTGGCAGGGCACAGACATGCAAGGTAGCGGGTTGGGCCTAATCCAAAAAACAAGATGTTTATGGGCAATCATGCATATTTGGTAAATAAATAAAAGCGGCCAAGTTATATTCCACAAAAATAATTGTGCATTGTTGGTTGCTTTTAAATGTGTGTATGGGGAAATCATGGGCTCCTTAAGAAGGTACAGGAGTGAGACAAATGCGTGAGTTAGCACTTTCCAGCATCGTACCCCTCTCCAGACCTTGCAGCACCGAAAACGCAATAAACTCTACTGCGTAGCAAAAAAAGGAAATAAACCTCAATACAGCGGGAGTCTACTTCCCCATGTTTAGATTTGTACTTTGTTTTTGTGTGTTTCATTGTATGATGGCACATTTTTTTTTAAACTAAGTTAGTTATTGAACCGTAAGCCAGCTGGGCTTAATTGTGTGCAATATTAGTAGACACTGTTGGAGAAGAGGCCTTCTGGTGTAAATAGCCCTAGTGCTGTGCCTATTTTATGACTCGGGTAACAGGCTTACATCACCCTGGCATTCCTGGATATTGTCAGCCATAGTCTCAAAGAATAAATGGGATGTGGGGGCGGGTGACTTTAACAGTCAGTGGCGTATGACTTGGTTGGGGTGTATAGGAAGTATGACAGGCTGACATACACATCAATTGGCTTCAAACCCTCAGGAGACCTGGGACTCTGCTGGGAATACTGCTGGAGAAAGAAGCAAACAGTAGTGGGAGGTGTCAGCGCATGAGAAAAAGGTGGCTATGATGTATATTCGCACATCCCACATACATATGGATAGGGTGGAACACCTGCAGAGTTGGTGGGGGGGGCGTTTGAGTGGGAGTCTTAAAATCCGCACTGTCTCCTCCAATGGGCATTATGGCAATCAGGGACAGCAGCGCACGACCAAGGACCGAGAAGAAACCCACCCTCCCACCCCGGTATTAAAACATTTAGTAGCGATGCGGGACAGTCAAGGGGCAGTTATTAAAGGAGGTTTTACCAATGCTGACGGTAAGCACACCTATTAAGGCAGTGTGCTGTTGAATGGCCACTCACCTGGGGAAGCCTTACGGCAGGGTGAAAAGGGGCCAGCAAAGGGGAGTAAGCAGAACACAGCACTTGCAACTCAGACCTGCTGGGACGGGTGGCAGGGCACAGACATGCAAGGTAGCGGGTTGGGCCTAATCCAAAAAACAAGATGTTTATGGGCAATCATGCATATTTGGTAAATAAATAAAAGCGGCCAAGTTATATTCCACAAAAATAATTGTGCATTGTTGGTTGCTTTTAAATGTGTGTATGGGGAAATCATGGGCTCCTTAAGAAGGTACAGGAGTGAGACAAATGCGTGAGTTAGCACTTTCCAGCATCGTACCCCTCTCCAGACCTTGCAGCACCGAAAACGCAATAAACTCTACTGCGTAGCAAAAAAAGGAAATAAACCTCAATACAGCGGGAGTCTACTTCCCCATGTTTAGATTTGTACTTTGTTTTTGTGTGTTTCATTGTATGATGGCACATTTTTTTTTAAACTAAGTTAGTTATTGAACCGTAAGCCAGCTGGGCTTAATTGTGTGCAATATTAGTAGACACTGTTGGAGAAGAGGCCTTCTGGTGTAAATAGCCCTAGTGCTGTGCCTATTTTATGACTCGGGTAACAGGCTTACATCACCCTGGCATTCCTGGATATTGTCAGCCATAGTCTCAAAGAATAAATGGGATGTGGGGGCGGGTGACTTTAACAGTCAATGGCTTATAACTTGGTTGGGGTGTATAGGAAGTATGACAGGCTGACATACACATCAATTGGCTTCAAACCCTCAGGAGACCTGGGACTCTGCTGGGAATACTGCTGGAGAAAGAAGCAAACAGTAGTGGGAGGTGTCAGTGCATGAGAAAAAGGTGGCTATGATGTATATTTGCACATCCCACATACATATGGATAGGGTGTAACAGTAATTCAAACAAAGAGTAAATAAGTCTAAAGAGTAGCAAAACGAGTCCCACAAAGTAGTGCTCACATATTAACAACACCCAGCCACCTAAGGTGTCAAGTTCCATTCTATGAAACAGCCGGACAGCTTAAGAAGACGGTACTGAAGGCACTCTACAAAGCTTTTCAGTGTTCCTTGATAAGTAAGTACACATCAGTCACAGGTTCAAATTGTCCAATTTTATTCATTTATGCATCCAAATCTTCTGTACATAATATAACATATGCTTTTTCTAAGGTGCAACCGACACGTGTTTCGTCCACAAGACTTTTTCAAGGCTAAGAATGTCAAAAGTCCAAATATGAGTATAGTAAACAAGGCATCATGTGATCATTTTTATGCGTACTCCAACACGCGGAACGGAGAAAGGGCACGTAAAAAGAAACAGGCAGACTCAGAACCATCTCTGAGGCAACCCCCATTGCGTTATTTGAAAGTACCGAACACACCTGCCACTCCTTAAGAAGACGGTACTGACGTATACACTACAAAGCGTTCTGATTTATTTTCTATGCAACAAGTTCTCTTGGTTTTAATAATATTTGTATCTTGTGCAGAGCCACATGAAGTGCTGGGCAATTTCAGAGTGCTTAGTAGGGACTGATTGGCCGGGGGTGGGAGGGTAGTTGGGTATGATGGCATCTGTTAGATGTCCTAGAATGCTTGACCAGGCGGGAGTGCTGTTAGAGGTTAATGAAATGCAATGTAATTTTTTTTTCTTTACTGAACTGTTGTGAAGGACTTTCCAGAGTTTAGGACACAGCACTATGAGACATCTCCAGTCAAGCGTTTGTTTGATGAAGCATGGAGTGGTCCAAAGAATGATTTGAGTTTTCTGTTAGGTCAGTGTTGGGAAATATTTGGAGATAGTGAGCGCAAGTGCACCAAATAACTTTGTGGACTGTTGTCAGGGTCTTGAATGAAAATCAAAAAATTTCTAGCTTGCGCGAAAAGAATTTTCAGTTCTATTAAGGACACGGAGGTGAGGATTATGCTTTCTCTTCCTTTACTGACAACACACAGAAGCCAATTGGAAACAGTAAAAACTGTAAAACAACACTACTTTTCTCAAAAGTCTCACAGCCTCATTATGTCCCCAAATCAGGGCCAGCAATCCACTATATATATGACAATGTTTAGGCCTGGGTCCCCGGCTTCCCGTAATGAACTAGTGGCATGGTTGTCGGATTTCAATAATGATTCAGTGGGGGTCCTCGAGTTTCAGTAATGATAAAGTAGGGGTTCACAGAAGTCAAAAGTTTTGGAACCACTGTTCTAGAACAATTTCCTGACGAATGCCATTACTTTGGTCATGTTAGAGTTCAGTTTCAACTACAAGGTTGACATTCTTTCAGTTAATGTTTGCAGAAGTTTTCAGATCAAATGAATGGACAACCTTGGGTATAGGTGGGTATCATCAGCCTGGTTGTGTAATGCCATGTTTTCACAGTGTTTCAATGAATCCGATATAGATGTGGGTACCACCAGCATACTTCTGGCTTGAAATGTTGTACCCTGTTGGCTTTGCCTGTGTTTGTTTGTCTACGATTCCTATCATTGTCTCCCACCGGATTATAGCTTGATACTTGACATAGTGGAAACCCTTGCACAACGTGCTGAATTCACGGGCTGATGTGTACGTGTGTTCATATGGCTAGGCTGTTACAAAAAACACATTTTCCTTAATAGACCCTGTTATTGTTTGAAAGGAAAAGGCCTTGGGATTATTCGTTTAGAGGAAGCAGAGTATTTCCAGTTTGTTGCTGGACATGTGCCCAGTCTTTCAGAAGCAGCCGGTAGTTGGCCCAGCACTGGCACCAAGCCCTGGCCAGACTGAGCACTGGAGAGAGTAATAATAGTAAAAACAGCTCTTTTTGAGCCCGCCCAATGAAGCCATGCTCTGGGACGTGAGGATGAGGGCAGTGTGTTGATACGGCTTAAGCACCCGTGTTTGATGTGGCAGCCAGCTTTCCTTGGCAAACGTTGCATGTGCTTCAGTCAAGTATTCAGTAACTAAAACTTTAGCAATGCACAGCAAACCTATACATATTGATGCGCAATGGAATGAAAGTTCCAGGCACTCTGGAGTTAACAGATTCAAGCTTCACTTCGCTGGGGACATGTGTTAGTGGTGCCGTGGTAGAGCATGAAAGGTCTGGTAGAGTGTGAAAGGCAGGTGAAGCCTTTTAGGTGAAAGGCAGGTAGAGCGTGGTAGAGCTCTGCTCAAGGCCTGCCTTTTTTTCATTGGCAAATTCTTCTAAGAGCTATAGGCTGCTAAAATGGAGTGGCGCTGCAACTCCCGGCACCCGATTAATCACCAGAATCTTCTCTAAGCCGGTTTTCGCACCCTCCACTGCCGTAACTGAGCTGTTTTTTTAATTTGTGTTTTTGGCTTTTCAAAAGCAGTTACTCAACAATTTGTCTAATTCATTTACACTATACACAATAAGGTCATGTTGCAAAAGGTGTACATGTACTCAATATATGTTGGTTATTTCTTTATGTTTAGAAATAACATGGCATAATTGATGATGAGGCTTATATGTGAGACTGTTGCAAGCGAACAATTTAAATCTATGAATTCCCACCTTTCCGTGGAAGAAAGCCTATTTTAAGGGTACATAATTCGAACATGAATTACAGATAATTAATCAGTAAAAAAACGACTCCCTTTTGGGAAATATCGAGTGAAGACGATGTCTGGAGGTGCGAGTATGAAACTGGGGCCTTATCTCTAGTTCATATCAGAAAAAGAGACAAAGGCAGAGGAGGCAACTGGATCGTCGGAGGTGTCATATATTCACCAGGGGATACATAGCTACTTCTAAAGTGGGGGTCATATATAGCGAAGGTGGATAAAGTTCGCTGTTCAAGCTTGGTGTGGGTACTATGAGGTCTCTTATCAGTGGTCTGTGCCAAGGGACTTAGCCAAGGATTTAGAGGGTCCGAATGTTGGCTTTCAAAAAATGCTACACAAAGCTCGTTGCATTCACTAGCATTTGGATATTTCCATAGACCACATGCTTTCCCGCTGTGTAATCACTGCCTCCCGATACTTAATGTGGGGACTGGTAGTGGACTTCCAATGCATAGTTATAGTTTGTTTTGCTAGGATCAACAGTAGATCCGCAGATTTGGCTCGAGCTTTACGTCGTTTAATGGTACAGGGCTAGGCTTACAAGGCAGGCTTCAGGAGTAAGGGAGCATTCTATTGATGGACAGTCTCACATCATATGGAAAAAGTCTGCCTTTTGGGCCAGGCAGCAGGGACAGTGCACCATCCCGCTTTATAGTTTCTTACCAACCACATAGGAGGGCATGTAGGCTATGTTCGCTTGATAGTATTTAATTTCCTGCAGCCTAGTGTAGCAGGGGGGTTTCTGGGGTATTCATGGGACTTTTCCCACTCAGTCAGTGAGTGGGCCCCATAAGTCAGCCTTCCAACCAGGTTTAATTTCTCGTAACCACGTTGAACAGAGTCTGCATGGAACTGTGTGATGTAAGTTCTGAATCAGTAATATGCCAGATAATGTGCATTGGTGCCAGCCTAGCCCAGCCCTCTGGGGTTGGATCAACCTAAGTGGGAGCTCAGTGGTATTAAGTTAGGAATGGAATAGAAGAACGAGTTACTTACCTTCGGTAACGACTTTTCTGGTGGATACATTAGCTACCTGTGGATTCCTCACCTAATGAATTCTCCCATGGCGCCAGCATTCGACGGAAATCTTCTTCCTAGTCTCTGCACGTCGACGAGGACGTCACTCTAGCCCACGCGACGCCGTCTGACGTCATACAGGCAATAAGAGGTCCTCGACGACGTGCCGACGTCAGTACCAATCATTTTTTACGTGCATGAGAACAACCAGGCAATGCAATGAAAGAGCAAGGCAACATCCCATAACATTGTAAAATACACAACATTTGCATGAATAGCTGTAAATCTTTTATATATATATATATAACTCTCTCTTTTTTTTTTTTTTAAATATATATACACATCAAGTATATACACAAAGATATATACATATATACATATATATAAATATATTATATACAACATCTATTGCACCCTCGAAGACCAAGAGGAGCGCACTCAAGGATTACTTGGTAAGACCAGAAAGGCAACGGGGAGGCGGGTGGGACCGTGAGGAATCCACAGGTAGCTAATGTATCCACCAGAAAAGTCGTTACCGAAGGTAAGTAACTCGTTCTTCTGATGGATACAACTACCTGTGGATTCCTCACCTAATGAATAGATTCCCAAAGCAGTACCACGCCTGGTGGTGGGTGCCTAAATGGTCAAACCAAGAAATCCTGCAGCACTGACCGTGCAAAATGGCCGTCCCTTCTAACCTCAGAATCCAAACAGTAATGTTTTGCAAAAGTGTGAAGGGACGACCAAGTTGCGGCCTTGCAGATGTCGACCACAGGAACACCTCTGGCCAAGGCCGAAGTGGCCGACTTAGCTCTGGTGGAATGAGCTCTAATGCCCTCAGGAGGATCCTTCTTTGCCAAAGAGTAACAGATTTTAATGCAAAGAACAACCCACCTGGATAGTGTTCTCTTGTGGACTGCCTTTCCTCTCCTCTTGCCCACGTATCCAATAAACAGCTGATCCTCCAGCCTGAAATCCTTTGTTCTATCAATAAAGAAGCTCAACGCCCTCTTTGGGTCCAGACGGTGCAGTCTTTCTTCCTCTTTGGAAGGATGAGGCGGAGGATAGAACGTGGACAAAGTAATTGCCTGAGCCAAATGGAAAGGTGAAACAACCTTCGGGAGGAAAGCAGCCTTGGTCCTCAACACCACCTTATCCCCATAAAAAGTTGTATAAGGAGGTTTTACTGATAAGGCCTGCAACTCACTCACTCTCCTTGCTGATGTTATAGCTATCAGGAAGACTGTTTTTAAAACCAAATACCTTAAGGGGCAAGAATGCATAGGTTCAAAAGGGGACCCCATAAGGAAAGTCAGGACCAAGGACAAATCCCATTGCGGCATAACGAATGGTTTTGGAGGATATTTATTTAGAAGACCTTTCAAGAATCTGATAACAATAGGGGATTTAAATAAAGATGGTTGGTCTGTAAGACATATGAAGGCTGACAAGGCCGATAAATAACCCTTAATGGTAGCCACTGCACAACCTTTCTGCGCTAGAGACAGAGCAAAAGACAAAACGTCCGATAGATGAGCATGTAAGGGATCAATCTGCCTCTCTCCACACCACGCAACAAATTTAGACCATCTTTTAGCGTAGATAGATTTAGTGGAGTGTCGCCTGGCCGCTAATATAACATCCACTACCTCAGGCGGGAGAGAGAAGGAACTCAGGTTGCCCCGTTCAATCTCCAGGCATGTAGGTGCAAACTCTGGAGGTTGGGGTGTAAAACCTGCCCCTGCGACTGCGAGAGGAGGTCTGCCCTGAGAGGGAGACGGAGCGGAGGGCACATTGAGAGTTGGAGAAGGTCGGAGTACCATACCCTCCTTGGCCAATCCGGAGCTATTAGGATGACTAGAGCCCGGTCTTGGCGAATCTTCCTCAATACTCGAGGAATCAAGGGTATGGGAGGAAACGCGTAAAGCAACTGGCCGCACCAGGTTATTTGAAACGCGTCCCCCAACGCTCCCTGCATCGGATACTGGAGACTGCAGAATAACGGACAATGTGCGTTCTCTCGAGTGGCAAACAGATCTACCCGAGGAAACCCCCACCTCTGGAAGATTAAACGGACTTGATCTGGATGGAGACGCCACTCGTGGTCTGCCGAGAATTGGCGACTGAGACTGTCCGCACGCACGTTTAAGACTCCGGCCAGATGGTTTGCTATCAAGCAAATCTGATGGTCCTTTGTCCAGGACCATAGTCGAAGAGCTTCTCTGCAGAGAAGGTACGACCCTACTCCTCCCTGCTTGTTTATGTACCACATCGTGGTAGTATTGTCCGTTAGAACCTGTACCGACTGACCACGAAGGGAAGGGAGGAAGGCCTTGAGAGCCAGACGTACAGCCCGTAACTCTAACAGATTGATGTGAAACATCTGTTCCTCTGGAGACCAAAGGCCTTTGATCTCCAGATCCCCCAGATGAGCTCCCCACCCTAGAGTGGAAGCATCCGTTATGACTGTGGCCACTGGTGGCGACTGCTCGAATGGCTTTCCTTGTGAAAGATTGTTGCTTGCAATCCACCACTTCAAATCCACAGCAGCATCTCTGGAGATCTTGACAGTACTCTCTAGATCCCCTTTGTGTTGAGACCACTGCCTTCAGAGGCACCACTGAAGAGCCCTCATGTGCCAGCGAGCATGCGTGACCAACAGAATGCAGGAGGCAAACAGACCGAGCAGACGAAGGACCTTGAGGACTGGAACTACCGCTCCATTTCGAAACATTGGAACCAAATCCTGAATATCTTGAATCCGCTGAGGCGGAGGAAAGGCCCGACCCAATGTTGTATCCAGTACTGCCCCTATGAACAGGAGGCGCTGAGAGGGCTCTAGGTGAGATTTGGGCTCGTTCACCGAAAAACCCAGGACGAACAACAACTGGGTTGTTGACTGCAGATGATGCGACACAAGCTCCGGGGACTTGGCTTTGATCAACCAGTCGTCCAAGTAAGGGACTACTGCTATCCCCTTCCTTCTGAGTTCTGCCGCAACCACCGACATCACCTTCGTGAAGACTCGAGGTGCTGAAGTAAGACCAAACGGAAGGACCGCAAACTGATAGTGCTGCGATCCCACCACAAACCGGAGATACTTCCTGTGTGACTTGAGTATCGGGATATGAAAGTAAGCATCCTGCAAGTCGACAGACACCATCCAGTCTTCCTTGTTCAACGCCAAAAGCACCTGTGCTAGGGTCAGCATCTTGAACTTTTCCTGCTTGAGGAACCAATTCAAGATCCTCAGGTCCAGGATTGGTCTCAAACGACCATCCTTCTTGGGAATCAGGAAATACCTTGAGTAACATCCTCGACCTCTTTCCTGCTCTGGGACCAACTCCACCCGACCCCCGCAGACCACGCCCGCAACCTCGGCTTCATCTTGGACCCTCTTCTCACCATGACCAAGCAAGTCAACGCCGTGTCCTCCGCCTGCTTCCTCACTCTCCGCATGCTCCGCAAGATCTTCCGCTGGATCCCCGCCGACACCAGAAAAACCGTGACCCACGCCCTTGTCACGAGTCGCCTGGACTACGGCAACACCCTCTACGCCGGGACCACCGCCAAACTCCAAAACCGCCTGCAACGCATCCAAAATGCCTCGGCCCGCCTCATCCTCGACGTACCCCGCAACAGCCACATCTCCGCACACCTGAGACACATGCATTGGCTCCCAGTCAGCAAAAGGATCACCTTCCGTCTTCTTACCCACGCACACAAAGCCCTCCACAACAAGGGACCGGAATACCTCAACAGACGCCTCAGCTTCTACGTCCCCACCCGCCCCCTCCGCTCCGCTGGCCTCGCACTTGCTGCCGTCCCTCGCACCCGCCGCTCCACGGCGGGTGGGAGATCTTTCTCCTTCCTGGCGGCCAAGACCTGGAACTCCCTCCCCACCAGCCTCAGGACCACCCAGGACCACTCCGCTTTCCGGAGACTCCTAAAGACTTGGCTGTTCGAGCAGCGATAACCCCCCCTTTCCCTCCTAGCGCCTTGAGACCCGCACGGGTGAGTAGCGCGCTTTATAAATGTTAATGATTTGATTTGATTTGACTTTGAAAGGAGGGCTTGTACCTCCTGTTCTAGCAACAGGAGGTGTTCTTCTGAACAATAAGAAGGGCGGGGCGGGATGAGGGGCGGGAACTCCCGAAAGGGAAGGGTGTAGCCTTTTCCCACAATACTGAGAACCCAAGTGTCCGTTGTAACAGTCTTCCATTTGGCGAGAAAATGCTGTAATCTTCCCCCTACAGGAGAGGAGTGAGTGGGGAATGGTGGAAGCCTAAGGCTGCTTCCCCTGCTGCACCCCGCCAGAGGATGAGGAAGAGGCAGAGTGCTGCTGAGAGGCTCCTCTGGTGCGGACCCTACCTCTCCCTCTAAAAGATCTATAGGGATGGGAAGAGGCAGGTTGCTGATATCTTCCCCGAAAGGAAGAGGAGGAAGAGCCACGCCCAAATCCACGAAACCTCCTGAAAAATCTGGAAGAGGCCGTGGAAGAAGGAGCTTGGAGCCCTAACGACTTAGCCGTGGCCCTGCTCTCCTTAAAACGTTCCAAGGCCGAATCAGCCTTGGCTCCAAACAGTTTGTCCCCATCAAACGGGAGATCCAACAATGTGGACTGTACATCCGCAGAAAAGCCCGAGTTACGGAGCCAGGCCTGCCTCCTTGCCACCACAGTTGTGCCCATTGCTCTGGCCACCGAGTCGGTCGTATCCAGTCCAGTCTGGATAATCTGGGTCGCAGCAGCCTGGGCATTTGAAACAACGTCCAAAAGACCCTGGGGAAGCTCTGTAAATGATGAGGAAATGTCATCCATCAGAGCATGAATATACCTCCCCAGGATACAGGTTGCGTTGGTGGCCTTCAACGCCAGACTGCAGGACGAAAAAATCTTCTTGGACTGCGCCTCCAGTTTCTTTGAATCTCTGTCCCCAGGCACCGTCGGGAAAGAACCAGGCGCTGACTTGGATGAACAGGAGGCCTGCACCACCAAGCTCTCCGGCGTAGGGTGCCTAGACAGAAAACCAGGGTCAGTTGGAGCCGCCCGATACCTCCTGGCCACGGCCCTGTGAACTGCTGGGGAAGATGCCGGCCTCTTCCACACCTCTAACACCGGATCCAGCAGAGCGTCATTAAATGGCAAAAGAGGCTCTGCCGCAGCTGAGGCCGGATGTAGCACCTCTGTTAGAAGGTTTTGTTTTGCCTCCACCACCGGCAAAGGCAGGTCCAAAAAACTAGCTGCCTTCCGTACCACTGCGTGAAAGGAAGCAGCCTCCTCAGTATATTCTCCCGGGGACGAAAGATCCCACTCAGGGGAAGTGTCCAGCCCACTGGCCGACTCCAGACCACGCAGCCCATCACCCGAGTCCTCTAGCTCTCCTTCTTCCAGGGCTCGTTGGTACTCCTGCTCTTCTAATACACGGAGAGCACGTCTCCTCGAATGAAGCCGTTGCTCAATACGCAGAGTCGACAATGCCTCCGTTGAAGTCGAAGATCGGCGCCGATCTTCAGAAGCCACCGACGCCGCGTCCGGCGCCACAGGTAACTTCGGCGCCGACGAAAGAGCAGTCGAAGCAGATGGACCCACCGGAGTCACAGGCCGAAATCCCGACGTCGACGGGATGGAAGTCCCCGGGGCCAATCCCTCTGAAGCCACCGGAGCGGCCACCGGCGCCGACACCGGCGCCGAGCCCACGTTCCCAAAAGGGAGAAAGGGCATAAAGGGTGCCGGCCGAAGAGGCGAAGGATCACCCAATGAAAAGGCCAAAGGCCCAGCCGGAGCACCCCCTGGAGCCATCTGTTGGAAGATGGCATACATCGCATTCAAGAATGCGGAACTATCGGCTCCAGGGGTGGGAAAAGCCGGATACTGGGGTGCCTGTCTCGGAGGCGACCCCGACGCCGGCCTCAACGTCTGCGACGCCGGAGATAACACCTGAGGCTCCAATACCTCAATCACCGACGCCTGTCCAGGTGAAGTCGGAGACGCCGGAGAGGGCAACGGCGTCGAAGGATGAGGTGTAACCGTGGGACTGATCTCCCATGTCCTTCGGCGCCGATCCGAAGACCTGGAACGAGTCTCCTTGCTTGAATGACGCCGAGATTCTCTACGGCGCCGGGAGTCTCGATGACGCCCATGTCTTGGCGAAGAAGACTTCTTGTGATGCTTCTCTTTTTTCGATTTCGCCATAAACAGCTTCGCCTCACGTTCCTTGAGGGCCTTTGGATTCATGTGCTGGCATGAATCACAAGTCGAGACGTCGTGATCGGAGCTCAAACACCAAAGGCAGTCGGAATGAGGATCCGTCACTGACATCTTGCCTCCACACTCACGACAAGGCTTGAATCCAGACTTTCTCTGCGACATTATTACCACAGCGAAAGACTACGCAGCAAAAATACACTGTAACCACAAAAGTAACAGTTGCTCCCTCGAAGATAACCGTTTCGAATGCACGGAAAAAAGGGAACTGACGTCGGCACGTCGTCGAGGACCTCTTATTGCCTGTATGACGTCAGACGGCGTCGCGTGGGCTAGAGTGAAGTCCTCGTCGACGTGCAGAGACTAGGAAGAAGATTTCCGTCGAATGCTGGCGCCATGGGAGAATTCATTAGGTGAGGAATCCACAGGGAGTTGTATCCATCAGAATTAATGTTTCATTCTCAAACAGGTTTACCAATGTGGTCAGTCTGGTCTGTTCCCAGCATGGTGCCATTCCACTGGTACTCACAGTCAGCCAGGGAAACAGGAAGGCAATGAGTATGATAGGGACATAGGATGGAGAGTCTTTGGCGCAGTGTAGCCCATTACAATATTGTGCTACTCGCAAGAGGCATGGTCTAGTGTTGCGCTGTCGATTGGCTGGAAGACCGAGGGGGCTCAGCCTGTATATCGTATTGTAGCTCATTTAGGTTTTGTTTCACCAGTCAGCATGAGTGCCACTGCATTTGAGCTGCTCAATAATATAATTCAAAATCTGTGGCCCCTCAGCCACTGTGACCAACCTACTGTTTTAAAGTCTTTAGTGCAACTCTTGGGCGCACTTCCGTTCCAAATCAAGTCTAGTAATAAACAGTCTAGCTCTTAAAATATTTCTTTAGAAGAGTATGTGCTGTATTTGTCTAGTAATAAAGAAATTGGGGTACCTATATAATTTGTGACACTGCTATCCATTCAGATGTTGCGAGAAAGAGGGAGCGCCAGAACATCATCTGAGACCATAGAGATCTTACTGCTTAGCCCGTATCACTGTCTATTATGTCAGCTTCTGAACGATCAATCTGAACTACCAAATATTTTAAAGTGGAGGGTACCCACTTAGGGAGAGTTGACGTGTGGTGCCCCAAGTCAAAGTGGCTGTAGGTCTCAGCGGGTAGATACTAATCTGCCCCAATTCACTCTAAGCCCAGATAGTTTCCCCAAAGGTATCACGTTCCCACACGACATCCCCTATATTAGCCTCTGCCTCCTGCATATGCAACAAGTCATTGCCATAAAGTGAGATGATATTAGAGTTGCGCAATTCAGGATCCCTCATTTCCTTCCAGTCACTTAAAGGTGCGCTACATTCAGTTTAGTTGCCAAAGTGAATAAGCGGTGGGAAATGCGGTATCGTGGTCTGGTTCCGCGTGCTCGCTTGGTATTGTTCTGAGATCATGCAGCCAGTGCATATGGGGAGTTTAAGAGCTATACAGGACCCCAGTTCATTTACAATGATGTCCCCAAGGCCAAACGGGCAAGCACTTTATGTAAATATCTCCAACTGAAGGAGTCAAATGTCTTCTCCATATCAACCGATAACACAGCAGTATCAGGCCAACTCTTGGCAGCCACCAGAGCTATCTTAAAGAGCTGTTGTCAATTTTGAGATGTGCTGCGGCCTGAAATAAAAACCAACCTGATAGACATGGGTAAATCGTAGCAAGTAAGGGAATAATCTATTGGCTAAGAGCTTTCCAAGTATCATAAAATCAATGTTTAATATGGAAAGTGGTCAATATAATGATAAGTCATCCGGACAATTCCCTGGCTGCAGGGGGTGCCATGCTTAGTGCCTCGCAGGTCATGGACAGCAGTATATTCCTCTCAAGTGCCTTTTTTTAAAACTGTGACCAGCTTGGATGCTAGTTGATCCTTGAAAGTGTCATCACATTCAAGATGGAGGCTGTCTGCTCCACCAACTTGCCCAGTGCTCTCAGTTATTACATTGCTTTAAATCAGCTGCCAGCTTTCCCATTACTTGGAAACTAACAATCTGCTGGGCCACTATCAAACCAGTTTTAGAGTCAAAAATAGTTTCAAATCCACTCTGCTGGTGATGCTGGACAGCATCAGGCTCCTGGTCGTTGACTGCAAATCTGCTGCTCTAATCCTCCTGGACTTGTCTGTTGCATTTAACATCGTTTTCCATTATTTATTGTTACAAACCCTGCATGAAACCGGCCTGCATTCAACAACTTTGCAATAGTTCTGCTTGTTTTTGAGCATCAGCTCTCATTAGGTACAGCCGCCCCCTTTTAAATCACAGCCGTGGTGGCAAATTGTGGTGTTCCTTGGGAATTTATTCCTGAGCCCCATCCCAATGTCTACGTGTCACCTTAGTGGGTATAGTTAAAGTCTGGGTGTTTGAGTTCACTACTTATGACAATGACACTCAGCTTGTTGCTTTCATCAATGAAAGGAATACAGAGACAAGAGGAAACTTAGTGAATTGCTGCTCTGAAGTGGCAATGTGGATGCAATCTCACTGTCTGAAACTTAACCTAAGAAAGACTTACATTTTTCGCTTTTTGGTAAGCACTTAAGAATCTGGAATGATTTCTGGTGGCTCTCATTGTTAGGCCCTGTTTCTAGACCTAGGGTAGTAGTTAAGAAACTGACCAAAGATTCCCTTTCCATGCAGGACCAGTTGATTGCTGTCTGTGGAAGTTGTTTTGGTCTCCTATTGCCTCTCTGCAGACAGTGTCAGTGGATTCCTGTGGCGTGGCGTGGCATAAGACCACTGTGCAAGCCCTGTGTGTGAGCAGATTAGATTTATGGCAGTACTTACTTGACTATGTTGGAATGGTGGCTTATTTGTTCACTTCCTTCTAGTTGATTCAATATTCTGTGGCAAGACTGATATGCAACCTCTCCATCAGGAGCTGGGTCTTGGCCTGTTTAAAGTGTCTCTACTGGTTTCCAGGCTGTAAGATGGGCATCTTTAAGCTTCTTTGGCATGCGCACACAGCACTTTATGACATTGACCCAGCGTTCCTGCTTGGCAAGAGTCATTTTTCATAAGCCAGTGTTCGCTCTTCAGTCCACTAATCAAGCTTTGAATACAATGCAGATGAATTAAGATATCCAGAATAGGAGTCTGTTCCTTTAACTATTTGCCAGCTTTGCTTTGGAATGCCCTCCCTTTCAGTCTATGTTCTTCTTCTGATTTCTTGATTTTCCGTAGGATGCGAAGCCTTGGCTTTTCGCTCAGTAACTGTTTTTTGGGATTTATTGAGGCAGGTTGGTTTGCCATTGGGTGCTGGATTATTCTTTGGGGATGATTGAGTGCTTTACAAATAAATATCAGATGCCTCAACATGCTAATGTCTGAGTGTGTCAGTCAAGGTATCGTACATCCCTCAGGAAGTCATCTATGTCTCAGTATGGGCGTTTGGCACGATTGCCGGCCAGTTGCTTATAGTAGCCTAAGCATGTTGCATTAATGTTGGCTTGTGACTATTGCATGGTCCCACTTTGGTCTCTGATACTAGTAAAAATGGTCCCTTGCCTGCCTGAATTGGTCATCCAGGTCTGCCTGATTTGTCACCCTCAACCAGTATAGCATGTTCTTCCCTCTTATTGTGCAATGTAGTTGTATATGTGATTTCAGTGACTGCCTTTATCTCAAGGTCATGGAGTTGTCTATCCTACATTGCAAGCAACAATCGAGTTTGTTTATAATCATCAACAAGGCGACCAGTGCCTCAAGGCTCTCCTTGAGCCCTGTGCAAACTTCAACAAAGTAAGTCATTAAGTCTTAGTCCTCACTGTCTACCCACATGGGCTTTATATGAACAGCCCTCAATAGTTTCCCCTCCTTTTTTTCACAACAGGCAAAACTCCTCTTTCCCTGTCAGATGCATAAACTCCCATTGTACCTTTCTTGCCCTGACAGTGTTCATTCCCTGTAGGGAAACGTTGGTGATCTTGCTAACAAAGTATAACATTCCCATATGCTATTGACACACAGTTATATCTGAAAGCGTAATCAGCCACAGGTACACACCTGCATGGACATCATTCAGTTATAGAGGCCTAAATCCTGTGAGAGTCTGAAATCTGAGCGGGGAGAATCTTCCAATAGCTTGCCAAATGTAGCCCTGAAAACCTAACTGGGTGTGAGAGTTTCTGAGATCTGATCTTCTAAGTGTGTGAAGCAATCTTTGGAAAATGTTCATATTTTGGGTCAGATTAGAACCAATTTCAAGCAGTTAAAAAAAAATTCATATCCTGGAAAGTGATGAAATGACAGTACAAATTTAATATATTCGCCAATTATCCTTATACAAACAATTAATCAAGACTGTGAAGAAGATGTACTTTGTCACCCAAATCTCTGGCTCCAACTGTCTCATTAAGGAACTCTTTAGTATTCTGTCTGAGTTCTGTTTCCAGAATCAAATGCAGTTGAACCTATCTCTTCTCCTCAGATCTACAATCTTATGGCGAACTATTTAGGTCAAGCAGTTGTGATCTAGAGTCTTAACTCAGAAAATAGTGGTCCAACTGAACCAAACCCCAGCCCCCACCTCCCACAATGCCTATCACCTTTAGCTGTTTTTGCCAATTATCTGAAGCCTTTTGCACAGAATTTGATGCCACCAGTCACAAAAAAGGGAGCTTCAATGTAGAGCTGACTACCAGCAATCTTAATAGAGCTCCTTTTACTTTCCACTCCTCTGCAACTTAGCAGTATTCGGTACCTCACTCCTCAGTGGACACACCTGATTGACTTGAAGGCTTCTACATTAAACCATTCTTTTGAGAAGTACATGCTTGACCTAAGACAATCTATTGCCAAGTAATCCCTAAGGGAACTGATAAGAAGTGCAGCAATAACCCAACTAAAATGACTACATTGAAGAAGAGAAATTATGGGTTGATGGCCAAGTTGGACTACCACCCATTGTGTGGGATAGAATCCATCCATCATCACAACATGAAATAACATCATAACAAAAGTGACAAGCTTGAGCTTCTTCACATAAGTTTCTGAACTTCTTTGCAGCCTTTATCATGATCCTTCACCCAGTCATTCCTGTATTCCAGGAAGCTATGATTGCTCTATTAATTTAGAGTAAAATGCTAAAAATATGCAGACATTCTGAATGTGTTGAAATATGAGCACTGCAAAATGCCCACGGTAGCAGAGAGGGGTAGGTCACAGCTTTCCTAGTGTGCTGAACGCCTTTCACTCGCAGATAGTGCGGTCTCTGTCATCACCTAAGTGGGCATTTACATACTCAAATTTGTCATTTTAGGTATCATAAGGTGTACTCTACGTACACTTTGAGGGTGACTTTTTGAGATTTGTAATTGTTACTAATTACCACTACTGTAACCTCAATCATTGGTAGATTAAGTTGCATAGCCCTGATGAAGTGCCAAGATCTGCAGGGACTTTATATGGCACTAAACATGTTGATCGACGTTCTCACTTTTCCTGTGAGCTGTACCGGATCATTGTCTCCAACACAGTCATGTCTTGTTTTTATTTATAACAAGAGGTCCTCGGTATTAAAACTTTCAGGGTCTCTCTTAGTTATTTTTATACCACACTTAAACATCAGTCTGCTCACACAGCACCTCCACTCTATCATTGTGTCTTATTTTAAAAGACCTCTGGCAAAGAGCCCCCTCAAGGGGCCAATTGGGTATTGCAGTGCTATGCCAATGAGGAGCTGCCTGGTGATGAAGCATGGCACCCATCTTCATGTGCGAGGGCTCTTTCTTCTGAGCAAACAGATCCCCCTTGAGCTGCTTGCTCAGACCCATCATGACCTACTGCCTGTTCTGTTTCCTTTTCTGATTCTTTTAGCAACTGCATACTCCAAGTGTATACATGAACGTTTTAGCAGCTTTTATCATGATCTTTCACGCAGTCTCCTCACACAGCTCAATAACATTGGGTTCCAGGGCAAGATTCTAGATTGCTTCTCTTCTCTCGAACTGCACACAGATCATCTCAGCACTGCTCTTCAGCTCCTTCCATCACCCAGTCAAATGCTATGTGTTCAGGATCCTGTGATTGTTCTATTAATTTAGGCCAAAATTATAAAAATACGCAGACCACCCTTAGAACATGGTGAAACCTGAGCCCTGCAAACTGTCCAGAACTCAGATTCTTTCTTGCTGCCCTTTTCAGTTAGCTGAGCTAGGAACCTCCTCTGAAGTTAAATGCTAGAAAGACCAAAATCCTCCCCTCTAGACCATTGGTGAGCTCAGTGCTTACAAAAGGTGATGGTTCTCAGAAATAGGCACCCATCCCTCAAAAGTGCCCACAACTTTGAAAAAAGCTCAGACTTTAACATCAGCCCGAGATCAACACAGTGATCAAATCGTCCTTCTATAGATTGAGGATTATCAGAAGAATGGTCTACTTATTGGGATTCCCTCACTGACTCCCGGCAACCATAACCTTGTGCTTTCAGGTTTAGGCATTGTTAATGCTCTCTGTTTCAGTGTACCCAAATATCTCCTTCAAAGGCTATCATTGGATGCATATGTACACAAAATGGCTCCTCCCCCATCTGCACTCACAAGATCCTATCAGCCGAGCCCTACACATCTTATCTTAGTTCTCAGTTACAAAAATAATCTCCTTCAAGGCCTTAGTTTTGCCACTGTGAATTAAATGGAATAGGACCCTTCTGCCTGAGAATGTTTGCTTCTACCAACTCAGACAAATCTCTGCCTTGGGATGCACCTCAGAATCAAAATCCTAGTAATTCACAAATTGGAGTACGTAGATGCCCTGACCTCCTAGCTTTGGTACACCCTCTGTGCTCAGCGATGAAATACTTATGTCCATGTAGTCTTCAGCAAAGTGTTGAAAATGTGTTTCTGAACCGTGGTATGCCACTTTTAGTAAACATGGTCATTTGCAATATGAATTGAACATCACTCAAACATACAGCACCAGTCTGGGTCTCACACCAAGAACAGGTAAAGGAAAAGACGGGCCTTCTGATAAACAAACATGTATTACCTTGCTGTTCTTAGTTGCATGCTGTACCATCAGAAAGACAGGCAAACCCTCTACCCAGTGCAGGCTTTAGAAGTCTTTCTACTGATGGACCTGAACCAATACTATTGTCGCCCATGCAGCCACTTGAGTTTCATTCCACAACAAGCAGTTGCTGCTTTACGTTTACTAACCACTGTACATTATATGTGCGACATTCAGCCCATACAGAGGTTACATCAAACACCCTCCACACATAAATTTCATCTGTAAGCCACAAGGACGACACAAGATTGATGTGGGCCAAACAAGTGGTGACAGCAATGTGCCAGACAAATAACTTGACAATTGCAAATTGCACAAAATTCTCTTTTTCTATACAGAAGGAAAGTCATTTGGGCATTTGTTTCGTTACCATCGGGCTTGTTATGTAGGGGACATGCAGAGTTATGTGAAAGCACAAAAACGGCAAATTACTTTGTTTCAGCTACAAACATTGTTGCAATTTGATTGAAGGGTATATAGTGATCAGTTATTAAACTGGCCCGGGAAAGTTTTCTACATGTGATTCTATTTTAGCGGGATATGTTTGAAATGCACTTGCGGTCTTTCATTTGCTAGTGACATCACAAGGGCTTTAAGGAAATCGAGCTCCAGGCAGAAACAAGCATTGGCAAAGCCAATAGGTCTCAACTATACAAGAGCTATTGGTTTTGGCAATGTGTTTTTTCCATGTTGTACACCAGTGTGGCTGCTGTTCAGCATGGCTAAAAGTTAGTGGTGTGGAGTGTTATAGAGTGGAGTGGGATAATAGAATGTCGTAGATTGTATTTGTTGGAGTGTCGTAGGGGGAGTAGAGTGTCGTAGAGTATAGGGGAGTAGAGTTCAGTGGTAAAGAGTGTTGTGGAATGGAGTGGAGTGGGTTGGGGTGGATTGGGGTAGTGGGGTGAATTGGATTGGAGTACAATGGGGTAGACTTCAGTGGGACAGATTGTTTTGAATTGGAGTGGGACAGATTGTTTTGGATTGGAGTGGTGCATATTAGAGTGGAGCAGATTCCTTTGGAGTGGGGCAGATTGTTTTGGAGTTGGGTGGATTGGATTGGAGTGTGGTAGATTTGATTGGGGTGGATTGGATTGATGTGGGATGGATTAGACTGGTGTGGGGTATATTGGAGTGGGTGAATTGGATTGGAGTGGGGTGGAATGGACTGGAGTGGGGTGGATTGCTTTGGTCTGGGGTGGAGTGGGGTGGATTGGACTGGAGTGGGGTGAATTGACATGGAGTTAGGTGTATTGGAGTGAGGTGGCTAGGATTGGAATTGAGGGGACTGGAGTGGGGCATATTGGAGTGGGGAAGATTGTTTTGGATTGGAGTGGGGCAGACTGTTTTGGATTGGAGTGGGGCAGATTGTTTTGTAGTGGGCTGGGGCAGATTGGAGTGGGGCGGATTCAAAAGGGGCAAATTCTTCTGGATTGAAGTGGGACAGATTCTTTTGCTTTGGAGTCGGGCAGATTGTTTTGGATTGGAGTGGGGCAGATTGGAGTGAGACGGATTAGAGTGTGGCATATTATTTTGAATTGAAGTGCAGCAGACTGCAGTATGGCAGATTGCTTTGGATTGGAGTGAGATAGAGGTGAGTGAGGCAGAATATTTTTGTATTGGAGTGGGGCAGATTGTTTTGTATTAGAGCGAAACAGATTGTTTTGGAGTGGTGTAGATTGTGATGGATTGGAGTGGGGATTATTGTGTTGGATTGAAGTGGGGAATACAGTTTTGGATTGGAGTGGGGGGGGTTTGGTGGATCTGAGTGGGGCAGATTGTTTTGAAGTGGTCCAGATTGTTTTGGATTGGAGTAGTGCGGATTGTTTTGGAATGGAGTGGGGCCTATTGTTTTGGATTGGAGTAGGGCAAATTGTTTAGGAGTGGTGTTTGGATTGAAGTAAGGCACATTGTTTTGGATTGGTGTGGTGCAGTTTGGAGCACAGAAGATTGGAGTGGGGCAGATTGTTTTGGATTGAAGTGGGGCAGGTTGTTTTGGATTAGAGTGGGGCTAATTGGAGTGGGCAGATTGGATGGTTGGGAGGATTTGACGGGGTGGGTTGGAGTGCATTTGATTAGGATGAGTGGATTGGTGTGGGGTAGATTGGTGTGGACTGTAGCTAGGTGAACTGCATGATTATGTGTTAAAGCATCATTTAAAAAATTACATATAAGAAAGAAACACTGTTGCTTTGCAATATTTAGAACAAGATAATCGTCATCTTTTGAGAGCAGCACTCATGAGCAAGAGCAATAAAAATGAAAGAAAGTTAGCTGTAGGAAATAAAAGTTTGCAATTTTGTTTGTCCTGCTGGGCACATTTTTGCCAGTCGCACACTTTCTGTTTGCAGGGCACTAGAAGTTAAAATGAACACAATAGTACCTCAATCATGTTGGGAGCAGTGGAAGGGCACTGATTAAGTTGAATCAATCAGTGCTTAGTCCCTGCAGAGAGAGAGGGAATTGATGCTAGGCCTGCAGTGATAAATTACAAGGCTGAAAAGAAGAGTGCCAGGCAAGCCAACAAAGGGTAAATAACCGGTGGGCTACAAGCCCTTTAACGTAAGCAAGCGTCCCTAAAAGGCAATGAAAACAAAAGTGAGCAGTCCTAGCTAGACAGAAACAACCACGGGATGCCTCTCTGTTTAAAACTATAAACACAATACCTTCAAGTGTTCCTATGCAATGTCTCATAGGATATGCCAGTGTGCACTACACTGGCTTAATGTTAGCTCTTTGGTAAATATTTGGACCAACGTCATTAGAATGAAGTGGGTGATGCACAGTCAGGTGTAAAATGAACTTATTGAGACTGTAAATTCTCTCCATACACTTGTTGAAATGGACATGTGATTTTGGGGAGGTAAAATTATCCCTTTTGAAGTAAGCTTCTAATGACTCTGAATTTGAGATATTGAGGGTATTAACAAGTTATATTATTCGAACGTTCGTGTTTTCTTGAGTTTTAAACAATTATAGTATGAATCTGAAAACTTGTGTCACGAGCTCATAATGATGACAGACTGTGAGCTATTTAGATTTTCAGAACATTTTTAAGGAAAGTATTTGCCCCAGGTAGATGATGTTGGGCGTAACTGATAGATTGACACTTTGGAGATGCATATATGAAATTCATTCAGTGGCTGGAAAATGCTGTTGTGTTTTGTCAAATTGTTTTAAAGAGGGTACTTGCCCCTGAAGAAGGAAATGCACTTGGAAAGGCTTGGTGCATAAAACTGATTAGAGTTTGATTCCCTTTAAGAGTTATTATCGTAAATTCAGATTTTCAAATGAGGTTTGCCTGAAACAGTAACTAAATGAGATCCTTTGCTGCTCTTGAGGGCATGATAGCCCCAGATAACCTGAGAAACCGAAACCTGTGGGAGTTGAAATGTCTCATGTTGTGAAACTTCAGGCGCCCATGTATTCTCTAAGGGCCTGAGATAGTTAGAAGGCCCAACTCCTGTGTTAGCCTGACACTCTTTCAGTACGGAAGGGGGGAGGGAGCATACTGCCTCTCATCCCAGTACAATTCACCCAATTGCAATCTGGTAAATGCAGTATGCGTACTTCAGAGTTGCTGTAGTTTTTCACCAAAGTTGGTGCAGTTAGTGCTGTTATTGCTTAGACACATGTTTCTGGGTTTAGCCCTCTATCAGTAGAGAACAGCAGTAGTAGAGAGCAGAGAAAAGTTATCCAGGGTTGCTGAAATGCTGCCCAAGTCTCCACAGATCACAGTACCACTCCACGAGCACACAGGTGGATGGATCCCAGAATAGCTTGTCAGCTCATTGGCTCAAGGGAGCCTTTTAATCACAACGGGGACGGGAGCACACTGCCTCTCATCCCAACACAGTTCACCCCATTGCCATTGCATTCTGGTAAATGCAATATGCTTACTTCAGACTTGCTGTAGTTGATCACCAAGGTAGGTGCAGATAGTGCTCTTAACTCCGGACATGTGTTTCTGGGTTTAGCCCTTCATCAGTAAAGAGCACAATTAGTAGAAAGTAGAGAAAAGCCATCTGGGTTTGCTGAAATGCTGCCCGTCTTCCCAGGTGTGTCTCCCTACCGTGATGTTTTGGCACCTAGAAGAGCACCCAGAACCTTTTTGCTAGTTTTCAAAGACACTTTCAGTGTTTAAGAGGAACAGGAGTGGATACGGAAGAGGCTGAGGAACTTCCAAATATCTCAAAGCTAACAATATGAGTGGGAAACCACTAAAGGGGTGAGGGGTAAAGACTCTCCAATGGCAATCTCGTGCAGGTCGGACCCTGCCATCTATCAACTATTTGTTTACCATGTTGGCATCTGATTCCTCAGATGGACGCAAAATAGTTGTGCACCCATCATCTGTACTGACCTGTCTATGTGCGTCTTCTGGTGTGTGATCAGGTTTGCTGTGGTGGAGCTCTGGTTCCAGTTTGACACAAAACTATATATGCCTTATTAGAATATTTTTTGAAAGAGGCAAGGTTTTGTGCTTCAGTCAGCCAGGCAGTCTCCCCTTTAGATTTAGTGCCCCGCTGGATGTTGTAGCTCTTTGTGTAGCTCAAGCCCAGTAGGTGAGCCATACAGAGTTAGCAGGCGATTAAAGAGATTAGATTTGTGTTAACCCCAGACAAACAAATGGTAATAGAAGGCTGTCGGTCTAGTAATTAGCTCACCATCCACAACACATGAGATAGACGACTGCCACATCAAGGCACGGCAATCCAGAATGTTGCTCGGGGAGACTCTACTGGTACTTGGTTTGTCCTGTCATTAAAGTCACAACTCCTTTCACGTCCTCGGGGCAGTCGAATCCCTTTTTTGAAAGCAGGGTTTCCAAAGACTGGCTTTTTTATGGCAATTGAAGGTAAACCAGTGCTTCAAATTAGGGCCATCTAATCAGATCTTCGATACGGCATATATTATTTAGCCAAATCCGGGATTCAGGCTGGCCCCAGAGAGATATGCGTACTTTGCCCTAATGTCATTTTGCTTCCACCCGCACTTTGGCTGCTTTGCGTTCAGATGAGAAACCTGCAAGCGGTAAGTGAGGGAGGTTCCATATTTTCAGTTCCAGCAGGGCCCACCACAATGCTGTGCTTTAAAGGGCTATCCACACCCTTCCTGGCTGTTACATATCTGGAGGCTAACAACTTGATGCCAGTGCCAAGGAGGGAAACAAAAACAGCTTGTCACTTCGCATCTACCTAACAAGCAAACTATGATATTGAGGGAGAATTTTACTTTCCCATCTTGTAAGAGTTTCAGATTTATCAGTCTCCAGCATTCCATCTCCAGGTGTACCTGCAGAACACAATACTGGCAGATCATAGGTCAAATCATTGAGCTCCCTTTTGATCCTTTACAGCGCCTTGCTGGGTTTATTCTGGACCTCTTTTGGTCCTTGTCTGGTGGAGAAGAGGGAGGTGGTGGTAGGGTGAGGGGCAGGTGAGGTTAAGACACCTCAGGACTCGGCGGCTGGTCTGCTGGCAGAGGGCAGGCATGACTTCCGTGCACAGAGCTACTTCTGTGTGAACTGGGGAACCGTTGCACGCGCTACCTGGCGACCTTCTGCTTCTGGCACTGACATTTCACCCCTGCTCCGGCCTGCGCGCTCGTGCTCCCTTAGCGGCAGTGCTGAAGGCAACTCCTGCTGTGCTCTCCTACTTCTGCCACCTCTCAGAGCCCGTGACGTCACTTCACCTGCGGCCTTTCTTAGTCTTTATTACTAATCAAAAGAACCTTTTTTACTAACATTAAAACATTGAACGTTTGATAAAAACTGTGAGTTCTAAACTAATGACTTTTAGCTGCAGACAACTCCTTGATCCTGGCTTTTATTCAGTTGGCTATAGTACTAGGCTTGTAACTTGTGACCAACAGGTAACACAAGGATGTCTGCGTCAAAACCAGTACCTACTGAGCTATCTATATAAAGTACAAATCTAGGACTCACGTGTTAAATGTGCTTTTCACAAGGCACATTGAACCTCTGTGCTCTTTTATGATGAGTAAGACCCATGCCCATCTTTTCAGGAAATGCATTAACCCCAAGAGTTGCCTTTGCTATTTTACTCTGGAAAATGCTGGTTGTGCAAAATTCCTGCTGCAGGTGATGTAAACTCTGCAAGATGTTTTAGGTTTAACATTTTACTACATTTTGTCAATAAAGCATAAGGCAGGCATACCCACCAAGCAGTCACAGAACTGCCCCTTGAATACTTTCTCCATCCTCTACCAGCACAGCTGTATTATTATGAACGTCATTTTCCCGACTGCCCCTTACCCTGCCCCACATAGGTGGCATTGTTCACATTGCGGTTTGAAATAGTGCATTCATTTGTCATCTAGAGTGTATTTGTCCCTGAACTCTGAACCTCTTTGGGCAGGTGAGCTCTCTGTCATCTTTTCAGGTAGGCTACTGCGGGAACACATACGTTGGTAAATACATGCACCTTATAAACCATGTCATATGTTACCTTATCATAGCTTGAGGGCCCCAACATTTTCTGCATCCAGAAACCTAGCGTCAGGGCTTGATGCTTACCCTACAAGGACAGGATCACTTATTTGGCTCCCAGTAAGAGGTGTGTGATAGTTTTTGCTCTGATTGTGTGCAGTCGACAGTCCCCGCGGGAAGGTCATCACCGGTGCTGTGCTTTCAGGCACCTCCATCCAACACTTGTAATGCCACTTATAAAGAATTGTCTGGATCACTTCTTTCTCGTGTGTGCCTAAAAAAACCCTTGTCTGTTCAAATTCTGAAATAAGGGCCTGTCCCGCCCTGATGTTAAGTCCGTATTGCCAAATAGAGGTGAAATTGAGATTGGTGGGAAGTAAACCCCCACCTGCAGGTCAACATGGACCGTTTATAGATGCACGTTTCGACTCCAGTGCGTCTTTGGTACCTAATGGACCTCACTCATTTGTCACTTTGCCAGGTTTTGTTCAGTGAAAAAACAGAATTTGTCCATCTTTCCTTGCAGCCACTCTATCATGTATCGAAGTTGGAAGGCTTGATAATAATGGTGGCATATGGGACTCTCACCAGAATCCCCCCTCTCCCTCGGCCCAGGGTGTTTCGTGCAATGCCTCCAATGCAGTCTAAGTTTCTTACTGTCCAAATGTAGGAATTACAGAGTTCCTGAAATAAACTGACATCACTGCTTTTAAAGGTTAAAGGGATGGCTCGGAACATATATGACATTTTAGGAAACATCATCATTTTCAAGGCTGCAATATGTCCTACCTAAAATATGGAGTGGTTATGCCATGAAACAAGTGTCAGCTGGGTTTGAATCTGATTGACAAGTATTCAGCACATACCATCAGCTATTTAAAGGAGGTTAGACTGAAAATATGTAATCATATGTGTCCCTCCAGCTAGAATTAGGCCCTCAGATATGCTAATAATTGTATGGCCTGGAAAGCCTCCAATTTTACTGTTAATTAATTCTTTAGTTGATTGCTGTGGATCTTCTAATGTTATGAAGGTGTTGTCCGAAAACGCTGAGAGTTCATATGTGATCAGCCATAGGCCGATCCCCTTAAATCAAGGGATTATTCCTGATCTTTTGCAAGAAGAGCTTTAAAATAAGTGCAAATAATAAAAGTGAGAGAGGGCAGCCCCAGTATCTTCTCCATCGAATGTCAGCGTGCCTTGGTTGCTGCCCATTAAATTTGATTCTTGCCCAGCAGAGTTATAGTTAGCCTGTACCCAGTCAAGGAAGCTGGCAAAATACCCAGTTTCTCTGGGTCGGAGGAGAGGAGGGCAGAGTTTGCCCCTCTTCCTGGTTATAACTGCGAGGTGTAGGACTTTCTTGGTGTTACCAGGAGCTTTACATTCACAAATGAAGCCTGTCTGATCAGTATGTATTAGCCAGGGTAATGACTCATCCAGTGTATTGGCCCGGATTGTTGTAAATATGAGGTACTAAGCACAGGGTCTTTGCTCAGCTTTGAAGTTGGGGAGATAGTCTCCTCTGCCATGGAGCACGTTAACCCCTGGATCTCAGTGAACCTGTTGGAAGTATTAAGTCACGAGGAAGCTTAGCTATGGTGCAAAGATTTTGTAGAAGGCGAAGAAGCCATCAGGTGCCTTTGCATATTTTAGCCCTCCAGGTGCCCTCAGAACTTGTCCTTAGTTAACTGTTCATCCAGCTGCTCCAAATTATTCACTCCTACCCCGGGCATGGATACGGAGCACAGATACCTATCCTACGCTCCTGTTCTGTGCATTCCGATGCATACGATGTATGGTATTAGGCCTGAAAGCTTTGGGTTCAACCTCTTCTGCCCCATCGCGAAACCCCTCACACCACTAAACACTATGAAATAGATGTGCGCGTGATGTGCACTTAACTTACTAGCTAACACCCTTCTTGAGTTGTTGCATCCTTTATGGAACCATGAACCACCCTTTGCTAGTACATATCTGAGCTTTCGTTCTCAAGAGCGAGAATCTGCCGCTTCCTTCTCACCACCTGTTGTCAAACCTTTTTGATCATTAAACAAAGGGCTTGCATCACTAAACTGTCGGTCTTCCACTCCATCCCATTCGGCATAAAATGCTCTCCTCGCTGCTGGCTGTAAAAGCACTGCGGGCTCTGCTACGCCGATGGCCGGCCACTGAACACACCGATCCCTCGCTACGTAGCCTAATGTATGTTCACAGCGATCATATTTCCCAGCTCTGTCTTTAGCGACCATGCGAACCACATACTTCAGACTGGTTCAGCAGGTATTTTCACAGCACCTTCCTGTGTTTAGAGATGAGGTCACAGTGTTGTGTCTACATTTTTATGTGGGTTGTAATTAGAACGTGCGTCTCATTTGAGGCAGTGGGCTGAGGCACTGAGCCTGTCGGAGAGCTTCATGGATTTTACTACAGTAGCTTAAGCTTCGAACCTCAGGGAGTTCCTCAGGGTCCCCGAGATATCTGACTGTCAGCTGAAAGCAGACCCAAATACACTCTTAGGAACGTGAGGCTTCAGATACAGCAAGGCCCATTTCACCCTCTGAGCTCGAGCTTCAACTAGCACATTGGGATTGTCTTAATTCCCAGAAACATAAAACAGCAGGACTGCTCCTCCCAGCCAGAGCTGGCAGTAGACAGCTGTTCTGCCTCTTGCTCGCTCAGCCGGTTATGCCACACTCCTTAGAGCTCAGGTGTCAGTCTGCAGGAGGGCCCCCAACTATTGGAACTGTGGGTTTGGACAGCAGGCTGTTCCTCATTTCCAGAAATGAGGCCTGATACTCTCTAAGTACTTGTGAAGCGATAGGTTGTGTGTTTTTGTTTCCCTCCATTGAATTGACATCTGCGTGTTACGTTCCAGATAGCTTCCGGCCAGGATGATACTTGAACAAAATAATGGCTGATAGCCCTTTAAATTAGGCCTGTTTATGCCTTTCTGGAAGTTAAAATATGCAAGCACTGACAAAGCCAAATTGGTCTCGCCTATGCAAGAGCTATTGGCTATACCTATTTTTTTTTAGCCATATTGTACAGTGTTGTGGATTCTGTTCATCATGGCTAAAAGTGGCATAGAGGAGAGTAGGGTGGAGTGTCATAGAGTGGAATGGGGAAGAGTGGAGTAGAGTGTTGTAGAGTGCAGTAGCGGAGCGTGTCGTGTATGGGAGTGCCATAGTGTTGTGTCGCGTAGAGTGGCATACACTAGAGTGACATAAAGTAGAATGGACTGGTATAGAGTGAAATGGCGTAGATGAAGAGTGATGCAGAGTATAGTGGCGTAGAGTCCAGTAGCATTGAATTCAGCAGCGTACAATGCAGCGTTGTCGAACGCAGTCACGTAGATTTGAGTGGTGCATAGTAGAGTGCAGTTTTGCAGACTGCTGTGGCATAGACTGCCATGGCATAGACCGTCATAGCATAGAGTGGTGCAGAGTGGAGTGGCGCTGGGTAGAATAAAGTGGCTTAGAGTACAGTGGTGTGGATCCCAGAGTAGAGACAAATGGCATAGGGTGCAATGGCATAGAGTGATGCAGAGTAGAGCAGCATAGAATGGTGCAGAGTGGAGTATAGTGCCATAGAGTGTAGTGGCATAGAGTAAAGTGACAGCGAGTTCGAGGTGGAGAGTACAGTGTTGCAGAGTAGAGTGTCAGAGTGCAGTGGTGTAGAGTGGCATAGAAAGCAGAGGCATATAGTACAGTGATGCAGAGAAGAGTACAGTGGATAGAGTGGAGTAGAGTGGCAAAGAGTAAATTGTTTCAAAGTACAGTGAAGTGGTGTAGAGTGCAGTGGTGCAGGGTAGAGTGCAGTGGCATAGAGTGTAATGGCGTAGCGTAAAGTGGTGTAGAGTGCAGTGGCATACAGTGCAGTGGTGCAGAGTAGGTTAGAGTGGTGTGCAGTGGATTGACGTAGAGTGCAGGGACATAGAGTTGAGAGTCTAAGAGTAAAGTGTATTGGCATAGAGGGCAGTTAGGTAGAGTGAAGTGTTGCAGAGTTGCATGCAGTACAGTGGTGGAGAGTGGATAGAGTGGAGTTGTGCAGGGTAGATTGGTGTGGCCTAGCCTGGAATGGCGTAGAATGTAGTGGCGAAGACTGCAATGGTGTATAGTAGAGTAACAAAGAGTGCACTGGCAAAGAGTAGAGTGGTACAGGGTAGAGTAGAGAGGCATAGTTTGGAGTGGCCTAGAGAGCAGTGGAGTAGTGCGGAGTGCAGTGGCATGGAGTGGTGTAAAGTGTAGTGGTGCGGAGTAGAGTTCAAAGGTGTTGAGTGGTGCAGTGCAGAGTAAAGTGGAGTAGTGTAGAGTGGAGTATCCATGGTGTGGTAGAACATTGCCATTACGGACAACACATTTGCAATTGAAAGACCATTATACTTGCACAGACATACAGTTTTACTAATAAAACTATGCAGTGCACAGATGGAAATGTGTGGATATTGCATTACCTAGTATTTGTTTCTAACACACTTCAGAAAAAGACAAAAATGTGCTGCATTTGTGTTTCTAATGCTGATATATTCTGAAATACTTACAGAGTTTATTTAAATGCTGTAGATTGCTAGATAAAAAACGTTTTCCTATCCCCAGTTTCCAGCAAGATTGGCACATAACTCCTCTCATTTTAAAGTCAGTGAAAGAAAAGTAAAAAAGCATCCTCAGATTTGACCTATGTCTTTGAATGCACAGGAAATGCAACAAAATAAGAAGAAGATTTACAGGCCTGTTTACAAAAAGGAGGAACTCGGAAGGATACTGCAAATAAGGTTTTGACAGAGGAAGGTACAAACTCAACCTGGACAGCATAAAACAAATAAGCCAGCAAATGGAAGGCAAGAAAATGTCATTTACAAACCACAAATCCAGTGGCAAGCAATGGGCAGAATGTATTCCTAGGTCAACTTTCTGAATGTTACCAAGATGTCTTTAGCATCTGATAGACTGCAACCAAAAAAACACTCTGAGTTGCCCTCTTGCTGATTGCAGGTTGCTGCACCCAAACGCAGACTGCATGCGGGTGGTGCTGAATTGAGTCCTGGGGATGAAAAATAGCACCAGGACAAATTCAGCACATCTCTCTGCGCTGGCCGGGTCACAGATCAGGCCCAGGAATAGCTGTCTGCACTAGGATCCGAGGGGATCCCTCTACTTTCCGACACTTCATGTGTGATCTAAGGCCAGTCTTTAGTATGTGCAGGTTGGGCCTGTGCCCAAAGCCACGACATGCAGAAGGTTGCAGGAGTCTTCCTTCGACTTTGGATCAAAGAAAAGTATTTTTTATTTTCATGGCGCTCATTAATCTGGCCACCTCACCTTCCTCTTACATCCTTTCAGAATTCCAGGCCGCAGATGGTGTCACAATCGTATAGCGGTTGGCTTCCTATAAAGCCGTACGATGGATTCTTTCACCCCCGCGTGTACCGTTGACTTGAAGAGTTCAGTCCGTATGCAGCATTCTTTGGAATAAAGCTGAGTGGCCAGGCCTCTGATGACCGATGACGGAGGGAGGCAGGTGGAATCTTGGACTGCTGGCAGATCCTGTTCACACCTTCCCTCTCCCTTCGCACACTCCGCTGGAGTGCACCCACCTGCTTTGTGCCTTTCCGAAGGACTCCCAGCACTCTGTAACATCGAAGCGCTTTCTTCTCCGAGGTTATCGAGAACACACTAATTATATTTTTAGTAGACTGTTGAAAATAAAAGTAAAGCTTAGAAATTGGGAAGAGGGTAGTGTTGTAAACTTGCGTAGGTAAAGAGTTTTGCTGCAGGATACAGGGTGTGATTTCCTGAAATGTGTAAATTCAGCTACATGTAAAAGCCATAAAAGTGAGATATCGAAGTGATGATAAGCCAACCGTTGTGACAATAAATCATAAACTGACTTTAGGTAAATGTCATTTGTTCTTATTTTTTTAGTATTAATATCAATTAAAGCAATCTGGCTAGGTTTTGAAACATATATAAACACACACACACACGTGTGTATATGTATATGTATATATATATATATATGTTTGTGTGTGTATATATATGCATATATAGAGAGAAAAATAATATATAATATGGAGTCTTGTAATAGGGAAGAATATATAATATGTAACTTTGTAATAAGGTCATTTCTTGCCTTTGGTGACATCATGAAGCCTGTTGTTAAAGGTATAGTAGTTTTTAAATATCGCCAGCACCCGAATATGGCAATATGGAACCATATCACACTTTTTATTTTTTTTATTTTAAGGCAGTTAGCTTGAAAATGGGGTATCTCCAAACTGGATGTTAATTCAAAACATTGAATGAAATTCTGCATTATTCCATTTGGTTGTAGTAAAAAGAAGTCAAAAGTAATTATGTTGGTAAGAATGTACAGTTTAAAAAAATCATTGTTGTGCAATAATGTAATGTATGAGCCTGTTTGGATGTTTGTGGGTGTGTATGTATTATTATATATACATATATATATATATACACATATATTTAGATAGTTAGGACCTAGTTTCCATAGGAAGAGAGTTTTTTGTTTTGCCTATAACTTTGGCGCCGCTTGATGAATCTTCACAATTTTTTTAAAACTTATAGTTTGCTAAGTTCAGCTTCTGCCTTGAAAGTTTCGGGGTGATCCGTCAAGCTGGGGCAGAGAAAAGGGGCGGGTCCCAAAACGTGTTTTCTCCATTAATGTTTTCATAGGACCTTTAGAAACGCTTCCCGCTCGAACCACTGAACGGATTTACACCAAATTAGGCACAAAGCTAGATTCTGTTCCACAGATCACAACTTTTGTGGTTTGGTGTAAATCTGTTCAGTAGTTTCAGAGTAATTTTAGTCCAAAAAATATAGATACATAGGAACGTGGATCCCCAGTGGATCCAACTGTCCCTACGCTGATATCTAATTGGCTGCCAACACTTCAAACAAGTAAGTGTTGGTAGCCAGCTTGGGACTCACCTTCAGCCGAGTCACAGGAAAAAAAAGGTTAAAAAAAGAAAGGGGGCCAGGGTAGAGGGACCCCTCCAGGGCTAAAAAGCATTTTAAAAAATCTGCATAGTTTTCAGAAATTTAAAAAAACAAATGCAGTCTGGCCGCTTTTTTTTCCATTTGCCCCCGGGTGGGACAGGTCCTGGGGGCTTTTGGTGTTAATGTAGGAGGGGGACCCCCTCCTCGGGCTTTATTAAGCTCCTGGGACCACCACCTCCCCGGGGCGATTGAGCTTTTGTGTGTGTGTCGGGGGGGGGGCACGTGCCCCGCACCCCAGGGACCACCACCTCCAGGACAAAATGTAATTTATTTGTGGGGCACCGCCACCTCCCCAAGGCTTTGTTCTAATATGCAGGGGCGCCCCTCCCGGGGACCACCACCTCCTTGGGACTATCACCCAATAATATGTGAGGGGCCTCCCCTCAGGACAAATATTTAAAATAAGAAAGGCCATTAGCCCTCAGGACCACCACCCCCTGAGGCTATCATTACATTGGAGGGGGGCCTCACAGTCTGTCACAGATAGCCTCTAAAGGGCTTTAAAGAAAAATCAGCACTCAGTGTGAAGGTCACAGACCTTCACACTGAGCATTGGGGGTTCGAGTCCAGTTGGACTAATTTCCCTTTTTTCGTTTTTTTTTCCTAATAAAAATGAATTATATTTTTTTAAAATAATAAATACATTGTTTATTGGACATTGTACTGAAATATCTCATTCTAAGTATATCAGACATCAAAGCCTAAAACAATTTTATCTCTCTTACTTTCTTTCTCTCGTTCTATATCTCCTTATTTCAATTTCTCCCACTTACACACCCACTCACTAACCCACTCAGACACTTGCACAACCACTCACAAACCCACTCAGACAGGTACGCACCCACTTACTGACACACTCAGACATTTACGTACCCACTCTCACACCCACTCAGACTGTCACACATTCACTCACAGGCCCACTGACACCCTCATGCACCCACTCACTGGCCTGCGCACACAGTGACGCACCCACTAAAACACTGATATACACACTCTCACTCCCAGACAGACAATCTGACAGCCACTCTCACCCCCAGATACACCCTTTCACACCTATTCTCACACCCAGAGAGGCCGCGGACAACTCCTGCTGTGCATGGCCAAAGGGCAATGTGCAGCATGGGATCGGGTGGTTAGGGAGGTTGGGCGCATGTCTGGCCGCAATTCTGTCATGTGTCAATATTATTTGCTGTCATGTGTTATCATTACTATGAATAGAATTCATATGCCACTAGATTATGATCATCATTATAGGTTTACTGAACCCTAACCCCATCCCTTAACCTCCCTTTACAAGTATCTACTAATTTTCACGTGACTAACACTGTTTACCTCATAATTGATTCACTTTGGGCCCCTGATCTTCATTTGACATGTGTTACTCACATATATTGATGATAGAGCTGATTAACGCAGACAGGTATATCTGGGAACGGAAAAAGAACCTCGGAAGCTTTTCTTTCATATAGAATCATGTCACTAGGAATTAACATTTTATATTGTCTAAAAACTAATAAGTGAAGAATGACTTTTGTTATCTCTTCCTCTCTAAATGATACGGAGAACATTCTTATGATTGACCACCGGCCCATTAGTTCTATCATGAGTCTCGTCATACAGTCACTATTATACAACTAGAGTTAATACGATGTGGTTAATAATACGTAATAGCTTTCTATCTAACAGCTTTAGTTTACCAATAAGATGGCGGTCGGGACTTTTAGTCCTTTTTCTATGCAGCTAACCACCAACTAATTGAGCGTGACTCTGCACGCCGTTTCAGTACCTAACCCCCTGTTCGTATAAATGGAGGGGAGAGGCTCTCTACAGAGTTTGATAGACGCACAGCGCTGCGCGTACTCGTGCCAGACAGAAAAATACGAGTCTAAATAACAACAATACAACACGCAGGTAAGCGTATTGAAAAGCATGGTACTCTTTTTTAATCTATATCTCAAAGAGAAGACGTGACTGCAAGTTATAAATACAATTCTACTCATTTCTGACAATTTATTTCTTTACCGCTACTCACAAAGTAGCGAGATGTTAGGAGTTTTCTCAATTATAGAGGTACTCACTAAAGACATAAGAATGTAGATGAGTGGTCGGTGAGTCACACTCTCATTACCAATTAGGGAAACGGGTATATATGCAATACTTATTAATATGAGTTCCTATAAGTTAAAACCCTAATGATTAACTCTGATGTATTTACATATTGGTTACTTACTCGGTGCCCATATTTTTCATAATAGAATTTCACATATGAATATCGTGGATACGACAATAAGATTTCTAGTTTCTCAAACCTTGGACCTATTCAGTATAGGTAAGAAATTAAGTTCTTACGCTAACAATATATTATAAAATCAGGCTATGCAATTTAATGTGACTTATCAAGTCCCATCCCCCTGACCTTCACACATGGACTTTTGTATATATTAGTCAGCACTACCTTGAGGATTTCACATGCACTACAGTAACTTACGAGTTATGACTAATATGCATGCTCTATCCCACCGTTTATAGCACAATGGTGATGGTACCTATTTCTCCAATGTGAGTTGGGACTACACTAATAGATACTTATACCACCATCTATATCACTTTGGTGATGGTATCTTTCTACAATTAATACAATTGTATCAATAATAATAGACATATATATAATTACAGCCCTGATGAAGTCATTGGGATAATCCCAGATGAAACACGTGTTGGCTGTGATTTCAAAAGTCACACCAAGAAGATCATAACTTTTTTTGAACTGAAGAAATTGGGACTTTAATTTTGGTCTATACCAAGAATTTGGCGCATCACACCATATCATTTGACCACATTGGATACGTTGGAGCATCACACCATATCATTTGACCACATTGGATACGAACATTGTTACTCTACAGAAGGACATTGATAAATGTTATTAGCTAATTTGATTTTCTTATTGGCAATAATACACAGTATAAGTATATAACAATATTGACTTGTAAGTACTCTGTTATTTGATTACTACGTATGTATGAGTGCCTCTTGTAGTTATTGGTTCTCATGTTGATGGACTATTTGTCCACTTTCTTTTCCACTCGAGGATTTTTATGTATTTTACTTCCAGAGCACATGCACAAAATTAAACTGCATGTAGATAGATAGATAAATAGATAGATAGATAGATAGAGCTTGGGGCGATGAGTAAGCCCACTTCATCCATTGGCTAACTTCACTATAAGCGACAGCATTCCTCTCTTTCACACGAAGCACATGTGCACAAAAAGTAATCCCTTCAGGGCCATGGACTACTATGCCAGTGTGGTTTTACATACCAAAAAATATATTTGCTTTTCTCTAGTGTTTTTTCCCCTAAATAGAAATTGGTGAGAGCCCAGCAGCTCCCCAAGCATAACGTTTTACACAAACCATTACAAAATAAAACAGGCACAGACAAAGCTAAGATGCTGGCAGTCAACACTGAACATTTTGGCTTTGCCAATGTTTTTTAGGTCTCGCCAGAGAGATTGTGGTGCTGTTGATTATGAGACATTTTGTTTACTCACAGGGGTCTTAGAGCCTGCCCATTGCTTACCATTGGTTGGCTTCATCGTCACTCTCATTTCCTTGATTCTTTTTGGCCAACGCATGCTGACTTCACTTCGTCTTCGTGTATTTGTCCCTCCACTGGAGCACAACCAGAGTACTAGTTCCTTGCCCAGTGTTTGTTCATCCACTGGTTGCATTTTGGAGCTACTTTTTTCCATTTGTTTTTAGTCTATAGCGCTGTATTAGTGTTCACCATCATTAGTAACTTTGTGATCCTCACATCATAATAGGGGACATCTTTTTTGGTGCACTAAGCCTCTGTATATGCACCTGGTTGCCTTGAATTGAAGTTCCCACCTACTAGGACACTGTTCCTGCTGCTCGCACATCACCTTTTTTTTGTCCCTCTCTCAAGTCTGCCTTGTGCACTGAAATCTGGCACAGCATGTGAGGTGCAGATTTGTGTGCTGGGTGATACTTTACACACTCTATTATCTCACACACTTATGGTGACACCTGGCACTCAGCCAGTGATAAGTTGTGTGCACAGTCCGTGCCATGCTGTCTGGTAACCAGTATACAGATATCTTTTGCTGTGCAAGGCTTACAAATACAGCCTCCGGCGTGGGTCTCTTTCTGTTTTTGTTCATTAATTTTGCACTCTCTGGATTAAAGAGAAGTATTTCATAACAGACTTTCTATATAGACATCAACACTATATAGGTGAAAGAGAAAATGGTAACGATTGCCATGCTGCTAAATGCAAAGGATCACACAGTGTGTCGAGTTTGAGTTGGGATTTAAATGAAAGCCTAACCTCGCGCTGCTGTACAGCATGGCTAAAAAAATAGAGTGACAGCACCAATAGTTGCCCTTAAAAGCATTAAGCCATGTTGTACGGCTGCTTGGCTGAAGTGCAGCAGCCGTTAATGTTTGAAAAAAATGGTATGCCACGTCATAGCGCCTTTTTATTTCTAACTTTCATCTAGGTTGCAGAGCAGCGGCAGTGCTGTTCAACATGGCAAAAAACATTACAAATCCAGTAACTCGTAGGCAAGACCTGTTGGTTTGCCAGTGCTTGTTGTTATCAAGATACAAATGTGAGCAATCTGAAGACGCAGATAGCCCCCATTGCTATAGTGAGTCATCTAATCATGAGGTTGGTCGTACAACCTGAGCACCCTGGCTTATCGCCAGTATAAGACCGAGCGCTTGCTAGGAGCACAAAAGCAAATACATTTTCTTGTTTATTTAAAAATAATTACAACTATAAGATAAAAGCCAAAAACATAAGAAATAGAATGAAGATTGAAGAAACATTTCTGATGAAGTCTGCAAGAAATTAGTCCGTCCAAATTCGTGATTTTCGAGGGCCAGTGCAGCTAATGTTCACGTCTCACGAATACAGATCCAGAATGTTTAAAAAGCAGAATTGCAATGTGCAAAAGCAGACAAGGTTTAAAACAAGCATTTGCAGTGCAATGGGTCCCGTATTTGCTCGAGTTAGAGCTATTAGCGATGTAAATTCCTAAATGGACTTTTCTTGCCCCATAAATTAAAAATGAAAAGTAAAACAGTTGATTTAATCGAGCCAATTCAAAGCCGCTATGAGCGTGGCGCCATGAGCGGAAAAGGAAAAAGAAGTTTGTTCACTGTCAGACGTATCGGAAAACGTGCAATTATCCATGTAACAATGTCAATGTCCAAGGTGCTAACAGCACCGCCCCAAGGAGGGACAAACGTAAAGCATTTACCAATGACGATAGAGGATTTTTGAAAGGCAAGCCCAAGAAAGAGTGATAGTGATGGGCGTGGTTAAAAGTCCACATATAGATTACAACACGTTAGAGCGCTTGAGTGCTCGACCTAAAATTCAGGTCATCGCTGCTAGTTGACACAGTAGATTTTACAGTCAAGATGATATTTTGCTCTGCTACCCGTCGTCTACATGAGTATTCTTGTTTCTTTACTCCTAGGGGCGAACTTTGAACAAATCAACCCGGAATATCCAAAGCATGTCACAGTGTACAGAACCCATTTTCAGATCCTGATTATAAACCTTATTCGGGCTTCCAACCCTTCCGTGCTACCCCCTACCACAGTCCAGTACCCAGCCAAAGCCGACTCTTGCATACCCCCCCCCCACCCCACACACCACCTTACTCAACATCCTTGTGTCTGACAAGTTCACGTGTTAAACTAAGATCACTTCTGCCTCTGCCCGGCACAAGCTGATTTCCAGTACTTTGGGTGGCTTACAATGATGTTCAGTCATGTACGAAAACTTTCGGTGTTACTAAATTGTATTATTTTCATGAAACCTGACTGATGTTTATCTAAAAATCTTCTGACCATGTTGTTATGGGGTTTCTCACTGCGCAGTATTCACCCACCACTCCTGGAGGTGGGAGCTGTTTTGGACAAGAAATGCCCCAGACTCCCTGACCGAAAACCAAATAAAATGCCACAAGCTCCCATATCAACACGATCCAAAATAGCATTATTTTGGGGGGAGTAGGGTGGCAGCTTCTAACATTAGCATAGCAAGGCTGAAAACTCAAAAAATTGAAAATGGGGTCTGAATTTCATCACGTGCCCAGTCAGATGGCTCAGAGGACTAATGTCTCTACTCACAGGTTTGAATCGGAGGGGTGGTGTAAAATTAGTATCCTTGAGTTAAGTAACAAAAAACATCAGTAGATCAGCCTCAGGTTGCATAAACGGCCATGAACTTGTTTTTACAAATACAGTTATGTTATCATACTGTTGAGTTAGGCCCTCAAGAAAGAAATCTATCAGAAGTACTTGCACAAATTAACTCTGAGTTGTTGAAATGCTTTTTGTTCTGAGACTCCAAAGTGAGACTTTCTTCCAAGGGTGCCTACCGACTGGCCGCCTAAATTCCTTTCATATCTACTATCTTCCTGCGGCCAAAATCGACCCCAGTCACATAAACCCAATAGTTATACATGACGAATAATGGATTACAGGTCCTGTAAACCAACCTGGCTCTGGGAAAGGAGAGAGGTCGTCCATAACAGAAGAGTAAAGGGGATTGCAGGCGTTTGCGTATTGCAGTTGTTCACCTTCAAGTTGGGAGGACCAAAACTATGACATGTCCCCAAACTCAAGATTTCAGTGGCTACATTAAATTCTAGATTTTCCTCAACATCAAGCCTATTATTGATCGTCTCTCACAACACCCACAGTCCATCTGTGAAAACCAATAACACTGGTAAGAAAATCCCCAAGTTATTGCTTGTACAACGTGTTTGTCTCAACTTGTCAAACACTTTCTGAGGTTCCCGGTGGCGGTTTCCAGTGACCATTCCAAATGCGACAGGGATTTTTCCCGTATGTATATTACAGTCAACCTATTTTTGTTTTTGGAGGGAAGAGGGGCGGTTGGTTAGAGGGCATATTCAAAACGGGCTTTAAGAGACCGATTAATTAGTATGGCGGGTGCAACGCCCGTATAAAGATTTTAAGGAGGTCATTCTGCATAAATGTAAAGGATGTACATTATTTCTGTAGTTTTTTTCCTTGCAGGAGCTGCGCCCTAAAGCAGCTTTAATGTCATATAGTTTTCCCTTTAAGTCGCCAAAAACAAAGCTGTTATTGGTTTAACCATCGGAACATTGACCTACAGGAAAATATTCCCTTCTCTTGGCTTGCTGGTGTTTCTGATGCGCTAGTTTGGCTGGGGTACCGCAGCATGATCGGCGGTCTGAAAAAAAAAAAAAAAAGTTCTGAGCGAATGCATGGTGAATTGATATGTGGGAGTGGGCACAGTAAAATACGGAGAGCCCGGCTGCTAAGAAGAACATTCAGTGTAGAATATAGGTCAAACACCTAAACGTTTTCCTTTCCAAAAAGCATGTTGTATATTTCTTTTTTTTGTTTGCTGGTGGGACAGCTGTGAAAGCCTGACAGGTGTGAGTCTGATCGGAGCAGCTGTCGCGAGTGCACGTGAATGGTTTCCAACTCAGACAGCGTCTGCATTCACAGTTTGACTCCAGCTTCTTATTTTACTTACGGTGACTGTCTTTTACCGTTTCAGCTCCGACTGGGTGGAGATCATCGAGCCTCGCTCCCGCGAGCGCATGTACGTCAACCTGGTGACCGGGGAGTGCGGCTGGGAGCCTCCGGCCAACGTGAATGTGCGCCAGGCCGACGAGAAACAGTGGTGGGAGCTGTTTGACCAGAACAACAACCGTTTCTACTACTACAATGCCATCTCGCGACAGACGGTCTGGCATAGGCCTCAAAACTGCGACATAGTGCCACTAGCTCAGCTTCAGGCCATGAAGCGCAGCTCCCAGTCCGACTTCAGGGGCCGGATGAGTAGTGAGCGCCCCTCGCACCGGGGCAGCACTAGCAGCGAAGGCAGGAACACCCCAGTTCACGTCGCACTCATGCAGGAAATGGAGAGAGGCAAGGAGGCGGCGAGGGGTAAAGGTGATAGTCTGGATAGTAGGAAGGAATCAGGAAGGTAGGTGACTGTTGCGTTTATAACTGTCAGCAGAATGCATTCCTTTGCCATGCCAACTGCATTATCTAAACATGACAATATTTTATTTCGTGTACTATGTTATGTCTGGCAGGCCGCAGGAATAATTATCGGGTGCCAATCAATCCACCGTTTCAAATACAAGCAAATTGAAAGATTAGTCACAGTCTACCTAAATGCTGAGGTATCCGAGTCCGAAGGCATCTCTAGGTAACATAGCTTTGTTCCAATGTTGCGTTAATGTCGCGCAGATCCATGGACATTACGAGATCTTTATTTTCTTGCCCACACACATCTTAACCTCTTAGCAGCTGGGCCTTCCTCCCCCGTGCCGAGCCCTTTTTTGGCTATTTGGGGTAGTTCGCGATTAGGCCTTCATAACTTCTTGTCCACATAAGCTATCCACGCCAAATGTGTGTCCTTTTTTTCCAACATCCTAGGGATTCTAAAGGTACCCAGAGTTTCTGGGTTCCCCTGGAGGAGACCAATAAATTAGCCAAAATACGCATAAAATGTTGTTTTTAAAAAAAAAAAATGGGAAAAAAGGGCTGCCTAAGAAGGCTTTTGTTTTTCCCCCCTGAAAATGGCATCAACAAAAGATTTGTGGTGCTAAAATCACCAGCTTTCAGGAACAGGCATACTTGAATCAGAAAACCACATTTCTCAACACAATTTTGGCATTTTACTGGGACATACCCCATTTTTACTATTTTTGGTGCTTTCAGCCTCCTTCCAGTTAGTGGCAGGAATGGGTGTGAAACCAATACTGGATCCCGGAAAGCTAAGCATTTCTGAAAAGTAGACAAAATTCAGAATTCACCAAGGGGTCATTTGTGTAGATCCTACAAGGTTTTCCTACAGAAAATAACAGCTGGAAAAAAGAAATATTGAAATTAGCTGAAACAAACAGCCATTTTTCTCAGCGTTTTACTCTGTAACTTTTTCCTGCAATGTCAGATGTTTTAAAGCAATATACCGTTACATGTGCTGGACTCTTCTAGTTGCAGGGATATATATGGCGTGTAGGTTCATCAAGATCCCTAGATACCCAGAGGCGATAAATGAGCTGCACCTTGCAATGGGTTTTCATTCTATACTGGGTATACAGCAATTAATTTGCTGAAATATAAAGGTATCAAGAAAACCTTTGTATTTCCAAAATGGGCATAAGTTAAGGTATTGAACAGCAGTGGTTATTTGCCCAACTCTGAATTCTGGGGTGCCCATACTAGCATGTGAATTATTTCTCAAATAGACGTCTTTTTTACACACTGTCTTACATTTGGAAGGAAAAAATGTAGAGAAAGACAAGGGGCAATAACACTTGTTGTGCTATTCTGTGTTTCCCCAAGTCTCCCGATAAAAATGGTACCTCACTTGCGTGGGTAGGCCTAATGCACGCGACAGGAAAGGTAACATGGACACATCACATTTTTACTTTGAAATCTGACGTGTTTTTTTGCAAAGTGCCTATCTGTAGATTTTGGCCTCTAGCTCAGCAGGCACCTAGGGAAACCTAGCAAACCTGCACATTGCACATGATACCTCAATTGTGGGGGTAGGCCTAGTGCCCGCGACAGGAAATGCCCCAAAACACAACATGGACACATCACATTTTGACAAACAAAACAGAGCTGTTTTTTGCAAAGTGCCTAGCTTTGGATTTTGGCCTCTAGCTCAGCAGGCACCTAGGGAAACCTAGCAAACCTGCACAGTTTTGAAAACTAGACACCTAGGGGAATCCAAGATGGGGTGACTTGTGGGGCTCTGATCAGGTTCTATTACCCAGAACCCTTTGCAAACCTCAAAATGTGGCCAAAAAACACTTTTTCCTCACATTTCGGTGACCGAAAGTTCTGGAATCTGAGAGGAGCCACAAATATCCTTCCACCCAGTATTCCCCCAAGCCTCCCGATAAAAATGATACCTCACTTGTGTGGGTAGGCCTAGTGCTCGCGACAGGAATCGATCACACAACGGTCAATGTTGGTACTTACATGAGGCAACTGTTGACCCTGGGGTGATCCATTCCTTACGCAGGCACTAGGTATAGGCACTCAAGTGGGGTAGTGTTTTTATCAGGACAGGTGAGGAATCACTGGGTGGTAGGAATTTTGTGGATCGCAGCATATTCCTGTAGTTTGTGTGACAGAAATGCAAGAAAAATAGTTTTTATTCAACATTTCCGCTTTGCAGGGTATTCTGGGTAGGACAACTTTGGGGAATCCACACAAGCCACACCTATGTGGACCCGGATGTCTAGTTTCCAGAAATGTTTGGGTTTAGTATGTTTCCCTATATAGCGGCCGAACACAGGACCAAAAACACAGGTGCCTGCCTTACAAAACCAGTTTGTTTTGTGATAGATAATTTTGATGTCTCCACAATACAATTTGGGCAGTGGAATTCGGGGCTGAACTAAATTGGGGAGCTCCCAAGAGAGCACCCTATCTGTGCTTGCCCCCGCATTCACCTGCTCTCTGGGTTGGGCTAACCCACTATTGCCCTGTTGCACAGACTGTGCTTGCGAAGGAACAACAGGACTGCCTCATCACCTCCCTCACAATTTACTGGAAGGAGTTATCCAATGGGACTCCTCCAACTGAAAAATCACTCCCACAGTCTGCACAATTGTCCTATCCCTCAGATGCTGTCTCAGTCTCTGATCCTATGTCAGAGCTGTCCTCTATAACCAGAGTGACGTCAGCAGCAGTCATCCATCAAAATGTCATCTCTGCTTTTGGCTAAACTGTTGCTCTAAAACACTAGCCTACATAGACAGTCACAAAATTGCTGGTGTGTGTGTGTGATACGTGCAACAGTAGAGGCCGCCTTACCTGCGCTTCTTCCCTCAATCAGCACGTTCTTTCAAGACACTCAAACACCTTGTCACATACCATTCGTCACAGACTTTAGCACCTCCTGCGCCCAGTCCAACATTCATTATTGGTGCTCCCATGTCCTCCTCCTTGGATTTCCTCATTGCCACCCAGCAAACGTGCTCTTCATCTCTCCATAGCCACCCCCCACCCGCACATACATTTAATTTGTATTATAGCGCAGGTAGTGGCTGACTTTATTAACGTACTCAGCTATTTACTTAAAATACAGATTTGCTCTTTGCAGTAGGGGGAGTGGGGGGCGGGGATCTTCTGTGTCTCCCAGGGATAAAAAAAAAAAAAGAAAATCATCGGGTGCGACGCACCCAAGGATTTTCAAACACCCTCCCCGGTGTCGGCCACTGGTCGTGACCCGCACTAAAGGGGTTAAGACCTGTGCATCCCCTTTTTGTTTAGATCCTAACTGCATTTATCAACCATAAAGGGCCACAATTCTTTAGTTTATCGCTTATCTGTAAGGATTATGAACTCTGCCCACGGTGAAGGTTATTATTGTTACCATTTAGACATCAAATTCTGTTTTTGTGACCATGTTGATGTCTCTTTTTCCTTTGTTTGAGGTGGTTCCATTTTTATCCCACAATGTTTATTTTCTGTCCCAGTCAGTGGTGCATTGTGTTTATTCCCTGATTTTTCCTACACTAATAGCCTAGTTTTGTGCAGTAGCTGCCAGAAGTAAACATCTGCTTATTCAGCTAGATTTTGCTGTGTGTTTCTTTGGCATTCTTCCTTGTGTTGGCCAGGTCTTTGAAACTTTTTAAAATATTAAACCAACCATTTTCTAAGGAAGGCAGATACCACGCTTCTCATAACTTGTCTGTCAGATAAAGGTCCGCATTTTCTTCTTTATACATCTTTTTTCCCTGCAGACATTATGGTACCTCTGCCCATAACCTTGTAGACGGCAGTGTTTCTGATAAATGTGGAATCCCAGTACTTTCCTTGAGGGTAAAACTTAGGCCATGTGTTTAGGTGTTAGATTTGCCTCTGGTGGGCAAAAGAGGGAATGCTAGATGTCTATTCAAAAGATCTGTTACTGGAGCAAAAGCCAAAGATGGCAAAGGACGGGCAAAGGCTTACTTCCGGTGCCACCAGCCTATAAAGTCAGTAATCGCCTGTTCATGAATTGTGGAGCCAGCAGCAGCTGCCACTAGAGGCCGCAATGGTGCAGTTCATCTAGTTTTTTTAAAGTTATGTGGATGGTAATTGCAAATAGCAATTACCATCCACGTAAGTGTTTTTTTTAAGGACTTGTCCCAGTGTCTCAACTCTTTTTGTCAAAACAAAGAAATGTCCCGTTTTTTGAGAGCGGGTCGGATGAAAGTGCACAATAATCACAGAGTTGTGCAGGCTCACGTTTTATCAGGCCCTCTTATTACACCAGAGACACAACTTAACATTTGTAGAGTCACCTGTTGTGCTGCTCTCATCTTTCAAGCAGTACAGCAGGATTTAATCAAGGGTGAATAAGGTTTCCCATAAGCCAGGGCCTGGCTCATCGACGGTCAGACCGTGGAGCTTCTGACAGCAATGGGGGGGTGGCTTTTATCATATATATATATAATAATGTTCTATGGCATATGTAGCTGTAGATATACATGCTGTGCATATATCGCCATCTAGTGTGTTGGGCTCAGAGTGTTACAAGTTGTTTTTCTTTGAAGAAGCTTTTTTCGAGTCACGTGATCAAGTCACTCCTCCTCTCGATGATAGTGCGCATGGGCATCAGACTCCTTTGTTAGATTGTTTTCTTTTGGCTGTCGGGTTCGGACGTGTCTCCTCTTGCTCTGGTACTTTCGGTTCGGTACTATCTGAACATCTCTGTCTTTTATCGTACCGTCCGTATAGTTTCGATCGCGGTTTCCCACTACACTCGATCCGATTGTTGCGTCGGGATCGATTAAACACACTTTTGGGCACATGCGCCATTCTCGGGCCTCTTCGGGCCTTCTGGGTCACAGGCCCTTGGATCGGACTTCATTCCGATTCTGTCCTCGGTGCCACGCCAAGTTTCCCTACACTGACCAGCATTTGGTGTGTAACCTCTGCCTTTCTTCAGACTATTGAGAAGAAAGCTGCAAGGCGTGTCGGTCTTTTAGATCAAAGAAGACACTACGAGATCGGAGAGCAAGGCGTTTGGGGATGGCATTGAAATCCACAGAGCCCACCCCGGCATCCTTGGTGAAGAACAGGCTCAGATGGCAGTCACCATTCCAGATTCGGACTCTGACCGAGATTCAGAGGACAGCCAGGTACTTCCTGCGGCTCAGTAGGCGATTACACCAGCCCCCACCCATCAAACTAAAAGACCATACAAGGCCTTGGGGACACCACTGCTTCTAAGCCATGATTCCACCCAAAAACATGAACTCTTCGATCGACCCTCGGGTTCAGCACCGAAGAAGGCCAAAACTCACCCCCACCAACAGACTGCCACGCCTGTTTTGGCGTCAAGTCGAAAGATGGAGGCTTCCACATCCCAACCAAGTCAGTTTCCATGTACATCAGAACTAAAACATTCACGTTCCTCTTCGGAGCCAAGACATCAAAGTCCATCTTCGGAGCCGAAAAAGCTTTTTCCATCTACTCAAACTATTTTTTTGGCCAGTACAAAGCATTCTGCCACTAAACTTTCGGAACATTCTCTAAAAGGCAAAAAACATGCTTAATCTTCAGAACGAGAGGGAGTGAGTCAGACATTACACCCATTCTTGAGGTCATGGACCAGAAACAAAGGAGGATTCAAATCCAGAAAGAGACAGGAAAGATTATTGCATCTCCGCCTTTGACAAAGAGAAAATTAGCATTCCAGAAGAGTTTGGATGCTGGACCTTCATTGGCGAAAATATTTAAGCATAAGGAAAAGCCAAAGGCTATTCAGCTTTCTCTTCCACATTTGCCTTATCTTTACTCTTCTCCACCACCACCAACTTCACCCACACAGTCTCATGTTTCTTCACATGAGGACTATATGGGTGATAGTATTTATAACATGGATCCATGGGACATGTATGATTCTTATCCAATCCCACCCAATGATCCTGAGTTCTATCCCACAAGACCATCTCCACCTGAGGATACCACAGTATATAATCAAAGTAATTTCCGGGCAGCAGCATATCATAGTGTGCATATGCATCTCGGCCATTGGAAGATGATTTTCTTTTTAACACTCTTTCCTCAACGCACAAACAATGCCAATGTTTGCCAATGCTGCCTGTTATGCTCAAACACGCAGATGAAATCTTTAAAGAACCAGTCAAAGCAAGGGTGTTAACACCTAGAATAGACAAGAAATATAAACCAGCACCAACAGATCCAGTTTTCATTTCCCAATAGTTACCACCAGACTCCATTGTAGTCAGTGCAGTCAGGAAACGTGCTAACAGCCATTCTGCAGGGGACGCTCCTCCCCTGATAAAGAAAGCCGCAAGTTCAACACAGCAGGCAAAAGGATGGCAACCCAGGCTGCGAATCGCTGACGTATTGCTAATTCACGAGCCCTTTTAGCTAGAAATGACAGGGCACATTGGGATGAGATGCAGGAGTTCCTGCAATACCTCCCAAAGGAACATCAGAAAAGGGCACAGCAGGTAGTTGAAGAGGGGCAAGCCATTGCCAATAACCAGATCAGGTTAGCATTAGACGCAGCTGACACAGCAGCTAGAGGCATAAACACTAGCATTACAATTAGAAGGCATGCTTGGTTGAGGTCCTCAGGCTTTAAGCCTGAAATACAACAAGCGGTCCCTAATATGCCTTTTAATAAGCAGCAACTATTTGGACCGGAAGTGGACACAACCATTGAAAAATTAAAACATGACTCAGAAACAGAGAAAGCCATGGGAGCCCTTTATACAACACCTTTTCGGGGCTCATTTCGCAAACCTCAATTTAGAGGAGGTTTTAAATCATAAGTTTCAGAGGCCTGTACGTCCCAGCAAAAACAGGGACAAAAATATTTTCCCAGGGGATCTTTCAGGAGCTCTTATAGAGTACACAATTTTAGATCCAGAGGTAAATCTCCTGCCACAAGAGGTACTTCTACCTCATCGAAGCAGTGACTCACCCTGCATTCCCAAACAGCATACATCTTCTGTGGGAGGAAGACTGCAATATTTCCATCCTTACTGGCAACAGATTACAACAGATCAATAGGTACTGTCAATTATCCACAATGGTTATTGGCTAGAACTCCTCTCCACTCCACCAAACATTCCACCCTGATCACACCCGCTTCGCTCGAACACATTGCTCTATTGAAACAAGACGTAAAATCTCTTCTACTCAAAGGTGCAATAGAGATGGTTCCCATCAATCAACAAAGAACAGGGGTATATTCTCTATACTTCCTCATACCAAAAAAGGATGGCACCCTCAGACCAATTCTCGATCTCAGACTTCTAAATCAGTATATCCTGTCAGAACATTTTTACATGGTCACTCTACAGAACGTCATTCCCTTGTTACAAAAATAAGACTACATGACAGCATTAGATTTAAAGGATGCTTACTTCCATATTCCTATACATCAAGCACATCCCAAGTACTTAAGATTTGTAATTGGAGGCAAGCATTACCAATTCAAAGTTCTACCCTTTGGAGTAACAACAGCACCCAAGGGTATTCACAAAACATCTAGCAGTAGTTGTGGCATACCTCAGAAGACAACACATACATGTCTTCCCATATCTGGACGACTGGCTAATAAAAGTCAGCACCATTCAAGACTGTCAACAGCATACACAGTACACAATAGATACTCTACACAGGTTAGGGTTCACAATCAATTACCAAAAATCTCACCTTCAGCCAGCACAAATTTAACCACATCTAAAAAGGTACATCTATGGCATTTCTAGGTAACATACCTATAGCTGACTTTTGCAAAGCAGCTACATGGTCAACACCACACACTTTCACTAAACATTATTGTGTGGATGTTTTAGCATGCCATCAAGCAAGTGAAGATAGACAGTGCTACGTACTCTATTCCAGAATACTGTAAAACCCACAGGTTAACCATTGGTTTTCAGTCTGTGCAGAGCATGTGTATCTGCAGCTACACATGCCATCAAACGTAAAATGTTACTTACCCAGTAAGTGTCTGTTTGTGGCATGTAGTGCTGTAGATTTGCATGCACCCTTCCGCCCCCCCAGATACCTGTGGCCGTTACACTCTTTTTGATATGCATTCTCATGCATGGATTATTCCACTTTCTTATCTTTTCACTATGCTCCATACCTCACCGCCTGTGGGAAAACAATCTGAATGAGGATCATGCACATTGCAAGCAAATGGAGGAGCCATTATGTCCCGTGGCTCCAAAGACTTTTCGAACAAAAGAAACCTGCAACCTTCCGGACCCAACACTAGATGGTGGAAGGATGCAGAGCATGTGAATCTTACTGGCTCAGTAACATTTTCCTACTAACTCATGGTGTAGTAGCCCACTGTCATTTACAGATAGCATATTCTTCATTGTCATGGCCACTGATTTTTCAGGGACATGCAGTTTTACTGATAAAACTTATAGTGCACACATGGTAATGTGTGAAAATTGGGTTTCGGCAAATTTACTTATGCATCACCAAGTAAAGTTTTTGATTTGATTCTATTAAAATCTTTATTTCAGTTGGACTTCAGTATTAGAAAACTATGTTCTTCATTTGTATAGTATGTCAAAGACTCTGATGGGAGCTAAATGAACTGAGTCTGTTCCTGGATTAAATTACACTGGAATCAGAAGTCTAAGCTTGTACTTTGAGGACTTCTTTATGCATGCAGAGGTGTTGCTTACCTTTTCTTAGGTACAGACTGTCTGCAGTGTGCCCCCTGCCTGTTGCTGCTGGCTACACACCTTCCTGACTAATTATCCTTTTGTGCTCTTTTGCCTGCATGGCATTCGTTTCACTTTATTTTCATTTACATGATGACTGAGCATCTCTTCCAGCTCTTCTGATATCCCCAGAGCTGTTCCCCATTTGTTCCTGGACACAGCTCCCTGCTTCGTCCATTGGCAACGTCCGCCCGACACAGATGAGCAAACCTGTTTTTGCTGTCTCAACATTCTTCTAGCAGCCATCTTTGCCTTTCACTTCTGGGCTGTATTCTTACCGCACTCTCAGCACCAACAGTTCTTACTCCTGGTCAGTACTGATCACAACTCTTCCGACTCCCCTATTGAACAGCATGTCAGAAGGCATTTTTATTAACAACAATGCAAGATCTATGAATGAGTTCCACTCAAGGTTGTCCCCTGTTTGTTTCTTGCCCCTGTCTTCATTGCTGCCTCTCAAAAAACTAGAAGACCTTTGCTGAGAGCCACAATAAGTAGGTGAATGTCTGGAGAAGGGTCATAATGTGTGAGATAGTTTGATGTCTGAGATGACAAATACCTGAGAGGCTTCATATCAATATTGTGCTTAATACATCCAGAGTTGCTGATTTTATCATTTCCGTTGAGTATTGGCGACCCCCCACCCCCCACCTCTCCCCATAAGTACATATTTGGCCTCTTCAACAAATGAAGGCTGCTTGTGCATCATCAGGCCCTGCTGAGTGCTCGTGTGGATTTGGGAGAGGCCAGGAAAAGTGTTTTTGTAGAAGTGTGCTCTCCATTGCCCGTCTTAGCATATTTCATCTCCTGAATTCACCAAAAATGACTTAGGACCTGATTTAGTGTTTGACGGAGGGGTTCCTCCATCACAAACGTGACGGATATCCTGTCCAGCGCATTACAAGTTCTATAGGCTATAATGGTGAACATGGCTCCTCAAAATCCATGTTCACTGGCAACTCAAATAAAATAAAAGGCATTTGGAGCATGCATGGTCAGACAAACATTGTTTTTTATGTAAAGGTTGCTGTTTCAAAGAGGCCGTCCGAGCTACTATGACAATGTTATTCTGCATGTTGATAAACAAATATGGAGACACTCTCTGTGGAGATGATGGTCTATAGACCCAGAATCTGCTTCCCAGGTCCTGATTGACATGCACCCTGGGCTTATCCAAGATTAGCTGCTTTGTTTCGTTGTCCTGGTCACTGCTCTTCCCACCTCAATCCAGAGATACCATTGCTTACCTTCTCTCTTTGCTTTCATTTGTATATATAGTGGAGCTTTTCTCTCTAATCTCAAAGATGACACATTAGACATAACCTATAAAGGGCACACTCGAGAATACAAAGTAAAATTTAACAGAAACCCTAGGACCATAACAGAATGTTCTGTGATTTTGAATTAAAATTGAGAAACACTTCAAAAATCAGGTTTGCTTAACTGCGGTCTGACAACAGAAACTGTTTGGGGTTGTGAGGCCCCGTCGGATTAGTGGAGTAAAAATGATTTTACCCTTTTTAAATGCTTGTAATGTGAGAAAGTGAATGGTTAACTTGAAGTGTCTGTGATTTTAGCTCAACGTTTGTAAATCACCATTTTGCTGGATGTCCTTTGCAGTTTGTGGACAACGTTGCAAGAGAATGTCCTGTGATAAGGGAGGAACTGATCTAGGATTTACTCCATGTAGCTGAAGCTAACAATTGCTTCTATGCTGTTATTTGTGTGTTTCCTTCGACATGTCAAACCCCGCCCCCCCCAAAAAAGGTGGTGTGCATTTCCAAGTTGTTGTGCATTAACGCAGGCGTTAGGTGAGCTTCGCGATTATACTTGGTTAAAAAAAAGTGTGTTAGCAACATTGCCCAACGATTCTTCTAGCAAGCAGAAGAAAGCATGCAAGCCCAATAACCACCTGACTTCGGTCTGTTTGGGTTAAAAATATAACCTTTCTAATGCCCAAGTTAGTATTATATGGATCAAGAAACTGGTGTTATATTGTGACATAAATAAAGTGCTATAAAAATAGTAGACAAAAGGATCCAGACGTTTAAGCCAGCACCAGCCTCAAATTGGAACGTGTGTTGACACTGTAAGGATTATATATACTTCTGTTGTGTGAATAATTCCATTGTTTACATAATTTGAATAGGTACCAAGTCTGACAAGGATCCTCAGTTTATATTTTTAAACATAACACCTTATGTACGTTGTAAAGTACCTTCCCTCCTTCTTGAAGCAGTGGCCGCGGTGCCATGAACAGAGAATCTTCTGGTGGTGTGCGTGACCAGCAGCTGCTGGATGTACATTGGCTGGCATTCCAGTAATGCGCTGGAAGGCATTCCTTGTGGATTACAGTCGCTGGCGCAAAGAAATTAGAACAGTTTCCAGACTGTGTTTCAGGGGTTTGCACAATGGATACGAAGGTTTGTCCGAATCACATGACCCAGATGCTCAGTCACGCATAGTAGATACTCCCGAGAAAATTGCTTAAGACAGCACATCACATGAGGCTCAATCACTGATAGGCTGTAGGCGTTACCTTCTTGCGAAGCCTGTGTGGAACTCCTTTACAATTAGGAATTACAGATTTAGAGAGACATGAATGAATGTATATTCCAGCAGACAGTGTTACAAGTAGTCAATATTATGATGTGGTGGTTGAGTTTGTTTTACTAATTGAAAGTTGCCAGAGGCTGCTTCATTTGCTTCTGTGTATTTGGTGGCCCTGTAGAGGCTCTTGAACAATTTATGCCAAATCTTGTATCTTAACATTTGCTCGACACTTACTGTTTATCTCTGTTTTTTTGTTTTTTTGTCTTTCGTAGTGAAGTTGAGGCGTCCAGAATGTATTCTGCTATGTTGCTTTGTTTTTCCGAGGTTCCCCTTTTAACAAAAGTCCAGTAAAATGCAACACTGAAAATGAAATTGTTCTACTCGTTTATGAGGATTGTTTACGTTTTGGTGTTGGCTAAACAAAAAAGTTCATTGCTTATATATCCTCAACTAGATCTAGGGGGAAACAGTTTGCAATTTCCATGGTACAGCGGTACAGCAATGCCTATTTATCAGTGTTTGAAGTACACCTCAAGGTCATAATAAAGGTACCAAAGCAAACATAACATCCATAAATGTAGTTGCGCCCTTGTAAAAAGCTTTTATAATTGCCTACCCATGCGTTTGATATATCTTTGTTGTGCTTGTTTTGCTAGTTCAGAATGTGAACCAAAGAGGTCACGTCTCACTGATGTCATTCTTGACCAATGCTGAAAAGTTTAGCATGTCCTGATTAAACTCGGCCTTCTTCTACTGGTGAAAGAACAAAGTGTCACGCCTTTCTTTACTCACCCACACTGAATCTTCTATAGAATTATATGATTGAATTGTTCTGCATCATACCGAACACCTTAAAGAGGCTGTAAGCATTTACAGGGAGCTAGTAGAAAGATGTCCAACAGCATAGTCCCAGGGGTTTAATAAAATAATCAGAGAGCTTACTCTTGTAGTCTTTCTGGGTGTTTCATAGAGTAAAGCAGGAGTTTAATACGTAATGAATGTAGTAGTATAGGCAGCTGAAGGTGATGGTTCTTCCTACTACTTTTCTGATGAATAATTCTAACTGCATATTCCTCACCTTTAAATATGCCACAATTACCAGATTGGATCCGTATTTTTTTGTAGCAGTGTTCCTGCACGCCACTAGGTGGCATTATGATGCTCTGCATTAGCTCCATGCCACCTCAGAAGTGACGAAGCCGAGCCGTACATGAGCACAAGTCACTTCTGCATGCAGACATCTGTTCCTTTTTTTTCTGTGACTTGTGACTTCTGATTCAGATCCAGTGCTCTGCTCCCAAATTTGTCAGTTTTTAGATGGCTTCCAAAACTTTTCAGTCTGCCAGGGAATGGTGTCCCCACCAAAAACGCCAGGTTTCAAGCCATGTTACAAGTGCAGGAAGCTGGTGTCGATTAAGAACCTGCAGGAGGGGTGCCTTTGGCATTTGAGCTCAGAACATGAAGTTATGTGATTAGTGTGTCCTCATTCACAGGAATGTCATCAGAAACTAGGAGGTGGAGTTCTATGTGGCTGAACATAAGAAGAAGTCGCAGCCTATGCATATATCCAATTTCAGCGACTTAATTCAACTTTGCACTCAAAGTCCTCCAGCAAGTCAAAGACCAAGTCTAAAGACAAGAAAGTGAAGAAAGACTCAATCCCATTCCATCACTCGTCCTCCAAACAGAAGGTGCAAGGGATTGGTGATTTAATTGCACATCTTCGAGGTCTCTAGGAATGTGCCCCTTTTTGACTTGGTCACCCCCACTTTTTGACTGGTATTCAATTCAGTTCTGACTGAAAGTGCACTGGGTTCCTGCTAACTGGATCCCCAGAGCCAGATCTCTTTCCCTAAAACTATGGAGATGTTCCCTAATTAGCAATACCTTTGACCCCCCTGTAAGTCCCTAGTAAATGCAACCCCTGGTACCTACGGCACAGGTACCAAGGGAGGATCCACAAGGGCTGCAGTATGTATTGTGACACCCTCAGGGCCCCCTCACCTAGCACGTGCAGACTGCCATTTCAGGCTGCGTGTCTCGGTGCAGCTAAAAGTGAAAACATAACATGGCATACAGGTGTGTGCCATGTCCCCTGACACTGAATGCAGTATATGAAGTCACCCCTACAGCAGGCCTGACAGGCCTAAGGCAGGGTGATTGATATATCACATGTGAGGACATATCTGCATGAGCAGATATGCCCCTGCTGTCTTTGTCGATTCTTTTGGTGAGTCAACAGGGAAGCCATTTTAAGTACATGTGCTGGACACCGATCAGTACAAGCTGCCAGCTACATGATGATTTAACTGAAAAAGGGATGTTTGGTGTCAAACCTCTTGTAATAATAAACCCTCACTGATGCCAGGGATGAATTTATTAATACATGCACCCCCAGGGCACCTTAGAGGTGCACCATGAAAACCTACCAGCTACCCATGTAGGGACGGCCTAGTTTTAGCCACCCTGCCCCCACTAGGCACAAGTCTGACAGCCTAAGGTGAGAGCCATTGCTCTTGGGTGGCCACAAAAAATAAAAAGCCTACTCTGGGAGAGGTGATTACACACCCCACCAAAATAGGATGACCTGCAACTCTGCATTCCAAGGTAGGGGCTTCAAAGAAGCCCACAACCTTGGTATGCAGATCTGGCCTCACTCACAGGAGAGATGCCAGCTCCTTGCACCAGGGCCCATCCGGCACCTGGGCAGGCAGGAAATTCAGCATTTAGGGATATGTGACCTCCCCTCAGGTCAGTCCCACCCCTAGGGTGAGCTGCCTGATGTAGACCCAACTTTTCAAAATCTGCCATCTTGATGTTCGCAGATTAAGAAACTCTGGGGTCTGCCCACTTCCCACAGAAATAAGTCATATAGGGGGTGTAGTGTCCCTAGGTGCAAGTAGCTCATTGGTTACCAACCTACACTCCTTGAAACACTCCTAAATTCAGTATTTAGGGGAGGCTTTGGCACCAGTAAAGCAGATTCCTACTTACCTACGAAGAACGACACCCAAGAGCTGCAAAAGCAAAACCAGAGGAAGAAGCACCTGACATGGCCCCAGCCCTGCTGGCCTGTCTGCTGTTCCCGCCGATTTGCGCCAGAGTCCACCTGTACTGCAAGCTGCTGTGCCTCCAAAAAGCCTGGGAGGCCTGCCTTCCTTCAACAAAGACTCAGGAACTCCTTTGGAACTGCTTCCCTGCATCGTGCAGGCTCCCCAAGACAACTGCAAGGACTCCGTACCACAGAAAATCTGACACTGGAAAGCACCACTGCACCTGTGCTGCCTAGCCCGAGTTGAAGTGGATCAATGGTGCCAACGTAGTCGCCCAGCCCTCCAGAGACAAAGCCCACCTGGAACTTTTCTAGTGTGGACTCACCAACATCACCTGCAGTCTCTGCATGCAGGCCCCATCAACAGTTAGTGCTCTGCTAGAGAAAACCTGATGCCTCAGGACACCTCTGTACCTGTCGCCTCCGGCCCTTGGAGAAGAGGACTGAAGGTGTCCCATCATCCCCACACACCTCAGGATTGGGACCCACCTGTTGGTTCCTCCGGAATGGATCCCCAGACCTCACCTGCACAATCTTTTCAACTGGACCATTCCCCATAGAAAACAATTGGGCACCCAAATCTGTACTACACCGCTGCACCCGGCTGCCCCAGTGCTGCGCCGTGTGACCTGTTGGTGTGGTCCTGACCCTTGCTCAATACTTACCTAAAGTCGAGGAGATTGGCCTAGTAAGTTGTTGTACTAAACCTGAATGCAGTACTTGATTTTGCAGCTTTTCAGAACTTGCACTGTTGACTTTTCAAACTGTAAAGGTGTTTCTTGTAAGGCGTACTTACCTGATTGTAGTCATTCTGGTGCCAAAAAATATATTAATATACTTGTTATTTTTGTAAACTGGTGTGGATCTTCTTCTTGAGTTGTGTCTGATTTATTGACTGTGTGTGTACATGCAGATGTCTAATACTCCTCTCTGATAAGCCTTAGGCTGGTCAACCACACTACCCCCTAAAAGATACACCTTGGGATTGCTAGAGCTTGCCCATGCCCAATAGTAAGGGAACCCCTGGACTCTTTTGCACAATATATCTCATTTGAAATATCATATAAAGAGACAGTTTCCTACAGTCCTGACAGAACCCGAGTTTCTGATGGATACAACTACCTGTGGATTCCTCACCTAATGAATACTCCCATAGCGCCAGCATTCGACGGAAATCTTCTTACTAGTCTCTGCACGTCGACGAGGACGTCACTCTAGCCCACGCGACGCCGTCTGACGTCATACAGGCAATAAGAGGTCCTCGACGACGTGCCGACGTCAGTTCCCTTTTTTCCGTGCATTCGAAACGGTTATCTTCGAGGGAGCAACTGTTACTTTTGTGGTTACAGTGTATTTTTGCTGCGTAGTCTTTCGCTGTGGTAATAATGTCGCAGAGAAAGTCTGGATTCAAGCCTTGTCGTGAGTGTGGAGGCAAGATGTCAGTGACGGATCCTCATTCCGATTGCCTTTGGTGTTTGAGCTCCGACCACGACGTCTCGACTTGTGATTCATGCCAGCACATGAATCCAAAGGCCCTCAAGGAACGTGAGGCGAAGCTGTTTATGGCGAAATCGAAGGAGAAGCATCACAAGAAGTCTTCTTCACCAAGACATCGGCGTCATCGAGACTCCCGGCGCCGTAGAGAATCTCGGCGTCATTCGAAGGAGACTCGTTCCAGGTCTTCGGATCGGCGCCGAAGGACATGGGAGATCAGTCCCACGGTTACGCCGCATCCTTCGACGCCGTTGCCCTCTCCGGCGTCTCCAACTTCACCTGGACAGGCGTCGGTGATTGAGGTATTGGAGCCTCAGGTGTTTTCTCCGGCGTTGCAGACGTCGAGGCCGGCGTCGGGGTCGCCTCCGAGACAGGCACCCCAGTATCCGGCTTTTCCCACCCCTGGAGCCGATAGTTCCGCATTCTTGAATGCAATGTATGCCATCTTCCAACAGATGGCTCCAGGGGGTGCTCCGGCTGGGCCTTTGGCCTTTTCATTGGGTGATCCTGCGCCTCTTCGGCCGGCACCCTTTATGCCCTTTCTCCCTTTTGGGAACGTGGGCTCGGCGCCAGTGTCGGCGCCGGTGGCCGCTCCGGTGGCTTCAGAGGGATTGGCCCCGGGGATTTCCATCCCGTCGACGTCGGGATTTCGGCCTGTGACTCCGGTGGGTCCATCTGCTTCGACTGCTCTTTCGTCGGCGCCGAAGTTACCTGTGGCGCCGGACGCGGCGTCGGTGGCTTCTGAAGATCGGCGCCGATCTTCGACTTCGGCGGAGGCATTGTCGACTCCGAGTATTGAACAACGGCTTTATTCGAGGAGACGTGCTCTCTGTGTATTAGAGGAGCAGGAGTACCAACGAGCCCTGGAGGAAGGAGAGCTAGAGGACTCGGGTGATGGGCTGCGTGGTCTGGAGTCGGCCAGTGGGCTGGACACTTCCCCTGAGTGGGATCTTTCGTCCCCGGGAGAATATACTGAGGAGGCTGCTTCCTTTCAGGCAGTGGTACGGAAGGCAGCTAGTTTTTTGGACCTGCCTTTGCCGGTGGTGGAGGCTAAACAAAACCTTCTAACAGAGGTGCTACATCCGGCCTCAGCTGCGGCGGAGCCTCTTTTGCCATTTAATGACGCTCTGCTGGATCCGGTGTTAGAGGTGTGGAAGAGGCCGGCATCTTCCCCAGCAGTTCACAGAGCCGTGGCCAGGAGGTATCGGGCGGCTCCGACTGACCCTGGTTTTCTGTCTAGGCACCCTACGCCGGAGAGCTTGGTGGTGCAGGCCTCCTGTTCATCCAAGTCAGCGCCTGGTTCTTTCCCGACGGTGCCTGGGGACAGAGATTCAAAGAAACTAGAGGCGCAGTCCAAGAAGATTTTTTCGTCCTGCAGTCTGGCGTTGAAGGCCACCAACGCAACCTGTATCCTGGGGAGGTATATTCATGCTCTGATGGATGACATTTCCTCATCATTTACAGAGCTTCCCCAGGGTCTTTTGGATGTTGTTTCAAATGCCCAGGCTGCTGCGACCCAGATTATCCAGACGGGACTGGATACGACCGACTCGGTAGCCAGAGCAATGGGCACAACTGTGGTGGCAAGGAGGCAGGCCTGGCTCCGTAACTCGGGCTTTTCTGCGGATGTACAGTCCACATTGTTGGATCTCCCGTTTGATGGGGACAAACTGTTTGGAGCCAAGGCTGATTCGGCCTTGGAACGTTTTAAGGAGAGCAGGGCCACGGCTAAGTCGTTAGGGCTCCAAGCTCCTTCTTCCACGGCCTCTTCCAGATTTTTCAGGAGGTTTCGTGGATTTGGGCGTGGCTCTTCCTCCTCTTCCTTTCGGGGAAGATATCAGCAACCTGCCTCTTCCCATCCCTATAGATCTTTTAGAGGGAGAGGTAGGGTCCGCACCAGAGGAGCCTCTCAGCAGCACTCTGCCTCTTCCTCATCCTCTGGCGGGGTGCAGCAGGGGAAGCAGCCTTAGGCTTCCACCATTTCCCACTCACTCCTCTCCTGTAGGGGGAAGATTACAGCATTTTCTCACCAAATGGAAGACTGTTACAACGGACACTTGGGTTCTCAGTATTGTGGGAAAAGGCTACACCCTTCCCTTTCGGGAGTTCCCGCCCCTCATCCCGCCCCGCCCTTCTTATTGTTCAGAAGAACACCTCCTGTTGCTAGAACAGGAGGTACAAGCCCTCCTTTCAAAGGGCGCGGTGGAGTTGGTCCCAGAGCAGGAAAGGGGTCGAGGATGTTACTCAAGGTATTTCCTGATTCCCAAGAAGGATGGTCGTTTGAGACCAATCCTGGACCTGAGGATCTTGAATTGGTTCCTCAAGCAGGAAAAGTTCAAGATGCTGACCCTAGCACAGGTGCTTTTGGCGTTGAACAAGGAAGACTGGATGGTGTCTGTCGACTTGCAGGATGCTTACTTTCATATCCCGATACTCAAGTCACACAGGAAGTATCTCCGGTTTGTGGTGGGATCGCAGCACTATCAGTTTGCGGTCCTTCCGTTTGGTCTTACTTCAGCACCTCGAGTCTTCACGAAGGTGATGTCGGTGGTTGCGGCAGAACTCAGAAGGAAGGGGATAGCAGTATTCCCTTACTTGGACGACTGGTTGATCAAAGCCAAGTCCCCGGAGCTTGTGTCGCATCATCTGCAGTCAACAACCCAGTTGTTGTTCGACCTGGGTTTTTCGGTGAACGAGCCCAAATCTCACCTAGAGCCCTCTCAGCGCCTCCTGTTCATAGGGGCAGTACTGGATACAACATTGGGTCGGGCCTTTCCTCCGCCTCAGCGGATTCAAGATATTCAGGATTTGGTTCCAATGTTTCGAAATGGAGCGGTAGTTCCAGTCCTCAAGGTCCTTCGTCTGCTCGGTCTGTTTGCCTCCTGCATTCTGTTGGTCACGCATGCTCGCTGGCACATGAGGGCTCTTCAGTGGTGCCTCCGAAGGCAGTGGTCTCAACACAAAGGGGATCTAGAGAGTACTGTCAAGATCTCCAGAGATGCTGCTGTGGATTTGAAGTGGTGGATTGCAAGCAACAATCTTTCACAAGGAAAGCCGTTCCAGCAGTCGCCATCAGTGGCCACAGTCATAACGGATGCTTCCACTCTAGGGTGGGGAGCTCATCTGGGGGATCTGGAGATCAAAGGTCTTTGGTCTCCAGAGGAACAGATGTTTCACATCAATCTGTTAGAGTTACGGGCTGTACGTCTGGCTCTCAAGGCCTTCCTCCCTTCCCTTCGTGGTCAGTCGGTACAGGTCCTAACGGACAATACTACCACGATGTGGTACATAAACAAGCAGGGAGGAGTGGGGTCGTACCTTCTCTGCAGAGAAGCTCTTCGACTATGGTCCTGGGCAAAGGACCATCAGATTTGCTTGATAGCAAACCATCTGGCCGGAGTCTTGAACGTGCGTGCGGACAGTCTCAGTCACCAATTCTCGGCAGACCACGAGTGGCGTCTCCATCCAGATCAAGTCTGTTTAATCTTCCAGAGGTGGGGGTTTCCTCGGGTAGATCTGTTTGCCACTCGAGAGAACGCACATTGTCCGTTATTCTGCAGCCTCCAGTATCCGATGCAGGGAGCGTTGGGGGACGCGTTTCAAATAACCTGGTGCGGCCAGTTGCTTTACGCGTTTCCTCCCATACCCTTGATTCCTCGAGTATTGAGGAAGATTCGCCAGGACCGGGCTCTAGTCATCCTAATAGCTCCGGATTGGCCAAGGAGGGTATGGTACTCCGACCTTCTCCAACTCTCAATGTGCCCTCCGCTCCGTCTCCCTTTCAGGGCAGACCTCCTCTCGCAGTCGCAGGGGCAGGTTCTACACCCCAACCTCCAGAGTCTGCACCTACATGCCTGGAGATTGAACGGGGCAACCTGAGTTCCTTCTCTCTCCCGCCTGAGGTAGTGGATGTTATATTAGCGGCCAGGCGACACTCCACTAAATCTATCTACGCTAATAGATGGTCTAAATTTGTTGCGTGGTGTGGAGAGAGGCAGATTGATCCTTTGCATGCTCATCTATCGGACGTTTTGTCTTTTGCTCTGTCTCTAGCGCAGAAAGGTTGTGCAGTGGCTACCATTAAGGGTTATTTATCGGCCTTGTCAGCCTTCATATGTCTTCCAGACCAACCATCTTTATTTAAATCCCCTATTGTTATCAGATTCTTGAAAGGTCTTCTAAATAAATATCCTCCAAAGCCATTCGTTATGCCGCAATGGGATTTGTCCTTGGTCCTGACTTTCCTTATGGGGTCCCCTTTTGAACCTATGCATTCTTGCCCCTTAAGGTATTTGGTTTTAAAAACAGTCTTCCTGATAGCTATAACATCAGCAAGGAGAGTGAGTGAGTTGCAGGCCTTATCAGTAAAGCCCCCTTATACAACTTTTTATGGGGATAAGGTGGTGTTGAGGACCAAGGCTGCTTTCCTCCCGAAGGTTGTTTCACCTTTCCATTTGGCTCAGGCAATTACTTTGTCCACGTTCTATCCTCCGCCTCATCCTTCCAAAGAGGAAGAAAGACTGCACCGTCTGGACCCAAAGAGGGCGTTGAGCTTCTTTATTGATAGAACAAAGGATTTCAGGCTGGAGGATCAGCTGTTTATTGGATACGTGGGCAAGAGGAGAGGAAAGGCAGTCCACAAGAGAACACTATCCAGGTGGGTTGTTCTTTGCATTAAAATCTGTTACTCTTTGGCAAAGAAGGATCCTCCTGAGGGCATTAGAGCTCATTCCACCAGAGCTAAGTCGGCCACTTCGGCCTTGGCCAGAGGTGTTCCTGTGGTCGACATCTGCAAGGCCGCAACTTGGTCGTCCCTTCACACTTTTGCAAAGCATTACTGTTTGGATTCTGAGGTTAGAAGGGACGGCCATTTTGCACGGTCAGTGCTGCAGGATTTCATGGTTTGACCATTTAGGCACCCACCGCCGGGCGTGGTACTGCTTTGGGACTCTATTCATTAGGTGAGGAATCCACAGGTAGTTGTATCCATCAGAAGAACGAGTTACTTACCTTCGGTAACGACTTTTCTGGTGGATACATTAGCTACCTGTGGATTCCTCACGGTCCCACCCGCCTCCCCGTTGCCTTTCTGGTCTTAACAAGTAATCCTTGAGTACGCTCCTCTTGGTCTTTGAGGGTGCAATAGATGTTGTATATATTATATTTATATATATGTATATATGTATATATCTTTGTGTATATACTTGATGTGTATATATATATTTTAAAAAGAGAGAGTTATATATATATATAAAAGATTTACAGTTATTCATGCAATGTTGTGTATTTTTACAATGTAATGGGATGTTGCCTTGCTCTTTCATTGCATTGCCTGGTTGTTCTCATGCACGTAAAAAATGATTGGTACTGACGTCGGCACGTCGTCGAGGACCTCTTATTGCCTGTATGACGTCAGACGGCGTCGCGTGGGCTAGAGTGACGTCCTCGTCGACGTGCAGAGACTAGTAAGAAGATTTCCGTCGAATGCTGGCGCCATGGGAGTATTCATTAGGTGAGGAATCCACAGGTAGCTAATGTATCCACCAGAAAAGTCGTTACCGAAGGTAAGTAACTCGTTCTTCCGAGGCCATTATTGACCCCACAGCAAATTAAAGCCTGCAGAAAGACCATGCTGCAAATTTTCAGTGTTTTTATGGCTCCCTCTAGCACACTCCCCGACCCCCCAGAGAACTGCAGAGACCTCTACTCGGGCTACTTCTGGGCCCTTCCCCAGTGTCATACGCACCACTGGGACCCGTTACCAAGCCCATACCTATATGTCTGGCATAGACTTCCACTCTGACCTCACGACCAACGTTGGTGCCAACACCTCTGGTACTGGAGTGTGATCAGTGTTGACGCCCATTTCGGATCCTGTGCTATGAGAATACAAAGATGTGGCCTGTTGCTGTTCATCCTCTGCCTCTACCACATCTCAGCTATCTACAAAAACGCTGTTATCTTTTTGGCTATGACTGTTCCTTTGCCAGGGCAGGCTGCACCTCAGGAAATTGGTGCTAATGATGGTAAAGGGGTTGGCATGCTACCCCTTCATTATACTGATGATACCTTATATCTTTATTTACAGAATGTCAGTAGGCTTGATATCTCTTCTGAGATAGAGCTTGACTCACTGCATGGGCCACCAGTGGAAGAGAGTACTGTAGTTGCAGTAGTGGTTCTCAGGGCAGCCTTGGTATTAAAATTACTGCTGCCTTCCATCTACTAAAGCAAGTGTTTTGACAGAAATTCTGCACCCTGGTCCAGCAACATTTGAGTCTTTGCTTCCATTTAATGATGGCTTTGCAGATACTCTGATGGCTTCTTGGTCTTGAACATGCTCTTGTCTGCCTGTGAACAGGCAGATGGACAGATGCCATAGAAGGGCACCTGGTGACCCTGATTTTGTCACCAAGCAATTGTACAGGCTTTCTCCAGTTAGGTGAATCCTAATTCATTTCTAACCACTATTGTATATATAGGATCCCGAAAGATAGATGCTTTTGGTAAACGCAAGTTTTCTTCCGCTAGACTGACACTGCGATCTGTGAATGTCATCTGACTGTTAGGCTGCTACACACATGCCCCTTGGTACATGGCTATTTAGATCATGCAGGAGGTCTCAGAAGATCTTAGGGTCTGTTTGGCCCAGATGATACATGATGAGCAGGATGACCAAGCATGTTGTCTGCACAGGTCTGGATACCACAGATTGCTTGGACAGGACTGTTGGTACCAGTGTTGCCCTTTGTAGGCACTCCTAGATGAGGTTGTCGTGGGTCAATTTTAGTTAGTTGCTTGGACACAGTGATAGCTTAGCTAAGGCTTGCTGCCTTGCCCTTTTACCCAGTTATCATGCTTTGTTCGTTTTATTCATTTTCATTTTCTAAACCCTTTAGTGGTATTGTTTTAATTTCAATATCAGCTACTAATCTGCGAAAGCGTAATTATTAGTGTTATGGATGACATACTTTGCATCATGTCCTCGGAATCAGAAGAACGGAATGCGAGGCACACAGAATAATATTTTGTATTGCCAGCCCTAAGCCTGCTTAAACAGTCCATCGCTTAGGTACATACCCACATCAGGCTTCTGTGCATGAACATACACATGTCCCCTATAAAAACATCTTTTAGGACAAAGGGCATTAGACAAGGTTCCAGCCAGAATTTCCATCCATGCTGCATGCTGGTTTTCAGCTGCCCTCTGCTTTTGTTTCTCCACGGATGCTGATCTGGATACTGGCAGTCTGACCTTGTACCAGGGTAACGGGGGTCGGTGTGCTTCTCATGAACATTGTATGGACAAATTTGGCTTAGATCACCATGCTGTCGCTTAGGGGCTAATGATTTATCTTTTAGGTAGGATTTTTCTACTCATGTTATAACAATATGTTGGGGTTGTTTATATTCACACCTCTAATTTTTACAATCCTGATTTTGTTATTCCTCATCATCCTAATATTGCAGCTCATTAATTTTTATCATAGATTGCAGTCTTCTCAATAAATGTATTGACAACAGTCCTACATCTCTTTTCTTGCCTATGTGTGTGTGTAAGAGACTTGTATGTGGAGAGAAAGGGGTAAGACTTGTTTCCACCACAATTTCACTGAGGGGTTTTCAGAGTCCATGCAAGGCTGCCACAAATCACCTTTTCTGGTTGAGTTTTGGTGAGGTGCTGCTCTGAGCCAGGAGGGTTGGTCTTATAGCTGCCAGCCGGTGTGGAATTGACTCAGTCGCCTACAACGCAGAGCTGCTGCTGCCACAAATCTAGCAGTCTCGTTGCTATGCAAGAGTCTTTATGACAAGGTCCACCGGGTTCACCGGCAATGTACAGGCCGCCCTAATGGACATGCCTTCAGATGGTCTTGCCTCTTTGTGGGGGAAGACAGACTCCACTTTGGAACTCTTTAGAGACAGCAGAGCTACAGCACTTCCTTGAGGCTTTTGACCCCTGCCAAAAAAATGTCTACATCACTTACAGATGTTCAGGGGCCATGTAGGCAGACAGAGGCATATAAGAGACTACTTCACAGCCAGTTTCGTAGCAAGCAACCTAGGCCTTTCCAAGTCTAGGACACAAGTCTGGCTGACAGTGTGTAAGCCAGCAAGATCACCAATCTTCTAGGTCTTTCTCTCGTGCTCCATTGGCCAACAAACCATGTTAATTTGCCTTAGCGCATATCCAACCAATGGGAAGCAGGATTCAGTATTTCCTCTCTGGCTTGTCAGTGATCTGATCTGACAAATCATCTTACAAAATGTGAAAAAAGGCTATGCACTGCTTTTTCTTCCAACTCTGTTTCCATCCCACACAAAACTAATTTTGGTTGAGCATCTGTCCATCCTGCTGCAGGAGAACTGCATGTTGCTCTCCAATGGTGTCATTGAGAGGGTACTGAACTCAGAGGAGGGCAGGCATTGTTATTCGTCCTGAAAAAGGACGGGCCTCAGGCCAAACCTGGGCCTTTGAGCCCTGAATGCCCCCCTGCAGAAGAACAGAATAAAAACGCTCCTGTTGCCTCCACATCCTTTCTGCCCTGGACCCAGGTGACTGGATGGGTGTCCTTGCAATTGCAGGATGCATGTTTTTAAATAACCATTCTCAAATCCCACAGGCATTACCTGTGTTTAAAGGTTGGACAGGAGCATTTTGAGTGTGCCATTTCCCCTTTGACCTCACCATCATCCCTTAGGTGTTCCCTAAAGTGATGGCAGTGGTCATCTTCAGAGTCTGGGAACTCCGGGACTCCTTGTATTTCCATACCACGATGACTTGCTGCTGAATAGGGGCTTACTGCAGTCAGTCATATACCACCGGCAGATGACAGCAGAACTCTTGACACCATTGGGTTTATTACAAACTAGTAGAACTTTCACCTGATTCTTTCAAAGGGTCTTCCATTCATTGGGGCCGTCCAGGACAGCATTAAGTCCAGGACATTGAGGCTATGATCCCAGTGTTTTAGGCTCTGTCCTGGATCACGATAAGAGTGGGTCAGTGGCTGCCTTGTGCATCGTCCTTGTCAACTATTGCAGGTGGCACATGCATGCACTGTAGTGAAACTTGATGTTTTAGTGAGCCCAGCATTAAGACAGACTTTCAAACACCATTCAGGACTCCGAAGAGACAGCTTGTGGTCTACAGTGGTGGCATATTGTATACGATTTGTCTAGCGCCAGGTCCTTCTCCATTCACACCCAGAGCTGACATGGGTGACAGACTCATCACTACTGGGTTGGGTAGGTAACCTGGGAAAGTGGAGATCAAAAGTCTCTGGTCTCCAGTGGAGAGCCGGCTCCATCTCATTCTGCTGGGCTGCGGGTCATTTCTATGTCTCTGAAGAACTTCCTGCCGTCAGTCAAGGGAAGGCTGTTGCAGGTTCTCCGGGACAACAACGCTATGTGGAATTGCAATAAGCCATTCCGCAAGACCATCCTGTCTCAGCTACATGGCAGGGCCCTCCACCACCTGAATCTATACATTCCACACCTATTTGTGGGGAGATGGAATGGTGGCAGTTGACTGCATTTGATTTGATGGCTTTACTGATGGTTGTCATCTTCACTGCCAGATGCCGGTTCACAAAATTCATCTATGCTAGGCACTGGGACAATCTGTAACCTGGTGTGGCATTTGCAAGGTTGACTCCTTACAGGCGAAGCTGTTTGAAGTCATTTTGATTGTTTTGACTTTAGCTTAGCAAAACCTTGCAGTGAATACTGTAGACGTTTACCTGTTGCAATGAGGTTTATTAAATGTTTGACACACCTTTTCTTTCATGCTGTTTGTAATGCCAAGTGGTACCTTAACTCTGTCTTGACTTTCCTTATGTGTATGTTCTTCAAGCCATTACATAGCTTCTTGCTGGCCTCCAGACTTTGAAGACTGTCTTTCTCATTACAAATAAGTCAGCTCATCACCTGAGTGAACCTCAGACACTTTCAGTGCAACTGTCCTATACCACTTTTTTGCTTGACAAATTGGCGCTGAGGACTCAAGCGGCCTTCTTCCAAAAAGTTGTGACTCCACTCCCTAAACTGAGGTGGCATGGTGAGCAAAAGAATGATGAGATAGAGTGCTGCACCAAGCCATTGCAAGTGCATAGTCTTATTGCAAGTATCTTCCCATCACCTTTTGTGTGTTTCATATACTGCCCTAGTATGAACAGATGTGAGTATTATGCTCATTGTGTCAATGGAACCAAGCTTTACCTGTCTGATGAGACCATAACTAGGGCGAACCTCGTCCTGGGTTGCTTGTGAGCCTGTTCAGGGAGGACCTGTCTTGGCAGTTAGGGCTGGACTGTTCCCATGAGGAGCAGGGTCAAGACTGATTTGCATATGGCTGGGCACTAACGAAGGTGGCATGATGAGCAGTAGAAGGATGGGATGGAGTGCTAGCCCAAGCTCTTGCCAGTAGTTAGACTTATTGCAAGCAGCCTCCCATCACCTTTTGTGTGTTTCATGTACTGCCCTAATTGCCATGGGTATGCTCAGATGAGGATCCAGTGTTCACTGTGTTACTGGAACCAAACTGTACCCAGCTGATGAGCCCATAACTAGGGTGAAACTTCCTGGGTTGCCTGTGTTCGGTTGTAGTGTGTGCAAACATTTCAAAATATATTTCAGTAGTTGCGAAAGCCCATTTTTGTACTTCTTTGTGATGGAGAAAATATTTTAAAATTCTGAAAATAAATTACAACCCTTTGCTTAGTGATTTGCAGATGATAAATATGTTTTCTGAAATCCAATTTTCAGATTATTGTTAATACACTATATAGTTTTATCAATAAAGCTAACATTTATCGTAATGGGTCTTGAACTTTTATGGAAACTTACTTTAGTAATATATTTATTAAAAATTAGTGTTTAAACATGAACTAAGAAAAACTCCTGCCCTGATGGCAATGGTGTTAGTAAACTAAGAGGCAAGCTACGGATCATATGTTCCCTCTATGTGAGGTAGATTCTTATTATACATGGAGTAAACATTTAGTCTATTTATTCAAACAAGAGAGTTTTTTCGTACAGAAGGAATGCTAAGCTCACATATTTGAAGGTGCACTTGTATGAGAGAATGAAGAAAATGGCGACTCTGTAAACTAAAATATTTGCCTAGGATCACACAATTAGAGACCCATTTACAGGTCAAGACAATTACAGTTAGGTTGAGTAGATTATTCAGGCTACTCGACCTGCAGGTCTAGTAACATTTGTATCATTTTTTGAGGCCGGATACAAGAAGCTACTGCGGATTCATGGTTATTGAAAATGTGTGTGTTTAATAGTGTAGTAATACCGTGGTAGGAGGGATTCTTGAAAATATCAGTATAGCTTTTTTATTCATGGTTGGAATAGTAAGGGAACAGACATAGTCCTAGGTGTGTATTGTGTTTTATGGATAGGGGAGGCTGTGTGTGCTATGCAAGAGCTCTTGAGGTGTGGATGTGCTCTTGGAGTGATCAGGTCAAGTCCCTTTCTCAGATCTCCCTCATTCTCGAAGTAGAGTATAATTGCTTCAAATTTGTGAGGTTCTACCATGATTCTCATAGACCCGCTTGTGCTGTGCAAGATCCAGTTCAGACAGCTAATTCAGCTGCTGAACCCATTCTTCCTCGAAGACTGGAGAGAAAATTGTGTACTAGCCCATTGAGCTAATACTTCATGAGTCACTTTTTATAAAAGTACAAGTGCTGTAGAGCAAGGATAACCTACAGCTTTGTTTTTTTTGCAGACGTCATGAAGGTACTAAGCTTGTTTAGTGGTGTGTAAGGGTCCACCTATATGATGCTTCTGCGAGTACGTCTGCTTGTGTTGAAAGTTGCCAAAAGTTGTCTGAAATGCTTGGAAAAGTACAACTCTGATGTGATAGCCACACCTAGCTGAGAACAAGAAATGAATGCAAATTCTGACTAATGCTCAGGTTTTGGCACAATTTTCTCTACATTCTCACTTTTTGGTTAATGTGTCAGATTATCAATGGAAATGGGAGCTAATTATGCTAGTAGGTTATTTGCGTCCCACAGTATGTGAAGCACGTTTTGGTAGGGTCTAGGCAAGTTATCAAGTGCCCCATTGTAAAGCCGCAGTCTTGGTTATGCTCATTCTGCTAAATTGAAGATTGAATGTTAGAAATTGCGAGATATAATCATCCAAGGAGTTATTAGGTCTCATCTTGCTTAGGGTAAGCCAGTAATTGGATCGTCCTTGAGGTATGCCTTTTGTGAAAACGTCTAGTGTTTATAATCTGGTCTTCAGAGCACACTTTCCTACATTACTGTATCAAGACTAATTTTCAGGCTAAGGCCCAGATAGGATGCACACTTTCTACAGGCATTACTGTATCAAGACTCATTTTCAGACTGAGACCTAGTTTGGATGAGCTGTATTGCAGAATGTTTTAGGTCAGGAAACACATTGGTTTTTGTCAGTCTTCCATTTTTGTGCATTGCCACATTTTAAGCCAAAGACTTCATCTCATTACTTGAGAACAAAATCCACATGATTGGGGTGTAGTCTAAAGTTTAGTAGAGCCTCTTGTGTCTCAAAAGTCATTAAAATATGACAATTTATGATTTGTGCTAATCAAAGTATTAATAGTCAAACATAGAAGCTGCACTGACATGTAATTTAAATGTGCGTTTACTTGTATTGCAGAGTTTGACGTAGGTAGTATTAACATTAAATTACACATAAAAATGATGTTATACTTTAATTTAGACTCTAGACTAACAGTGCATAGAGAGACGTTTTCAATTTCTAACGATTAATGAATTTAAGAGGCGTCTAAAAGTGAGAAAAATTTAGTTCCGACACATTTAATGAAATATGTAAACCAAGCTTTTTCATTTAAAATGAAATGTACCATTCATATTAATGATTATTATTAATTCTGAATTCATAAGTGTGCATATCATTTGTTTTTATTAAATGTATTAAATGCATTGCTATAATTCCATTGTGTTAGCATGAGTGAGGCCTGTTGAAGCTTGTGTTTCATGATTGTGCAGAAAATGCTGATTTAATTTCATTACTTGAGTTCTTTCAGACTGTTTTCTCATGAGGAGACTAGGAGTTGGTAATAGACCCTTTTGTTTAGACACAGAGAGAAAGTAGCATATATCCTTGAAAGTAGTACATTGTGGGACATGGACTGACAATGTATATAATTGTTTCAAACTTCTGTGAAGTCCCACGGATGGAAGATGTTTTCATGGAAAGCTTGTGAAATGTTTTACTAATTGTAGGGCCGCTTTGCTTTTCCTTCGCCAGTTGAATGATTTTGATGTACGCAGTTCAGTGGGTCACTTCCTGAAAGGAGCTGTGGCCTGGCATAACAAGTTGTTTTTTTAAACTATTTTATGATAACAAGATGAGATGCTCTGCTTTTAGTGGGATTTTTAGGTTGTTTTTATGGAAAATGTTTTGTAAATATGGTATGTTTTTATATTTTGTATTGTAACCTGATTCTTTTATGACCTATTTACATGACCAAATAAAATAGCTTTTGGCTTGAAGATTGTGTTGAAGTGTGATGTTGTGAAGTGTTTTGCGGAGTCGTCGTACTCGAAGTGATTGTGGCGCTTTTTGCTCAAAAATGCCAATGGTTGTTACTGACAGGTCCATTGTGGCCTAAGATTCCAGGATAACGCATAGTGTAAAAAAAACACTTGGCTGATTTATTGTCTGCAGTGAGGTGCTTGTCGTGAGAAGTCGTTGACAGTGCAAATTATTTTCCTAGAGTGAATGTGAGTTATTGGTTTGTATCTAGTGAATCTTGAGTGCATATAGAGAATCTGTATCAACTGGAGTGAGAATTGCTGGACAAGCTTCACTTGTCTAATTGTGAAAGCTACAGTTGGAGAAGTGAAAGCCCGCACAGCTTTGAAGTTTGAGTTCCTACTCGTAGTGTGCAGTCAGGTTGTTGATTTTTGCTTGCAATTTTTTGCATTAGGTGTGTGTGAGCAATTGTGTGATAGTCAATTGCGAAGCGACTGTATTGCTGAAAGAAGTGAGTGTGATGTTGTATTATGCCGTGCTGGTATAAGTTGGTTGGGTTGAAGTCACTCTGGTATTGGTGGACAGTGCTGTGTTGCTATTGGTTGAGACCAGCAAGAACAAAGAATTGTGGGATTGAAGTTGCTTCTTGGTTCTTGTGATGTATTGAATTTGACCAAAAATAAAGTTCTTCAAAGAGTTTAAAAGTGTGTTTATGTAAAATGTATGTATTCCAGTTACAAATGGTATAGAAACATCACCAGAAGTAATTCCAGATTATATTGTGTTGTCTATTAAAGGTTTTCATTCATGTACATGGTTTGAACAAAGGTGCTAGTTTACTGAGAAAGGAGGTGCTTTAGCTTTTCCCCAATATGGAACATTTAATTTGAGAATTGTAGACAATATATGAAATGAAACCACTTCCAGGACCTGTTTAGTTTGAAGCCCTTAGTATTTTGGGAACTTGTTGCCCATGAAAGAATGTCAGCAAAATACAAGAATAGACTACAGAAGCTAGATGGGATGCAGAGCAGAAAATGTAGAGAGTAGATATATTAGATGGAGTCAGAATGTTTCCAGATATTTCAGAGTAAGGTGATGAGAGTACAAAACCAAAGACGTGAAAGAAATGAGAAAAAGCGGGACAGACAGCAGAAGTTGAAAGTAAAAAGACAGTAATGTATGACAGTGATTCAGATTATGAGTTTATAAATCTGCTATTGAAGAATCATCCACCACCGTATTACTCAGTTGAGGTAGATGCAAGAAATGAAGCAGTACAAAATACAGCCTTGAATGTGCAAACTGCTCCAGTTGCACAGACCCCAAATCAGATTGTTCCAGGTGCACCTGTCAATTCATTGACACAAATGCATGTGGTTTATCCACAAGTTCCAACTGTTAATACATTTTAGCATCTGCAGAGTTCAGCTGAGAATCAAATTGTTGCAGATCTGAATGTGAGTCAAACAGTGCTGACACCTTATGTGAATTTGCTTGTTCAAAATTGTGGCCCGCATCAGTTCAGTCGATTTCTACCCTGAGTCAAACAGGACAAAGTTTCAACATTGTCTTAACAGGACAGAGTGAAGGAATGACAATTTCTCAGAATCAGACAAATCTTATGGGTCTCAATGCATTAACAGTGTCTGTGAGTCTACGCCCACTTGTTCCCTTGCATGCTTCAGGTAATCCTCAAAGTAATACCCATTCAATAAATGCCCTACTGTTCCTGAAAAAACAGTTACATCTTCTGGGATGTCACCAATTGGTAGGCAGAGATCTGCGTATTCAAACAATTCAGAGATGGAGAGAACAGCTTCTCTTGTTCCACCCCTACAAGAATTGCTGAACCTAACCCGATGTTAAAGCAAGCAGGATTTGTTCCGGATGCAAAGTTTCTCCTGAGATCCTCATCTAATAACATGCTCAGACCATATCTGATCCTGAATGTACTTGGCAGCCCCCGTCAAGAAGTCACCCAGAGAGATAAAACCAGTTTGCAATATTTCACAGCGCATCGATTGACAGATTGGTTAAATACTTTGAGTCCACAAGGTGCAATAGGACTGACAAATTGCAGTGCCAGAATAGAAGAGACACCAGAGAGAGACAGATCAGTAAATGTACCCAGGTTAAAATTAGAATGAAAAGAAATGGAATGCTAGACATAGCTCAATTGGAAGCAGACGCAGAAGAGGAACTACGGTTCATGTATAAGAATGTTACCACAGTTAGCGCAGGACAGGCTTATGAGAGTTTAGCTGAGGTTGGCGAGAGATATGATGTGGATTTAGAAAAATCTGAACCATTGAAGAGAAATTACCAATTAGAGTTTAGTTCAAAGGATATAGTTAACATGAGATCTCTCGGAATGAGATTGCATATCAAGAAATTGATTACATACATACAGAAGTGTGCACACGACTGCCTCCAACAGTAAGTGAAGGAATAACATATCACAGTTAATCCCTAGCCTGTGGAATTTCATGCAGTCTGTTATTAACATTATTTTATCAGAAGGAGTATGATGAATACTTTTATTCAAATTATGATTTGGTGTTTTCAGTTGTCACTGTCTTGAAACATTTGAGTACTACTGCAAAAGAAAAAAAATATTAATTATGTGGGAGGTTTCTTTGTATCTCCATTGACATTTGGAACAGAATATGCACACAAGAACAATTTGACCTGCAGTCTTAGTTCAGTAGAAAATGAGTTCATTGGACAAGTTGAGGAGAGAAGAGCGATGAAAGCCAAAATAGAAAAATGAGTAGTTTTACAGAATTGGGAAAAAGATGCAGTACATTCAGTGGCTGGAAACAAGGAATCCTGGCTATTGATTGGTAACATGTAAAGAACCTATGTATATATAGGCCTAAGTGTAAGACTGGCACATATTTTGTAGATACTAGTGAGTGTAGACATGCATATTTGTTCAGACCTGTTTAGAATTTAATGTTGAATGGTTAGGACCCTGCCATACCAGCTGTTTATTTAATACGTGCCTATCACAAGCTGCTGAAAGGCTGGTATGGTACAGGGGAGCAGTTTTTCCAAAGGTTTATTATGTGAAATGTTTTAATGATCCAATTTGGAGAAATAAATCAAACTCTAGAGTCAACAGAGGAGCAAGTGTTTTAGAGATTGTAGGAGATAATTGTGGTGCCATAATTCCACCAGAAGGTGTTATCTTGAATGATATCAAGATAAGCAAGATGTCAACCATTGTGGATAAGTTATTTACAGACACAGCAGGTGCCATATTGTTATTGGACACAGAGATGGTAGTTGTGAGATCAATGATCCTGCAAAATCATCTTGCTTTAGACATTTTACTTGCAAAAGAAGATGGAGTTTGCAAAATGCTTGATGCACAACAATGTTGCACTTATATTCTTGCCAATAGTACAGAGATATAAGAAAGTACATTGAAAACATGACTGACTTGAAACAAGAGCTGAAAGGGCTGACAGCAACAGATGCTGTTGAAGCTTTAAGGAATGGTTTTACAGCCAGTGGTAGATGGTTTGGAAATCTGTGAAGAGGTATTGTGGGAACTGATTCTTGTCCACCCTAGTTGCAGATGGGGTTTTACAAGTTATACAAGATACTGAAAGAGAAAAGAGCTAAGAGTAGACAGAGAAAGGATGAGATAGAAATGCAGACCAGGAGAAGTCTGTATTACAGTAATGTCAAGCAGTTAGTGCATTTCAGAAGATCTTACCTGAAATAAACCTCTGAAATTTTGGGCTGTCTCATTGAAAACGAGAGGGGGGTATTATATGATGGCATAGTTGCCAACAAAGGGGGGGACAGATGTAGTGTAAAGTTTAGTAGAGCCCCTTGTGTCGCACAACTAATCCAAATCTGACAGTTTTGTGCTAAGTATTAGTAGTCAAACATAGAAGCTGCACTGACATGTAATTTAAATGTGCATTTGCTTGCATTGCAGAGCTCGACTTAAGTGGTGTTTGGATTAAATTACATATTAGAGGGATAAAACTGATGTTATAATGTAATTCATACTCTAGACTCACAGTGCATATAGAAATGATATTGAATTTCTAATGATTAATGAATTTAAAAGGTGTTCAAAAGTGAAAACAATTTACTTCCCTGCCACATTTAATGAAATGCGTTAACATAGCTTTTTTGTTTAAAATAAAATGTATTATTCATGTCAATGAAGTATTATTAATGCTGAATTCATAAGTTTGCATATTATTTGTATTTTATTAAAATGTATTAATTAAATGCATTACTGTAATTCTCTTGTGTTAGCATGAGCGAGGCCTGTTGAAGCTTGTATTTTATGATTGTGCAGGAAATGCTGATTTAATTTCATAACTTGAGTTTTCTTTCAGACCCCATTTTTTAGACATAGAGAGAACGTAGCGTAGTGTCCTTGAAGCTAGTACATTGTGGAATATGAACTGACACCATATACACTTGTTTCAAACTTGCGTGGATTCACACGGATTGACGATGTTTTCATGGAAAGCCTGGGAAAGGAAGAGTTTGTTTCTTGGAGTTGTGTGATCAATTATTATTGGATGTTGCCCCTTCAATGTGACCTGGACTGATACCTTTGGCGAATCAGAATGCTTTATGACTTTTGATATGGCAGTGCTCGGTTGGACATTGGTCAGAATCTGTCAGATTTCCCAGATGCTGCCCTGATGCTTGCAGACACCTTGCTGATCCCAGATGCTTTGCTGATGAAGAATCACTGAATGCTAACCCCTTGAAGAGGTATCTTCCTCTCTGCTATTGCCCCTTAAGATGACCTTAAATCTTTACCTAATCCCATTCAGAAGAATCTTGCTCGAGCTTCTGATATGCTGACGCTTTCCCTTTTTATCTATCTTTTATTTATCTTAGTTAATAGCTTACTGTCCAAGATGATCTTTTTCCAATGTATTTTTGCCCTTTTTGTGTTTTTTTGTATTATGCCCACATGTGTTTAACCCCACACATGTATTTCCTTGATTTGGTTAGTTGTAGGGTTGCACTGCCCAGCCTAAAATATTGACTCAGCTAAATTGAATATACTGATTATTCCTAACCCTGAGCAACGTTGGATTTCTGCATCTCAGATATTTCTTTTAATATTCTGTATTGTCCTTCTGGAATGCCTAGTTTTGTTAATGTAATAGACAAAGGTACACAAGACCTATTGGCTTAAAATGTTTCAGGATCGTTTGTTGTGGAAAGGAACACACATTTCCTGCTTCTACTTTCTCTTCAATGTATATATCGTTATCTTGTGGTTCTGTTCACATTGGGCACATTGCACTATAAGTTAGGGTTGTTGCTGGTATAAACTACAATGATAAACTGTGTTGGTCTTTTTAATGACTTAATACATTGATTGAAAACAGTTATTATTGCTGATAAATCATAACATGATAATTAAGCACACTAAAATGTAAACCATTGTTGCTCGGGTGAAATGGTGTACAAAACCACAACTTTCCAAATTATAGGGGTAAAAGGCAGTTTTAATAGACGCGGTCTGGCAAAAAACATTAACCCTGGCATTAAGCCGTACAAAACAAACCCAACTCACTAATACAATGTAACTTCCTAAAACCCACCCCCACCCTCTAATAAACTTACCCCTCATCAATGCCCCACTCACATCCCCACTTTGACCAGACCAATCCGGTACCCTTGCCCTTCCCTCCCTTTTGTTTCTCCTCAAAAATCCTTCACCTCCCATATTTGTACATTTGTACCCCCCCCCACCCCCCTCCCCAATGAATGTCTCTAAAACCCGCCACCCAGGAAAACCTTCTGGTGTTTTCCTGCCCCACCCAAAAAGAAATCGCTTCAATCATTGACCCCACATATTTTCTCCTAAAAGATCTGCAATCTGAAGCCAAAGATCTAACAAGTAATGTTCATTATCCATAAAGGATAAATGAACCCTGTTCTACCTAAACAATGCTAAATCCTCGTGAACAATCTCCTCATGCCTCAACACAGAAATCTCTTGAACCTGGCCAAAGCCCCTCATCTCCCTGTTGACCTTCTTACGTTGCTTTTCAATCCCCATAAATGTCCTAGCACCTCTCCAAACCCGCCTTGGCACTAACTCCATCCATACAGTATGTGTCCCTGCCCTCCTGTCTTTTATCCTCAATAAATCCCACTTCTGATGGATACAACTATCTGTGGATTCCTCACCTGATGAATACTCCCATTGCGCCAGCATTCAACGGAAATCTTCTTCCTAGCTTCTGCACGTCGACGAGGACGTCACATTTGCCCACGCGACACCGTCTGACGTCATACAGGCAATAAGAGGTCCTCGCCGACGTCAGTTCCCTTTTTTCCGTGCCATTCGAAACGGTTATCTTCGAGGGATCTACTGTTGCTGTTCGGCAGTTACAGTGTGTTTTTTGGCTGTGTTTTTTCTCTGAGGTTACTATGTCTCAGAGGAAGTCAGGTTTTAAGACCTGTCGTGAGTGTGGGGGCAAAATGTCGGTAACTGACCCACATTCTGACTGTTTGTGGTGTCTAAGTTCCGATCATGATGTGGCCAGGTGTGATTCATGTCAACATATGAATTTGAAAGCCCTGAAAGAGCGTGAGGCCAAACTTTTTATGGCGAAGTCGAAGAAAAAGGAGAAGAGGCACCATCGAAAATCCTCCTCACCGAAGTCTCATCGGCATCATCGAGACTCCTGTCAAGTAAAGAGAGGTCTCGGTCGAGGTCGCCGTCGACTCGGCGTTGGAAGACTTGGGAGGTCAGTCCCACAGTCACTCCCCATCCGTCGACGCCGTTGCCTTCTCCAGCCTCGCCGACTTCGCCCAGATCTTCGGGCCAACCGCCTTCAGTATTTGAGGTTCCACAGCCTCAAATGTTCTCTCCGACGTTGCAGACGTCGAGGCCGGCGTCGGTGTCCCCTTCGATCCAGGCACCCCAGTATCCGGCTTTTCCGGCCCCTGGAGCCGATAATACCGCATTTTTAAATGCAATGTTTTCCATCTTTCAGCAGATGGCTCCAGGTGGCTCCCCGGCTGGGCCTTCGGGTCCTTTGGCTTTTAACTTGGGTGCTCCGGCTCCGCTGCGACCAGCACTCTTCATGCCCTTTCTCCCCCTGGGGAACGTGGGCTCGGCGCCGGTGTCGGCTCCGGTGGCTCCAGAGACTTCGGCTCCGGGAGTTTCGACTCCAGCGGCTTCGGTGTTTCGGCCAGTGACGCCGTCTAGGGCTTCTGCGACTCCGAAGCAGTCTTCCCTCCATCCGACTCCTGGTTCGGCGCCGAAGCTACCTGTGGCACCTGTTGACCCGGCGTTGGACGGATCCGGTGATCGGCGTCGTTCTTCGACATCTGCTGACGCCATGTCGACGCCGAGGATTGAGGAGAGGCTGCACTCGAGGAGACGTGCTCTCCGTCTCCTGGAAGAACAAGAGTATCAGCAGAACCTGGAGGAAGGAGAAATTGAAGACTCTGGTGAGGGTCTTCATGGGCTGGACACCGCTAGTGGCCTTGATACTTCCCCTGAGTGGGACTTGTCATCTCCGGGGGAGTTTACTGAAGAGGCGGCCACTTTTCATGCTGTTATAAAGAAGGCAGCTAACTTTCTGGAACTGCCTTTGCCGGTGACTGAGGCGAAGCAGAATCTGCTGACAGAGGTGTTGCATCCGGCCTCTACATCAGCAGAACCTCTTTTGCCGTTCAACGAGGCGCTGTTGGAACCTGTGTTGGAGGTATGGAAGAAGCCGGTGTCGTCTTCGGCTGTCAATAGGACTGTGGCCAGGAGGTATCGGGCTGCACCGGCTGACCCTGGCTTTCTTACTAGACACCCAACGCCTGAAAGCTTGGTGGTCCAGGCTTCCTGCTCGGCAAGGTCTGCGCCTGGGTCTTTTCCATCAGTGCCATCGGACAGAGACTCCAAGAAGATGGACGTGCAATCCAAAAAGGTGTTCTCGTCATGTAGCATGGCATTAAAGTCCACCAATGCTACGTGTATTTTAGGGGGGTACGTTTATGCTCTGATGGACGAAATAACATCTACGCATACAGAGGTTCCTCAAGGGCTGCTGAATCTCGTGTCGGACGCTCAAGCTGATGCAACCCAGGTTATCCAATCTGGGTTGGATACAACTGACTCTGTGGCTAGAGCGATGGGCACGGCTGTAGTTACAAGAAGACAGGCTTGGCTTCGTAACTCAGGGTTTTCATCAGATGTGCAGTCGACCCTGCTGGACCTCCCTTTTGATGGAGACAAGCTCTTTGGTGCCAAGGCAGATTCGGCCTTGGAGAGGTTTAAGGAGAGCAGGGCCACGGCCAAGTCGTTAGGATTACAAGCCACTTCTTCTGCCTCCTCCAGGTTTTTTAGGAGGTTTCGAGGATTTGGTTGTGGCTCATCCTCCTCTTCCTTTCGGGGGAAATTCCAGCAGCCTACCTCTTCTCTCACCTATAGATCTTTTAGAGGGAGGGGTAGAGTCCGTACCAGGGGAGGCTCTCAGCAGCACTCTGCCTCTTCCTCTTCCTCTGGAGGGGTGCAGCAGGGGAAGCAGCCTTAGGCTTCCACCAGTTCCCACTCACTCCTCTCCTGTAGGGGGAAGGTTACTGTATTTTCTTCACACGTGGGAGGTCATCACATCAGACGCCTGGGTTACCAGCATTGTGAGAAAAGGCTACACCCTTCCCTTTCGGGAGTTTCCGCCCCCCTTCCCGCCCCGCCCATCTTATTGTTCAGAAGAACACCTCCTGTTGTTAGAACAGGAGGTTCAAGTCCTCCTTTTAAAGGGCGCGGTGGAGTTGGTTCCAGAGCAGGAAAAGGGTCAAGGTTGTTATTCAAGGTACTTCCTGATTCCCAAGAAGGATGGTCGGTTGAGACCAATCCTGGACCTGAGGATTTTGAATTGGTTCCTCAAACAGGAAAAGTTCAAGATGCTGACCCTAGCTCGGGTGCTTTTGGCGTTGAACAAGGGAGATTGGATGGTGTCTGTCGACTTGCAGGATGCTTATTTTCATATCCCGATACTCAAGTCGCACAGGAAGTATCTCTGGTTTGTGGTAGGGTCGCAGCACTATCAGTTTGCGGTCCTCCCGTTTGGTCTTACTTCAGCACCTCGAGTCTTCACGAAGGTGATGTCGGTGGTTGCGGCAGAGCTCAGAAGGAAGGGGATAGCAGTATTCCCTTACCTGGACGACTGGTTGATCAAAGCCAAGTCCCCGGAGCTTGTGTTGCATCATCTGCAGTCGACAACCCAGTTGTTGTTCGACTTGGGCTTTTCGGTGAACGTGCCGAAATCTCACCTAGAGCCCTCTCAGCGCCTCCTGTTCATAGGGGCAGTACTGGATACAACATTGAATCGAGCCTTTCCTCCGCCTCAGCGGATGCAAGACATTCAGGCGTTGGTTCCAATGTTTCAAAGTGGAGCGGTCATTCCAGTCCTCAAGGTCCTACGTCTGCTCGGTCTGTTTGCCTCCTGCATACTGTTGGTCACGCATGCTCGCTGGCACATGAGGGCTCTTCAGTGGTGCCTCCGAAGGCAGTGGTCTCAACACAAAGGGGATCTCGAAGGTTCTGTCAAGGTCTCCAGAGATGCTGCCACGGATTTCAAGTGGTGGATTGCGGACGACAATCTTTCCCAGGGAAGGCCGTTCACGCAGCCTCCACCAGTGACCACGGTCATAACGGATGCTTCCACTCTAGGGTGGGGAGCTCATCTGGGAGACCTGGAGATCAAAGGGCTTTGGTCTCCAGAGGAACAGATGTTTCATATCAATCTGTTAGAGTTACGGGCTGTACGGCTGGCTCTCAAGGCCTTCCTCCCATCCCTTCGTGGTCAGTCGGTTCAGGTCCTGACGGACAATACTACCGCGATGTGGTATATAAACAAACAGGGAGGAGTGGGGTCGTACCTTCTCTGCAGAGAAGCTCTTCGACTATGGTCCTGGGCAAAGGACCATCAGATTTGCTTGGTAGCAAATCATCTGGCCGGAGTCTTGAATGTACGTGCGGACAATCTCAGTCGCCATTTCTCGGCCAACCACGAGTGCTGTCTCCATCCAGATCAAGTCCGTTTAATCTTCAAGGTGTGGGGGTTTCCTCGGATAGATCTGTTTGCCACCCGGGAGAACTCGCACTGCCCGTTATTCTGCAGCCTCCAGTATCCGGTGCAAGGAGCGTTGGGGGACACGTTTCAGAGAACCTGGTGTGACCAGTTGCTTTACGCGTTCCCCCCCCACACCCTTGATTCCTCGAGTGTTGAGGAAAATTCCCCAAGACCGGGCCCAGGTAATCTTAATTGCTCCGGATTGGCCAAGGAGGGTGTGGTATTCCAACCTTCTCCAACTCTCACTGTGCCCTCCGCTCCGTCTCCCTCTCAGGGCAGACCTCCTCTCGCAGTCGAAGGGGCAGGTTTTACACCCCAACCTCCAGAGTCTGCACCTTCATGCCTGGAGATTGAGCGGGGCAACCTGAGTTCCTTTTCTCTCCCGCCTGATGTAGTGGATGTTATCTTAGCGGCCAGGCAACACTCCACTAAATCTATCTACGCTAATAGGTGGTCTAAATTTGTGGTATGGTGTGGAGAGAGACAGATTGATCACTTACGTGCTCATTTGTCAGACGTTTTGTCTTTTGCTTTGTCTTTAGCACCGAGGGGTTGTGCAGTGGCTACTGTTAAGGGTTACTTCCAGACCAGCCTTCGTTATTTAAATCTCCTATAGTACTTAGATTCTTGAAGGGCCTTATGAATAAATTACCTCCAAATCTGTTCGTTATGCCTCAATGGGATTTGTCCTTGGTCCTAACTTTCCTTATGGGGTCCCCTTTTGAACCTATGCATTCTTGCCCCTTAAGATTGTTAGTTCTTAAAACAGTTTTCCTGGTTGCTATAACTTCTGCAAGGAGAGTGAGTGAGCTGCAGGTTTTATCGGTAAAACCCCCTTATACAACTTTTTATGGGGATAAGGTGGTGTTGAGGACCAAGGCTGCTTTCCTTCCGAAGTTTGTTTCACCCTTTCATTTGGCCCAGACAATTACCCTGTCCACGTTTTATCCTCCGCCTCATCCTTCAAAGGAAGAAGAGAGACTACACCGCTTGGACCCAAAGAGGGCGCTAAGCTTTTACATAGACAGGACAAAGGATTTCAGGCTGGAGGATCAGCTTTTCATCGGATACGTGGGAAAGAGGAGAGGAAAGGCAGTCCACAAGAGAACACTCTCCAGGTGGGTTGTTCTTTGCATTAAAATGTGTTCCTCTTTAGCAAAGAAGGATCCTCCTGATGGTATTAGAGCTCATTCCACCAGAGCTAAGTCGGCCGCTTCGGCCTTGGCCAGAGGTGTTCCTGTGGTCGACATCTGCAAGGCCGCAACTTGGTCGTCCCTTCATACTTTTGCGAAACATTACTGTTTGGACTCTGAGGTCAGAAGGGACGGCCATTTTGCACGGTCAGTGCTGCAGGATTTCTTGGTTTGACCATTCAGGCACCCACCACCGAGCGCGGTACTGCTTTGGGACTCTATTCATTAGGTGAGGAATCCACAGGTAGTTGTATCCATCAGAAGAACGAGTTACTTACCTTCGGTAACAACTTTTCTGGTGGATACATTAGCTACCTCACGGTCCCACCCGCCTCCCCGTTGCCTGTTTGGTCTAACCAAGTAATTCTTGAGTGTGCTCCTCTTGGCTTTGAGGATGGGTATAGGTTATGTATATATGTGTATATATATATATATGTATATATATATATATATATGTATATATATATATATATATATATATATATATAGTTTATTTATTTACTTGTTTAAAAAAAAAAAAAAGAATTTATTAAATTAGTAGACCGACTTCTCACAATGATGTGTTGTTTACAATGTCATTAGATATTGCTATTGTCTTTTCATCTCAATGGTTTATTGTTCTCAGGCACGTAATAAATGTTGGTACTGACGTCGGCGAGGACCTCTTATTGCCTGTATGACGTCAGACGGCATCGCGTGGGCAAATGTGACGTCCTCGTCGACGTGCAGAAGCTAGGAAGAAGATTTCCGTCGAATGCTGGCGCAATGGGAGTATTCATTAGGTGAGGAATCCACAGGTAGCTAATGTATCCACCAGAAAAGTCGTTACCGAAGGTAAGTAACTCGTTCTTCATGGCCTTCAAATGACCACCTGATAAAGCCACTAAATCATTCTCCCCTAAGTGCAATAACAACAAATTGGACAAAACCCTTTGGCTGACATCTTAGAAAGAACACTTAACAGTTCACCCCATCTCATACCACTCTTCCTCCCCTCCCCCACCCACCCCCCAACCAAATATTTATTCTGGGCCCTTCCAAGCCCAATGGATGACCAAAATGTCTTGCAGCATGCTTCTCAGCCCAACGAACGAAGGAATGCCCACTATTCACACTGAAGAACCTGATCTGTCCGGGCCAGCAACGCAACCTAGAAAGTTAAAACGCACAATTAGCCCAGGAAAACATTATACCAACCTGCGACCTAACAGAGTTTCGGAGGGCTTGACCTAAACTAACACTTAAAACAATGAGACCTCCAACGGCCCATATTCATGATTGAACTGTCAGATTTCCCCAATTTATTTGCTTCCTTAACAGCCCCAATCCAAAAAGAATGAGTTCCTCAAAATTGTGGTGCCATCCCCAACTTACCAATTGTCTTTTTCAAAAACCGAAATTAACTGGAAAAACTCCAAGAATGAACCATCCTAATGAATAAATACAAACTTGGAGTCTTTCGGCAAACTTCTCCTAAAAGAAACCCAACAATATACTGGACTAACAGACAGATCTGATCCTTTCATAATGACTTCATGCCCCCTCCCCAACTGATCAGTTATGATGTTTCAATCCACAAAGTTATAACCCCCGATGTCATACACATATTAGAGCTTTGAAGACCCGCCTTACCTTTTACTCCCAACAGCTCAGAAACTCTAAAAGCCCTGTGATATAAACATGTCAAGCACATTAATTCCACTTCCTATGGTGAATAGCAAATTTCCTTTAGAACTAAAATGATGTCCAGCAGCAACTGGACAGTTACCGGGCACCTTTGATCAATCCTTTTTCCCATTCACTAGCCCAGCCAGCAACAGTTCTCCTGCAAATCTGACCTTCCATTGGATCATATCTCCAAAAATACTTAGCGTAAAAAGGAATACCTGACATCTGAATGAGGCGAACAGCATCCTCCCTTCTTTCTACGCAAACCAATGGACCAACCACCCACCTGACTGCACCTGTGTGTATAAATTCTTACCAAGCCTGATCATATCTTCTGTCTGCGAGTAGATGGAGCCATGGACTGCTGAATCAACTCCAACATCCTCATGTTCCTAGCTCTCAGAGGGCCTGGGGGACTTTTGACATCTGCACATCTGCTCCCATTGCGAGCCCACAGAATCTCTGCCACTGCGATTGAGATAATGCATCAGTGATATCATTATTCACACTCGGAACATACCTAACTTTAAACAATATATTAAACTTCAAGCAGTTCAGTAGAAACACTGCAACAACTGCAGCAGCTTTTCATCCTTTGCCTTTTGAAAACTCACCAAATTGATGACTATCTGGTTATCCACATTAAATACAACCTCCCTGTTAACCAGTGTCCTCCCCTACAGTGGCAAAGCCACCACCAAAGGAAAAAAATCCAGAAAGGCAGTGCTATGCTGGGCTGCTTTTCAAGAATCTGGTGAATTTTCAGCAGACCAATGACCATCCCAAAAGAAACCAAAGCCATGTGCACCTGAAGCATCAGAAAAAAATTGAACTTGCTAGAACCAGCCATCATAAAAAAAAAACTAGTAGTCACCCCGTTGAAGTCTTGCAAAAAAGAAATCCACATTCTCAAATCTGCCTTCACACTGACAGGTAGCCTCACACAATACCCCCGAGCCAGCAGGACCAACCAAAAAGAAATCATCCACATAATGCGTCCTATACTTACAACCACTCTGTGATTGATAAAACTCCTGCAGAAAGGAACTGAATGTTTCAAAAAGTGAACATGACATCGAGCAACCCATAGGCAACATCCTCTCAACATAAATGGCATCCTCAAACTGTAACCCTAACAAAGAAAAATCCTCTGGGTGACCCGGAAGAAGTCTAGGAGCTGACTGGATGTCAGACTTTGCCATTTCTGCACCACAAACTCTTACCAGTGCAATTGCCTCATCAACCGATGGATAATGTACTATTGAATCCTCCTGGGCAATGAATTAGTTAATGAATGCACCTAAAGGCCAACTAAGGTGATGTATCTGCCTAAACTCACCTTCTTGCTTCTTGGGCACCACACCCAATGGAGAAATGGTCAAGTTTGGCATCGGCCAATAATTAAACAGACCCACAATTCTCTCCAGCTCTTTTTTTAGATTAGCCCGAACCAATTGTGGGTGCTCAGTCGCAGACCTTAAGTTCCTTACCCTCTCTGAACTCTAGGGCCCTAATAACACAAACACAAACCTTCATAAAAACCCCAGAACAAACATTTTGCATCAAACTCCTGTGGCTAAAAACGCAACCAGTAGTTCAAAATCGCCAATTAAATAGGAGTAGGGCCTGTTTCCCACCACTTGGTGCATGTGGCCCTTGCCCCTATCCCCACCTCTGCCTGGGTTGCCTTGCCATCCCAACTGCGGCTACTATCCAATCAGTCAATCAGGGTGTCTATAATGCGCACTACTCACCCTAGAGGGACTCAAGGCGCTGAGGGGAGGGGGGCTGCTACTGCTCGAACAGCCATGTCTTGAGGTGTCTCATGAAGGTAAGTAGGTCCTGTGTCTGTCGCAGGTGGGTGGGAAGAGTGTGCCGTGTCTTGGCGGCGAGTTGCGAGAATGATCTGCCACCGGCGGTCGTTCTGTGGATGTGTGGGACGGTGGCGAGGGCAAGGTCAGTGGAGCGAAGCTGTCTGGTCGGGGTGTAGAAGGAGAGCTGTCTGTTGAGGTATTCTGGTCCGGTGTTGTGCAGTGCCTTGTGAGCGTGAGTGAGAAGTTTGAATGTGATTCTCTTGTTGACGGGGAGCCAGTGCACTACAGCAGACTTCGTAACATCACTCCCAACCTTTTCATCACCCTCAAAATCAGCCTTAATACCCATGTCCTTTCCCATGTCCTTTCCCCAGGATTTCAAACTCAAATTTCTTTTCACCACCGGGCTATTGCCAACCGCAACAGAATTACACTGAGTAACCTCCCCACCTTCAAACAAATTTCCTCACCTCTAGGTATGTGCGCCATAATAATTTTCATCTCCTCTAATCCACCTCTACGATCACACTGGACCGTCTTCTCAGTTTTCTTCTGAAAGACACCAATGCTCCTGCTTCCATTAAAAGCCATCCTGTCCCCCACCTTCTCCTCCTTCCTATCCCTCTCTTGCACAATCTTACCCTCTTTGACTTCATTCCCTTCATCATAATCCAAAACTTCCTCCTCAAATTCATAACTATGCAAAAAAGAACTCTCAGCGCATTGACTGGTAGACGGCTCTTCCATTATAACCTTCTTTTGTGGCACATGAACTGCTCTTCCAGTTGATGCTCTCGATGTCAAGCAAGTCGCTCTGTATCTTGCCATCACTTTAGGCTGGTGTGCTGAGGGTGCCCGAGTCCCCACCAGAGTCCTCTGTTTCTCTGCCGACTGCCCCAGCCCGCAGCGATGAAGCCTGCTCATCTGCCATACCCAGTGTAGAAAAAACGGTCACACCCAGCCTGCGAAACAGCCGACTCGGACTGCCAAAAATCCATTCTAACCTGTACGTGCCTTGCCCCCTAAATCAGACTCCCCATACAACATACCTCTCATGCCTATACCTCCGTCTTCATTAATTTTAATATGCTGCCCTGCTCTAAAAAGCATTTGATTATTTATATCCCATTTCTGGACTTTGTGTAACATGTGACACACCATAATTTGCAGCATTCTGCCCTCTTACATAACTAAGAGCCTTTCAACCACCTGAATGCCCGTATCCCGCCTTAATGTGTCTGTTTGCTGGTCTCCTTCGTCATCAGACACTAAATTAATTGTGTCCTGCTTGATAAACATCGCCATCGTCTTTTCCCCTCTTAATTGCCTTTCCTCTAGCACATCTCCTACACGCTCCACGCTTATTTCTGAAGGGAGTTGGGCATGTTGTGCCCTCTCCCTAGTGACGTCAGCCCTTCTCTGTGCATGTGTGACCCCTGCACAGGCCCCCAAGCGGCTCTCATGTGGCACCACACTCTCCATCAAAGCACCTCTGCCCCATCCGCCAATGTGCTGCCTCAGTGACGCGCCTGAGCAGCACGCAAACTTCAAACTGCCTCTCCTTGCCCGTGCTGCCTGACCTGGTAAGTCAAAACAAACTTCTCCTACCAATATGCCCTCGCGCTTCGGCGACGCGCGTATCTTTCTGCCAGAAGCACTCTTTTGTTAAAATTTTTTACTTTTAGACACTGGTGACGAGCAAGCAGTTACTCCCCCAAGCCACCATTGTGTCAAATGAAACCCAGGTTCCCTTGGGGGTTAGGGTAGCTCTTCTGAATAGGACATATCTGTTCACATAAGGGCCGGGTCCTTTCCTAGGGAATCCAGCGCCAGCATTTCGGTAAAGAAATGAGGGACTTGGAGCCCTTGTAGAAATTATGAACATTAGCCTGTCATTCCAGTTCTAGTCTTTGCAAATCGAAATAACAAAATCTTTGTTTTACCGAGCGATCCATCCTTTCATTGTGAGTCAAATCACAGAGTATGTTTTTTTACCATAACTGTTTCATGACTCCTCAACATTTTAACATTCTTTGGTGACCATTCCCAGCGACGGGGTCCTATTCCGGTTTACTGATTAATTTTGTGCTTACAGGATTTGAGCTCTATTATAGCCGATCAGGCTACAGAGGTAACTATTTTCCTTTGTAGTCGGCGTCACTTTCTCTTCTTGAGTGTGCACTAGGAGTGCCTGGCCCGTGCCCAAACGGGACACGTAGTCAGTATGGAACTAAACTAGCTCATAGCATTTTCGCTTATTGTGATAGTGTGTTTACTTTACACCTCCTTTTGCACTGATCAGTGTGGCACCTCAAACCGAGTACGGAAACTGGTTATTCGAAGAAGCTAACTTTAATATCAGTGTAAACACTGTCGAGCAACAGTGGCGCCTTGCACCCTGGCGATAGGGAGCACTCGCTCATCGCCGTGTGAATACACAGCAGACAACGGGTAGGTAACGCAGATAAACTCAGGCGTTGTGATGTAGGACTCCTACACTGCAAAAGAGCTGCGTTGATGACTCAAACAGTAATACTGAAGACGTGTGTAACATTTAAGCCTTAACCTGCTTACAGGCGTTGCCTACAAGCAAAATGAAGCCAGCAGTTAACTTGCATTGGCAAAGCTAATGTGCCTGGCCTTGGCAAACATACATTTGTAAAAATTAAAATGCATAATAAATGTTTTTTTGCAGACATGCGGTATGCAAACAATTAAGATAATAACGTTATTTGGCTACTTGCTTTTTTTTAAGGTCTGGCTGAGAAAGATCTTTTGCAGTTTCACCAGCCTCATGTTTTCCAATAGTACTATGAAAACATGAGGCAGGTGAGACTGCAAAAGCTCTTTCTCAGCCAGACCTAAAAATGCAAGTAGCCAAATAACGTGCAGATATGGGAGCCACCTGCACCTCGTGTGGTAGGCATGTGTTTGTCTAAATCTAAGTGGTCCTGCAGGCATTGTGCTGTGTGCCTGGCAGGATACATGTACTGTCACATGTGGTAGATGGTGGTGCCTGACAAGTCTACATGACAGAAGACCCACCCTCCTGACTGGATAATATCTTGGCAGGGATTATAGAATATTTGCATTATTATTATTGTTTTTGGGCTGATTTGATACTTGCATTGTTTTCACCCTCGTCATCCGTGGACTAATCGGATATACTTAAGACTTGTTGAAGCAGTCAAGCAACATTTTTAAGTGTTTTTGTGCGTTTAAGCTACTTGCTACCTCTGCACTCCGCCCGCTGAGAAGTCTGCTAAGGCAAGCAGGCAGACTGCCCTAGGGTCCTATGCTGAAACCCTAAATGCTTTCTCAGAGATATATGTCAAAAGACACTGGCTGCAAAATTACAACCTGGGTTGTTGCACTTGTATTTGGGTTACTGATGCTGGATTTAGAGACAATAACACAGCAGCACTAACCCCAAATTGTGTGTGCTGTAAAAATAGACAAGTATCTGGGAAGGTCACCGTCTTCTCTAGCTCGCCACGACCCTTATTTTATCAATTCATACTTCATGCCAGTACTGGGAATAGATCTGAACAGCATCTCTTGCACTGTATGATATGCCGTCTGTTCAGCATAGCCCTGTTCTTCTCTGCCCTTTCATTTGTTATGGCATATGGCTGTACACCATGATTAGCTGCTGTTCTGATGTTCCTGTATGCATGAAAAACGACGCCCACAATTAGATATGTACTCTCTGAAATATTGAATACGATTCAATCAGCTGCCTGTTGGTGCTTTTTGATCTTATAAGGCGATGAGGTCCCTCCATGTCTTTGGACACCGTGTTTGTAGTACTGTGCTTTTGATTATCAAACTTATGCAATTATGGGTTGAGTTTTCTCCAGTTCAACGAATTAGGTTTAAGCAATTGATAACAATGATTTGCCAAATAAAAAACCCCTGAATAGGCTTGTGGTGTCACAGTTACATGAAGGTATGTCTCGATTGTCTTACCCAGGGCACAAAAGTCCCAGCACTGTACCTCTTGGACTGCTGTAGAGTCCTGGAGGACCTGAGGGCCTCAAAAGGGCCTGAATGTTCATAGTGCATTGTTGCTAGTGCTCAGCCCTACTCGATGTTTAGGCACCAGTGCAGTAGGTTTGTTGGAGATGGCTTTAGATGAATGCATTTGTACACAGTGCAGTGTTGGGTCACTGCACAGTGCTGAAACAGTCTAGTGCACAAGTTGAACCTAAATGTTCGATTGCAGCTCTAGGCTTCTGTTCAAATGGCAAGCTGCAGCTTGCTGATTAGGTCTCCTCATCTCTGGATGCTAGTTTGGTTTGGAGCCAGAATGGGCGAGGCTCGTCTTTCAGTACAGGCATTCCTCCTGGGCAGGTGTACGAAGCACAAAGAGGAGTGGCCATCTAAAAGCACACAGCCAAATCCCAATCAAGAGTGGGAGCGCCAGAAATAGAAAATGAAATTGCAGACTCCTCCGGAGGTGAGGGCAGTCATGGGCAGCAGCTGTCGATAGTGAGGAAGGGAAGAAGCAGAATGAGTGCTGCTCTCCCTAGAGTACGAACTCAAAGTAACATAATTTTCCTTAGATGTTCTTTTTCACAATATGAAGGGGACACTTTCTTGCTGGAATAAAATATTCAACTACACAGGCCCCCTGTACTTCATTTCCTAATGTGAGGCTTACTGTCATCTTACAACATAGGCAATATATTTGATTGTATGCAAAAAAGACTCCATAAAAGTTCATATGCAAGGCGAGTGAAGTAAAATAATTCAAATATGTAAGAACCACAAAGCATAGATTATAAATAGGTGTTCTGCCTTCCCCCTGAGGCTTAACGGTGGAGTAAACAGGGCTTTAGGTAAATCTGTTTAATGAGGCTGAAGGAAATCACCTTCCCACCTGCCAGGAACAACCAGTGATCAAGGAGTGGCTCTGTATATCTGAGTAGGAGGTTGTTCTTAAGTATCTTGCAATCTGTTCAACCTATCCTGCTCCCAACCTTTGCCTTAAAGTGCCAGGGTGTCACTACACCACCCTTGGTGCCCAATAAACGTCGACAGCTGTTGTAGGTGGGAAGCAGGATCACCTTAGGATACAGTCTCCCAACCACTGACATAGTGTGTTATGACTCACACACACTCTATTCTGGGAGAAAGGCTTACTTTTTTTCCCTCTGATTTGGGAATATGGACGTCCAAGGACTTTGGAAGGTCTTTCTATGGTACATTTAACAACAAAATGGATTTAGGATCAGAGTTGTTGTAGACACAGGACAATCTCACAGACTGCATATGCTTTTTAAAGTATTTATTTTTATTTTGCCTTCATATTTTACAAACGTAGTACACCGATTATAATCAATTAACAAGACCATAATGCATGCACTTTATCTAGACAGAAACTCCGCGTTGGCCTAGCAGTCAGGTAATTGTAGTAGATCCTGGACACTGCATACATTTCTTGAATGACGTAAAAAAAGATGCTTCAGGAAGCAGTAATCACATTAATCGTGGGCAACTGTATATGACTTTCTCTCATTGGTTAGTGCCAGTTGTTTCCATTTATGGCTCTTGCATCTGGTTCTCCTCATGTAAGTTGATTTGTTTTTGGGCAGAAGTTAATTTCCCTTTCATTCAAATGCAAGCTCACATGTCCACCTTGAACATAGCTGGCATAAAAATCCCACCACACCAAGCCCTGTCATAAACATCTCTCTGACAGTCACACAAGTGAAACTACTTTTACAAAAATTGAACTTCATTTATAAGGACTGCTCCTAAACTGGAGCTCATGTCTTAAGGAATACTACTTATTCAAATTATTGGAGAATGATAAAATTGATGTTTTGAAAATCATAGATGCTTGTGTTACTGAGGAGAACAACAACGCCCTTAACAATGACATAGCTTCAGCCCTTTGTACAGCCACACTTGCTTATCACTATTGAGGTCGAGGTGGTGGATTAGCATAATAGTTAAGGTGACCTTATTATTTGGGGAGCGCTTCCGGACTCTGGAGCAGTTTAATGTATGTTAACACATTTTGGAACATTAGATTTAGGGTAAATAGTAACAAGCTCGCACACTGCTGAAGCCACACTTTTAATGCCTTACTTTCCTCAAGCACTGGCATTAAAGTTGGTGCCCCTAGGCCAATGATCTGGTCAGACCATTTCTCCGCCCCCTTTTCATTAAGATGTTTATAAGAAGGAAGCTTTAAGAAAATAAATTTCCGTTACTAAACAGTAACATGAGACTTGTTATTTGAAAATTAAATACGGGCCTAAGTTGGGCTCTGAGTGTAGAATTACCTATGAAAATAATAAAACTTCATCCTAAGGTGACACTCCTCCCTTAGGTAGTCTCCCAGAGAGCGACCTTCAAAAAACACAGACAAAGCCTAGAGGGAAAATTATATGCTGCTTGTTGTTTGTTCAATCGATTGGCAATCGGCTCATATCTTAAACATCATAATTGTTTAGTTGAGACAGTAAAATAAACTTTGTCATGGAAAAGATACAGTGGGAGCTAACATGCAGAAAGGCCTCTTCAACTTTCAAAAGGACACGAGTGTCACCATACCCCTTAATAATTCCAGTGAGTCAAAAGAGCTCTGAAAGAAGGATGCACAGAAGGTCGTCTTTCCGGGCTATAATACTAAGGCTGGTACTAGAGTTAGTTAAATCCTGCATAACCACAGATTCATTGGATGGCCCCATATCATCTGAATATTTCAAAGAAGCCATAGTTACAACCAAACAAAATTTGTCTATTTGCACTCTCTGCAAATAACATGTATATTTTGTCTTTACCAATCCCAGCACATACAGGCATATTTTTTTTGACATTGTCCTTATTCGTCTGTGAGGACGGCTATTATTTTGAAATTTGTGGCTACTTTGTGAACTGCCTTCAACGCATACACAAACGTAAACCTGTTATAGAATGCAGAAATGCAAGAAGAATATTCTGAATTGAGATTCAAACAAATGGTACTCAGTCTCATCTCCTTACCACTGATGCCATGCTTGTGCCTGCCCACAGACGTCACACTCTCATGCTGGAGAGCTACGAGGGAAGGAAAGCAACTACAGACCGCAGATTATGGCGACCTGAGTAAAGTATTCACAAGCATTGACCCTTGTGCTGGTTTGAGCCTCGGAGGTGTGCTAGGGTCCGTTTGAACACATTTGGCGATTTTTAGATGTCAGCTTCGGCTCCATCTTTGGCCCCTCAGCTCCCTGGTTGATCTGGCGGTGCTCTGGACTGTGCTCCTAGCCTTGGTCATTTTTGCCGTCACTGCTTTTCATTAGTACTACAGTGGTTTTGGCAGTTTTTGGCACCACAGTTTTGCTTCTGTCACTGTTACTGCTGCAGCTGCAGCACCCTGAACCTGTCCACTGTCACTGTATCCAGCCCACTCGTGGAGGCCGGTGGGCACAGGTGTACTGCTGGACAGTCGCATGTGGTGAGCAGTGGCTGTTAGTGACTGTTAGTGCAGAGGGGCCTGGCTGCTGAGGGCTAGTGTGGCAGCCCAGCTGTGTGTGTTTGTAGGTGGGGTGGGGGGGGAGGGGGGGTGATCTCTCTCCCCAGAAGGTCCAGTTGGCTGCTAAGCAAGTCCTTGAGTTGCCTTGCAGTGAGCGCAGTAAGTGCAGTACTAAGGTGTAAATTAGAGACTTTCGTCACCCGACTACTACAGTTTTTTCTTTTTTTTTTGTCCTGCTAGCTTCCTCTTCACCCTAGTTTATGTGGGTGGAGGCGGCGACTGCTGCTAGACTGGGGGAGGAGGTAGGTGGACATTTGCTGCCGCTACCACTGCTGCTGCTCTTGCTGGGAGTTCCTCAGACTTGCTACTTTGTTGTGGTGTGCTTTTCAGCCACATCAATATTATCATCATCTTCTTAGTTTTGTTGTTCTGCTTTGTCGGAGTGGTATTGTGACATAGACCTGCTCCTTCACCTGCACCTTGGCATGCACCTTCATCGGTTCTCAGGTCAAAGCTCCTGGAACCGTTTTTTGGCTTCTGGTGCCTCGAACTATCTTCTGATGGCCGTTTCCTCTCCACCCCTTCTACTCTTGTCCTTCCTGTGGCCCCATGAGCAAACTGAAGTGTCCCACCACCGTTACTGCCACCCCTACTCCTAAGCCTTCTCCACTTCATCAGATGTTGCAAAGGGGCAATAGGGGTGGTGTCCACTGAAATCGAGCTTGCAGAAAGGACACTGTCCTTGGGCACAGGGGGTTTGCCCCAGTCATTGTTCAACCTTTCCGGTATGCCTGGCACCCCTGCTGCTGATATTATTACCTTCGAGGTGGAACCTAATGGGGCTACTATTTCTCTCGAGGTGGAGTCTGGTGGGGTTGTAAAGGCTATTTGTTCAACCCTCTGTGTACCAAATAAAGTACACTTCGCTGAAAATGGGTGTGTGGGTCTCTATCAACCAGCAAAAAAATCTCAGAGAATAGTCCGGAATAGACTGCAACAGTCCGGTACCTTTGATTCTGTTCCCAGTACCTCTGTGCCCACAAAGCCACCATGTGATGCCTTTGATGCAAGGAGGCATGACTTCTACTCTAGCTGGGCACCGCAAGTCATAGCGGAGGTTGTTGATAAAGTGAAGGCTGCCCTGCACACAGAACTTACACCCATACTGGCACGTCTGGAAGCCAATAAGCAAACTTATAAAGTCACCTGGAGCCCCCATCCACAACCATAACAAGTGGTGTCAACCCCAGCAGTCTGTGGGGGTGGTGGGGGTGTTCCTGACAATCCTCCTCTGTCCCGTATGGCTAGTGGTACCAGTCCTTGTTGTAAGAAGAGTGGACCCCCTCATGGCTCATTTTCCAATTATTCCAACCCCTAGAGCTATTGCATTATCCAGTGGGCTTTATTTTACTGCATTAGCCAATGGGCAGTTAATTGAGGGGAAGCAACAAGGGATCCAACCTGGCTTGAATGGTATCAGCTTAGCGAATCATGGGTAAGCTAGTTCAACCCACAGCCACAGGCCCCCCGTCATAAACTTGCCACCTGCGTCCTACCCTTACATGGCAATCCTGGCAGGAGTCTCTGAATTGCATAAAGGCCAGAGGGACAAACTTGAGGAATTAACTAACAAAAGTTTGAACTGGCTAGCGAACAACAATAATTTTCTGGTCTCAGTGGCTCATAACATTCTTTTAACGCGCAGAGTTGGGTGGATTAGGCAGGGGCCGGTAGACCGTCCAGGAGATGATTGAGATCATCAATTTCAAAGATCCTAATTTGGTTTGCAAGCTTTTATTAGAAGATGTGTGTAGATCAGTTGGGGTGTTGAAAATAGCCCTTCTAACCCTGAGGTATTTTTTATAAATCCAGTAGCTGCCCTAGAAGTGATTATTGCAGACCACTGCCCTGCCCCTCTATTCCTTTAAATGTTTTCCTCAAGGCCAATACAGTTCAATCTGGGATTGTAACATCCCAGTCTCAAACCACATTGATGTGGTGGTGGGAGTCGACAGACTCTGTGCCGGTGCGGGCCCCAAATTGCCCCCCAAGCGGGGTATTCCCTCCTTCTTGGTGAATATGTATTGCAGGTAAACACCCTTCAGGAAGCAGTTGCAAACCCTGAATACTCTCAATACTGTATTAGAAGACTTTGGGTCAGGCATCCCAAAGGTTATTGCAGGTGATTTTAATTGTTGTTTTGAGCCATAGCAGCCCCTGCTAGATTTGTTTAGGCTAGAGGAAGAATGCTGGGGTGTTGCTTCTTATTCCTCAACCAAATAGAGCCCCAAGATGAGTGCAACCACCCTCCAGATTGTAGATGTAATTGTTACCCATGGTTTAAGAGTTATTGCAGCAACATAGATTATGTTCTACTGGAACTAATGACCTGGCATGAGGTAGATATGGAGATTGTTGACCTCCAGGAGAGTGACCACCTCTCTCTTGATCTTACACTAAAAGGGATCCACCTTAAGGATAAATCCAGTATGGGAAATCTGTGGCCCTGAATAATAATAGGCCCAAGGTGAAACTGGTGGATATTTCTAGTAACGAGCCTTCATTGAAAGGGATTTATAGAGCTGTCTATAATGCACTTGCAAGCTGTTTAAATCGGGCTAACAATCCTCCTCAGATATTGGCCACACATGCATCCTTATTCGAGGAACTGAAACCTTTTTTTGAAAAGGAAGGCTCCATCTTGTAATCCAGGCTCCAGAATCCACAAATGGTTTGACAAAAAATGCAGAGTGGCCCATTCAGCTCTGACGAAAGCCGTAAAAAGCAATGTGAGGCCAGAAATGTTAAAAGCTAGATGAGATCATGCCCAAACTATTACATCCAGTAAGTCTAGGTGGGAAGTTAAGGTCTGGGAAGATCTGCTGGAAGCTGCAAAGGGGTGGGTGATGCTTGAATGTTTTGCCATCTGGTCACTCACAGTGGTCATAAATATTATGCCTATCCCGGATGTCACATTTCCGAGGCAGACTGGGTGGGGCATTTCTCGGCTCTCTATGTAGAGCCTTCCTCCATAGCATTTCCTCCCAATCCAGATACCTCACTACCTAGCAGAGCCGGTTTGGAAGTGGCAGTGCGTTTTTCTGTCAAAGAATCTTCCAATGCCCTTAAGGGGCTGAAACTGGGGAAAGCCCCTGGGATCCCATCAGATGCATGCTCTGTGCGGAAACCCAGATTTGGGCTCCTTATAATAAATGTTTTGAATAATGCAATTGCGGCATGCGCACCCATCCCCAAATCATGGAGAGGGGCGGAAATAATGCCCATTTATAAAAAGGGCTCAATGCAAGAACCAGGAAATTATCCGTCCATTTCTCTGAAAGACAACACCCAAAAAATATATAGCAAGGACCTCTTGATCAAACTTTGAGACTGGATCAGATCTAACAAGGCCCTATCACACCTCCAAGCCGGCTTCATTCCTAAGACAAGTACCCTGGATCAGATCTTTCAGTTCTTGACCATAAAATGTAAAACCATCGACCAGGATAGAGGGACGCTTTTTGTCACCTTTGTAGATCTTTGTGCAGCCTTTGACCTTGTTCCAAGGGCAAAGTTCTGGAAGGTCATACTCAGAATTGGGGTACCCTTAGGGCGTTTGTCACGGATTCGGAATTTGTACAGTAATAATTTAGCCAGAGTCAGATGGGGCCCTGGGGGAGAAACCACAGAGAACTTTCCAATAAGGTGTGGTGTACAGCAAGGGTGTGTCCTTGCTCCTAATCTATTCTTATTGTTCATCAATGATAGCATCTCTTACCTGATAAACTGCACAAATTATGCTCCATAGATAGCTGGCTCCATAGTACCATGTCTGCTATTTGCAGACAACACACTTCTTTTAGCCAAAGCTTTTGCAGGCCTAAACACGCTTTTGGGGCAATTCAATCAATTTTGCAAGGACTATGGCCTGGAGGTAAATAAGTCCAAAACAAGATATATAGTATTTACACACAGTAAGAAAGTTAAGGGGAATGTGGCACTAGACAGAGCAAAACTGGACAGGGTTTCATAATGTGAATATTTGGGAGTGAAATTGTCAGATTCTAATAGTTGGTCATCGCAGATAGGGAAAAACACCCTGTCTCTTAAGCATAAAGCTGGATCCTTTGTCAGATTTTCAGGTAGAGCCTTTTCTTACCTTATATCACCTTCTCTGGAAATATACATGGCTCAGACGTGTAGTGCTGCTCTCTGTGATTGCAAACTATGGGGTTTTTGTAATCTTGACGTGCTAACCAAAGGTGAGAATTATTTTTTAAGAGCTTTACTGAAATTAACTAAAAGTACACCACTTCTCCAACTGAGGTCTGATCTAAACCTAAGGCTGATTTCAGATATAGCACATCATAAACCTATTTTATTTTGGGCAAGGTTATGGGCTACTGAGCAACTTATCACCTGTAGAGAGTGCTTCACCGAAATCTTCGCCCACCCTTAGGACCCCGCGGGTAGTTCATGTTAAGCTATTATTGTCTGATTTCTGGCTTCATCCCACTTCAGTGACCAGCAGTTCCTGGGGCCTTATCAGATATTTTTACTGGGATGCGGTCTTGGGCCTTAACATCTCTGCTGTCTCCTCGGGTAGCCTAACAGATCAGTATTTGTCTTTTAAATGTGGTTCTTTTTATGAGGATTTTATGGACTATCTGAGTATGCCAAAGGTAAAGTCTCTTTATGTCAAACTTATATTGTGGATCTTACCTACTGCAGTGTTCACTGCCTCCTGGAGCAGTAATGTCAACTCCTCCAACCTCTGTCCCATGGGTTGTCTGGCAGTGGAGAACGACGAGCATCTCCTGTTTTTTTTTGCTGCGCTTATACCAAACAGCATGTTTGCTGGGCATCCCTTTGTGGTGCCTTCTGGGGCTAGATGATAGGCATACTGCCCTGAGGAAATGTAGGGCAGATACTGGGAGATGTGTTGTTTACTTGGTTGCCCATTACTTAAACTCTGTATGGCATCTCAGGAAAAGAAGTAATACGGCTCTAAAGCATCATGTGCTTTATTTTTTACTGGGATAGTGTTTTTTAAATGTTTTAAGATATTTGGTCGTCCGTTATTTTAATTTTGTACAGTATTTTAGGAAATGAAGTAACAAGTCCTCAATGCATTTCAACTTTTATTGGGTCCATGGGCCAGATGTATCAAGATATTTTGCATTCGCAAAAGGTGCGAATCGCAAGATTCCACCATTTGCGAATACAAAATTGCCTTTCACGCTGTATGAAAGGCATTGCAATGCAATTTTAAGCGATTCCCTAAAATTCCAATTAGGGAACCACAAAATGTGATTCCCTAAATAGGAAATCGCAAATAGGGAGTTCCTATTGCGATTTACTACGCACATTTATCATGCATTTCCTAAATGTTAACTGGGCATTTAGGAAATGCAATTACCACCAAAGCCAATTTGGTGGTAACCATGTGCAATTTTAAAAATGTATTTTTAAAAGTACCATTGAGCACCCACATGCTCATAGGGCATATGTGAGCTTTACATGTGCCCAATGTTTTTGGTGGGGGGGGGGGGGGACATCAAAGGGGGCATTAGGCCCCTAGCACCCTTGGATTTGCATTACCGAATTTGAAAATGCAAAACCATTCTCACCTATGGGCCTTCATGCCCGTAGGAATGAATGGAATCCCATTCCCGAATAGTGATTCCCTAATTACGATTGCAAATTTTAGGAAATCACTAATAAGGATTCGCTATTTTCTTACTGTGAGAAAACAGGGCTGATTGCAGAGGCCCCATAACTTTTTGCCCCCATTTTCCACTTTTTGCTGGTGTTTTCCTGACTTTAAAGGTGCCCTGGGTACTGCTAACCAGTCCCAGGGCCTGTGTTCTGTGTAAAATGGATATGCAAATTAGGCTAATTATAAGTGGCTAAGTTAACCTACCTATAAGTCCCTAGTATATGGTAGGGCATGTAGGTTTAGGGACCACAGCATAGGTGGTGCACACCTAGGTGCATTGCTGAGGTGCCCAGTGTCATTTTAAAAGCAAGCCTGCCTTGCTGGCTGCTTTTAAATTAAAGTTATATGCAAATTCGACTTTGGAATTAAAGGTACTTCCAAAGTCTTAAACTACCTTATTTTTACATATAAGTCACCCCTAAGGTGTGCCCTATGTGCCCCTAGGGCTGGGTGCCATGTAACTATAAGCAGGGACTTTATACAAATAGATTTATAAGCCCTGGTGAGGTAAAAACAGCCAAATTCGTTTTTCCCTCATTGAAGTAAATGGCCTTCATAGGCTAGAATGGGCAGACTTTATTTTAAATTTTAAAGTCTCCTTAAATGTTGCATACCAAGAATTTGGTATCAAATTAATTGTTGTAATAAATCCTACAACTTCCAGTTGTTGGATTTAATATAACTAGTTCAGGTAAAAAGTTTAGACTTTACCTAAAAAGCTGCCAATTTCAGCTCTGCATTGTTTTTGCTGCTGTGCTCTGATTGGCCAGCCTGCAGCAGCTTCTGCCAGGCTGCCTTGATGAGGTGTGAAGTGGCCAGGCTTCACACAAAGGAATGTGCTTGGGGGAGAGAATCTCCCCTCAGCAGATGGTGAGGCAGGAAGGGGGAGGGCTGCCAAACTGGTCTTCAAAGGCAGAGAAGGACATTTGGAGCACCCAGCAACACCCCCACATCCTGCAACCCCAGACAATTAGGTGCCCCCTTGATTAGATTAGGAGAGGGCAGGAGAGGGGTGTGTTTATGATTTTTAGCCACGCCAGTGGGTGGGCTCAGCCAGATGTAACCTCCAAAAATCAGATTCATCCATGTTGGATTTTTAGAGACTGTTGCCTTCTGGGATGGATTTTTGCCACACTTCCCAGGAAGTGGTCATCACAGGGGGACGACCCTGTCCCTGATTGGAGAACCAGGGCCCCCCTGCTTTTCACCCAGGAGCAAGGATAAAACTGGCAGACCTGCACCCACGCCTCAGATCCCCTCCAGAATTCAACAAGAAAGGAACTAAAGAAGAAGAAGGACTGCCCTGCTGGACCCCTGGCTTGCACCTGGACCCTGCACTCAGAAGGACTGCACCAGCTGCACACTTGGGCTTCACCACAAGAAGGACTTTGCCTGGCTTCAACTGGTTCAAGGAGGGACTCCCTGTTTGCTACAGGTGAAAAATTGCTAACCAGAGTCCCCTGCACCAACTCCTGAAGAAAGCGACCAGCTGACCACTGTCCAGTGGCCAAAAAGGAGTTTGCGCCAGGTGCATTCTGGGAGTTGAAGTCCGCACCCCCCAAGGACCATCACAGAACTTCTGGACCCTTGGGGTGAGCTGTGGACCCCAAAAGAACCTTAAAAGAACATCTGGGTGAAGCCCCAGAAGTTTGGAAAAGATTTGAGAATTTTTGGAAAAAAGCTCCAGAGAGGGACCGACCCGCCGCGGAAATTCTAGCCGGCTTGCCTCAACCGCGACCCGGCCTGACTTCGTGGTTCGTCCCGGTAAAGAAAAACATCCAAAAAAGAGACTAAGTCCGAACGTAAAAAGTTGACCGGGACCTCCCAGCCATCGTATCCGAGAAGGGCTCCATGGACGTCGGATCAAGATCCAGGTTTACCCTGGTCGAAGGATTTTCATCTCGAAAAAACGACTAAGTCCGAAGGTAAAAGTCTCCACCGAGGAAACCCACATCGCGTATCCGGACAAGGGCTCCAGGAGGTCGGATTCAACTGGCAGGTTCGTCCCGGTGAAGAAAAACTTCAAAATAAAGACTAAGTCAGAAGGTAACTTTTTAACCGAGGCCTCCCGCGACCTGTAGCCGAGCAGGGCTCCATCGCGGTCGGCCTGAAAGTTTGACTTTGCCCCGGTCGAGGTGCAACCAGATGACCCGATTGGCGCTTTTTGTTTCTAAGCGCTAGAAAAGTAATAATTCTTTAAAAATTCATATCTCCGGTTCCCCTGAACCGATTTTAATCGTTTTTGTGTCATTTTAAAGATAAAAATATAAACTATCTTTATAAATTGGTTTTGGATTTTTAAACTGTTTCCTGTGTTTTATTTAATTACTGTTTTGTGATATTTGAATGCTTTACACTTTGTCTCCTAAGTTAAGCCTTGACGCTCGTTGCCAAGCTACCAAGGGTTGAGCTGGGATTAATTTACTGAGACCTAACTGTACCTATGTGGAGGTTAGTGGCTTGTTGCTAGGTGTAGGTACCTACCTGCCCTACCAATAACCCATTTTCCAACACTTACATACCATTTTGCATTTCTCAAATAGCAATTTCTTAAAATTTGCTTCTTAGGAAATGCAAATCAGTACTTTGATACATCTGGCCACATGTCTTTTCCAAATGATCTTAAGTGATCTTCCGTACCTCTAGTTCAAGTATAATACTTAGACAATATGATTGTGTGAAGGCCTTATTAAGCTGCTGGCCTTTTGGGAATACAAACTTTAAATTTTGCTTAAGGTTTTTTCTTGTATGAATTGATTTTATTGCTTTGTTTTATACTGATGTTCTTTTTATATGTACTTTTATGGTTTTCTATAACCGAAATAAAGTTAGATGATGATGAGATTCAAACATCTTCTTATGCTTGGTTTCTCTTTCTGCTAAAGAGTTATCATGATTTATGCAAGATCCTGTACATATCCTAGGGTACAGCTATATTTTGCATAAGTAGTGAAGATGTGGATTTTGGGCTTTGACCCCTGTCGTGGTAGGAGTTAGGGCTGATAGTGAACAGAGTGAAGGGAGGTAAGGTTGAGCTATTCCGATAAATGCCTGTTGGAAATGGCCCTTTCTGCAGGGTCACCCCCAAACCTTTTGCCTTCCTCCTCCACTTTTTGCTAAATTTGTTTTGTTGGCTTTAGGACTCTGGGCACTTTACCACTGCTAACCAGTGCTAAAGTGCATGTGCTCTTTCCCTAAAATGGTAACATTGGATTGTCCACAGTTGACATATTTAATTTACTTATAAGTCCCTAATGAAGTGCACTACATGTGCCCAGGGCCTGTAAATTAAATGCTTCGAGTGGGCCCCCCGCACTGATTGTGCCACCCACGTAAGTAGCCCTTTAAACATGTCTCAGGCCTGCCACTGCAGAACCTGTATGTGAAGTTTCACTGCTATGTCGACTTGGCATTTAAAACCCCTTGCCAAGCCTTAAACACCCCTTTGATTACACATATGACAATCCTAAGATAGGTCCTAGGTAACCCGTAGGACAGAGTGCTATGTAAGCAAAAGTCAGGGCATATATGTTTTTATGTTTTTAGTTTTACATGTCGTGGTTGTGAAAACTCTCAAATTCGAGTTTTACTACTTCGAGGCCTACCACTCTCAGGATAACATTGGGGATTCCTTAATACATTTATTGAGTGTAATTCCTGATTGGAAGGAGGTTGAGATATCATGTTTAGCCCCTATGGAATTGTAATGATAAATCCTCTGTAATTGTAAAGTCAAATTTATCATTACAATTTTTAAAATGCCACTTTTAGAAAATTTGCATTTTTCTGCTCTTAGCCCTTTATGCCGGCTGACAGTCTTCAATATACATCGGGGTAGGTGACAGCTGGGCCTTGTGCATTCCTTCTAGACAGCCACACACCGTGGGAGATTAGGTGTGACTTGATGGGCCTAATGTGCCATTAACTGGCTTAATGGGAGGCTGAGCTTAGCGGTGCCTCACACCTGAATAGGCTTGTCCTGTCCACCACAATAGGTCTTAAAGACCCTGCATTGTCACTCCAGCCAGCGTGGAGCCAGGACAAGAGAGGCAGGGCATTCGTGCATTTCAAAGGCGTGCCTCTAGAAGCATGTCCCACCTTGCAGAACCAGGGCACCAAAATATAAATACTGGAGCTCAGACACCACCACTTCAGTACACTTCTTGACCTGTGGATACTCTGCCAGGAAGAAGGATTGCTGTGCTGCTGAATGGACTGCTACTGTGCTAGACTGATACTTTGCTGGAATCCTGCTGTGCCTGCTGCCCTCTTGCCTGGGAGTGAGAAGGACTGGACCTGCAGCTCTACAACTCAGAACCCTCAGTGATTCCAAAGGCCAGTTTTCTGAAGTCTCAGGAGCACAAAAGAGTTCCAGCCAGCCTGATCCTACACCTGGACTCTGCCATCTGTGAGTCTGCCCTGCCAAGGGGTACGACCTCAGTCCTGGAGCCTTTGAAGTGGGTCTAAGGTGCTCTGCCCTCTGTAGTTCTCCCCCATAACCACTACCTCTCAAATTAACACTGTGCAGACCAAGCACTAGGATTTATGGTATTGTGTACAGCAGGCCCAACTGGGTCCCTGTATCCGGCCCACGTTCTATCGCAGTCGGCCTGAACTCTTGACTTTGTCCCGGTCCAGCGCGACCAGAGAACCACAGTTGGCACTTTGAGCTTTTATGCGCTATTTTCTCCTAAATCTTTCAAATTGCATATCTGAAGATCTACTTATTGTAAGTTTTGTCATTTTGGTCTTCTTTTAGCTATAACAATATAATACATTTTTCTGACCCTGTGTGGAAGGCTTTTGGTGGGGTTTTCATTGTGTTACTGTGTCCGTGTGTTACACAGATACTTTACAGATTCTCTTTAAATAAACCTTACTGCTCTGTGCCAAGCTACTAGATGTTGAGCACAGGTTTTCTTGTAAATTTGCATCTAGCTTACCCTGACTAGGATTGTGGTCCCTATTTGTAGGGAGTGCATACCTCTGCCAACTGGAGACCCAGTTTCTTACAATGCCACATCCACTTTCACTGGCAGAAAATGGAAATTCATTGTGACTAAGCTACTAAATAAGTAGGTGGATGACTGTTATGTTTGCAGATATTAGTTCTGACACTGCACGTTAATTCATGTTGTGTCGTATGTACGGACAGATATATTTAATGTAGGAGGTTGTGTATGGTGGGGATAGGCACTAGAGTTAAATTCTTATATTAACTTCTGAATTTTAAAGTCAATTTCGTTTTAATCCTTTAGCCACTATTACCTACAGACACACCTCTACCTAAACTACCCTTTAACTTTTTTTTCTTGATGGAATATCTCTTGCTGTCTCGTTGAATACATACAACACAGTAATCTCTGTAGCCATGAAGTTATGGTTATTTTTCACTTTTCATAGGAAATCGCTATTTTGGTTTGCTAATTACTTTAGCACAATTCTTATGAAACAAAATTTGATGTGTCCAGCTTAGGGTATTTTATGTTTCATGCTGTGTGGAATTACATTAAACTTGGTATGATAATAGAACTTTACATAGACTGCCCATTTTGTTCTTTATTGTAAATCCATTTAGTTGCTTGTGAGGTATTTGTGTCTTAAAATTGTGTAGTGTGGACTCTCAAGGGTTCATTTATGAGGGTAGTCTATATAGTGTTAGTTTATCCTCTAATTATTGTGCGTTCCATTTCAGAGGATACTTTGAAGACAAAGAATTTGAATAGCATTCAAACTTGGATTTAGCAACTATGTTTTTTTCTAACACCCGTTGAGTGGTCTGCAGATCCCACAGGAGTCTTAATTATCCAAGCAACCTGATTGGTGATCACAATAGAAAACATTTATATGGCGCCCCCACTTGGAAGAATTTGCAAATCTCTGTGTCAGTGAGGCTAAAAAATGCCAGAGCCAAATAGGGTTTAGGTAAAGATGCCTGCACACCCGACTTGGACATGACTGGATATGGGTGAGGGAAGGCTTTCTAAATTCTTCCAGCCTTGCCCAGTGCATAGACCCAAATAGAAAGATATTAGTAATGCCCTTTCCTTATGTATGTTTAATCTCTTGGGCCTTACTTTGTGTCCTAGGGATAGCTGCTGCAGAGGTAAGTGTCCCCTGACCCACATACCCCTTTCTTTCTTCTTAGCCTGCTCCAGCTGTAAAGAGACCCTAAGTAGATATGTCCCTACTCTCTTTGACAGCCCCAGGCTTGGCCCCGGATCTGGGCAGAAAATTGTGAGCAAGGTCCACATCCCACAAGTTATTTCCAAGTCCCTCAGCCTTGAACCAGGGCCTGGGTGATGTGTATGCAGGCCTTCTGTAGAATAGTAGCCTTTCCCCACACGTAATAACTACTTTTCAGTAGTACTGCCAGCAATGTCAATTGAGAAATTTGTAATGATTGCCACAACTGTGTGTTAGCAACCCTTCCCATAATACCACAGGCTGTCAAGTATAGTACTTGACTTGAGCGCACTGTCTGCCACTTGTAGAATGCTGTGTTGATGTTGTTATTATATTTTGCTAATACTGAGGAGCATTTGCAGGGTACGGACTTTCGAAGAATTGAATAACCTGCGGCCACTTTAATGAAGTGTTCTGTGGGTCTAAATCCCAATTTTTTTCCCGCCTACCTTTAAACTATTAGGGCTATATTTACTTAGATTAAAAATAGCGATTTCCTAATTATGATTCCCTGCCAATCGCAATTAGGAAGTCGCTATTTCTATTGTGTGAAACTCTTTTGAGTTCTATTTGCAAATTCTTGTGGGTCAGAAATAGAACCACCTCATGAATATATTAATGAGGTAAGTCTTAGTTTGCGACCCATTGGAATCGCAAAAATCACAGGGATGGTGGACGCTGGGGTCAACAAACCACGATACCAGTGATAGCTTTCCAATAAAGTAAGTAAAGCAATCTTTTTTTTAAATGCAGCCCGTTTCCTTAAAGGAAAATGAGAAGCGTTAAAAATTAATAATATTTTAAAGTTTTCTTTTTATTTTTCAAGAGTAGACTCTAAAAAACATATTTCCCAAACCATTCTCAAATGGGAAAGAGTCCGTTGGGGGCCCCTTCCCATTTGAAAATTGGTTACCACCATCTTTGAGCTGGAGGCAGAATCTGAATGTTTTGCGACCACGTTTCATTTGCAAAACATTCATACATACCATTCTTATTCTGTATTAGGAAGGGATGCCCTCGACACGGCCTTTCCAAATACTGAATCGCAATTTGGGCATTGTACAAACCAAAATGAATTTTTCTTTTTGCAGACGCAGATTCTGCAAACTTGGTCGTTCGCAACAGGAAAATTGCTTCATACATCTAGCCCTTAGTCTGTACCACCAACAGCAGCAGTATACAATAATGTGTCATGAGCAAATCTGTCCATGACTAGAACTGCGCAACAGGAATGTGCAGTTAAAACTAAACGATATACACCGTGAATGTGAAGTTAAGTTCCTTGTTTTTGCTGTGTATATGCACATTTATACTTGTTCCATACATTTATATCATGTATATTATATATTACTACATATGAGTGCATATATGTGTGAAAATGTGTAAATGGGAGACTGTGTGTGGTTTCTCGTTGCTTTCCTTGGTAACTTCCCAGCGCTGGGCTTGCCCATTAGCACAAACTGGCAGTGGCATATGACGGCCCATCTGTTAATTACATTTATGCTATATTCATCATGGTTGAAATTGAACTGGTCTTCCACCTGCCTTGTTGAACCAAGTGCTCTGTCAACGTAGTTATGAGTCTTGCTGCATGAAATATTCAGCCAGCTCAAGTTTTTCCTGAATGTCACTGTACTTTAGCGCTCATAACAGTCTCACTAGGGACGCAGAGCTAAGAAAATCGCTGGACTTTGACAGAAAGATAAAATGGTGCTTCCAAAATATCAGTTTTATTAATACCCAGTCTGCACATGATGCATTTTTTTACAGCTGTGCTTTAAAAGCAAGCACTTCATAGCTCAGCTGGTAACTCCTTGCACTGTCAATTAAAAAGAGTACATTTTTGTCATCCCAAAACATCAGGTGATTCCATCAATTGAAGTTAGCACTGACTATAGTAACTTTTACATTTGTAGATTCATCAGTTGCTTACGTTTGCATTTCTTTCAGACAAGCAAGCACCCTGACAAGAAGGCTTGTTTACTGTTAAGCTGTCTGCCCACCTTTGGTTTCACAGCATCGGAGACTCTCTCAGTGATACCTTATCAGGGTGGTTGCCTTCTCAAAAAAACGTAGAGGGACGCTTTTTCATTAATTAAAAAAATTGGGGCACTTCGTGCCCCTCAGATCCTGCCCACTTTGACCACTGACTCTTTAAAAAAAAAAAAAAAAAAAAACTATTGTGAGGAAACCTAGGCTGTATATAAATGCTGACATTGGTGGCCATGCCTGGCATAAACGTTATCAGTACCAACCTCCAAGCGGATCCTAACATTTGAGTGGGTTAAGGTTACCTTGTGCTCATGTTTGATGTTTATGGAAGCTCATTCCATTTGAGATCGTTTTGTGAAGCGAAGCACTTATTTGTCCAACCATTCTCTTCAGTTAGCTAGACGACACCCTAGAAGAGAAAATCGTCTTTTGTAAAGGTACATAATAGAATGGTAGTAATTTGAATGTGAAATTATAAAGAAATTGTGGGACATGATGATTACTGTGGACAGAAATTGAAATCGGAGACTAACGTGTTAATGGATTCAAGAAATGCAGTTCAACCGCTTGCTTTTTGTAGTTAAAGAAACTTAGACAGAAGGGAGAAGTTGGATCAAACAGTGTTGCTGCAGTGGGAGAGTTGGAATTAGTCTGCGGGTCACCTCTTTTCACAGCTGGCATCTTAACCACTCCACCATGTATCTTCCACCCTCCCTGGTTTCCAGAAGTGCTGACTGTTCAATGTCCGCTCTTAATTCTATATAGAACCACTTAGTAAATGGGAACTTCATCCAATGCTTAATGTAAACTGAACTAGAGTTGCGTGGTTTACATTATTATTGCCTCTAACATGATGCTGCCTTTAAATGGTGAAATACAGTTGTGCGTTGTGTATAAGCCATCCTATGAACACTTGTTCCTGTCAGGGGTCCGTGACCTATTTCTAATGGTCAAAAATCTATAGCGGGCAGTTGGTCCTTTATCAGCCACTGGCATGCGTTTCTCATGAGCCCTTGTGCTTCTGCTGTCAGAAAGTTACTTCCATTCTTATTTTCAATCTTCATAACCTTCATTATAGAAGTCCCAAAGTGATGCTGTAAGATTCCTTTGGAAATGTTGGGTTATGACCAATGCATCTGTGCACCTGTCCTGAACTTGTGTTAGAGAAACTGTATAATGATTTCTTGCATGCATTTCTTTCAGGTATGGCATTCTTATGTACGTGCTTCAGATCCTATGCAGTCATAAAAGTACCTTGTGGCCTTTTCATGCACCACACAGATTCTCTTCATCGCGGTCTATGACGTGGAAAAGTAATGTGGGTTAATCTCGCCCTAACTCTCACTGAAAGGAAAATAAGTATGGGTAATTAGTGTTTTATTCAACATGTTCCTGGAGGGTGCTTCTTTTCTAGCAGTTCTTTTTACAGTGGTAGGTTTGTTGATTGTTGTATGGGGCCACTCAGACCTAAGTAAACCCTTGTATTGTAAACCAACAGACTACCCTGCAGAGTATGGATAGCCCAGTACAAATTTGGCAATGCGTCTTGTTTTGGAGCATGGCACCTTCTGTCGCATTTTGAACAGCACTTTGTAAGTCTGTTAAGTGTGTGTGTTTTATGTAGATCGGTAACAATAAGCCTCCATGAACAGCAGTTTCTGTTGATAGTTGTTAGAAATGGTGTCTCTGTAGGAGGCTGGCCTGGTTTGTAGTGGTACCAAGGGGTACTTACACTCTAGGTCCAGTTATCCCTTATTAGTGTAGAAGAGGTGTCTAGCAGCTTAGGCTGATAGAAAAGGGTAGCTTAGCAGAGCAGCTTAGGCTGAACTAGGAGACATGCAAAGCTCCTACTATACCACTAGTGTCATATGCACAATATCATAAGAAAACACAATACACAGATATACTAAAAATAAAGGTACTTTATTTTTATGACAATATGCCAAAAGTATCTCAGTGAGTACCCTCAGTATGAGGATAGCAAATATACACAAGATATATGTACACAATACCAAAAATATGCAGTAATAGCAATAGAAAGCAATGCAAGCAATGTACAGTCACAATAGATTGCACTGAGAGCACATAGGTAGAGGGGCAACACAAACCATATACTCCAAAAGTTGAATGCGAACCACGAATGGACCCCAAACCTATGTGAGCTTGTAGAGGGTCGCTGGGACTGTAAGAAAACTGTGAGGGTTAGAAAAATAGCCCACCCAAGACCCTGAAAAGTAGGTGTAAAGTGCACCTAAGTTCCCCAGAGAGCACAGAAGTCGTGATAGTGGAATTCTGCAAGGAAGACCAACACCAGCAATGCAACAACAATGGATTTCCGGACGACAGTACCTGTGGAACAAGGGGACCAAGTCCAAGAGTCGCGACAAAGTTGGGATTGGGCAGATGCCCAGGAAATGCCAGCTGAGGGTGCAAAGAAGCTGCCACCGGATGGTAGAAGCTGTGGATTCTGCAAGAACGAAGAGGACTAGGAACTTCCCCTTTGGAGGATGGATGTCCCACGTCGTGAAGAAGCTTGCAGAGGTGTTCCCACGCAGAAAGACCACAAACAAGCCTTGCTAGCTGCAAGGGTCGCTGTTAGGGTTTTTGGATGCTGCTGTGGCCCAGGAGGGACCAGGATGTCGCCAATTGCGTGAGGAGACAGGGGGCGCCCAGCAAGACAAGGAGCCCTCACAGAAGCAGGCAGCACCCGCAGAAGTGCCGGAACAGGCACTACGAAGAGGAGTGAACCGGAGCTCACCCGAAGTCACAAAAGAAGATCCCACGACGCCGGAGGACAACTCAGGAGGTTGTGCACTGCAGGTTAGAGTGTCGGGGACCCAGGCTTGGCAGTGCACAAAGGAAATCCTGGAAGAGTGCACAGGAGTCGGAGCAGCTGCAAATCACGCGGTACCCAGCAATGCAGTCTAGCGTGGGGAGGCAAGGACTTACCTCCACCAAACTTGGACTGAAGAGTCACTGGACTGTGGGAGTCACTTGGACAGAGTTGCTGAGTTCCAGGGACCACGCTCGTCGTGCTGAGAGGGGACCCAGAGGACCGGTGATGCAGTCTTTTGGTGCCTGCGGTTGCAGGGGGAAGATTCCGTCGACCCACAGGAGATTTCTTCGGAGCTTCTAGTGCAGAGAGGAGGCAGACTACCCCCACAGCATGCACCACCAGGAAAACAGTCGAGAAGGCGGCCGGATCAGTGATACAAGGTTGCAGTAGTCGTCTTTGCTACTTTGTTGCGGTTTTGCAGGCGTCCAGAGCAGTCAGCGGTCGATTCCTTGGCAGAAGGTGAAGAGAGAGATGCAGAGGAACTCTGATGAGCTCTTGCATTCGTTATCTAAAGAATTCCCCAAAGCAGAGACCCTAAATAGCCAGAAAAGGAGGTTTGGCTACTTAGGAAGGAGGATAGGCTAGCAACACAGGTAAGAGCCTATCAGAAGGAGTCTCTGACATCACCTGCTGGCACTGGCCACTCAGAGCAGTCCAGTGTGCCAGCAGCACCTCTGTTTCTAAGATGGCAGAGGTCTGGAGCACACTGGAGGAGCTCTGGGCACCTCCCAGGGGAGGTGCAGGTCAGGGGAGTGGTCACTCCCCTTTCCTTTGTCCAGTTTCGCGCCAGAGCAGGGCTGGGGGATCCCTGAACCGGTGTAGACTGGCTTATGCAGAGATGGGCACTATCTGTGCCCATCAAAGCATTTCCAGAGGCTGGGGGAGGCTACTCCTCCCCAGCCCTGACAACTTTTTCCAAAGGGAGAGGGTGTAACACCCTCTCTCTGAGGAAGTCCTTTGTTCTACCTTCCTGGGCCAAGCCTGGCTGGACCCCAGGAGGGCAGAAACCTGTCTGAGGGGTTGGCAGCAGCTGCAGTGAAACCCCGGGAAAGGTAGTTTGGCAGTACCCGGGTCTGTGCTAGAGACTCGGGAGATCATGGAATTGTCTCCCCAATGTCAGAATGGCATTGGGGTGACAATTCCATGATCTTAGACATGTTACATGGCCATGTTCGGAGTTACCATTGTGGCGCTATACATAGGTAGTGACCTATGTATAGTGCACACGTGTAATGGTGTCCCCGCACTCACAAAGTCCGGGGAATTTGCCCTGAACAATGTGGGGGCACCTTGGCTAGTGCCAGGGTGCCCACACACTAAGTAACTTAGCACCCAACCTTTACCAGGTAAAGGTTAGACATATAGGTGACTTATAAGTTACTTAAGTGCAGTGGTAAATGGCTGTGAAATAACGTGGACGTTATTTCACTTAGGCTGCAGTGGCAGGCCTGTGTAAGAATTGTCAGAGCTCCCTATGGGTGGCAAAAGAAATGCTGCAGCCCATAGGGATCTCCTGGAACCCCAATACCCTGGGTACCTCAGTACCATATATTAGGGAATTATAAGGGTGTTCCAGTATGCCAATGTGAATTGGTGAAATTGGTCACTAGCCTGTTAGTGACAATTTAGAAAGTAATGAGAGAGCATAACCACTGAGGTTCTGGTTAGCAGAGCCTCAGTGAGACAGTTAGTCATCACACAGGGAACACATACAGGACACACTTATGAGCACTGGGGCCCTGGCTGGCAGGGTCCCAGTGACACATACAACTAAAACAACATATATACAGTGAAATATGGGGGTAACATGCCAGGCAAGATGGTACTTTCCTACAGTCTCTGTTTGGCAGTCAGTTTGCACCCAGTCCAAGCAGGGATCCTCACTCTAGTCAGGGCAATGGAGATACACACTTAGGTAACCCCTGCTCACCCCCTGATAGCTTGGCACAAGCAGTCAAGCTTATCTCAAAGGCAATGTGTAAAGTATTTGTACCATCACACACAGTAATACAGTGAAAACACTACAACATGAAAACCACACCAGTTTAGAAAAATAGGCATTATTTATCTAAATCAAACAAGACCAGAAAATAAAAAAAACAACATACGCAAGTCAAGGTATGAGTTTGTAAAATAATAAGAGTCTTACTCCATAGAAAACAATGGAAACGTTGTTACACAAAGTAGCTGGTTTGCGTCAAAAATAAAACCACATAGGCAAGCGTCGGAAAAGTAAGCGATGCGTCAATTCCATACTCGCAAGTGAGGACGTGTGTCGTTTCTTCTCTGGTTGGGTAGGCAATGCGTAAATTTTCTCTCCTGCAAGTGAGGTTTTCAGTCCTTGTTCTACCAGCTTCACCTTTCAAGGGCCCAGGGACTGGAGAGGGCATCACTTGGCAGGGCAAGAGTCTCAGCAGAGAGTCCAGGTGCTGGCAGAGGAAGTATTTGATGGTCCGAGACTTCAAAACAGGAGGCAAACTCAGTCCAGGCCCTTGGAGATTCTTCACAAGCAGGAATATACCACAAAGTCCAGTCTTTGTCCCCTCTCACAGGCAGAAGCAGCAACTGCAGGATAGCCTGACAAAGCACAGTCACAGGCAGCACTTTTCCTCAGCTCTTCAGTTCTTCTCCTTGACAGAGGTTCCTCTTGGTTCCAGAAGCAAATCTACAAATCTGGGGTTTTGGGTCCACTACTTATACCCCTTTCTGCCTTTGAAGTAGGAAAACTTCAAAGGCAAGTCTCTGTTGTTCACAATCTCCTGCCTTGCCTAGGCCTGGCTCCAGGCACACACCAGGGGGTTGGAGACTGCTTTTTGTGAGGGAAGGCACAGCCCATTCCGGTGTAAGTGACCACCCCTCCCTCCACTCTAGCCCAGATGGCTCATCAGGATATGCTGGCTACACCTCAGCTCCCTTTGTGTCACTGTGTAGTGGAGATTCACAAGCCGCCCAATTGTCAGTCTGACTCAGACAGGGAATACACGAGCAGGCACAGACAGGTTTAAGCAAGAAGATGCCCCCTTTCTAAATGTGGCATTTTCAAACAAACAATTTAAAAAACAACTTTACCAAAATATGTTTTTTTAAATTGTGAAGTCAGAGACCCCAAACTCCAGATTTCAAACTACTCTCAAATGGAAACTGCACTTTAAGGATATTTAAAGGCAGCCCCCATGTTAACCTATAGGAGAGATAGGCCTTGCAACAGTGGAAACCGAATTTGGCAGTATTTCACTGTTAGGACATGTAAAACACACCAGTGCATGTCCCACCTTTAACATAAACTGCATCCTGCCCATGAGGCTACCTAGGGCCTACCTTAGGGCTGCCTTACATGTATAAAAAGGGAAGGTTTGGGCTTGGCAAGTGGGTATACTTGCCAGGTCGAATTGGCAGGTTACAACTGCACACACAGACACTGCAGTTGCAGGTCTGAGACATGTTTACAGGGCTACTCATGTAGGTGGCACAATCAGTGCTGCTGGCCCACTAGTAGCATTTGATTTATAGGACATGGGCACCTCTAGTGCACTTTACTAGGGACGTACTAGTAAATCTGATATGCCAATCATGGAAAAGCCAATTACACATACAATTTACATAGGGAGTACTTGCACTTTAGTACTGGTCAACAGTGGTAAAGTGCCCAGAGTACCAAAACCAGTAAAAACAGAATCCTACACAGAATTAAAACATGGGAGGCACAGGCAAAAAACACAGGAACTAAGCCAAGGATGCCAGGTCTAAAATAGTGTTTTGTGTGACCCAAAACAGTATTAAACCACGTTTCATTTTCCATGTTGGTGTAGTACTTCCAGTTTAGTACACACCAGATATCATTTAAAAAAAGAAATTCAATGAAAAGAGCAGTTCATTGGCATGGTCTTACTATCAGCTTTTACGTATACAATCAGTAGTCTGTTTAGTAAAATGACGCATGAGGGAGGGGGAGTTGATGTAGAAATATTCATGTTCGAGGTTGTCCCTGCTCTTAAAAGTTGCGGGCCGAGTAGCCCTTCTGTGGCCTCCATCCTGCAAACTAGCTCTCTCCCTTTTCCATATCCTTTCCTCCCTTGGCCTCACCTTTTGCCTGTGGACCAAAGTTGCAGAAGAGACCCAAAACACGTCCTATTTTTACAATCTGATTCTAGCAGGACAACTCCTGGACCTGATTCTTGGCCCTGTCAGTTTTCTAGGGTTGCTGGGTGCTCTAACGAGGCCTGGTCACTATGGATTTGTTTAAGACTCACCTCTCCGGTCCGGGAACTATGGGTATGATAGACAATGCTATCTGTCAAAGACTGGATCAGCAACAGTGTTGGCGTCTGCAGCCTGGTATGGCACATCCAGGTTCTCCTTTTTACCTTGTTTGAGCCACACCGCAAGTTGGTAGTTTGTAGGAATACCTGCCTGGGGACAGATGAGGCATATGAGAAAAAGTCTGAAGGGAGAGGTTGAAAGGGAGCCGTCCCAATTCAGGAATATGTAAACACAAACTCTCCTGCCCTATATTTCTACAAGCATTTCCTTTCAACAGTGAGATCTGTGAACTGTTCCTTTCCTGCTACTCCATCGGACAGGGAGTCCTAGAGAATGGAGCAAGCAGCCAAGAAGAGTTTCTCCTCTTGTAGTATGGCCCTAAAATCAGTCAATGCTACCTGTGTGCTGGGTAGTTATGTTCATGCCCTGGTGGACACGGCTAGAGCTGTGGTGACTAACTTGCCTCAGGATATGCAGGTGAAGTTTAATGAGGATATGCAGGGCCAGTTTGATGAGCTCCTTTTGGACACCCAAGCACCGGCCAAGCAGATCATCCAGTCTGGTCTGGATACAGCGGACTCATTAGCCAGGGCAATGGGTACTTCGGTGACCACCAGGAGGCATGCGTGGCTAAGGTCTTCTGGATTTTCAACGGACGTTCAAGCAGCTGTATTGGACCTCCCGTTTGACAGTGAAAAGTTGTTTGGGTCCAAGGCGCACTCTGCTTTAGAACGTTTCAAAGACAGCAGGGCCACTGCGAGATCTTTGGGGCTAAAAGCTTCTGCATCTACCCCCTTTAGATCCTTTTGGAGATTTAGGGGGTTTGGCCGTGGAACCGCTTATTGTGGAAGGCCTCAGTCAAGGTCTCAACAGCCTGCCAACCCTCTACATAGATCATTTAGAGGGCAGGGAGGATAGGACACGTGGAGCCATCCAGCAGCACCCTGCCTCATCCTCTTCCTCTGGGGGAACACAACAAGGAAAGCAGCCCTAGTTTTCCATCCATCTTAAGTCATGCTTCTCCCGTAGGGGGCAGGATATTTCATTTTCTCCACAAGTGGGTGTTAGTCACATCGGACTCTTGGGTACTAAGTATTGTGGGGAAAGGTTATACCCATCCTTTTCGGGAGTTTCCCCCTACCATCCCTCCCTGTCATTCGATTTGTTCAGAAGATCATCTGTTGCTGCAAGAGGAGGTTCAAGTCCTTTTATCGAAAGGTGCAGTGGAGTTGGTTCCAGAGCAGGAAAGGGGTCAGGGATGCTATTCAAAATGTTTCCTGTTTCACAAGAAGGATGGTCGATTGAGACCTATCCTGGACCTGAGGATTTTGAATTGGTTTCTCAAACAGGAGAAATTAAAAATGCTGACTCTAGCGCAGGTGCTTCTGACGTTGAACAAGGAAGATAGGATGGTGTCTGTCGACTTGCAGGATGCTTATTTTCATATCCCCATTCTGAAGTCGCACAAGAAGAATCTCCAGTACTGGATACAACATTGAATCAGGCCTATCCTACGCCTCAGCGGATTCAGGATATTCTGGCGTTGATTCCAGTGTTTCAAAAGGGAGCGGCTGTTCTGATCCTCAAGGTCCTACGTCTTCTCGGTCTGTTCGCTTCTTGCATTCTGTTGGTCACTCATGCATGTTGGCACATGAGGGCTCTCCAGTGGTGTCTCCACAAGCAGTGGTTTCAACACAAAGGGGATGTGGAGGAGTCGATAACGATCTCCAGAGATGCTGCAGCAGATCTAGGATGGAGGGCTGTGGATGGCAACCTTTTTCAAGGAAGGCCGTTTTGCATCCCACCTCCGGTGGCCACGGTCATAACGGATGCTTCCACTCTAGAGTGGGGGAGCTCATCTGGAGGACCTGGAGAGCAAAGGCCATTGGTCTCCAGTAGAACAGATGTTTCACATCAATCTGTTAGAACTGCAGGCAATACGTCTGGCTCTCAAGGCCTTTCTTCCGTCCATTCACGGTGAGTCAGTACAAGTCTTGACCAACAACACTACTGCGATGTGGTACATCAACAAGCAGGGGGGAGTAGTGTTGTATCTTCTCTGCAAAGAGCCTCTGCGGCTCTGGTTATGGGCTCAGGATCATCGGATTTGCTTAGTAGCAAACCATCTGGCCGGGGTTCTCAACGTACGTGCGGACAGTCTCAATCAGCATTTCTCAGCCGATCACGAGTGGCGTCTCCATCCAGACTTGGTCCTTCACATCTTCCAGATGTGGGGTTTTCCACAGATAGACATGTTTGCCACTCTGGAGAACTCACACTGGCTGTCATTCTGCAACCTCCAGTATCCAGTACAAGGAGCATTGGGGGACGCGTTTCAGATGTCTTGGTGCAGCCAGTTGCTTTACGCGTTTCCCTCCCCATACCCTTGATACCTCGGATTCTGAGGAAGATTCGCCAAGACTGGGCTCAAGACATTTTATTAGCTCTGGATTGGCCAAGAAGGGTGTGGTTCTCAGACATTCTCCAACTCTCAATTTGCCCTCCTCTCCGTCTCCCTCACTGGGCAGATCTCCTCTCGCAGTTGCAGGGGCAGGTTCTACACCCCCACCTCCAGAGCGTGCACCTTTATGCCTGGAGATTGAACGGGGCAATTTGAGTTATTTTTCTCTCCCTCCAGAAGTGGTGGATGTTATTGGCCAGGCGACACTCCACCAAAACTGTCAATGCCAACAGATGGGCAACATTTGTTAATTGGTGTGGAGAGAGGCAAATTGATCCCTTAAAGGCCCACTTATCTGATCTTTTTCTTTTTGCCCTTTCCTTAGCACAAAAGGGTTGTGCAGTTGCGACTGTGAAGAGTTACTTATCAGCGCTGTCGGCCTTGCTGTGCCTTCCTGATCAACCTTCCTTGTTTAAGTCTCCTATAGCTGTCAGGTTCTTGAGAGGCCTGACTAACAAGTTTCCTCCCACTCCATTTCTCATGCCTCAGTGGGATTTGAATTTGGTTCTTACTTTTTTAATGGCTTCACCGTTTGAGCCTATGTATTCTTGTTCATTGAGGCTGTTAGTCTTGGAAACAGTCTTCCTCATAGCTATCACGTCTGCTAGGCATATGAGTGAGCTCCAGGCTCTTAGTGTCAAACCTACTTTACATCCTATAATGCTGACAAGGTGGTTTTGAGAACCAGGGCGGCTTTCCTTCCTAAGGTTGTTACTCCCTTCCTTATGGGGCAGTCTATTACTCTTTCATCCTTCTACCCTCCTCCCCACCCTTCAAAGGAGGAAGAAAGACTTCATCGCCTAGACCCGAGAAGAGCTCTGAGTTTTTATATTGAAAGGACAAAAGACTTTCGTGTTGACGACCAACTCTTCGTTGGATATGTGGGTGAGATGAAGGGGAAAGCCATCCACAAGAGAACCATTCCAGGTGGGTCATCCTTTGCGCAAAGATCTGTTATTCACTGGCAAAGAAGGTTCCACCTGAGGGTTTTAGAGCCCGTTCCACCAGGTCTAAGTCTGCCACTTCGGCCTTGGCTAGAGGTGTAACAGTTGTGGATATTTGTAAGGCAGCAACTTAGGCTTCCCTCCACACTTTCGCAAAGCATTATTGCTTGGAATCGGAAGTTAGGAGGGACGGCCATTTTGCACGTTCTGTTTTGCAGGATTTCTTGGTGTGACCGGTCAGGCAACCACCTCCATTTGCTGTACTGCTTTGGGACTCCATTGAAAAGGTGAGAAACCCACAGGTAGTTGTATCCATCAGAAGAACAAGTTACTTACCTTCGGTAGCACTTTTTCTGGTGGATACAGTAGCTACCTATGGATTCCTCACAGTCCCAGCCACCTCCCCGTTGCCTGTCTGGTCATATCAAGACTTCTTTTGCTAGATATGTATGTACGTTTTTGGGTGTTTTTATAAAAATAAATATTGTGTTTATATTGTATTTGGATAGGTATGTATATGTTATTTTTGTGAGGTCGGTTTTTACCTGTTCGCACGTAAAAAATGGTGAAACTGAAGTCAGCACGACCTCTTATTGCCACGATGATGTCAGACAGAGTCACCTGCAATTGTGACGTCCTCGTCAACGTGAAGAGCTGGGAAGAAAGTTTCAGTCGAGTGCTGGCACATTGGGAGAATTCATAAGGTGAGGAATCCACAGGTAGCTACTGTATCCACCAGAAAAAGCGTTACCTAAGGTAAGTAACTTATTTTTCTGGCCTCAACCTTACCATCAGAGATGCTCTTTATGCCATTTATATCCCCCAATCCTTGGTTAAGGCTTTCAGTCTGCGCCACTCCACCCTTCTCTGCGCCAATGCACTTTACACTACTTTACTCAAAACCAGTGCACTCTATGCCACTGCACTCTATGATAATCTAGTCTGCACCACTGCACTCTATGCCACTTTACACCACTAAACTGTACTCTGCAACACTTTATGCCACTGCACTCTATGCCATTGTACACTGTGTCACTGCACTCGAATCTACTCTGTTATACTCTGCACCACTGTACTCTGCACAACTGCTCTCTGTGTCACTTCACTCTTTACCTCTCTACGCCATGGCACTCCACACCAATGCAGTCTGTCACTCTGCTAAACACCACTGCAGTCTACGGCAGTCTACTCTGCAACACTGCACTCTGTACCACTGAACTCTACACCACTCTACTGTATGCCACTGCACTCTACGCCACTACATTCTACTATGCACCAATCCACTCTACGCCAATGCACTCTGTGCTACTACACGCTGGTGCAGCTATACTTTACAACACGCCACTATATGCTACTGCACTCTACCCTGCACCACTTCACTCTACTCTGCACCACTGTACTCTCTGCCACTTCACTCTCTGCCACTCTACTCTGAAACACTGCACTCTCCCCCACTGAACTCTTTGCAACTCTACTGTTCACAAATGCACTCTAGACCAATCCAGTCTAGGGCCCTACACTCTACTCTGTGCCACTCCATTCTACAACACTGCACTCTGCCACTGCACTCTACAGCAAAGCACTCTACACCACTACTGTATGCCACTGCACAGTACCCTCTACCACTCCACTCTGTCACTTCACTTTACCCTGAAACATCTACTCTATTGCACTCTGCACCACTCTACTCCACTCTGCTTCACTCCACACTACACCAGTGTGCACTCTGCCCTACTGCAATATACACTGCACTACTATACGCCACTCTACTCTGTGTCAGTGTACTCTGTGCCTCTCCACTCTGTACCATTCTACTCTGTGCCACTACCTTATACCCCTGCACCACTCTACTCAACACCACTTCACTGTACTCAACAATCTACTCTATGCCACTGCACTCTGTGCCACTCTACTCTACACCAATCTGTGTCAGTCCACATTGCACCTCTGTACTCTACACTACTGCACTCTACGTTGCACCACTCCACTCTGCACCACTCTACAGCACTGCGCTCTATGCCACTCTACTCTCAACCACAACACTCTACACCAATGCACTCAACACCACTTTGCTCAAAACCAATGCACACTGCGCCACTGCATTGTATGCCAACTATTCTGCACCACTGCACTCTACACCACTATACTCTACTCTGCAACACTCTATGCCACTGCACTCTACGCCACTGCTTGCTGCGCCAGTCTACACCATTGCACACTGTCACTTCAGTCTTCACCACTCTATTCTTCTCTCCCCCACTCTACTGTACCACTCTTCTCTGCATCACTCTACGCTTCTGGACTGTATGACAGTGTGCTCTTCTCTGCACCGCTCAACTGTACGGCACTACACTGCATCACTCCACGTCAGTCTGATCTATTTTGCTCAGTGTACTCCACACCACTGTACATCACTACTCTACACCACTGCACTCTACACCACTCCACTCTGCACCACTCAACTTCACCCTGAACTACTCCACTCTATGCGACTTCACCCTACTCTGAAACAATCTTCTCAAAACCACTCTACTATATGTCACTGCACTTTTGCCAATGCAGTTTACACCACTTTAGTCAAAACCAATGCACTCTACGACAATCTACTCTGCACCACTGTACTTTATGCCACTTCACTCTAGGCGACTCTACTCCACAACACTCCACTCTGCGACACTACACGCTACAATACTCCACTCTATCACCCTCTACTCCATTAAACTCTACTCTACTGTAATCCTCCAGAACATTCTACTCCACTGTATGCTACTCTATAACAAGGCTTTGCTCTGCAGAAATTTCCCTCTATGCCAGTCCATGTCACTTTACTCCACTCTCTCCTAGGACACACTACTCCACTCTATGCCAGTCCACTCTGCAACATTCTATGTCACTCCACTCTACAACACTACTTCACTTTACGTCACTCTGCGAAGCTCCCCCTATGCCAGTCCATGCCACTGTACTCCACTATATTCTACGCATACTACTCCACTCATCTCCACTCTACTACTCTTTGCCACTCCACTCTACACAACTCCACTCTACAACACTCTCCTCTGTGCCATTCCACTCTCCTACACTAGTCCACTCAATTCCACTACAATGTGCTACAAGTTGCTCTGCAACAATTTACTCTGCTCTACACCACCCCACTTTACAACCCGTTACTCCACTCTACGGAACACCCTCTACAGCACTTCACAGCACTCTATGGCACTCCACTCTACGACACTCTACTCTGCTCTGACACTCTACTCCAGTGGTTCTTAATGTTTTGACTTATGTGGACCACACTTAATCATTACTGAAACCCAGTTCCCCCACTGGATCATTATTGGAATCACATTTGCAGAACGTTTTAAAAATGTAAACTTGAAATGTTGCTTTTTTTGAATTTATATACACTTTATTAATCAGTTACTAATATTTAAATTTCTAAGCACTCAGGGACCCCCTGAGTGGGATTCACAGACCCCTGGGGTCCACAGGCCAAAGGTTAAGAACCACTGCTTTACCCCACTCTAAGCCACTCAAATTTGCTCCATCCTAAGCCTTTCGACTCTATGATGCTCTATTCCTTCCACGGCACTCTACACTACTCCATGATACACCACTTCACTCAACTCTACTCCATCCAACTCTATGCCACTCTACTCTACTCCACTTTGACACTCCACTTCACAGCACTCTCCTTTACCCACAAACTTTTAGCCATGCTAAACAGCAGCCGCATTGATGTCCAACATGGATAAAAGATATTGCCAAAGCGAATAGCTCTTGCATTGACCAATGCTTGTTTTCATTTCTGTCGCAAAAGGTAACCTCCTTGAACATTTTAAAAGATTTTGGTGTAATTTGTGCCTCAAAATACAACATGTTAGTTTCCAAATCCGTAGTGTCACAGAAACAACCTGTTAGAAATTAGGTTTCTGGTTGGCTAGGGTATGACCTCGGCCAGGCAGAACCCACCACTCTAGTTAGGGCGAGTAATTTGCATACCAAAGATAACCTGTGCTCATCCCTTGTAGCTTGGCACAGAGCAGTCAAACTTATCCCCAGAGGTCATGTCTAAAGCGTTTGCGCAACACACCCACACCAGTGACACAATAAATGCACCACAAAAGAGACTCCACACAGGATTATGTAAAAATATAGGTCTTATTGCAAATATATTAGACCTAATACATCATAAGTCATAAGTAGAGTGCATAAAATGCAATTAATGAAATAGTACTTGTTATCCTGGTTGCTAGTAGAACCAAACGACATACAGCAGAGGTAGTGAGCATAATAAGTACATACTGAAGTGGTACTTGTTATTCTGGACTTTAGGAGGACCCATGCAGTAGAAATATGGTGCATGTGACATAAATACAGGGATAGTACGTGTCACCCCGAACCAATGACTTTCAGTATACAGATGCCTCTCCTCTCACACCCAGTACTTTCTGTGTTATGGCTGTCTGGGAAGTATGCTTCAAATGGAGCTGTCCCTCTGCCCCAGAGGTGCATTGGAGTCAGGCTACAAAGCACTAGAATTATAAGCACAGAGAAATATCCACCTTCTAAGAGGGGTATTTCAAAAATAGTAATAAAAAATCCACCAACACCCATAATCATGATTTGTCTCTACCATTCAAACGTACCAAACATGCCCACTCTACTCCTCACAGATCAGTAATGACCTCTTAGACATATATAAAGGAATTCCCAATGCAAACATATGGGAGGAGCAGCACTTACAGTCATGAAAAACAAAGTAGGCTGTTTGTCACTACTAGCTATGTAACACATAAAAATATATGTCCTGCCCTTTACATACACAGCACCATGCCCCTAGTGCTATCTAGGGCCTACATTAGGGGTGACTTTGGGTGAAGTAAAAAAGGGAGTTCAGGCCTTGGCAAGTAGTTTGGCTTGCTGAGTCAGTATGGCAGTAAAATGTTCACTTGGGCACTGCAGTGGCTTGCCTGAGACAAGTTTGAAAGACTATTTCTGTGGGTGGTACAATCAGCACTGCAAGACCACTATTAGCCTTTTATATACAGGCCCTGGGTATATGGTACATCACTTTACAAGGGACTTACAGGTAAATTAAATATGCCAAATATGTGCAGCCCAATTATGCCAAGTTTTAGACGAGAGAGCACATTCACTTTAGCACTGATTAGCAGTGGTAAAGTGCCCAGAGTCCTAAAGCCAACAAAAAGAGGGTCAGAAAATAGGAGGAGAGAGGCAAAACGTTTGGGTATAGCCCTGCAGAAAGGGTCATTTCCAGCACAACCCCATAAGTGGTTTAACTCCGCATGTTCTGCAGCCCATATGCAGCTAAAAAATGTGTTACGATTCAAACCCAGAAATAATATTGGAATATCTAATGCAAGGCGAGGGTATAACGCAGCCCTTGTAGAATGTACAGAAGAACTAGGAAGACTTGGGATTACCTCCGAAAAGCATGGAATACCAAGGATATCGCTAGATTCTTGTAAGTAATAAACCACCCCTTTTTCTCTCACAGTGCATTCCCCGGGGTAATGTCTTTTATTCCAAAGAGCTTTTGTGAATCATTAAAAAAAATATATATATTCTTCTGAATCACAAGTTGGGTCTTAACCCAGAAACAACTGTGGACACACCATTAGATACTCCAGCACTTGAAGCACTTAGTAAATCAGTCACTGTAAACAATGTAGTGTTAGCAGTACAAAGTAGTCCCTCAGGGAAGGCTTCTGGTCCTGACCGTGTCCTGAAAGTTATCTTGACACTATGGACCATGTTTGTTACACACATTTTGAGGACTGCAGTTACAGTCCCATTTTTAGACTTGTGGAAGGTTTCTATAATTTAACCTATCTTTAAGAAAGTGGACAGATGCCTTCCAAGTTATTATGACCCAATCTCCTTCTTGGATTCCACCGCCAAAATCTTGGTTTGGGTCCTCCTGCCAAGGTTAGAAATTCAGGCTGAACAACTGAATATTTTATGAAAATTACTGGTTTTGTCCGGAATTGGCAGTCGAGAAGTATTTTAATCTTCATCTTATCACTGGGAAATATGTCAGGGTCAGGGAAGGTGCCTTACACTTAGTGTTCATGGACCTCTCCTGTAGCTATGACTTGGTAAATCTCTTTAAGCTATGGTCCCTGACGGAGAACATCAGTAGTTTAAAAGGAACTAGTTACCGTTCTAAGGAGTCTACATTGGGTTACCTGTGTCAAAGTCCATTACGGCCCACAGGGAAAATGCATCTTTTTTACTGGATCCAAACATGGTGTGGGACAGGGCTGCATTCTGGCACCCTTTTTTGTTTTTAATATACAATAATGGAGGCTTAGAGGAAAGGACCTGCTGCAGATGGGTAATAGTCAGATTCCAATCTTGCTATACACGGATGACACAGTCCTTATTGGAAGAATAGCAAATGGTCTACAGTGGTTGGTAGATTTATTCCAAATTGTTCATTATGACTAGCGGTCCTGTAATACCAAGAGTAAGTCTTATGAAATGGTGGGTTCCCAACTAGGTAAGATTAAGACCTTTTAGTTACATGGGAATCTCTCTTAATGCTGCATTAAACTGAGCACCAGTTTAAACTTGAAGGCCTCAACAATTCAGCAGAGCAGTTGAGATGGTTTTTCAGTTCTCGCAGACCACAAACCAGTGAGAGAAATTATTTAGATCTTTAAAAGTAAATCCTTGTCTGTTAGGCTTTATGGAGTGAGAAGTTGAGGTTATTGCAGCCCAGACAGATTCCGAACAGCTTAGAAAGGTTTTCTTTGTAGACGTCTCTCAGTCCCTTGGGGTACTGTCTCATTTATGTGCCATGCTGAGGCTAGTTTAAGCCATATATAGAATGCCATTGTTCTGGTCCCTTTGATTTTGTGTATTAACAGCTAGTGAAAACCGGAGACAGGCCTAGTACGGGTATTCTTAAAGGACTGTCTAGCACTTGATAATGTGTTGGATTCTCTGTTTTGCTTATGCAAGAAAAGTTTTTAACTTGATGGTCAACCTTCTCGAACCTGACATGCAGAGTCACTTGTTGAAAAGAAAAAGTTAAACTTATTTATGCCAACAATTGCCTTAGGGTCTGACTGCATGAGTTCAGTACATGAAGACTGTGGAAATTACATTGCTGAGTCCACCTTGATAGGGATTGAACCCTATTTGATTCTAATATTGAACACTACCTATAGATACTATCTTACCTGTTTACGATTGAGCACATTGCACTTTGTAAGAACATTTCTGTTACAGGAAAGTTTGGCTGCGGATCTTCCAAAATTCTCCTGTCATAATGTTTCATGTTAAAGCACCAAAAACCTTATGCTCTTATTTATATTCAGTATTCTGGCCCACGGACCTAGTTCAGCTCTTTAGCAAAACCAATATCTGGCAATATAAGATAAGATAAGATTAGGATAGCATTTTGCAGCAGTTAGAATAGCTTCACACTTCTTATGCTATAATTTAACTTCATTAGAAGTGCTGTTTAGAAAGCACATGATGGAGCATTTTGAGCTCAATTTAAAATTCATTATAAGGTTTTTTTTTTAAATTATTTTTTAAACCGACCCTGCATGTTTAACAACATCAGGCTATTAATGTACTTAGCTTTGTATTCTGCACCAAACCACCAAAGATATCTGGAGGGATAAAAAAAAAACTAGGTTCCCTGAGTTCAGATCCAACACCTATGTAGAAACTTAAACCTGTTCTTGACACAACCCATGAAACCATCCTTTCAACCAATGCGGAACACAAATTTCAGAGACATAGCTCAGACACGTACCCCTTAAAATAGCCCTCTGGATTGTCATCATGCATCTTTGGAAAGTTGGTGAGTTGCAGGCACTGACAAAGGAGGAGCTGTACCTACAAATATATGCAGACAGGGTGGCAATTAGTTTAAAATTTTTTTTTTTTAAAAAACAGAAAGGGGAACCAGTTCTTCATCTCTTTTTGCCCAAATAAGTAAAGGCTCCCTAGTCACTAAGGGACCAATTGCTTAATTGATAGTACAGACAATCCAGAAAAGTTACAAAACCGCTGGAGTGTCATTGAGAAAAAAAGCAAAGGTCACACAACACGGAAAAACAGGGGCAACGCCTGTCTTTATCACCAATGTGTCTTGAAACAACATATACGTGGTGGCTACATGATCTTCTGTGCATACTTTCACAGAGTACTGCTGTGTTGTCATTCAGACTAACAAGGAAGCTCAGGTGGGAAAAAAGTATTAAAAGGCCTGTTTGCAAATATACAGTCTGGCCAACCCAGCCTTCCAAGGGAAGTACTACTGCTCTGAAATTAATGCGCAGCAAGTGAATCCAGTAAATATTAAAAGTGCAAAATCAAAGGGTTACTTACCTTTTGGGTGTATTTTTAGAGCTTGAAGAATCTTCTTGATTCACTTCCCAAAATGAGGAGAATTTGCAAAGGAGAGAGTTAGGAAGAAAATACAAGAAGAGGAAACCAGACACACTAAGATGAAACAAAGTATCTGAAGATGCTGACTACGTCAAAGGTTTCCCTAGCGTACATCTGCGTTATTCAATGAGGGACATAGCACCAAATAGTTGATGATGCCCAGGCACAAAACAACAGAAAAGGGACTAAAAAAGACCATTTTGGACCCAACCAGCCTGCCACACTTCAATCATTGTAGTACAGAGCACTCTTTCTTCAAGGTGATGCTATTCAGTCTTCTTTGTCTGGGGTGGCATATACTCTGCTTTCACTATAGTACTGACCTTCTTCATTCCCTGCTTTACCACTCCCCTGCTTTCTCTGGGGGTTCTAGTCATGTCATTCTCTGGGGTATGATGCATTTTCATTACTTGAGGTACATACACTCAGTATCACTTCATTCTTGAACCTAGAACTCTTCTTTTCCTTTACTGTGGTTCAATCACTGTGGTATCCATCTTCTTTCATTTCTTGTGGTACACATTGCTCTTATTGCTCTGTTGTTGTTGGCAGTCCTGATTTCCAGGGGTACTTGGCAGCCTTCATTCTCAAGGCTTCTCTGTACTCTTTCTTCTCTTTGGGACCTGATACTCTTTATTTTTTGTGGGAACCAGTACTTTTCATCCTTTGCGGGACCTGGCACTCTTTACTCTTTGTGGGGCCTGTCACTCTTCATAACCGGGCACCCAAAAATATTCATTTTGTGTGGGACTTTGCACTGTTTGCTCTTTGTGATGTCTAGCTCTCCTCATTTTTAGGGGTACCAGCACATTTCACTCTATGTGAAGTCTATCACTTTTTATTCTCTGTGGCACTGGCATCTTTATTCTGTGTAGACCTGACACTTGTTGCTCTATGTGGTTTTTAGCAGTTATTCCAAGACGTACTCAACACTGTTCACTTTCTTTGAGATCTACCACTGCATTCTCGAAGGCAGCCAGGATTCTACCTTCTATTTGGAACCTGGCACTTTTCATTGTCTGTCTGAACAGGAACTCTACATTTTCTTTAGTACCCTTCATTCCTTTAGATTGAACTGTGCAAGATGGTCATGGTTTCATTCGTTCATAGCAAGCACGACTCAATGAATATACAGGAACGCTGAAGCTCAACAGCAGGCACTCTCTAGTATGTCCCAATCTTTGTCATTCAGACCCCGTTAGGTGTCATAGTCTTTCTGCCACTCAACCCTTAATGTACAGTGTCTTTAGTAAACCACCCTTTCAATTTGGTGAGTGAGGATCTTTATAGTTTTAGCTTTAACTATGTTGTGGGAAGAGTGTGAAGGGACACGTGCCTGGGAGAGGCTTGGGGGTAAGGTTAATATTGTAATACTTCACAGGTGCTGGCAGGGATTTTGGCAAAAGAGGTGTTAGCATGGACAAGACAGGTCCCATGCACCAAGAATGTCACAAATTACTTGGGTGTCATTCACCTCACGCTAACTTGTGCAGAGTGGTTAAGAAATACATTGTGATGTTGAGGTCATGAAAGAGGGCCATTATGAGTGGTGCCCAAGCCTTTCCTTAGACTTTGGATGATATGCTTTGATGTATGCCAGAAATGTGGTTTCCACCCCAAATCAGAGGCAGAAGCTGAAGTGGATGTCAATGAGTAAATAGATGGTTGTTCAAGGTGTCAGAGTTGTCTAATGATGGCTGCCTCAAGTACTTTGGCCATGCACTGAAGGTGGGGAATGTGTCAGAAATAGGGTAGAATGGTATTTGGTTTCTTTAGGATGAGCATGACACCTACATGCTTCAGCTTCTAAATAATGTTTCCTGTAGTAATTGAGGTGCTGATGAGTGTGGTTGGGGAGTGCCATTGCAGATGTTGATAACAGGTGAGGTTGATTTGAGGGCAAAGAAAATCTATGCCATATCTTCATCAGAAACTGGCTTTCAAGTAGTGGTAAGCTGTGAGGTTCATTTGACTGTTACGTGCAGTTGAGTATGGGAGGGAGTCCCTATTGTTGTCACAGCTCGACCAGAATAAAAAATGTTGAGTATGGTAGGGAGTCCCTATTGTTGTCACAGCTCAACCAGAATAAAAAAATGGTAAGTTAAATGTAATGTATACATTTTGTGTTTTTAAATATGGCTAGTGGTTGTTGCACAGTTTCTGACAAGAAAGCTGTAGGGATCATACCAGATCCTGAACACTTTTTGAAAGATTTGCTATATAAGCTTCTTAACACATTTGGTTATGATCAAGGTTTGCTTTGACAGGACAGTAGATTCAGCTGGCGGTTTTGGCTTTCAGACAGATTTCCTAGTTACTGTTTTAGACGTCCCAGCTTGCTTTATGCAGGTTTTATCTGCTGGGATTTTAAGAGAACGAGTTGTTGGGAGTGGTGTTGATGTTCCCTATTTTTTAGCTGTTCTTGTAGTACAGTTCTGCAGTCGTGGGGTAGTTGGGTAGTTGGTAAGTTTTTAATTACGCTTCCCAGAAAGCACAAGATCGAATGTTTGAAACTTTTTTCAACAGAGTGCCATTCATTGTAGATGAGGGCCATGTGAAGAAAGCTTCATTCACCTGGAACTTGCTGAAGTTAGCATTTGTAGGATAATATTTGCTTATTACACGCTTAGCATCTGCATGTATAGTTTATGCCATGCTGCTGCTTCTCGAGTCACAGCACAGAATACATACATGTGCAATTTTATGTATCTACATTGACAATGGTACCACAGAGCTTTGTAAGCAAAAAACAGACAACTGAAGATCGGTCTCTAAAAAAAGAAAAGAGGAAAACAGAATATGGGCATTAGGTAGAGGGGGCCTACAGTTGATAAGCCCATATGGTCTACCCATGTTGCTTAAGAGACAGGCATAAGATTATTTAGCAAAACATCTTTGGAATTGTTTTTTTTTTTTCATTTTGGTGAAAGGCCAGGAGAGCTTAGCTACAAACAGGTTTGTATAGGTGTAGAGCTATACATGTGAGACTGGCAATTTTGAACTTTTTACTTCTTCCTGGGGGAGCCAGTAAAGTTATTTTAGAGGCGGGAATTTTAAAAGGAGAGATCTTGAGGAATATAAGGTTCACACTAAACTTTGAAGTAAATACAGTGTAAAGTAAGAACGAAGTTCATGATGGCGAGATGGGTGCTGGATCCTAAGATCTGCAAGATTTGAATTAGAAACCTGCCAAGGGGAACTCGAGCTCCTACCTTTCTTAGGTCTGTGAGTTAAATATCACTAAATTGAGTGATAATAGTACCCATTATTTACAATACTTGGAAACAACAAAAATGCATGATGAAGTGCTAATAACAAACAAGTTGTTATTCTCTTGAAATGTATTGGAGTTCGGAACCAGGGAGCTTCAAGGATCTGGAGGATTGGGGTTGCAGATGTAATCATGGGTCACATTAAGCTGGTTGTTATTTTAGTTCAAACCCATATGTCTCCTACTCCCAGCCTCCTCCGTTCCATTCAGGTAATCTGGGCTTATGTTTCCATGAGGGCTCAGCCGCCAGACTGTCAGCAGGTTTGAACTGCCTTCCTATTGGTGTTGGCAACTTGTTTTCGCTCTTTCTCACAGAGGATGGGCGCATTACACAGGGGAATATCAGTGATAAAATGTACCAGGCTAAGAATGTTTAGGGTAAGGCAGGGAACAGCTTGGTCTTGGAAAAACACTGTGAGAGTTGGCCAGTCTCTAGTGTGTTTCTTTTCAACATTGACCTGGTGCAACCAGCGTTTGAACAACTTTCTGTATGGGAGGGGAAGTTTCTAGAATTCTGCTGTCCAGTCCTTCTGATGATGGACGCCTTACTCAGAATCCCATTGAGAATTCTCTCTCTATTGGTTTGAAAAGGGACATCTAGCAAGTTTGGGTTGACTTCTTGTGGGGCTGATCCTAGCTGGTTGTGGCAGACACCTGATGGGCTTGCATAGGCTTGCATTTGGTTGAGAGTAGCTATTGGTCAGTGTTAGAAATGGGGTTTGTGGTTGGCTGGGGTATGCACCTAAGCCAGGCAGAACCCACCACTCTAGTCAGAGCAGGTAAGTTACACACCAAAGATAACATGTGCTCACTCCCTGGTAGCTTTGTGCAGAGCAGGCAGGCTTATCCCCAGAGGCAATGTGTAAAGTGTTTGCGCAACACGCTTACAGCAGTGACACAATAAATACACTACAAACGAGACTCCACACAGAATTATATGTAAAAAATATGTTTCTCGTATTTTACATATCCTAAGCACTGCAATGTCACAAATCATAAGGACCGTACATGAATTCAGGACAATGCAATGTGAATGTGACATATATTAGGGCATGATATGGTGTAGTAAAACACGTGTATTACCAAGCATCAGCATAAACACATGAGGCATGATAATTGTGTACACTACGTAAAAGAATATAAGGAGAGGAAGCTTGACAGCTTCAACTAGAAGGAACTAATTCTGAGGAGGGACGCCTTGCTCAGAATCCCATTTTGGGTAATTCTCTCTCTTTACGGTCATCCGGTTTCCACAGTTTGCAGCTAGCAGACAAAGAGATGATGTTGAGGTCAAGCCCCATGGTGATGCATTTTTAATTCTTATTTTTAGCTTTGCGTTGTGCATGCATGAATACGTAGACGACATATTTATAGGTTTGATGGCATATATAGCTGCAGATGCACATGCTGTGCATATATAACCATCTAGTGTTGGGCTTGGAGTGTTACAAGTTGTTTTTCTTTGAAGAAGTCTTTTTTCAAGTCACAGAATCGAGTGACTCCTCCTCTCGGTAATAATGCGCATGGGCATCGACTCCTTTGTTAGATTGTTTTCTTTCTGCCGTTGGGTTTGGACGTGTTCCCTCTCACGCTGGGATTTTCGGTTCGGAAATTCTCTACTCTTTCAAACTTTGCTCACACCGTCGGTATTGTTTCGAACGCGGTTTACTTCTGAACTTGATTCGATAGTACCGTTGGGCTCAATTAAACGCCCTTTCGGGTGCCCGCGCCCTCTTAGGGCCTGTTCGGGCCTACTGCGTCATAGGCTAATGGTTCTGACTCCATTCCGATTCTGTCGTCCATACACCTACCAGCACTGGGTGTGTAATCTCTGCCTTTCTCCAGAACATCGAGAAGTAAGCTGTGAGGCATGTCAGTCTTTTCGATCGAAGAAACCGTTACGGGATCGAAGGGCAAGAAGATTAGAGATGGCCTCGAAACTCACAGAGTCCACCACCGGTGTCCTTGGTAAAGAGCAGGCACAAACGGCAGTTTCGATCCCAGACTCCGAGCAGGATTCAGAGGACAACAGACAGGTAGTATCAGCAGCGCAGTACTCGAGTACACCTGCCCCAACACCAACAATTAAAAAAATCAGGCAAGGCCTTGGGTGCATTGCTGCTTTTAAGCCGTGGTTCCACCCGGAAAAAAATCATTGTTGACCGACCCTTGGGTTCAGTGCCGAAAAAGGCCAGGGCTCCCCCTCAACAGGCTACCACGCCTGTTTCGGTGTCGGAGTCAAGCCAAAAAATGCAAGCCTCCACCTCCGAACCAAGTTGACGTCCAGCACCATCGGATCCGAAATAAATACGCTCTGCTTCGGAGCCGAAACCTCGGCTACCATCTTCGGACTCGAAACATCTCGATCCAACTTCAGAGCCAAAAAAAAACATCTTACACAGAAGAAACAGGGCTTTCGACTCGAATGAAGCATGTGCCCAAGATATTTACCAGACATTCCTCTAAAGGCACAAAACATGCTTCAGAACATCCAATGGAGGAATCAGACATTCTACCCATTTTGAGGTTATGGACAGCAAACAAAGGGGAATTCGAATCCAGAAAGAGACTTCCCCACCTCCACAGACTAAAAGGAAGTTAGCATTCCAGTAAACTCTGGATACTGCCCCACCACCGGCTAAAATCTACAAGCAAAAAAAAAAAGCCAAAACCTGTTGAGCTTTCTCCACCACAGTCACCGCAACTTTCCTTTTCACCACAACCTCTGACTCCACCACCTTCACTATCACCCTCTCACACTTCCTCACAAGAAGAGGGAAGGGGTGATTATAGTTATACCATAGATCCATGGGATATGTACGATTCAGATCCTATCCCATCTAACGATTTGGATTTGGATCCCAACAGACCATCTCCACCTGAGGATAGTACAGCATACAGCCAAGTTATCTCCAGATCCGCTGCATACCATCGAGTACAAATGCTTGCGGAAACTTTCGAGGAGGACTTTCTTTTCAATGCCCTGTCCTCAGCGCATAACAATACCAGTGTCTACCAATGCTTCCTGGTATGCTCAAACATGCAGACGAAAATTTCAAAGAACCAGTCAAAGCTAGGGTTCTACACCAAGAATTGACAAAAAATATAAGCCTGCACCAACAGACCCAATTTACATCTCACAGCAATTACCACCAGCTTCAATTGTGGTCAGTGCAACCAGGAAGCATGCCAATAGTCAGTCTTCTGGGGCTATAACTCCCCCACCCCCTACTGACAAGGAAAGCCGTAAATTTGATGCGGCAGGGAAAAGGGTGGCAACACAAGCAGCCAATCAGTGGCGTATTGCCAATTCCCAGGCCTTGTTAGCAAGATACGGCAGGGCACATTGGGATGAGATGCAAGAATTCTCGCAATATCTCCCCAAAAGAACACCAAAAAAGGGTACAGCAAATTGTAGAGGAAGGTCAGGCCATCACAGATAATCAAATTAGGTATGCTCTTGATGCAGCTGACACTGCAGCTAGAAAAATTAATACCAGCTTTACTATTAGGCAGCATGCATGGTTGAAGTCCTCCGGTTTCAAACCAGAGATACAGCAGGCGGTCCTTAATATGTCATTAAGGATGTCATTTAATAAATAATAAATAATAAAACCACAATGTAGGGGAGGATTTAAAACCCGAACTACAGAGGCTTCCACCTGCCATTCACTGCAAGGCCAGCAGTATTACGCAAGGGGGTCACTCATAGACCATTGTAGAGGACAACATTTCAGGGCCAGAGGTAAAGTCCCAGCCTCACAGGGTGCTTCAACATCCACAAAACAATGACTTCCCAAACATTCCACAGCACCATGCATATCCTGTGGGAGGAGGACTGCAGCAATTCCATTCTCACTGGCAAAACATTACTACAGATCAATGGGTACTCTCAATTATCCGCAATGGAATTGCCTAGAACTCATCTCTACTCCACCAAGCATTCCACCTCGTTCTCACAGACTCTCTCCAGAACACACTATTCTACTAAAACAAGAGGTACAATCTCTGCTACTCAAGGAGACAATAGAAATAGTTCCCATCTCACAGCAAGGAACAGGAGTATATTCCCTATATTTCCTTATACCAAAAAAGGATGGTACTCTCAAACCCACTCTTGATCTCAGGCCTTTAATATATATATCCGGTCAGGGCTTTTTCACATGGTCACTCTACAGGATGTCATTCCCTTTCTACAGAAACTGGCAGTGTTAGACCTAAAGGACACTTACTTCCACATTCCTATACACCCAGCTCACCGCAAGTATCTAAGGTTTGTAATAGGAGGCAAGCACTATCAATTTAAGGTACTCCCCTTTGGGGTAACAACAGCACCAAGAGTGTTCACAAAATGTCTAGCTGTAGTTGCAGCATACCTCAGAAGGCAACACATACATGTCTTCCCTTAGCTAGACGACTGGTTAATACAATCCAGCACTATTCCAAACTGCCAACAACACACACAATACACAATAGATACCCTACACAAATTAGGGTTCACAATCAATTACCAGAAATCTCACCTTCAGCCAGCACAAATTCGACCTTGTCTAGGAGCAATTCTGAATACTCAGTCAGCATTAGCCTACCCAAATCCACAACGGTTCTAAGCGTTTCACTCCTTCATATCCCAATTACAAGCCAATCAAACTTACACAGTAAGATTTGTCATTACACTATTGGGAATGATGGCATCATGCATAGCAATAGTGCCAAATGCACGTCTAAACATGAGACCACTGCAACAGTGTCTCTTGCAACAATGGTCTTAGGCACAGGGTTAACTACAGGATCTAGTGTTGTTAGACTGCCAAACTTACAAATCACTGCAATGGTGGAATCACAACAACTTAGTAAAAGGGCTGCCATTTCAGGACCCTGTGCCACAGACCATAATCACAACAGATACGTCAATGACAGGTTGTGGAGCCCATCTCAACAATCTGACAATATGTATGGAGCCCATCTCAACAATCTGACAATATGAGTGGATTGGGACTCAATCCAGAAAACCTATCACATAAACCACTTGGAATTACTAGCAGTGTTCTTAGCCATCAAAGCATTCCAACCACAAATCATACACAAAATAGCCTTAATAAGGACAGACAACAATGTATTATCTGAAAAAACAGGGAGGGACATACTCATCCAATTATCCCTCTAGCACAAACAATATGGAAATGGGCAATTCACAATCACATTCTCCTGCTAGCGGAGTACATCCCAGGGATACACAGCCAGCTAGCGGACTTGCTAAGCAGGACGCAGCAACAAATACACAAATGGGAGATTCACCCACAAGTAATTCAATATTATTTTCAGATGTGGGGAACACCAAACATAAGCCTTTTTGCAAAAAGCGAAAATGCAAAATGCCAAAACTTTGCACCCAGATACCCACTCCCTCAATCCAAGGACAATGCTCTATGGATCAACTGGTCAGGGATATTTGCTTACGATTTTCCCCCCTCTCCCGTTATTTCCATTTCTCATCAACAAGATGCATCACACTTCCCTCACTATGATGTTCATAGCTCCCACATGGGCACGTCAACACCAGTACCCAACACTGTTGGATCTGTCAGTAGTACCACATCACAAGCTTCCAAACTGACCCAGACCTGTTAACTCAGAACAGGAGTCAAATTAAGCATCCCAGTCCCATTGTGCTCAACTTGGCGATTTGGCTCCTGAGGTCATAGAATTTGGATACCTATAGCTTCCTTTAGAATGTATCGACATTCTAAAACAAGCACGTAATCTGACAACCAGGCAATGCTACGTAAATAAATTGATACGTTTCATAGATTACTGCAAACCTAAAAATATTGATCCACTTAAAGCAGCAGTAGAGGATATTATGTGTTATTGCTTTATTTACAAAAAGCAAACCTTGCCTATCCGTCTATTAAAATTCATTTAACATCAATATCAGCCTACCTCCAAAACAGACAACATACCTCTCTATTTAAAATTCCTGTCATAAAAGTATTTATGGAAGGGCTTAAATGAGTTATTCCACCTAGAGTACCACCAACTCCTGCATGGAATCTTAATATTGTGCTCACAAAACTTATGGGCCCACCATTTGAACCCATGCACTCTTGCGCTATTCAGTTTCTCTCGTGGAAGGTTGCTTTCTTGGTAGCAATTACTTCCTTAAGAAGAGTAAGTAAAATTCAAGCATTTACTTTAGAAGAACCCTCCTTCCGTGTACACGAACACAAAGTAGTACTTAGGACAAATATTTTTTACCTAAAGTGGTTTCACCCGTTCATATTAATCAGTCAGTCAGATTGCCAGTCTTTTTCCACAGCCAGATTCTGCTGCTGAGAGAGCTTTCCACACCCTTGATCTCAAAAGAGCTCTAATGTATTACCTAGACAGAACAAAAGACTTTAGAAAAACTAAACAACTTTTTGTTGCTTTCCAACAACCTCATAAAGATAATCCTATTTCAAAACAAGGATAAGCTAGATGGATTGTAAAATGTATTCAAACTAGCTATCTCAAGGTGAAAAGGCATCTATTAGTAACTCCAAAAACACATTCCACTAAAAAAGGGTGCCTTGATTGCACTCATAGGAAATATATCCAATGGTGGACAAATGTAAAGCAGCCACATGGTCCACACCACACATATTCACTAAACACTACTGTGTGGATTTTTATATCGATAACAAGCAAATGTTGGTCAAGCAGTGCTAAAAAAAAATATATATATTTCAAACTACTTCCAACTCCTATGGGCTAACCACCGCTTACTTGGGAGGAGAACTGCTTTTCAGTCTTTGCACAGCATGTGTACCTGCAGCTACACATGCCATTGAACTGAAAATGTCACTTACCCAGTGTACATCTGTTCGTAGCATGCGGTGCTGCAGATTGACTTGCGCCTCCCCTCCTCCCAGAGAGCCTGTAGTTAATGTAGTACTTAAACATATAAATATGTATATACATTGCATGGATATCTCCTTTACTTTCTATATATATATTTCTACATACACAATTCTTCACTCCTTACTCCACCCTCCTGTGGGAAAACAATCTAGCAGTCGATGCCCATGCAAACTATCACCAAGAGGAGGAGTCATTCGGTCCCGTGACCCGAAAAAAGACTTCTTCGAAGAAAAACAAATTGTAACACTCCGAGCCCAACACTAGATGGCAATATATGCACAGCATTTGAATCTGCAGCACCACATGCCACGAACAGATGTACACTGGGTAAGTGACATTTTCCATATATATATATATATATATATATATATATATATATATATATATATATATATATATATATATATATAAAATAATAACCATTGTTGAGTTCTGTGATCATTATTATTTCACTGCTGTAATTATTTTCAGAATTGTACTTGTGTTACTGCCTTTGAAATAAAAGACCACATTATTTTCTCTGTGTGTGAAACTTAAGACGTCCCTTAATAAATTCTTTACACCGACTAAGAGTGCTGCATTCTTGGTATTCATTTCCTTTTGTCTAATTTAGTTTGAGGTAGAGCAGAATAACACTCTTGTGGAAAAGTGCCAAGGAGCCTCAAACAGAGCGAATGACACACTGGGCACTTCAGAGAACACCCAAAGGATGCAAATGGGCTGGCAGGCCAGAGCAAGAGTCATTGTTGCAGGGTGGCAGTCTTTTCAACAGCCTAACAGGCAGGCAGGTCAGCACATAACCAGCAAGTAGTTCAAATGGTGGTTCCTCCTGATACAACCACAGTGCCAAGTGAAACCTAAGTTGGGGCTGCTGGCAACAAGGCAGCAAGCAGGAAAACAATCCTCTGAGTCCTTTAGGCCACACAGCCTGTAGAAGGCAGCAGTGCAACAGTAGAAGAGCAGTCCAGATGTGTCCTTTGTGCAGCACAGCAGTCCTTCTGACAGAAGTTCAGTCACAGTTCCATAAGTACTCTAAAAACATGGGGTCAGAACCCCTGCGCGTATACTCCAAAATGTCTTTGTTCAGGGGGTGACTTCAAAGGAACCCTTTCAATTGTAACACAATCCCTTTCAACCCAGCCCTGGCTGCAGACATCAGTAGGGGGTAAATCAGCCATTTTTGTGAGGGAAGGACACAGCCTATTGGCAGGTAAGGTGTGAACAAACTCTCCCTCTCCCAACCCAGGAAGACCATCAGTATGCAGATTGATGCAGATGCCTCTCCAGTCATACCCAGCCCCTACTATGTTGTGGCTGTCTGGAAAGTATGCACAAATTGTAGCTGTCACTCTGCCCTAGCTATGAATTGGGGCCAGTCTACAAAACATTAGAGTTATAAGCACAGAGAAATGCCCACTTTCTTAAAAGTGGCATTTCTAAAATAGTAATCTCAAATCCAACTACACCAGTAAGCAGGATTTCTCACTGCCATTCCAAACATACGAATGCTACTCCTTTCAGATCAGAGATTACCACATAAAAGTATATAAGAGAATTCCCAGTACTAACTCAAGAGAGTGGCAGCCCTCAAAGTAGTGAAACATGAAACAAGCTGCTTGTCACGACTAGGACGTGCAGAACATATAAGTACATGTCCTACTTTTTACTTACACAGCACCCTGCCTATAGGACTACCAATGGCCTACCCTAGGTGTAGTAGCAAGGGAATTTTAGCCTTGGGAAGTAGTTTGAAATGCCAAGTTAATGTGGCAGTAAACTGTGCCCATAACCACTGCAGTGGCAGGCCTGAGACAGGTTTGTAGGGCTACTTCTGTGGGTGGCAAAATCTATGCTGCAGGCCCACTAGTAGCATTTAATTTACAGGTTCTGGGTATATGATATACCACTTTACAAGGGATAGGTCAATTAAATTGGCCAAACAGGTGTAATCCAATCATACCAAGATGTAGGGGACAGAGTACATGCACTTTAGCACTGATTAGCAGTGGTGCAATTCCCGCAGTCCTAAAGCCAAAAAAAAGAATGTCAGAAAAATAGAAGAAGATAGGCAAAAGGTTTGGGAATAACACTGCAGAAAGGGACATTTCCAACAGTCAGTTAAATATATTATGCTGGTCCAAGTCTGGTTCTTGGTGACCTGGGCTAAACTCCTGAGTTCCTGGCAGGATGAGGCATTCTGAACCAGGCTTCCAAGTGAGCATGGTGCATGTGCCCTGCCCAGGTTTTCTCCAGGATCCTAGGCTCTATGTGTTGGGCTTATTGCAGGATTAGGCACTACCCTCACATTTCTGGGATGCCTCTTGCAGAATGGGGCTCAGATACTGGCTGGTTAGTGTCAAGTTGGTCCCAGCTTCTGCTGCTTTTGGTCCGAACTCCTCTTAGGTTTTAGACCTTTTTATATTGTAATTCAGCGATTCTAAACTTGTGGTCTGTGGAACCCTAAAGGTCGCCTGTGACCACTAATTACCGGGTGGGTGACTGATAGGAAAATTAAATTATATATATATATATATATATATATATATATATATATATATATATATATATATATATATATATATATATATAAATTAAGTTGGCGTCCTTGGCTTGATTTGTGGAAGAAGAGCCAGTCCAGTAAACAGAATATAGCATAGGCGATGAGTGGCCTCAGCTGACTTGCCAACTGAAGAGACCATGCATTAGGAGCAAAAAAAAAAAAGTAATATGTTAAAGTGTAGCATATTGCTTTGTCTTTTAGAATTATAAAAACACATTTAGAAAAACTCAACTTTCCCATTGAGATCAAAAGTTCGATTTTTCTTTATTTGTGAATTAAAATTTTCACCATTTGGGCATTTGATGCTTTCTATTTGTGTGTGTTATGAGGTTTAAATCATAGTATGCACATTACTGGATACGTTTTGTGGACTTTAATGTAGTACATTGAGGTCCCAAGTATCTATACAATATGACGACTTTTTTTTACATCTCACATAGACACTCGGATCTGGGACGATAATAAAAATGCTCATCCCAACAGATCTCTCCACTTCTCTCTCCCTCCAACCATGCTAGCTCAGGACCACAACTATACACAAAATCTCACATTGGACAACCCTGTGCAGTAACCAGCTAAGCGGAATATATCCAGGGCCACTGGAATTATGGGACAGGAAAGGGTCAAATTATGTGGCAGGGGTGAGTAAATTATATGACAACAAAATGCTAATTATGTGGCATAATGCAGCACATTTTGTAATATTATTACTTAATAATTTCATCAAATTTAAACTTGGTAACACACTATGGGCATTGGTTGCACCTTGCTGTGGTGAGCAAAAAAACGATGGATTAAACGCAGATCTTTGTGACTGGGAATGAATGTGTGCATTGTTCAGCATTGCGTCCATCATCTGATCTTTTTTGCATCTGTTGCCCTAAGTGGTAAGGGTATGCCCAAACGTGGGTCCCGTGCTCACTGGACTCAAGATAGCCTGGCTGATGAAGGGTGATACCCTGAAACCAGTCCTAGGATGCTTGCTTCCTGACCTTGCTTGGCAGTTCGGACTGGACTGTTCCCATGGGGAACAGGGTCAAGACTGATTTGCATATGTCTGGGTCCAAACTGGGGTGGCGTGGTGAGCCAAAAAACAATAGATGGATTAAACCCAGATCTTTGTGACTGGGGGGTGAAGGTTTGCGATGTTCAGCATTCCGTCCATCATCTGATCTTTTTTGCATCTTATTAGTGCCAGTCATCAAAATATAGCAATAAGCAAAAGAAAGGTGACCACTGCAGCTTTGGAAAGGGTCTTCCACTGCGTGGCAACACTTTTTGTCGCAGTTTTAGTAACCTTTGATCTTTTTGAGCTAGAAACAACATTTTGTTTGTTACGTTCTGCAGATTATGCCATAGATAATGGATTATGTGGCAGATGCGCAAATCTATATTTACCTGAAAATCGCTGTGGACACACAATCACATAATTCCAATGGCCCTGACTTTTTCATATGAAATACCATAAAGGGATCTTCCGAGCTGTTCAAAGGTAACAGCATACTAAAAACCACAAAACAGTGTGTCTAAGCTGTTACACTTCTTCATCCGACACACTGCTACACTCCTGGTCCTGTAATACAATAACTGCACCTTGGTGGTCGTAATGGAAATACTTCCTACATAGGATAAAAATAAAAAAAATCTTTAAAACCACGCACCCTATTTGGCAGAGCATGCTACTCATGTAGGCAAACGCTTCAGCGCTCCACAAATTGGTAGTAAGCGCTATATAAATGCAATACATTGTTTTGAGGTTCCAGTTGGAGAAATTACCTTGGCCTGGATTCCTTGGGGTTCCCCCAATTCCAGTAATGGTTCTGGGTGGGTCACCGCAATCCAATAATGATTACGAGGGGTCCACAAGGTAAAAAAAAAAAAAAAAAAGTAAAGAACCACTGATGTAAGTATTATTTCCACAGATACAATAGGTAAAGTACTGAATAAGCTCATAAGATGAACTAAACACAGTTCCACAGACATGTCAGCTTCTTTTTCCTTATAAACGTAATCACTTAATCACGCACCACAGAATGTGTGGAGTGTCGTTCCAACTAAAATATCGAGAAAGCTTAGCCTCACCCTTTGTATCACTGCCAGCATTTTTTGTTCTAACCATTGACTAGTCAAGGTCACTTCTGTGCAGAGGCCAAAAAACCTCACCTTCCTGACCTCCGACTTGCCTCACAGCAGGACGTCTGCCTCTCCTTTTTTAAGATATCCGATCTTTCCAGGGCGTTTTACAAAAATAGAACGTCTTTACTTAACATAGGGAGGGCAGCGTTGCTCCCCAACGAGGGCTATATTGAGACAAAAAATGCAATTAACAGTACCACAATTGCAGGAAACGGTAACTCTTCAAAACAAGCTCCGTGCTGACATTCCTTGGGCCTTCCAAATCTGCCTCAATGGGTGTGTGCTACAGTGGTCGCCCGCTGGCGACGCCTGAAAGTGGGGGTGGGTGGTGCATGGGATTATGAATATAACACGCACCACTTTAGTAGAAAGATCAGGAGACGTAAGTGTGCGGACTGCAGAATCGAACATCTCATAGCTTTTTTTTAGCTGTCTTTTATTCCCAATTGGGGACCTCCAGCAAAATACATTTATTTTAGACGGAAGGTGACCAAATCCTCCCCCGCACCTAATGGTATTGCTCGTTTAATGGCTCAGGGTGAACAAGATAAAAAGCTCAATTCGCAGCGCAGTTGGGTGTCCAGGTCTTTAAGGCAGGGTTTCTTGTGTGATATCGTACTATAGAGACTTGTCTAAAAGACTACCGTTGTCCACCATCCTGATTAAGGTTTTCCATTTGGCGTAAGAAACCAGAATAGCTCTGTTAAGGTTAGCTTGAGATCTTGATTGCCTGTACCACTTATTGGAACTGAGATGCTTGGAAAGAGCAGGCTCGCTTGATCTTGCAGGGGCAGCCTTATGTAAAGGTGCCGTAGGACAGTTGCTCTAAAGCATTGATACTCAAAGTACGGGCCAGTGCTCGCATGTGGCTCTCCTGACCTTTACATGGGGCCCTTAGTTCAACAGAAGCACCGAACTGCTACTGTTACTCGACTCTGCACTAAACGTTAAAAAGATCATAAACAGGTAAGCTTTTATTTAAAGGCTAATTGATATTAAAAAAAGGATTTGGCTAGGGAGTCCTGCCCCACTTAACTTTAGAAACACCTTCGTTTTTCAAGACATCTCGCAGAATTCAAAAAGTACTTCATCACCATACAGAACCGTTTTACCTTAGTGCGTTAGATTATATCAGCGCTTTGGGAAGTATTTTAAAAAAATGGTAGTTTTCAAGCATAAATTTAGAAACATTCATTTGAAACCCCCCTCCCCACCCCATACCCTGACAACAATGCCAGTAGTAAAATAAGTGGCAAGTCAGTTGTTATGTGCTCTCTTTGGGTGGCCTGGGTTCTTACAACACTATAAACGTATAACACTATACCTTTTAAGATCAAACACAGGAAGAGGTTTAGTACAGCACCCATCCTGCAGTCATGTATTTTGAGGTCCTCTTACATATGATAATAATGAAGAACAAGCATTTTCAGTGGAACGTGTCTCGCATTTGGCCGCGTTAGAGCTATTAGCGTTGTAAAGCAAAATAAAAACGCAGCGAGATTGCGCTGCGTGTAAAATAAACAGATAAAGTAGTCCTGACTCCAGGCTGAAAACATTGAGCCTCGTATGTTTTTGGTACTTTACCGGTGCTGTGTAGGTGGGCTAAACACCGGAAAAGGCATGACATGACGTATGCATGCCTTTCACAAATGAAAGCAAACTGATTTTAAAAGGAAAGCGCACAAACCAATGTAAGTGACTGACGTGACATGGACGTGATTTAAAGCCCAAAGAGAGATTACAGAATGGACAGAGCACTTTGTGCTCACCCATAAAAAGGAGGGAGAGTGAAATAAAACAATTGTCTAGGGTCACACGATTTGGTGAAGTGAGGAAGCCAGGATTAGTTCCAGATTTTCTGGGTTCTCCTTGTGAAATTCATCTACTATGAATATATGCTTCACTTCCTCTACATCAACCTTACCAGCAAACACCCCCCTCCTGACTGCCACTGCTGGCATCAAAGAGGCCCTCGGTCACAGCACAGACTAAACGTTTTGGCACCTGGGAAGATTTTCACGAGTACCCATGCTCTAAAAGAAGGTTGATGAAGCCCAACGTGAGACTGCCTATTGAATTACATCTGGTGTGAGGACTCGGCTGGACGGATGGCTGGTAGTCTTATTCACTGCATGACCTCATGTTAAGAGATATGAAACGTCAGACCCTGTCAGTAGGCTATGGGGCAAGCAGGGTATTACGTGGCCTCAACCCATGGGCGTCTGAAGAAATTATTTTTGGGGGCGGGCATAATTTTAGCATCATCCATTCTGAGGCAGCATAACACTACGGCAGCCACAGTGTTACGCTGCACTGTGAGCCTGCACACCACGCTGTATCTAAATCCAGGTCAGGACAAGTGCTCCCCTTGCCTTCCCTGCGGAGACCATGGCTCAACCGTATGAGTTTGGGTTGTGTGCATCCAATGTCCTGGGGGTCTGTAGATCTTCAGTAACAGTGGGGTTTATGGGAGCTGGCAGGGAGCACCCCTGCACTGAAAATTGTGATATCTGTCTGCTTGAAGTTGCTTTCAAGACTGTGTCTCAAAATTAGTTTTAATTTTAATTTATGAGCATCAAAGTCTCAGTCGTTTCACTCACTCTCACTGCAACTGCAAATACCTTTGTTTGATCACTTTCTCTCCACTGCCCTGCTCTAAACTCCACCACCCTCCCCTACTCTACATTGCCTTCTGCTGCATTCCCCTGGCCTTGCTGCTTCACACTGCTTTTAATCACCCTCCATTTCACCCATTCCCTCTTAATCTGCCTTCTTTGGCTCCTCTGTTCTTCTCTACCCTACTAGGCTGCCTTTCCTTTGCCTGCATTTCTCTGCTCTCTCTTGCCTTACATTGTCCAATACTGTCTCCTGACCACTCCTGTCTTCCACTCTCCTCTTTTTCCTTTTCACTCCTTGCTCCATGCCTTGCCTTTCTCTATTGCACATTATTTCTTGGCTATCTGTTCTCCCCACATCCCTTCTGCTCCAACGATTCCTTAAAGACTTCAAGTGCTCCTCCTTCCTCTGTCTACTCTCTTTTAACCTTCCCTAACCTCCCCAAACTTCCTTTCTTCTAGTACCTGGCGATTCGTGTGCCTCCTTATGTATCTCTAGCCTCTCATTTCTCGAAATTGATGATTGTGTGAGTGTTCTTTGTACTTAGTGATTCTGCCCCATGGGTATGCTTGTAGCTGTTGTCCTGGAAAACGCTGATGTACAAGTGCTGTTTATCCAGGGTGTGTACGGCTCCCCAAGTTTCGCTCGTTGTAGCTTTAATCTCTGGAAAGTGTTGATGTGTGAATATTCTTTGTACTTGGCGTTTCTCTCTCTGTGTTTCCTTTCTCTCTGAGTAAGTTTAGGCTCCGGAAAAAGCTGAAAAGTGAGTGTTCTATGTGTTTCAAGTTTACCAATAACAGTTGGAGACAGAGACTGAGCTGGAAATATCTACTGCCCCCAGTGATGCCCGAGTTCATGTAACTTGTCTGTGCCATGCATAACTGGACTGTATCCTGCTTCTTGTGCATTCTTCACCCTGAGGGCTTACTTCAGGACAACAGATTTCTCCTTTCCTTCTATATTATTTTCTTTCTCCTCCTTTTAGGGTTGAGCGCGTAAGCGTTCTGGCCTATTGTAATCTCTCTGTGTGCTTTTAACCACGCCCACTCGTGCTATTCATTCTTTGTTGTGCTTGTCCTAAATGCTTAATTTCTATTGGTGCATTTTGTGAAATGTCCCTCCTTTGTGTGCTGAGTTCCCTCCCAAACGATTTCACTAAGTGAACATTTTTGTTGGCCATCACACTATGTCACGCTTCCTCCTGTTACAGCATGTGATGGCCCCTCCTCCGGTTTCGGTTTGCCTTTCATCCCAGCCGCGATCCTTTCTAGACATTCATTCAAGGAGCGAGTAACTTTTGCGCTCACACTCATGGCAGCCGTGGCGCGTTGAATTGACTTGCCTCTGTCAACAGTTTTACTTTTAATTTTCAATTTATGTGGTAAGAAAAGTCCAGTTAGGCATTTACTACGCTAATAGCTCTAACTCGAGAAAACACGAGACCCATTGCATGGCAAATGCTTGTTCCTTTAGTCTTCTGTATTTCTCCCCGTTTTTGCTTCCCTTCTTCACAGCCACATGATTTCCCTTAAATGTAGTGATAGACACATTGACTTTTTCGCTGGGTGGAATGTATCTGGAGGTAGAGGGGGACTCTAAACAGCATACTTTCGAAACCTTTCCAAGAAATATATAACTACCTTCATGTTTTGGGTAAAGAAATCTCCAACCGCTGTGATTTCAGAAATGACTTGGAGTTTTTGGCGTTGAGTGTTTGTGATTCAGTGTACAGCCTAAGCAGGGATGAGATTTATAGTGCACACAATTAAACGTGTTCCTTTTACAGCAGAGATGAAATATAATTTATTGTCATGGAAAGACAGAGGCATTTAGGTTGAAGTTCAAGTGCTCTACCATCAATATTTCTCCTTAGTGGCATTGACATGGATACATAAGCAACCTTGATTGCTCAAGCTCTTCTCTCCAGCGGTGATGTGGGAGAGAGAGCAATTATCCCAAAAAACGTCTTCATGCCGGATGGCTGGGCACATTTGAAATGTGAATCTATGTGTGGGATGGTTTCAATGGCTGCCTGTGCTTTGGGTGGCAGTGGCATGCACACTGACCAATTGAGACATTAATTACTGTTCCACAAACCACTGGGGGTAGTAGATATTTCCAGCTGAGTCTCTGTCTCCTCCTGTCACTGGCGAACTTGAAACACATAGAACATGACCAATACCTCTACCTCACTTAATTGCCAATTTGGACATGTGGCTCAGTCCTAGAAAATGGCTAGAAGGAACATGTAGGCATTTTCCTTGTAGGTGACACTTAGCCATCATTCAGCAATCTCCAATGCACAAGACCAGACACCCTCTTCAGCTCTTTTGAATCTTTCATTATTTCTTACGTTCACTTACTCTAAATCAAGCTCACTACACCCAGTCAATAGACCCATACCACAGATAATATTTTCCGAGACCGTTCCATATTCTCCCAGTCCAGTGGATGACCTCATTAACATCAGCAAAGGCCTGAAAATGAAATTACCACTGCCTTGGGAAACATCTTCCTTAGCTTCAGTCTCTTTCAGCATTCCTTATTCCTACCTGCAGTAAGAACAACACTTGGAAATGAATGTACTGTAAAAGACAGCATCATAAGACCTCTAAAAATGAGAAGATCTTAGAGCAGTGCCATTTTTAGTTCTCAACTGAGACAGCGTATGCGTTGTCACTTGCAGAGATCTTTTGTTAAAAAAAAGGTGTTAGAGCCAATCCATTACGTACCATTGGTTATCTTTGTCATCACTCTCATTTCCTTATTTCTCAATTGTCAGTGCATGAGGTTTTACTTTTTTCTTCATGTGTTTGTCCCTTTGCTGGAGCATCGACCAATTACTGATAGTAAATTGAGTTATTAGTGTTCATCTGCTGCTCACGCTCTGATTGAAGTACTTTTTTCCCATGTTGTTGAGCCCCCGAACAGACACGGGTATTGCTTATAGTAGAGGTGTTTACACACCTTCCTCATGGTTTGTGCATATTGGGATAGCTTCCACTACTGCTTGATTGGTGAAATCGTAGTGTTGTAGTAGAGGTGTTACTGCTGCTCTCTTATGGGTGTTTACTGATGTTTGCACTAAGCTTCTCAGCACCCTTTTCCTCACCTGCGCACGCACAGTCAGTTTGGCAGTGTAGAGTGGCTTGCACAGTCGCACAGACCACCCACAGCTTCATGGCTGTCAATCTGTCACCTCAGACCCCAGCACCTAGAAGTGACTCACTTCAGGGTGTGTGCTACATCAATCGTGGGTTATTATTCCGTGGCTGTTCACACTCTGGAGTAGGATAATGTCACTGCAGCCTCTAAGCCCTCCTAGTCTGGTTCTGCAAGACCATGGGTACCCAGTTGGAGGAAGAATCCAACATCATCTCCTCCACTGGCAGTCCATTAGATCCGACAAATGGGTCTTTCAGATTATTCTGAGGGGGTACACCCTCCCTTTCCAATCTTTTCCTCCCCCTGTACCACCAATACAGGAATGGCTGGCGGAGGATCATCTGAGCTTGCTCCGAGAGGAAGTTTTAGCTCTGTTGGCCAAGAGAACTATAGAGAGGGTTCCAATATCGGAAGTAGACAGTGGCTGTTATTCCTCCTACTTTCTGATTCCCAAAAAGACCAAGGGTATTCACCCTATTCTGGACCTAAGAACCGTCAATCTCTTCTTCAAAAAGGAGAAATTGAAGATGATCACTTTGGCTCAGGTCTTGTCTGGCCTAGACCAAGGAGACTGGCTGGTAGCTTTGGACTTACAGGATGCGTATTTTCACAATCCCATCCTGCCTGCCCACAGATAACCTGTGGTTCAAGGTAAGCCACAAGCACTTTTAGTTCACCAGGCTCCCCTTTGGCCTTACCAGTGCCCATTGTGTGTTCACCAAGATGATGGCGTTGATCGCAGCTCATCTGCGCTGGTCAAGCGGTTAAGTCTTCTCCTACCTCGATGACTGGCTTTTGAAAGCGGGCTCGCCCCAGGCTGTCGCCTCCCACCTCCAGAGTACGGTGCGCCTCCTGCATTTGCTGGGGTTCACTATAAATGTGCTGAAGTCACACCTGACTGCTTCTGAGACGCTGTCTTTCATCAAAGCTGTCCTGGACACAGTGCAGTTTCAGGCTTATCCTCCAGAGTAGCAAGTCCAGGATATTCAGGCTATGATACTGATGTTTTAGCTTCTATCCTGGATTTCAGTGAGAATGACCCTGAACCTGCTGGGCCTCATGACCTCCTGCATCCTTCTGGTGAATCATGCCAGATGACATGTGCGGGTTCTGCAGTGGGACCTGAAATTTCATTGGGCACAGCATCAGGGGATCTCTCCAACATGGGTCAGATCTCAGAGGGAATTATAAAAGACCTGCAGTGGTAGCTTATAGACATCAATTGGGTCAAAGGCACCTCTCCCTTCCCCAACCAGATCTGACAGCAGTGACAAATGTGCCACTCCTAGGATGGGGCAGCCATCTGGGAGAGGTGGAGATCAGAGGTCTGTGGTTTCCGGCGGAATCCGAACTTCACATAAACTTGTTGGTGCTCCAGGCCATTCAGTTAGCATTGAAAGCATTTCTTCCCTCTGTCAAGAGGAAGTTAGTGCAGGCCTTCTCGGACAACACCACTGCCATGTGATACGGCAACAAGCAGGGTAGGGTGGTGTTGTGGATCCTTTGTCAAGAGGCCCTGCATTTCTGGACATGGCTGGAGCAGCAGGGCATAACCCTGGTGGTTCAACACCTGGCAGATTCTCTGAACGTCAGGGGAGTTGAACTCGGCCATCTATGCCTAGTGATTCCTCCATTTGGAGGTGGCACAAGAACTCTTTCAGAGCCTTGGTTGGATCAGCTCGCCTCCGAAGAGAACGCACAGTGTCAGAAGTATTGCGCTTTGGAGTTTCCAAGGCAGCCATCGCTCTGGGACGCTTTTCGTCTTCAGTTGAGTTCAGGCCTCCTATATGCCTTTCCCCCATACCATTTCTGCCCAGAGTTCTCAAGAAGATCACAAATGACTAGGCCCAAGTAATCCTTGTTGCTTTGAACTGGACACAGAGAGTCTGGTATCCCAAGCTTCTGAAAATGAGCATCCATCCTCCAATCAGGCTGCTCCTTCGGAGGATCTTCTGTTGCAACAAAAGGGAAGGGTCCTCCACCCAAACCTGTCAGCCTCCTTGTGTGGAGATTGACCAGCGACTGTTGATAGCTTGTGACCTTCCTCCTGAAGTCTGTAACGTTATCCTGACAGCCAGGCATCCCACCACCAAAGTGATATACGCCTGCAGATGGCATAAAATTGAAAAATATTGTACAGAAAAGTCTACTGTTCAGAAAAGTCTACTGACCCTCTGTCTGTCTCTCTTTCTGATATTCTTCACTTCATTCTTACCCTTTTCCTGCAGGGCTCTGGTCTGGGTACTCATAAGGGTTATCTCTCTGTTCTGTTCGCTTTCCTTCAGCTGCCTGACCAACCCTCTTTATTTAAGTCCCCTATTGTAAATAGGTTTCTGAAAGGGCTTGTACGTATGTCTCCCCCATCGCCCATCATCATGCCTCAGAGGGACCTGAAACTGGTTCTCATATACCTCATTTGTTCTCCCTTCAAATTATTACACAATTGTCCCTTGCGGCTGCTTACCATCTAGACAATCTTTCTAGTGGTGATAATATCTGCCGACGGTGTGAGGTTTGGTCTTTATCATCAAAAACATTTTATGCTTGCCCACATCCTTCTAAAGAAGAGGAACAACTCCCCCATCTGGACCGAAAAAGAGCATTGTCCTTCTACCTTAACCACACAAAAGAGTTCCAGGTGGACGACCAACTCATCCAAAAGGTTGGGCAGTACAGAAATTAACTATTTTGCGCTGGGTTGCTCTCTTTGTCAAGATCTGCTACGCCCTAGCTAAAAAAGCAACTCTCCTAAGGACCGATTCCACTGGAGAAAAAGCTGCAACCACAGCGCTTGCTCGTGGGGATCCAGATCTGGACATCTGCCAGGCAGCATCGTGGGCATCCCTTTACACATATGCCAAACACCACTGCCTGGACAGCCAGGTCCTCAGGGATGGGCATTTGGCGTTCAGGCCTGCAGGGCTTTCAAGTTTAGAAAATTTGTCCACAGCCCACTGCAATAGGGTATGGCTTGGATATCTCTTCAAAGGTAAGGAATCTGCAGCTATAAGTCACTATAAGATGAACAAGTTACTTACCTTCTGTAGCACATTATCTGGTAGAGAGAATATATAGCTGCAGATTCCTTACAGACTCACCCATGCCTGCCTGCTCTGCGGACAGATTTCTAGGGCTAGAGTTTGGTCCCTTTTCAGACCCCTAGTTTTGACATAATTTTGTCAGTTCGCTTCATGGCTCTGCACTTCTGGCGTAAAAAGTTGTGAAAGGTAACTGACATCCATGTGGCTAGATGGCGCCTATGTAGGTGACCGCAACGTCATTTCCAGCACCGACGGCTGAACCGAACAAAGCCACCCTATGGCGCTCAGGGATACTGCTCATGCAAAACTTACTAGATCCATTTGGATGACTGGGAAATTCAAAGATCAGGAATCTGCAGCTAGATATTGTCTGTACCAGGTAAAGCGTTAACGAAGGCAAGTAAATTGTTCATTATAGCAGACAATTCGTTATTAACCCCTGAAGGGGCACATGCAGAAGGGGTTGTAATCTCAATCCGATGGATCTTTGAGTGTCCTGGGAGGCAAGGAAGTTGGTAATGAGCTTACAATTTATGTTTTGTGAAGCCAATTTCGCCATACAAAGAGGACCAGGAATCTAATGGAAGCTTAGTAAATTTATTATAAATTAGTAATCACTTCAATATATGTGCGTATCAAAATCAGATTATAAAGACACAGAAACAGAACTGTCAAGCTGAAACGCTGGAAGAAATTCAGTCTACTTAGCATAAAGCATATAGAAATTAGAGCCAAAGCAATACAGAGACTAAGAAGTAGGAATAAATATTCCTCAAAGTAATTTTGATTTCTCCTCTTCAGCAAGAACAGAGTTAAAGACATCTGGTTAGGTCTAGTGTAAATATGATATGATCTCATGGGTTTGGGGATAGAGCATGGTAGGTGTCTGCATCACAAATACTCCAATAGAAGTCTTCAGAAATAGAGATTCCAGTGTTAACATGAAGCTATGTACTGTAAGGGCAAAAAGGTCTGAGAGGTCTGTATCCCTCCAAGTCTAAATAATTCTGCCACAACTTTAACAGTAACACTAACTTAAAGTGGAAAGTTCCAGGAGCATTTGTATCTTCTGAACACGTCACCAGAAACCAATTATTTCTGTTTCTCACAGAGCACACTCACAACATAGAGTGATTCTCCCATACCTCGGAACTCAAACAACCAGGTAAGCTTTGAGTTTCTTCTCTTCGGATAGGCAATGAATAGCGACTTCTGATCATTAAATCATCGTGTATGTGCCAAGATCTTCTTTTTAGGCCTTTCTATCTCTAATACACAATACTCATTTCACTAACTAAGAAATCACAGAAGTGCACCTGCAAAAGAAAAACATGCAACACACAGAAAAGGTATTTCACACATTAAAATGAAGGCATACTCATGCTAACTTAATAAATCACAGTTATTGTGCACTCCTAAAAACTTGATAAACCTCTTAAGTGTGGGCGTCAGCCACTGGCCGATGCCCACACTACCTCCCTAGTGCAGGCCACAACCCAAATCGTATTGTGGAGACATCAAAATTATCTATTGCAAAACAAACTGGTTTTGTAAGGCAGGCACCTGTGTTTTTGGTCCTGGGTTCGACGGCCATATAGAGAAACACACTAAACCCAAACATTTCTGGAAACTAGACATTCGGGGGAGTCCACAGAGGTGTGACTTGTGTGGATTCCCCAAAGTTCTCTTACCCAGAATACCCTGCAAAGCTGAAATGTTGAATAAAAACTCTATTTTTCTCGCATTTCTGTCACACAAACTATAGGAATATGCTGGGATCCACAAAATTCCTACCACCCAGTGATTCCTTACCTGTCCTGATAAAAACACTACCCCACTTGAGTGCCTACACCTAGTGCCTGCATCAAGAATGGATCACCCCAGGGTCCACAGCTGCCTCATGTAAGGACCAACATTGACCGTTGTGTGATCTATTCCTGCCACGGGCACCAGGCCTACCCACACAAGTGAGGTACCGTTTTTATCGGGAGACTTGGGGGGAACGCTGGGTGGAAGGAAATTTGTGGCTCCTCTCAGATTCCAGAACTTTCTGTCACCGAAATGATGGGAAAGGGTGTTTTTTTGGCCAATTTTTGATGTTTGCAAAGGATTCTGGGTAACAGAACCTGGTCAGAGCCCCACAAGTCACCCCATCTTGGATTCCCCTGGGTTTCTAGTTTTCCAAAATGCGCTGGTTTGCTAGGTTTCCCCAGGTGCCGGCTGAGCTAGAGGCCAAAATCCACAGGTAGGCACTGTTTTCTATGAAAAAATGTGACGTGTTCACGTTGTGTTTTGGGGCATTTCCTGTCGCGGGCGCTATGCCTACCCACACAAGTGAGGTATCATTTTTATCGGGAGACTTGGGGGAACATAGAATAGCAAAACAAGTGTTATTGCCCCTTATCTTTCTCTACATTTTTTCCTTCCAAATATAAGAGAGTGTGTAAAAAAGACATCTATTTGAGAAATGCCCTGGAATTCACATGCTAGTATGGGCACCCCGGAATTCAGAGATGTGCAAATAACCACTTCTCCTCAAAACCTTATCTTGAGCCCATTTTGGAAATGCAAAGGTTTTCTTGATACCTATTTTTCACTCTTCATATTTCAGCAAATGAATTGCTGTATACCCAGTATAGAATGAAAACCAACTGCAGGGTGCAGCTCATTTATTGGCTCTGGGTACCTAGGGTTCTTGATGAACCTACAAGCCCTTTATATCCCCGCAACCAGAAGAGTCCAGCAGACATAACGGTATATTGCTTTCAAAAATCTGACATCGCAGGAAAAAGTTACAGAGTAAAACATAAAGAAAAATGGCTGTTGTTTTCAGCTCAATTTCAATATTTTTTCATTTCAGCTGTTATTTTCTGTAGGAAAACCTTGTAGGAACTACACAAATGACCCCTTCAGAATTTTGTCTAGTTTTCAGAAATGGTTAGTTTTCCGGGTTCCAGCATTGGTTTCACACCCATTCCTGTCACTAACTGGAAGGAGGCTGAAAGCACCAAAAATAGTAAAAATGGGGTATGTCCCAGTAAAATGCCAAATTTGTGTTGAAAAATGTGGTTTCCTGATTCAAGTCTGCCCGTTCCTGAAAGCTGGGAAGATGGTGATTTTAGCACCAGAAACCCTTTGTTGATGCCATTGTCAGGGAAAAAAACACAAGCCTTCTTCGGCAGCCCTTTTTTCCCATTTATTTGGAAAAAACTAAATTTTCACTGTATTTTGGCTAATTTCTTGGTCTCCTCCAGGGGAAACCACACACTCTGGGTATCATTAGAATCCCTAGGATGTTGGAAAAAAAGGACGCAAATTTGGCGTGGATAGCTTATGTGGACAAAAAGTTATGAAGGACTAAGCGCGAACTACCCCAAATAGCCAAAAAAGGGCTCAGCACTTGGGGGGGGGGGGGGGGGAGGGGAAACGGCCCAGCAGCTAAGGGGTTAAAACTACAAGCACGATATCAGGATAAACAAAAAACATAAACAATGGATTCATGATTACATGTGCAAAGTGCTTTTCAATAAATGCAGCATTTCAAAATACAAGCATAAATATGAATGAGAACTGTAATTTGCATATTAAAGCTAAACATTATACCTCACACATGTAAATGAACACTAATTTCTACAGTGAGTGCACCTTTAATAAAACAGTATGATTCTTTACTTTACATTAATAAGGATAAGGCACACAGAATATATGATGTTGATCACATTGTTGTGTTCTGTACCATGTAAGGGTACAGCCAAAATTACACTATTCCACTCCCACCTCTGATGGCGAATCAAATCCTCACAATCAAGACATTTATCAGATAGACCGATCTAAACCTCCTATATTTTATGTATTTTCATCTAGTCTACTCCAGGTGTTTCATCTCGTCATAATAGCTACACTGACTCTTTTTCAATTCAATCTCTTCTCTATTCCTCTTCACTCCTCTTCTTCCTCAAAGATCACAACCAAAGATTATCACAAGGCAATTATCACAGATAATCTCAAAATAGAACCTACTATTTCACTTCCTATCTACCAACTGCAGCAAACCCATTTCCAGTTGCTTCCCAAGTACCTGTCCCTGCTACGTCCTTCAAATCTCCCCTCAGATCAGTCATGTTCTTAATGTACTTTTTCAAGTCTTCACTATCATCAGGGATGTAACTGCCACATTGCTGACTGTTTAACATCCAACAGACTCCGCCTTCCTTTGCAAGCAGAACACCTAACGTAGGACAATTCTGCATGATCATAGATCTTATAGCAAGTGATTCAGAATCTGCAAGCAATAAAGCTCCTGCAGTACTAGTGGAGAGCTTATTAAATACAGTCAATAACCTTTTAATTATTGTCGTTCAAAATCACGCACAGATGGTATTATGGTACCAAAAATATCTCCTACTATTTTTCCAACACTAGTACCTCCCTTAGACTACAATTCTTCTCCCACACAGGATCATCCAAATGTTCCACATAATAAATCTTTGGAAAGACTACACCTAAATAACTTGGACTATACTATTTTAGGCAGTTTGAAATAGACACCCCCCCCCCCCCCCCCCCCAAATAAAATAAACCCCAGGAATCACAGGATCTTCTCCATCTAAAAATAATTGCCATTTTACTTCAATTTCAAAAGTGTGGTCACATTCACTCTTTCCCACAAATTTTTTTTATATTCTTTCTTACCAGCTTGCACACACAATTTCCCTTTAGGTTGCTAATGCAGGTTGACTTTCTGCTGTTTAATGATCAATCTCCTCCCAAGTCCACATGAGTAACTTATTTAAATTTGCTGTTCAAACATCTCCCTCTCTTCTTCTGTCTTCCACTTCATTTAAAGCATTCTTCCCAGCTTCTGTAAATTGGCATAATTATGTTTATTTAAATGTTTAAACATAAACTTCTGAAAGAACTAAATCATAATTTGAAAAATAATACTGAAAATAAGCATGTCCATAGAAAAGTCTACAGGAGACACCCTATGTCAAAGGTATGTGATGGTAGGTGATACCTTCCGCAAATGACGAGGGTATCTGCATACACACATAACAATCCCTCACATTCATAGTGTCAACATATTCATAACGGAATTTAGTATATGTATTTAAAGAATATTCTCCTCGTGATAACTCTACATATAGCTCCTTTTCATTAAGTGAATGTTGACTATTATCAGCAGGACGTGAAAGTGTGGGGTTTACTTCGTTTGTTCTTCACTGCACTAGATATAGATGAATATAACCCTACAAGCAAAACAATAATTAGTACAACGACAACTATTAGTGTGCCTATCAAGATATTTCTACACTGTTTGTGTTGCTAGTTTCCATGGCATCTTTAAAACCAGATTGTTGGGTGGAATATAGCAGCAGCAGAGTCTTCTCTGTCAAGTTCCACCTGTGCAAACAGCAAACAAAGTCCAACAATGCGATGATTTTATTCACAGAATCTTCATGCGACTTCCTTAGCCCTACTCCATGTTCTTCTAAATGGCACCCTTAAGCTCCTTCAGCTGCTCCGGGTCTCTGTATTCTTCTTAATTCCCTGTCAAAGTTCATCTAAAGTATCTAATATGTACACAGTTCAGAAATCATAGTAATAACAAATCGAGCCGTCCATTCAGTGGCAGAGTAATTTCAAAACAGAGTCCAGCCACAAAGTTAAATTTCAGGGAGGCTCAACTGTATTTGCACTGTTATTCTCACAGTCCAAAAGTTCAGTCCTTCCAGTAGCAAAGTAGGTCAATTCAGGTAAGGAGTACGTGTGACAGGGTACCCTTACTCTTTTTGATCTCCTTAGTGTGGATCCCTCATCCTCACTGTCATTCAAGCCAGGATCCTCAGGATATTCTGGGATAGTTTGAGGTACATATCCCTCAGACAGACTCAGGCTTTCTTTCTTCTGCCTTTTTGGCCAATGGTCTCCAGCTCCCACTTGCATTCTCACAGCATTAGGTCTGGGGTCTGAATCTGATGCATTAATCAGCACAGTATGAGGGTTTCTTGTCTCAGTTTCAGCTATTGACTCATTCAGCCCCCCCCTTCTTTCTGTCCCCAGTGGCACTTCTGGGAGAGGTGATGTCACATCATCAAGGAGACACTTAACTCTGAAAGTATGGGAAGCATGGATCTAGCTGGGGAGACCTCTGCATTCAACAGCTATGATTGTCACCTAGATAACTTGAAAAACAACCACGCCGACGTGGTTTCAGGCAGGATTTCCTCACATGTTTTTTCACCAGGACCCAGTCTCTGGCACTGAGGTCATGGCAGTGTTCCGATGTGGTGGGGCTGGGGCTGCTCCGGCTTGGTGAGACCCAGAATGCACCATGTCAGCCAGTCCCTTGCACTAATCAAGAATCAAATCATCTGTAATGTTCACAAGCACATTTACAGGCACAGCTGGCAGTCTCACTTCTCTGCCCATGATAATCTCATGGGATAGATCTTGTCCTCCGGTCAGGAATACTTTGTAGACTCATCAACACAAGGGACAAAGCATCAAGCCATTTCAAAGGTGATGAAGCTTAACCAGTCTGGATATCAGTGTGCCATTCACTTGTATCACTATCCCTGAAGCCTCAAATCGATAGCTGCAATGTAGTCTCTGCTCCACCTGCAGTGCTGCACACAACAATTTCAGAACCTCATTGTTGAAGTGGGTTCCTTTGTCTGACTCCTGAGAAGTCGGGAAACTGAAGCTAGGGAATGAGTCCCCTCAGCAACAGTTAACTACTGCAAGACTGTCATTTCTTCTGACTGGATAGCCATGCGATAAAATAGACACAATCACCAGGACATACCTCAACCCGTTGCACACAAGTATTTTGATGAAGCCCAACTGCATCCTATTGAAAGGATCACCTGATGTTTCTGTGTGCCTAAATGTCACTGCAGTTTGTTTCTCTACATTCATCTGTTGACACACAACACACCTGTGACACTGTAGTGAAATCCTAGTTCGTTTTAATGGGATAACAGGAGTTAGCTTAGCCCCTGGCTTGTAGACTCGTGCCCCTGTCACCTCGTGTCTTTTAACCTACTTAGCTTGCTCTGTCTTAGCCCATTTAATTATTTATTTATTCTAAGATGGCTGCCTTGTTTATAGTTAGGCCACTTGTTATGGGTAACATTATCAGTGTCACTGCGACAAGGCGTCAAGATCAAGCACCAAAGACAAACAAACAGTAGGTGTTCACACTTAGGGATTTTCCCTCTCTATACTTTCGATGGATAATTGCCGTCCCAAGCATGTCTGTTGTCTATTGTTTAGGAACACACCTACGTCAGGGGACCTTGTAGATCTGTATAAAAACATCACACTTTAGACAGATAATGAGAGGGATTGCGACCAGAGGGCATCGCCACCATCACTGATACCGATGCTGCAGTCATCTTGACGCTGACCCAGTCTTCGTGTCCCTGCGGAGTCTGAGATAGAGTCCTCATTCCAAGGTAACAAGGGTTAGGGGCTCCTCTCATGGACATGGCATTGGCAGATTAGGTTTAACAAAACCAGCTCTCCTCTAGGTAGGAGGTTAGGTCTTTCACATTAGGGTATTAAGGCATATTACATCTCATATATAATTTCTAGATATTGCAAGATGGTGGGGGTCTTTGTAATAATGACTCTCGACTTCACAATTCTGTTTCTTGCATTATTCATTATCCTAATCATTGCAGCCCATGCAACTTATCGCAAATTGCAGTTATGTTAAATAAAAACTATTGTAACTCTACTGCATCTATGTCATTGCCTGTGTTTGTATGAGACATTATATATCTGTGAGAAAAGGGTAATCTCCGTTTAACCATGACACTCCCTGAGAAATCTTATTCTCGAGTCCATGCGTAACAGCTGCCATAAATCACCTTTTACTATTGTGTTTCTGGTGAGGTGCTGCTAGTGAGCCGGTAAGGTTGGGACAACAGTTGCGACTTGTTGTAGGAAAGACGTAGTTGCTTACAAACAAAAGTACTGTCATCCCTAAACCAGCAGTCTTGCCCAGAGCAAGAGTCCAACACGACAACACAAACTGTCAGCCATCAGTCTAAATTTGGGGTTAGACGAAGTCTGCCGATACTAACAAACCATGGCATCCCTTCCTAGACGAGCAGGATCATGAAAATGTCTAGCCATATCGAGCAACAGACTATCTGGTTACACAGGTCTTGTGTTTATTGTGGTGTTCCTAATATTGTAATAAGCCTGTGTGTTTAGGGCATCAGCACCACTGAGTGTGGGAGACTTTAGTCAGCCTCACACCACTGTAGAAGCTGTCGGCCTTACTCTTGGCTAGCCCGCAGTGCCTCACAGAACCCTGGAAAGGAAGAGCTCATTTTTGGCAACCTAAACATGACACTCTGACTCCTCAAGGAAGGTGTTGTATAGACATGTCATACCCCTTTCACTCAGTTACTAAGTGATTCACACATGCCAAGGCAGGACACAAGATGCAAACTGGATTTCAATGCATTTATTGAAGCATTTGAATCCTAGTGTAAAAAAGTGTGGGCTGCGATAATAAGGCAGATGAAACATAATATGGTAATCATCATTACAACCAAGTTAAAGAAGATAAACAACCCCATCATGTTGTAAGATTCTAGAAACCCTAGAGATTTCTGCCTAACCCCTTTTTTCTAGATCTGAGAGCCTAGTGGTTGTAACCCTTCTGTCTGTCCCAATGAAAAGGAGTAACCCCCACCCCATACTTGTATGAGATAGGAGGGGTCTGCCTGTTGTCTGGATGGCAATCCCCTTGGGAAGCTGAAGAGTCAGCGGCAGGCTCAGCAGAGCTGCCTGTTGTATCGTACATGTCCCAGGACGGTCATAGCTAGAATGCCCTCTGCCCTCCTTAGGCCTATGTGTTGTTTATATATAGTAACCTGTACAGAGTTGGTGAAACAGGCTTGATGTACTGGTGTCTCTTTGTGGATAGCACTGACTCCTGGACTGGCAGTATGAGTTAGCATATTTTATAGCATACATGATGCCTTGAACAGTGCACAGTGGCTGATAAAATGTGCAGCATGAACTCTGTCTTCTTAGAAGGAGACAGTTTGTTAAAGTATAAAAACAACTTGCTTAAAAATATGAACACTAATAAAAATGTATTTCAGTACAAAAGGCAAAGGCTGTGGCCTGAATGCTAAAAAAAAAAAAGAAAAAAAGAAAAAAGGTTGCCCAATCTAGGTGCTAGAGAGGTCCCACAGTATATCTGCTGATCCCAAACTTCCCTTTTGACACACCCTGCTGTGCTCCAACCTTGCTGTTCAGCGTCTGCACTTCCTCCAAATTTCAGCGGTAGTTAAAAAAGGTTGTACTTGGTTTCATCTTTTGTCTTGTTGCAATACTCCCCACTGAACTCACATGCTGTATGAGCACAATATTTTGCATCTTTGTCTCCACTGCGGTACGCAGGGCATTTCATATCCGCAATCTGAGTAGGCAAATGCAGAGCTTCGAGCAAACTATGTACATGCTCTCCATTCCTAATCAGAGATGAAGAGGAGGGCATGAAACCTCGTGACCCAAACTGCCCAAAGTCATGGACCACACCAAAGACATACTGACTATCAGGGAAAATCGTCACTTTTCTGTTCAGAAACACAGCTTGCTCTAGTAAGAGCAACTAATTCAGCTACTTGTGTGGAAAGAACTCCACAAAGCCAGGAGGCTTCAGCTACGCTTGAGACTGTACAGACTGAGTATGCAGTCCTCAGATTTCCTCCATGGTCTCTCAAACAAGACTCATCCACAAACAGTATGAAATGAGGTTTGGGCAGTGGCTCATCTTGAATATCTGGTCTTGGCTTGCCGCATAGTTAAGTGACATCCAGACAGTTATGCATGACAACTCCCTCTTCTCCCTCAGCTTCATGAAGGGGTAGCAGTGTAGCAGAATTCAAGGTAGGACAACGCTTCAAATGCACATTGTCCGCAACCAAAATAATTTGTTCATAACATGTTAACCTGCTATTTGTCAAATGTTGGGTGCAGGTACAGGTGAACTACAGCTCAACTAAGTGGGGTACAAGCACAGTAAGGGGGTGACCCTACACAATATTCTCACACTTTTCAATGCAGACACCTGTAGCTGCCACTTCTTTAAGGCTACGGGGTCGAGTAGTAGAGGCATAGGCCACAGGCCTTTAGGAATTGCCATGCATTTGTGTAAGCACTGAGGCAGCCCTCTCTCTCTCACTGCAAAAGAGAGCAAACAACTTGTTAAAATCAGGCATTCCTAGGGCCCGAGCACATCTGAGAGTTTCTTGAGCTCTGGGAAGGCAACTAAGCTGGTACCATGTCAGACACATGATTTTTCTCCTCTACATTCACATGTCGAGCATTATACCCTTATCCTGTGATTGGGTGTGGAAATTATGAATGGAGGTAAAAGTTTTTTTGTTGCAGACATCAACCCCTGGCGGTCCTTCAGTTACAAAAAAAACTGAACACCAAAGAACACCATGATTTGGATATGAGGCAGAGCAGTATCACAGATTGCTGGTAGATCATCAAGAGAACTGCAAATAGAATGTGTAGGGGGGAGAGGGAGGTGGAGGTGTGAGGATTTCGACCATGGTGGATTGGATAATGATTATTAAAGGACCCTTTTTGGAACTGCGTTAGAAAATGGATAAGAGGAGACATCCTCTTTACCTGCCTATGTTACCAAGCATCACGCAGCGTGGAAGGAACGAACGAGCATCTTCTAATGCAGTGACTTGCAGGGTTAAAAATAATACAAAGGTTCTTTATAAGGGAAAATGTTTCAGCTGATTATTTTGTTGTATCCACAGTTTTAAAAAGGTCAAATGCCTCTTTATTTACTGGGCATTCTCCTGATGAAAACATTAAGAAGCTAGATAGGAAGATCAGCTGCCACACAGTGGAGAATTGGAAATGTCAGCACTCTGTTCAGTAAGTGTGGCTATAACCAATGAGATGAGAGTAAGAATTTGATACAGCATCTCCCAAATGAATTCAAAAAGAGAGCAAAGAAAATCATTAAGGAGGGAAAGACAATATCAAGTACAAGGCTGAAATCTGCTTTAGATGCTTCAGACAAGCTGGCAGACAATGTGTACCAGCACCACTCTCGGAGGCATGCATGGTTGAGAGTCACAGGTTTTAAGCCAAGTGTGCAAGCAGCGTCATAAGTAAACACTACACAGAGGGAAATTCATTTGAGAGTGCTGTTGACAGGTCACTAGAAAGGATGAAGAAAGCAAATGATGCAACAAAGATTTTTTGGGGTACCGAAAAAAATGCCGTCTACATGGGAGGCAATCCTAAAGAGATTAGGTCACCCTTTCAGCAACCATCCTTTTCAGTGCTACAAACACGAGGAAGCCAGCAATCAAATTCTCAGTGGCAAGTGTCTACCTGGGAGAAGAGCAGTGTGACTCTTTTCTGGATTCATATGCTATTCATTTATTCCACCATCTAGTAGTCGGTCTGGAATTGTGTCTTCTTTGTCTCTATTTTTATTTTTTTTGTCATGGGCATCTTCATCACTACAGTTTTGTGGTATGTCCATCCCTCTTTGATGTCAAAGGTATGCTCTGGAAAATTCTATACGTGGTCGCCATCTTCAATGTCTTTTCTCTGCCATTAGGTCTGGAAGGACGGAGGAGATTTGAAAAGAATCCTGAACATGCAATGGATTTTTCAACAAAAACATTGGGAAAAGCAGCTTAAATCCACGGGATAATACTGGAGAACTACAGTCACCATGAGGAAGCCGTGACTGTACCCTTCACGGTGAAGGTAGACTCATTGAACCAAGAGCACAGGGTCGGAGAATGTAGAATTGTGAGGCAGCAGGGGAAATGGAGAATCTCCCCTTAAATTCTGCCAGAAGTTTCATGGAAAGTTCACCCTGAAAGACCTACCTCTGTCTTTCAAAAAGGGATGCTAGGCTCACAAAGAATTTGAGCTGAAGACACTGAAGGTGAAAGAGGCAGCATTGGGAGAATTATGCCATGGCCAACTCACCGAAGAAGGAGCTCGGCCTGTCCAACGACAAAGAGAACATTGAGGAAAAAGAGCTGACACAGGAAGGAGAGTCTGATGACGAGGAAGGGGTGCTCAATGTCTTAAGACGATACCTTTGATGCCAGAAGGCGTTCAATAGAGGATGAAGGAAAAAGAGCCTAAGGCAAAGGACCTACCAACTCTGAAAAGGAAGGCTGTGCCCACAACTGACGCTAACCTACAAACTCTTAACATCAAACAAAAGAAGCTCTGTCTCGAGGCTGAAATGGTAGCACTTCTCCAAAGAAAGACTTCAGCAGTTCGCTAAAGGATTTTCAGATCCCAACGTAACTGTCAGTGCTAAAGGCAGTCAAGGAAGAATAGGCAGACATCAAGCAAACCTTGACACCAGGGCCTCGTGAGGAGATGCAGGACAAGTTCTTCAGCTACGAATGCACCAATGTCTTCGAAGAACAGGAGCCACAAGAGGAAGCCAGTCAAGATCTGGACACCAACTCCCCAGAGAATGGCCTCAACACATATCCCTCAAGGCCTTCACCACTAAATGACCCTATAGTGAATAACACAGTTGTTGAAAGGGTGGCGGACACCTACTGAGTACACCTCGTTAAGACGTTAGAGGACATCTACTGCGTATATCTCGAAGAAGAGCAGGTAGTGTCATGATTTTTGATCAAGATACAGTTTCCTTTACAATAGAGGAATTTGAACTTTCCCAAGTTGATGATCATTCTCGACCAAAAGATGGAGTTCCTTCAAAGACCAGCTACCTCGCAGGTTGTGAGTCCATGAGTTAAGAAAACAATACAAACCATCCTCTCAAGACCCCCTCTACACCAAGGTGACTGTGACTGCTGACTCAGTCTTTGTCACAACACCAACAAAAGTGAAGTAATGCCCCCACATCAATGAGCCTCAGTGACAAGGAGAGTAAGCAGATGGAGATGGTGGGCAGAAAGATGAGAGCTGTGGCTACTCAGTGAATAATCGTAAAATCAAACAACCTCCTCAAGTGCTATAGCCAGCAACAGGGGGACAAAATAGAAGAACTAATGCAGCATCTCCCAGGGAAGTGCTAAAAGAGAGCGACGATGACGGTACCTGTGGGTAAAACGTTGTCCTGCCTCAAGTCCACCCCTCAGTGCTGCAGACACAGCTTATAGGTAGATGTGCATAGATCACAGAGAAAGAACGTCTGGCTGAGAGTATTGGGGTTCAAGCCAGAAATACAAGCCCCATGCATAAATATGCCCTTCAAAGGGGACACCCTCTTCAGCCCAGCAGATGATGAGGCCCTGCAACAAGTCAAGGAGGGCAATGAAACAACTATGATAGTTTTTCAGAAGAGGAGCCACTGCAGCCAGAAGCACTCCAAACACTGGGTTTCAAATGCAGAACTGCCTCGCAACAACCAGGGTTTAGCCAGTCAGCAGTACAACATGCCACAACCCACCAGTGACGGTACCCTCCATGACAGTCTTTTCAAGAAAGAGATAGTTGAAGGGGTAAAAACCCAGTGGGAGTTGACAAGCAAACAGGTGATTCCTGTGCGGCACACCCCCAGCACAAGACATCAATGGTAGACAGGATAGGGGATTCTCTACAACTGTGAGTCAGTCACCGCAGACAAATGGATCCTAAGCATATTACAGCATGGCTATTGCATAAACTTCTCAGAAACTCTATCAGTATCACCAAAGGAGATATCACATTCAAGGAAAGTATTACTCCAGCTGTGAGGGAATGTAAAGGAGCTCAATAACAAACAAGCCCTCAAGTGAATTCCCTTAACAAAACTCAGAAGAGGTGTCTACTCATTAAACTTCCTTGTACCAAAACAAGATCAGTCCTTGAGACCAATACTAAACTTCACACTACTAAACAAATATATACAAGCTTAACATTTCAAGATGACAGTGTTACAAGAAGTCATTCCATTCCTAAAGTGAAGGGATTATATGACATTGGTAGATTTAAAGAACGCCTGCCTACTCATCCCCATAAATCACTAGCACAGAAGATACCTCAGATTTGTTATAGAAAAGGTATTTTACCAATTCACAGTGTTAACCTTGGGGAAGAGTGTATCCTGCAACCCACTCATATCACAAACTAGACTACACAAGCACCCAATCCAGGAATGGATGCACAGCAAGTGGTCACAGGTCATGGGGAGTTCGTGAGGTCTACAGGTAGTAAAATAAGTTATCGAGAAGCAGCTAAGGTGGTGGAGCACAGATCATTTGACCATGGAAAGACCTTTCAAGCTACCAATTCCAATAGTGGCCATCTGCACTGATTCATCCCACACAAGTTGCGGGCACACATGGGGAGTCTCAAAATCAGCAGCATATGGAGGCAGACCGAGGCCTCTCAAGCATAGGTACATGGTAAAACATTGCTGATCCGAATGGACTATACAACCACTGAATACAAATTCAGGTGCTCTGAGATGACCCTCATTCTGATAGCCCCACAGTGGGCCAGATAGGCACGGTTTCATAGACCTAGTGGAGAGCTCACAAGGAGCTAAAGATAGGCCTCTCAGCAGTGTAGGACGTACTCACAATCAAAAGGGTCTGCTGCCCAAAACCACCCAGTCTTGACCTGGCATTCTGGATCATGAGTACTTACAGGTCGGTCAACTCCATTTCCTGAACCGAACCATGGAGATCCTCCAGGAGGCCAGAAGACCAAGTCCACTCAACTGTTACACCACAAAATGGAACATATATATCCACTGGTGCAAGAGACAAGGTCTCATCGATAATAGAACTGAGAACACCTAAGTCCTAATATATATAAAACCCACCTGGTAGATAACTTAGCATACAGATCTCTCGAAATCCACCTAGAGGCCTTTGTGGCTTACACTAGAGTACTCACTTAAACCAGTCTCCTCACCCTGCAGGTTTTAAAGAGGTTCCTAAAAGGAGCAAAAGGATAGCCCTACCAGTGGCTGCACCCACACCTATGTGGAACTTAAATACAATACTCACCCATCGAATAAAGGATGCGTTCCAGTCCAGGCACAAGTCTGAACTCCAAGTCCTAATATTGAAGAGAACCTTTGAAGAAGACATTGAGTCAGGGAACTCCAAGCAGTCACCATTCTAGAACCTTACTTACAAATTCATAAGGACAGAAAAGCCATAATGACTAACCCTCAGTTTCTCCTAATGACAGTGTCACATTTTCTTGTTAACCAAGCCATCCAGCGACCATCTTTATTCCAGAATCCACAAACGCATGCTGAAAGAGCCCTGCACACGCTGAACGTACAAAGGGCTGTCATGTACTACCTCCAACAAACAAAAGATCTAAGAGAGTCGACTTTTTGTCTTCTCTTCATGAGTGAGCAAGTGGACACCAGTAATCAAGGGAACCATCACATGATGGATGGTGCAGACAATACAAAAGTATGGAAGTTACTAGATACAAAACCAAGGGCTCGCTCAAGAAGAAAAAAGGGAGCAACCCTGGCCTTTTGAGTAAACGTGTCCATAGGCGACATATGCATGGCAGGTACATGGTCTTTCTTATACACCTCCACAAACCATTATGGTGGGGAGGTTCAGATAAACCGAAAAGTGCAGATTGGACCAAGGGTACTAAAATACCTGTTTGACAGTTCAAGTGCATTTCAACCCAACGTACACTAGGAGGCAGATACCCCAACAAAATCAATGCACAGCATTTGAATACAGAAAATATTCATAAACAAAATGGTTACTTATATGTAGGAGGAGTTTTGCAGCTTGTTGATGCCCACAAAGCAAAAATGTTTACCTTTTTACAGAGCACCTGACCAAATCAATAGATGGCAGAACAATGCACAACATGTGAATCTAGAGGCGCTTCAAGCTGCACAGCTATTTGTTCATGCAATTCACCCATTTCATTCTCTAATTGTATTCACATACAACACCCCTAACCCTTGTGGTTTTAAGCGGTGGCAGCTCATGTTGAAGATGCTCCATTTGTCATTAAAGCATTCGCCTTAAGGCACACCTAGGTCCTGGGCCTTATCTGGTGAACAGAAGAACCTTCATGTCTGCAAACAAATCTTTAATCACACCTCTTTCTAAACAGACTATGGTAAAAATTATTGTCTTTTTCAATTGCCATCACATATCTTATCGGTACTGCATTTCTAGGTTGAGGAAGAGACTAGATCTAAAAAACCTGAAGAATACATAATGTGAAACAACCTAGTATACTTTAGTCGTGTTTAGCACCAGGCCTCAGCATAAAGGCTTGTGTTTGTAGATTTATGAGAAATCTTAAATGTTCCGCTTGAGCCTTGTTTGAGTCTCGTTTATCTCAGAGTAGCAATCAACACTCTAAACAATGCAACAATACACCATTATATAAAAGATTTAATGCCACAATAGCCGGTGTTTAGCCTAACTTGAATTCATCTCCTCGTACAGGATCCAGTTTTTCCAACTAGACCACTACAAATTACAAAATTATCTAACTAACTTAAACTTTCTACGAGGCTCATACTGTTTCTCCTCCTCTTTCACGTATACCTTAGTCTCCAACAGAAATCATCCCCAAGCATGAGATCACTATCATATGTGAGCGGACAACACACAACTGCACCTCTAAGTAGGACTTTCAAATGAAACTTTAATGATTTCTTCATTCAATGAGCATTTCGAAACCTGCTTGAAATTAAATGGCCTTTCTGTTAATGTCTTAAAAGGAAACATTCACCATTTTCATAAGGAAAGCAAAGATCATTGTATCCAGAACTAGGTAACTCATCTTGTACATCTGCAATAACCCACACATTACGGGTTGTCCTAGGGTCGAAATTAGTTACCTTAGCTTCTGAGGGTGGAGTTGTTTGTACCCACTTCAGTCTCACCTCACATAATCCTTTCTCTAGAGTTGTTAGTTCCCACCTAGGCTTTGGTAATGCCAGGCTCTGCTCGTTCCCCCAAGATTACGACTTCGCCCTGTGGCCCCACAAGCCAGTCCCTATGGCTGTTACACTGCAAGGATTGTAGCCTCTCTATCCCTTATCACGTCTGGTTGAAAGGCCTGATTACCACTTTTCCTTACTCTAAGTGGGATTGAGCGGAGCTGTGGGTATGGGCCCTTGAATCAGAGAAGGCCATTAATCTCTCTGGTGAAGCTCTGGTCACATTGCAAAGTGGAATAGGCCCACTGAATCTCCACTGTAGCTCCCTGGTAAGGTCAGAATTGTACTGCTGGCTTGGCTTTGCCAGACTGGGACTATGTTGGCATGGTTGCCACCACTCCTCTTCTAGCTAGGACACCCAGAGCTCAGTGGTTTCTCTACTTGGTATGTGCACCCGTTGCAGTTGCGATAATCTGAAACTGTCAAAAGGTACCCATTTTCATCAGAGGTCCTACAGAGGAACCACTTACTCTCTCACCCAAATTGCGACAGGTTCTGGGAGTGATTCTAAGATCCCAGAAGTATTGGAAGTGTGCCTTTGTGTAGATTATGATTTGGAAGATCACTGCTTTGAAGTTCTCATTGATACGCCTTGCTTTTCACTCTCTAGGTGCAAGTTTAGTTTGCCTATACTTACATCGCTTGACCATAGGCTGCCACCACTTCCAGTCCAGGTCTGTTCATTAATGCAATTTTTCTTCATTTTTTGGGGAAGGGAGGAGTGTTTAATAATGCGTGGGTGGACAAAGGAGGGGTGATTTGCCCATTTTTTTTTTTTTCAATAAAAATAAACAGGAAAAAAATACACAAGAGAACAGTGCAGATACAGACATCTACAATTGCACAATAGAAGGCATTGAGGGAGAGAATATACATGGGTTGGCACGTGAGTTCTTTCCATCTCCGCTACCATTACAGTTGTCTCAAGCCTTGCAAACGTCTTCACCACCACCTTCTTTAAGCATTTGAACTGGGTCTCACCAGGCTATAACGATAAGGACTTGGGTATTTTCCTGCTTAAAGGACGTTAATGTTTCTGTTTCTTTTGCTTGTGCTAATTATGATTTCATCCTCCCGAGTCTGGGTGTTTTTGTTTTTTCGTGGTTACTTGTGTTTATAGGCACAGAAGTATAATGTTAAAGTGCAAGCCCCTTTGTGCTCTTTCCCCTACTCTAGATGCGCTGTCAGGGATGTAACTTATTGCTGCAGTCTTACTCCATACAACTCGAAACCAATTCCATGGCTAGCGTCATGCAGTCTCCCCCGCAGGCTATGTTTGTCTTTCCTTCCTACTCCCTGACTCTGATCCATGCAGACCTCCTCAGTCCGAATGCTGGACAGCACCCCAAGTTATCCATTTTCTTTTCCACAAACTGCAAAAACCCTTCCACACATCAGGCCAGTAAGATATGCATTACCCTTTCCTGAAAGGTCAGCCTGGGCTCACAATCGCCAACATAATCAACTTCAAAATTATGTTCAAAATCCATAGCCTGTCTGGAAAGACTCGCCCTCCTTAGCTACAGTCCATGCATACCACAAATCTTCTTTTCTGAAATTTTCACAATTGAGGAGAATCTGAAGACCAGCATATTGAAGGATAACAATTGATGCACACTTTTCACTGTCCTGCTACCTGTGCTCCCGATCTCTTGTACTGTACCTTTCGGGAACTTCAGTATGGCTTAAGCATGCACTTACCTTTCACCTTTTACCCACCAGTTTACTGGTGCAGCACCCTGTGTTTCTCAGCTCTTTGAAATGAGTTGTGGATCCCATCTATGGTGCTCTTACTTCATACATAGATAAAAAATAATGTACTCCAACATCTCCTTCATGCTTCAGAAAGGACTGATTTGACCAAAACCACTATGTCCTTGAGTCAGAGTTGGTCAGAAGAGGGGTGATATTTAGGCATAATGTGTACTGTCACAGGATAGCAGCTGCTTTCTTGTGCAGTGGTCATCATTGTTGTGAACATGGGTGTGGGATCATGATTTAGTGAGAAAACAGCTGACTTGGGGCTGATTCCAAGTTTGTCCAGGGTGCTTCATTTATCGGATGAGATAAATAGCACCTATTATTCAGGGTTTTTGGGAAATAAGATAGGGATCTTGGTCCTTACCACGCCAAACATGCATACTACGCTAAATACTCTACTGTTTTCCTGTGATAGATCCTGGCAGGTTTCACCTACGAAATGTAACGAAGAGTGAGGTATTTACCTCTCTTGATGATTACCGGATGCAGTAAATACCACCCAACTCAGAATTCTGGCCTCTTACCAAACAAGGATTGTCAAAAAAACAATCAACTCTGGGCCTTTATTTATCACTCAAGTTTCAGAATTGGTGAAAGAGCAGCAATGTCTACCATTCCATTGCTGAAGTGTTGGTTCCAGCAGAGTTCTGCACTAAGATGAGGGAGAAGTGTGTCTTTCTGAGCTATTAAAGTAATATTATCTAAATGTTTAACCGTAAAGTTGACAATCTGTTATAGGATTTTTATTAACTTGTTAAAAGTCACTGCAGTATATTAACATTAAAACCATTTACTGATTACATCCTTCATAGCCCATCTCGATTTTTGGAGGCAGTGCTTCTGGAGTGATTGAATTCTGATCGCATTGTTTGTTTTTAGACTGCAACAGAAAAACACAAAACACACAACTGAGACTTTTTACGTAAAGTCCGCCTTTTCTTTGAGTTTTAGTAGTATCATACTTAGGCACACAATATGCCATTTCCACTTTTATCAAAGTTGTGCGTCCTGGTCATTCGTGGGTCACGAACAGCAGAGTTTCAAGTTATCATGTTTGTTTTATGCGTCACCAGCTTAACATAATATTTAGCACAATAAAGAGGGTTTTTGTCTGCATGTTAAGATTATTTTTCTTGTTCACTTTATGCAGAAAAATAAAGGCATCCTGTTTTTCCCCACAGGGAAACTCCGAACAGATGGCAGCCTGTACCAGGAACGATGTCAGCCATGTTGGTCAAGGTAAACAGCTTGAAGCACGCCCATAGTGCATCCAGCAATTCTCTTCAGCAACAAAATGCTCAACAATTAAGCAACGAGAAATCACTTGTCAGTAAAGCGACCTCGTATGTCCAGCCATCCACAAATTCCCCAACACCGGCTTCTCCAACAGACAAGCACCTTATGCAGATTAAAAAGACAGATAATGGTGGATTTTGTTTAGTGCTCACAAATGGCTCTAACTATTCAACACCTCAAAAAACTCCAGGGTCATCACGGCCTTCTTCACCCAGGTATGCCTCCTCACCACCCATCTATGATGAGCCCTCTTTGGAGTCTCCAATCTATGATGAGCCGCCAGTGGAGATGGACATTGATAACAACAGCATAAGTAGAACATCCCCACAGATGTCTCCAGATAACAGTTTGCAGAAGCAGCTTGTACCTACAAAATTGTTGCAGCACCCGAGCCTATACCAGCAAAATTTCAGTAAGCACAAGCGGAACCCCTCTGCCACAGACTACAGCCCTGCTGGACGGGAGTACATCAAGCATATGATCAATGTGGATCAATCTTCAAAGCAATCTATCTCTCTCAGCGGGACAGGGGAGTCACATGGTAAGCAATCCCCGGGCCCACTCATTTCCAAGGACAGTTTCAAGCATTCCTGGAGAGTCTTGGAGGCTAATGTATTGAAAAATATCGAAGCTCATCACAGCCGACAAAATAGCCTGCAGACCCAAGAGTATCCAACAGTCATAAGTCAGCAAGATTCTGGCTACTCAACTGGCCCTTCTCCAAGCCTAAGAAAGAGGAAGGGGCGTAGGCAGGGAGTTGGTCAAATGAGACCTGGCTCAGTTGGCAGCAGTAGTGAACTGAATGCTTTAAATGAAAAATTGATAGCAGAAATGTGTGTGGTGGTTGGAAGATCTAATACCTGCAGAGGAAGCAAAACAAGCCTTGATGCTGACACTTTGGAAAATGCAATGCAGTCTGAAAGTATAAGGGTGCGCTTTCAAGGAGATCCTCTGAAAAAGGGTCTGGCTCGTGGATCAAGGGACGATATTATGGCGAGCAGTAGGTCGTTATATAGGGCCGGAGGGGAACACAGGCCAAGCTGCAATAACGATTTATCAACTCATCAGGATATAATTCGACAAAAGAGGACTTATGAAAAAATAGACTCTTTCGAAAAAAATGTAACCAGCCAGACAAGCTTGGGTTCTTCTGAATCTGCACGGATAGTATCACAGGTATTTTAAAAGTTTCTTATGCAGATCTGTGACGTAATGTTGAAGACTTATTGTGATTATCTATTCAGCTTGTATGTACTATTTTCTATGCAAACGAAAAAATGCCTAGTAATTTGTAGAGTCCAAAGTTCTCAACATCTGTGCTGCACTGTAACAAAACAACCTGCTTTAATGATCAGTTTTTGGCTGAGGTTTGGGTTCGATATGTATCGGTGGGAAGGTGGTTCTGGCCTAGACTTCCTATGAGTTTAAGCCAAAGAAGGAGATGAAAGAAAATGAATGAAAGGAGGTATAAAATAATAGGATGGTGTGTTTCTGTTTTCGGTTCACCGAAAGAGATGCTCAGTGAACCTGTCATCAAAATGTTGAGCCAGACAACATCCAATGTTCATCCATGTGAAGTCTGCTTCCTTTTAAGCACTGTTGTCTCCTATTCAATGCACCCTCTTCTAGGCCATACTTCTACACCCTGATCAGGTTTTATAGTCTACATAGGTAAAGTTAGAGGGAAATACAATTAAGAAATACCTCTCCAAAGCTGTTGTTTCTCTGACTTAATGGTACATTCTGTCTGGTTTTCCACCTCTCCTGTCCCATGAACCTTGATGGAGGCAATGCCCTCCTGGCGAGTGTGTTGGAATCCCACCTTGCCCTTCTGAAAAACATATGTCAAGCAGAAGTCCACTTGATCATGGGTCTCCAGATATTCACCTGGCTCACACCCACTGTCAAAGAGCTAACTCAGCTGGCTCACCCTGCCAGACTGCAATACCTTTAAGATATATTACATCATTTTGCAAAACACGCTATGGAAGCCCCACCTTACCTTACCTACCTCAAGATCAGTATCTCCAGTGGCACCTACAGCTCACAGGGTTGTAAGATTGGAAATAAAGGGAATTTAATAAGTGGATAATCAAACAGCAAGTCCACAGATCTTGCAACCCTTGCTCTACCCTTTTTTGCAGAGCTCCTTCCCTTTGTAGTTAGGTTGGCCTCCTATAAATCACATCCGTCCATATATTTAGTGCTACTAGTATGTCTACAAGTCAAGGAGTAAAGAAAACAGCAGTTTGTGTTCTCTAGGGAGCATAGTCTTCCACCTTTCTAACTCTTTTAAGGACTAAATAACAAGTCTCCTAAGAAATACTCATCAAGGATCCACACTCCTGTCTTTCCAGTTTCGGGCCCATGGAACTCTTTGAAAACAACCTGAAAAACAAAATCTGTAAAAGGTATGCCATTTCTCCATCATGATGATTAACTACTTTGTGCTGTTGGCTACCAGCATGACTCAGCGTACTGATTTGTGGATGAAAATATACTCTTGAATGTCTGCCTGCTCCTTTCTACAAGCTTCTTTTTAAAACTCAGATCCACATCCCTACTATGTGGTGCCAGTATTGATGCTGCCAGAGTTCACTGATTGTATTATTTTTTCCTTACAGTTCCCTGTTGGATTTATCCAAGAATGCAGTGTATCGTTTTCCTCTGTCTAGGCTATGACATGCTTGTCTTCATACACAGAAGCAGGCAGCCTTTCTCTTATGACTGAATTCATTCTTGTCCTTTTCCCGAATCACACCAGAGAAGTGTTCTGTCAAATGCAGGACTCAAGATCAGAGCGATGCCATGTGTGTTTCTGGTCTAAACCAACAGATCCATCTCTAGGGTCCAAGTCTTGGATTTGAATCGCTCGAGAAGGATGGTTAACCAGAATGACCATGTGGACTAACACGCAGGAGAATCTGGAGAGTTAGTTTAGCACAGAAAACACAGTGAATGATGTTTTTCTGCTATAAAAATGTCAGTGGTAATATAATGGTGGCTAAAATACACAACATATATATCACTTTCTTTCAACCGACCTAGGCAGGCTGGCACCATTATTTTCATGGGTTGTTGACCAGAGAGGCATGCTGATGTTTGTGTTCGGCTGTGTCTTACAGAGAGACTGCCTGCCAGACTGAACTTAGGCAGGAGGCACTATTACTTGCAAAGATAAAGGCACCACAAAGTACTGAAAGCCCAGGAGGTGTTTCTGCAGCTTTTTGTTAGTGAACTATTCACCGTTAATCCTCTTTGTGGGAAAAGCATTATCCCTATGCCATAAAAAGTCACGGGTGGGTGTATGATCTCCTGACTTAATATTCCTCTGTGAGGAGACTGCACACTAGGCTCTTTTACACACTCGCCTAGGCACATACCTTGCTCCAGCCATACACAACACCTTGTTCTCATTGACCTCGCTCCAGGTTCCTAGAGGGGATCCCTTCAGCAGCTTGGTAGTTCTGAATGATATTTGAAGTATGGCTACTTGCTTTACTTTTCGGCAATGCCACAAGCACAATGTTGAATGAGGTCTCTCTTTCCAGCTCTCCTCTCACTGTTTTCAGATGTCAGATTTCCATGACAGGACTTTACTATTGAGAGGGAAAGTTGCCCTAGCTCACTCTTGGCAGATAATTTAGTGAGCCCACAACAAAGGATCTTCTGTTCCTTTTCATTTTGAGGTAGGGGAAAGGCCAGTGCCTTTTTCCTAGTCTTTTAGTGCTACACATGCACTTTTAGTTGAATAGCTTTTCAACTTGAGAAGAAGAGAATCCTAAACCTTTTTAGGTTTCGAGTTATCCTTTATGACATCAGATCACTTTGTAAAGGAGCGTTAAAGGGTTCTGTTAAGAATGGACATCCTCATACTGTTCTTATATACGAGTGTGGAAAGAGGTTTTCCTTTCACTCCTCTAAGTCAACGAGCCAACGAAATAGGCACTAGTTTTGAGTTGCTTTCTTGTGCTGGTATATTTACCAGGAGCAAAGAGGAGATGTGGCCACTTTGAATTTACCTTGCTCTTCCTCCCTTAAACTACTTCATTCATGCTTAATATGGCATCAGATTTTCCTTGCTGCTGTATAAGCACCTAGAGACATCAGTTTGCAGTGCGAGTTACACAAAGAAACATACATTTGTTGGGGAAACAAACCCAAAGTATGTTGAAACAGAAAGCTGAAAATTGGTTATGGTCACCAGTGCAGTTCTTGAAGTAAAATCATCATGGAAGGCCGGGACCCCGGGGGTCATTAAACAAGCAAGATGTATGTATAAAAAGACAATTCTACAATCAAAGAAAACCTGGGAAGATTCTATTTGGCAGGATTTGTTAGATGCTACAAAAGCAAACAATAATATGCTTTTCTGGGAACTGCTGACTAAGCACGAGAGAGGGGGTAGGTCTAATCTAAGGAACCATATCCAACCCGGAAGCTGGGTGGAGCACTTTACTCTCCTTTATGAAGGAACTATCTCCACTGGGGCTGTTGATTGTGATAAAGTGGGATTAGACCCCCTTATTTTATCAAATGCTAACCTTGCCATTTCTCCACCTGATGGGGATCTATATAACTCTGAGAGTTATATTTGTTTCTCCTTAGAAGAAACTGCAGACGCTATCAACTCCTTGAAGTCAGGTAAAGCCCCAGGTCCCGATAAAATCCCAGGCGATCTTTATAAATCAGAGTTATCCATATGGACCTGGTATATTAACCTACTGTCAAATAAAATCACAAAAGGAGGACAGATTCCTGAGACGTGGAAGGGTGCAGAGATTATCCCAATCTATAAAAAGGGTAATATAAATCTTCCAGCCAATTACAGACCGGTCAGTTTAATTGACAATTTACAAAAAATCTTTGCCAAACAACTGCTAGTTAGAATATCGAGCTGGGTTACGGAGCAGCAGATTCTCTCACCGCTTCAGGCAGGGTTCCGCTCTAGAATTAGTACGGTTGACCAGGCCTTTAGGTTGACCGTGCTACACTGGAAATACGTAGTCTTGGCAAAGCAAACTTTATATGTTGCTTTTGTTGATCTGCGCTCTGCTTTTGATTTGGTCCCAAGAGATAAGCTTTGGGGAGTGTTATACAAAATAGGGACCCCACCCGATATTATCCATCTATTGAAACGCATGCATGAAGGCACATACGCGCAAGTAAGATGGGGCAATCAAGGTGAATTGACTAACAAATTCCCCATTAAAAGAGGTGTCCGTCAGGGATGTGTGCTTGCACCACTTCTGTTTTCTCTATTCATTAACGAGGTGGTCCAAGAACTAATGACATGCCAGAATGATGCTCCCACCCTAGTTAATCAGAAAATCCCTATCCTCCTTTTTGCGGATGACTCTTTACTGATTTCGAAAACCCCTATGGGTTTACAAATTCTCGTGGACAGATTTAATTCATTCTGCTGGAATTTTGGTTTAGAGTTGAACTCAAAGAAAACGAAATTGATGGTGCTTCGCTCTGGGCTCCGTAAGAAATGTACTATTAGGTTAGATGGCGCTATTTTGGACCAGTTTAGCTCCATTGACTATTTGGGTGTGAGACTTACAGATTCACTCCTCTGGGAGGAACAAGTTGGCAAGAGTGCTGGGCTTTTGCAACATCGGGCAGCATCCATACTGCGCCTTTATAGGAATACGATCGCTAAAGTTGTGTCTCCAGCAGTAAAGATTTATGTGGCTAAGGCACAGGGTGCTGCTGCTTACGGCGCAGAGATTTGGGGCATGTCAGATAGCAGCAGGATAACCAAAATTGAGAATAGCTTTGCACGGGCTCTATGCGCCTGCCCTATTAGCACCCCATTAACCCCCCTATTTCTAGACCTAGGGTTTAAACGAATGGCTGACCTAATTATCTTACGGCCTTTATTGTATTGGGTGAGGCTATGGATAGTCCCCGAATTGGCCGTATATAAGTCTTCTTTATTAGAACTGATAAAATGTCCTAACTCCATTTCCATCCCATTGATCAAACACGTATCCAGTTGGTTTTGTACTTTAGGACTGAGGAATTTTTGGGAGAATCCCCATCAACTTATGAAGTCCCATGTAAAAGCACTGAAGGGAGCTTATTGGTCCCACATACGTAATAACTACATTTCCCAAAAATCGAATGGTCATTTAACTAATTTGTTTATTGATTTTAAATGGTACCCAGAGTTCGAACAATATCTAGATGTAATACCTGATTTGTTAGGTAAAAGTTTGTACGCTAGATTTCGATTCAGAACATTACCTCTGAAGGCCTTGACGAGCAGATGGGGACCTAAGCCAAGCTCTGATATTTGTCCTGCATGCGGCATTTCCTCCGAAACCGTAGAACATTTTATGTTTTTTTGTCCCGCTTACTCAACCCCAAGGTTTAAATGGATTCGCAAAATTTGTCGGGAATTGAATTTAAGGAAATATATTTTAGCTATGAGGATTTTAAAAAGCCACAATTTAAATGTGATAATTTATGCAGTAAGCAAGTTTTTAGTAGCGGCATGGCGCATACGCATCTTTTATTTACAACAATCTCAAATTGTTTTAAATCGGGCAAACATGGATTTTATTCCCTTTTAAATTTGGTTATGATATTATGATGTCTATTTATATTGTATTGTATTGTATTGCTTTGATGGTCTGCTGGCCGAATAAAGCTTATGTGTGATCTGAAAAAAAAGTCAGCATGCGTTTAACCAACTTCATGGCTTTCACCACTTTCAGTCCGACCCAGTTCAACTGCTTTTAACTGGCTGTGGGCAGAAAGATGAGGTAACATTCAGAGGCTGGTTTACGAATTTCAGGGCTAGATTTCTCATATCCAGCCAGGTAATGATTCACAAATGTAATATGAATGGGAAAAATGAAGTAGGTTTTTCTAATATTTTGCCTAAAAAAGGTAGATATTTCTCAATTGCCTTTGAATCTAGTAGATATGTGAATTCAGCCAACATACAATAAAATGTTATCAATAAGAACAAGACATACTAGGTACCATGAAGACATTCTCCATAACTTTGCTGTGTGCATGAATTAGTGGTGAAAGGCTGTTCCACAGCATGGCGAGGAGACGTGTGCAGCAACATAAGAGAGTGTCTGTTCCGTCTTCCTTTTATTTAATTTTGGGGATGTACAAGATGTTAGTATGAGCAGAGGGTTCTGGTGAAGTGGTAATACTCAGTTCTGTGTTGGAGGTATTTGTGTTTTGTTAACAAAGACCTGTCTGCCAGACAGAGGCAGTTAAATTGTACTCTAGCCTTGTCAGGAGCCAGTGGAGTGTTTTGAGTTTGCCTTAGACAGGTTGTTTTCATTTAAAGCCAAAGACGAGGTTGGGCGAACGTTTTATACTGTTTATGTGGTATTTTAAGGAATTAGTAGTTGGGAAGGCTTGCCTAAACTACACTGTTAGTCGTGGTGGGAATTGATTAGGGTGCACACAAGTATGGATTGTGACTGCTTGTTTGGGGAGTGAAGGTGCTCTTCTTTATTCTATGTCAGTGTGGATGAATCGGAGCTAGTGAAGAGAGGCATCAGACGTTTTTTGGCAATTTGTAGAGACAGTGTATCAATGTATCAAGTTTAAGTTTACTGACACAGTTAATTAAAACCATTGCAATTCCGACATACATAATGATATGAATATTTTGCCTACTCATTGAACTAATAGAGACCCATAATAAAAACATATAAAGCTTATTTGAAACTAAAACATATCATGGTAAAGAGTTGTGCGTAGCTAAAATGTTCTCCACTGATTCCAACCTTGGTCTTGAGCTTAACTTTAGGACTTTCTTGCTCCCTTACGAACACTATAATTGCGGATGAGTAAAGCTCAGTGAGAATCCTAAGTTGTACATAAGGCTGATTCCTGGCTGGAACTGAACTTTCAGAGCTTTACTAATCATAAAATGATGGCCCATGCACACTCGGTTTCAACTTTATTCACTAATTCTTTCTGGGCCTGTACCATAAATTTGGTTTCTCGACAAGAATACAGAATTGAAAGTCCGCTGAGCCAGCTAATAATGGCCGGCCTAAATGAGCGTATGTTCAGTGTCTTAAAAATGTTTTTCAGATAGCATGTCCTGTGGCCTAACAAAGCCGGGCACACACAAAAGATGTGTTCTAATGACTCTTGTCTGTACCCACACAGTCAACAGGAATGTGTCAGATCCTGCTGGCTCCTTGAAGGGACCATATCCTTCGTTTCCATCAACCCAAAGCGGAAAAGCATGAATCGATGTTTCAGCGACTGGTTGAAAGTTGCTGCTAGATACTACTGTGCCCGTAAAGTTTTGTATGATGTTATTTCAGTCCAGGCCTGCTGTCTGCTGGCCAGTTTGTTTGTCAGAATTTAAAGATTTCATCTTAGTGACAGCGTTTGCCTTCCGAAAAAACTCCTTTTTGTCCGGGTTCCGGTCCCAGGCTTCTAGCAAACCTAGCACTTTAATGCAGTTATTTAAGTGATGACCCCAGATGCCTTTATCGTTGTGATGCTGTTGCTCCTCAATTTCCATCCAACATAGGTTGTTTAGAGTACCAGTCTCAGCTGCACGCATCCTCCAGCATAATTTAATGAAGACACATCTACTCTGAAATTCATAGTTTTTCAGACCCAATTCTAAACGAACCTGAGCTGGAAATGCTGGTCATGGTATCCGAAGAACTGTTTTGTATGCCTTCGTCTGGACTTGATTGAAAAAAACTGCCTCCTTCCCCAGCATGATTTCGGCGCCATAAGTGACGGTGGGCATTAGCCGCGCTGCCATGACAGAAAGCAGGTGAGTGTGTGATGGGCAGCTCAGTTTTTGTTTTAGAACTTTGAAACCATAGGTCAATGAGAGGGCTTTTGCTTGAGCGACAGCAAGCTACTCTTTGAAAGTCAAGAGGCTGTCCATAGTGAATCCCAAGTACTTATATGTGGGTGCAACCTCCACCTGGGTTCCATTTACGAACCATGTAGCAGATTTAAACTTCCTATCAACTGGGCGGGCAACCTTAGTTTTACTCAAATTCAATTCTAGGCCTTGCATTGTTATGTATGTATAAAGTGCATCGATGCTATGCTGTAGCCCAACAGGTGTTTGGCTGAGTAAAACTATGTCGTCTGCATACTGTAGCCATGCAATTCCTTTCTTGGCCAATACTGGAGGGTGGCTATTTACGGGAGCAAGAGCCTCGGCTAGGTCAGCAAGATATAAGTTGAACAGCGTGGAAGCTAATACACACCCTTGTTTCAGTCCATTTGCTGTTAATATTCTGTTGGTAAGGTGGCTGCTCTCTCCAATTTTTACTTGCACCCAGGTACCTGTGTACAAGTCCATCATTGCGCTAAGAAGGCTGCATGGTAAGCCCCAACCTTTCAGTTTCTCCCATAGGCGGGTTCTTGGTATGCAGTCAAAAGCTGCCTTTAGGTCAATAAATCATACAAATAGCCTTTTCTTCTTAAGCCTGGCTTTGTTTCCCAGCAAGGCCAGGGTTGCCAGGTTGGTGGAAGCACCCATACCAGCTCCGAAACCTGTCTGGCATTGTGGAATTAGCTGTCTATCATGAATCCATTCTGCTAGTAGTTGCAGTAGACAGGATGCGTAGAGTTTTGCTTCCACGTCTATCAATGCTATTAGCCTGTAGTTTGAAGGGCTTGCGGGGTTGCCTGCTTTGTACATAGGGTGAATAATGCTGCCTTTCCATGCACCTGGGAGACCTGCAGTGCCTCGGAGATCATTAACAAGCAGCGCCAAATAATGCGCCCAGTATGAAGGGTCTCCTCTAAACAAGGCGTTCTGAATTCCGTTCTGACCAGCTGCCCCTTCCAATTTTAGTTTCTTGATAAGGCTTATCAGCATTTCTATGTCAATGGTCATTAGTGCATGCTTTCCTTCATTTTCTTTTAGAAGTAAGTCTGTTTGCGTTGTCACTCTCAAGGCAAAATTAGTCTTGCTTTGCTTAAATCATTGTCTATCTGTGTGGCCTCCTCCTTCACATGGTGCTCTGAGAGTGAGAACATTGTCTGTACGTGGGCTTCCCATGTGGCTGCGTCGATACCTGCATTTGTGTGTCGATTTTTTCCGAGTTAGTACGTTTATTAGTTCCCAGAATTTTTTGTTATTTTTCTGTTTATTGGATATAAGCAGCTTGGTCCACAGATCCTCGTGATAACTCTGTTTTGCCATCCAGCAGTTTTTCTTATATTTGGCTCTTAGTTCAGAAAGCCTTGTGTCATCAGATTTCCTGCCCCTGTGTATGTCCTTTAGGACTTTATTTAATTCTCTAGAGACCTGATTTTTCTGGTTATGCAATGTTCTGTTGAACCATGACTTTTCTCCTTTGCAACCCTTGACTTTTTTGTTGACTCTGTGACCGAAATTGGGAGGCATTTTTTGATGGAAAATGTATTTATTAAGGAATCACACAAGTACATCCAAGCAATCACTCGTTCTCCTTGGGTGTGGTCTTCTTCTTCCTGCGTTCTTAGTGTTTCTTTGAGCTCTATGGTTGTGCCTGCACTGCGTTACACTTCTTCTATTACTTTGTCGAGGCCCAGCACCTTCCATTTCAGTTTTTTTGTGTCATAAGTCACTGGGGCTGAGATTATGATATTGGCGGTGGGGATCCAAATCCATTCATTCCAGATCTTGATGAGTTGTGGGAAGTCGTCGCTCTCTGTGCGTTGTTGGATCCTATAAGCTGAGACCAGTGGCAATTCAATTTCATTTATTAATGTAAAGTCGATGTTGGATTTTTTTGTGTCACTTGAAAAGGTTACTTGTGCAGATGAGGCGTTCCCCGGGAAGAGGCATCAGGCACGCAAACCCAGAGTTTCAAACTTTATATATGCGCATGTTCTGTTAGGGCGTTTTGTGATGCCCTTTCTCAAATCAAAGTTGAAATCGCCAGACAAAATGAGGATTGCGTCCTTGTTTTGCTTCTGCAGCATTTTTAGAATACTGGGCAAAGTTTTCATGTTTTCACTGTTTTGTATTTTATTAGGATATATTTACATGTTGATCAATAGTAAAGTTCTGTTGTTGCCTGATGGCGCCCGATGTTCCAATGTTATTGGTAGCAGCCAGTCAGTTCCCAAGTCGATCTTTTTGAGCACCCAGTTGATTTTTGTGGAGCAGTACCTTGTGAGGTCCCCCTTGGGGTGTCCATGTTTTTGAGGTTGTTTTGCAGAGACGTCTACCCCAGATTCTCCCGAAATTTGTATCGGCTCCATGCACCATGTTTTCTGCAACATGACGATTTCAAACTGCTGAAGGAAACTCAGAGCCGCCTTGTCGGTAACCAGATTGTTTAGACAGTGAGTGTTCCAGGAGCAAATATGGGTATATTCTGGATTTTTGTCAGGACCATTTGTGATTGTTGTCATTTAAATTTTGCCTACCAGCCTGTTTGACTGTTGAGGGCGTACCAATGAAGATCTGTTGGTGCATGCAAGGATGGAGCGTGCTTTGGTGCTTTCCCATTGTTATGTGGTCCCAACTGCTTGGGGAGGTTTCTGCTCCCATGGCCCCTTTTAAGATTGAGCTGCCCTTCTTTTGTTGTGGTACCAGAAGGTTAGGGTATCTGGGTGGTTCTAGTTTTTTCACGACGATGCCCCATGCGCTAAATGTATCTTGATGTACTAAAATTTTATCAATAATGGCAGACGTGGCCCAGGATGTCAGCGTTGCCTCTTTGTCTTTATTGTTTAGATGTGGAGTGAACTTCACGGTCATCAGTTCTGTTGTTGAAATGTGAGCCAGGGGCAAAATCGCGTTTATTAACTTCAGAATGGTGCCTCTATTTAGAATGTTAAAAGCCCCCTTCGAATTATAGCAAGGGATGAAAAGTAATTTATTATCCTCTGAGGCCAACTTGTCCTGCGTTATCTGGTGTCCTGGGATTCTTTTTTGTGCCGGGCTGTTTGTGCAATCATCTGACCAAGGATGGTAACCATGATCTAAAATCAGTTTTTTGTTGCCTGCAGGTTGATTTGGTACGATCATGTTGTGCGTTGAGGGTTATATTCCCAGGGTTTGCCAACTCCCTGTCTGTCAGTAACCTGCTGAGTTCCCTGTTCTGGGCACTGCCTGATGATTGTTCTGTTTCCCTGGAATTCTCTTAAGGTCAACTCTCCGTGCAAAAGGCTGCTACCCTGTTTGTTACTAGAACTGGGGGTTTTCGGAGACTGTTGCTGTGATGTTAATTGATCAACTAGAGCACTTGGTTCGCCCGTAGAATTGTCCTTGCTAGCTGGCTGTTTTGCCCTGATCTGACTAGATAGGCAGGTCTTGTTTCTGTTTTCTGTGCTTTCTGATTCCTTAGACTGCGTGCCATTTGTTTTAGCAGATGATTTCCATATACTGCTTTGCTGGACCCCCTTAAATTTTTCCTTTTTTGTTTCTTTTCCCGTTTCGTGAGGGAGGATTCCTCCACCATTGAACTGTTGGGAATTAGTTCCTTCAATCCGCCTGTGGGGGGGGCCATTTCTTGTGTACTAAGTCATGATCTGCCCTCTGTGTTGCTCTGAGACCCTGCCTGTCCGGATAAGTGAATATCCTTGATATTATTGCTTTCCTCATGGAATTCCTTCGCGTTTTGTGGGTTTTCCTTATTCGTTTGGTTTTTGGGGGTCTTCTCGCCTCTACTACTAAAATGCTCTTCAGTTCTAAGGGTCTGGATTTTTATCTCTTTCAAGATGTTGTTTAGGATATCCAGGGTTCTTTGTGAGTTATCGCCTGTGATGGAACACTGACATGTCACCTGCTGGGTGTATGAGTGGGATTGAGCCCTCTTTATCAGATCGTTCATGGATTGTAGCTTGTTGTCGAAGCTCACAATGTGGACGGCCAGGATGTTAAGTAAATCTACCTGAGTGTCTTGCTTATCTGATTGAAATTGGATAGCTGCTGACATCGCGTCCATTGTTGCTAGCAAGGCCTTCCACAAGTCTCCAGATGCTGATGGTTCTACATTTGCTTTAGCCCCCGTTGTGTGGTCTGAGTCATCAAGCACCTCTAGTTGCTCCATTGCCATGACAGCTGAGGATACATGTGTGTCGGATGTTGTGTAGTTATTATATTACAAGATGGGTGATCTTTTCGTGGTGAGCTTGTGCTACAGGTAGATCTCAATTTTATTTTGTTGTTTGCAATCTGATTGCCTTGAGGTGTATCTGAGCAAGTATCTGAAAGGTCTGTCAGCGGAAATTCCTCAATTATGATGCAGTCTGTGTCGTTCTCTATTTGCGAGGGTTGTTTGGAAAAAGAAGTGCAGCACAAACTCTCACCCCAGTTGTTCCAGTTACTGAGGTTTAAAGTGGAAAAAGTATAATTTAGGTAACATCTGTGAATTTCTGCGTTGATTGTTAAGCCGGTTTTATTTGGCTGGGGAATTGGTGTGTTGATTTTTCCCTGGTACGCACAGGTCCTTTCAGTGTCCTGCGCAGTCTTCACATCGACTGCGCTTGTTGTCTCAGAGTCGTTGGCAAGAGCTATACCTATTAAGGCGCTGGTGGAGTTCAACTCCTTCTTAGTGAGCAAGACATCTGTGATTTTGTATCCTGCTTTTTTGCCTTTGCTTTGAGATTTGCAAGGCAATCTCTTTGTTTGTGCCAGGTGTGGGGTTATTTTCCTTTCTGTAGATTCATTTTTTTGCTCGTGCTTACCTTCCCCTGGGGAGCCTTGCCTTTGCATCTTTGGTTATTTTTTCCATCCCCGTGTTAAAGTCATCCTTGCTGCCACCCCTGGATTGACAGGCAATATCTGAGTGCTTCGGCTGGTGATTGGTTGTAATTTTGTGTGTGTGCTAATCACAATCGTCTATTTGCTGGCTGCTTCAGTCTTGGAAGGGCAGCGTGCAGCCAAGTGCTTTGGGTGATTTGTGATCACTGGCTTGCCGCTAGTTTGCCAGTTCCCACACTGTCACTGACTTTCACTGTATTTGTTGTGTGTTCTTTTTCCCAGGGATTCTGGGCTCTGCAGTCTGAGGGTGCCTGGAAGCCTGGGAACTGAATGTGCTTTGCCTTGTGCACCTCTATGACATCTGAGGGGGCTCTCTGAGCTCTTTCCCTCTCTTCTTTGGCCCCAGTGCCTTTCCTGGCACCAGTATGTGGTTGCAATGGAGCAAAGTAGGGGGAGCGGGGGCGGGCGGTTCGGCCAGGATCCAAGTGCTCAGTGAAGTATTCACGGCGCGGGGGAAGACACGGCGGGGAGAGCAAGGACAATGCTCTCCATTGCCCCCCCCCCTCTCCTTGTCGCCTAGCCCCGCTTACCGGCTTATCAGCACTTCACTGGCTCCACCACTAGCTCCTTCCCTGCCACCAGTTGCCTGCCTGCCGCCGCTGCAGCTGCTGGCTTCCTGTCACAGCTGTCGGGGGTCACACCAATCATGTAATTATTCAGGGATTTGGGCACAGATCATTTCAAGGGGAGATCATTTGTGAGGTATAATCTAATGATATCTGAACCAGCTGCGACTACTGCATTGGTGTCTCAAATCCTTGCATAGTCAGAGACTTTTGATTGTGTGCGGGATGGTTGTTTAATTCAAAGTTGTGAACGCAAAATCTTGCTGATGGACCACTTAGGCGTGGTTAGAGAGGTTTGTTTGACAGAGGCATTAGTTTGTGGTTGCACGATGGAATGTTTGCTGTCATGTCTAATTTTGTTCATCACACTCATGGGTAGGATGGAGAAGAGAACATATCACATTGGTTTGGTTAAGGTCCTTTGTTACTACTTGGAAGCAGTTGGTATGGCTGCATACACCTTGTCAAAATGTGGGATTGTGAACTGTGGGATAACGCTAGGCTCATCACTATCTCTTGCCTTGTTAAATATCTGTATGTCCCCACTAGTCAGTTTGATTAAGATTGACCATCTCTAAAGCTGATAAATGTCTGAAAATGAGTTATTTCAGAAGCTAAAAAGCTGCCAGTCCCCCTCCGACAAATACAATCCTGGGTGGAGGGGTAAATATTGACCTTCATGTGTTAGCTTTACTTTGCATTCAGACATTATGGCCTCTATGCATAAATAGGCAGATATCATGTAAATAAAAAAATGAAGAATATTTCTAAAAAGGATGTGCTCAGCGATAGTGTGCTGATGTTGTACAATGGGACAAAAGGCTTTAAGAGGAAAGAAGCATACAGTGTCTAGTGTCACTACAATTAAAGTGGTCACCCAAGCTCGCAGTTGTTCAACATGAATAAATGGCGTACCTTCCTTTTTGTGGGCTGGTCAGCTAATTTCTCAACCTGTCGCCTTCAAGAAACAGAAGAGCAAAGAGGTGCGTATATTCAAGGACATAGGGTAAGGTATTTCAACAGACTAAAACAACAACAATTAATTACTGCATTGGAAACAAGCCGATTTTAAACAAAAAATTACTATTTCCTGAAAAAAAAAAAAAACGCTTCATTTCTAAACAAGTGGAGGGTGAGTACTGTTTAGAGCTGATATTATGTGAGAACTGTACCTTCGTGTCGGAGATAAAATTTACAATCATGTGGATTCCTTTAATGGAAATTCGAGAAACTGCTGTTCCTGCAACCTATTATTGCCAGTCTGTTTTTCCTTCAGCAGCATGCACCAAAGGTGACCCTTGGCACCTTCCCACCTTTGGGAGCCATACCTTCCAGCGGTAACCCTTAGGATTCCACTTATTTACTAGAAGTGTTTAATATGTGCATTGCTGTGTTTTTCAATATTCTTAATCACATGTGGGCCCAACATTTGCCAATGACACCCAAGTGTAATTAATCCTTTCTAAGAAAGCTCTGGGTTTGATCTCAGAGATTTAAGGATAGTGGAGGGCTGAACATATAACAGCTACTTGCAGCACAAAAGCCTCAAAACAGTGCTTACTATTGCTAACACTAACCAAAAGTCCAGCATTGCATCATCACCTGAAGGTTTTTTGTCACAAATTCAATCCTCTGCCTGCCAAAGTTAAAAAATGTGCTTCCACATTGGCCTGACATGTCGCTCAATGACTTAATTGGGTTGGTCTTTCATAGCTGCTTTCAAAGGTTAACAAGCAAAGGCATGTACTTCCAATATGGATGCGGCTGACGTCACTCTGTTTGGTGATTGCAAGTGCCTGTTTAAAGGACTCCCAGCATTTCAGATCCACTGTCTGCAGAGATTGCACAATGCTGCTGTCTGATATTGGGACTCAGTAGTGGGCTATATTTCTACATTACTACAGGCCAGCAGATGACTTCTCTTGCATCATGTTGGGTACAGAATCGTATTTAAACCTCGCTGTGTAATGGTCTCATTATTAATAATCTAGTTCTTATCTACTTGCAAATAGCAACTCCTCTTTTCACTTACCCTAAGAACTCATGATCTTTAAATTACTAGCTTGAAACTTAAAAGTAAAGATGGAAGGGCTTTCATCGTTTTGGGCTCATTGCTCTGTGTCTATTCTACAATTGTTTTTACCATGTGTACTGCAGCTTATGTCATTCTTGACCACTTTCAAAAAGACTCTTTAAGCACACCTATTTTGAGTAACTTACAGAACACCTGCACCAAGAGACCTTATTGTAATGCATGTGCATAAGAAATTCTCTCAAACAATCAGTTTGCACATCCACATCTTGATGATTAAGCTGCAAATAAATCTTTAGCATCCTTTTGATTGGACGATTGTATCATTCCACTGCTTACATGAGTGATCTACAGTGTTATGGTCTAGCTTGACAGCGCAGCTGTCACAAGACAGTTTTTTGAGCATCATTAGAATGGGGCTTTGGCTCCACTCATATGTAGGGAGCCAGGAGTATGTTTTGATTGGGCAGAGATTGTGTGCTTCCGTAAAACGTGCTTGCCATCCACAGCTGTGATCATTTTGTTTATTTATCCAGCTGCCAGAGCTTGAACTTTCAGTAGCACACATATGGTGGCACTGTAATGCTATTAAGGTTTCTTAGATAACTACATAATTTATGATGTTTTCTTTGGCAGCATCACACATGGGAGGAGGGCGGTCATTACTTACATGGATGTTTAGGTCTGGCTTGAAAATGCAACTTTCACCTGACCTTTTAACCTGCACCAATATTATTCTACAATTCTTTGTTTCAAACAAATACATATCCATTCTCGTCCTATTTTCTTGTAATGCTTCATATTAGGGTAAAACACTCCTTTAAAGCTAGACCTCTTGGCATTGATATTGTATTGCTCTCTCCCCTGTTTATCATCCCCCTACGCTGTATGCGTTGCCCCTCCATAAGCTTGTCCATTGCTTCTCTCACCACTTCCCATTGCACTAAGCTTTTTTTGTGGCTTTTTTTTTCTATACCACACTAACTCCTTTGTTGCCCTCCCTTCCACCCCTCTCTGCCCCCTGGTGCTCCTACCAATAGGCAGCGTTGACTTGCTTCCCCATAGTCCTACTGCTCCGTCGTTGCCTCACCCCTCTCCAGTTGCTGAAATGTCCTGTTAGGTGACAAGCTTCTGTCCAATGCGAGCAACTTTTGTTTTTTCATTTAGTAATCCAAGTTAAGCATCACCATCCTGAAACGTTAGATTATAAAAATGGCTGCTGCAGCGTCTTGAGACACATTTGCACATGCCCTTGAATAGGTAACCACACTGCGAAACCAAAGGTTACAGGGATGGTATAGTTAGGTTCAGATTTTATACACACACTCGTGCCCCAAGGTAACTTTATTTCACGCCCATCGTGAGCTTTCTGCCTGAATCGGGTCTTTTGGCATGTATAGTTGTACTGCCACTGCTGCTTCCTTCTGCCCTCAATGGTCTGTTTTATTGCCACAGCCTCTCTTGCCCCTCCTGTATGGTTAGTTTGTTGCCCCTGCCCCCCTTTCCCTTGCCCTCAATGGTCTATTGTGCTGCCACTTCCCCTCCCGCCTGCCCAGTGTAGTCAGCTTTTTGCCTTTTGCACCCTCCTCCCTACCCTTAGTTATCCGAGTCCATGCCCCTAACCTGTGCCTCCCCACAGTATTCTAACAAGCAACTAGATTGCTAATGTTCTATATTTATTACAAACGTGTAGCACGCTTGACGTCATCTTGATGTGATCAAAACTGTAATACCTTAAGCATTTCCTTTAGAAATTATAAAAAATGAGTCTTATTCCCATAGACATTATGGTTAGTGCACTAAAAAACTAAAATGAGTACATTTTTTTTGAGTTCCCAAATAATGACAAAGCACTTTTAGATTATTTGCTATCGCAATGTTCTTTTTTATCCAGTTGATCACTCGTGTTACACTTAGAGGAGAGAATATGGCGTTACCGCCAGAACTGCGGACTTTGCAACAGGGGACCCATGTTCTAAATTTGGTGACAGCTCAACATCCTGTGATTCTGGGCAGATCACTTAATCTCCCTGTGCCTAAAGCTCAAAAGGAGTGTGTCCTTGTGTAATGTAACTGATGCTCATGTAACACACTCCAATACCCTCCTTCAAGTCTGCACTACATAAAACTGCAAAAAAAACAAAAACAGCGTTTTGCACACTTCTGCCGTTGAGCTATACTTATGCTATATTTGGGTGATATTTGTGCTACATCTAAGCCCTTTTTTCTCTGATGGCCATCTTGAGAGACTCTCCCTAATCTTCTCATTTACTGAAATATCCTAAGTAGAAAATGCTTTCAGTTTTCCACTTCATTTCCGCTTCAGTTCCATCAAGATGATGTTCATATGTGCCACACTTTTGGCATAAATTCTGAATGTTTACACTGTAGTTGCTCGTTAGAACACTGTAGTAAGACTGCTAATAACCAGGGAGTTAACTGGCAGTGTGCTGCTGGTGCTGAAAGTGTGCGTTTCAGTCTACATGTCAGAATGGTTTAATGAAATAGAACAGGAAGATATTTGAGAACTCACTTAAAAAAGATCCTAATTTTTCTTTCCACAGCACTAACCATCATTTCTGATGGATACACATACCTGTGGATTCCTCACCAAAAGAATTCTCCCCTCGCGCCAGCCTCAACGGAAATTTCTTCTAGCTCTGCACGTCGACGATGACGTCACAATCGCCCGACTCCACGCGACGCCACATGACGTCATCCAGGCAATAAGAAGCCCTCGTCGATGTGCAGACGTCAGTTCCCTTTTTTCTGTGCCCGAATAACGGTTGTTTCTTCGAGGCTCACAGGGTGCTACTGTTACCAACTGACGGTTACGATGTCTCAGCCTAGAAAATCCGGCTTTAAACCTTGTAACCAATGCGGGGGTCGGATGTCGGTTACCGACCCCCACGATAACTGCCTCTGGTGCCTTAGTTCAGATCATGAGGTCGAGGCGTGCGGTTCGTGCCAGCGCATGAACAATAAGGCGCTCAAAGAAAGAGAGGCAAAGTTATTCTTGGCTCGGTCCAAGAAGAAGAAAGAGAGGCGTCATAGGAGGGAGTCCTCGTCGAGATCCTCGAGGTCTCGCCACCATCATAGTGGCTCTCGGCGCCGTCATGGATCTCGGCGCCGATCGAGCAAGGGTCGGTCCAGGTCTAGATCAGCTTCTCCGTCGGCTCGCGTCGTCCGACGTGGGAGATAAGCCCGACCGTCACCCCTCCTCCTCCGACGACCCCGCCGTCACCCGGGTCGGTCTTTGAGGTCGAGCCTCTCCAGAGGCCTGAAGGTTCTCCTGGCCAGGAGTTACCCGGACCCTCTTCGGCAGATTTGCCGGCGCCGGTGCAGCAACAACAGTACCCGGCTTTCCCGATTCCGGGATCGGATCCTGCAGCGTTTTTGAATGCTATGTTTAACATCTTTGCTTCCATGGCACCGGGTGGAAGTCACGCAAGGCAACACCTGGAGGAAGGAGAAGTTGTTGAGCCCCCAGGTGACTTCCAGGGTCTAGACTCAGATAGCGGCCTGGACACTACCCCGGAGTGGGATCTAGCTTCTCCTGGAGAGATCACAGAGGAGGCAGCTACGTTCCATAAGGTCATTCGTAAAGCTGCAGACTTTTTGGATATTACTCTTCCCACTGCGGAGGTTAAGAGAAATTTGTTGACTGAGGTCCTCCATCCAACATCTGCTTCTGCTGAGCCTCTTCTTCCATTCAATGAGGCTCTGCTGGACCCTATAAAGGATATTTAGATGAAGCCTATATCCACCGCTGCAGTCAACAGGACGGTGGCTCGGCGTTACAGGACGGCGCCTGGGGATCCGGTGTTTCTCTCCAGGCAACCAACTCCGGAGAGCCTTGTGGTCCAAGCATCATGTTCCTCCAGATCCTCTCCTGGCTCGTTCCCTGGGGTTCCTGCTGATAGAGAGTCGAAAAAGATGGACCATACTGCTAAAAAGACTTTCTCATCGTGCAGTATGGCCCTGAAATCTTCTAACGCCACATGTATACTGGGACGTTACATACATGCCCTTATGGAAGAGGCAGAGGGCCATCCTAATCTATCACAGGAGATGCTGCAACTCTTTTCGGATGCTCAAGCGGCTGCGACGCAAGTCATCCAGTCTGGTTTGGACACTTCGGACTCGGTTGCTAGGGCTGTGGGCACGACCATAGTCTCTAGAAGGCAGTCTTGGCTCAGATCATCTGGCTTCTCGACGGATGTGCAGGCTACGCTCCTTGATCTCCCGTTTGATGGGGAAAGGCTCTTCGGTTCTAAGGCTGACTTGGCCTTAGAACGCTTTAAAGAGAGCAGAGCAACAGCTAGATCCTTGGGACTCCAGACGTCAGCCTCATCCACTTTTAGAGGCTTTCGCAGATTTAAAGGTTTTTGGTCGTGGTTCCTTTCGAGGAAGACTTCAAGGACCACAACAAACTGCTTCTACCCTGCCTTACAGATCTTTCAGGGGCAGGGGAAGAGTCCGTACGAGAGGAGCCACCTTGCAGCACTCTGCCTCTTCCTCTTCCTCGGGAGGGGTGCAGCAAGGAAAGCAGCCGTAGTCCTCCGCCATTCCCTGTCCATTCGTCTCCAGTAGGGGGTAGACTTTCCCTTTTTCTTCCAATGTGGGAGGTCATAACATCAGACTCCTGGGTCATCGACATTGTGAAGAAGGGGTACGCTCTTCCCTTTCGAGAATTTCCTCCCACCCTCCCTTCCATCCTTCTGTTCGGAAGATCATCTTCTCCTGTTACAGCAGGAGGTATTATCCCTATTACAAAAAGGTGCAATAGAGTTGGTTCCCGAACAAGAGAGGTGTCAGGGGTGCCAATCAAGATACTTTCTGATTCCCAAAAAAGATGGTCGACTGAGACCGATTTTGGACTTGAGGATTTTGAATTGGTTCCTCAAACAGGAAAAGTTCAAAATGCTGACCTTCTCACAGGTTCTTTTGGCGTTGAACGAAGGGGTGGATTCCGCACAGGAAGTATCTCCGTTTTGTGGTGGGATCACAACATTATCAGTTTGTGGTCCTCCCATTTGGTCTTACTTCAGCACCTCGAGTTTTCACGAAGGTGATGGCGGTGGTAGCGGCAGAGCTCAGAAGAAAGGGGATCGCTGTATTTCCCTATCTGGACGATTGGTTGATCAAAGCCAATACTCCAGAGCTCGTGCGGTGCCATCTCCAGTCGACGACTCAATTGTTGTACAACCTGGGGTTTTCAGTCAGTGTACCCAAGTCTCACGTGGAGCCCTCTCAACGCCTCCTGTTCATAGGGGCAGTATTGGACACGATATTGAATCGGGCCTTTCCTCCGCCACAGCGGGTTCAGGACATACAGGCTTTGATTCCAATGTTTCGAAATGGAGCAGTAGTTCCAGTCCTCAAAGTCCTTCCTCTGCTCGGTCTGTTTGCTTCTTGCATACTGTTGGTCACTCATGCACGCTGACACATGAGGGCTCTCCAGTGGTGCGTCCGCAGGCAGTGGTTTCAGCACAAAGGGGATCTCGAGGACTCGATAAAGATCTCCAGAGACACTGCAGTGGATCTTCAATGGTGGGCAGCGGTCGACAACCTGTCTCAAGGGAGGCCGTTCTCGCTTCCCCCACCAGTGGCCTCAGTGGTAACGGATGCTTCCACTCTAGGGTGGGGAGCTCATCTGGAGGACCTGGAGATCAAAGGCCTTTGGTCTCCAGTAGAACAGAAATTACACATCAATCTGTTAGAATTGCGGGCAGTACGGCTGGCACTCAAGGCCTTCCTCCCTTCCATTCGCGGTCAGTCAGTCCAGGTTCTAATGGACAACACGACCGCAATGTGGTATATAAACAAACAGGGAGGAGTGGGGTCGTATCTTCTCTGCAGAGAAGCTCTTTGACTCTGGTCCTGGCTTCAGGACCACGGGATTTGCTTGGTAGCACATCATTTGGCCGGAGTCCTGAACGTGCGTGCGGATGTTCTCAGTCGACGCAGCTCGGTCGACCACGAGTGGCGTCTTCATCCAGATCTGGTTCTGTATATCTTCCGGATGTGGGGATATCCACAAATAGATCTGTTTGCAATTCAAGAGAATGCGCAGTGCCCGCTGTTTTGCAGCCTCCAGTATCCGGTGCAAGGAGCTTTGGGGGACGCGTTTCAGATGTCCTGGAAGGGTCAGTTGCTTTACGCGTTTCCCCCATACCCTTGATTCCTCGAGTTCTGAGGAAAATCCGCCAAGACCGAGCACAAGTCATCTTAATAGCTCCGGATTGGCCGAGAAGGGTGTGGTATTCGGACCTATTCCAACTCTCTCAGTGCCCTCCGCTCCGTCTCGCTTGCAGGGTGGACCTCCTCTTGCAGTCGCAGGGGCAGATTCTACACCCCCACCTCCAGAGCCTGCATCTTCATGCCTGGAGATTGAACGGGGCAATCTGAGTTCCCTTTCTCTCCATCCAAATGTGTTGGAAGTTATTCTATCGGCCAGGCAACACTCCACCAAGTCAATCTATGCGAATCGTTGGGCTAAGATTACAAGCTGGTGTGGAGAGAATAGTTTAGATCCTTTAAAAGCTGGTTTATCTGACATTTTGTCATTTGCACTCTATTTAGCACAGAAAGGTTTTTCAGTTGCCACTGTTAAGGGTTATCTGTCTGCACTATCTGCTTTTCTGTGCCTTCCTGATCAACCATCCTTCTTTAAGTCACCAATTGTTTTAAAGTTTCTAAAGGGACTTACTAATAAGTATCCGCCCACGCCATTCGTTATGCCTCAGTGGGACCTTAATTTGGTTTTAACTTTTCTTATGGGGGCCCCATTTGAACCCATGCACTCTTGTTCTTTACGGTTCCTAGTATTTAAAACTGTTTTCCTAGTGGCAATATAATCTGCCAGAAGGGTTAGTGAGCTTCAGGCTCTAACTGTAGAAACCCCATTCCTTTCCTTCTTCAAGGACAAAGTGGTGTTGAGGACCAAGGCGGCTTTCCTACCGAAGGTTGTTACACCCTTTCACCTGGGGCAGTCAATTACTCTCGCTTCCTTTTACCCTCCACCTCACCCATCCAAGGAGGAGGAGAGGCTCCATCGGCTGGATCCGTGAAGAGCACTGAGCTTCTACGTCACCAGGACCAAGGAGTTCAGACAGGATGAACAGCTCTTCGTTGGATACGTGGGGAAGAGGAAAGGTAGGGCGGTCCACAACATAACGCTATCCATGTGGGTCATTCTATGTATTAAGATCTGCTATTCTTTGGCGAAGAGAGACCCACCTGTGGGGCTTCGTGCCCATTCCACCAGGGCCAAGGCAGCTTCATCAGCTTTGGCTAGAGGTGTTCCTGTGGCTGACATCTGCAGGGCAGCGACCTGGGCATCCCTCTATACTTTTGCCACGCATTACTGTTTGGACTCTGAGGTCAGGTGGGATGGCCATTTTGCTCGCTCGGTGCTGCAAGATTTCTTGGTTTGACCATTTAGGCACCCACCACCGGAGGTTATACTGCTTGGGGACTCAATTCTTTTGGTGAGGAATCCACAGGTAGGTGTATCCATCAGAAGAATAAGTTACTTACTTTCGGTAATGCTTTTTCTGGTGGATACAGTTACTACCTGTGGATTCCTCACAAAATGGAACCCCTCATTTTGTTCCTTTCTAAATTAAATGTTTTAACTTTTACCAGTTTCTGGTTGAAGTGCTGACAGCCATTCAGATCTCACCATGAGATCTGCGCTTAGTCTCTGCCAGATATACACATTTTTTTCCCCTTTAATTTCTCAAACTACTGAACAGATTTACACCAGATAACAAAAAGGGAACTTTCTGGACCAAGAGCTACCTTTCTGCCAAAATTGGTGTAATTCTGTTCAGCGGTTCAGGCTGCAGTCGTGTCTAAAATCAGTATAGAAATGAACATGGGAAACACACTTTTTTTTTTTTGAAGAATAATTGTCTCCCCTTCAATGTCCTTTAAAAGGAAAATAACTTTTAAAGACACTTCAAAGGATGTACCTCTATCAAAAAAGGTCTTCAAGGATAAGCAACAGGAAGAGGCTACAAAACATAAACAGCCTTCACCACCACTTTCTCCTGTTATTCCTTCCACACCACCACCATCAACCACATATGAAGCACAATTATCACCTTACACATCCTCATTATCAGGGATGATCTTAGTGATGACCAGCAGGATAAAGATCCATGAGGTACATACGACTCTGATCCCATTTGACCAAATGATCCAGACTTATATCCTGCTAGACCCTCGCCACCAGAAGACACTACTTTATACAATCAAGTAGTGGTTAGAGCTGCAGGCTATCATAATGTGCAAATGCATACAGATCAGATAGAACAAGATCTCATTTTTTGACACACTAGCGTCTTCACATAAACAATACAAATGTCTAACGATGCTTCCAGGAATGCTCAGACATGCTTCCTATATTTCCCAGGAACCTGTTAAATCTAGAATTATCACTCCCATAGTGGATAAAAATCATAAACCGGCACCCTCAGACCCAGTGTTTATAAGAACCCAATTGCCTTCTCATTCAATTGTAGTTGGTGCAGCAAATAAAAGAGCCAACAGTCAGTCTACAGGAGATGCCCCTCCTCCAGACAAAGAAAGTAAAAAAATAAATGCAGTGGGGCAAACAGTAGCTTCACAAGCTGCAAATCATTGGAGGATAGCCATTTCGCAAGCTCTTTTGGCTAGATATAATAGGGCACACTGGGATGAAATGGAACAGCTATTACAATACCTCCCTCCAGAACACCAAAAGAGGGGACAACAAATAGTAAATGAAGGGCAAGCAATATCTAATAACACTATTAGATCTGCTATGGATGCAGCTGACACAGCAGCTAGATCAACCAACACCAGCGTGCTTATGAGAAGAAATGCCTGGTCAAGATGTTCAGGTTTCAAACCTGAAATACAACAGGTAGTGCTAAACAGGCCTTTTGACAAACAACATCTATTTGTCCCTGAGGTTGACACAGCCATCGATAAACTTGAAAAAGATTCTGAAGCAGCTAAAGCCATGGGCGCGTTGTATACCACCCCCACCAGAGGTACTTTTCGTAGACCACAATTTTGAGGGGGTTGCAAACTATGAGCTTCAGAAACAGCAACTTCCCAACAAAAACAATCCTCACAATACTACACTAGAGGATCATTTAGAGGCTCCTACAGAGGATCCAACAATAGAGGAAGAGGTAAACCGGACACTTCCAGAGGTTCCTCTCACTCAAATAAACAGTGACTTTCTCAACATCTCCACAAAGCACACATCTCCTGTGGGAGAAAGACTGGTAAATTTCTATCCACAATGACACAACATCACTACAGATCAATGGGTTCTGTCAATAATCCAACATGGTTATTGTCTAGAACTAATTTCAACCCCACCAAACATTCCACCTCGTTCACAAAAACGAACTCAGGATCATCTCACTCTATTAAAACAGGAGGTACAATCACTACTGCTCAAATGAGCCATAGAGATAGTACCTATATCCCAACAAAGGTCAGGAGTATATTCACTATACTTCCTCATACAAAAAAGGATTGTACTCTCAGATCAATCCTAGATCACAGACCCCTCAATCTATACATACTTTCAGAACACTTTCATATGGTCACGCTACAAGATGTCATTCCTCTACTACAAAAACAGGATTACATGACAGCATTAGACTTCAAAGATGCTTATTTCCACATTCCCATACATCCAGCACATCGAAAGTATCTAAGATTCGTTGTAGCAGGAAAACATAACCAATTCAAAGTGCTACCATTCGGAGTAACAACAGCACCAAGGATGTTCACCAAGTGCTTAGCTGTAGTTGCTGCATTCCTCAGACGCCAACACATACATGTCTTCCCATACCTTGGCGACTGGCTCATAAAAGCCAGTATGCTTCAGATTTGTCAGCAACATACTCAATACGCTATAAATACCTTACACAATCTAGGATTCACTATAAATTACCACAAATCTCACCTGTAACCATCACAGATACAACCATATCTAGGAGCAATTCTGAACACCCAGTCAGCATTAGCATACCCAAATCCAGTTAGGATTCAAGCATTTCACAATCCCAATTCACAACTACAATACAACCACACTTATACAGTGAAGATAGTGATGAAAGTATTAGGAATGATGGCTTCATGCATAGCAATAGTGACCAATGTGAGACTTCACATGCAGCTACTACAGCAATGTCTCTCTCAACAATGGTCTCGGGCACACATTCAGATTCAGGATCTAGTGTTGTTGTACCACCAAACTTACCACTCTCTGCAATTGTGGAATCATACTAACCTATCAAAAGGGCCACCCTTTCAGGACCCTGTGCCTCAGACCATAATCACAAGAGATGCATCAATGATAGGTTGGGGAGCACATCTCAACAACCTCACTATACAGGGGGAATGGGACTCAATTCAACAGTTATTCCATGAACCACTTGGAATTACTAGCAGTATTCCTAGCACTCATAGCTTTCTGACACAAATCACATACAAAATAGTGTTAATAATAAGTGACAATATGACCACAATATATTATCTGCAAAAACAGAGGGGGACACATTCATCTCAATTGTCCCTTTGAGTGCAGACAATTTGGAAATGGGCAATTCACAATTGAGTTCAATTAGTGGCAGAGTATATCCCAGTGATACACAATCAACTAGCGACCTCTTAAGCAGGACGAAGCAACAAGTACACAAATGGGAGATTCCCCCACAGGTGATTCAACAATACTTCCAAATGTGGGTAACCCCAGACATAGATCTTTTCACCACATGCCAAAAACGTCACATCCAGGTACCCACACCCTCAATCCAAGGGCAATCCTCTATGGATCAAGTGGTCAGGGATATTTGCTTATGCTTTTCCACCTCTCTCACTAATTCCAATTAAAAAAAAAAACATTTTATTGGTTTTAGTACATATATTAGTACAAACATTATAACATGTCGAGCCCTCCCCTCAAGTAGAGTAGCGGAATCTGATGTCTGGTATTTATAGTGGCTCCAGCAAACAGTTTACTCTTTTGTCTTTGGGTTCTCTACTGGCTGGGTGTTGGTTTGTCATAACCATATAGCCTTGCTTGCGGGTCTATCATTATCCTGGAAGACAGGCAAGTTCTGCATGGCAGTATAGCAGTTTGCTGGTCGCTTGTCAGTATGTATGCCTCTACTTGAGGGGATCCGCCCCCTCCTCCCTCCCACCCTTTCCAACTTACGGTCGAGTAATTGGCAAGTGCAGTGTGGTAGTTAATGTGTATGTGAGCTAGATCTCTTATGAAGGAGTTGCAAATGCAGTTTTACTCTTAGGTATGCCTAGGGCACACCCAGAAGTGTGTTTCGTTATAACGTATGAGTTATGTAAGGTTTCGGGGATGTCCATGCCTATCTGCTGATGGTCTCTTATAGGAGTCAGGGTGTCTGCTGTTCTTCTATTTGCTGTTCCGACCCATCCACTAGTGTACTCCAGGCTTTCTCTCTATCTATTGGACCCTGGCCCCTCCGTGCCTCTCTGTGTCTGATCGTTTCTTCAGCTTTGGACCACTTAAGAACTTCCCTCACCCATGCTTGTATTCTTGGCCCTGACGTTGCTTTCCATGTTATTGCTATCTCTCTCTTGGCTAACACAAGGGCTAGATCTTGGAATTGATTAGTGTATTTATTCTGGGGTTGATGCCGATAGCTTCCCAGAAGGCAGTGAACGGGGTCTTCTGGCACATCGCGTCCAATGTGGTCAGATAGCAGCTGTGTTGTGTTGTGCCAGTAGTCTCAGATTGCTGGGCAGGTCCAAAGCATGTGCATACATTCGGCCCCTTCCTCTTTGCACCTGGGACAGCAAGCCTTCAAGGCCCCAAAATGTCTTCTTGTTCTGCCTGGTGTGAGATATGCTCGGTGAAGGACATATGTATTTATTGATTTAAATTGGGCATTTCTAGAAGCTCTTGTGGTCCAGGCTAGGATTTCCTCCCATGTGTTGTCTTCTAATGTTACCCCTAGGTCTACCTCCCATTTCAGTTTAAGGTCCGATAATGGTTGGGTCCCATTGGCACGGATGTTTCTATAGAGAGTTGTTACTGCTCTAGTTGTTCCCGTCGTACTAACTAGGTATTGCGCTACTTCCGATGTGGGGGGTTCAGCGCTTCCCATGCGCCAGTGTTTTCTAATTGTGTTTGTAATTGCTCTATGTAGTAGGAAACCCACTGTGGCAGTCGGTATCTATCACAGAAATCTGTGAATGGTAACAAGGAGTCGGCTTCATATAATATGCCCAGTGTTGTGGCCCCCGCACTTTCCCTTCTTCTGATCGCCGCCCAATTCCCAGTGTGTAGGAATGTTAATAAACATCTTAGTGGGATTTCAGGTGAGTAGGGTCTGGGACATTGTCTTACGTAGATATTTCCTCCAGCATCTATGGATGACCTTGAGAGCCTGGAATCTGCTGGGCTTCGGTCCAGTGAGGTTCAACATCACCATCAACAGCGTGCGTAATTCAGGAGTGAAAGGTAGAATTTCACTCTCGGGTATTGTACGGGCAGCTATCCACCTGGCCAACCACTGAAGTTGACCGGCCAGGTAATAATCTTCGAAGTCTGGGACAACCAGGCCACCCCCATCAGTTGTCCTGCGCATTACTGCGAGTGAGAGTCTTCGTCTGCCCGCGCCCCACATGAATCCTGTAAGAATAGAGTTCAGGGCAGTGAAAAAGCTGCCCGAAATCCACACCCGGAGGGCAACGAAAAAATAAAGTAGCCTAGGGAGGGTTATCATCTTTAATAATGCTATTCTGCCTGCCACCGAGATAGGTAGTGTTGCCCAGAACACCATGGAATCTTTAATACCTCGCAGTGCTCGTTCTGTATTTCCTTCGTAGAGGTTCTGTGGGTTATGATAAATGTGGACCCCTAAGTATTTGAGGCACCTTGGTTCCCATTGTAGTTCTCCCAGGACCGGGGGGAATATCTTCCCTCCCTAAGTGGGAAGAGACTGGATTTCGCCCAGTTCACCATGAGGCCCGATAGGTCTCCAAACTTTTTCAGTAGTGATTGAGCTCCTTGTAGATCCCCTTCCATATTTCAGAGGAAGAAGAGAAGGTAGTCTGCGTATAGTGCTATATGATGGGAGCGACCTGCTATGGAAACACCCTTATAATCTCTGCCCTCCCTAGCGGCGTAGGCCAGCGGTTCCATCGCTAGTGCGAATAGCAAGGGTGAGAGGGGGCAGCCCTGTCTGGTGCCTCTCACCACTTCATAGCTATCAGAAATGGTAGTGCCCGTACGCACCCTGGCTTTCGGGTTGAGATACAAGAGTTTCGTGCATGCAACAAATCGGGTGCCCAGTCCCAGTCTACTAAGTACCTCATATAGATACCGCCATTCCAAGCTGTCGAATGCTTTTTCGAAGTCGATAGCTAGTACTGCTGCCTCATCTTTGTCAAATCCATCGCTATTCATTAAGGCTATGAGGCGGCGTATATTATGTGCTGTTTGACGCCCTGGTATAAAGCCAGCTTAGTCAGAATGTATAATTTGGGGCATATGATGCATGAGTCGAGTCGCTAATATTTTACTTAATATTTTATAATCTGTAGTTAACATTGACAGTGGTCTGTAAGATGCTACTTCTGTAGGGACTTTTCCTGGTTTCAGTAGCAGTAAAATCAGTGCCTCCTGTGCAGTTGATAAGAAAGACTGGGTTTAAGCAGCTAGGTTATATACTGCTACCAACTTAGGTCCTAGTTTACAGAGATAAAATAAATAAAATTCTATTGGTAAACCGTCCGGGCCTGGTGTTTTGTTTCGTGCCATAGAAGCTACTGCATCTTTCACCTCCGCTAGTGTAATTGGTGCTCCCAGGTCATTCGCATTTAATGCGGATAACCTGAGGAGTGGTAGATGGTGTAGGAAGCTCTGAATTTCTGATATTGAGGGTTGTACTTTGCTTGAGTATAGGTATGTGTAGAGTTTCCTGAATTCCTCGTTAATGGCCATCTGTGAAGTGACCCGGTACCCTTCAGGTAGGGCGAGTTCTACTATTACTGAGCTTCTCTTATCAGGATTCGCTAACCATGCTAGGGGTGTACTTGCCCGGTCTCCCTCTGCGTGTGTTTTGGTTAAGTAAGCTTTGTAGTCATAGCAGCGTAATTGGTCGATCGCTGCCATTGTTTTTTTCCCGTTCTACAGTGAGGGACTCCCTTCTATATGGGGCTCGGGGACATTGTTGCTCTAATTCCCTTTGGCTGCGCTCAGCTTTCTCCATATCCTGCAGTAGGGTTCGCCTCACTCCAGAGGTCACCGATAGACACCTACCTCTAAGGACCACCTTGAATGCGTTCCATTCGATTAGCTTGGAGGAGGATGAGCCTTCGTTAGTGTCAAAGTAAGCGTCAATCGCTTCACCGATGGCATGTTTGTAGCCACCAAGTGGGTATTGGTGTGTTTGTCCGGGACTAATTCAGGGTGATCAGGAGTGGGTTATGGTCCGAGATTGTTCGGCCCAGGTATTCGCTCGTTTGTGCTGCCCTATGCATTTCTGGCTAGGTTAGAAAAGTATCCAGTCTGACGTGCAGGTCGTGCATGTGTGAGTAATAAGAGTATTCTCGGCCTTGAGTGTTTTGTGCTCGCCAAATGTCTATTAGATCCCAGTTGGATTGCCAGGTCCGATATGCGTTCGCCGTTCGTATCATTGGTGATGTGGGGAGGGGAGGGTGCGATCTATCTACTGCTGTGTCTGCAATGCAATTGAAGTCTCCTCCCAATATTATCGTTCGGAAAAAGGTGTTCTGCTAATTTTGTGGATAGGGTTGCTAGGAACTCTCCTTGGTTCTAGTTGGGACTATATATGCTTCCTAGTGTTACCTCTTTGCCGTCTATTTTTCCTGTGATTACCATGTATCGCCCTAGGGGATTGTTAACCGTTGATAGATGTTGATATGGAATTCCTGCTTTTATCCATAGCAACGTACCTCTGGCAAACGCCAAGTAGGTTGTGCAGAAAACTCTACCTCTCTAACATTTCTGGAGTGCCTGGCCCTCTGTTGCATCTAAGTGTGTCTCCTTGAGCATTGCTATGTGGATTCCCCTTCTAATGAGGTATGCGAATACTTGGTGGCGTTCGGCCATAGATCTTAATCCCCTAACATTCCATGTTAAACATTTCAGGTCTCTTACCCCAGCCATCTGTCATGTAGTTATGTCTATCTAGCTCATTATTTTGTTCCTTACCTAGCTTGTTCGTCGTAAACTGTAATCTTTTTAAATGACAAAAATCCCAACTCCCCTTCCCCAGAGATAAGGACATACTGGCTTCCCCAAACTTTTACTTATCAACAAAGTTGAAACTAGTATTCTAGGTCTTGCTGTGGTCTTCACAGCTGTTATGGGGGTGCTGCGTCAGTCTTCAAGTGGGCGGGAGCCCCGGGAATCCCCAGATCATCTTGGCCACACCAATCTTCGATGCTGTGTGAAACGCCTGGGGCTGTTACCTCCAGTATGTTGTTAGTCTCATGTTAGTAGGCATGATTCTCCGTTCTCACTGGGGCTCTTTGTTGCGCATTTGTCTTGCGACTCAGTCTTTCCAATCTGGTGCTTGTTGCTCAAAGGATCTCATCTGCTGTACCTGGCGTGATCATGGGCAGTAATATACTCGATTGCTTGGAAGTTGCTGTTTCACTGTCAGAGTCCGAATGTTCATCTTCTTTCTCTGGGCTCCGGGGTGGGGTGATTCCTGATCTCCCGGTTGCCCCGCCGATCCCAGCCTCTGCTTCCATCGCCTGTCTCCTTTCGCTGAGTGCCTCGTCTGTGGTAAGGGGGTCGCGTCTGTAGGTCGGTTGATGCCTGGTTGATCTTGGCCGCCTTCGTTTTGCTCTGTGTTGTGGACTATCATTCGGATCGGATGTTGGTCTGGACTTTAGCCATGCCCAAGTTTCCTCTGGTGTTGAAAAAAATTCTGTGCCCGACGGGGCGACCACTCTGAGTCTGGCAGGGAATTGCATTGAGTAAGGGATCTCCATTTCGGGCAGTTTGCGTTTCACTGCGTTATAATTCGCTCTGCACCTTTGTACTTCCCTGGAGAAGTCAGGGAAGATAGAGATCTTGCTATTTCCTACTGTTAATTCTTCTTTCTGTCGTGCTTGTCTCAATATATGATCTCTATCTCTGAAGTGGAGCAGTTTCACAATCATTGGCCTTGTGGGGACACTGGGGGGAGGGTGCCTGCCACGTACTCCGTGCACCCTTTCCAGGGCCAGGGAGGCGGATAGACCCTCCGTGGCTACCTCTGTTCTTAGCCAATTCTCCAGGAAGTCTACCATGTGTGCCCCTTCGCTTTTTTCTGGGATTCCTATAATCCTAATGTTGTTGCGCCTTGCCCTGTTTTCCGCATCTTCTGCTCTGTCTTCAAGTGTCTTAAGGCGATTATCAATATTATTTAGTCTATTTCCAGTTAGCGTTAATGTTGGGAGTGCTTCCGCTAAATCCCTTTCTGCAGTGGATACCCTTTCAGCTATTTTTTTGTGGTCATCTCTCGAAAGTCCCAAGTCTATACTCAGCGTGTCTATTTTGACTTCTAATGCTGGTCGGGATGCCGCTATAGCTTGTAGTACGTCTTGCAGAGTCGGCTCACTAGGATCTGTTTGCAGTGGGCCTTGTGTTGCAGGGTTCGGTCCCTCTGAACGTGTTTTGCAGTGTGGGGGGGGGGGGGGCATGTCGCAGTCCCTTTTTTTGGTGGTTTTCCCCATCTATGTGGAGTGCGATCTTGCTGTCCCACCGGTCTGTAGTGGGTGCAATTAAGAATGTCTAAGTCCCCATGTTAGGCGGAGCGAAGAGGGCCTCCCATATGCTCCTCAACTTCCCAGATGTGTGTGGGGTCCCTCTGTGATCTCGGCATCCCTCTCAGATCTTGTGTCCTGATCTTGAGCTTTCCCCTCTCTCTCTCTCCTCCGCGGTGTCTTCTATGTAGACGGTAAGTCTCAGCTGTTTCCGGGCACTCCACCCTAGGCTTGCTTCGTTTGATTTCAGTGACTGGTGGAGTCGCTATCTTGGACCCCTTCCTTTCTCTCCTTACTTTTTCTTTCCCCTCCCTCCATTCCCTAGAAATTTTATCAGGGGAAATCGTCTGTTCATGGAGCCCTGCGTCTGTATCAATCCAGTGCATACAGGACAGCCTCAGCACTCACCATATGCCTGTGCTTTGAGTGTGCTACACAGGGCCTCAAGTTCGAGCTACACCACAGCGTTCCTGGCATCTGGGGGTTCCCCTTTGTATTTCAAACGTTGCCTTCCCTGGTTGGTCCGCAAGGCTGTGCACTCGCCTGCCGGTTAATTGCCCCGGACGGAGCCCAGTTTTCTATTGCCTCGGGCTTCTGCGGTCCGCCCGGAGGCCTCTGACACTCTGCTGCTCAAGCCGCTCCTGATGCACCCCTCACTCTCAAGAGAATTCCGCTCTGTGGAACGCCGTCGATAAAAGTTTCCCGCTCTCGGAGGAAGTAATCACCTGTTTGCCCCTTGATGCTGTTGCAGGATGGGTTGTTGCGTGTGGCTACGGTCGCGGATCCTGGAGCTTTCGATTTCCACAGCCTACGCCATGCTGGTCTTGGCCACACCCCCCACTAATTCCAGTTCTGATCAAAAAGATTAAACAAACCTCGCTAACCATCATAGTCATAGCTCCCACGTGGGTACGTCAACATTGGTACACAACACTGTTGGATCTGTCTGTAGTACCACATCACAAACTACCAAACAGGGCCGATTTGTTGACTCAAAGGAGTGGTCAAATCAGACATCCAAATCCCAGCATACTCAACCTGGCGATTTGGCGCCTGAAGTCATAGAATTTAGCTACTTACATCGCCTTCTGAATGTATGGATATTCTAAAAAGAAGCACGCAAACCCACAACTAGACAGTGTTATGCGGCTAAATGGAAGCATTTTGTCTGCTATTGTCAGCCTAAAAACAACCCAATTAAAGCTTCAATACAGGATATTGTTTGCTACTTGCTACATTTACAAAAAGCAAACCTCACATACTCCTCTATTAGGATACATTTGACAGCAATTGCTGCTTACCTCCAAAACAGACAACCTACTATCCTGTTTAGGATTCCTATTATAAAAGCCTTTATGGAAGGTCTTAAGACTGTTGTTCCACGTAGAGCATCACCAGCCCCTGTGTGGAATCTTAACATTGTACTCACAAGACATATGGGACCACCATTTGAACCTATGCATTCTTGCCTTTAGTTTTTATCATTGAAGTTTGCCTTCTTAGTAGCAATTACTTCTTTAAGAAAAGTTAGTGAAATCCACGCATTCACTTTAGAAGAACTTTTCTTTCAAATTAAAAAAAACAAAATAGTTCTTAGGACAAATCCAAAATTCCTACCAAAAGTGGTTTCACCTTTTCATATCAACTAGTCAGTTGAATTGCCAGTTTTCTTTCTACACCCAGATTCAGTTGCTGAAAGAGCTCTTCACACCCTTGATGTTAAAAGAGCTCTCATGTACTATATAGAAAGAGCAAAACATTTCAGAAAATCCAAACAACTCTTTGTGGCATTTCAACAGCCTCACAAAGGTAATCCTATTTGAAATACAGGATTAGCACAATGGATAGTCAAATGTATTCAAACCTGCTATCTTAAAGCCAAAAGACAGTTACCAGTAACTCGAAAATCTCATTCCACTAGGAAGAAAGGGGCTTCAATGGTATTCTTAGGTAATATACCAATTGGCAGACATATGTAAAGCAGCCACATGGTCTACACCACACCCATTTACTAAACACTACTGTGTTGATGTATTATCTCACCAACAAGCAAATGTTGGACAGGCAGTGCTTAGAACACTATTTCAAAAACCAATACAACTCCTACCGGCTAGCCACCTCTTATTTCTTAGGAGGGGACTGCTTTTCAGTCTATGCACAGCATGTGTATCTAAAGTTACACATGCCATTGAACGGAAAATGTTACTTACCCAGTAGACATTTGTTTGTGGCATGTAGTGCTGTAGATTCACGTGCACCCTCCCTCCTCTCTGGAAACCTGTGGCCATTGTAGTATTATATATTGTAAATATGTATATACATTGGATGGACATCTCATTTCTTTACTATATATATATATATACACACTTGTACACACTTGACTTCACCCTCCTGTGGGAAAACAATCTAACAAAGGACTCGATGCCCATGCGCACTATCACAGAGAGGAGGAGTCACTAGATTTCGTGACTCGAAAACCTTCTTAAAAAAAAAACAACTTGTAACACTCCGAGCCCAACACTTGACGGCGGACTTATGCACAGCATGTGAATCTACAGCACTACATGCCACAAACAGATTTCTACTGGGAAAGTGACATTTTCCATATATATATTTATATCCCTGTCCAGTCGAAGGCTCTGGCCGAAACGCATCATCACTCGTGTTGTTTTCTGCACTGGAGAATGAAATGAAATCATATTTAATTGGTGTGGAGTCTGGTTGTGCTGCCCCTTCTTTTTAAACCAGTCCAGGGTTATTGAAGTTGAAATGGTGTAGCTTTGAGACGTTATTGTATATATATACATGTAGTGTTGGGCTCAGATTGTTCCAAGTTGTTTTTCTTCGAAGAATCTTTTTGAGTCACAAAATAGAGTGACTCCTCCTCTCAGTGATAGTGCACATGGGCATTGAGTACTTTGTTAGGTAGTTTTCTCTCTGCCATCGGGTTCGGCTGTGTTTCCTCTAGCTCTGGTGAATCTCGGTTCGGTATCTTTCGAACTTTAAATTCCATCTTTCTATTATCGTCGGTATAGTTTTCGATCATGTATTCCATACTTTTACTAGTTGATCTGATTTTTATCGTCAGGTTGATGTAACGCCTTCAAGGGCGTCTACGCCCTTCTTGGGCCTACTTTGACAACTGTAGTCGGAGAATGATAGGCTAATGAAATGTACTCCGTTTCAGTTCTGTCCTCGGTGTCACTCCAAGTTTCCGTACATGGATCAACACTGGTTGTGTAATTTGTGTCTATCCCTGGAACACAAAGAGGAGGCCTGCAACACCTGTAGGTCTTTTCGATTCAAGAAGACCCTCCAGGACCGAAGAGCACGTCGCTTAGAAATGGCGTCGAACACAACGGATGACACACACAACATCTTTGGAGAATAGCACACACAGGAAGAACTTGGAAACCTGCCAGCCTTTTCCATTCAAGACTCCGAGTGGGACCAAGATTCGGACATCAAGAGTCAGTCCATCCCAGGGGCGCAGTACGTGAGTACATCAACAACGTTACAACAAGTAAAGAATTTTAAAAAGACTTCTAAAGTGGTTGTCAGTCCTCCACTGCCCTTGGGATCTCAAAAATACATTTGGATGCCTCACCCTCTGGCACCGAAATCAACAAAGACCAAAATGCCTTCAGCACTGACTAAACGGGCATCTACATCCCAGTCTGTTTCGGGATCGAGTAGAGAATTGGAAACAACCATTTTGGAGCAAAATAAACTATTGCCATGTACCTCAGAGCCAACATTTTAGGTTCGAAAAAAGCATTTGGTCTCGAAGAGTTCAGAGCTGAAAACTATAGTGGGCAAAGATTCTACAGTTTCCTCTGAGGAGACATCTTCTGTAGAGCCTATCCTCGAAGTGATGGATGCTAGGCAGCGCAAAATTTACATACAAAAAGAAACCGGAAGAATCAAGGCTTCTCCTCCTATTCCAATCAAAAGGAGACTTACATTCTAAGAAACCTTGGACTCTGTGCCTCCCCCGAAAATGTCTCCAAAGAAAAGGACAAGGCTTCAGAACAACCTCTGCCTTTATTACCTCATTCTCCTGCACTTCACTCTACTCCACCACAATCACCTGCATCCTCTATTCACCCACAATTTTCTCCACAAGCATCATCATGATCTCATAGAGGTGATCTAAGTGATGTCCCACAAGATGTGGATCCATGGGATGTATATGATCCAGATCCCATTCTCCCTAACGACCCAGACCTTTATCCAGCAAGACCTTCAACCCCTGAGGATACGACTGCATACAACCAAGTTATTGCAAGAGCAGTAGCGTACCATTATGTATAATTGCATACAGATCCAATCGAAAAGGATTTTCTCTGGACACACTAACCAACACACACAGAGAGACTCAATTTCTACCCATGCTGCCAGACATGCTCATACATGCCAATGACATATTTAAAGAACCTGTTAGGGCAAGAATAATCACGCCAAGGGTAGACAAGAAATATAAAGCTGCATCCTCAGATCAAACTTTCATAAAACACAACTACCAGCAGTCTCTATAGTGGGTAGTGCAGCACAAAAGAGGGCTAACAGTCAGTCCACACAGGATGCTCAGCCTCCAGATAAGGAGAGCAAAAAAATGGACACAGGCAGCAAAAGAGTAGCTGCTCAGGCTGCAAATCATTGGCACTCCTGGCGAGATATAACAGAGTGCACTGGGATGAGATGGAGGAGTTCTTGCAACATCTTCCATTGGGAGTATCAAAAAAGAGAAGGACAAGCCATCTCCTATAATTCCATCAGATGTGCCATTGATGCTGCTGACACAGCAGCACGTGGTGTGATCAGTAGTGTTTTTATAAGAAGGCATGCGTGGTTCAGGAGTTGAGGATTTAAAAGAGTGATACAACAAGCAGTCTTGAACATGTCTTTTAAGGAGCATTTTTTTGCCTAGAGGTAGATACCACTATAGAAACATTTAAAAACAACTCTGACACAGCTAAAGCTATGGGTACCTTGTTAACTACATCCAGCAGGGGTAATTTTCATAGTCCACAATTTAGGGGTGGTTTTAAAACATTCAACCACCGAACCTTCTATCTTATAGAGGCACAAATAATAGCCGGAGAGGCAAAGCATCCGACCTCTAGAGGATTTCCTTCTAATACAAAACAGTGACTTTCTACAAATGCCCACAGCACATACATCTCTGTGGGAGGAAGACTGGCAAATGTGTATCCACAATACTACAATATCACCACAGACCAGTGGGTTCTATCAATTATCCAACATGGTTAGTGTCTAGAACTTATCTCCACGCCACCAAATATACCTCCTCATTTTCACAAACTCTCACACGATTGTCTCGTGCTCTTAAAAGAAAAGGGACAGTCACTTCTTCTCAAAGGAGCTATAGAACCAGTTCCCCTATCAAAACAAGGGGTAGGAGTATGGGCCAGATGCAGGAAACTATTTGCGAGTCGCAAACGGCAAAAAATGACGTTTGCGAGTCGCGAATTCCAGTTTCCAATGCAGAAATGCATATTGCGAGTCGGGACCGACTTGCAATATGCATTTCAGAATCGCAAATAGGAAGGGGTGTTCCCTTCCTATTTGCGATTCTGAGTGGTATGCAATACCATTTGCGACCGCATATGCGGTCACAAAGGGTGTCGCAGTTACCATCCACTTCAAGTGGATGGTAACCCACTCGAAAATTGGAAGGGGTCCCCATGGGACCCCTTCCACTTTGTGAATGGACCCAAAACTATTTTTTCAGGGCCGGTAGTGGTCCAAGGGACCACTACCGGCCCTGAAAAAATACCGAAACTAAAGGTTTCGTTTTTTTTTTTTTAAGTGCAGCTCGTTTTCCTTTAAGGAAAACGGGCTACACTTAAAAAAAAAAAAAATGCTTTATTTAAAAGCAATCACGAACATGGAGGTCTGCTGACTACAGCAGGCCTCCATGTTTGCGAGTGCCTAGACTCGCTATGGGGCCGCAATTTGCGACCCACCTCATTAATATTAATGAGGTGGGTCATTGCGACCCCATAGCGACTCGCAGACGGTGTCTGAGACACCGTTCTGCATACCAATTTGCGAGTTGCAAATTGCGAGTCGCAGGGACTCGCAATTTTCAAGTCGCAAATTGCCTTTTTGCTACATCTGGCCCTATATTCTCTATAGTTCCTCATACCAAAGAAAGACGGGTCTTTAAGACAAATTCTCAATCTCAGGCCTCTTGACCAATACATACTTTAAGAGCATTTCCATATGGTCACTGTGCAAGATGTTATTCCTCTAGTACAACAAGGAGATTACATGGCAGCATTAGATCTCAAAGATGCTTATTTTCACATTCCCATACATCCGGCACATCGCAAATACCTAGGATTTGTCATTGCAGGAAAACATTATCAATTCAAAGTACTGCCATTTGGGATAATAACAGCCCCAAGGGTATTCACAAAATGCTTAGCTGTAGTGGCTGCATTCCACAGGAGGCAGCGCATTCATGTCTTCCCATACTTGGACGATTGGCTCATAAAGGCCAGTACCATTCGAAAAATGCCAGCAGCATACTCAAGACACAGTAAATCTTCTACATCATTTGGGATTTACAATAAACTATCTTGTATCCCATCTACAACCTTCACAAATGCAACCTTATCTGGGAGCAATTCTCAATACTCATTCAGCATTGCATATCCAAATACAGTAAGGAGTCAGGCTTTTCAAAATCTCCTGATTTAATTACAGGAGAATCACACTTACACAGTAAAACTAGTGATGCAACTATTGGGGATGATAGCCTCCTGCATTGCCATTGTTCCCCATGCAACACTACACGTGTCCACTACAGCAGTCCTGTCTAGTCAGTGGTCTCAGTCACAGGGTCATCTTTCGGGATCTTGTGTTGTTGGACCGCCAGCCTCACGGCTCTCTGCAATGGTGGAATCCCACCAACCTCTCAAAGAGGCAGCCCTTTCAGGACCCTGTGCCTCAGATCACTCTCACAACAGATGCATCAAAGATGGGTTGGGGAGCCCACCTACACAACCTTACTATACAAGGGAAATGGGATCCCATTTAACAGACTTATCACATCAATTATTTATAGTTGCTAGAAGTCTTCCTGTCACTCAAAGCATTTATGATACATATCTCTCACAAAGTAGTGTTAGTATGTACAGACAATATGACAGAAATGTATTATCTGTTAAAAGAGCTCTTATGTATTACGTTGACAGGACAAAAATGTTTTGGAAAATCAAAACAACTTTTTGTAGCTTTTTCAATGTCGCAGAAAGGTAATCCAATTTCAAAGAATGGATTAGCTAGATGGATAGTCAAGTTTATACAAATGTGTTATCTTAAAGCTAAAATACAATGACAATTACTAACAACTCTTAAAGCACACTCTACTAGTAAAAAAGGTTCTTCTATGGCCTTTTTAGGAAACATTCAAATAGCAGATATTTATAAAGCTGCTACTTGGTCTACACCACACACATTTACTAAACACTATTGTGTAGATGTTCTAGCTCATCAACAGGCAAATTATTGGTCCAGCAGACCTTAGGACCTTAGGACACCTTTTTCAAGCTACTTCAACTCCTACAGGCTAGCCACAGCTTAATTGGATGGGACTGCTTTACAGTCTATGCAAAGCAAATGTATCTACAGCTACACATGGCCATCAAACGGAAAATGTTACCCAGTAGACACACCATGTAGTGCTGTAGAGTCACATGCACTCTCCCTCTTCCCCAGAAGCCTAATGTCGTTGTAGTACAAAATATTGGAAATCTGTAAATATATACATGGACATCTCTTTTTCATTTAATATATAATTTATGATATATACACTCCTTACCTCACCCGCCTGTGGAAAAAAAAATCTAACAAAGGACTCGATGCCCATGTGCATAGGAAGCTAACACTGATAGAAGCTGTAATCAGTGTTGGAAATGGAAAGATGATAGTACAGGTACTCATTATACCAAACTACCTGCTTCAGAGACCTGCTCTCCTGATAAAAGTATTGTACCTCTGTTGGGAAGTGAAAATGCTCTGCCTTTCAAATCAAAGTACCTGTACTCAGTGCATACCAGCACCTGCCCATTTAAAGAGCTCGCTGTATCATGGACATAAAGGAACCAACCAGCCACCATACATGCTAGTTACTTTTCGAAATGACTATGGCATAGCCTATAGTATATAATTATGTCTTAGAACTCTTAACCCCTTCACTGCCAGGCCTTTCCCCCCTCAGGTGCCAGGCCTTTATTGTCTATTTGGAGCAGTTTATGCTTAGGCCCTCATAACGTTTTGTCCACATAAGCTACCCACGTCAAATTTGCATCCTTTTTTCCCAACATCCTGGGGATTCTAGTGGTACCCAGTGTTTGTGGGTTCCCCTGCAGGAGACCAAGAAATTAGCCAAAATACAGCGAAAATGTAGTTTAAAAAAAAAATGGGAAAAAAGGGCTGCAGAAGAAGGCTTGTGGTTCTTCCCCTGAAAATGGCATCAACAAAGGGTTTGTGGTGCTAAAATCACCATCTTCCTAGCTTTCAGGGACAGAAAACCACAATTTTGGCATTTTACTGTGACATACCCCATTCTTACTATTTTTTGTGCTTTTAGCCTCCAGTTAGTGACAGAAATGGGTGTGAAACCAATGCTGGATCCCGGAAAGCTAAACATTTCTGAAAAATAGACAAAATTCAGAATTCACCAAGGGGTCATTTGTGTAGACGTTTCAAGGTTTTCTTACAGAATATAACAGCTGTAATAAAAAAAGGAAAATGAGGTTAAAAAAAACAGGCATTTTTACTCCACGTTTTACTCTGTAACTTTTTCCTGCAATGTCAGATTTTTTTAAAGCAATATATTGTTACGTCTGCTGGACTCCTCTGGTTGTGGGGCTATATAGGGCTTGTAGGTTCATCAAGAACCCTAGGTACCAAGAGCCAATAAATGAGCTGTACCCTGCAATGGGTTTTCATTCTATACCGGGTATACAGCAATTCATTTGGTAAAACATAAAGAGTGAAAAATAGGTATCAAGAAAACCTTTGCATTTCCAAAATGGGCGCAAGATAAGGTGTTGAGAAGCAGTGGTTATTTGCACATCTCTAAATTCTGGGGTGACTATACTAGCATGTGAATTACAGGGCATTTCTCAAATAGACGTCTTTTTTACACACTTTCTTACATTTGGAAGGCAAAATGTAGAGAAAGACAAGGGGCAATAACACTGTTTCTGCTATTCTGTGTTTCCCCAAGTCTCCTGATAAAAATGGTACCTCACTTGCGTGGGTAGGCCTAATACCCGCGACAGGAAAGGCAACATGGACACAACACATTTTTACATTGAAAACTGATGTGTTTTTTTGGAAAGCGCCTAGCTGTGGATTTTGATCTCTAGCTTAGCCGGCACCGAGGGAAACCTACCAAACCTGTGCATTTTCGAAAACTGCACACCTAGGGGAATCCAGGATGGGGTGACTTGTGGGGCTCTCACCTGGTTCTGTTACCCAGAATCCTTTACAAACCTTAAAATTTAGCCAAAAAAAACACCTTTTGCTCACATTTCGGTGATAGAAAGCTCTGGAATCTGAGAGGAGCCACAAATTTCCTTCCATCCAGCAGTCCCCCAAGTCTCCCAGTAAAAATGGTACCTCACTTGTCTGGGTAGGCCTAGTGCCCGCGAAGGGAAATGCCCCAACACACAACGTAAGCACATCACATTTTCCCCAAAAAAACTAAGCTGTTTTTTCCAAAGTCCCCAGCTGTGGAGTTTGGCCTCTAGCTCAGCTGGCACCTAAGGAAACCTACCAAACCTGTACATTTTTTAAAACTAGACACCTAGGGGAATCCAAGATGGGGGTTACATGTGGGCTCTCACGAGCCTCTGTTACCCAGAATCCTTTACAAACCTCAACATTTGGCCCAAAAAACAGTTTTTCCTCACATTTCGTTGACAGAAAGTTCTGGAATCTGAGTGGAGCCACACACTTCCTTCTAACCAGCGTTCCAAGTCTCCCAATAAAAATGGCACCTCACTTGTGTGGGTAGGCCTAGCGCCTGCGACAGGAAATGCCCCAAAACACAACATGGACACATCACATTTCCCTAAAGAAAACAGAGCTGTTTGCAAAGTGCCTAGCTGTGGATTTTGGCCCCTAGCTCAGCTTGGCACCTAGGGAAACCTACCAAACGTGTGCATTTTTGAAAACTAGACACCTAGGGGAATCCAAGATTGGGTGACTTATGGTGCTCTCACCAGGTTCTGTTACCCAGAATCATTTGCAAACCTTAAACTTTTGGCCAAAAAAACACATTTTCCTCACATTTCGGTGATGGAAAGTTCTGGAATCTGAGAGGAGCCACAAACTTCCGTCTACCCAGTGTTCCTCCAAGTCTCCCGATAAAAAAATGATACCTCACTTATGTGTGTGGCACAGGTGCCTGCAACAGGAAAAGGCCAAAAACCCCTAGAGATTGATGGGATAGCACAGCGAGTTGATTAGCACAATTTTTGTACTCTACACCCTGGGAGACCAGTAAATACAGGCAACTGTGGTGGCTCCATGTTTAGGGCAATCTAGCTGTCAAGTCTTCCAGCTGGAAACCCTTCAGCCCCAGGCTTCTGCAATATTGGCACATCAATGTCATCCTCTAAAAGAGGCCCTTCATCTGCACTGAGAGTGGCTTCTTCATCAGACGACGCAAAAAGCATGCCAACAGCCTGCTGAGTGGTCACTCTGTGGCTAGCTATGATCCTTTGTAAGAAGGGTAAATTGACAAAAGTGCCAAAAAGCGATTCCCCTTCTATCCCCGATAGGGAAATGTGGGTGGCAGGCCCACGGGGAGCGCAAGCCCAGACAGTCCAAGGCACTCGAGGGGTTAAATTAATTTTGGTCTATATTTTAACTTACGTGATGCTTCCCTCAAAGGCTGCAAGGTTCTATGCTTTTGTGCCTTTCTAACTATATTATATGTCATGATTTTATAGATTTTAATGTTTCAATTATATATATATATATATATATATATATATATATATATATAGAGAGAGAGAGAGAGAGAGAGAGAGAGAGAGAGAGAGAGAGAGAGAGAGAGAAATATTGTTCTATCTGCATTATCGCACTTGCCAAAATAAAATGTAAAAAGTTAAAGTTAAACGCTAGGTATATTCTGAGCTGCCTGCAGTTTGTGGTCCCACGTCTGCCTCTGCAAAATGTGATGGGTGCTATGTAGATGTTACAGATTAGGTGTAGCTTCAGGTTATATATGGCTCGCTTCTTGAATGGCGCCAAGTCGCACACTGGATTTAAAGACCTACGTCTGACAGATCTTTAACATGGGCCCCAGAGTGTAGCAGCAGATGCATGATAGGTTGTCTTTGGCAATCTGTGAGATGATAACGTAATCTAAATGTGAGGTCAGTCATTTCTGTGTTGTGTGTACGACAACAATTTGCAATATGCACGCCCTAATTACTAACAGCGTGCCTCCTCTCCACAAAGCGTGTCTGCGCCTCTGGGGGTAGTAAGCAGTACATAAATATTTATCTGTACCATTCATTACTTGTACATGTGAGTGAACTGATCAGTAATGGAGTGTATGTTTCAAATGGCAACGTACCCCTCTCTCTATAGATTGTTGTAATACCGCCGAGGTTCATTCCAGTTTGTAATGGATAAATGAAAGTCAGGCTGCTTGAGGATGACCCTCACATCGTGCATCTTTCTCCTTTGGGGGCATGCTCCGAAGCTGTGGGCCATTAGGTCATGAAGTGCGTTTTCATTAATTGTTAGGTTTCACATTAGCCGGAGCTTTTGATTTTACTAAAATTATATATTGTACGTACATTTAGTAGATTTCAGCCATAACTGCTTTCATATTTTATTTCCATCCCCTACAGCATGGTCAGTGCACTTCACCATTGGCTAATTTCAGTGTGAGTGACTCAGTCTTCTCTTTCATACTGAGCACATCCACACACAGAGCACTTCTTATCCGTGCCGGGGACTATGGCAGTGTGTGCGTCTTGAGACCAAAAATATGTTTGCTTTTAGCATAGGTTTTTATATATTTTTTATAACGGTGAGGGCCCAGCATCTCCCCAACAGTAAAGTTTTACAAAAATGTGATAAAACAAAATAAGCACTAGCAAAGCCACAAATGTGAGCCAAAGCACGCCTATTTGTTTTTGTCAATGCTTGTTGTTGAAATGGGCGCATGTGTGGGTGTTTAGTCATCTTTCTCTCGCTGAATCTTGGCAAGTGCCTTCGCTTATGCCAGTGGGTAGAGCCATTCCCACCTCATGACTTCATCAGGGCTACAACATTGCAGGTGGCAGTGTAGAATCAATACTTTCTTTCTCCTTCCTTTGTCGTTTTTGACCTCAAACTGTCCTTTTTATGGGCAAGCACAAAGCACTCAGTCCATTCTGTAATCTCTCTTTGGGCTTCAAGCCACGCCCATGTCACGTCTTTCACTTACATTGGTTCGTGGGCTTGCCTTTTAAAATCCGCTTGCTTTCATTTGTGAAAGGCCTGCATACGTCATGCCTTTTCCAGTGTTTAGCACACCTCCACAGCACCGGTAAGCTACTAAAAACATGCAAGGCTCGAAGTTTTCAGCCTGGGGTCCGTACTACTTTATCTGTTTCTTTTCCACGCAGCGCGATCGCGCTGCATTTTACATAGCACATATATAGAATAGACCTGCGCTGCGTTGCATTTTTTTTCTTTGCAACACTAATAGCTCTAACTCGAACAAATGCGAGCATTGAAAATGCTTGTTATGTTTTATCTTTATATGTTCTAACATACTTGTTATGTTGTGTTAGTTTATCTTGATAAAACGCATATTCACCGAAAGTTTTCTTGGCACTGTATAGTTGAAGAAGTTCATATTAACCATGTAAGTAACATCTACCTCAGCCATATGCTTGTCTGAACAACCAGGTTTTTAAGTATTTTCTGAAGATCAAAAAATCCTTTTTTGTTCTTAGTCTTTCTAAGAGAGAAGTCCACAGCAAGTGCACTTGCACAGAATAGCTCTGCCCACCCATCCCTTTCCTTGGGTATCTACGGGTAATTAAAAGTTCGAGCTGCCATAGCTGTACGCTTGTCTGAACATCCAGGTTTTGAAGCATTTTCTGAAGATCAGAAAAACCGTTATCATTCGCAACCTTTCTGAGAGAGAATTCCACAGCAAGGACACTTGCACAGAATAGCTCTGGCCACCCATCCCTTGTATACCTAAGGATAATTAAAAAGTTCGAGCAAGATGATCTGAGCGCTCGGGCTGGGATTTATTTTTTTACCTTTTTGTTAAGGAAGCCAGGGGCAATGTTGTTAAAGGCTTTGAAAGTGATGCAACGGATCCTAAACTGTACCCTCTGTTGGACAGCAAACTCACGTAATTGCCTTAGCACAAGTGTTAAATAAGAACTCTGTGGCAGTTTATAAATAATGCGAAGAGCCTCCTTTTGAATTGTAACCTGTGGAGGGTGTTAGTAGGGAGGCCCAGGTAGATTGAATTAACTTAGTCCAGTCTTAAAGTGATGGCTGCCATAATTAACGTTTTTTAAGGCCATTGAGGGTAGGAGGAGTGCAAGTTTTCTAATAGTTTTTTAAAAGATAAATAAATTTTGAAGGTACCGCTCCAACCCGAGATGTCATAGTAAAGTGATTGTCTACCACTACCCCAAACTCTTTGCAGGTGTCTTTGTCACAAGGGGATTTCCCAGCTCAGCCATCCAATCAAGACCTGCTTGCACAGAGATCTTTGCAATTCTTCAAGATCACAATCTCTGTTTTGTCAGCATTAAGTTTTAATTTAATTACTGCCCATCCAGTACCAGATGAACTTCAGTATATTTTGGAACTCTCGCTGGGATGCTGTAAAGCCATTTATGTGGAAAAGTTGAGAATCCTCTACATAATTATATTATCTATAGGCATTTGTAGACAGCTCCATCGTTAGGAATCTAATGTACATACTAAACAAATGTGAAAGTGAATGAGACCTTAGGAACTCCCTAAGAGAGATAGACCACCCAAGTTGGACTGCCTTTCTTCGATCCTTTAAAAGAAATTAATCTAGCATAACGTCAGACAAATCCAGGAGAACTAGGGCCATGACTTGCCCGCTGTCACCATCCAATCTTAGAGCATCTGTTACCAAAACATTCACAAGTTCTTTGCTATGGCCATAGCAGAAACAAGCCTGCAATGGGTCCAGGAAGTCAAGGGATTGTAGAAGGCTGCATAGTTCATGGGCTGTATGTGCTTCCAGGATTTTGGAGGTGTATAGGAGCAAAGATATTGGACAATAATTTTTCAAAACCTTTGGATAGTCACCTTGCTTTCTTAAAAGCGGAATAACCTTTACATTCTTTAAAGGTTTAGGAACTAAACCTTGAGTTGGTGATTTGTTAAACCTTTCTAGTAGCAGGATAATATTAGTGATGCAACTGTCTTCATAATATCCATTGGACAAGAGCCCCTAGGGGAACCCTACTTGGCTTTTCTCATTAGTACTTTGAGTCTACCTTTTATAAAGAAGTGAAGGTAGCAAAGGAGGCAAGAGCTATAATCAGCATCTCTAGTCTTAAGAATTTATGGGCATACTAACTATACTCTCTTTGATTAGCTTGATTGTGTCTACAAAATAAGTATTCAAGGAATTACAGCGCTCTTGTGCTGTCTCCAAATCCTGCAGCACTTTTTTAGGGGAAGAGAGTTGATTCAAATTTTTTAAAATCTCTTTTTGTTTCTTAGGTGCTTTAGTTACTTTACTAGTATAATAAAAAGATTTAGTTTTGACTACTAAAGTTTTGTATTTGATCATCCCATCTTCAATGTAAACCTATTTCCAGCAAGATAATCTTTAGGCTAGTGCCTTTTTAACTGGTGAAGATTCAGAATTGAAGAAAACCACAGGTTTCAAATTGGTAATGAAATTGCATCTTAACTTAGGGACATGAATGTTGCTAGTGTTCCGGATCCAGTTTGTGAATTTAGATACCGAAGCATCTGCCAAGACACTAGGAACATGCATGCTGTTTTAGTGTGAATGTCATGGGTTACGAGTTTATGTAATTCCTGCAACAAATAGTTTGAAATATGTAAATGCTCCTACTTTTATTCTCCGCAGTGGATATTTAGAATTTTATTAAATGGTGATCGGACCAAATACATTATATCATTGTAAAATTGGTGCTAGTAACATTGGATGTCCACTCTGAGTTAGAAAGACAGATTCTATTGTTTGGTTACTAAAAACCATTACAATCCTAAATTCACAATACATTTTAAACCAGAAAACATAAAAGCAATTTAAACTTAAATCTAAATTATGAACAAGTTATGGGTAACTCTGCTTAACCAGTGGTTATCTCATAGTTAAATGACGTTCTCTTGGTGTCAGTTAATATCAAACACCTTTAAACAAATCATCAGACTACATAAAAAAAGAAGATCGGGCGTAATAATGGCATGCCTCTATTCTAATCACTTTCTAAATAGAAATATTAACCAGCTTAAATCTGTTTACTAAGGGGCAGCAGTGTACATGATTATCTAATTTGGAATTCAATAGATGCAGTGTCTAAAATCTTCCTTAACCTGGCCAGTATTTTTAAGTCAATGCCCTGCAGACAAGCTTCCATGGCTACCTCGAATATCCCTACTCCAAGGTGGTTAAAACATGGGCGTAACAACTTTTTCCACTCTGAGTCTAGTGTGAGTTGGTTAATGGATGTGGGATCTAAAATATGTTGTTCTAAAGACAGTGCCATATGAGTTTGATAAACGCAATATCTTTTGAATGAACTGAGGGACTATCAATTTAGCAGTTAAAACCACTGACAACTAGCAATTGTGTGTTGGCTGTAATTATTAAGCAAATCAGTTCATAAAAGATGTTGGGAAAAATAATTGCACATTGAGATAGATGGTCGGTAGGTTATTACACAGATCAGGCAGCTGATGCTAAAATCAACTTTTACTTCTTCAGTGTCAACCTCAGGGATGAGGCTGCAGGCAATGACTGAGATATGAATTGAGCGCAAAGCAGTTACTGCAACCTCTCCTCCTTTTTTATCGTTAGATCTATTTTTGTTTAAAAAAAATGTGTGCTGAGGTTGATTTGTGGCTAAAAATTAGGTGTGGATTCCTTAGATAGCCAGTTTTTAGTTAGAAGTAATATATGAACATTGTCTTCCTCCAGGAGATTGAATATTTAATGTTTTTGGTTTCCAAAGAATGTGTGTTCAAATAAGATGTACAAATGTTTTTCTAACAATTTGTACATTCTGTCCCTGGGGCTTATCCTCATGGTGATTGCTCTGTGATTATGCTTTGTGGCCTTGGTTATTTTCAAGTTTATAAAATTGCTTAGGAGCCGTTTCCTCTGTAGTGAGTTGGTAAGTTCCATGTTTAAAGGTGTTCTTGCTTCTTTTAGGATGAGTAGCTCCGAAGAGGAGTAGCTATAGAAGCCGACCAAATGTCTGCCCCCCCCCAGTCACGGTATTTGTGTGGGTGGGTGCAGGTGGGCTTGGCTTTGGCAGACCAGCACGTGGACACACTGCCTGTTTCTTCATTTAAGTACCACTCCCGTGATTGTGAAAGGCATGTTGCCTCCTACATCTAAGTGTATTGTATGTCAAATGTTATTAAAAACAACATATATGGGGTAACTACCTACCTAAAAAAGAAAAAAATATATATATATTCATGGGAAGATATACATACTTTGGATTTCGAATTTACAGTGCACAACAGGTGCTTCCTTCCATCTGTTCCTTCTCTTGTAAGTGCCTCGGGCTAGAGCTTGTCCTATTCAGATCACATACTTGCCCAGCAACAGCAAGTTGGTCACATTAGGTGACACTGGTTTTGTGAGTAAGCACTTGAAAGATGTGGCTGCAGATGCCTGCTGTTTGCCACCATTATGCAGGTACAGTGATAGCACAGGGAGGATGTCTTAAAAATATCATTATTGGATTCCCTCCATAGTTCAATGACAGAGGTACAGTTTGAACACTTGGTTAACAAGGAGATGGAATTATTATTAAGACCAATAAAAGCTTTTAAGTCTGGCTTTAGCAATCATGCAGTGCATCGTGTGTTGTGCTTTACAAACATAGGCAATATGCAAAAACAAAATTGGCACACGTATAAAAATGAAGGTTGGCCCAGCACCCCACGAAGCCAGCCCTGGCTTCTCTTCTCCAGGTGGTTGCGCACATGTTGTCAAATAAAATTCCATCACTCACAGTCCTAGATAGCCAATGGGATGGAACGGGCTGACCCATTGCCCCTGGCTGCATATTGTGATGAGCGGAAGCAAAACGTGACTAGCACTTGAACAGACCGGTCGAAGAAGAGGGCTGGCTGAAAGTTCTTGAATGTTTGTAATATTTCTAGAAAAATACTAGGCTGGCAAGATACCAAGATACAAAAATCAGGCTCTAGTCAAAGCCTAAAAAAGCTCTCTAATTGCCTTGTTTTTTATTCACGCTAACCCCAGGCCATGCGTTGGCGCTTGTAAGAGTATTGGTAACGACTTGCAGGTGAGCACATGCAAACCTTGTGTTCTCTGCAGACAAACAGTAATCTGCAGTAAGTTACTCGGAAAGAAGGCTGTGGTTGAAGAACGAGGGATGAAGAGGAGCACTGACACGTAGTTTTATGAAAGTGGAAACACATTCATGGCCTTTAATAAACGGGAACTGCTGGGATTGCATAGTAAAGAATTCAATCACTTGTTATTTAGATATCCTTCAGTTTAGTTTTAGAATTGATTTTAAACAAGACGTCTGAAACCTACGATTCTTTTTTAAAGAGATCAGGTTATCCCAGTCTCTCAAATTCAAGCAAATATTCCGTGTGTAGGCGTCAAAAACCTTCTTTTGGGGGTAATTATAATGTTGATGTCTGAAAATACATTAAGTTTCTAAATCAATCCTTATTCGCAGTATTCCAAGACATTCTATTTTTGCAACGTTTCATTTTTTCCTAACCTCAGGGGTGTTTATCTTTAAATATAGAGCGTGGTCAAAAGGGAAGATATTCACAAAACAGACCTGTGCTTGTTGAGAAGCAGATTGAGTAGTAAACATCCCTCCAGGCCAGAATGTGAGGACTGGCGGAGAACAAACATAGAGTTAGAACATACTTTATTCCTGTTAGGTATCTGAGCACTGTAGGATTGCTGAATGGGAAGATGATGGGAATATCTGAGAAAGGGTGTGCCTATATGGACCCCGTGAAGGAACGGGATAGATAGTATGGGGGTTTTTCTGGAACTCATAAATTAGTGGTTGACTCTGTGTCTGTATGTGTGTATGTATGTATCAATGTTGTTAATAACATCTCTTTGGTTATAGTTAGGTTGAAATTACGTTAGAAAAGCAAGATTAGGATGTCTGATAATTTTGACCCCATTATTTGACTAATGTGCACGAAATTTCACAAAGTAACCAAGCATCCACCTCTGCTTTTTGCCACGTTGTGTGCATATTGGTGGGGGGTAAGTGGGAGGGGGCCAAAGTGATAAGGTGGCCCCAAGAAATGCTCAAAAATAAGGCACCGGAATTCTGTCAGGTATATGTTGAACTACTTTCTGATCGGTTGATGGATGTCTTTCAGGAAGCTAAAAGCCTGGGTTGGTTACCCCAAACTATGCAAGACGCAGTCATAATAATGTTAATACCAAAACCTTTTAGAAACCATACAAAACAAGTTTCTGTTGGTCATTATTTGTGATTGATGTCGCTGTGACAGTATTATCCCATTTAAGAAGACCAATGTGACTTTATACTAGTGAGAGGAACTCTCCTGAATAGCTGGAGGCTTACACATTTCATGCATACCTTACAGAGGTCAGAAATGAAAGACTTGAGAAATGGTCGCCTTGGCTACTGAAAAGGCTTTTGACTCCATAGACTGGTAATATATGTGGACGGTACTCTAAAAGACTGGTTTTGACCCCAAATTTCTTAGCTGGGTCTCCTAGCTATATTCAGGTTCAATGGCCAGGCAGATCTGAAGGATACACCCCTGACAAATGGGACAAAGAGATGGGCACCAGAAAGGGTTGTGCCCTCACCTCCCTCCTATTTGGACAAGCAGTGGAGCCGTTGCCTGCTCATCTTTGAATTAGAATAAGAGAATGGAATACTCAGATACAGAGCATGAGACTGACACTCTTGTATACCTGCAACAGCTACTGACTTCCATAATGCAGCTGTTGACAGAGATGCAGAGTTTTGCCAGTGCATTTGCCCAAAATATCAATTAGGAGATGTTATTGGTGTTTAAATTGGTGGGGTTAGAGGGACACTCATAGGAGACACTCCCTGATATAGGATTGACATAGGGTCTTGAGAAGTATCAATATTTTGGGGTACAAGTGGCACACATTGGTGAGAAACAATAAGTTTACAATATGAGAAGGGTACTGGCATGCCTGAAAATCATCACATTCTGGAGTAAACTCCCTTTGTCAGTCACAGGTAGAATTGCAATAGCAAAAATTGTATTTTTACTTCTATTGTTATATGCATCACAGAACTCAGATTGCCTGATACGTAGGAACATGTTCAGAGAAATAGATAGCCTTTTGATTTCTTTGATATGTGTAGGCAAAGGAGTGGAGTAGGATAGAGGGTATTGAAGCTAAACACAAGGAAGGGAGGCCTTGTACTTTCCAACTTATAATTGTATTACTTACCAGCACACCTTCAACATGCAACCAGAGGGTCTGCTGAGTAGGACAACAGGAAGAAAAGGTTTCTAATGGGGATCCCTGAGGCTTCAAACCTACTGATGCGCCTAATGGCAAGGACCTTTCATGAGACAGTGTCCCTTTATAATACTGCTGGTGGGCCCAGGCGTGGAAAACAACAGTTAAGGCAATAATATGCAGACCCCTTCTGTAAAAAGCTGCCGACGTGGTGGTTGCTATCTTTCTTAAAGATTAGTAACTGTCTGTCCATAGCTAGGTAGAGGAAGGTTGCATGAGAGACTCTGGGGAGCTTGTGCCCACGAGATAGTTGCATTACATTTATAGATGAGCACAATATGTTTGCAATAAGTCCTGGGCATTTGTTGCTGTTTGCTAAACTGACAACACGGCTAAAGATAAATGGGCATGCTTTCCAAGCATACTAGAAGGGACACATTCGAAGTCCTGTTACATATAGGATCCTCCTGGCGATTGGTGTCACATCTATAAGAAGCCCGAAAGAAGGACATGGCTAAAATAACATTGTCAGCAAAATCTAAATGGGAATAAGCCCATCAAGTGCCACTGAAAGTACGATACTGGAGTAGAGTATGCGCGCAGGTGCAAGAATTGTCTGGTAATTCTCTGTGTAAGCCTAATTACTTGTATGTGCTGCAACGTACTTACCTGTCACCCACTAGGCTATACAGAATGTATCTGAATAGGTTGGTGGGTTTCTAAGAAGCAGCACAGAGGGTGCTGTGGTTTTTCTTTTTACACATGATCTGCATCAAGATGGAACATTACTAGGGAGAAATAACACCACAGAGGTGTCTGGCATTTGACTGGAGGTGTCAATAAAGCACTGTCTTCCTTGTGTCAGTCCTCACCCTAAGGCTAAGAAGGCTAATAATAGATTTACACTGCTACAATTGCTATTAGTAAAAAGAAAAATATGTATCTGTTGGTTGTCCAGTGCTGGACCTATGCTGAAGGAAAGGATGGATGACAGAGCAGAGGAACATCTCATAATGTGGGCTGAGATGTTACTGGAATTGCTGACTCCTACAGCAATAGTCTCTTCCCAATAACTCAAGTATGCAAACTTAGACCTGCAACAGCTAAAGAGTAACACAAACACCACTCAGGTCCATAGTGTTCGGAAATTGGAGGAGGGGTACATCAACCTTATCCTGTAGTTTAGGGGCAGAAATACTGCATGTTGATGGTGAGGAATTTTAGACTTAGAAGTGGTCTGACCTTCTACCCAGTATTCTGTGGTGGGTGAAAGCAAAATATGAGTGACGCTATAGCAGATCAATGGGTGAAACAGCCCCTATAAATATATTATGTATATATTTTGTAGTTAAAAAGGTCTTTCGTCAGACAAATTAGTATCACTGGGTTGAAAAAGTTCATTTTGACACTGTTTCAGAATTATAAGGTTTGATGATGTTTTCCATAAATTACATTTTCATATCATAAATATGAATTTGATCCTGCTTGACCAGGAGCTTGGAGTATCAAAAAGCATCTGTTTCACCACGTGGCATTGTTTTCATCCCAGGTCTTGAACAGCTGATGTATGTAGGAAAATTGAGTATTATGTGGTGTTGGGGTTAGTCCTCACCATGTAGTACTCTCACAGTACCCCAAAGACAATCTTTGGCTCAGTCCTGGTAGTGTGGCAAAGAGAAGTCAGGCTTTACTAGAAGAACATGTGTTAAGCATTTTAGAGCATCAACATGGACGATAAGAATTTATAAAAATTTAGCTTATTTTTTCCTCAATTTAGACATCAAAATGAATGGAATTGCATCAGTACGACTGGAGTTATAGATTTTAGGGGCAAATCTAAATCACAGTTGAAGTCAAGGGAGATCAAGCATTGGCAAAGCCAATAGGTCTCATCAATGGGCGACCTATTGCCTTTAGCAATGGGCTGGGGGTGGTGAACAAGAGGCCTGGTGGGGGTGTGAGAAACCGTCTGCCTGCGTCCTGCGCTTCTGCAGTGCTGAGAGCGGAGCACAAATGGGGCAGAGCGGTAACAAGACTGCGCCTGTATTTGGGCCCCAAAGATAGTCACACTACTGGAGTAAGTGCTCTTGGGTCAGCCCGGTCACTGAGAGTGATGCACGTAAAGACAGGAGCATTCGTGAAAAGTGCTCTTAAGGTGGTATATTGTTAGCCACTGAGAAAGTTGTGAGCAAAAACAGGGGTCCATGTGATAGCCGCTCTTCAAAAAATTAAAAAGTAGTCCCAAAACAAAGCCATAAAATGGCTGCTGTTTAGGTTTAGGAATAGTTGGTCGGTGCTGTTGAGGAGGGCTAAACACTGGAAAACCCATCATAGACAAATGGTGTGAACGCAGAATGGAACGACAAGGGAGTCAGCAAATGGGAAGTCAGTGGGCAGGCTGAAGCCCATGTGGTAGATACAGCATGTCTCGGTTCAAGACTGTGGTTGTGCACTGAGACCTAAAAACCACTAGCGGAAAACAACCAATTAGTGGTCGAGTTACGTGAAACCCTTGCAGGGTTAAGGTTGTGTTGGTCCTAGGACCAGGCAATGACAGTCAGTTAAGTTTTACCTTGCCAGTGGCGTCTGGGTGCAAAGGTGTCCTGACTGCCCGTGGTGCTGAGCGGGACTCACACTGGTGCTGATTTTACCGCTTGCATGATGTTGCAGAAATGAAGATGCAAAAACTCAGGAAGGGCTGGGCTATTGATATCAGATGCAGGCTGCATGGTACGCCCTGCAGTTGCATCATCAAGCATGAGGGTTAAGTACCAAACTGACAACCAACAAGCCGTGGCAGCATTAAAGGCGACGAAAAGCTTTGGGAACTTCATAGAGTCCGGGGGAGTGGCATAGCGGCCTGAAACTTCAGGCAGGTGAGACTACAACTCCCAGAAGACACTGGACCATCTGGATGTGGGCGATCCCTTGGAGGGCCAGATGGCGGGTGATTCTTCGGATCCTGTGTTTTTGCATGGAGTTTGTAGGGGACTAATGCCACTAGTCCAGGGGAGACTGAGGGTGGTTTCTGATGTCCACAGGGGTCCCTCTGGCCGGGAGTGCAGAGTTTGAGCCAAGGACAAGGGTAATTCACACAGTTCCCAGCCTTTTGCTTCAGGGACAGAGTATCTCCCTTTTGCTTTGTTGCAGTGGGCAAAGTACAGTTTTAGGGGACACAGGGCTCCTCTTGGTCTTTCTTCGAAGTCCGTTGTTCAGATGTGAGTTTCTGGTGTCAGGGGTGTCCATTAAATCTTGGATTTAGGGGATTTAGGCTCCTGGGAGTGTCCACACTACCTGGCAGGAGGTCAGAATCCTGTCTTAGCGGTAGCAAGCGTGGGAAAACACAGGCTGACCAGCCAGAGCACACAGAAGTTGGGGCAAACAGGTGGGTAACCTGTAAGGTGCCACCAGGGTACATGCCAGACGTTCCTCGACACCGTATTTGTGTCAGGAGAGAGAAGACACGTTGATTGATATTAAAACTAAACATATTTAGGTGGTACCATAATAGAGCTAGCAGCCCGGGTCTGCCCGGGTGTAAGTCACATGTTATCCTGTGGACCAACTATCACTTATAGAGTACTTTAAGTGAAAGGACACTTTTGAAACATATAAGCTTGTGCTTACATGCCTGTGTCTGTGTATAATGCAACCTGCCTCATGGGCTGCAGAGGCCCTCCTTAGGGTTGTCTGACATATATGTAAGGCAGTGCATTGGATTGTGCCACTCATAGTGAGGGCACAGTCGAACTCGAGCAGTTTGCACTGCTCCTGCAGTCTGCAATGACAGGCCTGCTATCAGTAGTTGGTTTGGGTCACCCAGAGTGGAACAAACACATGCTGCAGCCCTGGGGCCCCTTCACCCCCTCTGCCCGGGGTACCCTGGATACCATTTACTAGAGACTTTTATGGGGGTAAAGTCTTTGTCAATTAGAGAATCACCAAGTTGACAAATCAGTTTTGTGAGAGAGCAGAAGCACTGGGGCCGGTTTAGGAGGCAACAGTGTACTAACAGAGTCATTACTATCCATCAGCATTGGGGGCAAAAAGTAGGGGGCACTTTCCAAAACATTTGAGGGGGCCATGTGGATTCCCAGTGGTAACACCTCAGTCCATGGACGAATAAGAGCGCACCCCTGAGACGTAAAAGATGCAGTAAGTCCCTGAAAAGAGCAAAAGAGACAGAGGATTGGAAAGAAAATTGGCCAAATCTGATCACAGACAGTTGTCGAATTGAAATTGTCCTTTTAATTATTGTAGTCCGCACTTTAACCATAACACACCCACAAGAAAACTATAGGAAAATGCATAGATTTGAGCTGTGTTTGGAGGAGATGTTGAGCCTAAGAAGCAGTCTTCAGTTGCTTTGGTTTTTATAACATAACCTTGTTTGTGATGTTTCCAGTGATATGTACCTAAATAATAGCTTAGACTGACATTTCTGATTTGTAAGAAAATACTTTTCTTTTCATTGAAAAAAAAGACTTGTCTCGAAATGAGTGCGTCTTCTAGACATATAGGTGTGTCTGTGTGTGTGTGTGTAGGATTGAGAGTGGGTGCAGATGTGTGTAGTTTAGAGAGACGGAAAGGGCAGTGGTATTTGTTGGTAGTCACATTGGAAAAGGACTGGGTAGACTGGGCTTGCTACTTGAAATCCTATCTCACACTCCTGAACAGTTGAAGAGCACAGCAGTAGAAAGTGTGAAAAGGTTTCAGTATTTACTTGCAGGGCTGCTACTCTTGCAATGGAGCAGTATATTATCATAATCTGTATGGACCAACACCATACTTCATAGGCAGAGAGCAGCAAAGCCAGCACAAGCCTGAAAGAAGCAGCACAAGCTTTCCTCAGACATACCATGTTTAGTATGGTCTGTAGACAGATTAAAACTTCACTCACATGATCCTCACAGACAATTGAAACACATACACCATAGGCAGCAAACTGATACTCTTCCTCCAGCCCCTGCAGTGCCGCTAGAGAACCTCCAAGCACATCCTGCCGACAGAGGCGTCTAGAAGTAGCCTAGTGTGAGACTTTTCTGAGTCTATGGGCAGTCAATGGTTACTGGGTGGCTTTTATGATTGATACTGTTGTTTTGCAGAGTGAATCTTTTCTGGATTCACATGTTATGATTTATTCCACCATCTAGTTGTTGGGGACCGGAATTTCTTCTGTTCAGTAGTAGTCCTTCTTCTCTTTTTTTGTTGTTGTTGGGAGTCACCAACATCCACCATCTTCTGCTTGGACCATCCTCCTGTGATGTCGTAAGCCTTCTATGGAAACCTTCCTCTTGGTCGCCACCTTCAGATTCATTCCGTAGTGGGGTCTGGAAGCATTGAGAGAGTCTCCAAGCCTGAAGGGTATTAAAAGAAGAAAATTAGTTTTTTGTCAAAAAACAAGAAGAAAAAAGCTTGAAGACCATGAGGAGGATCACGTTGTCGATACAAATTAGTTGTTTTCTAACCTTTTTCATAAGGAGAAATGGGGTAATGCTCGGTCAGGGGGCTGGCTCCCTGTCTATTCTGCAGTGGAAAACACACCATTCTGTTTCTGCGTGCAGTGCCATCATAAGTTTGCGCAGAGAGACAGTCACCAGGTGTGCTACCTTTGCCTGCCGATCGACCATGGCTTGAGTTCCTGCGAGGCCTGTGCAGATTTAAAAACAAAAACATTGAAGACTCGAGAGAAACAGAGGCACTACCCTGTGCAGGGCCAGAAGGCTACCACTTCACTTTGAGAATTGAGGCCCTCAAGCTTGAAAAAGGATAATGCTGCTGAGGAAGCAGGAGGGAAAAACTCTGACATCGAGAAAAATATCACCGACATTGAAAAGGAGCATGAAAGACCAAAGGAGAAAAACACGCAGATAACCCTCTGGTCCGATTTGAAAGGTACTGCAGGAGGTAGAGTGCCTGAAAAATCTTAGGTGTCCAAATAATGATTTAAGTCGAGAAAAGAAGACGGCAGCTACAACTACAGCAGCCGGAGCGTCGACGTTGACAAAGAGAATCCACCAAGCATTTGATGTCGAAGAGCTTTAGCAAAGAAGCTTTGAAGCCGAAATTATGCTTTAAAAAAATAAAGGAGTTCGACACTGCAGTGCAGGCTTTCAAGATTCCACTGAAGCATTTGACGGAAGAGTCTAGAAAGGGTACTATCTAAGGTGTGCTCAAACCACTCCTCACCATTGAGCCTCAAGAGGAGGAAGAGCAAGAGATCCTGTATGAGGAAGAAGATACAGAGGCACAGAGTTTCTATCAAGAGTTCGAAGAATATGAGGGAGTTGAAGACCAATGGCAGAATCTCGAGGTAGAATCCTTCTGAAGAAGCCATTGATTCATATTCTGTGAGTCCATCATCCCCAGATGATCTTACAGTGTTACAACCAGCTGATGAAAAAGCAGCAGATACATATGGGGTACAGTTGGAAGAAGAAAAGACAAAGACTTGTTTCTTACTTGAAACCCTGATACCATCACAAAACAAAGTGCATTACCTTCCCATGCTACAAAGAATCATAGATCAGGGAACAGAAGCCTTTAAAGAGCCGCAAAAAGTGGAGAAAAAATATAAACGTGCGTCAAAATACCCCCCTTACTTACAAGGTAATATTGTGGCTGATTTTATAATTGTGGCCATGGCCAGGAAAAGGGAAATATTCCCACCCCCTATCGTCCCCCCCCCAACCACCCCCTCCCCAACCAGACAGGGAAAGCAAGAGGATTGAAATGGTGGGTAGAAAATTTTCAAGAGCAGCTGCTATTCAATGGAGGATTGGCAACTCAAATCCACTCCTCAACATGCAACTGTGAAGAAATGGCGGAGCTTATGACACACCTACCAGCCAGTACCAAAAGAGAGCAAAAGCACTAGCAGAAGAGAGAAAAGGCATTGCCAATGCATTCCTAAAGTCAGCGGTAGATGCAGCACACACAGCAAGACAAATGGTGATGGGAACAACTAAGGCCTCATGCATTGCTCTGCATATTGGGCTTCAAGAGCGAAGTACAGGCCAACATCATCAATAGCCCTTTTTGACAGGGACCTGCAAAAAAGATAATTAGACTGCAAGGTCTATGGGGCCCTTCAATTCAGAGTCCAGACAAGAAAGGGAACGCCTTCAACCAGCAGACCTGTAGGACAAGTGGCTTTCCATGCGGGAACACCACAGCAGGGCTTCCAAGCTACGAGTCAGACACAGCCTGTCTCACAACAGTGGCAATTTTAGACACCACTAAGTGTGCTTTTGGGGAAGAGCTAGAGGGAGAAGCCAGCCACTGAGAGGAGCGGCAACACCATTAAAGTGACTCATTAAAAGGAAATACCCTCCCACATACAACACCAGTGAGGGGAAGAATTGCAAACGTCTTCCAAAAGTGGAGTATAGAATTGGAGAAACATCCACCAACTTGTTACTGAAAACAAATAACACACACACACACAAGAGAAGAAATATCTACAAAAGAAAGTGAAGGAACTGTTAAAAAAATAAGCAGCAGCAGAAGTATCCTCCAAGGAGAAAACTCTGGGAGTCTACTCAACATACTTTCTGATTCCAAATCTGCGTCCCATATTCGATTTACGATCTCTAAGCAAATTCTTAACGACACAAAAGTTGAAAAGGGCAACTGTACAAGAGATGATTCTACAAATCCAACAAGGGGATTTCATGGCAACCATAGGTCTAAAGGACGCATATCTTCACATCCAAATTAGTCCAAAGCACAAGAAATTCCTGCACTTTGTTATAAACAAAAAACATTACGAGTTTAAGGTGTTAGCCTTTGATATAAAGTCAGCACCAAGAGTTTTCACAAAATGCTTGGCTGTTGTAGCAAGAAAAGGTAGCAGTAGAAAAGTAATACATGTATACCAATACCTTGATGACTGGATGGTAGATCAAAACAGAAGAGCAAAGAGTACATAAAATTGGTAATGACAAAGCTACACAGATCAGGATTCACAATAACCTTATAGAAATCCCTCCAAAACCTGAACGGCAGTAGCTATTCTTAGGAGCAAGAGTAATTCAAGCAAAAAGACTTCTCTTGCGACAAGAGGATACACACCTTAACACAAGAAGCTCTCCAATATCAGAAGTATCAGTCTCTGACAGTGAGAAAGATGGAGAAGCTACTGGGAATGAAGGCATCATGCATGCCATTCCTTCTGCATGCAAGGCTACACATGAGACCTATCCAGGAATGGTTACAAAGTCAGTTGTCACTGGCAACAGGGAGCTGGAAAGATCTAGTAGTAGTAATACAGAAGATACAGGAGGAGATGAAATGGTGGAACAAGCCAAATATGACATCAAGAAGACCATTTATAACTATAGCTCCATCAGTGATCATCACCATAAATGCCTCACACATGCATTTGGAGCACACGTGGGGAGTCTCAAAGTGAGAGGAATTTGGAAACCCACAGAGACATTCCTATATATAGATATACTGGCGCTACAAATCGTGTTTCTAGGCTTAAATGCCTTTACACAACTGTTGTGGAACAAATTAATATAAATACAAATGGACAGTGTTCTATATATACAATCACGGGGCAGAATTGTGTCCCCTATCAAGGTTGGCATATGGACACAGGCCATTCAAAGACAGATAACACTAACTGATACATCTGCCAGGAGTGAACAACATGCTAGTAGACAAACTGAGCAGACAGGCATCCATGTTACACAAATGGGAGCTAAAACAAACAGTGTTGGAGAAAGTGCTCCAAACGTGGGGAACTCAAACATAGACGTATTCACAATGCCACGTAACGCAAAGTGCCAGTACTTCGTGTCCTGACACCTATACCCCCAGTCCATAGGGAATACACTGTTGCTGAGTTGGTCAAAGAAATTTGTTTATGCTTTTCCACCGATACCACTATTCTCAAAAGTAATAAACAGGTGCAAAAAGCAAAAAATGACACTAATATTAGTAGCTTCACAGTCAGCAAGACAAACTTGATATTCAGAACTACTCATGGAAATGGTGCAGGAAATGATAAAACTACCACTGCCACAGGATCTACTTTCCATGCAGAAGGGAAAAGTACTACATCCAGAGCCAAACACTTCCAGCTAGGCAGTGTGGCTCCTGAAGACATGCAATTTCGTTATTTAGGACAACCTGAACAGTCAGTGGCAATACTCAGAGACAAGAAAAACAACAACAAGGAAATGTTGCACAGCAAAATGGAAAGGATTCACATATTGGTGTAAAAAATATAATTTACTACAAAACAGGACACTACAGTAATTAGATATATAACACACTTGCTGGAAGAAGATTCACGTACTCTTCACTAAAAGTTAATCTTGCAGCAATAGTAGCATACACAAGAGGGTACATAAGAAGCCTACTTACAGCCCCAAAGATCAAAAGATTTTGAGGGGGCAAAAAGAACAGCACCTCCCAGAAGTGCACCAACACCCACTTGGAATCTCAATGTGGTACTCACTCAACTAATGAAAGAACCATTGGAACCAATTCACAAGACGATTTAAAATTCATAACTTTTAAAACAGCCTATGTATTGGCTATGACCACTTTGGAGAGTGAGTGAACTGCTGGCACTCAGTATACAAGAACCATACATTCAGATACATAAAGATAGAGTGGTTCTAAGAATTAACTCACAATTCTTACCCAAGGTCATCTCACATTGCCACATAAATCAATCTATTCAAATGCAGAGTTTTTTTCCAAAACCCAAAAACAAAAACAGCAAAGGCTCTAAATACTTTGGATGCAAGCAGAACAATAATGTATTACATAGAAAAGACAAACAATATCAGAAAAGTGGCAATTTCAGACATCACTAAGACAGTCCTTACGAGGAAGAGCTACAGTTTTCCAACAACAATATAGGAGAACCTGTGACAAAAGGTACCATTGCAAGTTGGATAACACATGCTGTTGAAATGTGTCACAAAAAGGCTGGCGCTCACCTAGAAGGAAAACCAAGAACACACTCCACAAGAACGAAAGGAGCTACAATCGCCTTTTTAGCAAACACACCATTAAATGATAATCTGCATGGTGGCCACATGGTCATCAGTACATATGTTCACAAAACACTATTGCATTCATGTCCAAAGTAATAGAGAGACTTAAATGGGACAAAGAGTCTTGAAGCATCTGTTTAAAAGTCCTAGCTCATCATTAACCCAGCCTCCACAATAAAGAAAACTGCTATAAAATCGGTGCACAGCATGTGAATCCAGAAAAGATTCACTGTGCAAAACTAAATAGTTACTTACATGTAGGAGTAGTTTTGCAGTTTTTAAGGAATTTCCGGGGAGGGTATATGAGATCACAAGAGGATAGTCCAAGAACCAAATGGTGGAGGTCGTCGATGCCCAACACAAAAAAAGAGAGAAGAAAGACTGAACACAAGAAATTCCACACCCCAACCACTAGATGGCTGAATAATGCACAGCTTGTGAATCCAAACAATTCTTCAAGCTGCAAAACTACTCCTATGGGTAAGTAACCATTTAATTTGCTACCGTGGTCCAGTGACCTCAGTCACTGATGCACTCCAGCTGTCTAACCAGGTTACCCTCTTTGTAAGCCTTACATTGCTGTCTAACCATATTACCACCTTTGGTATATATGGCTTTTCAAGGGTAGCTAGATAAGCTGTTGTGGCTTACTCTAGGTGACAGTAGTGAGTGTAGTCCTCTGATAGTGTTTGGCATAGTAATCCATCTTTAGTCAAATCTATCACTTTTAAGATGAAAAGACTCTTATTCACAATTAAAGCAGTTAAAGTGAAGCACAGAGCAAAACACTAAGGATACTACAATTTTCATGGCTAAGGTATAACCCCAAACACTTTATAGTGCTTATGTGGTAAGGTTCTATAACCAGCATACAATTGGTGCCTTTGTTTAATGTTCTACATAGCAACACAAAAGGATGATGGACGGAGTGCTGACAATGCAAACACTCACCCCCAGTCACAGATCTGGGTTTAATCCATCGTTCTTTTGCTCACCATGCCACCCCAGTTTGGACCCAGCCATATGCAGATCAGTCTTGACCCTGTTCCTCATGGGAACAGTCCAGCCCGAACTGCCAGGCCAGGTCCTCCCTGGACCGGAAACAAGCATCCTGGGACCGGTTTCAGGGTATCACCCTTCTTCAGCCAGGCTAGCTTGATTCCAGTGGCACAGTGAGCAAGGGACCCACGTCTGGGCATACCCTTCCCACTTTGGACAACTTTAGCAACACAAAAGGATGATGGACGGAGTGCTGACAATGCAAACACTCACCCCCAGTCACAGATCTGGGTTTAATCCATCGTTCGTTTGCTCACCATGCCACCCTAATGTTCTACATAGTCTTTAGAATCCCAATACTTCCTTATAGATATAGGTGTTAGAATGTTAAAAATGTATTATGTCTTATGACATATATGCCATTGGCTCTTGATCTTAGTGACCCAAGATACAAGATACAAAAACTCATTGAGTTTCAACAGCTGAGCACCTGCCATTTGTTTTTAAAAACCAACCATGAAAAACTGAAGTGCGATTTCCACACCAAAAAAAAACATAATTTTGTTTGAGAAAAGATCCAGTGTCAAGTTGATGGGGCTACTGGGATTCAGGGGTCGGTGACAGGGGAGGTACCAGACATGGACTAAGAAGAGAGTAGTTACTAGGCTATCTGTTCTGCAAATTCAGTGATCCAACAGGGTGATGCAAATGTATGAAGAATTTTAGAGGTGTGTACATCATAAACAGATGGTTGTGGTCAAGGTTTTTGGTAACCCTGGGGCACCAGTTAGAACTGCAACATTCACTAAGTCTATCTGTTAATTGGGGAGCTCGTTCTAGGTTTAGGATACTATCGGACCATTAAATGTTTGTATCTAAGGACTTGTATATGGTAGACAGTTCAGATGTTTCCTGAAGAAGAATGACCGCCCTCTGCCATGGACCTAGAGTGAAAAAGAAACATCATTTTGTTCCTCTCTGACATGAAACAAGGCTATGTCAACTTTAAAAAAGATAGATTTGTCAAGGTGCTGTGTAAGATCATCAGTTAGTTCAGTTATTCAATGCTCAAAGCACATCCTCGTCCCTCAGGTGAAGGAAATCTCTTTGCGGTCCTCCATGGATGGCTGGCTGTAGGCTTTTGTTGCTTTAGAGCAGGCTGAGTTACTTTGATCATACTCTTCCTGGATCCAGGGCAACTAGGCGTTCCTCTTGGTTTGTCTTCCAGATTGACGACGGCAGGTGGACTTTACTGGTGCTTTGCTTTGGTCTGCATTGAGCAGAACAATGCATGACCGTTGCTCTTTCCTATCCTTGGCTTCTGTATTGGTGCTGCAGTCGTCTTTGGGTGCGCAGATTAATACAGGTGACTTGTTTTTGAGTGTCAGCTCTTTTCATTTTTTTATTATTTTAGGGAGGCACTGCATAGACAATAGACATAGTGACGATCAGTAAAGTATGTGGTGGGTTCAGAATTTATAACTCTGGACAATCAGGGCAGTACACTTCTTTGTAGCCTTTGTCATGCTAGGAAAGAGGTAGCATGCATAAAATGGTCAAAAAGGTGTATTATCGAGAAGAAAGAGACTGAGGTTCTTGAGTGGAGCGCCCCATGTGCTCAGGTATCATCTAGAGCAAGAAATGTTGAAATGTATATTACGTAAGGCACAGTACAAACATCCCAAGCCTTTTGTAGCTTGCTGTTGAGCAGGTGTGGAGGCTGAGCTGCAAAGGATACCAAACCGGTTGTGATTGTTCCTTTGTTCCCAGAAGAGCTGCACCTTGCAGAAAGTGGATAGGAGTTCCCTAACTCCGCCCATAAAGGCGATAGGACTTTGTTAAGTGGAAGCTATCCGAAGTTTGTTGCGCCTATGGAATCCACATGGAGAGGAATCTCAACATTATGCTGTCCCAGTGTGCTCCCAAAAGACTCCATCACACATAATTTAGACACTCAAAAGTATGTAATACCCAACATCAAAGGCACTGTTGATGTCATGCCACATCCCCTCTCACCATATACTCATCAACTCATCAGAAGAAGTGAAGTAGTAATCCAGGTATGTCAGATTTTGCTTTGGGAGCTTGTAGAACCTCTCACATAGGTACTTGTAAAAATGCCCTATTCCTTTTCATCCCCATGAAATCAGCCTCTCAGAGCCCTGGGCTCAGGACCTGAAATGGCATAGCACCTCAGAGCTACCAGATGCAGCTGGCTACCATACCTGGCTTCTATAGCACTAGGAGAAAAAGTGAAAAAATAGTAGAAGATGTCACTATGCTAGCTCCTACCCTGTGTCCTACAAACTTACCTTTAGCTTGGAGCCACTGTGTAGTTGCCCAAAAAAACACAGGGCAGCCACAAGACCCACATGTGGCACCCAGGTGCTACAGTGCACTACCCTGCCACTAACTGCCTATACAACATGGCAAACCTCTCTAACTAATACTTCTATTGCCACAACCTTCTGCTAAGTCTATACCTTGCTCAGAAATTGCAGCATAGCACAATATAGATGTCATTGTTCCGCCTGTATCCATGATTCACAATGCTAGCTTTTGTCTGTGTCTGCTGGTGCTTCACATAACCCTCACGTTTTGCTTATGGACAATCTCAGCCTATTTCCTTCCCTCTAGCCACAGTCCCTAACGCTGTCTCGATAGGTGACCTGAGATAGGCCACCAACATAGTCTCTGCCCAGTAAATGGTCCTTGTGGGTGTATCTCCTTGTTGTGAAGAGTCTACAAGTTAATGCTATTTACCTAATTTAAGCACGGTCAGCAGCCTGCACACTGTCCTGTTTAGCACTTACATAGAGCTAAATTTCATGTGCTCCAGTGTCCCACTCCTAGGGAATCTGAGGAGAACCAGATGTCCCTTATAGCATGTTTTAAGTCTCTAGAATATAGCCCCCCCCCCCCATAGATCAATATTCAAAAATCATTCAGAGGGCATTGGGCCTAGCAAAGTGCTTCATGCTTGTTGCGTCTGCACAAACTCTCTCAATGCAAAGACCACCATTTAGTGCGTACACAAAAAGGAAACTGATCAGCTGGCAGTCTTAAAGAGCAAACCACTCTCTGATGAACGAGCGTAAGTAATCACTACTCACAAATAGGACAGAAAGCAGACTTGGGAATAAACTGTTGTTTTTGTATCTACAGTGCTGCAAAGAGCCCGATACACTTCAGACTAGCAACTCTGCTGAATTAAACATGTGCACTATATATATATATACATATATATATATATATATATATATATGTGTGTGTGTGTTCAGGTCACCACTGGTTTTAATTGAAACAGATGAGTCAGTGCATCAAAACTATCACAGTGGGTACAAACAGCCTTGAAAGGATGTGTCTGTACATGTTCTTTACAGATTTACCACTTTTGGAGTTCTTAATTTTAGACTTTTTGTCTTTCCCTCATTAGTTTCAAACATAAATTAGAAAAGGCCTAACCAGAGACTTTGCAGAGTAAAGACTCATAACTCAGCAGAATTTCCTGCAGACTTCAGCTGTCCTCTCCTGTAAAGGAACACGCCAACAGCTAAGACAGAAGAAGAAAAGCACTATTCAGCTGTTTCCGAGTGTCAGGAACATTTGGTGGTTAGTGGAATGTGAACAGATAAGCATTTCTCAGTCATCACTTAGACGGGTCAACTAGCGAACAAGAGTGAATAAAATTTGATTGGCACAGAATGAATGAGAACTGCATGAAAAATAGAAATTAAGCTTTCTCACCGGGAGGCAGAGATGTGGAACTATGCCCTTGTACAGTACTATAATAGAGCACTGACCATTCACATTTCTCAGATCTATTAGTCTACCCACAACTATTGCAGTTCCACTTTTACCAAACAGGGGCCTTTGATTGTTCACCTTGTTACACTGAGAAGGCTCCATGCACAAGCTCACGACAAGCAAATCTGATTATTAACTCCGGTGGTTCTCACTATTACACTTCGTAGCAGCCCATCAAAGTGAATGCCAGCTCAGATGTCTACATTACAAATAGGGGGCCTAGCATGCTTTGGGGCACAGAATCAGCATATTTCTGCTTCATGAACTGCATGCAGTATCTGTGCTCTGTTGTCCCAATCCTTTTTGCACTTGCAGAGGGCACAAACTAGACTGACAATGCAACCTCAGTGAAACAATTCCTTGACCCTCAGCAAATTAGAAGACCAATACCTTTCCCAAAAAATAGCAGTTGAGGTTGTTTTCTTCTGGTGTTGTGGGATGACCCCCACTATGGCTCTGTAGATTGGGCCAAGTGAAACCCTTTCCTCAACTGACTCTTAGGTAAGTGCAGGTGAGCAGTTACAGGCTTTTCATGGAGGTAGTGTGTGGTGCATAAGCAGTCAATGGATGCCAAAACGTCATTATCAAGCCCTTGTACAGGCACTGGCCTGGTAGTTGCAGTCATCGCTGCAGTTGCAGCACCTATTAGGCCAGCATAGTCACAATGGCAGACCTGCAACCACAGCAGTTGCACCCTAATCAGACTGACTCAGTCATTAAGCTGATGCAGCCACCAGGGTGGTAGAAGACACATTCAGCCTGACTTAGTCACCACAGCAGTTTCAGGCCTGATCAGGCCAATTGAGTTACATTGGCAGTTGATGCCTTGATTGGGCTGATGCTGTTACCACAGAAGTTGCACCCCTGATCGGGATGGTGCAGTTGCCATGGTAGTTGCAGACCCGTTTGGACTGATGCTATTACCACAGCAGTTGTTATCCCGATCAGGCTGATGTAGTTACTACAGCAGTTTGTCGCAGTCAGGTTGGTGCAATCACCATGGTAGTCCAGACCCATTCGGACTGTCGCAGTCACCACGGCAGTTGCAGCCCCGATTGGGCTGTCGCAGTCACAAAGGTTTGTAGAGGTTCCCTCCGGGAACATTTCTGAGAGACCAAGGTGACCTTCTGCAGCAGAAGTTACTCCAGCTTCACTGTCAGGCAGTTAGCTTTCTGTGGCAGTCCCTCAGTCCTAGGCATACAGTGAGCTTCTCCTCCTCAACAGCCTCTCCTCCTGTTGGGCCATGCAGACTCCTTTCCTTTCACAGCAGGCAGGTGTATAGGCATTAGGCTGACCTTAAGCAACTCCAAAAGAAAGTGCAAGCTTCAAGGGATGTCTCCTCACCTCAGGGAGACTGGTGCTAGCGCATCTGACCTTAATAAGTAAACTTACAAGGGGACGTGAATAGGTTGAGGAACCTTTTAACTCGCAATTAAGATGTTCTTACCATAGCTCCAGTACATAATCAATACACAATAATCAATAATCATTAATAATCAATAACATCAATGGAGTCAGTAATTGTCACACACCATGACCTTTCAGTCATGAATAACCACACCTTTTGGTGAAAGTTTGAATATTTATTTCCCTATATTAACAATGCTAAAGTCATGTATAGTAATCTCAAAATCAAATGAAACAGACAGAGAAACAATACTGGCTGTCCAAACCGGCGAAAGAAACATAATCCAATCAGAGCTTGAACAACAACATTCTAAGGTTATGGTGCAAATCAATAGCAAAGTCAACTGTATCAATGTAGTTATATACATGACGTCTAGCAGAGAAATTCATCAAACATTAGTCCCTGTTATCATATTTTCATTAGTGAGGATCCTTAATTACCATCAGATTAGCATCAGCATATTGGGCTTCATGCAAAACAATTTAGTAACACAAATTTGGAAAAAAAAAAGCAGATATGCATGATAATCACAATTTAGGTTATAATAACTATCCTCAGTATGGATCAGCAAAGCAGAGTCAGTCTTCGTCCTCAGGACATCAGTCGATCAGCAAGGCATCAGGATTCAGCATCAAAGTTCAGAAAACGCAGCCTCTAAGCATTAAAGTTAAGCACTTCTCTTATCAAGACGAAATGGGCAATGGGAAGAAGTCTTGTCTTCTCTCCGTGTAATCCTGTTAAGTCAAAACTGTTAAAACTACTCCCAAATCCCTATTAGTCAGTTAATTGCATCGACTTTGTACAATAAAACTAAAATCCCAAATCTATGGATTCTAATATTAATCCATTCACATGTCGTTGATTGGTTTGTCTTGCAGTGTCCTCACCATCCGGTTTGTTAGGTAACAATCCACTCTATTCAGTATCTTCATTGTTCTGGTCCTGGGAAAGTCAGTCTCACACACATCACATATAAAATGTTGCATTAGCGGGAGCATCATCTCCTAGCAGTCGGTTCTCATGAGAAGCTTCTGTTATGAGCACATTTAAAAAATACAATAGAAATGCATAGTTTAACTCTCTAGGACAGCCATTTTATTAAACACTAAAAAATACAGCTTTTACATGAGGTCTGGCAAGTAGACCAAGACACTCACTGAGTTAAGGCCTACAAGTAATAAAGCTAAAGCTTAATTCATAACCCTTAATATGACCTATTACTGCATTAGACAAACGTATATTCAACATTTCAGAAGTATTAAATCATTGATTAGTACATTTCGTTAATATTGGCGGCCATTCTTCGTAATCACATTTTTAAATGCGTGCATTATTTGGCTTTGTTATTTTATTTTCTACATAAACATATTATTAAAGATACATAAACACTCATTAATATTTTTTATTAAAACACCTACAGTAGCCCTGCCTGTCATGCAGATACCAGTTATGGTCACGCATCAGTCCTTCAAGTACTCTGCAGAGTATTCCATCAGCAGTAAGGACTTCAAACTGGAACAGAGTGGAGTGATTAGAGTCCCACTTTTAAATACATTTTCTAAAGCAAGGATGCGGATCCACTGTTCAGATTTCAGAACTGGTTTCAGGTTGTTCTCTTTTAAAGTGTTTTTCTCAGACTGCACACCAGACAAATACCTTGTGTAGAGTGATGATATTCACAGCAGGTTGCACCAGGCCTGTCTCCAAACTAACCTACCCAAAGCCCAGGCCTGACGAGTGCTGATTCCAGAGCCATTTCCCCACCCATGGACTGTTCTACTCTACTGCGCACTCTTGAGCTGTGTGACCTACAACGTTCCAAAAAAGGCCAAATGTTCCTGTCTTTCTGGAGATATCAAGTTTAAATGCATCGCTCCACCGCCACTGTTTATTTAGCTATCTCAAAAGAACGAAAGTTCCCTACCTAAGCAGTACCAAAGACTCACCTTTCAGTATGTCTGGCATCAGAATCTTACAGTCTGAAAACCAGTAACATCAAGGATACCAAAATCTATCTCAGCAACCGAAAGGAAGAGCTGATTGGCAAAACCTAAGGCCACTGACTCCACCCATGAAGACTGAGGTCCTCTGTCACTCATTGTTTCTCACACAAGCACTCTCTCTCTTCTCACCACCCTCCTGCTGTATGGGTGTTTTTGTGCACAACTTACAGACAACATGTTAGAAGGGACCAAGTGTGAAGACGTAATGTGATGCAGCCAATGACATCATGCATCGCAGATCTGACCTATGGTGCTAACTGTGTCTATGCCATTGCCGTCATAAACACCTTTTTTTCTGCTCCTTCTAATGAACACCGTTCTGAAATAGCTGTAGTGTATTTAACAAGAACTAATTAAACGAACATATAGGAAAAGGTATGTCACCTCCTCTGGATGTGGAGCAAGTTAGAGTAAATTGCATGGCAGGCTTGGTTCTTTCACTGGATGACTTACTGGATCTCTAATGATGCATCCTGCCATTTTCAGTCACATTTCACATTTTTTGAACTTCTAAATGCAATGTATCAGAATTTCAAAATTGATTAACTGGTGGAGTAGTTTTAATTGAGAATTTCTTTGAAGTAAGATATCTGAAATATAGAGGTGAAAATAATTATTCCTAATCACGTGGGTTCAGAATGCCAAGCTTTAAATTGCTCAGTCTTTAAGCACTGGTCCCTGTTAGAAACACACAGGGTTGTAGTGACTGGGACAAACTTGAGAGGCAGAGTTGGCTTCTTAAAGAATTTTCTAGCTTTCATTCAGGATTCAAGGCCATTGAGGCTGCAGATGTTTTTGGATTCCTGAGCCAGTTTCTACTTCACAACGTGGAATCACTTACTTGTTCCGACTGCTAAACCCGTCATGGCAGCAAATAATGTGCATCTTAACAGCATTACTTGGTTATATGATTTGCTTTCCTGAGGTGCAGACTTTCTAGCTACTTTTTTCCCTGATTGTGTTTTCATAATAGAATATTGTCTCAGAACAATGGCCGTTCTCTGTTATTTTATTACCAGAAACTTCATCAGTCTATTAAATATTTCTCTCTATTGTATTGTTAGAATAAATCGTTCGAACCGCAGCCTTGTCGTGACGTCATCATGTTAAAACTATTTGCAAGACAGGGAAAACTTAGAAAGATAAAAAAACACATCCACAAAAAAATTGTAAATAATAATAGAAGAGATAATCTGTGCCCTGATAAAGTTGTGCACTTAAACTGCATTTACTCAGTATTAACAACACTGGTTTGCTTTCAAATTTGTGCTACAGCTTTTAAATCTTATATGTAATATTTTCAAAGACAAGCATGTCAGGTCTTAGGTTTATAAAATGTGTTTTACAGCTGTCTCTAAATTATTCATGCGCTTGCTCGTGTTAAAGGTTGAGAGGCTAAGATTACAAAAATTAGGGTTGTCCCAGATGTTAGCCTTGCAGGATAATAACCTCCCATCCTTGAATTTGTACACCCTCCATCTTCTTATGGTCCTGGAGTTAGTTAGGTATTTTAAGCCATTGGTATGTCCCCCACCATTGATTTTGTAATTATTGTGGGATGAGTACTAGTGGCGGCAGCAGCAACCAAGGAGGTACAATGAGCAGCCATTCATTCATTTTGTCAGTCTTAGTGGTCTAAAGAGGAAATTGAACATTTAGTGGTCCAGCTACTAAAAAGCTCATTCTTGCCTCTTTGGAGGTGCTTTCCTATAGGATTTTCCTTGCTTTGACTAACCATTAAGCTCTTACAAGGAAGATCAGGTCTCAGTAACATTAATGAACCTTAATGTATAAACATTCACACTGCAGTTAAAGTACATCTCCCTCTGTCGTGCTTGATGGAAATTCCACAATTTTCCAGCCTTAATACAGGAAAGTTCATTTGCACCTATGGACTTGATTGAGTGAAAGCTCAACCAATCGCATGGAATTTAGAGAAATGCAATTTCTGGCTGCAGGGTTTGGAGCATTTCTGTACATATGACTGTATACATGTATGAATAAAGTCCAGTGTAATGGCTTCTGGAACACCTCAAGGATTCAGTGAATACAGTTATTTCTGAGCTGTGTCATATTATACAAGCTCTAGGTTTGCGGTGTGAAATCTCTTCTGTATCACATGCTGTGTTCTGCCACGGCATCTGACTTTGTCCAGTAGTAGTAGACTAAAGGTTTTTAACTTGGGCATCGACCAGGGCGGAGTCATGGTGGCTCACTATTACATTGGCTGTGGAACCACAGTGTTCCATAATGAGGCTACCATTTAGATTCTTTTTTTCTAGGCTCTGTGTTTTTAGGAGTTTACGGTCGAGCTCTAGAAAAAATCATGCAAAGTTTCATATATCTGCTTCTAGAAACCATTACCATTGACTTTCTAGTCTCTGATTGCCATACCATGTTACACCATAGTGTAGATGCCCTGTGTTCCTCATAGTAATCCTTACCTCATTCTGCACTAACTTATCTAGGTGTGAAGGTCCCAAAAATGCCATTAGAAATAGGCTCCCAGTTTTTTTTTTCTTTTTACTGATTTTTACTGATAAATACAGAGAGAAAACCTTTATTTCCTAGCCCCCTTCAATTTCCCCTATGTGGCCTTTTAGGTTTCCCACTTCTCCCCATTACAGTAGGTCCTCCACCTTTCTCCCACCTTACATTAAAATGGGAGGAGGGTGCAGGTAGCACATTAACAGCTTCCTCCAGCAGCATGTATATCACGCTGCAAACAATGTCAGGATGGTGCCAGAGAGAGCACAATTTTAAACTGTATTGTATGCTCTCTCTAGCACCAGACACCACATCCCCAGCTCGCGTTGGCCTCACAGTGCTGGTTTGACGGCTGGGCCACAGTATTTTTGTTAAATGCACATATCGTACCTGTCACAAAAATACAGCAAATTTTGTTTTTTGTGGTCACAATTTTCTTGTTTTGTGGCTCAGAATGTGCCAAACCAAAGCACAGTGTCCTCGGTGGGCTGGTTACTGATCACTAGAATCCTCAACTAGTTCTCGGAGTTGAAGCCAAGCTCTCTACCTCATTTCATAGGATCTGTGCATATGAAAGAAGGCAGCACTGCTCATCTCAAGACCCCTAGAGCAGCAGCATTTCAAACCAGTGGCAGAGGCTCATGATAACAGTGAAACAAACACACTGTGTCAGCCTTTGGCATCTGACACATGACCATCTGTCTATCCAACTAAGTCACAAGGAAGTTGACTGTGCTGTATCAGCCGTGCCATGTGCAGTAAATAGTGTTGACTCGCAGAAATGTTATACTTCAGAAGCCAGACTGAAAATTGTACTAGTTGGTGCACGATCTGCCCTGAAGCTGAGGAGAGCTTGGTATGGATGCAAAGCAGAGACATTTGAGAGTACAATGAACTTGCCTGTGTGTGTATGTGTCTGTGTGTACCCATTTTTGTGTGTGTCTGTGTTTGATAATGTGTCCCTTTCTAATAAACAGTGTTGGTCTTCGGAAGCTGTGGCTTTCGCACAAGACCACCAAAAGTAATTGCTAGTGCAAATTTCAGGACTCATCTCTGACACAAGTGTGTCAGTTCTTGGCATAATAGCGCCTGTGCCACAATAATGATCATTCTTTGCATAGTTTTGGCTTTGCTAGCCTAACTGTGGCATACTGGCGACTATCATTGATATATTAGGAGTATTACTGGCCTACGTTTAACCATTCCTGGCAGAGGCTGCTTAATAATGGCCAACACGCACACGCACACGCGCGCACACACACACACACACACACACACACGTTCAATGGCATGCATAGCTGCAGATACACATGCTATGTATATCTCTTCCGACATCTAGTGTTGGGCTCGGAGTGTTACAAGTTGTTTTTCTTCGAAGAAGTCTTTTCAGAGTCATGGCATCGAGTGACTCCTCCTCTTGGTTCAATTGTGCATGGGCATCGACTCCATTGTTTCCGCGTTCGGGTTCGGACGTGTTTCCTTTTGCTCCGAGATTTCAATTCGGAAAACCACAGAAATGCTGGTGGTATTGTTTTAATCGAGTATTGTTTCGATCGAGTTTCCCATCGAACCGGTAGAACCTTCGGAACCTTCATTTTTTCCGCCCTTCGGGGTGCGTGCGCCCGACTTGGGCCTACCGCTTGGAAAGCGTGATGGATCGGACTCCATTCCGATTCTGCCCTCGGTGCCACGCGAAGTACCCCTATACAGACCAGCACTTGGTTTGTAATTTGTGCCTTTCTCTAGACCATCTGGAGGAAGATTGTGAGGGCTGTTGATCATTTCGATCAAAGAAGATCCTCCGAGATCGCAGAGCCCGAAGACTTGAAATGGCGTCAAAAAGCTGTGAACATCTCGATGTCATGGAGCAAGAGCAGGCACAGACAGCAGTCTCCATCCAAGACACAGACTCCAAACAAGAGTCGGAAGACGACAGACACATCACAGCTGGCCAGCATGCGAGTACGCCTGCCCCAACCACCCTGCACAAAAACCATTTAAAGGCTTTGGGTACACCACTGCCGGAAGGCCATGGTTTGGCCTGAAAAAAAGACTGTTGACAACCGTCCTTCGGGGTCGGCGCTGAAAAAGGCCACTCCTCCCTCTACTTCGGAGTCAAGTAAACCTGTTCAAGGCACAGTTTCGGACTTAGTAAAAAAGCCTATCCTTCGGAGTAAAAAATTTGGCAATCTGCATCGGAGCCAAGATCTTTGACTAGCTTTTCAGGACCAAAAAATCTACACACTTCAGAGACGAAAAAATCCTCTTATACAGAGGACAAGGACTCTTAAAAAAAAATTGAGAGAATCTCATAAGACTTCTGAGGAAGATTCTGAAATTGAACCAATTTTACATGTTATGGATGAGAGAGAGTCCAGAGTACATATCCATAAGGAGACAGGAAGAATTATCACTACACCTCCTTTAAAGACAAAAAGAAAGTTGGCTTTCCAAGAGGAATTGGACTCTGTACAGCCACCAGCAAAGGTGCAAAAACAAAAGGAGAAGCCATTACCTCTCCATACTTCTCCTCCTTAATCTCCACAATTATCTTTCTCACCTCACAACAGCCCACCACTACTGCCTTCTCCAACACATTCTTTATATTCACAAGGAGATACAGTAGACCTTTGGGATCTCTATGACCCTGATCCCATCCCATCCCATCCCAGATAATGACCCAGATTTTTACCCATCAAAACGTTCTCCTCTAGAAGATACCACTGCATACACCCAAGTAATATCCAGGGCAGCAGCTTATCATGGGGGTAACCATGCATTCGGAGCCGTTAGAAGATTTCTTATTTAATACACTGTCTTCTACACATTCAAGGTACCACTGTCTCCCAATGTTACCAGGCATGGTTAAACATGCAGACCAAAGTCTTAGGGAGATTTTAAAAGCTAGGATTATTACACCTAGAATTGGTAAAAAGTATAAGCCTGCACCCTCAGACCCAGATTACATTAATCACCAGGTCCCTCCTGACTCAGTGGTAGTCAGTGCAGCGAGAAATACGGCAAATAATCAGTCTTCAGGAGATGCACCACCTCCTGATAAGGAGAGTCAAAATTTTGACGCAGCTGGGAAAAGAGTTGCTACACAAGCAGCAGATCAGTGGAGAATTGCAAATTCTCAGGCACTCTTAGCCAGGTAATGCAGGGCTCATTGGGATGAAATGCAGGGCATTATACAGCATCTCCCAAAGAAGCACCAAAAAAGGGCATAACAAGTAGTAGAAGAGGGGCAAGCGATTAGCAATAATCAGATAAGATCCGCCCTTGATGCTGCTGATACAGCTGTAAGGAGTATGAACACTGCCGTCACAATCGGAAGACATGCATGGCTACGCTCCTCTGGTTATAAACCAGAAATTCAACAGGCAGTACTTAATATGCCTTTTGATAAAAAGCACCTCTTTGGCCCAGAAGTGGATACCACTATTGAAAAATTAAGGAAGGACTTGGATACTGCGAAAGCAATGGGCGCTTTATATACCACCCCATCTAGAGGCTCCTTTCGCAGGCTACAGTTTCAAGGAGTTTTTAAGCCACAATCCTCAGAGGCGTCCACCTCCCAAACTAAGCAATTGCAACAAACCCAGTATCAACGAGGTGGGTTTGGAGGATCCTATAGAGGTCAACATACTTAAGAAATAGAAGTAAATTCCAAACCTCTAAACAAACAACATCACAGCCTAAACAGTGACTTCCTTCCCTCCCTTCCACTCCACACATCTCCTGTGGGGGGAAGACTACAACAATTCCACTCTCATTGGCAAAATATCACCACAGACAACTGGGTATCATCAATTATCCAAAATGGCTATTGCCTAGAACTAATATCCACCCCTCCAAACATTCCACCACAATATCACAAGTTGTCCCCCGAACATACAGTTCTATTGCAACAAGAAGTACAATCTCTACTGTTAAAGCAAGCAATAGAATTAGTTCCACAGTCTCAACAAGGAACAGGAGTATACTCACTATACTTCCTAATTCCCCAAAAAGTTGGCACCCTCAGGCCCATATTAGACTTCAGGCCTCTCAATCTATACATCTTGTAAGAGCATTTTCACATGGTAACTCTGTAAGATGTTATTCCACTACTACAAAAACAAGATTTTATGACTGCTCTAGATCTCAGAGATGCGTATTTCCACATACCCATCCACCAAGCTCACAAAAAATACCTCAGGTTTGTCATAGCAGGAAAACACTACCAGTTCAAAGTGTTGCCATTTGGCATAACAACAGCCCCAAGGGTGTTCACAAAGTGTCTAGCAGTAGTAGCGGCTTACTTAAGAAGACAACACATCCATGTCTTTCCATATCTAGACGATTGGCTAATAAAATCAAGCAATCTTTCACAATGCCAAAAACATACTCGTTATGTGATTAAAAACTCTGCACACACTAGAGTTCTCTATAAACTACCAAAAGTTGCACCTTTAACCAGCACAAGTACAACCGTACCTAGGTGCTTTGCTAAATACTCAATTAGCTCTAGCGTATCCAAATATACAAAGGATACAAGCTTTCCAAAATTCAATACCACTCATACAGCCAAATCAACAATACACTGTAAGATTTATCATGAAGATTCTAGGAATTATGGCATCTTGCACAGCAATAGTCCCACATGCAAGATTAAACATGAGGCCCTTACAACAGTGCCATGCATAACAATGGTCACAAGCACACAGTCAACTTCAAGATCTAGTTTTGATGGACCGCCAAACACATATGTCCCTTCAATGATGGAATCGCAGCAATTTAATAAAGGGGCAGCTGTTTCAAGACCCTGTGCCCCAAACCATAATTACAACAGATGCATCAATGATCGGTTGGGGAGCTCACCTAAAAAATCAGACCCTTCAAGGGCAATGGGATGTCAAACAGAAACAGCTACACATAAACCACTTAGAATTATTAGCTGTGTTCCTTATCCTAAAAGCATTTCAACCTCTTCTCAAACAGAAGAATGTTCTCATAAAAACAGACAACATGACAACTATGTATTATCTCAACAAACAGGGAGGGACACATTAATCTCAGCTGTCCCTTCTAGCCCAAACTATTTGGAAATGGGCAATTCACAATCAAATTCCTTTACTAGCACAATACATTCCAGGGATAGACAATCAGTTGGCAGATACCCTCAGCAGAAATCACCAACAGACACACGAATGGGAGATTCACTTCCAAGTACTTCAAAGGTACTTTAAAAAATGGGGAACACCAGACATAGATGTATTCGCAACAAGCGAAAACGCAAAATGCCAAAACTTCTCATCCAGACACCCACATCCCCTATCCAAGGGCAATGCTCTATGGATCATTTGGTCAGGGATATTGGCTTATGCTTTTCCCCCCTGTCACACTCCTTCCATTTCTAGTCAACAAATTACGTCAAACGTCACTCAACATGATACTCATAGCACCAACATGGGCACGCCAGCCTTGGTACACAACACTACTAGACCTATCTGTAGTACCTCACTCCAAACTCCCAAACAGACCAGATTTGTTAACACAAAACAGAGGTCAAATCATGCATCCAAACCTCTATGCTCTCAATCTAGGGATTTGGCTCCTGAAGACATAGAATTTGCTTATTTAAATATTCCATCAGAATGTATTGACGTAATTAAATAAGCACGAAAACGTACTACTAGACAGTGCTACGCAAACGAGTGGAAAAGATTTGTCTACTTATGTCAATCTAAAACCATAGATCCATTTACAGCATCTATACAAGATATTGTATGCTATTTACTTCATTTGCAGAAATCAAATTTGACTTTTTCATCCATGAAGATACACCTTACTGCAATATCTGCATACTTACAAACTATTCAACATACTTCTCTATTCAGAGTTCCTGTTATCAAAGCGTTCATGGAAGGATTAAAACGCATCATTCCACCCAGAACACCACCTGTTCCATCATGGAATTTAAATATTGTACTTACCAGACTCCCAGGACCACCTTTTGAACCCATGCACTCTTGCCAAATTCAGTTTTTAACATGGAAGGTCGCTTTCTTTGTAGCTATTACTTCTTTAAGAAGAGTTAGTGAAATACAAGCATTCACTCTTGAAGAACCTTTTTTCCAAATGCACAAACATAAGGTTGTACTAAGAACAAATCAAAAATTTCTACCAAAAGTAGTACCTCCTTTTCCCATCAATCAAACAGTGGAATTGCCAGTCTTCTTCCCACAGCCTGATTCTGTGGCAGAAAGAGCTCTTCATACCCTAGATCTCAAAAGAGCTCTTATGTACTACATAGACAGAACTAAAGATTTTAGGAAAACAAAGAAACTTTTTGTTGCTTTCCAGCAACCACATACAGGCAATCCTATATCAAAACAAGGTTTACCAAGATGGATTGTTATATGTATACAAACATGTTATATCAAAGCAAAGAGACAACTTTTGAGCAGTCATAAGGCACATTCTACAAGAAAAAAAGGTGCATCAATGGCTTTTTTAGGAAACATACCAATGGTTGACATATGTAAAGCAGCTACATGGTCAACCCCTCATATATTTACAAAACATTACTGTGTTGATGTGTTCTCACAGCAACAAGCCACTGTAGGCTAAGCTGTCTTAAAAACTTTATTTCAAACAGCTTCAACTCCTACAGGCTAGCCACTGCTTTTTGGGAGGACTAACTGCTTTGTAGTCTATGCATCGCATGTGTATCTGCAGCTAAACATGCCATTGAACGAAAATGTCACTTACCCAGTGTACATCTGTTCGTGGCATGTAGTGCTGCAGATTCACATGCACCCTCCCTCCTCCCCAGAAAGCCTGTAGTCGTTTATGTTTTAAAAATTTGTACAAATGTATATACATTTACATTTGCCTGGACATCTCTTTGTATTTCTATCCTCTATCACTCCTTCCTTCACCCTCTGCAGGAAAACAATCTAACAATGGAGTCGATGCCCATGCGCAATGGAACCGAGAGGAGGAGTCACTCGATCCTGTGACTCCGAGAACACTTCTTCAAAGAAAAACAACTTGTAACACTCCGAGCCCAACACTAGATGTCAGAAGAGATATGCATACCATGTGAATCTGTAGCTCTACATGCCACAAACAGATATACACTGGGTATATATATATATATATATATATATATATATATATATATATATATATATAAGTTTGGTGGCATGTGTAGCTGCAGATACACATGCTGTGCATTACTTCTGCCATCTAGTGTTGGGCTCGGAGTGTTACAAACTACCAAAAGTCACATCGACAACCAGCACAAATACAACAGTATTTGGGTGCATTACTAAATACTAAAAAAGGCGCTAGCATGTCCAAATACGCAAAGAATACAAGCATTCCAAAATATAGTCACACAAATACAAACAAATCAACGGTACACTGTCAGATTTGCCATGAAGTTTTTAGGGATTATGGCATCATGTATTGCAATTGTTCCATATGCAAGACTAAACATGCGGCCCTTACAACAGTGCCTTGCACAACAATTGTCACAGGCACACGGTCAACTTCAAGATCTAGTGTTGATAGACCGCCAAACATGCATGTCCCTTTAGTGGTGGAATTCCACAGATCTAAGCAAAGGGCGGCCATTTCAAGACCCTGTGCCTCAGACCATAATTACAAAAGATGCATCAAGGATTGGTTGGGGGGCTATTCTAAACAATCACAATATTCAAGGACAATGGGATACCAAACACAAACAGCTACACATAAATCACTTGGAGTTATTAGCTGTTTTCCTAGCACTCAAAGCTTTTCAACCTCTTCTCACACAGAACAATGTTCTTATCAAAACAGACAACATGACAGCCATGTATTACCTAAACACACAAGGAGGGACATATTCATCCTAACTCTCTCTTCTAGCCCAAAAAATTTGGAAATGGGCAATACACAACAAAATTCACCTGTTAGCACAATACATTCCAGGGATACACAATCAATATCCTCAGCAGAAACAAACACGCAAATGGGAGATTCATCCTCAAGTACTTCAAAAATACTTTCAACAATGGGGAACACCAAACATACATTTGTTCGCCACAAGCGAAAACGCAAAATGCCAAAACTTCGGGTCCAGACACCCACATCCCCTATTCAAGGGCAATGCTCTATGGATCAATTGGTCAGGGATATTTGCTTATGCTTTTCCCCCTCTCCCACTCATTCCGTTTCTAGTCAACAAGTTGCGTCAAACTTCACTCAACATGATACTCATAGCTCCAACATGGGCATGTCAACCATGGTACACAACATTTTTAGACCTGTCAGTAGTACCACACTCCAAACTCCTAGACTGCCCAGATCTGTTGACACAAAACATCCGAATCCCCAAACACTCAATCAAGCAATTTGGCTCCTGCGGTCATAGAATTTGTATTTTTACAACTCCCATCTGAATGTATGGAAGTTATTAAACAAGCAAGAAAACCACTGACTATACAGTGTTATGCAAACAAATGGAAAAGATGTGTATATTACTATCAATCTAAACATATTGACCCTCTTAAAGCATCAATACAAGACATTGTATGCTATTTACTTCATTTGCAAAAATCTAATTTAGCATTTTCTTCCATAAAAATTCATTTTACTGCAGTTTCAGCGTATTTACAGAACATTCAACACAGCTCCTTGTTTAGAGTTCCTGTAATTAAAACTTTCATGGAAGGGTTAAAACGCATAATTCCATACAGGACACCTCCAGTCCCCTCTTGGAATTTAAACATAGTGTTTACACGACTCATGGGCCCACCATTTGAACCCATGCACTCCTGTCAAATGCAATTTCTAACATGGAAGGTTGCCTTCCTAGTAGCAATTACGTCTTTATGAAGAGTAAGTGAAATTCAAGCCTTTACTATTGAAGAACCGTTCTTCCAAGTACACAAGAATAAAGTTGTACTAAGAGCAAACCCAAAATTTATTCCAAAAGTGGTATCACCATTTCGTCTAAATCAAACAGTAGAACTACCAGTCTTCTTTCCACAGCCAGATTCTGTGGCAGAAATAGCTCTACATACGTTAAACGTCAAAAGAGCTTTGGTGTACTATATAGACAGAACGAAACCATTCAGAAAAACTAAACAACTGTTTGTGGCCTTCAATAAACCTCATACAGGCAACCCCATATCAAAACAAGGTTTAGCAAGATGGATTGTAAGATGCATCCAAACATGCTAGGTTAAAGCAAAAAGACAACTCTTCGTTACTCCTAAACCACATTCTACAAGGAAAAAGGTGCAACAATGGCTTTTTTAGGCAATATACCAATGGCTGAAATATGTAAAGCAGCTACTTGGTCAACACCACATACATTCATTAAACACTACTGTGTAGATGTTTTGTCAAGACAACAAGCCACAGTAGGCCAAGCTGTATTTAGAACATTATTTCGAACAACTTCAACTCCTACAGGCTGACCACTGCTTTTTTTTATGGGAGGACAAACTGCTTTGTAGTCTATGCACAGCATTTGTATCTGCAGCTACACATGCCACCGAACGGAAAATGTCCCTTACCCAGTGTACATCTGTTCGTGGCATGTTCCGCTGCAGAATCATTTGGTGTCCGGGAACTCTCTGCATGTAACAGGAGGATTGTTGGCAATATATATATATATAAAACATAGTGTTGGTCACCACTAGATAACTATAGTTAGTACCTAGTTTCTATAGAAAGTGTTTTTTTTTTTGCTAATAACTTTGACGCAATTTGATGAATCTTTACAAAATTTGCTAAAATACAACAGTGCTCACTTCAGCTGCTGTTCAGAAAGTTTCAGGGCAATCCGTCAAGTGGGGACCGAGAAAGGTGGGGGGGATAGGTCCAAAACGTGTTTTCCCCATTCATTCTTAGGAATTTTGAACAGCTATAGCACCAAATCCACCAGACGGAATTACATGAAATTTGGCAGAAAGGTAGCTCCTGGTCCAGAAAGAGGCCTTTTTGATATTTGATGTAAATATTTTCATAGTTTTAGAGAAGTTAACGAAAAATCAAAATTTGTATATCTAGGGACGAGAAAGATTCCCGACCCCTTCCAATCTCGTGCTGAGACCTGATTGGCTGCCAACACTTCAACAAGGAAGTGTTGGCATCCATGTTGAGACTTGGCAGCCGAGTCTCAGAAAAAAGTGTAAAAAAAAACACAAAACAGAAGGTGCCAGGGTAGAGTCCTGACCCCTTAGCTCTGGTGATGGGGTTCCAATTCAGTGCGGGGGCCTTATCCCCCCACCTGCAGCCCCAGGGACCACCACCTTCCCTGGGCTGCAATGTAATTCAATGTGGAATTCTCCCCCACCTCCTGCAGCCCGAGGGACCACCACATCCCCAGGGCTACAATAAAACAGTGAAGGGGGTCCTTTTCAGACCCCCGCAGCCCCAGCCCCAGGAACCATCACCTCCCCCAAGGCTACACTGGTTGGAGGGGGCGCATGCACCACCTAAAGGAGCCATTAATGGCCCTGGGGACCGCCACCCCCCCAGGGCCAGCTTCTGCTATGTCCTGGGTTGCCCACCCCCGGGAAATAGCTGTTTGCTTTTGCTTGGTGGGAGCTGACAGCCCACACCAAGCATAAGCAAACAATGTCCGCTTTCTGACAGCGGGAGAGCTGTCAAACAGTTTCCGCTGTCAGAAAGCAGAGTTTTCATCTGTTTTCCCTGCACAAAAATATGCTTCTGGGGAAGACAGATGAAAACATTGCTTCCACAATCAGGGAACTGCTATTAAAAGTTGCTCCCTGCTTGTTGAATCAGTGCTGGCTCCCACAGGACGTAGCGAGCCGGCAAGGACTGCAGGGCTCTTGAGGCACCCCTGCACGCACGCGCGCACACACACACACACACACATTCTCTCTGTTTCTCTCTTTATCTTTCTCTCTCTTTTTCTCTCTTTCTTTCTCTCTTTTTCTCCCTTTTTCTCTCTCTCATTCTTTCTCTCTCTTTCTCTCCCTCACTCCCTTCTCATAATGGGAGAGAGGGAGATTGTCATTGCATGGTCTCTCCATGCAGTGACTTCAGAGTGTAAGACCAGCAAGGTGTGTGGTTTGAATGTTATCGTTATGTTTTGATACAAAGTAGAACAGTCTCTCTTCTGACCTACTGGTAAAGCTCTTGGACTGTCACTCAGTAGGTTGATCGTTCAAAGCCAAGTATCTAGGCAGTGGGTCAGTTTATTTGCTAGTGTTTAGACTGTTAAACCTTCCTAGTAATGGAACATTCCTGTCTCTTTCCTATCAAAGTGTGTGGGCTGAATGTAATAGTATGTCTGGACAAAGCACAATAAGGAGTCAAGTCACCTATGCAGGGCTTGATAAATCTACTCGATTACTTTTCAGATACTGCAAAACAGGTGTTCTGTTCAGTCAGAAGCTGCATTAGCAATTAAGATGCTTTTAAAGCTTATTCTTGTCACACTTGCTCTGTGTTCAGAGACAGGTAAAAAGTCAGTTTGTCTTCTTGCAGTGCAAAAACATTTCTTTGTGACTGCAGAGTTCCAGAATTTTGTAAGGTGAACTGTCTGACCGATGTGAAATGAAATGCTGTTGGTATCAGTTTTTTCCTAACACCCACCATTTATGTAACTAAGTCAACTTTACAAACATTGAAAAATATATTTCAGTAGCTGTGAAAGACCATTTTTTATACTTCTGAGTGATGAAAAAAAAAATAGGAAGAAAAAAGTCAGAACACTTTACTTGGTGATGTGCAAATGATAAATGTTTTCGGAAACCCAATTTTCACAGATTATTGTTAAAAGACTATATAGTTTTATCAGTAAAGCTGCAAGTTCGTTTTTTAAAGTGAATCTCTATGTTTTTTTAATTCTATTTCCTAACTTTAACGTACCTGTGACCTTTAGTTGTTGTTTTTTTTCAGAAGAGGATTTTCTTATTGAAAATTGAGGGTTTTTTTGTTCCAAAATTTGAAGTGGCATTTAATAGAATGGATGTGTAGTTTAGGAAACTGATAATGTGATGAGGACAAAATATTGCAATTTCTAAACACATTTAAAAACAATAGTTTAATGATAATTAAGTTCATTTGTAGAGGTGTATTGATGAGGTTATTGTGTTTCTACTAGAGGGCATGTGATGCCTTCGCTGTTATTTCATTAGTCAGGTGTAGGCTTTTCTTATTCATAAGCTTTTTCCTGGTATTTCTGCTGGTGCCTGTCCTGAAATGCTTGAGTGGGCACTATTGCTAATCCTGCTTGGGGTGGTCAGAGGGTAATGATAACATGTGGTCACTGTTTTACAACAATAAAATTTGCTAGTAGCTCGGGAGGATTTTTCTGCCTACAGCAAAGGTTGTAGACAGTTGCAGTGTTTGTTCTAAAATACTGATGTTATATGGGTGTACTGCATACACTAAAACCCAACGGGTATCTAAATGCAAGGGTACCTTTATTGGATAAATGTGAAAATATACTAGTTTCTGGTTCCCTTTTATAAAAAGCACAACATAAATATAGATTAATACAGATCATAACAGCATACAGTAATTATGGACAGTTAGTGACAGAATTTAATTAAAAAAATATACAAGCTTATAAATGTGTTCTTGACTGTCAACACTTCATGATCCTTCCTGTAGAATCACTCGCCCCTAGCTGTTAACGTAATCTGTTGCCAGAATTGTTTGACATATGTTGTCCTGCCTTCAAACCCAAATCTGGCCGTTAGGATATCTTAAAGAGTGGCTGTACAGCATGGAGCTGCAACTTAAGGAAAGCATTGACAACGTGAGTAGGCCTGGTATTCTTATATTGCATGCGTAAACAAACAAATGGGACAGCCAAACAGGCTAATACAGACACAGACTCCTTTTTTCCTTAAAATCTAAAACATACAGACATCATTGTGTACACGCCAAGAAGCACAAAGACATTGTTGGGCACAGGTAAACAGTCAAACATAGCACTGAAAAGAAAAAAAGATGAAATGCATGATTGCAGAACAGGCTGATGTGAAAAGGTGACATTGATCAGAGGTGCGCTTACGTTGCGTCTCACTAGAGGACTTTAGTAATGTGCCTCAGGAGCTCACTCATTGGTATAGTTAGCATTAGTCTTTGTGCACATTTGTGGCCCATAAAACCCTATCCGATTAATCGTAATTCTCTACTGTGACTAGTCATCAAATTGATACATTTAAATAATAATGTGAAGCACATTAGGTTCCACAAGAAAGAGTGATTATGTTTTCAAATCATAAAGGTTTATTTTTAGGAGACATAAATCTTCTATTTAGTGTCAATCTGTAATCAGTATATGAATACATTACTGAATATGAAGTTCATGTCAGTGACTGCTGCCACTCAAAGGAGGTGGGGGGGGGGGTTGAAAAATGTTTTTTATAAGTTTACCTGTGGGGGAGATGCATTCGTCTAACCTCTGTCCTCTTCCTGTTCCTAGGCTCCCAGTCAGTCACAGTGCCGCTGTCACCAGCAACAAAAGCGTTGTGATTGGTCTGAGCGGCCTGCTTCGCTGCTCAAACTAGGAATGGGAGCCTGGGCATGTTCTCCACTCGGCTGTGCTATACAGCCAGGTAGAGAACATGCAAAGTGCGCATGTCTTTTTGGCCAGCCGAACACGGCCGACCAAACAGACATGCACATTTTGTGTGCATAAAGCTCTCCTCCGGCCCCCTCCCTCCAGCCCAGCCCTGCCCTTCTTCCAGGAAGAATAAAATGATAATGACATAACGTTATCATCATTTTATTTGTCCTTTTCCCACAATCCAGTGGGGCAACGCTCCTCCGCCTTATCTGAGGAGCCGCCCCTGGTTCACATCAATCACGTCATATATGTAAGAGAACAAAATATTATACAGTCGCCTCAATAGGAACAATGAAGTAAATCAGTTCTCCAATAAAGAGAATACTCTAAATCTCCTTCTCTTCTCTGTTCAGTAAGTATTCTAAAAGTGTTCTGAACTGTAATCACAATGCACTACCCTAACTCACACATTTCTTACATGTGCTACACCTAAACATACATTTTCCAATCAGGTTAAAGTGTTAAGGTACAATCTCAAGATCAGTTTCTCAGGATTCTTCACATTACAGCTTCTCCAAGCGCCCTTCAAATGTACAGCTCAGTTATCTGCAACATAACAAGATAGATTGGACCAGCCTGTACTCATCAGGTGTACTGTTGCAAACAATTTGGGCATACTACAGTACTCACATACAAGAACATCTTTCACATGGGGAATAAGGCAAAATCAGATCACTTCTGATAATTGGGACACCAGCTTCTCTAGAAATAAAAAGGCACACCTGTTGTTAGGCAGGATTGCTCCAAACATTAGCCATTTCAAACACTGACTTTCATTAGTTTGGCCAATCTAAATGTGACACAATACACAGTTAATAGCATTTGTGTGTTTACTTTTTATTGACGACATAATGCAGAAACAATTTTAAAAAAAACTGTCAGTGTTCATAATTAAAGCAAGGTTTGCTGTGTATTAGGAGAAAACTGGTGCTGTGGAAGAAATGAGCATAAGATGTTGGGCATCAGTGTATCAAAGGATGATATACAGTTGATGAGTCAGATATATGCATTATGGAGTCACAGATTAATGTGCAGAAGCGGAATCACATTGGTGTACAGCAAGGTCATATGTTGACATTCAGTAGGTGGCCACAGGGCGGTGATGGTGGGGTCTCAAGTTGGCCTACAGCATTCATGAATAATGCATTCAGTCTTTTTTTCTTCTTTGCATTCTGGAATTTGAACTTGTTTCAAAATGACAAGAAAAATATTGGAAACAGATAAGCAACTATTGCCTACCATTTTGGATGATGGAAAGGGTATTTTCAGCTCCTCTTTGTAATCTATTTCAGTGATCTGTTTAATAGAATAAGATGCTTTTTACAGAATGTTACCACATTTAATATGGCATGTCTTGTACAGATAGCCAAGTACACAGGTAACATACGGGTACAGTCTCCTCGGCTAGCTAAAAAGATGAAGGTGTTATACTCGGCAGCTAAAGGTGGGGAAGCCACTGAAAGCTCAAGTTAGATGTTTAGTTCAGCTAAAGACAAAACATTAACATTTGCTGTAATAAAATAAATAGCAGGAGCTACCCTTCTACAAGTTAAAAATGCACAATGTGAAATCAGAAAACCTGAGCTCAATCCCAGCTTCCCAGCTTGACCTAATTGTGTGATCCTATGCAAATATTTTATTTCACAGACCCTCCTTAAAACGTAATAATAGAATCCTGCACTGTTCTCGATCTGCCGTCCACTTAGTTGAGCTTGGAACTCATGAAACAATGCATGTTTGGGTGATAGCTCCCTTTGCAACAACCAGTCAAAATCCAATAAATATTTTAGTATGGTGAGCTGTTTATAATTTCTCCATGATGCTCATGAGAACTCACTGGTCCGAGCAAACAACCCTTACATGAGTGATTTCCGTGATGGCTTTCACCACCTCCCTCCAGCACTTTTGCAGCATAATACACCCCTAGGCCAAGTGCAGGAAGTCTTCCCAGCCTGCTTCACATCACAGCCAGGTTGGAGTGGTTACGCAACCTATTTCCACAAACATTGTCTAGTGTAATATCCTCAGTGTACACATGTAAACTGTATAAGTTTACACCGTACCACAATGGGAACCTCCTTGGGAACCATTAGTTCCTCCTGCCATTCACTATATTCCATGTCTCCTATCTCCACATCCCACCTATATCCAACATGGGAGAATGTGTCAAATTAGTGAATCGTACATTTATACTTTTGGAAGCTCTTAGTGAGCACTAAAGCCACTGTGAGATTGCCTTCTGTCGTTCTAAATTCAGGAACTTACCAATGATGGTAAGTTATGGCTTGACTATGTTTCTGAGTTGAAGGTAGTAAAACAGCAGTGTTTTAAATAAACTGCATTCTTCCTGTATATCAATAATCACCTTCATAGATTTGTTGGTCAATATGTCTCCAAGGGTGGAAATGCCAAAGATCCAGAGACCTGCCATCTCTGGTATATAAGCACCTGTTGAGCAAGTATTGCCTGTCATCCCATTTCTCAAGTGCTATTCCCTCCAAATTGTAATAACTGTTCTGGTGGCAGATGGTGTGTTTTGAAGAATCTTTCACCCAGACAAGAAGTGTGTTGGATCCTTCCTGGCCAGGCCCCACTGTTCACTCATGTACGTGGTCTGGTTTACTGTAAAGGAGCCATTCATTGATTCATGCTGGGTGTGCAGCTCTATATTCTGGCTCTATATTATGCCAGTAAATCAACTGTAGCCAACCTGCTTTCAGAGGCCAGAGGTATTTCGCTAGACTAATGAGCAGAGTCTTATTGTGCCACAAAAATGATCAAGATGAGGTGAAGACTTGTTTGAAGATTTGTTTAGGGTTTTTGAAAGGGATATTTTGCAACAATGTAGCATCCACGGTAGAGGCGCCATTTTTATTATAGAAAACCTGCCCCATCGAAGGTAGTGTGAAGTCACTGCAGGTATTCAATAAACTTTGAGCCCAGACCCAGCCTCTTGAATAGAAAAAATAAGCACAATCAACAATAAAAGGTATTTTCCAGGTCAATCTATTGGATGACCGCTGGTCTTTTCAGTCTAAGGGCAAGTGCAATTGCATTAAAAGGTCTCTGGATGTTGTGCTTTGTCGATATATTTGGCATAAAGCGTATTGGTTACAATGTTTGTGTGACTCGATGGGGGTACCTAAGAGAGTGGTTAAAACCTTAGCCAAAATATTGGCCTCCACACTTAATAGCAAAATTGGGTGATTGAAGTCCTATTTTCCTGGAGATTTGCTGCTCTTGGTAATCACAGTTATCACTGCTTTGTTGTTATCCATTGACAATGAGCCAGAATCTCTGGCTGCACAGAACATTTCTAATAAATGCAGAGCTAGGGTAGACGTGTTGGTTTTGTAATATTCAGGAGGGATTCCATTAGGTGTGAGGATTTTGCCAGGACTGAAGAAGGACTATTGCCTAAAGGATTTCTTTCACCATTATGTCCTGATCCAGATTGTTTAGATCAAGTTCCTGAAGGACATTCAGGAGATGTTTAGAGATACATTGGAGTAGTGCAGATGGTTAGGCCAATTGTTATTGGTGATCTAGCAGTCTACATCATTTTCAGTAATACCCTCAGGGTCATTGATTTCCTGGCCAATGTTGTATCCTATCTCTATTATCGGGATACCCTGAAATCTTATTGATTCATCTTTTAGTAGCAGCAGGTAATCCAAATTGAATAGCTGTGTGGTTGGCATCAATTAATACATTTCAGATTTGCTCTCAATTTACTGCTAGCCCCATATAGTCGCACATTTTGACATTTTGCAGTACAATGGTGTAAGGTTCGTCTCTGTGTTTTTAATGAATAGCATGATGTCATCTGCATACATAGATAGCATCAGTCTTCTATTTGTGAAGGATAGCCTTGTTTGCTTGATGTTGCCTACGTTTGCATGCCAAAGTCTCTATTGCTATGGCAGAAAAGAGCTGAGATATCTCTGGGTCTCTCTGAAACATTGTGAATAATGTACATATACTGTGGGCAGTAAATCTGAGGGGTTATAAACCTGGTCTGGTCCAGTAGGACACGTCCGTATACTAGCAATAATGTGGGCCAGTGTTTAACTATCTATATTGCGTATGGACAGTAGCTGCTAAAGTATGGCATGCCACAGATCTTTAGAGGGTTTTAGTTTGATAATTATGGCTTCTCATGAGGAGTTTGATAATTATGGCTTCTCATGAGGATGGCTGTAGTCTATTTGTGAAGTACCTCACTGTAGACTATCTGTAAGTGTGGAATAAGCAGATCTTTAAATACTTTATAAAGCTCAGCCATGAGCCCATTGGAACTAGAGCCTTCCTGTTGGCCATACATGTCAAAGCCTCCATGATTTCATCCATGGTTTATTTAATGGTAATCTGCTGTCATGTTTCAACCAGGCCATGTCGATGTTATCTAGGTATTCAAATATTTGTGCTTCATTGAATTGGGTTTAAGGGGTACTCCGTAAATACTCCTTATATGTTGGGGATGGTTAGCTTAAGTATCCCTTTCTCATCTCTCACGTTCATAATAATAATGCTTTTGGTTTGGTCTGTGCTCTGAACAGCCATGCTAGAGTACTACTTAGGATCCCCCCTTCGCCACAATGTCTGGCCTGAGCTTACTTCTCTGTCGGCTGCATTACAAAATGGCAGTAAAATTTGGTGCATTTCAGCCCTTAAAACAGATTCTGCTTTTTTAAGGAACTCTCTTCCAAAGTTTTAAGTTTTATTTTCACCTCACATGAATGAATGTGTATGACCATTAATTTAATAGTTACCACAACACAGATCTTGTGTCTCTCGAGTCTGCATTTAGTGTAAAATATTTGCTGCTTGAATTAGCTACCTCTGCCCTTAACATGGTGTTCTCCAGTGCACAGGAAGGAACTCGCCACAAGGCCCATCCTTCCTTATTGCAACAGAGCTGCAAGATTTAATGTTAGTGGTCAAATAGAGTGCAGGATAGATAGTACTGTGTGGTTATCCAGTGAAATATTGATGTTGTGAGCAGCCATAGATGTATCCTGGACGATGAATCACGTACAGATGAATAGAATAAATATACCCGCTTTTTCCTTGTTCTCTCTCCATGTATCATGCTAGTCTAGCATTTCCATATTGCATCTCACTGTTTTGGGGATTTCTTTAGAGAGGGAAATTGTCGGGATCTGTCCGTCTGTCAATATCATAAAAAATTGAAAAATCCCTCCAAGATGATAATATCCTCCAAATTTTGCTGCCAAATATCCATAATTTCCTGAAATACATCAAACGTCCCAGTATTGGGGCCGTATGCGTTGATTATAGTTATGGGGATGTAATTTAATGTGCCCCTTAATTACCATAAAACATCTATCCCCAGTGTCTCTAAATTCTGATTACACAGTGATGTTTGTAAAAAACCTATCACTGTATTAGAATGGCCACACATATGAGCAAGAGCTGTATTGACACATAGTAACACTTATCTCCCTAGTTATTAGAAAACCAACCTGAATGGTATCCTGCAAGTGTGTTTCCTGTAATAGTTCAATTGAAATGGCTCACCAGTTAAGCAGTCCTACACTAATATAATGTTATAATGTTATTTAAACCTCTAGAATTCCATGAAATTAAACCTATAGGCCTATGTGTACATGCCATTACTTTGTTTTTATACATCACTGTGCAGGGTTGGATCATTCCCAGCACTCCGATCTATGGTCTTGGCTGTACACAAATATGAAGCAGCATATTGATGTGTCAAGTGTTGTACAACAGATTTAGTAACTTTTTTCAGCCTCCAATCCCAGCCATCCCTCCCCACTATAAGATCCTCAAATTTCAGTGATATATATACCAGATACCATGCACATACAAAAATGAAAATCAACAACTCGTTGTGTTAACACGTGGGCACTTCACCCTCAGGGGATGGTGTACTTGGATATTTTGAAATTATCCTTCCCTAGCTTGTAAGGTTCAGAGTGGTGTTCATTACTATAGGTGTTCATCACTTTTACCAGACTGTCCACAATGCAGGATAGTGTCCACTGTCCGTCTCCTTCACTTGAGCCAGGGACATCATTCTATGTTGCATTTTGATAACGCATTTCATCTCTGTCACCCAGAGTGGAGGCCTGTCTAATCATTCCAACTCCTGTTTGTAGACTTTGTTTGATACATTTTGTTACAGCTTTGTGGACCATGATTTACCTCGGCTTTCACTGGGTTCGAACAAGCAGTGTGGCTGGGTACTGTGATTTGTATCTAATGCCTATTGAGCGCTGAAGCTTATTGGTCACCATGGACTTTTGTCGGTTGTCTTGTACCATTGCTGGAAAGTCAGAGTATATAACAATGTTGACCACTGATGTTGCCTGGGCCCTAGTTCTCGTGCAAGCTGCAAGACATCCACTCTTTCAAAACTGATGCGTATACGGACAATAATTGGGTGTGGTTGTGCACCAAGAACAGGTTTCGGCTTCGGTGAGCAGTGAGTTCGCTCCACTACGAACAGGGCTGTGAAATTGTCTTGCCCAAACATCACTGACAACAAGTTTTCCAAAAGCAGCTCAATTATTGCCATGTGCAAGGTCCAGCAGGACTAGGATTCTGATATTGTTGTGGTGGAAGTGGATCTCCAAGTCATCATTCTTTGCTGTCATCACTGCCACTGCCTTTTCCTTCAGAAGTAAACACATTTTGCTTGTCCAGGTATTCAGTCGGGTGATCAAGCTAATTCATTACCTTATCAAGTTTCCCATCAATTGATTTTAGGCTTGTTTTAAATCAAACACCATAAGTTTGGCCTCCCCATTGGCCAACTGTGTGCCACTTGGATCAGAGGCGTGATCTCTCAGCTGACCTTTGGTGCTTTTATGCTGTTCAAATGATAATTTGCCTTGTTTTTGGCCAGGGTTGCCCATTTTTCCAAACACCAGTAGGTTTGCAGATGCCCACTAACACTGTCATGCTTCCTACTTAGCATGGGTAACGTTGTTGGCGCACTGAGGCTGGGAAGATTTTCTCCCAGCTCCTGGTTCAATAACCACCAACGCGCAGGTGAGACACCTCACTATTCTCTCCTATTGAGGTTGACTGAATCTGTGGACTTGGCAAAGAGTCTAGTAGTCAGAATCATTCAATCACAAATCAGTGACATTATATCATAAACAATTTTAGACACCATGAACAATTTAACACTAAATCAAACTCCAAACTGAATACATTTTCAAAGCTTTAAAACAGTCCCAAAATCAACGTCACATATATGGTGTGCAAAACGAAGTCATAAACATACATATTAACCATAGGGTGACCGAAGCGACTGAAAAGATGTAACCTACTAAACATCAATACTTTTAGACACTCCAAAAGAACAATATAGATTATCAACAACACAAAAATTACATTATTGTCAGATTTCAAAGCAGATGATGGTGATCAGTAATTCATCAAAATACAATTTTCACAATCAGTCTCAGGTTTCAGAGCTAGGCCCTTCCTATCACTGACACAAATTTAGAATTGCATGTGTGGGAACGAGCTAACACATGTGGACAAATGCAAAAATAAAAGAAAGACGAAACAATTTTGAAAATTATCTAACAAGGGCAACTCACAAAAAATGTGCTGGTGTAAGTGCTTAACTAAAAGGGAAACAAGAAACCACATTTAGATATACCTCACCTCATGAGACAGCATACAGCGATGATTCATCAAGCAGGACGGTCACCTTCAAGTGTCAGTTGACAGCAGCATCAAGACGGTGTAGAACACAGGCTGCACATAGGACAGATCAGCAATTCAGGATTAGTTGGGCTTTTTAGTACTGAACATCTTATTAGAATAGGACACTTGAGACTAAGATGAGAGAACTCTTTTGAGGAATTGAAGAAACAGACGTAAAACAATAATAGATGGACTCTAATAGAGTTCTGAACATCTTCAAGGCAGGAGAAGACTATCTAGTACCGACTTCAACAAGAACTAACAAGTACTAACTCTCTGTTTCCAAACGTCCTCACTAATTAGAAGTATGCACAATCCATTCATTGGTCCTTCAGACGTCAGATTCAGCATTCAATAACTGGAGATGGCACCATCGAATTTGCAACTATTCCAAATCTTTTTTTATTTTTTTTTAATGTATTTATTTATTTTGTTATATAACAATAAACACACAAAAGATGTCAGCAAATACAGTCCCGCAGAACATAAGTACATAAGAGACATAAATCGGTCCCATCCTGGTTCACGGGCCCGATCCAGAAACCAAAAGCACCAGCAGAGAACACCGCCAGTGCACAGCTTAGAAGTAACCCCGACCCATTAGAAGAGCCCGATCCGCTGCAGTATGCACATTACAAATCTTAAATCCAGGGACGTGCGTCTAGGAACATAGCATCCTAGGGACTAGAAGCCTGTACAGATCCAACAGAGTCAGAAAGAGAAGGATAGAAGGCAGACAGAGAAGGGACACAGGAGCACACAACAGCCAACCAGTTTCATACCGTGGTCACATCACAGGAGAAGAGCAATGGAGATCAGAGCCACTCAGCATGTGGGCATTCATATGATTCAAATGCAGCCGCACTATAAGGACTCCAGAAAGGAGCGCAGCAGATCCCAGATATCCCTAGGCCGAGACCCCTCAGGAGCTAACTCCCAGAAAATCATCAATTGTTCTTGGCAAAAGGAGGCGTCACGCAGCCAATCAGAGCCACAAGGGGCCCGACCCCAGCACTTTGCAACCCTGCGCTTAGCCAGCAGAAGAAGCAGGCCCACCAATCTCTTATATGTTAGCCGCACCTCATCAACACATCCAAGCAGCGCCAATCTAGGGGAAACGGGCAGCCCCAAGCCAGTCATCTCCTCAATCATATGTATTACTTCCGTCCAAAAGGCATGGACTTCGGCGCACTCCCACACAAGATGGAGAAATTCAGCATTATGGGCACAACATCGTTCACAGCACGCATCTGCACGCAGACCCATGGAGCACAGGCCACGTGGAGTATAGTATAGACAATGCAGAAACTTGAAGTGAATCAGACGCAGCCTATAATTGGGCGACAAAACTCATGTGCGCACAGCATCTCCGCCATACCTCCTCAGATATAGGTTCTCCAACATCCGCCTCCCAGCGAGCCCTAGCAGAGCACTTCGTGTCACTGTGCTGATCCTGCATACAATTATACAATTTAGTAATGAGCTTATGCGGCGACTGACCGTGACACAGCACCTCCAAAGCCTGACACATCAATGGAGTTCCCGGAAGGCCAGAAAAGCGAGCATGGCGCAGACACGCAGAACATACAGCCGCTGCAGTGCTGTAGCGCCTCCGTCACGAGCGCATCCCTGGGAGAGATCAAACGCCCATTGACAAACCAGTCACCCAATTCAGTTAAATTCACAGTATGAAGAAAGTCATGCAGCCTCACATCTTGAAACATCTCGGCATCCGCGACGGAAAGAACTGGCATCGAGGGGGCAAAAGGCGCGCTCACTCAAGAGCGATTCAATAAAGCCATCCAAGCACGCACTGTGCACGCCAGTGTGTCAACTCTGCGCGCCGTAGGCTGGGAGGGGTTACCAAGGACACGGGTCAAGCTATCCGGCCACACTGCGTCACTCTCAGGAGCAAGATGAGGTAAGTATCAAATTGGACGAAACCAGTAATACGCAAAGTGGGCCTGAGCACAATAGTGATAGAGTTCTATTACAGGGGTGGCAAGGCCACCCAGCTCAAACGGTAACGTCAGCTTCTCCCAGGCAATTCTGGACTGCCCAAGCCAATCGTATCAAAGCAGAGCGAAGACGCAGCAGAAAGCTCACCGGAAGAGGTAGATTTACAAACAGATACAAGAATTTTGTCAGTACCACCATTTTAGCAATATCAATACGCCCAATAAGCGAGAGCGGCAGTGAGCGCCACGCCTCAACTTTATCCTTTAGCTACGATATAGCCTTGCCATAATTGGCCATCCAGAGAGTTTCCACATCACAGCTCAGACAAACACCCAAATATCGTATGGGGCCACTCGAAAGCCATACTCTGCGAATTACCACCTTGAAAGCCTAAAAATAAAGTACCAGCGGAGCTCACAGATTCACTATTTTCAGCAAAGAAGTGAACTATGGCCTCGCAAACCTCCTCATGGAATGCCCTTTCCCGAAGCACCCAATGGTCCAGCCGGCACATGAACGTGCGCTCCAGCCCACACGGCACCGGCAGCACCAGCTTCACCGGCGAGTGGTCAGATAAGGTGCGAGCCATATGATCCACCAACTGCATCGAGAGCTCCACGTCCCTCGTGCCCAGCCAACGGTCAATGCGAGACCAACTGCTATGAGCATAATTGACCCACGTGCCCTCCCTTGCGGTTCCATGTTTCACCCTCCACAGATCCACCAAGGCATCATCAACCATCACCGACGTCAGAGCCTTTGCCGCCGCAACATGCCGTACTCTAGCCAGGCTTTCACGGTCCGCTACCGGGTCCAAAACCATGTTAAAATCTCCACCCTAAATCACAGCACCGTTGCCTAACGACTCCACCAAGTGCCACACCTCGCGAAAGAACTCAGGGTCATCTGTGTTGGGGCCATAGACAGACACTAGCTGACAGGCTCTGTCCATCAGCATGCCGCTTAACAAGACATATCTGCCATCAGGATCAACTACAACCATCTGCGTCCGCCACTCCAACCCCTTACACAGCAATATCGCCACACCACGAGCATAGCTCGAGAATACCGAACAGTGAGATTCACCTTTCCAGTCAACCTTCAGCCTTCCCTGTGCAGAATCCACTAAATGAGTCTCTTGCAGCATGCATATATCGATTTCTTGCCGTTAACATAAGCAGACATGAGGCGCACCTTACGCCCATCATTCAGGCCACGCACATTCCAGGTAGGACAGCAAACTGTCGTTGAATGTCTTGACACCATCACATCGTCCCATCTAGCAGATAATCCGACCACAGTGACCAAACATGTTGCCAGCAGGTAGCAAGCAAAGAAAGAGAGGGAAAGTAGAGAAGCAAGAGGAAAACAGAACATTAACAATCCAAGCCCCCACCCACGCAGACCCCCCAACCGGGTCCAAGCGGAAGTCCCAACCCCCAGAGCAACAAGAAACCCAAACAAAACAGATGGAATGATATAAGGACTCATCCAGAGGGCGAGAGCCAAGCCACCCATCCCACCGTCCTGAACAGGACTAGGGAAGGAGGGCAAAGGGCCATATATGAAAACTGTTCAGCCGAGCGGCCAAGAAACGTAGGGCACATTGCGCAGACAGTCACAGTGGGCAACTCCAGTCAACAGCACCAGGCCCAATCAGTCATTGCTTTCTCCACCACCAACGGTCTGAAAAGTTCTCCAGGGAAAAGATCGGAGAGCATACCCTCCACAAAATCTTCCATTCGCCCATATCCGTGGACTCCGGCAGACCAATTATACGGATGTTATTGCGGTGAGACCGCGCCTCCAAATCTTCATTTTTATTGTGAATAATGTCCAATACTCGCTTCATTTGAAGTAATTGCTCCCTCTCACCATTGCGTTGGTCCTCCAGATCAGACGTCCGCGACTCCAAGTGATCCGATCTTGTATCGTGACCGTCTACCCTGGCCCTAATACGGTGCAACTGCTCAGTCACATAGTCTAGCTGTGCATCAATGCCTGCAAGGCTGTTCTTAAGGTCCAGGAACATTGCCCTGACCGAGACGTCCGGGCCCCCCTCCGCAGCAGGCCCATCTCCAGACTGAGTGGCAGAGGAGCCACCTCGCTTTTTTCCCAAAGGTGAGCTTAGACTGTCTTTGCTCAGCTTTACCCATACTCAGCAGGCACCAGGGGCCCAATAGACCGTCTAGGCCCGGACAACTCTCAGAGGGGTCAGCCCGAGAAATCCTCACTCCAAGAGGCCGTCCCGAAAGCCCCCGAGAGCCGAGCGACTCAGTCCCATCAAAGTCAAAACAGGCCAACGGCTCGTAGCACAGGCGCACCAAACACACCCGCAAGGCGAATCAAAGCCCCATCCAACGCCTGCAGCCAGGGCACACACAGAAGTAGAAAATGGGGGATCCTTGTAGACAGCCCGTCGTCTGATAGCCAGGGGCCCCTCCAATGCGGTACACACTCCTCAGCACCAACAGCCCACCAAGGAACCGTCAGCAAGCCGAGGAATCCACCTGCCCAGAGGGGGACCCGCAGTCCCAGCAGCCTAGTGTTTGCCTCCGGACCGATCCAACTGCGATGGCCCCCATGTTAGGAGGGAAACGGCACGACCACCAGCACCAGGGGCCACACCCGGGAAGCAGCGGCAGTCTCCCCCGAGCCGACTGGGAGCTCAATGCAAGCAGCCCGCACAGGGACCGCCGCCCAAATCAAAGGCGGCACGCAGGTCTCCGAAGGGCTTCCCGGCCAAATTTTTGTAGATGCGGCCGCTCCAGCAGGATAAATATCGAATTTAGGCCCGAAGCCCGGCAGAGCCTCACGCAGTGACGGTCATCTTGCCGAAAGCCAGGCCACGTCCCCAACTATTCCAAATCTTGTCAGCGAAAGTGCATTGTCATCGGAATGATTTCACACATTTCCGACTAAACATTAAATTCTCTAGTTATATGTTAGTCAAGAGTTTTTCTCTCACAAAACTAAAACCTGTTTCACATAGAAATCTGAGTTTCCTGTCCTGTTTGACCGCTAGAACTAATAATGCAGCATTGTTAATTCTGAAACATATTTCTTGCCTTCAATACAATAGGACATTCAGCATCACATTAACAGCTTAGGAAAATAATTCTGTTCAGAGGGGACAGAATAAACAAGTGATTTCCCATTAGTGCTGCAAAATGAACAGGAACACGTCTGCATTCACCTGTCCCCACAAGCTTAATGTCAGCTTTTGAGTGCGACTTATATATGCAAAGCTTTCCTACATGTTGCCAATCTAAAGCTATGCGTCCCTGTATATCAGGTATGTTGTGAACTGTTTTCTTCTTGCTGACTATACCCTTATCTATCCTTTCCTTCATTGCTTTTCTTCTATCAACTACTTGATTAATGAACTCTTTCTTTACCTGTGTGAGAACACATGTTAAATTATTCCAGTGTGCATACGCTGTGCCAAAAGTCAGTGTAGGCTCAAAGAATCCTCCAACTATATCTATATTTCTAACCTTTGCAATGCTGCTCAAAGGCTGATTAATGGGTAAAAAGAGAAAACAAAATCATAGTTAGAAGTGCTGAATGTACTCTTGATTGTACAGACGTGTTAATAGTAAGCTGCAATGAATACCATAAGTTAGTGGTAAGCTGTGATAAGTGATCCCTGCTTATACTGACGAACGAATTTGTGTACACACATAACAATCATGCACATTCATTGTGTCCACATACTCATACAGCAAACTGTAATACAAATTGAAATATAAATCTCTTTGTGTAATCTAAATGAAACAATCCCTCATCTTTATAAATCTTATCCTGCTTAGATGTTGGCATTCTTTCCGTTGGAGTTGCTGTGCTTTGCACATCTCCTTTCACTGAAACACTCATTCCCACAATCAATAATATGCACACAATCATACATACTACAATTAAACCAATGCACACACATTTACATCTACTGTGTTTGCCCTGTCCAGAATTCATGGCTTCTGTAGAATCAAGTAAAAAAAAAGAAAAAGAGAAATATAAAGGCGAAAGTGAGCAAAAAACGAAGCAGCTTTCAAATAGTTTTTGCACTATTTACAGTAGTTCTCGATCTTCAAGAAAGGCTCTCAAAAGTAGTTCAAATGTTTGTTTTTAGTGAAACACAGTCTTATGAATGCTTATGTCACTTACACAGTGTAATGTCTGTGTTGATCAATTGGAAAGGTTATTTTAAAGTTCAATTCAAATGCGATTTCAAGTTCCAGAATGTTCAACCGAATTTTCACGGTTAAAACAAAAGGCCATAAACTCGCTCTCCCATTAATTTGTGACAAGGTAGTTCCATTCAGGTGAAGAGTATCTGCGACTTGGCACTCTTTTCCTTTTTGTTCTCCTTGCAGCATAATCTTCATCTTCACTCGGATTTGTCTCTTTAACTGCTTCTGTTATTGATGGGAGTTTACCAACAACTAGTTAATGTGCAGCTGCAGGCCATTTATCTCCTTTCACAGTTCTCTTTTCATGTGCAACTGCTTTCACAACATTTGCTGCACTGGCAGGAATCAATTGACTTTGCTCTCCTGCACTTTTATCTGCATACAGGCTGCTTGCACCTTCACCACGTTGCACGATTTCTGCCACTGGTTCCTTCCTCACAGCTTGGTCAGGTCAAACCCCTTCTTACTCAGTATTCACTCTTGCAGGATCAGACTGTGTTTTCAAGAGGACAGTGAACTTTGCGCGTGTGGCGTGCATGGATCTAGTTCAGAAGACCAGCACACTTCACAGCTGTTGCCGTCACCAAGGTAACTTGAAACGGTCCTTTCCACCTTGGTTCTAAGCAGGTCTTCCTCACATGCTTTTTAATTAGCACCTAATCGCCAGCTTTCAAGCTGTGACACTGTTCTTGGGCCCTTTGAACTGTTAATGCTTCAACCTGATGAGACAAAGAGCGAACCACATCAGCCAGACCTTTGCAATAATCCAGCACTAAGTCATTTGTTATGTTCATAAGTGCATTTGCAGGTACTGCTAGTAGCCTCATTGCACACCCCATCAGAATCTTGTGAGAAGACATCCCTGTCTTCCTGTCAGGGGTGCTACGCATACTCATCAGGACAAACGGCAGTGCATCAGGCCATTTCAACGCTGTAGAGGCACAAACCTTTGCCAATCAAGCTTTCAGTGTTCCATTAATTTGTTCCACCAATTCAGATGCCTCAGGTCTGTAACTGCAGTGCAATGTTTTGCTCTTTGTTCAGTGTTGCACACAACAACGTTATGATCTCATTATTAAAATGAGTTCCTCGATCTGATTCCAAAGAAATCGTGAATCCGTACCTTGATATCAGTTCCCTGAGCAGCAGCTTAGCTACAGTGAGACTATCATTCCTACATGTTGGATAAGCCTTGATCCAATTGGAGAGCACACATACATTGACCAGTACTTCAATTCATCACAAGTAGGCATCTCAATAAAATCAAGTTGCATTCTGTTGAATGGACCTTCCGATCTGCCTATGTGGCTCAAATTAATCATTGTGTTTTTCCCTACATTAATTTGTTGGCATGTAACACATCTGTGAGCAACTGCTTCTGCAAGCACTCTAAATCTGGGGTTGAACCATGTCTGTTTGAAAGTGCGAATCATTGTATCTCCTTGTTGAGATGAACCTGAACATGATCGTATCTTGCCATTAAATTTTCAAACAATCTGGCAACACAACTTTCTCTTCATTTGAAATCCAAACATCATCTCCTTCTCTTTGAGCACGACCTGCTTTTACCCCCTCTGTGTTTTCCTCTGTTGCTTCTTCCTGCAATCTCTTAATCTTATCCCAGGTATAGACCACTGACATCAAGAAATTTTGATTTGTCTTATCAATGTCACTACTGCATTCTTCATAGAAGGTGACACGTTGGAATGCACAATATCTGGCAATTGGTCAGCATAGCCATTGCCCAATGATACATAATCATTTGATCTTTGGTGAGCTATACACGTTAACAATGCAGTCTTCTCAGGTAACTGTAAGGCATTTAACATATTGTGAATCATTTCGAATGAGTGATCCAGACAAGGTCATGAAACCTTGCTGATGCCATAACTGCCCGAAATCATGGATAACACCAAATACATATTTACGGTCTGTGAATATTGTCACTTTGAGCTGCTCTGATACACAGCATGCTCTTGTAAGAGCAACCAATTCTGCTACTTGGGCAGAAACGACTCCTTGAAGCCATGAGGCTTCTACTACTCCTGAGAGGGTGCAGACTGCATAACCAGCTCTCTGAATACCTTTCCTGTCTCTTAAACAGGAACCATCAACAAAAACAACCTGGCCATTCGCCTCTAAAAGAGTATTGTGAATATCAGGTCTGGGTTCTATGCACAGTTCAGTGACATCGAGACAGACATGTTCCATTTCACTAACATCATTTGAATCATCTTACTTTACAGGTATTAATGTGGCTGGATTTAAGGCCACATGTCTCTTGACAGTTACATTTGCCCATCCAAGGATCAATACCTCATAACTGGTAAGAAGGGCATTGGTCAAATATTGGGTCTTAGAACTGGCCAAAAGTACTTAAACTGAATGTGGGACATAAACAGTTAAAGCGTGTCCCATCACAATTCCTTTGCATTGACTTATGCTCACACCAGCGCTGGCCACGGCTTTTAAATAGCTGGGCAAAGCAACAGTGACAGGATCGAATGTGGTGGAAAAATATACCACTTACCTGTTTGTTCCTCCATGTAGCTGCATCAACACAGAAAGAGCACAACCATCACGTTCATGACACAACAGTGGAAAATCTTTCATGTAAACAGTCATTCCCTCAGCTTCACCCCACCTCTCTACTCTCAAACTCTCTCTCAACTCAGTGAAAGCTTTCATGCATTCTTCATTGTAGGGGAATTGCTCTGTGACTTTTTTTGTGTGTCATCCTCTGCAACTGTTTGGAAATTACTGATTAATTCGGGATCCATTGGTGACAATAGCTCACCATGCCCAAAAACGTTCTGACTTCTCTCTGTGTCACAGGGGAATTCATTTGCATAGTTGCTGCAACTATTTTTCAGGACACTCTCAGTTTGTTGACCCAAATACTTTTCTTCTTTCTGGCAATACTGTAACTTAGCTGGGGAAACCTTGTGTGTGTTCTCACCCAAATGATTCAATAACGCAATGGTATCTGGTCTGCAAGCTTCACATATATTGGATGCAACCATCAGGTCATCAATGTACTGCACTAAAGCAGACTGAAATGGCTTGTTCAGAGACTCTAAGTTCTTCTACATGATCTGATTGAAAATGGATAGAGATTCTGAAAACCCCTGTGGAGTACAACACCATGAATACACAATGTTGCCAAATTGGAATGAAAAGTTCAATTGACTGTCCTTGTGCAAGTGCACTGAGAAAAATGCCTGTGACAAATCGATAACTGAAAACCATTCTCCTTCACATGGAATCTGAAATAAAATCACTGCTGGATTTGGTACTACGGGTTAACAGGATACCACAATTTCATTCACCTTTCTCAAATCCTGAAATATGCAATATTTCCCACTTGGCTTCGGCAATATCCAGTAATTGGTGAATTACATGGTGTGCCCATTACTTCTTTTAACACCCCTTGCTCAGCCAAATCTGCAATTAATGGGGTAATACCTTCAGTCACTTCTCAAGTTATGTTATATTGTGACGTTCTGGGGAAATCTTAATTTGGGTTAACAGTTACTTTGACTGGACCAACACCTCAAATAAGTCCAATTTCTTTTCCAGAGAGATCCCAAATTCTCAATGTTACTGTCTCTGGTACTTCATCAGGCAAGTCTTTAACTGTCATGGCAGGAAACAATGTAATGAGAGGATACATCTCATCAGTGTGACTGAAAGTTTCATCATCGCAATTGGTTTGAATTGCTATCCCTTCATGTGTACAAGTGATGGAACATTTTAATTTGCATAGTAAGTCTTTTCCTAACAGATTCACAGGAATTGAATCGCAAACTACAAATCGGTGCAGACCTTTGAAGGTTCCTTTTTTAACATGAATGGGCTCTGTAATGGGAATTACCAAATGCTGGTTTACCACTCCTGAACTGTCGTTCCTCTAAGGGGTACATAAGTGACTTTTACAGCCCTGACAGTGGAATGAGTTTGCTCCATGTCAACCAGAAATGAAACAGCATGACCTATGACACTCGCGTTCACATACGGACCACGCTGATCCACCTCCAATGAGATAGCCAACACACATTCTTCCTCTTCTGAACTCTTGCTCATGTATTTGTCACTCTTTTCATCATCACTGAAATTAATCAGTTGGTATTGCCTGATTAACTGATTTACATTTGCCTTTGTTCTTTGTTTTGCATTCTGCTGAGGACCATTACCTGTTGGCATGCCATCGTAGCTTGTGATATCTGCATTTTCTGTGGGGCTTGGATTTGCTGTTGGGGAAATTGTACTTGTTGTTGGGAAACTTGCATTTGTACTGCTGCAGTAGGAACATTTATAATTTGATTTTGGGGCCTTTGAACTCTCTGATTTTGAAATTGACTGTTGTCATCCATCTGCGCAACACCCCCACCTTGCATCAAATTCTTTACATTACTAAAAGGACACTCCCATTTCCAATGCCCGACATTGTTGCATGCATAACAAGGAAGCATTTTTTTCAGGTTCTGAACATCAGCCACATTCACATTTGAATTCACTCGAATTCCACAACCTCTGCCTCTGAACGGAGGCACCGTATTTTCCTGCTGCTGTGTTCCCTGCATTCCTCCTACGATCACCACTCCTTGCCGACCCTGCATGCCTGCTGATTGGGCAGCCTTGATCGGCATCACCATTGCCTTTTCCCTCAGCCTTTTCTGCTTCAATTCAGTTTCATCACTACAGAGTTTTGCGTATTGCAATACTTCATCAATCGACTTTCCTTGCCAGCAGATCAGATGATTCCTAAGCATATTCTTAATTTCAAGCTTCAATCCTGGCATAAATCTAAACAAAAAATGAATCATGTCTCTGTTCAATAATTTCTGTGCCACTGTATTATCTGAATATTTTCTTTACAGTAGTCTCTCATAATAAGCATGAACAGACTCCTTTGCCTCCTGAGACGTTTTGTCAATCCTTTGCCAATCAATACTTTTGGGGGAAACTCTAGATTTCAAAAACGCAATCACCTTGTAATAGTTTTTCATCACCTTTTCAGACGGTGATACTGGTACTGCATCTCTTGGCGGCTCACGCATTGGCCAGTCCCCACTCCGCTTGCACTCAGCCCACAAATCTGCTGCAACCACAATCTCAAAGTGTTCAAATCTTCCCACAAACAATTTGCAAGCTTACCAAACCTTTGTGTTTGCTGGTACCACTCTACTGGTTTCTCCCTCAACTTTGGGTAATCATTTGTAAATGAGAGTATGTCACTTCTGCTCCAAGGAACATGAACAACATTCCTCACCAGGTAATTCTCTCATTGGCATTATTTTTACAGCTCCCTCACTCTGTTGTGCACCATTTAAAGATGCAGTTAGCTTTTTCTTCCGATATCTTTTCTTTGCCCATCTGCCTTCCCATTTAACTACACATCCCCCTGTTTTGAATACTATGAATCAACTCCTTAATATGAATTTTCATTCCAGGTGATCTCATGTTCGCAATGCCTCGCAAATCAAATTCTAATTTGTAACTCTTCTTCAACTCTTTGTATTTATTCCTTTCAATATCATATTCCTCAGCCAAATCAGCTAATCTCTCATAAACCTGTCTTGCTCAAAAGAGTAACATCCTTGCACATGAAGCGCAATTCATTTTCATTGTAAGAATCTAACCAATCCAATTCAAGTGTCACTTCAATCATTTAATTTAATTTCAATTTTAATCTAGCCATGTTCAATGTCTTTTCACTCTCAGGTGTGTTGCCTGGAACTGATGCTCCACTCAAATTTTCTAACCATTCAGTCAGTTGTTGTGCTGACAACCCTGTAAACTAATGTTGTTACCTCTATCTCGGGGCATAAACTGTGGTACATTGCATGGGACTCTCATAGCCTACTCTTGCACCATCACAGGTGATCCCACGGAGCACGGGGGACATGTCACATCAGTCAGTGGACCTACTCTTTCATATGTCTGGTTCAAACCGAAAGAATTCATAGGGGTCATGGCTGGCACAGTGGTGCTTAGTCTCTTCATTTTTGCATTAGTTCCAAAAGGTGAATTCATTACTGATACTGGATTTGGAATCTGAGAACTACTCTTGTTATTACCCTGGGCACAATGGGACTATTGGACCTTCGGTTACTGTTAATGCTTCTTGTCCTGAGAAATGCATCTGACTTGATGTGAATTTTTATCCTTTTACTTTGGCCAGTTAATACTGCACCAAAAGCTTGATTTAACTGAATTGGAGCAACATTCTGTGTAGTTATTACTGGGGAAAACATAAGCATTATCTGTCTCTGATTCACAAATTGTGCAAGTGTCTGTCAATTCTGAACTGTATTAACATTTGCAACTGTTGGATAAACCACTGGCACCTTTGCAACATTAACAGTAGGCACATTTGGAATTATCTGAACCTGGCTTTGTGCAGCTGTGGCAACATTCGGGACTATATTCTGGCTTACCAATGCGACCGCATTAAATGGTGGCGAACAATTCTGAAACATCTGAATTATGAATTCATCATCTGAATCACTCACAACATCTGCTACCCTTTTATTTTCACACAGTTTCTGTTCTGTATCTTCCTCAGATTTCTTTTTGGCTTGAGGCTTAACACTTCCATCACCTTCCTGAATAATTGCTGAAAATACCTTTGCTGCATGTAATGTATCTTCTCTCCACATTGTCTGCTCTACAACCCTGCTAGCATCTTTTCTGCTTTCCTCATTCTCCTTTCAAATTTCTGAGCCTCTTTTTGTCTCACAACTAATTCCCAAATAGCAAGTGCTTCAAATTGTGCAGGTCTATGGGATTTGATTCATACAACACCCTCCTCAAATTTTCCAAAATTCTCAAATTAAAGGATCCATAACAAGGGAAAGCTAAAGTATGCTCGTTCTCAGTTATTTTGCACCATTGATTTACCCCAAAACATGCTGAAACTCCTCACTCCTCCTTTACCTTGAATGCTGGTGTATCCTCAGGTGGAGCACCCTCCCTTAACTGGAATAAAAACATCTCATTTCAGTGCACTCCTTATAGCCTTGCAAAACTTCATTTTCACATAAATCTAATTCAGAAACAAAAAATCTACAAAACCCGAAAGTAATTTTACATTCCCACAATCCTTTTCACAAGCTGTTCTCAACCTATAGCAGCTCTGTTTTGTCCACCAATCCATGCGTGGCTTTTCTCACCAACCGACCTATCCTATCGCGGACCAGATGACATCACACACACTTGATTCAGCAGCTGCGACTCACTACAATGCCATGTCATACACCTCTCATGCAAAAACTAAATGCAAATATTGTGAGCACAAAAAACAAAACATCCTGTCTGCTCACTAGAGGTAGGACTCAAACGCTTTGGAAGCTGTATGGATATTTTGACTGTGGCCTTTCACACAAACAGCTACTCTTCTGGCTATGGCTTTCTCATAAATGCAAGTAAGCTTTGACCCACTAACCTCACTGTGATTGATATGGATTCTCCCTGTGCACATTGGATTCACCTAATACCAACCAGCAACACACATACTCAAAGGAATTCTACTGGTATCGTTGACAGCGCTCAGTCGACCCATACCTTACCTGTAGACAATAAATTAGCCAAGTGTCTCCATACACAATACTCCGGAGTCTTAGGCCTTGCAGGACTTGAAAACAAGAACCACGTGGGCAATTTTTAAGCACAAACATTCTTTTGGAGTACGCCAACAACCCATTCTCTTACCTGGAGTATGCAAACTCCCTACTCAATTTTCTACTCTTCATACATAAAACTTCTCCGCAATTTAGCCAAAGCAATTGCCAGCCCAAACCCTACTCAAAACACATACCGTACACTTGTAACAGAACGCTGGAATTTCATTAACCCTTACACTACACCAATAACAACTCATAATGTGGGCAAATACTGACTCACCTCATCACAAGAGAAAACCATCTTCTCCTACCAAAAACTGTTGCCGTGCTGGGGCCGGTAAGATTTTCTCCCCGCTCTTTGTTCAATAACTACCAACGCACAGGTGAGACACCATCACTATTCTCACCTATTCAGGTCGACTGAATCTTTGGACTTGGCGAAGAGTGTAGTAGTCAGAATCATTCAATCACAAATCAATGAAATTATACCATAAACAATTCTAGACACCATGAACAGTTTAACACTAAATCAATCCCAAAATCAATGTCACACAAATGGTGCGCAAAACTAAGTTATAAATATGCATGAAAACCATAGGCTGACCAAAGCGTCTGAAAATATTTAACCTATTAAACATCAAAACTGTTAGACACTCCAGAAGAATAACATAGATTAGCAACAACACTATATGCTCATTTTGTCAGATTTCAAAGCAGATGATGGTGACATCAGTAATTCATCAAAATACAATTTTCACAATCAATCTCAGGTTTCAGAGCTAGGCCATTCCTATCACTGACACAAATTTAGACTTGCAAGTGTGGGACGAGCTTACACATGCGGACAAAAGCAATAAAAAAAGACAAAACAATTTGGAAATTATCTAACAAGGGCAAGTCACAAAAAATGTGCTGGTGTAAGTGCCTAACTGAAAGGGAAACAAGAAACCACATTTAGATATACCTCACCTCATGGGACAGCATATAGCGATGATTCATCAAGCAGGACGGTCACCTTCCTGTGTCAGTTGACAGCAGCATCATGATGGTGTAGAACACGGGCTGCACATAGGACAGATCAGCAGTTCAGGATTAGTTGGGCTTATTAGTACTGAACATCATATTGGAATAGGACAGTTGAGACTAAGATTAGAGAACTCATCTGAGGACTTAAAGAAACAGACGTAAAACAATAATAGATGGACTCTAACAGAGTTCTGAACATCTTCAAGGAAGGAGAAGTCTATCTAGTACCGACTTCAACAAGAACTAGCAAGTACTAACTCTCTATTTCCAAACTTCCTCACTAATTAGAAGTATGCACAATCCAGACATTGGTCCTTCAGGTGGGCCACTTCAGACATCAGATTCAGCATTCCATGGCTGGAGATGGCACCATCAAATTTGCAACTATTCCAAATCTTAGCAAAAGTGCATTGTCATTAGAATGATTTCACACATTTCTGACTAAATATTGCATTCTCTAGTTATATGTTACTCAAGAGTTTTTCTCTCACAAACCTAACACCTGTTTCACATAGAAATCATGAGTTTCCTGTCCTGTTCGACAGCTACAACAAATAATGCAGCATTTTTCATTCTGAAACATACTTCTTGCCTTCAATACTATAGGATATTGAACATCACATTAACAGCCCACGAAAATAATTCTGGTCAGAGGGGACAGAATAAACAAGTGATTTCCCATTACTGCTGCAAAATGAACAGGAAGACGTCTGCATTCACCTGTCCCCACAAACTTATTGTCAGCTTTTGAGTGCGGCCTATATATGCAAAGCTTTCTTAAATGTTGTCAATCTAAAGCTATGTGTCCCTGTATATCAGATGTGAACTGTTTTCTTCTTGCTGACTATACCCTTACCTATGCTTTCCTTCATTGCTTTTCTTCTATCAACTACTTGATTAATGAACTCCTTTTTTACCTGTGTGAGAACACATGTTAAATTATTCCAGTGTGCATACGCTGTGCCAAAAGTCAGTATAGGCTCAAAGAATCCTCCAACTATATCTATATTTCTAACCTTTGCAATGCTGCTCAAAGGCTAATTAATGGGGAAAAAAAAAGAAAACTAAATCATAGTTAGAATAGAAGTACTGAATGTACTCTTGATTGTGCAGACATGTTAATAGTAAACTGCAATTAATACCATAAGTTAGTGGTAAGCTGTGATAAGTGATCCCTGCTTATACTGACAAAGGAATTTGTGTACACACCTAACAATCATGCACATTCGTTGTGTCCACATACTCATACAGCAAACTATAATACACATTGAAAGATAAATCTCCCTTTGTGTAACTTAAATGAAGCAATCCCTCGTCTTTATAAATCTTATCCTGCTTAGATGTTGGCATTCTTTCCATTGGAGTGGCTGTGCTTTGCACATCTCCTTTCACTGAAACATTCATTCCCACAATCAATAATATGCACACAATCATACATACTACAATTAAACCAGTGCACACATATTTACATCTACTGTGTTTGCCCTGTCCAGAATTCATGTCTACTATAGAATCGAGTAATAAAAAAAAGAAAAAGAGAATTATGAAGGCAAAAGTTAGCAAAAAACAAAGCAGCTTTCAAAGTGTTTTTGCACTATTTACAGGAGTTCTCGATCTTCAACAAAGGCTCTCAAAAGTAGTTCAAATGTTCGTTTTTAGTGAAACACAGTCTGATGATTGCCTATGGTCACTTACAGAGTGTAATGTCTGTGTTGATCAATTGGTAAGGTTATTTCAAAGCTCAGTTCAAATGCGATTTCAAGTTCTAGAATGTTCAACCGAATTTTCACGGTCAAAACAAAAGGCCATAAACTCTCTCTCCCTTAATTTGTGACAAGATAGTTCCATTCAGGTGAAGAGTAGCTGCGACTTGGCACTCTTACTTTTTGTTCTCCTTGCAGCATAATCTTCATCTTCACTCAGATTTTTTTCTTCAGCTGCTTCTGTTATTGATGGGAGTTTACCAAGGAGTTCATGTGCAGCTGCAGGCCCTTTATCTCCTTTCACGGTTCTCTATTCACGTGCACCTGCTTTCACAACGTTTGCTGCACTGGCAGGAATCAATTGACTTTGGCTTTGCTCTCCTGCACTTTTATCTGCATACAGGCTGCTTGAACCTTCACCACATTGCACTATTTCTGCCACTGGTTCCGTCCTCACTGCTTGGTCAGGTCAAACCCCTTCTTGCTCAATATTGACTCTTGCGAGATAAGACTGCGTTTTCAAGAGGACAGTGAACTTTGCACGTGTGGCTTGCATGGATCCAGTTCGGAAGACCAGCACACTTTACAGCTGTTGTCGTCAACGGTCCTTTCCACCTTGGTTCTAAGCAGGTCTTCCTCACATGCGTTTTAATTAGCACCCAATCACCAGCTTTCAAGCTGTGATACTGTTCTTGGGTTGTTCAAAATGTTGATGCTGCAACCTGATGAGACAAAGAGCGAACCACATCAGCCAGACCTTTGCAATAATCCAGCACTAAGTCATCTGTTATGTTCACAAGTGCATTTTCAGGTACTGCTAGAAGCATCATTGCACGCCCAATCAGAATCTTGTGAGAAGACAGTCCTGTCTTCCTGTCAGGGGTGCTATGCATACTCATCAGGACAAGCGGCAGTGCATCAGGCCATTTCAACGCTGCAGAGGCACAAACCTTTGGCGATAAAGCTTGCAGTGTTCCATTCATTTGTTCCACCAATTCAGATGCCTCTGGTCTGTAACTGCAGTGCACTTTTTGCTCTTTGTTCAGTGCTGCACACAACAACGTTATGATCTCATTATTAAAATGAGTTCCTCGATCTGATTCCAAAGAAATCGGGAATCCATACCTAGATATCAGTTCCCTGAGCAGCAGCTTAGCTACAGTGAGACTATCATTCCTAAGTTTTGGATATGTCTGGATCCAGTGGGAGAGCACAAATACAGTGACCAGTAGGTACTTCAGTTCATCATAAGTAGGCATCTCAATAAAATCAAGTTGCATTCTGTTAAATGGACCATCCGATCTGCCTTTGTGGCTCAAATTAATCATTGTGTGTTTAATTACATTAATTTGTTGGCATGTAACACATCTGTGAGAAACTGCTTCTGCAAGCACTCTAAATCTGGGGTTGAGCCATGTCTGTTTGAAACTGCAAATCATTGCATCTCCTTGTTGAAATGAACCTGAACATGATAATATCTTGCCATTGAATTTTCAAACAATCTGGCAACACAACATTCCCTTCATTTGAAATCCAAACATCATCTCCCTCTCTTTGAGCACGACCTGCTTTTACCCCCTCCGTGTTTTCATCTGTTGCTTCTTCCTGCAATCTCTTAATCTCATCCCAGGTATCGACCACTGACATCAAGACATTTTAAATTTGTCTTATTGATGTCACTTTTGCTACTGCATTCTTCATAGGTGACACATTGGAATGCACAATATCTGGCAATTTGGTCAGCATGGCCATTGCCCAATGATACATAATCATCTGATCTTTGGCGAGCTATACACTTTACCACTACAGTCTTCTCAGGCAACTGTAAGGCATTTAGCACATTGTGAATCTTTCGAATGGGTGATCCAGACGAGGTCATGAAACCTCGCTAATGCCATAACTGCCCGAAAGCATGGATAACCCCAAATACATATTGACTGTCTGTGAATATTATCACTTTGAGCTGCTCTGATACACAGCATGCTGTTGTAAGAGCAACCAATTCAGCTACTTGGGCAGAAAGAACTCCTTGAAGTCATGAGGCTTCTACCACTCCTGAGAGAGTGCAAACTGCATAACCAGCTCTCTGAATACCTTCACTGTCTCTAAAACAGGAACCACCAACAAAAACAAACTGGTCATTCGCCTCTAAAAGAGTATCGTGAATATCATGTCTGGGTTCTGTGCACAGTTCAGTGACATTGAGGCAGACGTTCCATTTTGCTAACATCATTTGAATCATCATTTACAGGTATTAATGTGGCTGGGTTTAAGGCTGCAGACCTCTTTACAGTTATATTTGCCGATCCAAGGATCAATAGCTCATAACAGGTAAGAAGGGCTTTGGTCAAATATTGTGTCTTAGATCTGGCCAAAAGTACTTAAACTGAATGTGGGACATAAACAGTTAAAGCGTGTCCCATCACAATTCCTTCGCATTGATCTATGCTCACAGCAGCCCTGGCACGGCTTTTAAACAGCCGGGCAAAGCAACAGTGACAGGATCGAATGTGGTGGAAAAATATGCCACTGACCTGTTTGTTTCTCCATGCGACTGCATCAAAACAGAAAGAGCCCAACCATCACATTCATGATACAACAGTGGAAAATCTTTCATATAAAAAGTTATTCCCTCAGCTTCACCCCACGTCTCTACTCACAAACTCTCTCTCAACTCAGTGAAAGCTTTCATGCATTCTTCATTGCAGGGGACTGGCTCTGTGACTTTTTTGTGTGTCAACCTCTACAACCGTTTAGAAATTACTGATTAATTCTAGATCCATTGGTGACAATAGCTCACCAAGCCTAAAAACATTCTGACTTCTCTATGTGTAACTGGGGAATTAATTTGCATAATTGCTGCAACTATTTTTCAGGACACTTTCCTCGCACCTTTCTCAGTTTGTTGACCCAAATACTTTACTTCTTTCTGGCAATACTGTAAGTTAGCTGGGGAAACCTTGTGTGTGTCTCACCACAAATGATTCCATAACGCAATGGTATCTGGTCTGCAAGCTTCACATCTATCGGATGCAACCATCAGGTCATCAATGTACTGCACTAAAGCAGACTGAAATGGCTTGTTCAGAGACTCTAGGTTCTTCTACAGGATCTGATTAAAAATGTATTGAGATTCTGAAAACCCCTGTGGAGTACAACACCATGAACACACAATGTTGCCCGATTGGAATGAAAAGAGGAATTGACTGTCCTCGTGCAAGTGCACTGAGAAAAATGCCTGTGACAAATAACTGAAAACCATTCTGCTTCACATGGAATCTGAAATAAAATCACTGCTGGATTTGGCACCACGTGTCAACAGGATACCACAATTTCATTCATCTTTTTCAAATCCTGAAATAATGGATATTTCCCAGTTGGCTTCCGCAGTATCCAATAATTGGTGAATTACATGGTCTGCCCATTACTTCTTTTAACATTCGTTGCTCAGCAAAATCTGCAATTAATGGGGTAATACCTTTAGTCACTTCTCGAGTCATGTTATATTGTGACGTTCTGGGGAAATCTTTATTTGGGTTAACAGTTACTTTGACTGGACCAACACCTTGAATAAGTACAACTTATTTTCCAGAGAGATCCCAAACTCTCAATGTTACTGTCTCTGTACTTCATCAGGCAAGTCTTTAACTGTCATGGCAGGAAACAATGTAATGAGAGGATACATCTCATCAGTGTGACTGAAGGTTTTATCATCGCTATTGGTTTGAATTGCTATCCCTTCATGTTTACAAGTGATGGAACATTTTTATTTGCATAGTAAGTCTTTTCCTAACAGATTCACAGGACTTGAATCACAAACTACAAATCGGTGTAGACCTTTCAAGGTTCCTATTTTAACATGAGTGGGCTCTGTAATGGGAATTACCAAATGCTGGTTTACTGCTCCTGAACTGTCCTTCCAGAAAGGGGTACATTTAGTGACTTTTACAGCCCTGACAGTGGAGGAAGTTTGCTCCATGTCAACCAGGAATGAAACATCATGACCTATGACACTCTCGTTCACATACAGACCACGCTGATCTACTTCCAATGAAGTAGCCAACACACATTCTTTCTCTTTTAAACTCTGGCTCATGTATTCTTCACTTGTTTCATTATCACTGAAATTAATCAATTTGTATTGTCTGATTAACTGATTTACATTTGCATTTGTTCTTTGTTTGGCATTCTACTGAGGAACCATTACCTGTTGGCGTGCCATCGGAGCTTGTGATATCTGCATTTGCTGTGGGGCTTGGATTTGCTGTTGGGGAAATTGTACTTGTTGTTGGGGAACCTGCATTTGTAATGCTCTAGTAGGAACATTTATAATTTGATCTTGGGGCCTTTGAACTCTGATTTTGAAATTGACTGTTGTCATCCATCTGCGCAACACCAGCACCTTGCCTCAAATTATTTACATTACTAAAAGGACACTCCCGTTTCCAATGCCCGACATTGCTGCACGCATAACAAGGAAGCATTTTTTTCAGGTTCTGAACATCAGCCACATTCACATTTGAATTCACTCGAATTCCACAACCTCTACCTCTGAACTGAGGCACTGTATTCCCTTTCTGCTGTGTTCCCTGCATACCTGCTATGATCACCACTCCTTGCCGACCCTGCATGCCTGCTGAATTGGGCAGTCTTGATCGGCTTCACCATTGTCTTTTCCCTCAACCTTTTCAGCTTCAATTCATTTACATCACTACAGAATTTTGCGTAATGCAATACTTGATCAATCGACTTTCCTTGACAGCAGGTGAGATGATTCCTAAGCATATTGCTAATTTCAAGCTTCAATCCTTGCATAAATCTAAACACAAAATTAATTATGTTGGTCGGTTCAATAATTTCTGTGCCACTGTTTTATCTGAATCTTTTCAGTAGTCTCTCATAATAAGCATGAACAGACTCCTTTGCCTCCTGAGACGTCTTGTCAATCCTTTTTTCAATCAGTACCTTTAGGCGAAACTCTAGATTGCAAAAACTTAATCACCTTGTAATAGTTTTTCATCTCCTCTTCAGACGGTGCAGCTGGTACTGTATCTCTTTGCGGCTCACGTATTGGCCAGTCCCCACTCCGCTTACACTCAGCCCACAAATCTGCTGCAACCACAATCTCAAAGTGTTCAGATCTTCCCACAAACAATTTGCAAGCTTTCCAAACCTTTCTGTTTGCTGGTACCACTCTACTGGTTTCTCCCTCAACTTTGGGTAATCATTTGTAAATGACAGTATGTAACTTCTGCTCCAAGGAACATGAACAAAATCCCCCACCAGGTAATTCTCTCATTGGCGTCATTTTTACAGCTCCCTCACTCTGTTGTGCATCATTTAAAGATGCAGTTGCCTTTTTCTTCTGATATCTTTTCTTTGCCCATCTGCCTTCCCCTTTATCTAATCATGCCCCTGTTTGAATACTCTGAATCAACTCCTTAATATGAATTTTCATTTTAGGTGATCTCATGTTCACAATGTCTCTCAAATCAAATTCTAATCGTAACTCTTCTTCAACTGTTTGGATTTAGTCATTTCAAATTCATATTTCTCTGCCAAAGTAGCTAATTTCTCTTAGGCCTGTCTTGCTCAAAAGAGTAACATCCTTGCACATGAAGCACAATTCATGTGCATTGTAAAAATCTAACCCATCCAATTCAAGTGTTCCTTCAATCATTTAATTTAATTTCAATTTTAATCTAGTAATGTTCAATGTCTTTTCACCCTGAGGTGTGTTTTTCTGGAACTGATGCTCCACTCAAATTTTCAAACCATTCAGTCAGTTGTTGTGCTGACAACCCTGTAAACTAATGTTACTTCTACCTCAGGGCATAAACTGTGGTTCCTTGCATGGGATTCTCATAGCCTGCTCTTGCACCATCACAGATGATTCCACGGAACACGTGGGACATGTCACATCAGTCAGGGGACCTACTCTTTCATATGTCTGGTTCAAACCAAAAGAATTCATAGGGGTCATGGCTGTCACAGTGGTGCTTAGTCTCTCCATTTTTGCATTAGTTCCAAAAGGTGAATTTATTGCTGATACTGGATTTGAAATCTGGGAACTACTCTCATTATTACCCTGGGCACAATGGGACTATTGGCCCTTCGGTTACTGTTAATGCTACTGGTCCTGAGAAATGCATCTGACTTGATGGGAACATTAATACTTTTACTTTGGCCAGTTAATATTGCACCAAAAGCTTGATTTAACTGATTTGGGTCAACATTCTGTGATGTCATTACTGGGGAATACATTGGCATTGTCTGTCTCTGATTCACAAATTGTGCGAGGGTCTGTACATTAGGTGTGGACTCACATCAACAGTAGGCACATTTGGAATTTTCTGAACCTGGCTTTGTGCAGCTGGAGCTGTGGCAACATTCAGGACTATATTCTGGCTTACCAATGCGACTGCATTAAATGGTGGGGGACAATTCTGCAACTTCCGAATTATGAATTCATCATCTGAATCACTCTAAACATCTGCTACCCTTTTATTTTCACACAGTTTCTGTTCTGTATCTTCCTCAGATTTCTTTTTGGCTTTAGGCTTAACACTTCCATCACCTTCCCGAGTAATTGGTGAAAATAACTTCACTGCATGTAATGTATCTGCTCTCCACATTCCGTGCTCTACATTCCTGCTAGCGTCTTTTCTGCTTACCTCATCCTTCTTTCAAATTTCTGAGCCTCGCAACTAATTCCTAAATAGCAAGTGCTTCAAATTGTGCAGGTCTATGAGATTCATACAGCACCCTCCTCAAATTTTCCAAAATTCTCAAATTAAAGGATCCATAACAAGGGAAGGCTAAAGTACTCTCCTTCTCAGTTACTTTGTACCATTGATTTACCCAAAAACATGCTGAAACTCCTCTCTCCTCCATTACCTTGAATGCTGATGTATCCTCAGGTGGAGTAGGCTCACCCACCCTAACTGGAATAAAAACATCTCCCAGTGCACTCCTTAAAGCCTTGCAAAACTTCATTTTCACACAAATCTAATTCACAAACAAAAAATCTGCAAAACCAGAAAGTAATTTTAATTCCCACAATCCTTTTCACAAGCTGTTCTCAACCTATGACAGCTCAGTTTTGTCCACCAATCCATGCGCAGCTTTTCTTACCAACCGACCTATCCCATGGCGGACCAGATGACGTCACACACACTTCATTCAGCAGCTGCGACTCACTACAAAGCCGTCTCATACACCTCTCATGCAAAAACGAAATGCAATTATTGCGAGCGCAAAAAACAAAACCTGTCTGCTCACTAGAGGTAGGACTCAAACACTTTGGAAGCTATATGGAAATTTCAACTGTGGCTTTTCACACAAACAGCTACTCTTCTGGCTCTGGCACATTCTCACAAATGCAAGTAAGATTTGACCCACTAACCTCACTGTGATTGATATGTATTCTCCCTGTGCACACTGGATTCACCTAATACCAACCAGCAACACACACACTCAAAGGAATTCTACTGGTATTGTCAACAGCGCTCAATCGTCCCACACCTTAACAATAAATTAACCAAGTGTCTCCATACACAATACTCCGGAGTCTTAGGCCTCGCAGGACTTGAAAACAACAACCACGTGGGCAATTTTTAAGCACAAACATTCACTTGGAGTTCGCCAACTCCCCATTCTCTTACCTGGAGTATGCAGTCTCCCTACTCAATTATCTACTCTCTTCGTACATCACACTGCTCCGCAATTTAGCCAAAACAATTGCCAGACCAAACCCTACTCAAAACACATACTGTACACTTGTAACACAACGCTGGAATTTCATTAACCCTTACACTACACCAATAACAACTCACAATGTGGGCAAATTCTGACTCACCTCATCACAAGACAAAACCATCCGCTACTACCAAAAACTGTTGGCGTGCTGGGGCCGAGAAGATTTTCTCCCCGCTCTGTGTTCAATAACTACCAACGCACAGGTGAGACACCATCACTATTCTCACCTATTCAGGTCGACCGAATCTTTGGACTTGGCGAAGAGTGTAGTAATCCGAATCATTCAATCACAAATCAGTGATATTATACCATAAACAATTCTAGACACCCTGGTCAGTTTAACATTAAATCGGTCCCAAAATCAATGTCACATAAATGGTGCGCAAAACTAAGTTATAAACGTACATGAAAACCATAGGCTGACCAAAGCGTCTGAAAATATTTAACCTACTAAACATCAAAACTGTTAGACACTCCAAAAGAATAACATAGATTAGCAACAACACAATCTGCACATTATTGTCAGATTTCAAAGCAGATGATGGTGACATCAGTAAATCATCAAAATACAATGTTCACAATCAATTTCAGGTTTCAGGGCTAGGCCATTCCTATCACTGACACAAATTTAGACTTGGATTTGTGGGAATGGGCTAACACGTGCAGACAAAAGCAAAAATAAAAGAAAGACAAAACAATTACCTAACTAAGGCAACTCACTCAAAAATATGCTGGTGTAAGTGCCTAACTGAAAAGGAAACAAGAAACCAAATTTTTATATACCTCGCCTCATGGGACAGCATACAGCAGGACGGTCATCTTCCTGCGTCAGTTGGCAGCAGCATCAGGACGGTGCAGAACACAGGCTGCACATAGGACAGATCAGCAGTTCAGTATTCGTTGGGCTTATTAGTACTGAACATCATAATAGAATAGGACAGATAAGACTAGGATGAGAAAACTCATCTGGGGACTTAAAGAAACAGTGTGTGACAGCAGGCTTAAAACAAGAATAGATGGACTCTAGCAGAGTTCTGAACAGCTTTTTGAGGCAGGAGAAGACTAACTAGGACCGACTTTAATTAGAAAAAACAAGAACTAACTCTCTATTTCCAAAGTTCCTCACTAATTAGAAGTATTCACAATCCATTAATTGGTCCTTCAGGTGGGCGCACTTCGGACGTCAGATTCAGCATCCAATGGCTGCAGATGGCACTATCAAATTTGGAACTATTCCAAATCTTCTCAGCAAAAGTGCATTGTCATCTGAATGATTTCTCACATTTCTAAAAAAATATTATATTCTCTAGTTATTTGTTACTCAAGAGATTTTGTCTCAGTAAACTAAAACCCTCTTCACATAGAAATCATGAGTTTCCTGCCCTATACGATAGCTAGAACAAATAATGCAGCATTGTTAATTCTGAAACATATTTCTTGCTTTCAATACAGTAGGACATTTAACATCATATTAACACATTAGAAAAATAATTCATGCCAGAGAGGACAGGATAAGCAAGTGGTTTTCTATTACTGCTGCAAAATGAATCTTTTGAGCCTAGTTAAGCTAAGAAACCTTAATACACATTAATACATTAATAAACTTATTGCACTCCTTACAATTCATATATGTAAAGCACATTAGTATTTGGTTTGCACAAGTTAGTTGTATTAATAAAATTCAGTTAATTCAATATAAGCATGACAAATTCATACTTATTTAATATTTTCAGGAAATGACAACGTCAGTGTCAATGTTGTGGGTAGTTTCCCGCTGGGCCAGCAGGCGGAATACTGAACTGGCGGTCTTACTTTGTGCGTGTGTTTGGTGTGCAGCCTCCGCTGAACTCGTAATGAGGTCCTGAATGTTTGGTTACAAGCGTATCTTGGATGTCTGGTAAACATGTGAATGAAGATGAATGGAGAAAAGAACTATTGAATGATGATGAAATGGCCAAGATAATGAACTATGTGGTGAAAGGTTGGCTGCGTTAGAACTCCTTTTCTCCCCAGTTCCAAACTTAAAGCAAGGTACAGAGTGAACTTACACTGGTAAAAGGTTTATTACTTTGCAATGAAAAGTTGATTCCTCAGTGTAAGATTTGTAACATGTTTTTGGAGTTATGTCATGGGGGACCTCTTGGTATGACAGCTAGTAAGAAAAGGTTGAGAGAAGAATTTGGTGGCCTGCTGTGGATAAGAATGAAGAGCGTTGGATTGAGAGGTATAGTGTGTTGCAGGACTCCTCCTTTGCGGAGGGTAGAGTGTTCCAGTGATGTTTGGGAAAAAAGTCTAAGTGTGGATTTTATTGAACATTTCAGTTACTGTCACTGCATCAAAGGTATGCTATTGTCATGGTAAACTACGTTTCCAAGTGTTTGGGGGTAAGGCTCTTGAGGGAAGCTAATAGCAGGAGTGTGATTGATTTCTTCACAGACATCTTTTCAAGAGATGGCTTCCTTCCGGAAATGGTCTCAGACGACGGAGTTCAGTTTACATCGTGGGAGATGAATGATTTTTTGGGTGATGCTGGTATTAAGCACAAGAGGCATAATCATAAAGGCAGTGGCAATGTAGAAAGGATGAATAGATTGGTCAGTGAGCGCATCAGAGGAGCCTTCATTTCTGGGTCATGTGGCAAAGATGTTGTGAGAGCTATGTTGTGGGCATACCGCAACACATCGCACAGTGTTACTGGTGTTCCACCCTTTATGGCTTTGAGGAGGTGCAGTGCGCGTGATGTGTTGTTCCCCAAGTGGCCGACCTTGGTTAAGGGTACTCCAAGTGTGTTTCCGGAAGAAGAGTGTGCACAGATACTTGTCAGAGCAAGAAACAACATTATGTGTAGCCATGCTAAATGTAAAAATAGAGAAGATGTCCTTAAGAACACCAAAGACGAGCCTTGGTTAATAGGAGATTCTGTGCGAATCAAGCTACCGAAGAACCAAGTCATGAAGGGCTTGAGAGGTTTGGTTGTGCACATAGGCTTGAGGAAATAAGTGCTGGTTGTTGTGCAGTGAAACTTGAGAATGGTCAGTGGTGTAATTGCGAACCTGTGTTCAAAGTAAAACATGCCGAAGACAAACTGCCTGATAAAGATGATACTTCTCAATATAATGACAAATTTGGTGACACCAGCATTGCCATTAACCATACTCTTCAGTCTGAACCCACATCTCAGCGTAAGAGTCGTTTTCCTTCAAAGGATAAAGAGTTTGTTTTGTCATGATTTGCAGTGTGAGGATGGTTCTCATGTACTTTTTTGTGTCAAACGTTATTTTTTATCTTGAAATTCACTTCTTACAAAATAGACATTAATTATGTTTTCAACTATCCTGGATATTAGTTATGTTTTCTACTGTCCTTAATGTTACAGTGCTTTTTGTTAGATTCTTTTGGGAGGAGGAAGGTGTTATGTCTTGAGCCTGCTGAGCATTCCAGAACCAAATTGTGTGGTAACTTACCTGAACATTTGTTGATTATCGTTTGTTTCCCCTGCAACAGTCGTACAAGAAAAGGTCCTCTCCGACATGCACTCCCTTGAATGACAATGTATTATATAGTGGACACCGCACACTCAAGGACTCTTGGCTCTTATCATAAACTGTGTTAAAGTCGACTCAATGTTGTCACATAAAAGCATCCTTTTTGTTATGAAAATAAAAAGTAATTCTATCCTATAATGGTAAAAGCTCAAAGACACATATTGAATCGACAATTGTAGGATAAAAGGCTAATTCAGCCCTGCCAGTAGTCAGCCCGGTGATCAACAAAGTATGTTCAGTTTGACATCTATATACACGTCTCTGAAACAGGTGCAGTAACTCATTTAACTTTCTTTGTAAGTGTAGTGACGTTATTATGTCTTTAAAGAGCGTAGTATGTTTTTAAATGACACTGGTGTGAGGTCATAATTCTGCTATAGAATTTAGTATGTAGAATCTATCCGGGAGGGAGTTGAAGGTGGTGAAGACAGAGGGAGGATGTATTATGATGTGTGGGGCTAAATTACAATAAAACTTACATCCTTAACCAGTCTGGAGTCATCTCTACAGAACTGGCGACGAGGGAAAATGAAAGGTCATTCCCCACACCACTGATGACGGCGTGAGAGTTTTGAGCTGGTCAATAGTGATTAGCTTTTAGAAGGACGTACCGGAATCCAGTTCCTTCTGCTCCAGGTCGAAGATCGCATACTCCAGGGGGGCGATTGACGTGTATGCAGGTTTTTTTTTATACTGCCGCTTGAAGGAAACTCTGAAAATGGGGGCGCGAGCCGGTATTGCCGCGCGGAGACCCTCGAGGTAAATGCTAGCGCGAGCAAGCGCATCTTCATGTGCAACGTTGGAGACACGAGCAAGCGCAGCATCGCATGCATGACAGTAAGACGAGCCAGCACAGTGCCGCATTGTGGAAGCACGTCACTGAGAAGGAAGTCGGAAAGGTCATGTGCGTGACCCGCCATCTTGGGCTCAGATTTTTGTTTTTTGTTTTTTTTCTTCTTCGTCAATGAATCGTGCAGACGAGCAGCACTTCTACATAAGGAACTGTATATATTTACAGAAACTGAATACATTTATTGAGGTTTTGGGTAAGACTGGGTGCAGACTAGCAGCACTCCTACATAACGAAATTGTATATATTTACAGAAACCGAATATATTTACTGAGGTTTCGAGTAAATAATTTTGAATTTTCAGCTATATTTTAACAGTGCTTGATAATGCCCGGATGAGATATATATATATATATTTGTGTAAAATATACAAAAAAGGATTTTTTGTAACCATGAGTAAATTACATTTATCCGCACCGCAGCCATTTCTTCTATCTAAGGGTGAACTGGTAATGAGATGGCAAGAATAGAAGGAATATTTTTGTAATTACATAGATACATTTGAGGATGAAGGGTTTTCAGCAGAAAAAAATAAAAAAATATTATTACACTGTATAGGGCCTGGAGGTCTTAAAATGTACAATGAAATGGAAAAGAAAATAAGAGGTGATGGAGAAAGACAAGATGTTTTCACCCAAGCATTAGAGGATTTGGATGCTCTTTTCTCTCCGACAGTATGGATCGATTTAAAGTTTTTCAAAGGAAACAGAGCAGATCGGAAACCGTTGAAGAGTATGTGTCGGTCCTCAAGAACTTAGCAAAAACTTGCAGATTTAGTGGGTTGCAGGAAGAATTTATTTGTGACCAAATAATCATGCATACAAGCAATCCTAACGGATAAGTTATGAGTAAACGGTGAAGTGTCTTTGGAAGGGGTTATTGCATTAGTGAAAAAGGTGGAACTTACTGGGAGATGCGTGAAAGCTATTGAAGAGGATTTACATGAAGTTAAAGAGGTGCAGGTTATCTAAGGAAAAAAGAAAAATTATAAGAGTGACCTCAAGGCAAAGGTCAACAAGCAGAAGGAACGCTATGATTGTAAAAAATATTATCATTGTGGGAGTATGGACCACTTAACGGACAATAAGAAATGCCCTTTAAAAAAATAAGTGGTCATCGTGTAACCATGTTGAACATTTTGCAAGGGTGTGTAAGAGGAATAGAAAGGTTAAAGTTAAGTACGTTGAAGAAGAAGATTTGTCAGTGACTGATTCAGATACACATGATGAAAATTGTAATGCTGAAGGAGTATTTTGTATAGAATACGATATGTTAGACATTGAGCAGAGGATGAAAAGAAAACCAATGGGTGAAGTAAACATGGGAGGAGTGGCAGTCAGAGTGATTGTTGATTCAGGTTCACCGTTCACTATAATTTAAAAGAACATTTGGGATGAAAAGTTCAAAAGCATTTGTGGCCAACAGTTAAAAAAAATCTGATGTGAAGGCGAAAAGTTATACTGGAGAAAGAACAGAATTAATTGGGTATAGAAATGTGCAATTTGAATTCAAAGGGAGGAAGGGCATGTGCAAATTGTATATTGATGAAAAAGGTCTCAGTGTTGGGTTGGGAAGATCAAGGGAAACTAGGTATAATTTTGAACCCAAACTGTTCTGAACCTGTGTTGTCTATTGAGAGTGATTTGATGTGTACGGCGATCGTGCAAAGGTATTTTCAGGAACGATTGGGTGTTTGAAGGATTTATGTCATAAAATAGAACTGAAAGAGGATGCTAAACCGCGCGTTCATAAGGTTTGCTACATGCCTATCTCAGTCAGGGAGGAAGTATCAGGTGAACTCAATGATTAATGACAGATGGTATAATTGAGTAAGTGGAGTCCGCTGAATGGATTTCTCTGCTGGTTGTCCTTAGACGTGCAAATGGAAAAGTTAGACTATGTGTTGATGTAAGATATTTGAATGAAAATATAAGGGTGGTTCAATATCCAATACCAAAGATTAATGAGATGTTTGCTAACACGAGAGGGATGAGCTGGTTTTCTACACTTGATTTGAAATCTGCTTATCATCAGATAATGTTACACCTGAATAGTAGAAAGTTAACGATGTTTATTTTACCCTTTGGATGTTTCTGATTTTTGCGGGTGCCTTTCGGTTTAGCTTCGGCAGCTTCAGTGTTTCAAAGAATAATCTGTTAACAGATATCAAAGGGGTAATGTTTTTCCAGGATGATGTGCTGATAATAGGGAAAACAAAGGAAGAACATTCTGAGAAATTGCATATGGTTTTAGAGGTTTTTGAAAGAAGGGTTTAACAGTGGAACATGGAAAATGTAAGATGGATGTGCGAGAAGTGGAATATTTAGGACATGAGATTTGCGGGGAGAGAATAAAACCGAAGCAAGAGTTAGTGGAAGCAATTTTGAAGGCACCTTCTCCCAAAAATAAGGATGAAGTGAGAGCTTTTTTAGGCTTAGTGGAGTTTTATTCGAAGTTTATACATTTTTTTGGGGAAAAACGTATGCAATAAGACAAATCTTGAAAAACAGAGTAAGATTTGAATGGTCTGAGTGTTGTCAGGAAGAGTTTGAGAACTTGAAAGTAGAAATTAGTAATGCTCCATTCTTAAAGGGGTTTGATCCATTAAGTAATAAACGGACGAAAATAAGGGGGCGTGGCCTGGCACTCATGGAATGAGCAGCCTCAAGGAAGAGCTCCGGCCCGGGCTCTCTGATTACCGAACATCCTGACTACAATACCCGTGCTACCGCACATTCTCCCTGAGCCCCGAGGTCCGGGGGGGGGGGGGGCTTTGAAGCAAGGGTTGAGTCGCTTGTTTTGGGACCAGCTACTGGCTCGCAGAGAAAACGATAACGCACCGCCTGACCTCAAAATGGCTGGCGCACTGAAGACGATGAAGCCTAAGCCGAATCAGGCCTAATGAGGCCAGGCACGCCGAGGAGCAGCCCTAAGGCCAGAAACGTTGGGGTCAAGCATGGGAAGCGAGTGGAGCCTGACCTCAAAATGGTGGGCGCGCTGAGTCCGACGAGCCCTGGGCCGAGTTCGACCTAGCGGGGACAGGCTCGTTTGGGAGCAGCCCCCGCTGAACTATGCGACCCCTCCTGCGGATCGGGCAGCCCTAGGGCCGGAAACGTTGGGGCTAGACGGTAGAGGTGAGCAGAGTGCTGGTGCTCGAGGAGTGCGGCCTGGACTGTTGTGGGCTGATCGCTCCGGATCGTGGGGGGAGACGCCCGGCCTATGAGACCCTCCTCTCCCCTCCTTGTGCAGTGGAGGAGAAGAATTACATTTTTGGGCGAGGGGAACAGAGAGCGTGAGTGCCGGACTGCTTTGTACCGCCTCTTCCCGCTTCTGGGGGCTGCAAGGGGAGGAGAGAGACAGCAATAAGAGAGCGTCTGACTGGGCTGAGGGGCTCTGGGCTGCAGGAGCAGAGCGGCTGGTCCTGACGGCTGACGTGGGCCATTCTGCATAGCAGATATCAGTGGAGGACACCGACAGTGGGCCAAAGAGCCACGCACCTATACACCGCCACATGATGGGCAAAATAAGAAAGAAAAAAGATATGGCAGGCGATTCCAGCACGCAACAGGACTGCCTCATATCCCCTCCTGCCATTTCAGCGCAATCCTTGGCGGCTGGGGACCCGCCTGAAGGCCCCTCATTGGGAGACATAATACAAGCAATTACGTTCTCCAGGGAAAGCCTTCAATCCAAAATTGACTAGCTAGCAGTGGACCTGGGCCTACTCCGAGAAGACCTACGTCGTCTTGCAGAGCGGGTGGCAACTACAGAATGAACTTTGGAGGAACTTAGACCTGAGGTGGAGGCAGCCGGGGATCGGATCTCTAACCTGGAGAAACAAATAGTGACATTAGTTGCCTGAGCTGAGGACGCAGAAAACAGGTCTAGGAGGAACAATATCCGAGTAGTGGGCCTTCCTGACAGAATCTAGCAGAGAAACCTATCTGAGTACCTTGAGCGCTGGATCTCTGAGGCTGTGGCACCAGAGGGACTCTTGTGCTTCTTTGCCTTTGAGAGGGCGCACACTCCCCATCCACCTCCCGCCCCGGGCCACACCGCAACCGGTGGTGGCACCCCTATTGCACTATAAAGATTGTGACCACATTCTGGCACAGGCTAGAAAGACTGGGTAAATAAGAGTAGAGAACAACTCAGTCCGTATCTTCCCCGACTTTTCTCGCAAAGTACAGAGGCAGAGAGCAAGTTACTTAGAAGTAAAGAAACAACTACGACGGTTAAATATCCAATACGCTATGCTATTCCCCTCCACATTGAGAGTGGCGGACAGTCGAGGAGCACAATTCTTTCGCACACCCCAGGAGGCAAGGGCCTGGCTGGATGAGCAGGGGGACCCGGCGGGCATGGGGGTGCCCCATATCCCAGAGCAGACGATGCAGGTCAGGAGGACCCAAACAGGGGGAACGGCAACCACCTCGAAGAGGCCCACGAACAGAGACAGCGACCCACGGCGGCGGTGGCCTCCTTCAGCCAAGAGAATAACAGCCCACGTTGCACGGGAACATTGAGGGGGGTGGGACTCGGATGCAGAATCTGAGAGCTCGTTGACTATGAGCCTGGAACTACCGACAGTGACACCAGGAACATCAGAGAACATTATATGAAAGGATTGCCTGACACTGGCAACCACACTGGAGACCCGGCGCAACGAAGACACAAAGTTCTAGAGGCTTGCAGCATGATATCTAAGTCTACCCGGGGCCGTGAGCTCTGCGTGGCTGGAGCGCCTTGTTCACCCACCTATTGAGACTTGACTTTGGTTTGTAATAGTTTGGATGGGGAATTGTTTTGTCTCCTGCCCTGGGGAAGGGGAGTTAGGGGAGTTTTTGTTTCTTAGTAAGGGAACTGCCAATTGCCACACCTGTAGGAGAACAGTGACCCTTATTAGTGACGATGTGAGTCATCAACCTGACGGGCGGAAGGGCGGGGTCGCTCAGTTGTTGATTATCTTTAATGGGTGATCCGCAAGAATATAAATTGATTTCTTGGAATATAAGGGGCATGCACAACATGACCAAACGTTACAAGGTATACTCCTATTTATGTAGGAGGGGGTTCACATAGCGATGCTGCAGGAGACCCACCTAACGGCAGCGGAGGGCACTGCGCTTCAAAGGCGATGGAGGGGCCAATTATACTACACAACCTACTCAGCATACGCAAGGGGCACTTTAATCTGGATAAGGGCGGGGGTACGGTTCCAGGTAACTACCACGCTGATGGATCCCGCTGGGCGCTTTGTTGTGGTCACTGGCCGCCTGGGAGGGCGGGACATAGCGCTGATAAACGTATATGCACCTAACATAGAGCAAAGCACGTTTCTTAATTAATTATCGAACACATTACATCCCATATGTTACACACAGCATTAATTGGGGGGGATTTTAATTGTGTGGCCAATCCTGGACTTGATAGATCCACCCACCGCTGAAGGACTCCTCAGTAAACAAGTTAGCTAAAAAATTCCTGGAATGGCAAGCTGAGTGGCAACTGATTGACTCCTGGAGAACTCTCAGTCCACTTGCTGAGGACTACTCCTACTACTCCGTAGTGCATGACCTACATGTGCGGCTCAATACTTTCTTGTGCACCTCAGAGGTGCACATACAGGCACGAGGAGCAGAATACCTGGGGAAAACTATATCTGATCATAACCCCGTTCTATTGCATTTATCATGGACAAGGGCCATCTCACACAAACCCACCTGGCGACTCAAACCAGATTCACTAGAGGACCCCACATTCTGCGATCAGATAAAAGGGCACATTATTCGTTACTTTGAGGATAACGGACCCAAGGCCCCTTCCCCCAGACACTGTGGGAGGTATTCAAGGTGGTGGTACGAGGCTGATGTATAGCGACGTCTATGGGGATTAGGAAGACCTTACTGCGAGATATAGACATAGCTGAGAGAGAGCTCCGATCATTAGATAAACTGACCCCGGAATTGCAGGGGGAGGTGCGGGAGGCCAGATTACACAGAGACGCTCCGGTGCTTTGACAATAAACAATTTATGGTGAGGGCGCATGCGGAAAGGCAGGTCCGTTGCTAGCATGGTTGGCCAACCCTGTTAACCGTGGGTCCCCTATCATAGAGATCACTACCCCCTTGGGAACTAAGCTCTACTAACAAGCTGACATCAATTCCCACTTTCTCGAATATTACACTACCCTATACGCCAGCCAATCATGTGGAGCAGGGGCCGAGATAAAAGACTTCCTGTCTGCACTGCCACACCAGACCCTTAATGATGACGAGCGAGACGCCCTGGGAAGTGATATTGAGATGCCTGAAATTAGAGAGGCCATCACAGGGTTGGCTCGGGGAAAAACCCCAGGTACAGATGGTTTGCCCATTGAGTTTTATGCCACATACATACAGGAACCTACCCCTAAGCTAATGCAACTGTATAATGAAGCATGTGCAACAGGATATCTCCCAAACTCTACAAAAGAAGCTGTGATAGTTCAGCTGCTTAAACCGGGCAAACCGCCTGATGATAGCAGGGCTTATAGACCCCTATTTATGCTAAATTTGTATTATAAGATACTGAACCGAATATTGGCAGCAAGATTACTGCCCCATATGACAAAATTAGTCCACCCTGATCAGGCGGGGTTCATTCCCACTAGGAACACTGGCCAGAACATAAGGCGGGTGCTTCACATTAAAGATACCATTGCCCTCCTCTTGCCTGAGTCGGCAGTGCTGGCAATAGACCTAGAGAAGGCATTTGACAGTTTGGAAAGGATAGGATATGCAGTCCTCGCCCACATGGGCTTGCAAGAGGGCTTCTTCGGGTGGACAAAGTTGCTGTACACAGCTCCAAAGGAGAGGGTTAGGACGGGGACAATCATATCGGAGCAGTACTCGGTCGGGAGAGGCACTAGGCAGGGCTGCCCCCTTTCGCCAGTGGGTTGATCCTCTTTATTTTTCTCTTTCTAATAACTTTTTGTTTATTCCATCTCTCACCCAACAGGGTTCCTCCTTAGGGGCCCATAAGGGCTATCTTACTGCCTTATCGGCTTTCTTACACTTACCCGATCAACCATCTTTGTTCAAGTCTCCTATAGTACAAAGATTTTTTAAAGGGTTTGTGCATTTGTTCCCACCTGTGCCTTTCGTCATGCCCCAGTGGGATCTTAATCTTGTCCTTACCTTCCAAATGCGTGCTCCTTTCGAGCCCTTGCATAACTGTCCTCTCTGGCTGCTCACTATTAAAACAGCCTTTTTGGTGGCAATTACATCTGCCAGGAGAGTGAGTGAGCTGCAGGCTTTATCTTCAAAACCGCCATATCTCACGATATATACTGACAAGGTAGTGTTAAGAACTTGGGCCTCTTTCCTCCCCAAGTTGGTGACCCCTTTCCATCTGGGTCAAAATATCACCCTGTCCACCTTCTTTGCACCACCCCATCCCTCTAAGGAAGGGGAGCGTCTCCATCGGCTGGACCCAAAATGAGCGTTATTGTTCTACCTTGACGGCACAAAAGAGTTCCGGGTGGACAACCAACTATTTGTGGGCTACGTTGGTGCAAAGAAGGGTCGGGCAGTACAGAAACGGTCCATTTCACGCTGGGTCATTCTCTGTATAAAGATCTGATATGCTTTGGCCAAGAAGCAACCTCCAGAGGGCTTGAGAGCTCACTCTACCAGAGGGAAAGCTGCTACCACTGAGTTAGCTCGTGGTGTACACGTGTTGGGCATCTGTCAGGCGGCAACGTGGGTTTCCTTGCACACGTTTGCAAGACACTACTGCCTGGATAACCAGGTGAGAAGAGAGGGGCATTTTTCCCGCTCAGTCCTGCAGGACTTTCTAATATAAAAATATATCCTTCAGACCCACCACCATGGGTTATAGCTTGGGTATCTATTCTAAGGTAAGGAATCTGCAGCTAGAAGTCTCTATCAGATGAACAAGTTACTTACCTTCGGTAACGAATTATCTGGTAGAGACTATCGAGCTGCAGATTCCTTACACCTACCCAAGCCTCCCCGCTCTGCGGATATTTTTATACAAATATATCATTATTTATATATTTGTTTGGGCATTTTTGCCTTTCTTAAAGGCATGTAAGAATTTTTACTTCATACAGTCAAGTGAAAAAGATAAAACCCATAACTGTTAGTTCTTCCATGACGTACGCGCGCCGAGGTGGCGTCTATATAGACAACCGTGACATCATAGACAGCTCCAATGATGCTGACAACGCACGTGGAGCCGGACGACCCACGGGGATCCGAACGACGCCACCTGACAGCGTGCGCAGGGTACTGCTCGGCAGAAAAATTCCGGATTCGAAGCTGACGCCAGGGAATTCTAAGGTAAGGAATCTGCAGCTAGATAGAGTCTCTACCAGATAATTTGTTACTGAAGGTAAGTAGCTTGTTCACCTAGTAGTGTAGTGATCAAGGGCGGTTTCTCCTTTGGGGCAAGGGCATTGCCCCGCGTTTGCTTTGCACTGCCACGCCACATAGTTTTAATGTAAAGAATCTTGCTTGTTTATAATGAAGTACTTTGTCCCCAATGTTCTGAAGGTGGTTCTGTTTTCATTGTGCTGGATCAAGTATCTTCAAGTACGGGGCCAATCCTACTAGAGTAATGGGCTTGGAGGAGTGTGAAGTTTTGGAGATGAGCAGGTTTTAGGCCTTATAATTGTGGTTCAGTATTGATGGATTATTTCCTGCATTGGCGGCCTAGCCTTATTAAAATTGTCTGATGTTCTGATCTGCATTTCCACTCCTAGTAACTGTGTCTACTTACCAGTGGTCTGCTAGCAAATGGTTTTTAGGTCTCGGCTTTGGAGCAACGAGCAATTGCTGTCTTGAAAAAAGACCTGTTGTATGTACTTTGTGGGCTTCAGCCTGCCCATATGCTTATGATTTGCTGGCTTCATCATTGCTCCATTTTTTGTTCTCCCCATTTGTCTATGGCATACATCCACCATATCTCTTCCAGGGTTTAGCCCTCCCAGAGAACAGCGACCAATTACTGATAAACATATGCAATGGCCATTTTAAGGCATTGTTTTTGGACTACTTTTTTATTTCTTTAAGAGTGCTTTTTACAAGCATTACTGTTTCTACTCTAACCATTTTTTGTTTCCTGCTCATGCCGCTGTATGCCGCCTCACCTCAACTTGCCATGCCGCCTCGCCTCAACTTGCCATGCGGATCCAAGTCAAATTCTAGTGCTCAGGCTTACGGTCCCCTACCCTGCTAGGTCAGTACAGCTCTGCTCTCCGTCTGTCGTTTTTTGCTCACAGACCGCAGTGCTACCCACTCTCCCCCAATCTCCCCCCCCCATTGCTTAGATGGCTGCTGTAGTGAAGCTTGTCCTTTCTGTACGACGAGGACTTGGCTTGTTTTTTTAATGGTAGGGGATGTATTTGCCAGTGGACTGCAACACATGTGTGAGTGCTGTGTACCTTGTTTTCATTTGCTGTGGTACAGCTAATTGGCTTGCCTGGGGTTGCCCAGTTACCACAGGTAACCCTGGTTTCACCAGCCTCCTGTTCCCAAATCCCCTCTTGACAGTGCAATTGCGGCCAGTTATACACAACAGACTCACTTCCTGGGCCACATTGATCAAAGTCCAGCCACTGAAATCTAATATGACTGACTCGACCCAACTGTGCTAGCCTTTCAGTGGCGAGCAAAACAAGCCACTGATTCTTCTCTCTCTAAACACCAGAGGGCAGCAACACTCCCATTGCACTTCAGCTCAGCAGAGGACTAAAAAGAACAAACTCCGCCAGCAAATGCTTTTCTTCAACAGTACTGCAAATGTTGTGTTTCGTGCCTAGCAATATCAGTATACAAATGAAATGCTAAAAGCAGACAGCATAATCTGTCTATAATGACACTACGAGTCGAAAATTAGACTACAACACGTATTTTAAAAAAGAAGCTGGCAGAAGGTCGCGTGTCAGATCTGAGGAGTTCAACGAGTCTCTGCATCTTAGCTTGCATTGCGCTGTTTTCTGGTACATGCAGTTCTGATTCAGTCGTTATGTATGCAAGATTGCGAATATGAGTACATGTAGTACTGATGCAGTCATGATTTATGCTTCGTTTCTCCCCTGTGGAAAATTATATGTAATTTCGGCTTCGGGCGAGGTCTGCCAAAGGCGATTGATTTACTTTATAGTACAGCACTGTAGGAGACTGGTTATCCATTCCGCATGTTTCAAGCTTCAGACAGACACCTGGCGAAAACCTTTGCCAGGTTTCAAAAATCGGTAACATATGAAGCTGTCATCCAATTGTCTGCTCTATCACGTGGCCCAGGGCTAAAGCTTGCAGTGTTTACCCAGCTCGTTCCTGAGTCTGGAAACAGACCAACAGGTGAGCATGAGAAGGAAATACATATTTGACCTTTTGTGTGGATGGACACTTGGCCTTCTGTCACTACTATAGAGCAAGAGTGAGACACTTGGGACACTTCTGTTCACTGGATCGCGGTTGAGAGATACCACATATACCGACTTGGAATTAGTCGTCCTTGAAAACTTTAAAATCCTGTGCTAAAATAGATCTGTGAAAGGGTAAGTGGGGTTGCCAATATTTAAAAATGAAGTCCAAGATTTACATCTTTCACCACAATTAAATGTCAGGTTCCTGAGACACGAGTCTGCAGATGCTCCACCGACATGGCATCTAAATTTTCCTCTGCACCTCATACAGTACAGGAACTCATCCCTGTTGTACATGCCTTTTTACCCGCTGACTAGAGACTGTAATATGTAGCACTGCAATTAATTGGAGGGTTTCTTTTGTGGAAGGTTAAAAAAAATCCACAATGATATGAAAACATTAGAACCCAATAACGATTGCCACGCTGTGGGTATTGGAGTGGAGACAGCTGATATTCATAAATAAGTTGTCAGAAATTACAACAGTAGGTTAAAACAAACGTTAACAAAGACAATTGGTGTCAGCAAAGTGAGGGTTATTGGCTTAATCAGTGACTTTTAGCAACGTTGTATAGCACAGTCATAGTCCTTTTTCCCCTGACTTCACAACTTGACTGAAAGACATTGACGAAGCCATTAGCTCTCACATTGGCTACACCTATTGGCTTTGCCAATGCCTGTTAAACAATGCCAAGTTCCGATCTGCACAATATGAATGAAACTGCACATGAAGTGGTTGTTGTAGAGTGTGGTAAGGCAGAGTATCGGTTATAAAGGTCTCGAATTCGAGCACCTACCATACAAATGAGTGATCACACAGGCTCCAAGGGTGGTTGAGATAGAATGATGGCTAAAAAGTGGTTCCTTGGTTTTGTATAGTACGCTACTCATGATTTACAAATTCTCAGTCAGTTGAGTATTTCTGCTTCTGTGCACGACCAAACTAGATAAGCCTTAAACACGTATAAATTATTGTTCTCATGTTACTGGGGCGATTTTAGCAATTTTTAATTTACACATGAGCCAAGTAGATATGTGAATGTCCAGGTTGCTGAAATTTTATACGAACAGTTTTGAGGAGTTGATGCTAACAAGTGCTACTTGAAGAAGCAAACGTTAAACTACTTCCTAATAATGGCTTAATTCATCATTCTTTTAAACTATGAAATCCTTGATCACTGTTTACCAGATTTCACATGTGTAAGCACGTGCATTCCAGGACGTTATGTGAAATTGCTGAACATCTGCCAAAGAACCCAAAAGTTATAGTCAAAGTGAAACATAAGCTTATCTATGTAGTTTTTATTTCGCCACTATAATATGTGTGCCTTTTAGACATAGGATTTAAACAGGCAACTGTATACTAGCGTCCTAATACGCCATTATGGGGGTCATGGTGACATTATAATGAACAATGAAGGTGAATGTATTGTAAATGTCTCATGTCCTGCTGCACGTTACCAGTTTATTTTTTATATTGTTTTGTATAACGCTGTGTACCATATTTATTTCTAGGCTTAGGTTAGTTCCACAAGTTATGGACAATAAGTAATTCTCACTTAGAACATCGTTGGTGTTAAATACAAGTTTTGAAAGCTCTGCTGATTCAAGCTATGGTTATGATATGAAACTAAAATCTACACTGATAATCTCCTGTTGAAGTTCTCTCTGCTACCCTTGCACCCCCTAATTAACTAGTTATGCAGTTCCTACATTCACTACGGCCTGAACCCCTGCCTTCAGTAATTGCTGGGCCTGGATATGCCCATGAGGCACAGTACACAGGATATCACCTGTGGCTACGCCCTGGGTCTTGTACCTCTGTCTAAGAGCCCACTTTCATTCATGTCTGAGGACATTATACACTGTGCCCCTTTCTGGTGGGGTGAAAGTGTGAAAAAAATGACCTGCACATCTGCTGGGTTACTAGAAGTGTGTCTGTGTGTGTAATTGTATTTGTATAGCGCTTCGCACCCCTAATGCGGCGTCAAAGAGCTTTACCATGAGTAGCACGCTACCCAGAGCCTAGTTAGTGGTCAGTCAGTTGGGTATTGGGGTTAGTTTTACATGCTCATTCCATGCATTCAATCCAATTTCTTTGTGGTAATTGTTGACATAAAAACAGCTGTTCTAAAACAGCGGATTGCCTGAAACCCTGCATTGATATTTGGCCATATACAACACATCCCTGTGAGTTAGCTACGCCTCTTAATTCCCTTTCCAGATCCAGATTTCTAGAGTCTGATCTGCTTGGGATGTAAAGGAATTGACTATCCACAAATTCTCTTTGGTTACCCAGAGGCATGATGGATCCTTTAACAGCTATTCTTGTTAATTTCCCAGCTTTTCATTGGACTCTGTGCTGTATGTATGTCCATAATGTTTCCTATCCTTCCCCAATCATACAAGTTATTTATATTTTAAGGACATACCAAAATCTGGAAAACAATGAAATGGTTGAAAGTACACAAATTCGGTTGGATTAAAAGTGCAGGCAGACCGTGTCAATGTCACTGTGCAAATTTCTCCTTAAAAATGGCTTTCATTCCCTACAAACAAATAATTTCATGCTCGACGAAAGTTTAAAATCTGATTTAAAGAAATCCAACTGACACGTTTATTCAGTCTTAAATAAAATTTTGCAGTTGCTTAGAATTCGAGAATCCAATATGCAATGATTAAAAAAATATTGATTATGCATTCTACTATGTGATTATTTTCCGGACTTTAGTGTCTTTGCCCAAAGTTGGTAATGCCACGCCAAAAATATATGGTATGAATAATAAAGAAAAAAGTTGTACAACAGTAACAATTGCATAACAATCTTTGTTTTCTAAAGACTCTTTAACTATTTTATGTAGCTTATTAAAAATGTAAAATGTTTATATGATTAGAATCTAATTTGTCCTAGGCTTTAGTTTTAATGCCTGTGGAAGCTAAATATGACTATCCATAAAGTAGTTAGTACCAGGGAGGGAATCGTTTCTGCGTCATAAATTGAAGAGAAAAACTATGTACGCTTTAAAAAACACATCTGTACATTGTCTTAAAAATAGTGTAAATGTTTAAGGAACGTTTACAAGATAATGGGTTTTTTGTACCCATAGAATGTAAGGTTTTTAGTTTAAATCCAGGACTCTTTGGGTAATGAGTGCAGTCATGTTACTAGATGTTTCAAGAAACTGAACGCAACATCTAGACAGATGTCTAATAGCACGAATTTAGCTTACTTTAAAGTCGATCAAAATCGTATCTCTTGACTGCAGCATAGCAGTATGTAGGTGAGTAGGATGTGCTTCTTATTAAAGAGGGAAATCTGCGGCCAAGCTGATCACACTCGAGCAGCATTGTCGTATGCAATGCAGTATGTTCATAATTTACGCTGATGATAAAAAAACTTGATTTGACAGATATCTTAACAATAGGAGTTCAAACTTGTAGAAAGTCATTTTGTAACCAGTGCACATGGAAATTTGAATTGAGGGTCTCCTGCGTTTGTTATATCTAGATAATGTTTTTTTTGTTGTGCTGCTGATGGTTTGTTAGGTAATGTGTTTTTGATGCCCCTGATTTTTTCATTCTATTGCAGAGTGGGACTCTGGAAGCTGAATCTAAACAGGAGGGCAGCAGACCTCCCAGAATCATGTCTCGGTACCAGTTCCCTTACTCCACCTTGCGGAAACCGCTCTCTGAAACAAGCATGGTGGACTGGGCAGCCAAGAACCTTAACATGCACACGCAAGGTCTCTTCCGGCGCCGGATCTCTATTGCCAACATGCTTTCTTGGAATGGTGGCTCCATCAAGAAGCCCATGCTGATTACTAGTAACCGCGTCATCAAGAAAGAAGCATGTGAAATGTTTAAACTGGTGCAGGTGTACATGGGGGACCGACAGGCACGTTCAGATAGGAATCACGTGGCTCTGGTGACAGTCATCAAATGCTGGAGCATCCAAGGCCTGCGAGATGAGTTATATATACAGCTTGTAAGGCAGACCACAGACAACATGTGCTATAGGAGCCTGGCATGGGGCTGGGAACTCATGGCCATCTGCCTGGCCTTCTTCTCCCCTTCGCCAAAGTTTCAGTCTTACTTGGAAGGCTACATCTATCGACATCTAGACGAGGTCAATGACGAGAGCAGTAAGTGACCACCCTCTTTTCTTTATTGAAATGCTGACATTACATCAATGTACATAAATCTCATAGTGCCCTTTTTAGGTTGCAGTTGGCTAAAGACATCTTGGGGACTTTCAGAAAGTCGACCTAGGAATGCATTCTGCCCATTGATTACCAATAACTTTGTAGTTCATAACTCCCATTTTCTGGCTTTCTAGTTGCAGGCTTTAATTGCTTTATGCTCTCCAGGTTCAGTTCGTCCCTCCCATTGCCTAAACTGAGTTTACTGTATTCTTCAACACACTCCCTTTCTGTAAACAGACGTCTAAATCTTGTTTTTGTCTTGTCACATTTGCTGTGCATTCAAAGACCGAGGTCAAATGTCAGGCACTGTCTTCCGAGGGCTCTTGTTTACTTTTATTTCTTTGACTTCAAAGTGAGAGAATTTATGTGACAATCTTGCTGGACACTGTGGGTAGGAAAGAGTTTGTTTCTAGCACACAACAGCATTTAAATGTGTGTACGTATTTCAGAATATGTACCACTCTACTCCGCTCTGTGCCACTCCACTCTATGCCACTACATTCAACACGACTCAACTCTTACCACTGCACTCTACACCAGTGCACTGTACACAACTGCACTTTGTCACTGCACTCCACATCACTGTACTGTACGCCACTGCTCTCTGTGCCACTCTACTCCACTCTACTCTGCAACATTGCACTCTCTGCCACTGAACTCTAACCTGTACCACTCTACCCCATTCCACTCTATGCCACTCAACTCTACTCTGCACTCTACGCCACTGCATTCTATGCCACTTGACTGTACTCTGCGCCACTGTTCTCCTCATCACTCCGCTCTATGCAACTCACTTGGCTCCACTCTATGCCACTGCACTTGATGCCACTGCACTCTGCTTGGCCCCACTCCACTCAGTCCAACTCCACTCTGCACCACTGCACTCTACACCACTGCACTCTACAGTGCGCCATTCTAATCTACACCACTGCATTCTACAAAGCTGCATTGTATGCTGCTGAATGCAACACTACTGCACTCAGTCACTGCACTCTGTGCCACTGTACTCTGCAACAGTCTATGCCAGTGCACTATACACCAGTCCACTCAACTCTATGCCACTCTAGTGTATGCCACTAAACCGACCCCACTGTATCTCACTGCAATATACAACACTCTGTGCCATTCCTCTTTACAATACGCTAGTCCACTCTTCGCCATTGCTCTCTGTGACACTCCACGCAACTCTCCTCTACGCCACTAACTTTTAGCCATGCTAAACAGCAGCCATGCTGGTGTACAGCATGGCTAAAACACACTGGCACAGCCAATAGTTCTTGCATAGACAAGAACTATTGGCTTTTGCCTGTGCTTGTTAGAGTCTCGCTGTAGTCATGATGCCCCTCTCCTCCTCAAGTCTAGGAAAAAAATAGCACATTAATCTCTGCACATCTTCATTTATGGTTTGTGTCATGGCATATTTGCATATGTATTTGTTTTTAAACAAAAGTATTTAACGAAAATTAGGACTGAAGGGGTTAAAATTGTGCAGTAAGGTAAATTCACATTTCACATCAAGAAGCCTTGTGACTATTAGGAGAGTTGTTTCATTGCGTATGTGTAAATGTAGCATGCAATGTGGGAGGCACTACACATTTCTTATCACATGCCAGTTTCTCTCTGCTGTGGTAATAAATTGGAATTTGACATTTGCACTGTGGTAACAAATGTATGTTTATTGGTACATTTGCATGCGTTAACAGTTTTTATTGTGCTGCATTAATTGTCTATTGTACATCTGCCTATCTATCTATCTGATTGGCTGCCACCACTTCAACCAGGATGCAGTGGCAGCCATGTTATGATTCAGGACATGGGCTTGAGTCCTAAAAAGTAAGGGAAAAAAGCCATGGGGTAAGGGTAGGGATACCCTCACCCCCCTAGACCTGGTGGTGGGTTCATATAGGGACCAAAATCTTTTTTTTAAAACAAAATTTCACAGATGATCCACACCAACATATTTTTAGAAAAACAAGTGTGGTCCCCCATGCTTGGTTTATTTATTTTTTTAAACCCACTGGGTCGGCCAGGACTGGGGGTGTGCGGAGGGGGGACGGAGACAATAATGTATGTTTGGAGGGGTTGCATCATCCCTCTCCCCAGGCCAGTCTCTGCCCTAAGGACCCCATCCCCCAGGGCCCAGCTGATTTTGAGAAGGAGATGGTGGGCTGTGTCCCCTCCACCTTCTGGGACAATTTTGGCCCACGGTACCTCTTGGGGGGCAGCCATATAAAAAACGAGAGAGGGTGCACGCAGCCTCCCTCCCCGGGCTGATTTTGGCCCTGGTTGCCCCATCTCCCAGGCCCTGGCTGCATCTGCAAGGGGGGGTGGCACATATCCCCCCTCCCATAGCGTATTAATGGCCCTGGGAACGCCATCCCTCAAGGATGACTCATGCTATGTCCCGGTGTGCATACATAGCGGCAGGGAAACCTGTTTTTGCTCTTGGTTGGTGGGAGAAATTTTTAAAACTCCTGCCAGGGGGGAGCAAACACAAAGTCTGCTCCAAGCAGACAGGAGCATAAAAATGCTTCCGCCCCCTGGGAGTGAACTTCTTATCTGTTTCCCTGCCAGCGCTGAAGCGGGCAAGGAACCAGATGAAAAGATTGCTCATGCCCACAGGGAGCATCATTTTTTGCTGCTCCCTGAAGGCGGGAGCAATGCTGGCTCACGCTGGAGGAGGGGAGCTGGATGGGGACATGGGGGCCTTGGGCCGCCCCCCATAACCCCCTACGAAAGTGTGGTGGGTGACCTGGGTGGGCACCCACCATTTATTGACCGGGCCCCAAGGGATAGGGGTCCCAGGGCCGTAATTGCCCCGGTCAGGGGATAGCAAGCCCCTCCCTCATAATTATAGTGGCAGACCCCACTGGATGGGGTCCCTGATGCGAAAATTGCCTGGAGAAAGGGGGTCACGTGCCCAATCCCGAGGCCAAAATCGAACAGGGGACCCTACAAAATGCCCTGGCTCCCAGGGGATGGCATCCCTGGGGCCAAAAACGGCTGAAGGAGGAAGGCCATGTTCGCCACTCACCCAAAAAAATTCCTCTGGGCTCCAGTGTATGAGATGACCATGCCCCCCTCCCCAATAAATATGGTGCTGGGCCCCGAGGGATTGGGCCCCCTGGTCCAAACTTGGCCGGCGGAGGGGGACTACATGCCCTTTTCCCCTAAACAATGTGCCAGGCCCTTGTGGATGCGATCCCCTGGGCCAAAAGCAGCCCGGGGAAGGGTCTCTTGGGTTGGCTGCCTTTGGGGGCATTGGCGACAGGGCCTGGCTCCAGGCCAGGTGTTGTGGCCAAACCCAGACTGCACATGGCCAAAAGACTTGCACAGTTTTGGGTTGGTGGCATGTGGGTGCTGACCACGAGTTATTGTTACCTTAGGGATGAGTTATAGTTTCTTGAAATAACTATAACTGCTGAATTTCTTTTGTTTTGTGTGTGTAAAATTGGAACGTAACCATAGGATCCCTGAAACTTTGAGTTTTAAGTGAATTTCAATTTTTTTTATAATTCTATTTCCTAACTACAAGGTTCCTGTAACCTTAGTTTTTAGGTCAAGCATAGCAGCGCACAAGTGCTGCTTTTCCAATGTGTTGGTGTGTATCTGGGCTTTTAACCACGCCCACCGCACGCCCATCACTATCACTCATTTGTGGGCTTTCCTTACAAAAATTATTTGTGTTAGTTGGGAACTGATTTACGTTTGTCCCTCCTTATGTTGGTTTTGTTACCACCTTTTTTCAAAAAGAGCATTTTTGAAGTTGGTGTTTGTGCCAGCTTGGTGTGAGTTTTGAAAATGCTCCAGCCAAGCGAGAGCAAACACAATGTTCGAGGGCATGTGTGGCTGCAGATCCACATGCTCTGCATACTCCTGCCATCTAATGTTGGGTCCAGATGTTTGCAAGTTGTTTTTCTTTGAAGAAGCGTCTTGAGTCACGAGGTAAAGTGACTCCTCTCAGTGATAATGTGCATTGGCACCAGCTCAATTGTTAGATTGTTTTCCCACGCTCGGGTGAGAATGGAGTGTGAGTAAGTGTTAAAAAGAAATGTCTATGCATATGAAAGTACAAGAGTATACTGCAACAACCACAGATGTCCTGAGAGGAGGGCGGACATGTGTGAATCTACAGCACTACATGCCATGAACAGAGGCTTACAGAGCAAGTAACATAATCCATTTGATGGCATGTGTGGCCTTAGTTACACATACTGTGCATAGACTGTAAAGTAGAGCCCTCCAGAAAGCGGTGACTAAACTGGGGGTGTTGCAGTTGTTTGAAAGAGTGTATGTACCACAGCCTGTTTGTCTACATTTGCGTGTTGGTGTGCTAATACAGCCATACCTATAATGTTTAGTGAAGGTGTGTGGACCTGATCACGTAGCTGCTTTGCAGATTTTAGGTATTGGTATATTGCCCAAGAAGGCCATAGATGTTCGTATTCTATGAGTAGAGTGTGCTTTAGGAGGTATGGGCAAAGTTCTTTTATCTTTGGCATAACATGTTTCTGTCAATATAGTACATTAAAGCTCTTTTTGAATCCAGTGTATGAAGGGCTCTTTCTGCAACTGAATCAGACTGTGGAAAGAAAACTGGTAATTCCACTGACTGTTTTAGGTGGAAAGAGGAAACTATCTTTGGTAGAAATTTTGGGTTAGATCAAAAGACTACTCTGTTTTTGTGGATCCGGAAGAAAGATTTTTCCAAAGTTAATGCCTGGAGCTCACTTTCATGTCTGAGTGAAGTGATGGCTGCTAGAAAAGCAACCCTCTAGGATAGAAATTGGAGATTTCAGCTATGCAGTGGTTCAAACAGTGGACCCCTAAGTACAATGTTGAGATTTCAAGCAGGTGCAGGAGGGAACCCTGGGTGGACTCTAAGTCCTTCCATGAATGCTTTAATAACTGGTATTTTGAAAAGTGATAAATGTTGTCTGTTTTGTAGGTAGGCAGCAACTGCAGCCAGGTGCAAGCGTATTGAAGTGTAAGCTAGACCCGAGGTCTGCATATAGCTGATCTTTGTAACATTGTTCTAAGAGTTGTATTCCTTAGTCCTATTTTTCTGTTCATGTTCATGTTCACGAAGAGTATATGTGGTAAGACAAGCACAGTGTGTGAGCAAGGCTGTTATGACGATACGCGTCACAAGGACTGGATTTTGGTAAATAAATCCTCTCTTGTGGGGGATTTCCATGAATAATCATAAGCGGTGAATAGTTCTGCCCGCCTGCGGGGACCCTGGAGCACTTTTCCCAATATAACTTCTTGAGTGTTAATGTTCGCCTTACTTCAGGAAGGCCTGCAAAGTCACTTAAGAATGTCCATATGTAGCCTAGAGGAAAGGATATAGGGGGTTATTCTAACTTTGGAGGAGGTGTTAATCCGTCCCAAAAGTGACGGAAAAGTGACGGATTTACCACCAGCCGTATTACGAGTCCATTATATCCTATGGAACTCGTAATACGGCTGGTGGTATATCCGTCACTTTACCGTCACTTTTGGGACGGATTAACACTCCTCCAAAGTTAGAATAACCCCCATAGTGTCCAAACTTCTTCATCCAGTTTGCTTTAAAAAGGACAAAGTTAAGGCACATGCATTCAAATGCATGAATGAGTTGAAAATTCAAGAGAAAAAGTCTTTCACAAACCTTTTTATAATGCAAAACAACGATGAAGGAGTGCAGGGCAGTGTAGTGCATAGGCTGCCATTATCAGTGAAGAAAAAGGAGATTGTGAGTTTCATAACAGCCAGTTGTCCAGTATCCCATGATGCGTAGAGTGAGGCAGTTACCTCAGTTTTTCTTTTCGGGCTCCTGCTGACAGGACCCTGGAGCATTGAGCTCGACCTTTTTAGGTTTTTTTCTCCAAAAAATCATTGAAATTTTCAGTGACAACTGTTTCACTCAACGTCTTTTGACTCTCTCTCTCTTCAATTTGGTATTTTTCTGACTGGAATAAGGCTTTTTTCACAGAAAAATGCCTTCGCTAATCGACAAATGCCCAAGATGTTCAGGAAAAAAGCCAGAACAGACTCTCATGATGTCTGTATTATCTGTCTACCATCCTCACACCTTCCTGCCTCATGTAAAATCTGCAGGTCATTTTCCACATGTACCCTGCGTGACAGGGAGAAGATTCGCCTTCAAGGAAAAGCAGAAAGGCGATGCCAGCAAGAAGCCCATTGGACCTCTGAACGAGGTGAAGGTCAGTCTTGCACCAGAGCTCTTCCTTCAGTCTCCAGTGGACGTGGAAGGTCTGAGAGGCGTTTTTCAGGCAGAAAACGCTTTTGTCCCTGTCGACATCAAGGAGATCTACATTGAAAGCAGGTACAGCACCCACATGTTCGTCGTCGAAGTCTGGACTGACATCGCACAAACGTTGCCGCACGACATCGAGAGACCGCACAACAGGACACCACAGCATGACGTTGAGGATTCTGGATGCTCGATGCACAACTTCGAGGAGTGTGTTGATGTCGGCGGACAAAGGAAACGTTGCCGTCACAGTCCAACGTCAAGGTCTAGGTCTTCATCAGTACATTGATGACAAAGGGAGAGGTCGACAAGTCCCTCGACGTCGAGGACACAGAAAGCTTCTGAGAAGGATTTATTCCTCGCCGGAGTCACAGCGTCCCAGGGAAGTTTATCCTTCGCTGATTCTCCTTCCTTCATCTCCGTCTCCACCTCCTACTACCTCTCCACCTCCGGCTGCAACTCCACATCCTCAAGATCTGCCTGCCCCATTGCCAGCTTCTCCGCTCCCCCAGACACCTACACCACTTCCGGTGCCTCAGGCACCGAGCGTCACTCCAGCTCCCAGACCGAGCTCAAGATCGCGCCACCGTTCACACCATAGCTACCATGCATCTGGCTGTTGTACAACAAGGTCAAGGCACTCTCGTCACAGATAGCGACAGAGGTCAAGGTCATGTTCTTTCCGACGCTACCACAGAGGCTCCTCATCGTCTACCAGAGACTATTCACCTACTCTATCTGACTCGCCTCAACCTCGTACATCATCAGTGGACGCCGTTAATACCTTTCATGAAGTCTTAGTTCAAGGCGCAGCAAAACATAACATTCCAATGGCTGTCCCGACACCAACTACTTCAGTAATTTTTTTAACGCTAAAGCAACGTTCGGCCTTAAGACCTTTACTTCCTCTGGTACTGGGTCTTTTAGAATCCGCCATGGAAGTCTTCCTTACACCGGCCACGACAAAGTGGGCTCCTTCCAGACGGTTAAAAAAGTACCGTCCTCCAGAACGAGACCCTTTGTATCTGCACTCCGACCCTCCACCTGATTCAGTGGTGATCCTTTTGGCCCGTAAATCTCACACCACTTCTCTGTCGGCTACCTCTCTGCCGGACACAGAGAGCAGAAAGGTGGATTTGGCAGGCCGCAAAGTATGTAGTTTGGCAGGAACATCCATAAAAGCAGCAAGCGCAACAGCCCTCTTGGGAAGATATGATAGGGCTTTGTGGGACTCCCTGCTCCAATTTGCTGACCATCTCCCGAGGGATCAAAAGAAGGATTTTTTCGAGATTGTGAAAGAAAGTACTATGGTGTCCAGCCAGGTCATTAGCGCAGCAGCGGACTCATCCTTGCTCTCAGCACATGCATACTGTTATGGGATATCGTTAAGGAGGCATGCCTGGCTGCGTCTAACGTCCCTAAAACCAGACCTCAGCAACGCATTCAAAACCTGCCATTTTCAGGATCCACACTGTTCGGCTCTTTTGCCGATGATGAAATGGCAAGAATGAAGGCAGAATTGGACACTTTGAAAGTGGTAGGTCTTGAAAAATCTAAAGACCGAGGATCCTTCTGTCCCTTCCAGCGCTGCTACCCTTCTCACAGGGTTCAAACCCCTCAGTGGCCATCTAATAGATCTCAGCATCAGTTCCAAAGAGCCTATCAGCCTCAAAGGAAACAACAAAGAGGACGGGCGGCACACCAGTCTACTCAGGGCACTCGTCAACAACCAGCCGCAAAACCCTGAAAGCTTTCTTCCCCAAGGCCATTACCCACTCCGGTGGGGGAAAGCATCACCAATCACTTGACCGAGTGCAACAAATTACAACAGACACTTGGGTCTTAAACATTGTGCAGAATGGGTATTGTCTCAGATTTTCCACTCCACCGCGAGGTATTCCGCCGAGGGCAACCACTTCTCATCTCACCCTCCTAAAGGCGGAAGTTTCCATATTGCTAGAAAAGAAAGCAATGGAACCAGTTCCTCTCAACCAGAGAGGAAAAGGCATTTATTCAAGATACGTTCTGGTCCCAAAAAAGGACAAAAAGGAATTCAGACACATTCTAGACCTGAAGGTTGCCAACCATTGGATCAAAAAAGAAAAGCTCAGGATGCTTGCCCTACACCAAATACATCCCCAAATTGACCAAGGGGTCTGGCTTTGCTCAGTCAACCTACACAACGCCTACTGCCATATCCCCATTGCGAAAACATCAAAAGTTCCTGCGATTTGTGGTGGGGAAACAACACTCCCCCAATACACTGTCCTTCCATTTGGTCTCAAATCAGCACCCAGAACTTTCTCCAAATGCATGGCTGTCGTAGCAGCACATCTTCGAAAGCACTGGATATTTGTCTACTCATATCGGGATGACTGGCTTATCAAGGCAGCCACCTTTCTAGAAGCCCAGCAGCACTTAATTTGCACATGCGATCTTCTGTATCACCTAGGTCTTCATGTCAGTTTTCCCAAGTCCATGACAAAACCTGTCCAGAGACTGCAGTACTTAGGAGCTACCATAGATGCGCTACAGGGAAAAGTTTACCTTCGGATGAACGATGCTTATCGATACTAAAGAAGTGCTGCGTGCATAAGACTATCCATCACCCCACAGTTTGCACAGTTTCCTCACTTCCAGGCTCTATAGCCTCTTGCATTTGCCTAACTCCCAACACTCGCCTGCACATACGACCTCTCCAGGAGTGCCTGGAGGAACAATGGATTCAACAGACGGGAAACTGGGAAGACAGAATCAGTCTATCCAACCATGCACTCCAATCCCTCAGTTGGTGGTGCTCTTCAACAAGGAATGCCTTTTCGTCCACATGTTACGTCTCAGACTATCGTGACAGGTGCTTCTCTCCTCGGGTGGGGAGCTCATATGGATCACCTTCAAATACAAGGTCTCTGGTCTCCAAGGGAAAAGTCTTACCACATCAATCTCCTCGAGCTACGTGCGGTTCACCTTGCTTTCAAAGCCTTTCTCCTTTTTAACACCGACACCCTGTGTGTCCAGACGGACAATACAACCACAACTGAGCAAGCAGGGGGGAACCAAATCCAGAGTCTTGACTCAAGAGGCCCAGAGAATATGGCACTGGCTCCTGGCCAGGAATATAAAGATAATAGCAACTCACCTTCCAGGGGTTCAGAACGTACAAATGGATGCCCTCAGCAGGGTTTTAGACGAGAACCACGAGTGGGTTCTGAATGAAGACGTCGCTCAAGATATATTCCGCTTGTGGGGCACACCTTCTATCGACCTTTTCGCCACAGCAGACAACAGAAAATGCTGAGGCTTCGCCACCAGATTTTAGCACCCAGAACCGCTGGGGAATGTTCTGTGGATAGACTGGTCCAACAAATTTCTGTACGCCTTTCCACTAATTCCCCTGATCTCAGCAGTCCTAATCAAACTCTCAGTAACCTCAGCCAGAATGATCCTCATTGCCCCGGAATAGCCGAGGCAATAGTGGTTCTCGGACCTCCTTCACCGGTCGCTCCAACCACATCACAGGCTTCCATGCAGACCAGACCTCCTGACGAAACTAGGAGGTCAGATGAGACACCCCAATCTCTCCTCCTTGAGTTTGGCAGCATGGCTCCTGATCTAGTGCAGGTATGGGCACTTACATCTTCCACAGAACTGTATGGAAATTCTGGAAGAAGCAAAACGGCCTTCCACCCGAACTGCTTATGCCTCCAAATGGAAGAGATTTTGCATCTGGTGTTCCTCCAAGAAGATAGACCTGCATCTTGCCAGGAGGATGTCATCCTGCCATATTTATTACACTTAGCAAAATCTGGTTTAGAATTCTCTTTTATTAAAGTCCATCTGGCAGCTTTGACTACATACAGAAAAGGTCCTTTCCAAACCTCTTTCTTTCAGTTGCCAGTCATAAGAAAGTTTTCCCATCACTCAGGAGTTCTTCACCATGGGAGCTGAACGTGGTTCTTTCACGTCGCATGAATCATCCATTCAAGCCCATACACAAATCATCTCTCCAACACCTCACCTGGAAAACAGCTTTCCTTATGGCAGTGATATCAACACACAGAGTTAGTGAGATTCAGGCTCTCTGTGATCATGAGCCCTAAACAGTGTTCCACTTCTCCAAAGTAGTGATGCGTACACATCCTAAATTCTTACCCAAGGTTATCTCTGACTTTGAAGTCAACCAGACAATTTCCTTACTAACTTTCTTTAAAACCACTCCAGCTGAGAGGGCACTACACTCTCTAGACGTAAAGAGGGTTTTAAAATTCTATTTAGACAAAACCAAATCTATTAAAAAATCACAACACTCATTTGTTAATTATGAGTCGGTTCGTACCTGGCTGGCCACCTCTAAACTGTCAATCTCTCGGTTGATTGTCTCCTGTATTCTTTACTGCTACCAGCTAGCTGACAAATCTCTAGCTGGTAAACCAAGAGCGCATTCCACCAGAGGCAAGTTGGCTAGGACTGCCTTGTTGAGGAATGATCCTCTGGCAGATATCTGGAGGGCTCCGACCTGGAAGTCTGTTCACACGTTCACTTAACATTACTGTCTTGACTCTGATGCCAGGACAGATGCTCACGTAGGACAAGCTTCTCCCAGGAACCTCTTTTCTGTATAGCGCATTCCAATATTGTTCGGTCTACTCCCCCGCTGTTTCTGGGATGGGCTTGCTATTCTATTCACCGCTTATGACTATACATGGAAATCCCCTACGAGAGAAGGAATAGTTTCTTCTCTGTAATCCAAATTCTCTCGTAGGGGTATTTCCATGATAGTCATAAGCAACCCTCCCTCCTCCCCGGTGGAGTAGACAGAATAATATCTCAGCTATACCACGACTTTCAGCGATGACTGCCTACAAAAAGAATTGAGGTAACTGCCTCACTCTAGGCATCATGGGATACTGGACAACTGGCTGTTATGAAACTCACAATCTCCTTTTTCTTCACTGATAATGGCAGCCTATGCACTACACTGCCCTGCACTCCTTCATCCTTGTTTTGCATTATAAAAAAAGGTTTGTGAAAGATTTTTTCTCCTGAATTTTAAACTCATTCATGCATTTGAATGCATGTGCCTTAACTTCGTCCTTTTTAAAGCAAACTGGATGAAGAATTTTGGACACTGTAGTCTTTCCTCTAGGCTGCCTATGGACATTCTTAAGTGACTTTGCAGGCCTTCCTGAAGTAAGATGAACATGAACACTTAAGAAGTTATATTGGAAAAAGTGCTCCGGGTTCCCTGCAGGCGGGCGGAACTATTCTCTGCTTATGACTATAATGGAAATACCCCTACAAGAGAACTGGTGTTACAGATAAGAAACTATTCAGTTTTGATGACACAGAGAGCACGTGTTCTCAATTTCTGAGAGTGCTTTGGAGATATATAGTCTCAGCTGGAAATGAATAATGCTTTATAAATGAAAAATATTACTAGTGTTCCTTTGATTCCAGCTTATGTCTTCTTAAACAAGCTTTAAAAGATCCAAAATGGTGTTCTTTCAGTACTTACAGCTCCGTCATGCATTGTCCCCCTACTTGACTACTCTTGAGTAACCCCCTAAATTCAGCCTGTGAAAGACAAAGTTCATGATGTCTTAACTACCAGGTAAAAACATCTCAAGGATTTACAAAAAAGAACATACAATACCCTGGTTATACATACATCTGTTACATTTCATGGACTTGGAATACGTGTCAGGTAGATGTGGGTTCCGTGGATGACACAACTGGCAAAGAGCCATGGTAGACCCTAGAGAAAATTATATCGCTTTTCACTGTAGACTCACAACATTTAATTACTTTGGTCACATATACCAAACTACTCCAAGGCTCTAGTGAATAGGAAAAGTTGCTTAAGATGCCAAACCGATGACAGGAACGTCTTTCAAACAGTCTAAAGTTGTAGAGTCCTTAGAGAATTTTGTAAATCAATAGATGGGTTCAACTCAATTGCAGTAGGTCACCAGATAACTCTAACCTTCATGTAGACTCATCTTAATACTCCTGATGATATGGAGAGGTATAATCATGATTTGCGGAACTGGGGCTGGTAGTCCGTAAGAGAGGTATTGTCCAACGATTTTGTGTAATGGAAGCCCTGAGCCTTGTCAGCTATAAAGCTGGACTGAGTGAATGTGGAATTCTTGAAAAAACAGAATACAAGACCTTCTAGCTGCCCAACAAAACACAATGAAAATGTGGGCAGCATGGATAGATTATCATGGCACTTGTGCACGCTCCATTTTAGGTATCTGGACATGGGTGTTATTCTTAGTAAATACACAGGTCACTGTCCCAGCTTTGGGGACATTTACCATGCATATGCTCAACAAGCACTGCCATTACAAGAATTTGGATTACCTTTCTCCTATTTTTTGCATTCTTTCCTTTTTTTGCTTCAGCATGACACTGTCTACCGTGGGAGCCCATGAGAATGCCAGACTTGTTTTTTCAATTGAGAGTAAGCCAAAGCATCTTGCCTGCATGCATATGTGTTGTAAATGTTCAGGTATGATACATGTAATTCCAGTCAACCAATCCTCTTCATTGCATCTCCACAACTCAACAAAGGGGATTTCTGTAGTAGGACAGCGGTACCATCTAGTAAGATGTACCAACCTTGCGTCTGTGGATATCCACCCTTCCTTGTATATCTTTGTAAGTGCACATACAATTCTTCATCTTCAATTGACAAAACCATCATTGTTCCACTGGCAGACTTATGAGGGGTTATCAGACTGTTGCTGTGAAACACCCTGTACAGTGCTTGGATGGTGTTCAATGCATCAGTAGTAGAACTCTTCACTAACTTTTTTGATAATCGTACATGAAGTTCTATAGTTAATCACAAGGTCAACAGAATTTGACAAATCTATAATCATACCTTTTCACCTTTCATTCAGTCTTGTTCACTCCTACACTTTATCCAGAATTGACTTGTTTGCAATTTGGCTTTAGACTTTTCCATGCAGCCATATGCTTTCCCTTTAAACCAACCACATATTCCATTGTGTTTTCATTCAGTAGGCATGTGGGCACCTAGCCTGCCCACTTGCCTGTGGCCTGCTTGTTCCAGACTGATCCAGTGACCCTGCTGCTGCCTGGGTTTTACCGCCTGGGTTTTCCCACTCACCATTCCCATCAACAGAAGCCCCACCCACCCCAGGACCTATTTAATGCAGGCTGCAGCGAGACTGCATCAGTAGACACCTGTACACCTAGCCCCTTGCCTGTGGCCTCCAGGTCCTGCTTTTTCCAGACTGATCCAATGACACTGCTACTGCCTAGGTTTTCCTGCTGGTGATTTCCTGCCTGGGTTTTCCCACTCACCGTTCTTCCTGCCAACAGAAGTCCCGCCCACCCCAAGACCTACTTAATGCAGGCCGCAACACAAAGGCGCACGGTGAGCTTGCCGCTCCGTGCCTAGCACCCCAACACCTGGTCCTCCCGCTCTCCGAAGATACACCATCGCCAAGCTCAATACACTTGACTCTGGATGCTGCAACAAACAGCCACCTCCACCACTGACAACACCACCACCCCCATGAAACATCTCAACTTCAAGTTCCACACGGATGACAAGACAACCATCACAGGCACCCTTGCATACCGACACCCAGGCTTGTGCGCCAACTTCTGCAACTCCATCGCAGATTTCATTGCACCCCTAGCCTTAGACTCCAAGGACTACATCTTCCTTAATGGCCTAAATTTCCGCATCGATGACCCCCAGCGACAACAACACCGCACACCTCCTCGCACAGTATGAGCAGCCGTGGATTGACCCAGATCATCCACGACCCTGCATGCACCGCAGGACACATGCTGGAAGGCTTTTTCACCTTCAGCAACTGCATTAACACAGCCACTGTGCAGAACTCACATGGCCCAATCACTCCATCTCTACTTGAGCATCTCCAACCCCTGCACTGTCACCTCCAATACAACCAGCACCCCCCCACCAAAGGTGGAACAAGATCTCAGAGACCAGCTGAACACCTCCAGTCCTGCTAAAGTGTCAGGGAGACCAGATCCTCAGGGCCTGTGCACGTTCCCAACATGTCCACCACTAGACAGCTCCAAAACTCTGATAGAAATATGACAGAGCCTGACAGAGTCCAAGGGAGGGGAAAAGGGAATTAGGTAGGGAACAGCTGAGAAGGAGACCTGTAGGAAGCAAAAGGTTAAACAACACAATATCAAGATATAATCAAAGTTAATTTCACTAGACTATGGTTCTAGGTGTTCTCATACTGTAATCAAGGATAACCTAAGAAGTTACTATCACTAGACCTCAAGAACTCTGGGCACCTGGAAAAAAAATCAAGACTGGTTAATACAATGTTTCTTATGGACATTTTCATGAAATGTCACATACTGTGTGGGAATACAAGAACCTTCTAGAATAATGTTTAAGAACAAACATTGCATTTCAAACATGAGGACAAAGGCAATCTGAAACATTCCCAGGAAAACAATAGGAATTGTACTAGGAACTTAATTCGCACAAAGAATGTCACATTTTGAATTTAGCATCTTCGCAGAAAATCCAGAAGCCCAGGAAAAATGTGTGCACTTCAACAAACACTATACATCAAAGTTGTAATTGCCACGAAATGATCGCGCACACTGTTGCCGATCTGAACATCAAATTTTACATGTTGGAAATGAAACGCACACACTGTCGATTCTAACAAGGATATGCAAATGCCAAGAAATGATCGCCCAAGGTTTTGCCGATCTGAACACCAAGTTTTTCATGCGGGTAATGAATTGCGCACACTGTCGATTCGAACAAGAATATGCAAATGCCATGAAAATGATTGCGCAAGCTTTTGCCAATCTGAACACCAATTTTCACATGCAGGAAATGAATTGCGCACACTGCCGATTCGAACAAGAATATGCAAATGCCATGAAATGATCGTGCAAGCTTTTGCCCATCTGAACATCAAGGTTTACATGCGGGAAATGATTCGCGCACACTGCCGATTCGAACAAGAATATGCAAATGCCATGAAATGATCACGCAAGCTGTTGCCGATCTGAACACCAAGTTTTACATGCGGGAAATGAATCGCTCATACTGCCAATTCGAACAAGAATATGCAAATGCCATGAAATGATCGTGCAAGCTTTTGCCGATCTGAACATCAAGGTTTACATGCAGGAAATGAATCGCGCACACTGCTGATTCGAACAAGAATATGCAAATGCCATGAAATGATCACGCAAGCTGTTGCCGATCTGAACACCAAGTTTTACATGCGGGAAATGCATTGCGCACTGCCAATTCGAACAAGAATTTGCAAATGCCATGAAATGATCGCGCAAGCTTTTGCCGATCTGAACATCAAGGTTTACATGCAGGAAATGAATCGCGCACACTGCTGATTCTAACAAGAATATGCAAATGCCATGAAATGATCGTGCAAGCTGCCGCCGATCTGAACATCAAGTTTTACATGAGAGCAATGACTTGCTTACTCTGAAAGTTCCACGAGTAGGCCTAAAACTCAAGAATCTTACAGAACGGGGTCGGGGGCCCAGCCCGACCTCCACCTTACCACCCTGCTCAAGGATCACCAATATAATGCCGGGCAGGCCTTGAAATCAAGGTAGGCCTCCGGAACAGGAGCTCAGGAAGTTGCTGCTGCTTTGCACCGGGACCTCTGAATAGTGAGCACGTGGAGCTGCGCTGGCTCCCTTATATAGAGTCTGGCCCAGCCCACAAACCACACCCAGTCATGCTGCAGCGAAAGCTTCTAGAAGGTCCTAGAAAGGGACCACACCCTAACACACTCAGTAAGCTTGCAGCAGTACATTGCAAATGAACAGTTATTGCAACATCATTAATAGTGTTTTTCAAGGTTAAAGTCTGCAATGCAAAAAGGTAACATACTGCATATAAATACAATGCATGAATTATGCCCTTGCATAAAGGCTGGGTTTTTGCATTTTTGTCGCCCGTAGACCGTTCTCTGTCCTGATGTTGACATAAAGCCACCACCCTCTGATAGTGTGTGAAGAACTTTAACACCTGGATGACCAATTGCGCCAACAGCATTGTCTCCATCAAGAACAACATCCGGAGAAATCCTCCAAAAAGGCCAGCTGGTACACCCAAACACTCAGAACAGCGAAGCGAGACAGCAAACAGCTTGAGAGGAGATGGCGTGCCATCAAGGATAGGACAGCCTCCAAGACCTCCCTCAAACGCTACCACCACCTACTGAGGGGAACAAAGAAGACGGCCCTAGCCTCAGCATCGAAACCAACAACATCAAAGAACTTTTCAACATCGTTAAGAAATTCTTCACTCTGACTGCCAGCGAAAGCAACATCACACCCTCACAGGAGCTGTGCAACAACCTCACCGACTTCTTCCACAACAAGATCACAGCCATATACAGAAACTTCAAACCCCAACCCACACCTGTGGACTTCCTCGGCATATACACCATCATTGCAACTGACACGAACCACAGGCTGACCACCTGGAGCCTCCTCTCCACCCAGGACACCACCTCCACCATGGAATCCATCCACTCGGAGCTCCCACAGATCCATGCCAGCACCACATCTTCAACCTCCAAAACCAGAGGATCGGCTAGTAACTCACCACCCTGCTTAACCGCTCTATCACCACCGCAACATTTCACGATTCCTGGAAACACGCTGATGTCAGACCACTACTAAAAAAGCCCTCCACCATCCCCAGGGATCTCTAAAACTACTGGTCAGTCTCCCTGCTCCCATTCCAAGCGAAGGTACTGGAAAAGATCATCAACAAACAACTCATGACACACCTGGAGCAGAACCAGCTACTTAACGCCTCCCATTCTGGCTTCTGCAGCAATCACAGCACCGAAACTGCCCTGATCGCAGCCACCAACAACATCCAAACCCTCCTCGACCATAGGAGAAACAGTAGCTCTGATCCTCCTCAACCTCTCGGCAGCCTTCAACACTGTATCCCAACACATGCTGATCGAAAGACTCCACCACATTGCCATTTAAGGGGTGTGGTTATGTGGATCACCTCCTTCTCACTGGAAGATCCCATAGGATCCACCTCCCGCCTTTCACCTCTGATCCCAAGGAGATCACCTGCAGTGTCCCCCAGGATTCAGCCCTAAGCCTCACATTCTTCAACACATATATGACCCCGTGGACCAATATTGTCAGGTCCCATGGTCTCAACAAAATTTCCTACACAGATGACACCCAACTCACCCTCTCATTCACCAATGACCCCACCACCACCAGAATGAACTTCCACAGACAAGCATCGCCAACTGTCTGCAGCTGAACACGGACAAAACAGAAGTACTGATCTTCAGCAACCGCAGCAACACTTGGAGTGATTCCTGGTGGCCATCACACCTAGGGCCCGAACTCCCCCACTCCCTTCATCCATATCAAAAACCTCCGAATCACCGTTGACAACAAGCTTACCATGAAATCACAGATCAGTGCTTTTGGCTCTGCCTGCTTTCTCACCCTGTGCATGCTACATAAGATCTTCAACTGGCTACCCCTACATACAAGACACACTGTGACACAGACCCTCATCACCAGCCGACTGGACTACGACAATGCTCTCTACTTAAAGTTGGCCGCACACCTTCTACAAAGACTTCAGACTATACAGAATGCCGCAGCCAGACTCCTTCTCGGCCTTCCCCATCAAATTCAGATCACACCCGTCCTCAGGCAACTTCACTAGCTCCCTGCACAGAAGAGATGTCAATTCAAGCTGCTGACCCGTGCACACACTGCTCTACACATCCAAGGACTGGCCTACATCAACAACCCCCTGAATAACAGGAAATTCAGCAGAAAGAGATTGGTTGGTACTAGGTGTGCTGTGAGTGCCCCAAATGTATGGAATTATCTTCCCTGCACATCAGAGCCACAGCTTCATACATGTGCTTCGGGACCCTATAGAGAACCTGCCCCTTTAAACAGACTTATGGCTAAGCTGTTGGGTCTTCCTTGCCTCAATGGCAAGAAACTTTTTGGTGAACGTGCACTTTATAAATATGTTGTAACCTAACTTCCACCATCCATCAAGAAGACTGTGCTCCACCTCCTTTCACCTGCCCATACTCCCCTAATCTCCTAAAGCAGAAGCGGAGGACGCTCCTTCTCCCACATCACAGCAAATACATGGAACAGCCTCCCCTGGCAACTCTGGACCGTCACCTCATTTCTGGAATTCTGAATGGCCTCAAGACATGGCTCTTAGAATAAGCCTCCGGGACCTGCAAGCACCTGGATATCCTGTCAGGTAATTAGCCACACTTTATAAATCCTGATCAATTGATTGGTTCGTACTACTGTTTGTCTATAACACCCCTTCTTAATACCTAGGTCTCTGCATCACTGACATTTGAAAATGTAGTATGGAGAGCTGAAGGTTCCTCCCTTCTATTATAGATCATTGTAGTCAATTACAAGACCTCGTAGTATAATATTCCACTTCAAAAGAGAAAGCAAAATTATTTTCTGTCTTTTCATTGGTTCTTGTAGGGCTGAGAGCAAGCTCTTAGTAGACCAAGCCAACTGACCAGTCACGTGTAGGTAGAACCTCTACTCTGTAGTTTGTGTTTGCTTTCGTTTAGTTGTTCTGTATGTGATATACAACTTCTTTTGGGAACCCACATGCATGGAAAAATGCCAGCCAAGGCTCTGACTACAACCAGGGCCATCACAGAACCTATTGGCAACTTGTAAAGCCAATCACATAACATGCTTCAAATAGCATGAATTAAGGATTTCTGTTGGACCCATAATGTAATTTATTTTAGCAGTCTAGACTTCATAATACCATTGTCCCCGTTCCAACAGATGACTTTCTACGAAGAGGTTCTGCACTAGCTGCTGCTAGTCATTAAAATAGTAAACTGCATTCCCAATAGCACATTGCAGCTCAATTATAGCAATCGTCTTTTTCTGTCTCTAAGTGGCCCAAATGCATCATATTCAGATTATAAAAAATCTTTAATATTGCTTCATATAAATAAGCTTCCTGTTATATCCACAGCCACCATGAAAAATCTGTTACAGAGGAACATGAGAAGGACAACGGCCTCAATAGTGGACACCTCTTCTCTCTAGAAGGCACCAAGACTGCTGGCTGTCTAATTCCTAGCCACCAAGTGTTGGTGTTTGTGAAAATCAACATAACAGCTGTTTTGGCTTAGATGTGATTCCATTGTAAAAATATTCCTAAAATACCATTACTTGTAAACCATTTGCCATAAGCTGTTCAATAGACATTTTCAATCTGAATGGCATTCGCCCTTTCATAGAAATCAATTTATAGGATGTCTTTTTCAAAATTGCCTTTTGCCTGCTTATTTTGTAATTTGTGAATACCATTAACCCTGAAAATGGGTTCTCGCTGTTTGTGTTTTTTCATATATCTCATATGACATAGAGATAAAGGATCTATGCAACCCTTGCCGAAAAAACAACAGTGAGAATATATGTAGACGGACTCACTCAGGTCAATAGAAGAAAGCTTCCGGAAAAGCACATGTGGCTAAGGTTTGGCACTTCAAGTTTGTTCATAGGCATCCAGGGGGCTAATTGAAGTAGAACTTTACTCAGAGCAGGGGCTTTATTTGGTTTGCAGCAAATCAGTTAATTCGTTTTTGAGATATTAGCATTGATTTGCGGAAGTTTCACCGGGGAACATATATAAACATGTTTTGCATCAGTCTGTGCTTCACAGTGAAATCACTAATGGACAGTTCTCTAACTCCATTTCATCTTGCTTTTTATTGGATGAGGTTGGGGAGCTTCTGTCACTTTTCTCCTTTTCCCTGAGGTTTGAAAGGAGAGCGCAACACAGATTTGGTTTTGTTATATGTGGGGCTGGTCCCAACCTAGAAATGTTTACTTACGCTTCCTTTGTGGTCTGTCTGCTTCTTGGATTCCTTTCTTTTTCTTCACGGCTTGTGCCCCCTGTTTTTCCCCACCAGCTCCTGCCACAGTGTTGAATCCTATAATGCTTTTCCGGGGCCCCTAGGTGGTAGCTTGGCATATGGAACTCTTGAGATGGACGGAATATGAAGGGGAAGTATTGACCTTCGAGGCGCAGAAGCTGGGCTGTCCTTCAGAGAGGGCCAGAGGGTAGATGATCCTAGTTGAGAAACTCAGGCAACTGGTAGTACCATTGGCCCTTTCGCCGACCGGATCCCCATAGGAAGCAAACAAGAGTGAGCAAATAAGGAGCTAGGGCCAGGGCAAGGCGCTAAAAGGTTACGCTGACTAAACAGGACATGAATCTGTACATAAGGCTGGAGAATATCAATTTAATAGCACTGCACAGCATAAGGGAGGGAACAGTTGGGAGAGGGGGTGGGAGACAGGGTTGAAGAGGAGAATTTGTATGGGATAGGCCATTGGCTGTTACACGACCAGTTTGAACACCCTTTGACACATCTGAAAATAATACTCGCCAGGAAAATGTAGAATGCTTTTCCGTTGGTATGTAATATTACCTATTCATAGGTTGTATTCGGCTCTGGCAAAGGGAGATCTGGAGTAAAGTTAAGGGGGTGGTCAAAAAGCTTTTATTTGCTGATAGCCTTTGGAAAATTTGATGGATCATTCGAAAGGTGAGATAGACTTAACTTGTGAAGTGCAAGTGCAGTTGGCTGCAAGGAAAGTTGATTGTCTGTGGCAACCCAATGTTTCACAAACAAAGGATAGGTGCAGCGGCAGATAGCCTTAAGGTGGGTTTGTAGTGCCTGGCTTGTGACCATGCCATGCAGGCAACTCCCGTTACACACAGCTAAAGGCTTTCCAGGACTAAGGCATGAATATTCATAACCTTTCATATTTCACCCCACCACATATATCTACACTGCCACCAGTAAAACAATTGTACCTTTCATCTTAAAATAAATGTTAATATGAAGGTGTGGTTTGTTTTGTTCATAACACCTTACTCTAAGTTTAGAAAAACCTCTAAAATTCACTCAAGAATGATGTTAAAGTGAAGTTATTGTTATGAAATAAAGGAGAAAAATCCTTAAAATTGCCATTAGCTATGCTAACCACAGCTTGCCATCCTGCTATGCAATCCGTAACTCCCATTCAAAATTCAGTGCACATTACCTAATTGTATTCATAACAATATATAGGGAAATGTATATATATAGATTAGGCTGTATGCGGAGAGCCTGTGTTGGAATTATTGAAATGGACAGCCGGATCCGCCAGCTTTTACTGCGAGCTAATTCTGAAAGAAAAAGGTACGGGATTTCCCAACAATGACATTTATAGTGATTTAAGCATAAAAAGTGGATAAGGAATGTGATTGGGGTATGGCAGACAATCCCATTCACTGTTTGTTCAGCATTAGCGGGGCACCGAATGCGACGTGGGAACAAAAACAGTTAAGCAGATGATTTGTAGCCTTTTTTAGAACGTACTCTTAAAAAGCACGATAACAGGAAGAGCTACAGTGTGTTAGTGAAACTGGTGATCATGAGGCACTGTATTTAGACATGGAGATTGCACGAAGAGTATCAATTACATAATTTTGAAATCAAGCATTTGACAACGTAAAGATAAGGTGTAAAAGATTGAATGCGCTTTGAAAGAAAATCTGTAAGACGGTTAACATGAAGGTTGATTGATTTAGTACTAATGAGATTAAAACGCATTCTTTAACACAGGAAGCAAAAATAAATAAATGTCAGTGCTTTCTGAAATGAATTTATAAGGTGTGAACACTCGGCAATGGTATAACAATGATATTTATGTATACAGATCACGTTGAAAAATATATGAACATGACTGCATAGACAAACGTGACATTATTATAGTTCAAGGAATGCGAGCTAAAGAGACTGCTAAAAAGACTGTGACTTTAAGGCCACAGGATATAAGGGTGGCCTACCTTACCACGTGGTTGTTTTTCAAATCTGACTAAACCAAGTACTATGATTAAGGCTTATGTGGATAGCCGAAACGCACCAGAAAAGGAAAGAACGCTGGTTATTATCGTCAGAATATTGTGAATAAAGTGCCTCTCAATGTTGCAAATTGGCGCAACGGCGTATCTCTTTTGTTGAAGAACTGTGTATATATGTTAGTTGCATGTGTTGCTGTTGATACACATGCTTTGCATACTCCTGCCTTTTAGTATTGAGCTTGGACATTTGGAACGGTTTTTTTTCTCTGAAGAAGTACGAGTCACAAGACCTTGTTAGACTCCACTCCTTGTCCACAGTGCAACAGCACACTGGATCCACCTCAGCTTGTTTTCTTCTGCCATTGGGTTTCAACAGTCAGGAACGCTGCTAAGTCAACACGTTTAAATGCAATGGGTCCCCTATTTCTCTGGTCAGCTTCAGGTCCAGCAGCTCCCTTTGTCACATGTGCTTTTGAAAACACTTTTTTGCAGCTAGGGAAGCTTATATTCGCAACAAATGGTGTTCCAGACCCATGGTCAGTTCCCTGGACGTCTCAACGCACCACAGCCTTGAGCAGCGATTTTTGACGAACTTTACTGAGGAACATTAAAAAATGCACTTAGGATAACATTATGGAACACACTCCATACTTCTTTTGTTGATTACCATGATGTCTGCAACCTGTGCCTCTTTCCTTAGCACGTTGAGACATTTTATGACACATGCCCTGCATCTCCCCTTAGCACGTTGAGACATTTTATGACACATGCCCTGCATCTCTATGTAAGCAGAGGCTCAAGCATCAGAGAAGAGAAGGGAGGCACATCACAATATGCAGTACCAAGTTGTTGTTAGAGACGCCTGACATTGTCAGTGTTGCCATGCCTGGTACTCAGGAAAGGCTGCTCTCTCCAACATTCCTGTATCCCACGCATTAAATGACTGAGGCAAGCTTCTCCAGTGGCTCCATCATCTAGGAGAAGATAGAGTTCCTTGAGCCAGAAGTCCAGCACACACCAGCCCGGGGCTAAATGCAAGATTTACTCTGCTTGCAAGTAGCCCCTTAAGGTCAGTCACAAGTCCCTAAACACTTGACGGTTGAGGTGGAGTATTGCTTCCTTAAGAGTCAGGCTTCAAGCCCAGGGTTGAGCTGAAAACAGCATAAACCATCCTTTCTAGCATCTCCAACTGGTACACTTTCTACTCAAGAGGTTGGATCAAGGTCCCCATGCTGCTACGCCCCCATCACAGAAGCATTGAAAAGCCTTGCTATGCATCAGAATCACCCCAGCGCAGGCAACTTCTTTCAGAGCCAAAGTCTATACTGGAACTGACTCAGAGGCAGATGCTGAAGCCACCCTTGACTATAAGGTCAGATATTTTGGAGGGGTGTCTCTTCAAGAAGCTGGTGGATGTTTTTGATGAAAAAGAAAATCTTCATTCACTTAGACACGGGCGATATTCTTGCCTCACCACTGCACCTGCGACTTGCCTGCATACCCAAGAATAGATGCCTGGTCTTTGAAGAGGAGCTAGAGCTTCTGCACCCTGCACCCTCAAGCCTATAAGGGTTAAGCTCTGCCACCATTCCTACACTCTTCCCACCACTACTACCCACATCACCTTCTCCACCACCACTGTTCTCACAACACTTGCCTCCACCTGAACCACAAGATTCCCATTGAAATCCAGGTAGTCCTTATTATCCACAGGTCCCCTATGTTGAACCATTTAGGCCACGCTTTGGAGGGGTGGGTGATATCCCATGGGGAGATTGTGCGGTACACACACAGGATGACCCAGACTTCGAGCCGTACACTGTCAAGTTGCCCCCACGGATGCCACTTCTGCATAGCATAATAATTCAAAGGACAGCGCTGCATCACCAAAGACAATTTCATAGGGAGGCACAGGAGGACAAATTTCTAATCATAACCTTGTTCAGAACCAAATACATGATATGATTTTTGCCTGTGGTCAAGGGAGTGCTGAAGTCTGCTAATGACAATTTTGTGGCGCTTGTAAAAGCTAGGGTGGTAACATCTTTATTAGAGAAAAACATAAACCTTTAGCAGATGACCCAGTTATACATTAGGGGGGAAGATAGTCCCAGACTCTTTAGTGCTCGATACTGCCCTTAAGTGGGACTCTTCACAGGCCACTAGAGAGGCTCCCCTGCATGACAAGGAGTCCAAGAAAATCGAAGCAGCAGACAAGCAGGTTGCGCCTTTTGAAGGTACATATATTGGCAACTCAGTGGGCCTCCTCTCCCAAGTACGATCAATACCACTGGGAGGAGATGGAGGAGGAGGGAGGCACCTACTAGAGAACCAACAGAAGAAGAGACAGGAGACAGTGGCTGAAGGTAAAACTACTAGCAATAATATTATTAGTTGTGCCCTTGATGCATCACAAACTGCAGCAAGAGACATCAATACCAGTGTCCTCTGCAGAAACGCCTGTCTTAGGTTGTCAGGGTTTAGGCCTGAGGTGCAACAACAACTATTAAATGTACTGTACCATTTGATGACTGTAGGAGGCTGGACTGGCTTGTAGTGAGTACCAAGGGGTACTTGCACCTTGCACCAGGCCCAGTTATCCCTTATTAGTGTATAGGGTGTCTAGCAGCTTAGGCTGATAGATAATGGTAGCTTAGCAGAGCAGCTTAGGCTGAACTAGGAGACGTGTGAAGCTACTACAGTACCACAAGTGTCACTTGCACAATATCATAAGAAAACACAATACACAGTTATACTAAAAATAAAGGTACTTTATTTTTATGACAATATGCCAAAGTATCTTAGAGTGTACCCTCAGTGAGAGGATAGGAAATATACACAAGATATATATACACAATAGCAAAAATATGCAGTATAGTCTTAGAAAACAGTGCAAACAATGTATAGTTACAATAGGATGCAATGGGGAAACATAGGGATAGGGGCAACACAAACCATATACTTCAAAAGTGGAATGCGAACCACGAATAGACCCCAAACCTATGTGACCTTGTAGAGGGTCGCTGGGACTATTAGAAAATAGTGAGAGTTAGAAAAATAACCCTCCCCAAGACCCTGAAAAGTGAGTGCAAAGTGCACTAAAGTTCCCCTAAGGACAAAGAAGTCGTGTTAGAGGAATAATGCAGGAAAGACACAAACCAACAATGCAACAACTGTGGATTTCCAATCTAGGGTACATGTGGAACAAGGGGACCAAGTCCAAAAGTCACAAGCAAGTCGGAGATGGGCAAATGCCCAGGAAATGCCAGCTGCGGGTGCAAAGAAGCTTCTACTGGACAGAAGAAGCTGAGGTTTCTGCAGGAACGAAAAGGGCTAGAGACTTCCCCTTTGGTGGACGGATCCCTCTCGCCGTGGAGAGTCGTGCAGAAGTGTTTTCCCGCCGAAAGAACGCCAACAAGCCTTGCTAGCTGCAAATCGTGCGGTTAGCGTTTTTGGACGCTGCTGTGGCCCAGGAGGGACCAGGAGGTCGCAAATTGGACCAGGAGAGAGAGGGGACGTCGAGCAAGACAAGGAGCCCTCTCAGCAGCAGGTAGCACCCGGAGAAGTGCCAGAAACAGGCACTACGAGGATGCGTGAAACGGTGCTCACCCGAAGTCGCACAAAGGAGTCCCACGTCGCCGGAGACCAACTTAGAAAGTCGTGCAATGCAGGTTAGAGGGCCGTGGACCCAGGCTTGGCTGTGCACAAAGGATTTCCGCCGGAAGTGCACAGGGGCCGGAGTAGCTGCAAAAGTTGCGGTTCCCAGCAATGCAGCCCAGCGAGGTGAGGCAAGGACTTAACCTCCACCAAACTTGGACTGAAGAGTCACTGGACTGTGGGGGTCACTTGGACAGAGTCGCTGGATTCGCGGGACCTCGCTCGTCGTGCTGAGAGGAGACCCAAGGGACCGGTAATGCAGCTTTTTGGTGCCTGCGGTTGCAGGGGGAAGATTCCGTCGACCCACGGGAGATTTCTTCGGAGCTTCTGGTGCAGAGAGGAGGCAGACTACCCCCACAGCATGCACAAGCAGGAAAACAGTCGAGAAGGCGGCAGGATCAGCGTTACAGAGTTGCAGTAGTCGTCTTTGCTACTATGTTGCAGGTTTGCAGGCTTCCAGCGCGGTCAGCAGTCGATTCCTTGGCAGAAGGTGAAGAGAGAGATGCAGAGGAACTCGGATGAGCTCTTGCATTCGTTATCTAAAGTTTCCCCAGAGACAGAGACCCTAAATAGCCAGAAAAGAGGGTTTGGCTACCTAGGAGAGAGGATAGGCTACTAACACCTGAAGGAGCCTATCAGAAGGAGTCTCTGACGTCACCTGGTGGCACTGGCCACTCAGAGCAGTCCAGTGTGCCAGCAGCACCTCTGTTTCCAAGATGGCAGAGGTCTGGAGCACACTGGAGGAGCTCTGGACACCTCCCAGGGGAGGTGCAGGTCAGGGGAGTGGTCACTCCCCTTTCCTTTGTCCAGTTTCGCGCCAGAGCAGGGCTAAGGGGTCCCCTGAACCGGTGTAGACTGGCTTATGCAGAATTGGGCACCTCTGTGCCCAACAAAGCATTTCCAGAGGCTGGGGGAGGCTACTCCTCCCCTGCCTTCACACCATTTTCCAAAGGGAGAGGGTGTAACACCCTCTCTCAGAGGAAGTCCTTTGTTCTGCCATCCTGGGCCAGGCCTGGCTGGACCCCAGGAGGGCAGATGCCTGTCTGAGGGGTTGGCAGCAGCAGCAGCTGCAGTGAAACCCCAGGAAGGGCAGTTTGGCAGTACCAGGGTCTGTGCTACAGACCACTGGGATCATGGGATTGTGCCAACTATGCCAGGATGGCATAGAGGGGGCAATTCCATGATCATAGACATGTTACATGGCCATATTCGGAGTTACCATTGTGAAGCCACATATAGGTAGTGACCTATATGTAGTGCACGCGTGTAATGGTGTCCCCGCATTCACAAAGTTCAGGGAATTGGCTCTGAACAATGTGGGGGCACCTTGGCTAGTGCCAGGGTGCCCTCACACTAAGTAACTTTGCACCTAACCTTTACCAGGTAAAGGTTAGACATATAGGTGACTTATAAGTTACTTAAGTGCAGTGTAAAATGGCTGTGAAATAACGTGGACGTTATTTCACTCAGGCTGCAGTGGCAGGCCTGTGTAAGAATTGTCAGAGCTCCCTATGGGTGGCAAAAGAAATGCTGCAGCCCATAGGGATCTCCTGGAACCCCAATACCCTGGGTACCTCAGTACCATATACTAGGGAATTATAAGGGTGTTCCAGTAAGCCAATGTAAATTGGTAAAATTGGTCACTAGCCTGTTAGTGACAATTTAGAAAGAAATGAGAGAGCATAACCACTGAGGTTCTGGTTAGCAGAGCCTCAGTGAGACAGTTAGGCACTACACAGGGAACACACACATATAGGCCACAAACTTATGAGCACTGGGGTCCTGACTAGCAGGGTCCCAGTGACACATAACAAACATACTGAAAACATAGGGTTTTCACTATGAGCACTGGGCCCTGGCTAGCAGGATCCCAGTGAGACAGTGAAAACACCCTGACATACACTCACAAACAGGCCAAAAGTGGGGGTAACAAGGCTAGAAATAGGCTACTTTCTCACAATGACGAGCACCTGTTCAGCCATCATGGGGAACCAGATGTTTGAGGAAATAAAAAATGCAGACATAGCTAATTCCATAGGTGCCCTGTAGTGCTGCAGCCCCAGGTCAGCTGTCGGGAAGCAACAAACCAGAAAAGTTCCAGACCAGGTAGCTCAATTCAGAGTCCACCTTATTAGCCATACCATTCATTCATCCTTTCGTGACCCAAAAGTTTAGGTGCTTCCATATAGCAGCCTGTAGAGACAATGGACGTGGCAAAGGCATATGTAGCAACCCAAAGGACTCCTCTGTTGTAGCAGTGACTTTCCTTCCCTGACCTTGTAACACCTATTGGTGGAAGGCTGAAGCTCTTCTACCTCAGTGCAAAAACATCACCTCAGACAAGTGGATACTCTTCATTGTGTGAGGTTACTGCTCTCAAACCCCCCCTCACTTTTTGCCCCCATTTTTAGCTGATACTGGTGTTTTCTGACTCTTGACTCGGTCATGGGCACTGCTAACTAGCCTCAGTGCCAGTGCTCTGTTTAAAATGGTGTACATAAATTAGGCCTAATTATAATTGGCTCTGACAACCTACTTGTAAGTCCCTAGTACATGGTAGGGCATGTAGGTTTAGGGACCCCAGTATAGTTAGTTCACCCATAGGTGCACTTCTGTGGTATCCAGTGTTAAAAGTACCTTATTTTGGCATATAAGTCACCCCTAAGGTCTGCCCTTGGTGACCCAAGAGTTGGGTGCAGTGTAAATATAAGCAGGGACTTCATAAAATATGTTGTATAAGCCATGGCAAGGGGAAAACATTCAAATTTGTTTTTCCTCATTGTGGTCAGTGGGCTCCATGGGCTAACATTGGGAGACTTTATTTCAAAATAACAAAGTCTTATTTCCAATAGAGATGAGCTAAGTATAGCAGGTTTGGTACCAAATTAAGGCCATCATTACAACCCTAGCGGTCGGTGATAAAGCGGCGGTAATACCGCCAACAGGCCATTGGGAAAAAAAATGGAATCATGACCATGGCGGAAACCGCCAACACAGACAGCAGCACTTTAATACTCCGACCACCACGGCGGTAGCAACAAACACTGCGGCAGTCACCGCCAACAAACAGGTGGAAGACAATGTACCCCCCACACTATTACAAGGCACCAATACGCCAGTTTTTTCGGGGCGGAACCAACGCCATCAAAAGCACGGCAGAAAGATTCTTTAGAACGGAAACCACTCACCTCACGACACCCATCAAGGAACCAGGACACCATGGAGCAAGAGTTACAGTTCCTGCCCATGTGACGCCGGCGACGACCACAGTGAGTACTGCACCTTGCACACAGGGGAGGAGGGGAGGAAAAAGAGAGTGACACACACACGCAACACGCAGCACCCCCACCCACAACAACATACACACTAACACATCCAATTACAACACAGATACACCCCGTCACCCCCTGGAAGAACGCAAGGACCAAATAAAATGAGTTTAACAAGTGTAATAATTGAAAATTCAGATAGGCCAAGATAACTTTAAATGATCAGTATATACAAATATTCACAGCAAGTGCACAAGTCCATATACTGTCCCATTAAATGTCTGTGGACCAGTGGTCCCAAAAAGCATGGGCGAAACCCACACATGACACCTGCCTCAAAACGGAGAGAACACTGCAGGGGCAACAGGTCGAAAAAAACACAGGCACCTCAGGGAGAAGTTGGGGGCAACTCAGTCGGATGATGGGATGACGCCACTGCTCCTCGAGGGGGCTCCATGCCCACTGCTTGGTCCTGGGGAGTGCAAAGCCACAGTCTCTCAAGTGGGTGGTTTGCCCACTGCCTGGTCCTGGGAGTACAAAGCCACAGTCTCTCAAGTGGGTGGTTTGTCCACTGCCTGGTCCTGGGGAGTACAAAGCCACAGTCTCTCAAGTTGGTGACATGTTCCTCTGGTTCTGGAGGGGGCATGGTGCCCAGAGTGCTTCATCCTGCCAAGGACTGGGGGAGTGAATGCTGTTCTCCACCGGTTCTGGAGGGGGCATGGTGCCCAGAGTGCTTCATCCTGCCAAGGACTGGGGGGGTGGATGCTGTTCTCCACCGGTTCTGGAGGGGGCATGGTGCCCAGAGTGCTTCATCCTGCCAAGGACTGGGGGAGTGGATGCTGTACTCCACTAGTTCTGGAGGGGGCATGGTGCCCAGAGTGCTTCATCCTGCCAAGGACTGGGGGAGTGGATGCTGTTTTCCAGTGGTTCTGTAGGGGGCATGGGGCCCAGTGATGCTGCACCAGCGGTGTAGCAGTTCCCATTCCCTCACATGGGAGTATGAGCCACGAGATTTACCGGTAACAGGTAGCATGATACTCCATGGAGGCAGAGCCACACTCCTCCTTGCAACAACTAAGGCTGCAAACTGCTGGTAGTGCCAGTGATGGTGCCTTATGTAGTGTGTGCAGGGTCCAGGATGTCTTCTGCAGCCTCGAAAGCCTGCACACTGGGGATGCTGCTGATGTCCGCTGTAGTGGCACTGGCTGGGCACGTCGTGGGGCAGGTGGCGGTGGCTGCGGCGGTGGCTGCGTCAGAGATGCTGCCGGTGGTGCAGGTGTTTGTACTTGTGGAAGGAGACACCAGGCCGTCTCCTGCAGCCTCGAAAGGGTGCCCACTGGGGATGATGCTGGTGATTGTAGTAGAGGCAGCAGACGTGCAGGTGGCGGTGCAGGTTGCAGCCGTTGCGGCGGTAGCTACCGCCGTACAGGTTGCTGGTCTGTCTTGCAAAAGGGGTGACACCAGTCCCTCACTCGGAGGCTCTGTGCCCTGAGCTGACTTACCTTTGCCCTTGTGTCCCTTCCCTACCTTGGAAGTCACTGCTGGGACCTTCGCACTGTCCTCTTTGGTTCTGGAAGAGGCCTTGCTGGGTGGTTGGTGCGGCTTTTCTCTTCAGCAAGCTGGCCCCTTCTTTACCTTGGCAGGTGGCGGAATAGGGTGGTCCTTGGCTTCACTAGGTGGCACACTGGCAGCCCTGATGGGTGCCGCCTTCGATGTTCCCGGACTTGCAGGGACCACACTGGACAAGGATTTGGTGACTGAGGTGCTGGGCTGTGATCTAGACATCCTGGCCCTAGGGGAAGGACGAGGTGGGGGAAGGTGTAGGGAAGAGGTCAATGGCAGCTAGGAAATGTTTTTTAGACACACTGGGACGCGAAGATGGAGGGGGTTTGGGAGTGGAGGAAGAGGTAGTGGTTGTAGGAGGTGTACGTCTGCTGATTTTGGGTGAAGGTGCATGGGATGGAGGCTCTTGTGAGGTGGATGGCTGTTGAGTGGGTGTGTGCCGGCGTTTGTGAGCCCTCCTCCCAAAGTACACAGACACACTGGGAAAGGACACAGGGGATGTGTGCATGGTTGTGGAGGTGGTGATTGCACGTGAGCGGTGTGTGGTGATGGGTATGCTGGTGATGGAGGTAGTGGCTGAGGATGTAGTGTATGCAGGTGTGAGTGGAGATGAGACTGGGAGGAAGGTGGACGATGTGGAGGAGGGGGGACACTGTGGAGGCAGTGGATGTTGGTGTGTCTGCATGGGTATGGTGCTTGTGTGAGTGCCTGTGGGATGTCTGGTGCTTATGTTTGCCTGACCCACTTTTGTGTGTTGATGTGTGTGCATGCAGGTCTGATGGTGTGCTTGGGATAGGCCGAGGTAGAGGGGATTGGGTCGGGTAGTGGAGGTTGGAGGTTGGAGGGGGGAGGCTGGACACAGGGACAATGGCTGCCATCAGTGCTGAGGCCAGAGCCTGAAATGCTTTCTGTTTGGCCGCCACGCCAGTATGAATTCCCTCCAGGTATTCATTTGTTTGCTGCAAATGCCTCTCTACACCCTGGATGGCATTCAAAATGGTTGACTGCCCAACAGTGAGTGATCTCAGGAGCTCAATAGCCTCCTCACTGAGGGCAACAGGGCCTGAGGTGCCTGGGGTGAAAGAGATGCCTAGCCTCCTGGGTGAGCGGACACAGAAAACACGCTAACGGGTTGCTGGGAGGGCGGTGCTGGTAGGGGGGGTGGCGGCTGTACCTGTTGGTGCGGTGGGCATAGATGTGCCCGCCACCGCAAGGGAGCTGCCATCAGAGGAGGAGTCGCTGTCGCTGGTGCCCCCTCCTGTCCCCATCGTGGAGCTCCCCTTGCCCCCTGTCCCACTGGTGTCTTCAGACTCCGTACATTCACCCTCCTGGGCCATGTGGGTTGCAGCTCCCTCCCGCTCCAGTGCCACTGCTCCTCCGCCAGATGATGCTAATGGACACAAGAACAGGGTGACAAAACAAAAAGGGGAGGAAAGACAGAGGAGACACATGGTCAATGCCAGCAACACCACTACTGTTGGCGGACACAACACACAGGGAGCAGCCCTATGCACTAGCCCATGCACTAGCAGTTAGTGGGAAAAACACCTGCCCATGGGGGACTATGCCTAAGCCCATTTGCTGCACCCCTGGAACCCACAGGAGCCTGACTAGTTGTAGATGGCCACTACCACTATTGGGGTTGGAGTGCCACAGAGCCTGCCTAACAAGGGACCTACCTAGCAAGATCGCCCTGGCCAAGGGGAACCCACAGCCCACATCCCCCACACAGACACCTCGTAAAGCGTGCAGAGTCAGCTGAATGAGACTGTACTCACCCCCTTGTGGCTGCTGTGATGCCCTCAAGCGCCCATCCAACTCCAGATATGCCACCCTCAGGTTCCGGAACATCAGGGGGGTCATTGTGTGATGGGCACCCCTTTCACATTGGGAGGCCATCCCCAGCTGGGCCTCCACCATCTTCTTGCTCCAGCAGCGCAGGCCCTCCCATCTCTTGCGGCAGTGGGTGCTCTGTCTAATACAGACCCCCAGGGTCCACACTTCCTTGGCGATGGCACGCCAAATACCCTTCTTCTGGTGGGCGCTGACCTACAGGAAAGGTAAAGTATCAATGGATTTTACTCCCCCGTCCGGTTCTTCTTACTCATTGGCCACATTTTCCCAACCATGCCCTGAAACACATACACTGACCATCCTCACATGCAGGCCACAGTCCCCCCTACCCCCGCCATGTATCTTCCATCCAGGCCACTCCATACATTAGTGTCCCATCAACCATGCACATAGTGTATTCACCTGTTTGTCTGGAGGACCGTAGAGTAGCGTGTACTGGGGGAGGACCCCATCCACCAGGTTGTCCAACTCCTCAGCGGTGAAGGCAGGGGCCCTTTCCCCAGACACTGTAGCCATTGTCGCTTCCAGACTCAGGTCACAGCAGCACTTGCAGTGTAGGTCCACTCCTGTTTAAGGTCAGGTATGAAGTGAGTGCACAGATAGAAAATGGCGGTCACGTCCGCAGTGGTGTGTACCGTCACCGCCGGCGTACATCATTATAGGCTCCTAGAACCCATAGGGCCCAATGATAACCAATGTTGAATTGCGCAGCGGTCTTCGTTCCCCTACCGCGACGCAGCACAATGCCAGCGCAGTTACCTCATTTCCTCTTGTCCTTCCTTACAAGTCAGGCAGCCGCCATTTCAGGGGGCACATGGCAGGGCACCTAACTGCGTCACAGCACTTTTGGGCAGGAATACGGACAGACAGCGCCACACACCGATGAAATCACAATAGTGCAAAACACCCTTGTGCAACCTATGTGGTATATGACCCTCTGCTCACCATTCTCCTCCATAGGGCACATCCGCTGGGGCAGATGATGAGATGGTGTCATCCTCCGGTGTACAGACCCCTAGTGGACCTGTCGACAGTGGAAGACAGACACATCATTATCACCTACAGACTTGATCGTGCCACAATCCATGAACTGTGTGCCCAGTTGGAGCCTGACCTGATGTCAGCTATCCGCCATCCCACAGTAATCCCCCCTCTAGAGCAGGTCCTGTCAGTGCTCCATTTCCTGGGCAGTGGTTCCTTTCAAACAACAGTGGCCATGGCATCAGGGATGTCTCAGCCAATGTTCTCTAACGTGTTGTCCAGAGTGTTGTCTGCCCTGCTGAAACACATGCGCAGCTACATTCTTTTCCCCCAGGTGGAGGATTTGCCCACAGTGAAAGGTGACTTCTATGCCCTGGGGCATATCCCCAACATCATTGGTGCTATTGATGGTACACATGTGGCATTTGCCCCCCCCCCCCCGCACCCCCTGTGCGGCAGGAATAAACAGTTGTACAGAAACCACAAAAGCTACCATTCCATGAATGTGCTGATGGTGTGTTTGGCAGACCAGTACATCTCCTATGTGAATGCCAAGTATCCTGGCTCAGTGCATGACGCTTACATTTTGAGGAATAGCAGCATCCCTTATGTGATGGGGCAACTCCAGAGGCACAGTGTGTGGCTAATTGGTGAGCCCAAGGTCCACACACTGCTTGAATAGGTGTCTGGGTATGGGAGAGTCCCTAAGGGTTTATGTATGTCTAACAGATACCACTTGATATTTGCAGGCGTCTCTGGTTACCCCAACCTGTCATGGCTACTGACCCCAGTGAGGAATCCTAGGACAAGAGCAGAGGAACGCCACAATGAGGCACATGGGCGAACTAGGAGGATTATAGAGCGGACTTTCGGCCTCCTGAAGGCCAGGTTCCGGTGCCTACATTTGACAGGTGGCTCCCTATACTACTCACCGAAGAAGGTGTGCCAGATAATCGCCGCATGCTGTATGTTGCACAACCTGGGTTTGCGACGCCAGGTGCCTTTTCTGCAGGAGGATGGGCCTGATGTTGGTCTTGTGGCAGCTGTGGAGCCTGTGGAAGTGAAGAAGAGGAGGCAGAGGAAGAAGATATTGACAACCGAAACAACATCATCATGTAATACTTCCAGTGAGACACAGGTAAGAGACTTGGCACATCTCCTCTCATATCAGACTACTGTAGGACATTGCATGAGTCTGCCTTTTTACCTCTGTGTATGGACCCTGACAGTTCACTTTGCCTTTCCTTTTCACAGATCTGGGTACCACATTCTGCCTTCTGCTATGTACACTGATGCCCAACAACTGCCATACTCTGGTATGTGCAAATGAACATTGCCATTGATATTTGTCAGAGAGATTATAATAACACATTTGTGAAAGTACAGACTGACTCCTGATTGTTTTGTGATTCAAGGGTGTTTATTTAAGTGCTAATCAGTGGATGGGGATGTGAAATGGGCTGGGGTGATGGTGGAGGAATATCCATGGTAGAGTCCAGTCTCTTTGTATCACAGGTGCATTGTCCAAGGGGGCATAGGAAGTGGAGCAATGGCAGTTCAAGGTGGTCAGGGAGACATAGTGGGACAGAAGGGTGACAATCAGGAGAGTCTTATTTCCTGGTGGGGGTCTTGGCAATGTTCTCTGTCTTGTGCCTGGATCTCAGGGACCGTTTGCGGGGTGGTTCTCCTTCTGCAGGGGGTGGGGTGCTGGTGGCCTGTTGGTCCTGTAGCGGGACCTCCTGCCCACTAGCGCCGGCAGACGTGGAGGGCTGTTCATCGTTCGGGCTAGTGTCAGGAGCCTGTTGGTGTGCCACTGTCTCCCTCATGGTGTTGGCCATGTCTGCCAGCACCCCTGCAATGGGGACCAGGGTGATGTTAATAGACTTCAAGTCCTCCCTGATCCCCAAGTACTGTTCCTCCTGCAGCCGCTGGGACTCCTGAAACTTGGCCAGTACCGTGCCCATGGTCTCCTGGGAATGGTGGTATGCTCCCATTATGTTGGAGAGTGCCTCGTGGAGAGTGGGTTCCCTGGACCGGTCCTCCCCCTGTCGCACAGCAGTTTTCTCCGCTTCCCTGTTGTCCTGTGCCTCTGTTCCCTGAACCGTGTGCCCACTGCCATGCCACTGACCCCAGGTCCCTGATCGTCCTGGGTTAGTGGGTTTGGCTGGGGTCCCTGTAGTGGTGGACACAATGCTGATTGATGTGTCCTGGGATAGTGGCATGGGCCTGCTGGGTGGGTGCTGTGATGGTGTTTCCTGAGGGAGGAGGTTCAGTGGATGTTTGGGACTGTGGCAGGGGAACCGACTGTCTAGAGGTCCCTGATGGGCCGGGCAGGTCATCTTGATCCAGGCGTGCAGAGCTGCTGTCATCACTGTGGGATTCTTCTCTGGGGGGGGCTGGATAGGGCTGGCACCTCCTGTCCGGAGACGTTGGGTAGGGGTCCTGTTGGGGTGTAAATGCATAGTTATTGTATCTGTGTGTGCCATCTTGTGCAACAGGTGAGTTTCCCTCTACTCCTGTGCTTGAATAATTGCCTTGGCCCTTGTGTGAGTGGTGATTTTGTGGCCTGGATGAGTCTCTCTACTGGACATGCTTTGGTGATGGGTGTCCATGCAGGTCTGTAATGGGTGTCTAAGCATTGCTGTTACATGCAGGGCTTGGTATTGGGATGTGTGGGTTGTGATAGTGGGGTATCTGTGAGGTGATGGGAGTGAAGTTAAGGGTGGGGGTATGTGATGGCATGCAGGTAGGGAGGGGGAAATATTAGTAAAGATTTGACTTACCAGAGTCCAGTCCTCCTGCTACTCCTGCAAGGCCCTCAGGATGCATCGCCAAGACTTGCTCCTCTCATGTTGTTAGTTGTGGGTGAGGAGGTGGGGGCCCACCGCCAGTCCTCTGTATGGCTACCTGGTGTCTGGATACCACGGAGCACACCTTTCCCTGTAGGTCGTTCCACCTCTTCCTGATGTCATCCTGTGTTCTTGGATGCTGTCCCACTGCGTTGACCCTGTCGACAATTCACCACCATAGCTCCATCTTCCTTGCAATGGAGGTCTGCTGCACCTGTGATCCGAATAGCTGTAGCTCTACCCGGATGATTTCCTCCACCATGACCCTGAGCTTCTCCTCAGAAAACCTGGGGTGTCTTTGTGGTGCATAATGTGGTGTGGGTGATGTTTGTTGTGATATGATGTGTTGGGGTGTGTTCTTTGAGGTGCGTGGATGTCGTATGTGTGATGGTGTTCTGTGCTTCTGGATGCTGGTGTTGTCTTTGCTATTCTCTCTCTCTCTGCTTCTTCCAAAACTGTCGTTGTAAGGGGTTGTGGGTAGTGTGTTTTTTATAGTGGTCTGTGTTTGTGGGTGTGGTGTGTGTATGTGTGTCAGGTGTGTGTATTTTGAATTGTCCAATGTGGTTGTGTTTTGTAAATGTGTGTGTATTTTGAGCGTGGAGGTGTGTACCGCCAATGGATTACCGCAGTTGAAAAACCGCTGCGTTTATTCATGGGTCGTGATACTGTGGGCGTATTCCTGCTGGGTTGACGGTGTAGGTTTTGCTATCGCCAGTTTATCACTGACCTTTGGTGTGGCGGACTTGTGTGGATGGCTGTATTGTGGCGGAGTACGAGATGTGGGTCATAATACCTGTAGCGAATTTCTGCCACAGCAACGGTTTGTTGGTGCCCCTCAGCATGGCGGTAAGTGGGATTTACCGCCAGGGTTGTAATGAAGGCCGAAATGTTATAAAATATCCATCAAGTTGTCAACGTTGAATTTAGTGTAATTGGCACAGGGAAAGAATTTTAGAACTCTTTCTGAGAGTTCCCAAATTGAGCCCTGTGGTGCCCCTTCCTGATTGTCAGCCTCTGGCAGCCTGAGCCAGGCTAACTTAATAAGGTGTGAAGTGGACTGGGCTAAGACAAAGGAAGCATCTGGTGGGTGGAGAGCTGCTGCAGCAGATGGCAGAGCAGGAGGAGGGAGGGGAGCCAAACTGGTCTTTAAAGAACGGAAAGCCACTTGGGATAGAAACTGGACCTCCCACGTTTCCTGCTCCCACAGACAGATACAAGCCCGCTGATTATATTAGGAGAGGGGCAGAAAGGGGTGTACCAAGGGAGACTTACTAACACCATTGTGTAGACTCAGCAGATTTAACCTCCAAGGATGAATTTTCTCTATCTTGGATTTTTAGAGAATGTTGCTTTCTGGGATTGATTTTTGCCACACTTCACAGGAAGTGGTCACCCCAGAGGGTGATGGCCTGCGCCCCATTGAGGAGCACCTCCCTGCTACTCAGCCCAGAAACAAGGATAAATATGGCAGAGCTGCCCCACAATTCATATCCTTGCTAGAAGAAGATACTGGAGAAAGACTGCCCTGCACCAGCTGCACACTTGGGCTTCAGCAAGAAAAGGATTTTGACTTTCATCTGCAACTCCAGGAGTGGATTCCCTGCAAACTACCGGTACAGAGGAGCTGACCAGAGTCCCCTGTATCACGTCCTACAAGAAGAGCCCAGGTGACCAGCTTCCAGTTGCCATTTGAGGAGTCTGACCTGGTGCAATCTGGGAATTGTAGTCTCAACTCCCAAGGAGCAACTCAGAGCTTCTGGAACCTTGGAGCAAGTTTGTGGGCACTTGAAGGACCCAAAAGGACATCTGAAAGAAGAGACAGAAGTTTGGAGAAGTTTGAAGCAACTGTTGTAAAAAACTACAAAGGTTGATGGATTGTATGACAGCACCACCCATGCCGGAACAACGCATGCCTTAACAACGTGGTCAGAACAACAACCTTGTCATTTCCATGCATGTCTTTACCACGCATGCCTTTACACCAACTTTTGTTGTAAAAGCATGCCTAGTAAAGGCATATGGGGAAACAACACCGTGGTTCTGTCATACAACCCCCCCACCCGCCCTGAGGCTCCAAACTACCTCCACCCCTAATAGCTAAACTGCCCTGGCCCCCCCATCTACCCTAAACCCTAAAAAAAAAACTGCTCCAACCCTCACCCTTAAAAACTAAACTACCCCACACCCCCACCCATCCTGAGGCCAAAAACTACCCCACCCCTAATAGCTAAACTAACCTGACCCCTCCACCCATCCTAAGCCCTAAAACAAAAACTACCACTGCCCTAAAAACTAAACTAGCCTGACACCCCCCACCTGTCTTGAGCCCTAAAACTTTCCCCCACCCGTAATAACTAAACTACCCGACCACCCAAAGCCCTAAAAAGAAAACTACCCCAACCAACCCACCCCTGCCCTAAAAACTAAACTACCTCGACACCCCCCAACCACAGCCTGAAAAATGACCCCCCACCCCTAATAGATAAACTACCCGAACCCCCACCCTAAGCCCCTAAAAATAAACTACCATGCTAAACCCTAAACAAAAATCTACCCGCCCCTCCTCCCCCAAAAACTAAACTACTCTGACACCCCACCCGCCCTGAGCCCTAAAAACGACACCAACCCCTAATAGCTAAACTACCCCGACCACCTCACCCACCCTAAGCCCCAAAAACTAAACTTAACCAAACCCCCCCACCACTCCTGCCCCTATAAAGAAAATAGCCTGACCGCCCCCACCCACCCCAAGCTCTTAATCCACCCCCAAACCTAAAAACTACCCCCCACCCTGCCCCAGCCCCACTTACCTCACTGCGTCCTCTCCTGCTCTCTGCCTTTTTCTGTGCCTTAAACACCCATATGCGTAGTTTGGCACATTCATGGTTAAGGCACAGCACTAGGCAGACGTTGTTCCGGCAAGCGTGGTTACCTTTCGTGGTAAATGTCTGCGTCGATTACAATGCATGGTTAAGGTCGTTTTCCAAGTTGAAAAGGTGCATTGTGGCAGTTGTAGCCCCAGATCCCAAGAGGCAAATCAGTGCCTCTGAACCCTTGGCTGGTGCTGTGGACCACTTTCCTGAATCAAGAGACACTTCTGAAAGTGAATGTAACAGTGTTACATCTTGGGTGGCCTGAACTCTGGACTTAGTCCCTGTCCAGTGCACACTTTTTTTAAACCTTTGAGTGCTATTTACTTCTAAGCTCCATTTTTTACTTTTAATCTTTAAATATGTATATCTCTGGTTCCCTACTTTGGATTTTTGTCGTTTTGGTGTCATTTAAAGATAAACATAGTTCTTATTTTTATAAATTAGTGTCAGATTTTTATTGTGCATTGTGTTTTACTTATTTACTGTTTGTTGATATCAAATGCTTTACACACCTGTCTCATAAGTTAAGCCTAACTGCTCGTGGGCCAAGCTATCAAGGGTTGAACAAGGATTAATTTACTGAGACCTTGACTGGAGCTAGTGGGGGTTTGTGGCCTATTGCTAAGTGTAGGTACCTACCTGCCCTTACTATTAACACACTTTCCAACAGGTTCATACTCTCCAAACACTTTCACTTGGTCACTCTACAAGATGTCATTCCCCTGCTCCACCAAAGCGACTAAATGTGAACCCCTGATCTGAAAGATGGAAACCTTCATATCACGATCCACCTAGCGCATCATCCATACCTTCACTTTATGGTAAGTGGCCAACACTACCGATTCAAGGCGCTACCCTTCTGAGTAACTACAGCTCCAAAGTTATTAATGTAGTGCTTATCGATGGTAGCAACGTATCTACATAAAAATGACATTTACATCTTAGCATATTTAGATGGCTGGTTGGTCAAGAGCAGTAACAAACTGTAGTGCCTAGCACACGGTCAAAAAGCAGTATCTGTGCTTCACAATCTAGGTTTCACCATCAGTGTGAAAAATCCGATCTCTATCCACAGCAAATTGATCCCTTTGGTGGTTAGTCCTCATACTCGGCATACCCCAGTGACCAGACGATGATGGCATTCGAACAGCTGCTGCTTCTTTTTCAGGCAGGCCAATTACTGTTTGACCACTTATGAAACTGTTGGCCTCGTGCATAACAATTGCACCATGTGCTAGGTAGCACATGCGACCCCTACAGAAATGCCTCACGAGGCAGTGAGCACATGCAGAAGGTCATTGGGAGGATCTAGCATTGGTAAGATTCAGGACTGTGCATTCTCTGCTATGGTGGAAAAGCAACAATATGTTGCTTGGCAGGCTCTACCGGAAACCCCTTTTGCAAGTGACCATCACCACTTATGCATCGCTTCTCTCATGGGTTTGCGAGCTCATCTCTGTGAGTTGACAGCCCAGGGACTCTGGTGCCCTCAGCACCAGGGCTGCTACATAAACTACCTGACGCACCAAGCTATCAGACTGGCTGTTAAAGTATTCCTCCCACTTACACGGGGCAAAACAGTCCTACTCAAGACAGACAACCTGACAGCCATGTTCTACATCCAGAAGCATGGTGGCACCCACACTCTCAGGGATTTTGCTCAAGTGCAACACATTTGACACTAGGCAAATTGCAACAACATTCACCTACTGGCAGAACATTTTCTAGCAGTGAAGAATGACTTTGCGGATCTGCTCAGCAGGACGGATCAACAATTTCATGACTGGGAACTCCAGCCTCCAGTCCTCCACAACTACTTCCATTGGTGGAGGATATGTACCCATACCCGCAGTTCATGTGCAATGCACTATGGATGAACTGGTCAGGGATATTTGCCTACCCTTTTTTTAGCAACTTTACTTAGCATTTTGGTAAAGAGAAAGAAGACATACTTTGCAGCGTTACCATAAGTATCAGGGAAGATAAAAGAGCAGGAGGATTATCATACGCCATTTAGCAAAATTGTACAAAGTTAGCAGGCAGGGTAAGACCAGCATTGTTCCTGAAGGCATATCAGCCTCATGTCCTCCAGTCTCCACGAGTTGTACATGCATTAGAAATAACAGGAGAAAACATGCTGTTCACAGTAGTAATGCAAAATAAGGAGAACACTGACCCATAATGAATGCCATGGCATAGTAATTAAGTTAGCCCCAAGCAAAGGTTAAGTCATTAGGTCACTCTCAGATTCTGGGGGGATAGTACCCATATATCTGAGGCCCTCAATGTTTTTGACATGGCAAGGTGTAAGCCCCCTGTTCCATCCTATTGGCGTATATGTGTAGTGAAAGGATGCCATGTGGCATCAAATTTAGCCACCCTGCCCCATAGTGTAGCCTTAAGCTTTTCCATGGCACATAGATTCCATATCTTTTCCCACCACAATTTTAGCGTAGGAGCTGGGCCTGCTTCCACATTTGCGATATACATAGCTTTGTTGCCAGCAGCAGGTGGGAAACTAATCAGCCCTGAGGGGGTCGACGAAAGGAGAGTTCTGTGTTCACCTGGGTTAACGAAGAGGATAGTCGAGGATCCCATGGTAAAGTGACATTAGTGATGTTGTGTATAGCGAGCAAGAACGTACCCCATTCTCTGCAACCTTTCCAACAAAGTTCTGAGCTTCCAAACATTTTGTGTAACCACCCTAGCGTCAAATACACTGTGTGAGAAGTTTATAGGAGTTTTCTCTACAGCTGAGACATATGGAGGGCTTGAAAGCCCTTTGCCATATCACCCCCAAGTGTCTGTGATACCAATATTCAATTCTCTTTCCCATTGTTTCATATAGGCATGTTTCATAGGCGGAGTTAAATTAAGTATGTAGCAATATAACAATGATATGCCTTTACGTCTGACATTGGAAAGGTTCAAGGTTTCTATGGGTGTCTCCTCTTGTTGCATGGCCAATTAAGCAGAGGATCGTCCCGCTCAATGCAATGCCTACTCTCTATGTGTCCTTCCTAGTCACAGAAAACGTTTCCCTCAGGTTCTCATTAGACCGTTGGTACCCATCCTCGTAGAAACCCCTCAATTTTAAGGAATCGCCCTTGGGCCCAACAAAAAAGGCCAAGGGGGAGCCACTCCTGATGGAAAGTACTTATTGGGTGACAATGGAGTAGTGGCAAAAGGATATAAAGGGAAGTATCGACTCCCTCGTAGTTCACACCAGTAAGCCAGTGAAGTAGAGGTTAATGGAAGAGGTGGGGGTTCTTCAGCTCCTACTGTTTTATGGAAACCACAAGAGGAGTCAGGAAAAAGGCCTGTTTGAGGTACACCCAATGCTTTTTGTCTGGGTCATGGTTCCAATCCAAAGAGGGTAGAATCTGTGCTGCTAGAATGTAGGTTGAGATATTCGGATACCCTAAGCAGCTTTCTGCTGTAAGACAGAGAAAAATGTCACCGGGTCACTCAGGCTAACTTCCCTCCTCAGACAAATTTAAGCATTTTATTGCGTATCTGGATTTGTGTCAATTTGGATATGGTAAGGGGAAGGGTCTGGAGGAGGTATAACAGGAGGGGTAGAAAGTTCAGTTTAAGGCAATTGAGGCGCCCCAGCCAGGAGATCTGTAGTTTGCCCCACTGGTTGAGGTCCTTGAACAGGACAATAAGTAGAGGACGTATGTTGCTATCATTTAGGCCTATGTTTCGGGTGGAAACTGAACCCCCAGGTTCGTGTTTGTGGATGTCATCCATTGGAAGACCCCCTTCTGAATGGACTCCCGAAGGCTATCTTCCAGACCTGACACTCCTATTCCCCAGGATTTGTAAAAGTTAATCTTGAAGCTGGATGCCTTAGCAAACCAGTCAAGCTCCTTCATGAGCATGGGATAGAAGTCTCATTTGGTGATAAAACAGATTAGATCATTAGCGAAGAGGGCCATTTTATGCTCTTGATCACCAACTCGCATGCTGCAGATCGTAGGATTGTACTGGATCTTTGCACTAAGGGCTCCATAGCTAGTACACAAATCAAGGTGGGCAAAGGTCATCTCTGTTGGGTCCCTCTTGTGAGGGTGATGTAGACGATAGGGAAGCATTGATTTTTAACTTGAATGCTGGCTTCTTAAAGTTAGCTTATATGTAGGTTGTCATCTTGGGGTCTATATGAGTTTTAGCTAGCATCTTTGACAGGTATGTCCAGTAACCTGTCAAACGCCTTCTCAGCGTTAAGGGAGAGGAGCACCATTGGTTGGTGATTCCATTCAGCCGCTTGCAAAAGGGCTATGGCCAGGCAAGTATTATCATTGGCCTGTCTGTTGTTTATAAAGCCAGACTGTTGGGGTAATATGAGAGCTGGCCAGATGTGGTGGAATTTTCCCATAAGAATGGCCATGAAAACTTTAATAGTGCAGTCCAAAAGTGCAGTTGGACGATAGGAGGAGCCACACTTCGTGCGGCTTGTGGGGTTTCATAGTTTTGGGTGTCTCAGTGTATCTATCACCCTCCTCTTCCTGAATTTCTGAAATATGTTTGCGTGTGGATTGTATACGTATTTTATGGGCTAAAAGGCGATCAGCCTTGTCCCTGCACTCATAGTGCGTTTGGCTGCATCTTTTATTAGCAGACACTTCAGTTCGCCCCTGATGCGCCTAAGGTACTGCAGGGCCCTCTGCAAGCCTCCTTCTGTATGTCTAGACTCAGCTTGCTGCAGCTGAGTTTCGAGTTCCTGTTTGCGAAGCTTGGCCGCTCTTGCAAATGCTGCTGTATATGATAGAAGTTCCCCTCTAAGAACCCCCTTTGGTGCATCCCACAGGGTAGCTGGGCAGACGTCACCTGTGTCATTTTCATTAAAACAGTGTTTTATTGTGTCTTTTATGCAATCACGAAGAGTCGGATCGCGAAAGGCAATCTTATTCATGACCCAGCGTTTTGGAAATGAAGGTTGAGGAGCACCGGGGTCCATGTCTAGCATCATGGGTACATGATCGGCCAGGATCTTAACCACAATTGTGGTATCAATTAGGCACTGGAGCAGTGATCGGGAAGCCAAGAAGTAATCAATATGAGAATACGTCCTATAGACGTTAGAATAGAATGCGTGCCAAACATCGACCAAAGAAAGGTCAAGGAGGCCTTAGGTTCGAGCAGAGGGTGGAAAGAGTTCTCCCTGCCGGGGTGTGAGCGTTCAAGTACAGGATCAAGGGAAGCATTGAGATCTCCTCCCAGTAGTATAAGTCCCCTGGCAAAGAAGGACATTTCTGGAAAAAGATCAGCTTAAAAAGCCTCCCTGTCACTGTTAGGCCCATAGACGATAAAAAATGGTTATGGGGGCAGTGCCCAGAGTCCATTGTATGCCCGTTGAAGGCTCTCTGTCCCTTTGAATGCTGCTGAGTTTAAAGATACGGCCCCTCCAGAGAAGTACTGCAAATCCTCTTGATTTGCTAGTGTACTAAGAGTGGTATTGGGTATGATTCAAATCGAAATGTAAGCATCTATAGTATCTTCCTTAAGCAGGTGGGTTTCCTGTATGAGAGTGATATTCACCTCACGCCCGATGCAGCCAGTTTGTCTGAGATCTGTTTTACTGGGGAATGTAGGCCCTGGATGTTTACGGTGATAACGTTTAGCATCGTCACTGCCAGGTGTGCGGTTTGATCCCCACATCTTGTAAGAGCGTGCATCTCCCCCTCCACCTAAGTATATCTTCACACAAGTGTGTCAGTGAGTGTGAAAAAAACACTAAATATAACATGAAACCAAACAAGAGTACAGGAAATAACAATCAAGGTCTCTCGCCAGGCCCCCGTAAAAACAGGTTAAGTTACCCCCACCAAGTATAGAATAAAATAAATATAGTTGCATACCCTTAGTCCAAGAGGCAGGGGAGCTAGCTCCCCATAAAGCATGCCCCCCTTCCCCATTTACTTTGGCACAGTCATTAGTTACTGAGGTGAACCAAGGGTCAGCAGAAACAATTGTCTCTTGCAGTGCCGCAAACCAACACCTCAGCAATGTGACACTTGTAGAGTTCAGGGTAGGGTATCATCAACTGAGTATGGTTGTCTTTGTTCCTTTCCAACTTGGCGTTTCTGTTTGCGTGCCTTCCGTTGTCTGGAAACTCCAGTCTTCCCCGTGGTCAACCTATGCGAAACTGTTGGATCCGTGGGGGTCTTCGGAGTCTGGAGGAGGGGGCATTCCTAGAGCCTCGCCTGCCTCTAGCAGTGTCCGGGCGGCGATTCTGATTTCCTCGAAGCTAAAGTGGAGGTGAAGTGGAAAGCCCCATTGGTAGGAGATTCTGTGGGCCTGAAAATGTTGTGTTACATCTTAAAACTCTTTGCAGTGGGGCCAGTGTGTAAGCTGAAATATTGTGATACATGGAAATAGTGTCTCCTCGAAATACTATTGGCTCGTTTTGTCTGGCTAGCCACATTATCTGTTCATTCAGATGAAATTAGTGGACCTTGGTGAGGGTCTCTGGCAGCAAGTTCTTCTGGTGCTGAAATGTTCAAAATACCCTGTGAGTGCAGTCAAGGAGCACAAGTTGGTCATCTGGCAGGTAGAAGAGGTGAGCAAATTGGGCCTGGACGCAGGCCTTAAGATTTGTTTGTGAGATGGACATAGCTATTCCCCTGATGCGCTCATTGTTCTGCCTCGAGCGATTTTCCAGTTTAAGTTTATCTCGGAGTAGTTCTATAATGTTGTGCATGTGCTCTGTGACAGTACGTTCCACTGTAATCATTTGGGACTCAGTTTGGTGCAGAGACTGGTCCAAATCAGAGATGGCCCTAGTGACGTCCTGGTAAAGCAATGAAATATCTTTGCGGAACTCGACTAGTAACAGTAGTATGTCTTTAGTCTAAGGGACTTTGACTCCCGCATGAGCACCGGTGCGATGCGCTTCTCCACCAGGTCTGCCCTGGCAGTTCCCTATTTCCAGTCAGTCTTCAATAAAAGCGCTTTGCTGCTTGGGGGATGAAGTACAATACCAGACCTTCCCGTGATGCGGCTGCAGTGTGGCCACTGAGGCCGCAGCCTCCGATCTGGCGAGGCAGCCTTCACAGAGCAGTATCCCGTAGGCCCTCAAGCATCTCAGCCGTCGAGGCTGCCCCACAATTTAGACACCCGGGAACCCCTCTTGAAGGCATTTTCATTGAAGATTCACCATGCTTTTAGGATGGAAAAGGGGGATGTTGAGCAGAGCTCAGGGAGGAAGCATGGTGCCTGATCTCCTCCCAGGCCATACCTCATTTGCCTAACCTTTTTCAGCTGTATGTATGTAATCATGGAGATGAAGCAGGTGCACATGACACTCATCCTAGTCGCCCCAACCTGGGCCAGACAGCCTTGGTATTCCATGCTCCTGGAGATGTCATTCAACCCTCACGGGAAGCTTCCCCATATATCCAAACCTCTCACTCAGCATCAGTATCTGCTCAGACACCCATATCGCAATTTGCTGAACCTTGCGGTTTTGCACCTGTGTTGTCAGAGTTTATCTCAGCCTTTCAGAGGAATGCATGGCTAACCTGTTGAAAGCATGCAAGCCTACTGCTCGCTCCTGCTAAGCTGCATAGTGGAAGATGTTTATGCATTACTTCATTTCCAGGCAGTTAGATCATCTTAAAGTTTCCATGCAGGCACCCCTTTCCTCCACCTCTATATGCCTGCATTTAACAACAATTGCAGTATACATCCAAAACAGCCAACATTCTTCCCTGTTTAAACTAGTAGTCATTAAAGGCTCCAAGAAGGGTTCAAAGAGGGTAATACCTCCAAAACATCTCTGGTACCTTCCTGGAGCTGCCTTTCTCTGCTGTCTCTAAAGCAGGCAGCATTACCAGGTAGGTAGTTAAGTATATTCAACTTGCTGCGCCAAGGCTAAGTGCATACTCCCCATGCTCCCCAGAGCCCACACACAAAAAGTGGGTAACATCATCCTTTTTGGGAAACATCTCTTTAACAGATATCTGCAGGGCTACTGCTTGGTCATCACCACATGCCTTAACCGAGCATTGTTGTATTGATGTCCTCTGGCATCAGTGGGCTTTGGTTATCCAAGCTGTCTCAGGAACATATTTTCAAACATCTGAATCATCTGCTTGCTTGCAACTGATTTGGAGAGGAACTGCTTAAAAGTCAAATCCGAGTATTTGTATCTACAGTCACAAATGCTACAAATGAAAATGTGTCCCAACAACCATCTCCATCGGTCACTTCTTGACTCCACCTCATTCTTTTGACCTGGTCCAGAGGGCCTTTGCCCTTCAGGGCAAATCTTCTTTTTCGATGTTCCAGACTATACCATGCCTATCCAGTGATGGAACAGAAGCTATTTCGATTCTGCCCATGCTGCCGCGCCACGTTTCCACACACCCACCAAAATCTGGTGTGTAACTAGGGCCTTTCTTCAGACAATCAAGAAGACACTTGTTAGGGATGCCAGTCATTCCGATCCAAGAAAACATTGCGTGAACGATGCCAATAAGCGCTGAAATGTCTCAACGCACCATAAAGGACACTCCCAACATATTTGGGACCAAAGACTTCCAACATCAGGCCCAAGTCCACGTGTCGACAGCAGATGAGGGCACCTTCTCTCATGATGACAGTTTGCGGTCAGAGCTCGAGATCTAGGCCTTACCAATGGTGCAAACCGTGAGTACTGTGTCTCCTGCGACTCGACCACAATCACAAACAAATATCTCCAAAGATCGACCCTCCATCCAAGATTGACTTAAGTCTTTTCATGGGCCACCACTGCCTTTGGACTATGATCGTCACCGAACCACTGAAGCGGAAATGCCCAGCCTCGGCTTTGCGTCGAAAATCCAGAAAAAGACTCATAGCCTCCAATCACTGGCCACGAGTAGGAATTGAAAACTCTGGCGCCGAAGCATCACACATCTTTTGTACCAAAGGTAAGCACTTCGGCATTGAAAGCCCCAGCATCGAAAACAGTTTCGGAACTGAAATCTCACAGCAGTTCGAAACGCAAAGATGGCACTGAGGTGGAACATCACTAGCAACGCGGTCAATGCAACGCTATGCATTGACCACGTTGCAAATACCACGCATATGCGTTTACTATTCATGCGTTTAGCATGCATGCCTTTACCACACATATACATATGCGTGGTAACAGCAGAGGGAGCAGTCCGGGCGGAACAGGATGGAGTAGCGACCAGAGGAGAGAGGTAAATGGGGCCAGCCTTTTTAAGGGGGGGGGGGGGGGGTGTGGAGTAGTTTTTAGGCAGGGTAGCTTCTAGGGTGGGGGTGGAGGATTGGGGTAGTTTTTAGGACAGGGTAGGGTTTAGGGCGGCGGAAGGGGGTAGTTTTTAACACAGGGTGGGGTAAGTTTTGAGGACAGGGTAGGTTTTAGGGTTTAGGGTGGGGTCGGGTAGTTTTTAGGACACGGCAGGGTAGGTTTTAGGGTTTAGTGTGGGGGGTTAGGGTAGTTTTTAGGGCAGGGTGGGGTGTGTTTTAGGACAGGGCAGTGTAGCTTTTAGGGTTTGGGGCAAAGGTGGGAGATTGGGGTAGTTTTTAGGACAGCGCTGGGAGCGTTTTAGGGTTCAGGGTGGGAATGGGCGTTCAGAGTAGTTTTTAGGACAGGGTGGGTTAGTTGTTAGGACAGGACAGGGTAGGTTTTAGGGTGGGGGATCTGGGTAGTTTTTAGGACAGGGTGGGGAAGTTTTAGGACATGGCAGGGTAGATTTTAAGGTGGGGCGGCGTAGTTTTTAGGACATGGCGGGGTAGGTTTTAGGACAGGGCAGGATAGCTTTTAGGGTTTAGGGCGGGGTAGTTTTAGCACAGGGCAGGGTAGGTTTTCGGGTTTAGGGCGGGAGCTCGGGGTAGTTTTTAGGACAGGGTGGGGTAAGTTTTAGGACAGGGTAGATTTTAGGGTTTAGGTCGGTGGGGGGTCGGGATAGTTTTTATGACAGGATGGGTAGTTTTTAGGACAGGGTTGGTTTTAGGGTTGAGGGTGGGGTGCCGGGGTCGGTTTTAGGACAGGGCGGGGTAGGTTTTAGGACAGAGCAGGGTAGCTTTTAGGGTTCAGGGTGAAGGATCGGGTAGTTTTTAGGACAGGACGGGGTAAGCTTTAGGTTTTAGAGCAGGGTCGAGGTCGTTTTCAGGGCAGGGTAGGGTAGTTTTTAAGACAGGGTAGGTTTTAGGGTTTAGGGTGGGGTGGGGGGTCAGGGTAGTTGTTAGGACAGTGCAGGATAGGTTTTAGGATAGGACAGGATAGCTTTTAGGGTTTAGGGCAGTGGGTTGGGGTAGTTTTTAGGACAGGGTGGGGTAGGTTTTAAAACAGGGTAGGTTTTAGAATTTAGGGCGGGGTTGGGGTATTTTTAAGGACAGGACGGGGTAGGTTTTAGGACAAGGTGGGCTAGCTTTTAGAGTTTAGGGTGAAGGCGGGGTTGGGGTAATTTTTACAACAAGATGCTCGGTTTTAGGGTTCAGGGTGGGGGGGTGGAGGGTCGGGGTAGTTTTTAGGACAGTGTGGAGTAATTTTTAGGACAGGGTAGGTTTTAAGGCAGGGATCAGGGTATTTTTTGGGAAAGGGCAGGATAGGTTTTAGGACAGGGTAGGATTTAGGACAAGGTGGAGTAGGTTTTAGGACAGGGCAGGGTAGCTTTTAGGGTTTAGGGTAAAGGCTGGAGTTCGGGGTAGTTTTTAGGACAGGGTGGAGTAAGATTTAGGGTTCAGGGTGGGGGCAGAGGGTCAGGGTAGTTTTTAGGACAGGGTGGGGTAATTTGTAGGACAGGGTATGTTTTAGGGTTTAGGGCTGGGATCGGGATAGTTTTTAGGACAGGGCAGGATAGGTTTTAGGACAGGGTAGGGTAGGATTTAGGCGGTGGGTAGGGGGGTCGGGTAGTTTTTAGGACAGGGTGGGGTCGTTTTTAGGACAGGGTAGGCGGGTAGTTTTTAGAACAGGTAGATTTCACAGTTTAGGACGGGAGGATCTGGGTAGTATTTAGGACAGGGCGGGGTACGTTTTAGGATAGGGCAGGGTAGCTTTTAGGGTTTAGTGTGGGAGCAGGGGTTGGGGTAGTTTCTAGTCCAGTGCAGGATAGGTTTTAGGGTTTAGTGGGGGGTGGGGTAGTTTTTAGGGCAGGGTGGGATAGGTTTTAGGACAGGGCATGGTATGTCGGGGTTAGGGCTCAGAGCAGGGGGTGGAAGGGGCAGGTTTAAGGGCTTGGCGTGCGGAGTTTGGTGTCAGGTGTATGGTGCGGGGGGAAGAATTTACCACGCGTTGTAAATGCATGTGTGGTAAAGGCATGCGTGGTAAAGATGCGGTCGTAGTAGAAACCGTTTTGTAAAGGCATGTGTGCTCTACGCATGCATGGCTCCATCATACATTCCAGCACAAGCATGTGGCCACTGCTCAGGCTGCTGCAGCTGCTCTGATGTTGTCTACTTTTCGAAAGCCAGGGGCTAAACGTTGCTGTGGAGATATAGATACATCTTGTTTGAGACAGTCATACCCAACTGGACAAGGACGAGCAGTGTGTGCAGTACATTGCTGGAGCAAGTATTGCCACTTGAAAGGCCCAGGGTGCTCTCTTGCACTCCGGTGTCTTCCAGTCTTTATAGGTGAATTGTCACTGGAGGAGTTTTGCTGAGTGTATCAATGCATGTAGTAGAACACATAATCCGAGAGAAATTTTGAGGTTAAAAATGCAGTGCTTTAAAGGAAAAACCTGGTCATCCAGCGAGCTAATTGTTAGAAGGAAGAAAAGTTGTGTCACAAGTTGAATGTATCAGAGACTTTATTTTACTACCATGGAAGAGGTCAGCATCTTAACGAAAAACCCAACTGCCACCAATCAAACTCTCATCATCTTGCGTTCTTTGTGAGTACAGACCGAGCCAATGGAAGAGGAGGGGGCAGGGGGTAAAATATAGATTAATACAAGTGGAGCAGCTGGAACATTCCATTATTATAAAACATATCTCCATTCTTTAACTAAAGATAAATCAAGAGCACTAATTATCAAAACAAACTTCCCGGGTGGCATTTTGGACATTGGGTTGTTCTTTACCCTTTCAGAAAGTCTCACAGTTGCTGTCTACAGGAACTGTTTCATCAACATTGGAAACGTTAGCCCCGACAATACTATTGGGCTGGGCATTATTTTCAGAATGTTTAACAGCATACCGTGCCATGCCTATGCCAGTATGTGCACTCTCTGCCTGACCTCCTTTCTGCAGCACCTCAACCCAACTCACCCCTACCTGCACGAGGAAAAGGGCACCACTAGCAAGGGACCAGAGCCAGCGAGCACACAAAACACGAGCAACCGAGGTGCCCCACACGCAACGGGAAGAGCAGGTGGTGGCAGGGTGAGAGAGAGCGATGAGAAAGAGGGGCAAAATCACAAAGGAAGATCGCGACACATGCACTCTGGCCGCTTCTGTGAGCCTTCAGTGGACCTTCGTGGCCTCCAAGCCTGTAGATCAACACAGCTCCCACAGTCACCTTCACTGTTGCCTTATCGTCTGAGAGCGCCCAGCTTTTCCTAGCTTTTAGATGACCTCAGGCTGATTTCCAGTGTGCAGATCAGTAAAAATAAAATAGCTCCTAAACAAGGGGCAGGAGTCAAAGGTCAAGGAGCAAAAGAAGTAAAACAAAAAGAGGGAGATAGTAAGTAAGAGAACAGGGGAGGGTCACAAAGTGCAAGCCACACCTACACCTATGCAGGCCGTCCCCACCCACCGCAATCCTCAATCCTGCAAATCGACACCTAATGCACAGCTACCTCCCCCTCTTTATTCTAACTTAATTCCTTATACAGATTCTTATATAGGCACTTATAGGTTCTTACAAGTTCTTACAGACACTCGCAGTGCCCCACAAGGCCTCTACGTACACCAAAAGCTTAAAAAATCCCTCCAATGTGAGCCCTCAAAAAAGCGATTAGCAGTAAATGAAAATTCCACCAACTGTTCTCTGTCATGACGCTGTAACATCACAGTGACTTTTTGCAGTAACTGCGTATGTACAAGATGCCACAACTGCCCTCTAATACAAGCATGGGACATCTAAATTGAACTACAACGGAGTGAGGCAGGTGGGACGGGAGAAACCACTATAGACTTCTACAACTCTTCCAACGGGGGGGGCCCTTACAAACGGTGCACACGCATCGACGTGCAAAAGTGAGGGTGGGGCGAAGGCTACAGGCTACTAGTCCTACTGGACCGATGGACCGCAGGGCCCGCACCCTGCCAATCACCACGCCAAGCCACCCGGGGGTGCCCGAGGCCCATAGTGTCCTCAGCCCAGCGTTTCCTCTCGGCTCCCCTGGTGCTACTTGCTGCAAATCCCGCACCGCACTGCTCCTCCTCCTCACTTGACTACTTGCAACTCGTACTTCTTCCCACATTTCACGTTTCCAACGTTTAACCGCTAACTGTTACATCAAATACATTCATGTAATCACCATCACTGCTGTCATAGCAATTCGTTTCATCACTTTGTTGCAGGATAATAGGGGTTAAATGTACCTTACATTTAGACAATCTCTTGAGGCTCCAGTACGTTCTGTCTTTGTGATGACACTCCCTTTGTGGGTTTTGACAACTTTTATGGGTTTAGAAAATTGGTTCTTACTCTTTTCCACTTACTTGGGCAATCAAATTCTGACCTAGTCACCAACATTAATTTTAGATCGTCCAACGTCATGTGGAGAATAAGCGGCTTGTTAATCAGACTCCTTTTGCAGCTTTTACAAGGTCAATATTGGCAAGAGGCCCTCACATATTTTTAATTTAATTTTCAGCTACCAAGGACAAGAACTAGTGAAGTAGGTTGCCTTCCTTTCAACAATACAAATGGAGACACTCCAGTGACAGAATTTGGAGTGATTCTATAGGCCCATAGCCTTTAATGCATGGCTAGGATGAAAGAATTCTCTCCAGAATGGCTCTTTGGATACTTTCCTTCAAGTACCGGTTACAGCGCTCCATGTGGCCATTAAATTGGGGATCATACAGTGCTGTCCTGACATGTTTGATGCTATGTGTGAGCAAGAAACTAGACATTTTAGATGACACAAATTGAATGGCATTATTTGTGGATGAGGTGGCATCTATTTAGACACCAGTGATGTCATAGACGGCTCCAACGATGCTGACGAAGCCAGGCTGAGCAGGACAACGCACATGGAACTAAAGGACGCCACCCAACAGCTCGTGCAAGGTATTGCTCAGCAAAAAGATTCCGGATTCGAAGCTGATGCCAGGGAATTCAAAGGTAAGGAATCTACAGCTAGATAGAGTCTTTACCAGATGATGCGTTACCAAAGGTAAGTAACTTGTTTGTTAATGTCTCAAAATGGTCACTTTTGCCCTTATTGAATACTAAGATGCCATTCTGGAAGCATTTGACCTGATCTTTCATGTCTTTAAATATGTATAACATTATCCTCTGGAAAACAGAGGACGCTGAAGCCAAATCAGATGGCATTCTACTGGAGAACAATGAAAGGTGTAATGAATCTCGTTAGTGGTAGACCCAGATAATCCCATTTGGTAATATGCACTTTGCAGATCAAGTGTGGAAAATGTATTTGCCCCTTGCAAAAAGGACAACATGCCTTTAATAAAGGATGTCTGTTTACTAGAATATTGTTATTAATGGCCCTCAGGTCCACAAAGAACCTCAGATTGCCATTACTCTTTTTCGGCAGCACCACTGGCGAACTTTAATTTGAGGATTCTGTATCATCTGTGTTAGAAATGGGGTCTGTAGTTGGCAGTCAGTTTACACCCTGTCCAAGTAGGGGCCCTCACTCTAGTCAGGGTTAGGGAGATTCTCAGCTCAGATAATCCCTGCTCACCCCCTTGATAGCTTGGCATGAGCAGTCAGGCTTATCTCAGAAGCAATGTGTGAAGCATTTGCACATAACACACAGTAATACAGTGAAAACACTGCAAAAGGACACCACACCAGTTGTAGAAAAATAGACAATATGTATCTATGTAAAACAAGACAAAAACAAGAAAAATACAGTATAAAGTAACAAAGATGTGAATTTTGCAAGAATTACTTAAAAATACAGTTCCTTGAAGTTAATAGCTCTGTCTGAGGCTGTCAGGGCATTGCGAACAACAAATCCGACAGTTCAGGCCAATCGTGGCATTGCGGGCCAGCTACAGTGTCGGAAAGACCTGCAAACAGTACCTTGGAAATGTAGGGTGTCGTGATCCTCGCGATGAGATCCAGAGTATGGCGTCGCTTGCGTTGGCGGATGTTGGTTCCGGAGGTCAGTGCAGGGGTCACACGTGTTGCAGATTGAACTCTGGGCTGATAACGAAGTCAGAAGTGCTGGTGTTGCTGGAGTCTGGGCTGTGGTGCAACTTGCGGGGCCCACAAGTCACAGTGCAGGTAGTGGCTTGGTGACGGCATCCTGCGGCGTCGGTGAGACCAGGGCTGCAGTGTGAAGCGGGCAATGCGATGTGTGGTGTTTCCAGGTCGCGGTGCAGGCATGGGGGTCGTTGCTGAAGCGATGTCGTAGGTAGGCCCAAGGCGGCGGTACGACATGGAGCGGGCCCTGGGCAGCGCACACAGGTCGCAGTGCAGGCAGAGGTGTCTGTTGAAGATGCTGGAGTCGATGGGGCTGGCATTGGTGGACCGGGGCTGTGGTGCGGGACGGGACAGTGCTTCATGTACCTCACAAGCGGTGTATTCAGGCCACAGTGCAGGCAGTGGCGTCAGTGTAGAGCGGCGTCGTTGGGGATACCAAGGCTGCGGTGTGAGCAAGGCGATGTGGAGTGTGGGGTCTACTGGTCACAGTGCAAGCAGCGGCTCGGTGAGACCAGGGTTGAGGTCTGAATCGGGGCATGGCTCCGTGCGTCGTCTTCACGTCACAGTGCAGGTAGCAGCGGCGTTGACGCCGTCATGGTGGTTTTTCTTCTGCTGCAGCACAAAACACACAGTTTCCAGTGCTGTAGGCACATGAACCGGAAGTCTTTTATATCACTGAGACTTACAACAAAAGGCAAGCTCTATTTCAAGCTCTTGGAGTAACTTCACAAGCAGGATACACAGCAAAGTCCAGTCTTTATCCTCTGTAAGGCAGAAGCAGGAACTGCAGGCCAACCCAGCAAAGCACACATAGCAAAGAGGCAGCACTCCTCCTCCAGCTCTTCTCTTTGGCAGAGGTTCCTCTTGATCCAGAAGTGATCTAAAAGTCTGGGGTTTTGGGTCCACTACTTATACTCATTTCTGCCTTTGAAGTAGGTAAACTTCAAAGGAAAGTCTCTGTTGTTCACGAGATCCAGCCTTGCCTGGGCCTGGCCTCAGACACACTCCAGGGGGTTGGAGACTGCATTTTGCAAGGACAGGCACAGCCCTTTCAGGTGCAGGTGTAAGCTCCTCCCTCCCCACTCTGGCCCAGGAAGACTCATCAGGATATGCAGGATACACCTCAGCTCCCTTTGAGCCACTGGCTAAAATGACTTCATAAACAGCCTGACTGTCAGTCTGACCCAGACATGGATTCCACAGGCAGACAGAGGCACAGAATGGTTAAGCAAGAAAATGCTCACTTTCTAAAAGTGGCAATTTTTTAACTGACAATCTAAAAACCAACTCCACTAAAAGATGTATTTTTAAATTGTGACTTCAGAGACCCCAAACTCCAAATCTCTATCTGCTCCCAATGGGACACTGCACTTAAAAGATGTTTAAAAGCTGTCCTCATATTAATCTGTGGAAGAGATAGGCCTTGCAAAAGTGAAAAATGAATTTGGCCAGTACTTTGCTATCAGGACATGTAAAACACACCAGTACATGTCCTACCTTTTAAATACACAGCACCTTACCCATGGGACTACCTAGGGCCTATCATAGGGGTGACATACATGTAGTAAAAGAAGAAGTTTGGGCCAGGCAAGTGGGAGCACTTGCCAGGTCGAATTGACAGTGCAAGACTGCACACACAGACACTGCAGAGGGAGGTCTGAGGCATGTTTACAGGACTACTCATGTGGGTGGCACAGTCATCGCTGCAGGCCCACTAGTAGCATTGGATTTACAGGCCCTGGGCACACATAGTGCACTTTACTATGGACTTACTAGTAAATCAGATATGCCAGTCATAGATAAACCAATCACCAATGCAATTCACGCAGGGAACACTTGCAATTTAGCACTGATCTGCAGTGGTAAAGTGCGCACAGACAATAAACCAGCAAAATCAGATTTGAAAAAATAGGAGGAAGAAGGCAAAACATTCGGGGATAATCCTGCAAAAAGGCAGTTTCCAGCAATCTGCTTGTAGCTGATTGAGGATTTTCTGTAAGTCCTTGCAGATACTGAATTACACTTCTCTTGCATTTTACCAGAACAGGGTCAACACCATCCTTCTGTGTTTTATTGTGTTCAGCTCCCTGAAGTTTTCCTATTTTATAACAGAAAGCTTCGGGAAAGACAGCCAGGATGCAATCTTTTAAGTTAATCTCTTAGCAACTAGCACTTGATCACCAGAACCTGGATTTAAAGTGATTTTACTTAGTTTCTGGTCCTTATATCCCAAAACATTTGCTCCCTTACGGGCCACTTATATCTTAATTGTTGGCAACAAAATGTCCAGTGCAATCAGCTCAAATTTCAGATGCCAACAGATGTTTCACACATGATCCTAGCTTTGTACCAAAATATTGTTTGGAGATTATAGTGACTGGTGATCCAGATTCAGCCTTGACTTATAGGTTTTTATTGCATTCCACGATTCAAATAACCTGCACTTGTGTGTACATAAAACCAGTCCCTCTAACAGACAATCTTTTGCACACCTCTGTTAATGTCTCAAAATGCTCATGTTTGCCCTTTGTGAATACTAAAATGTCATCCTGGAAGCACTTGACCTGATCTTCTATATCTTTAAACATGTGGAACATTATCCTTGGCAACAGATGTTTCACACATGATCTTAGCTTTATACCAAAACATTATTTAGAGATCATAGTGACTGGTGATCCAGATTCATCCCTGACTCATATGTTTATACTGCACACCAGCAAACAACAAATTATTGGATTCACTGCTTCTTCCATATTTGTTTTTCCTTTCACCTTAACCATTAGAATCATGTTCTTATCCGTCATCCTCTCCGTCTCTTCTCAGACATCAGCTGCTGATTTGACTTTTATGTTAGACACTGTACAATTGATGCGTTTCTAACTATTCCTTACAAGATGCCCCTTTCTTCTGCATACACTTCATTCCTTGTTTGCCCGCTGGGGAATTTTTTGAGGATGCCAAAATGTGAAGGATCTCCCTATCTAACACCTGTAGCCGTAAGTTTTATTTTTAGTACGCTGGTTCTATTATGACTTCAATTTTACTTTGTCTACTACCCATACAATACACTTTGGCGGTGATTCTAACCGCGGCGGGCGGCGGTCGCCGCCCGCCATGCGGTTACCGCCAAATGACCGCACCGCGGTCACAAGACCGCAGCGGCCATTCTGGCTTTCCCGCTGTGCTGGCGGGCGACCGCCAAAAGGCCGCCCGCCAGCACAGCGGGAAAGACCCAGCAACGATGAAGCCGGCTCCGAATGGAGCCGGCGGAGTTGCTGGAGTGCGACGGGTGCAGTAGCACCCGTCGCAAATTTCAGTGTCTGCTAGGCAGACACTGAAATTCCTTTTGGGGCCCCCAGGGGCCCCGCGGCACCCCCTACCGCCATCCTGTTCCTGGCGGGAGACCCGCCAGGAACAGGATGGCGGTAGGGGGTGTCAGAATCCCCATGGCGGCGGAGCGCGCTCCGCCGCCATGGAGGATTCTCAAGGGCAGCGGAAAGTCGGCGGGACACCGCCGACTTTCCGTTTCTGGCCGCGGCTGAACCGCCGCGGTCAGAATGCCCAGCGGTGCACCGCCAGCCTGTTGGCGGTGCTACCGCGGTCATTCGCCCTGGCGGTTTTTACCGCCAGGGTTAGAATGACCCCCTTTGTGTTTTGTTCTTCCTTGGATAAGTTCTATTTACCTCTTTGACCCAATTCATGGACTGTTCTATTGTCTTGGATGATGTGACAGCCTTATCCATTGTGGAATCTTCTATTACCCATGGTGTTTCTTGTATTCTTTTGTTATTAGTATTCACCATGAGTTGATTACAGATCATCTTGTTAGTGTTATTCCCAAAATGACATGTATTTGAAAGGTTTCTTAAAGCCATTAGGAACTCATTGAATGATTTACCCTCTCTCTGCCTTCTAGTGTAGACATTATATCTCTCCAATTTTGTGCTGTTAGTTGGTTTAAAACTCCCTTCTAATCTTAACATTGCTTCCTGAACTTAAATCATACTCATCTTTCCCCTCTGGTGCTTCTATTTTAGGAAGCAATTTGAAAACATCTTATCCCTCTCAACCAGGTGAATGTAGTAAAATACTCTGTCTTCTTTCTACCGGCATTTTGTTACCTTTATTTACCACCAGATATGTGCGAAACACCTCCTTCTGCCTTTTGCAGTGTATTGGTGGCTCACCTTCTGTTTGAGAAAATGTTTGAGGTGGATCTAGCTGCATGTTTAATAGTATTGATACAAGCAAGGAAAAGGCCTTCACAAATTATCCACTAGCAATTGTCATGGTGACTATTGTGGACCACTATTATCACTCTAAGAATGCCCACCATAGCTAAAGTTGAGTATACCAGTTGGTATAAGGGAGGGAAATTAATTTAGTTTCTTTTCCACAAGGTTTCAAAATTAGTAAATTAAAGCCACAAAATTCTCTTTAAGTACCTTTAAAAAGCCTGCATTGTTAAATTGCAACACATGTTTCCATAGGGTTGTATCGATTACAAGTTGGCAGTTGGGATTTCAAAACGACGTTAGGAACACTGTGAACCAGCTGATGAGATGCTGACAGAGATGACTAACCCTGCCAGGCTTCCTAAGGAGGGGGAAGTACCTACTCGACTGGCTCTGGGATCCTGCGTTACCACTGGAGCACAGATGTAACCACCTCCCATTGGAGCCAGCAATCACAGCCAAGATTGCTTATCGCTGGCTGCAGGAATCAGCTGCACTTGTCTTCTCATGTCGTACAGGTGCTTCCTGACCTGTCAGATGACCGCCAAACAACATTTCACATCAGGGAACAGTCAAATGGTGGGGCCTGGATCCCATCATTGTTGCCACTATTAGAAGGAAGAACACTGGCACCACAAGTTCAAAGGTACCAGAGTCTTGATTCTACTACCGTACAAGAGGATGGCATCTCAGTGGAAACTGTCACTAATGGAACTCTCATAAACTTGCGTTCTGTGTGGCCAGAAAAATGGAAAAGGAGAGGCTTGGGGAAGGGAAAAGATAGGGGTATACCGGAGAAGAACAATGGGACATTCCACTAATGTAGAACACTAACCTCACGATTATTGTGATGCAGAACTTATTAGCACTTGCAAACTAGCTTCATTTGTGGTTGCACCTCCCTCTTGGTTTGACTGTCTATGGAGCAAGGCAGTGAACTTCATAGATTAATTTAACACATATCAGTGTGTTACAACTATTCCCCCTAGCTTTGTACTTGCATGCTTAGGCAAGACAAGTCAAGGTGGTTTGAATATTGCAACTTCATCTTCCTCTCTGCACTTAACAGGTGTTTTGCTTGGTTCCTGTACAAGGCAAATAGTGCATTTTGTCTGTCTGCCTAATTCAGACTGATTCCAAAAAATGCCACTAAGGTTACCAAATATGCACCATACTTCAGCCCCTCTTTACCTTGCTATAAAATGTGTAATTGTGTGAGGAATTAGGTCTTTGAATCACTGCGTTATACCCAAAATTCTAGACCTCCTTCTGAGAAAACAGGCAGCACAGCTTCTAACTGCATGGAATTGTTCACTTGGTAAAAGTAATGTCTATTTAAGGAAGCAGAATCGTGCTGTTCTTGCCTAGTACATGCTTTGTTGTGTTGTAGTGCGCAGATTTCATGATGATGATGGTTGTGCGAGTATGTGTCTGTGTGTGTTTGTGTATGTAGTACAGTAAAAGATACCAGTAAAGATGTTTCTTCTTGTACCACCATTGTGTCATCAGGGATGTGGAATTCCTATCGCCCGACGCCCGGGACATCTTGTTTGGGGTCAAGGGCAACAAGTTTTTATGTTCACTTTGTCCTTGGGACAAGTAGGCCCAACCCTCTGCAGCACAAACCCTTTGGCTGCCTGTTTACAGAGAGTGGAACTCTCTGCAGTTGAGGTAATGTGTTTCCAAAAGATAATGCTGTTCAAACTTGTATTTATGGTTCATTATTTGAAAGCCTTCATTATTAGGGTGAGTGCTGTAAATAAATGTTTTAAGGTCACACTTCACTACTGACGTTGGTTCCAGTACAAAAAAAAAAAACGTGTATACACATGTTTGAAAAGTTTAGGCTATGAGGCGAAGTATAATGCTCCCAGAATGCTCTCTGATTAGATGCAAATGAAGTGTCATTTAGTAAAATGTGTTGATGCATGCTAGTATTTCCCAAAAATATTTCTAATGGAAAATCAGTGTAACCATTTTCAACACGAATATGTTTTAGTTTCATCAATGCGTCTCTTGTTTTGACATGGCTTTTGTAACACTTTATTGTTGTGGGAGCTACCAGGCCCTCAACATTGTAACAAACACTGGCGAAAATCCCCCAAAATGTTTTTGAACTCTAAAAGCACACGTTGCCACCAGTGGCATAACAAAGGCCCGCAGCCGCCCTCCAGGGGGCCCCTTCAGCACAGCACCTGCCCTGAGTGAGTCTGGAGAGAGGGCTCCTCCATGTTCTTTGCAAAGGGGCACCCTCCAGTTTCGTTACGTCACTGATTGCCACTGTAGTTCCTGACACTGAACAAAACTACTTTGTGTGCCAATATGCTCCTTGTGGAAGAGCAGAATGCGATCACTCACAGTAAAGCCAGCCGAAATAGAAGTTTAATAAAAACAAAATGTCTTTGTTAACACCAGACCTAATTAGGGACCAAGATCCACATGTAGGTAGCTTTTTGCATGCTGCAAACAGCGACTTTCGCTGTTTGCGACGTGCAAAAACCACATTGCGATGCACAAACCCAGTTTTGCGATTCAGTAACCTGGTTACCGAATCGCAAAACGGGTTTGCGACTCGCAATTAGGAAGGGGTGTTTCCTTCTTAATTACGACTCGCAGTGCAATGTAGGATTGTTTTGTGACCGCGAACGCGGGCGCAAACCAATCGCAGTTTGCACCCATTTCAAATGGGTGCTAACACTTTCGCAAAAGGGAAGGGGTCCCCATGGGACCCCTTTCCCCATTGTGAATGTCATTGTAAACATTTTTTCAGAGCAGGCAGCGGACCACTGCCTGCTCTGAAAAAATGAAACGAAAACGTTTCATTTTTCGTTTTTGTAATGCATCTCGTTTTCCTTTAAGGAAGCAGTCACAGACATGGTGGTCTGCTGTCTCCAGGAGGCCACCATCCCTGTGAGGGCCGCTATTCGCAAGGGGGGTCGCAAATTGCGACCCACCTCATGATTATTCACTAGGTGGGCATTTGCGAAGCCCTTGCGAATCACAGATGGTGTCAGGGACACCATCCTACATTCTGATTTGCGACTCGTAAATTGCGAGTCGCTCTGACTCGCAATTTGCGGGTCGCAAATCTGAACCTACCTACATGTGGCCCCAAATTCTTAAAGAAAGTCACAAAAGTGCACCCATGGTATATGTCGTACCCTTATAAAATATTTGTGAACTGTATTTTAGCATGGGTAAATACGCATGTGTAGATTTGCTCATGTGAAAATCTATTGAGCATTTGCAAGTTCATTTTCCCTCCGGCCACTTTCTTCCCAACCCTGGAAAAAGTTCAAATTCTGCCATTGTCAGGAGTAAATGTCCAACCTTTCTTATGATGGGAAAATATTAGATAGAAGCTGGTAAAAATCTTTAAAACATGCAGGTTATTAGGTTTGCAGACTCAAAGGCATTCCAGCCCTGGAACTATTGCTTCCTCCAGCCCCAGTATGCAGATCTGTAGAAAGGTGGCAAAATAAGGAAATTGCTACAGTAGGGATTGAAACTGCAAGTATTCAAGCCCTACTATGGTAGTAGCCCTGGCATAATCAGAGAGGCTATTATCAGAGCTCTTACATAATGAGATTGCTGCCATAATTTGTCGCCACACTACATGGCATCAAAGGGACAAGTAGATCTTTTTACAGGACAAGTAGATTTGAGAAGCAACCTGTCCCCTGGACAAGTAGATATTTTAATAAATTCCACACCCCTGGTCATGGTTCATCCCATTGACAGCATCCAGGATTGGCACTACAACATGCCATCAGAGGAAGTTATGAGCAATTCTGGAACTCTGCAGCATACTTTGGTGTGGTCTGTCATATCTGCCATCTTCCTCTCCAAAATACAGCTTGTACTGAGTGCACTTCACTACTGCAACACAGTTAGCTCCAGTCCAACCTGTTTCTCCGCATTGTGTTCAGTGTATGGTCAAATTCCTAGCTTCAGCTGGAGGACATCAGGAAATCTGTGCTCTGTTTACTGATGTGCCATTTAGTGTGGACTTAATGGTTCCAGAGAATGTTGGCTTTTGCTGGCAATTATATTTGTACTCCCCCAGGCTTGGGATGGGTGAAAGGAGTTAACGCTTGCCTTTTTTATGGGCCACATAATTTAGACTATGTGAAAATAGGTGAAGGTCATTTCAGCCTTTCCATTTTTTCAGTTCTTCCTGTCATTGTATGATTCTGCTGGTTAGCTGGATACTATGCCTTACCTGCAGGCAAACTATTTTCACTACCATCACCCCATAGTGCTCTATCATATTTCAGAACCTTACAGCTATTGGGGCCTGGAACCACCTTCTCCCCACAGATAAGAGCCGCCCAGTGCCTCATTCAGTTCAACTTAACATTAATAGGTCACCTATTACAGACTTGAAAGCTTTGTCTAAACAACCTGCTACCTCGCACTAATGGTTTCTAACCACCCCTTGGTTTCTCACACCTTGAAGCGAGAAGGCTCACATACTAATTCACTAATACACATATTGTCTTTGATCCACTGTTGCATTCCACCTTCCAATTTATGTATTTACGAGCTATTTGTTATAACCATTAAGTTTCTGTATCTATATCATATGTACCATATTATTGGCGTGTAATTTAAGTAAATATAAACACTGGCCATTTGTCTCATTCTCCTCTACTTCCCTTTTTTTTTTCCTTTTGTGACCTTATCGTACATTTTTAAGTCCTGTCAGGCATATCTGCAATTGCCCCTTTGTTACCTCAGCAAAATCTGATGGCTCGGTGAAGTAATGCATCTGCTGCTGGAATATGTACCTGACCCATGATCATAGGTTCAGATCCCACCAGTTCCATTCAGCTTTTAATCCTTTTGAGATTGACAATTAGTTCATTGACAGTAAATATCTGTTATTGAACGCCAAGATGCCCCACGGGGTGAATGTGAGCTTTACATATGTTCTGTTATGTTACATTGGCAACCACTTCTCTGTTTTTTTGGTAACGTTTAAGACCACCGAATTGATCACTTTGTCTCCCTTCCTTTCCTCATTCCTAACCCTTTCTGACTTAAGAATCTACTCAGCAATCGAGATGCCATCATGTTGAATTTCCATAAAGCCTTTATTCTGATGGATACAACTACCTGTGGATTCCTCACCTTATGAATTTTCCCAATGCGCCAGCATTCAACAGAAATTTTCTTCCCAGCTTTGCACGTCGACGTCACAATTGCCCGACTCCACGTGACTCCGTCTGACGTCATTGTGGCAATAAGGGATCCTCACCTGCGTGCTGATGTCAGTTCCCTTTTTTCCGTGCCTTCGAAGCATAACGGTTTTCTTCTAGCTCTTGGGAAAGGCTACTGTTGTCGAAGGTGTTGATTGTTGTTACAATGTCTCCCCCTAGGAAATCCGTTTTAAACATTGTCAGGAGTGCGGGGTCGCATGTCTGTGACTGATCCACACAATGATTGCCTGTGGTGCTTGGGTTCTGAGCACGACGTGGAGGAGTGTGGGTCCTGTCAGAAAATTAACCCGAAGGCGCTCAAGGAGAGGGAGGCCAAATTATTTTTGGCCAAGGCGAAGGACAGGAGTCATCGCAGATCTTCTTCCGGGAAATCCTTGAAGTCGCACAAGAAACGGCGTCAACATCATTCCCGGCGTCATTCAGATAGAGGTCGGTCTTGGTCGAGTTCTCCATCCATTCGACGCCGTGCGACATGGGAGGTGAGTCCGACGGTGACTCCACAGCAGAGTCCTCAGGCTTCTCCGGCGCCCTCAGTCTTCGAGGTGGTTGAGCCTCAGGGAAGTCCTCGCTTCATACCTGGAGCGCAGTCAGATGTTCCGGATCTGGCACCGACACCGAAGGAAGAGCAGCGGTATCCTGCCTTCCCCACTCTGTGAGCGGATCCGGCGGCATTTCTGAATGCCATGTTTAATATCTTTAACACAGTGGCTCCTGGTGGTGCACCAGCTAGTCCCACAGGTCCTTTGGGGACAAATTATTTGGAGCTAAAGCTGACTCTGCCATAGAGCGTTTTAAAGAAAGCAGGGCTACTGCCAAATCCTTGGGCCTGCAGGCTTCCACTACCACCCCATTCAGGTCTTTCAGAATGTTTAGGGGGTTCGGGAGAGGAGCTTCCTTTCGTGGGAGACCTCAGTCGGCAGCCCAGCAGCCTTCAAGTCTGCCCTATAGGTACTTTAGAGGGCGGGATAGGGTTAGAACAAGAGGGTCCACCCAGCAGCACCCTGCCTCCTCCTCTTCCTCAGGGGGGATGCAGCAAGGAAAGCAGCCTTAGTTGTCTGCCCATTATGTCTCATGCTTCTCCTGTAGGGGAGGGTTATTTCATTTTCTCCGCGAGTGGGAGTCAGTCACATCGGACTCCTGGGTTCTCAAAATTGTGGAGAAAGGGTATGCCCTTCCTTTTTGGGAGCTTCCTCCTCCTTTCCCTCTGTGTCCATCCTTTTGCACAGAAGACCATCTTCTCTTGCAGCAGGAAGTTCTAGTCCTTTTATCGAAAAGAGCAGTGGAGTTGGTTCCAGAGCAGGAAAGGGGTCAGGGTTGTTATTCAAGATATTTCCCAATCCCGAAGAAGGATGGTCGTTTGAGGCCTATCCTGGACCTGGGGCTTTCAAATTGGTTCCTCAAACAGGGGAAATTCAAAATGCTGACCATTGCGCCGGTGTTTCTGGCTTTGAACAAAGAGGATTGGATGGTGTCTGTTGACTTACAGGATGCTAACTTTCATATCCCTATCCTGACATCGCCAAGGAAGAATCTCTGTTTTGTGACACTACTAGTTTGCGGTCCTTCCTTTTGGTCTTACTTCAACACCTCGAGTCTTCACGAAGGTGATGGCAGTGGTTGCAGCTAATCTCAGGAGGAAGGGAATATCAGTATTCCCTTACCTGGACGACTGGTTGATCAAAGCCAAGTCTCCTGAGCTTGTGCTGCATCACTTGCAGATGACAACCTTGTTGTTTGATCTGGGTTTTTCGGTAACCGTGCCCAAATCTCATCCGGAGCCCTCTCAGCACCTCCTGCTCATAGGGGCAGTACTGGACACAACATTGGATCAGGCCTTTCCTCCGCCTCAGCGGATTCAGGACATTCAGGTGTTGATTCCAATGTTTTGAAATGGAGCGGTTGTTCCAGTCCTCAAGGTCCTACGTCTGCTTGGTCTGTTTGCTTCTTGCATTCTGTTGGTCATTCATGCACGCTGGCACATGAGGGCTCTTCAGTGGAACCTCCGCAGGCAGTGGTATCCACACAAGGGGGATCTCGAGGAGTCGATAATGATCTCCAGAGATGCTGCGGCGGATCTACGATGGTGGGCTGTGGGCGGCAATCTTTCACAAGGAAGGCCGTTTTCACTACCGCCTCAGGTGGCCACGGTCATAACGGATGCTTCCACTCTAGGGTGGGGAGCACATCTGGGGGAACCTGGAGGTCAAAGGTCATTTGTCTCCAGTGGAACAGATGTTTCATATCAATCTGTTGGAATTACAGGCGATACGTCTGGCTCTCAAGGCCTTCATCCCCTCCCTTCGCGGCCAGACGGTCCAAGTTCTGACGGACAACACTACCGCGATGTGGTACATCAAGAAGCAGGGAGGAGTAGGGTCTTACCTTTTCTGCAGAGAGGCTCTGCGGCTCTGATCCTGGGGTCAGGACCATCGGATTTGATTAGTAGCAAACCATCTGGCTGGAGTTCTAAACGTGCATGCGGACAGTCTCAATCGGCATTTCTCAGCCGATCACGAGTGGCGTCTTCATCCAGACCTGATCCATTACATCTTCCAGATGTGGGGGTTTCCTCAGGTAGACCTGTTTGCCACTCGGGAGAATGCACACTGTCTGTCGTTCTGCAGCCTCCAGTATCCGGTGCAAGGAGCATTGGGGGGACAAGTTTCAGATGTCCTGGAACGGCCAGTTGCTTTACGTATTTCCCCCCATACACTTGATTCCTCGGGTTCTGAGGAAGATTCGCCCAGACCAGGCCCAAGTTATCTTAATAGCTCCAGATTGGCCAAGAAGGGTGTGGTACACAGACCTTCTCCAACTCTTACTGTGCCCTACGCTCCGTCTCCCTCACAGGGTAGACCTCCCTTCGCAGTCGCAGGGGCAGGTTCTACATCCCCACCTGCACTTAGATGCCTGGAGATTGAACAGGGCAATCTGGATTCATTTTCTTTCCCGCCAGAAGTGGTGGACGTTATTTTATCTGCCAGGCGACACTCCACCAAGACTGTCTTTGCCGGTAGATGGGCGAAATGTGTTACTTGGTGTGGAGAGAGACAAATTGATCCCTTAAAGGCCCATTTATCTGATATTTTGCTTTTTGCACTTTCATTGGCACAGAAGGGTTGTACAGTTGCAACAGTGAAAGGCTATTTATCAGCGCTGTCGGCTTTTCTTTGCCTTCCCGAACAAATTTCTTTATTTAAGTCCCCTATAGTTCTTAGGTTCCTTGAAGGGTTAACTAACAAGTTTCCTCCCACCCCGTTTGTTATGCCTCAGTGGTATTTGAATTTAGTTCTCACTTTTCTGATGGGTTCACCGTTTGAACATTTACATTCTTGCCCGTTAAGCCTATCGGTTTTGAAGACAGTTTTCCTCACAGCCATCACGTCTACTAGGGGTGTGAGTGAGCTACATGCTCTTAGTGTAAAACCCCCTTTCACATCCTTTCATGCAGACAAGGTGGTGCTGAGAACCCGGGCGGCTTTCCTACCAAAGGTAGTTACTCTATTTCATATGGGGCAATCCATAACACTCTTGTCCTTTTACCCTCCTCCCCATCCACCGAAAGAGGAGGAGAGACTGCATCAACTTGACCCAAGGAGGGCTTAAAGCTTTTACATTGAAAGGACCAGAGAGTTTCGAGTGGACGATCAACTCTTCATTGGCTATGTGAGGAAGAGGAAAGGAATGGCAGTCCACAAGAGAACACTGTCCAGGCGGGTCATTCTTTGCATTAAGCTCTGTAATTCTTTGGCAAAGAAGGGTCCTCCTCTTGGTATTAGGGCCCATTCCACCAGGGCTAAGTCTGCCACTTCAGCCTTGGCAATAGGTGTCCTGGTTGCTGAGATCTGTAAGGCCTCAACTTGGGCTTCCCTCCACACTTTCGCAAAGCATTATTGCTTGGATTCGGAAGTTAGGAAGGATGGCCGTTTTGCACGTTCTGTGCTGCAGGATTTCTTGGTGTGACTGTTCAGGCACCCACCTCCGAGTGCTGTACTTCTTTGGAACTCTATCTATTCATAAGGTGAGGAATCCACAGTTAGTTGTATCCATCAGAAGAACAAGTTACTTACTTCCGGTAATGCCTTTTCTGGTGGATACACTAGCTACCTGTGGATTCCTCACAGTCCCACCCCCCTCCCAGTTGCCGGTCTGGTCATACCAAGATTTCTTTGGGTGTATATGTATATTTGTTTTTGCTCTTTTATTTTAATAAATATATATTGTATTTGATTGATGTATATATATTGAGTTTGTGAAGTTGGTGATCACCTGTTCTCCTCAAAGGCACGTAAAAAATGGTGAAAACTGATGTCAGCACGCCGACAAGGACCTCTTATTGCCATGATGACGTCAGACAGAGTCGCGTGGAGTCGGGCAATTGTGATCTCCTTGTCGACGTGCAGAGCTGGGAAGAACATTTCTGTTGAATGCTGGCGCATTGGGAGAATTCATAAGGTGAGGAATCCACAGGTAGCTAGTGTATCCACCAGAATAGGCGTTACCGAAGGTAAGTAACTTGTTCTTCTGTCCCTTTTCTGTTGTACAATCTGTGTGTACCTAGTACTCAGAACTGAGTTGTGAGATGTCTTGGGGATGGGGCAGCAAAGAATGCCCCTAGACCTTATGTGGATGGAATTAGTTGTCTAAAACTGTTTCACTTCCTGTCTTAGGTTGCGGCTTGAGAAGTGTGCTCCTGAGTTCTGAGCTATGTAATTAAAGGGGAACTTCAGTCTCATGATTTAAGTATTTGAGCTGGTATTCCCTGGCTGCCTTGATCTCATGAGATGCATTTCCAGAAGCCATTGTGGGAAAGGGTGTCTTTCAAATGGTCTGTGTCGCTGCTTTGAAACCATCCTTTCACTGAACACTCTTAGGCCAGTCAGAAGTCCCTGACATGGACATTAATGTTAGTGAAATTGTTAAGAGCGCTTGGATACTTTCCAGTGCAAGAAATCCTGGCTCGTATTATGGTGGCCTCAGCAGCGTTACATAGCTTTTCTAATGATATCTGCTTTATAGAGTCTTCAAATAAACATCTTCTCAAGGAAGCTAATTCTATTCCTGTAATAACATTTTGGATTGTCATTCATTACTATTAAGTAGACTGTACACATATGTTTGGGGCCAGAAAAAGAAGTATTGGATGCTGGTATACAGGTATTGCTGTTGTCAAGTAACAGCTTCTGTTCTCACAGATGCACTTAAAAATATATTGTATCCACTTTGTGAGGAAAGAGCAATGTGTGTGCGCTCCTAGTTAGAACATGGGGATACTGAGTTGAGCACTGACTGCTTACAGATGTGGTGTTTTGAAAGTCCTGAATTTTAATTTTAGTGAGGCAAACTCAGCCTCACGTCCCTGAGAGGTGGTAAATTGAGTACCATAAACTTGATAATAGTAACATGAATGAATGAGTATCTTTATTTTGATTATAAATATAATCATAAAAGAATACAACCACACAAATAACACACTGATCATACTATAATAAGATCTCAGCACAAAAATATAAAAACATCCTAAAACTTCCATTTCTAAATAATAAAGGAAATATTACATTCATAGCTATGCTCAGTAAGTGGGGCACCAAATCGTTATAATAAAAATCCATGATTCATGACTTTGTTTCAATAAAGGGCACCCTTCAGGAAGGAACAAACCACCATGGCCACAATATAATCATTTAACAATTGAAGATAAAGAAAGGCAGGTCGAAATTGCTAAAAACCATTTTCTTTAAGGACTAGGAACAAATACCTCTTTCTAGGAGGATCATAATATCCACAGAACAAAAGCAAGTGCTCTAGGGTCTGGGACAAGCAACCATCACAAGGGCAAACCTTAGTGGAAGACAGCTCATATTGTCATGGAGGAAAGCAAAGATTAACCTGAATATCACCCAGCCTAAACCTGGTGAGGAGCGATCTCACCCACAGATTTCTGACAAAGAAAAGATCTGCTTCAGGCCCGACATTAGATTTAAAAAGTATAAAGGCTGTCATAGATGGATTTCACAAGGCCAAGTTCTCTCTCCGATCTCTAGCCTGCTGAAGAAACTTCTCCTTAACAAGCTTTCGGTCAGCCTTGGTTATCAGCTGCGGGCTAAATAACAACTCAGGATGCCGTAGGCATAATGTAATACTTCGATTATAATGTAACCACTGGATTTTGTATCTTTAGTCACACCAAGGCAGTACTCCGTTATCTCCCTGAAAAAATGCAGTGTGTTCACCACTCCAGACAGTAATCCATAAAAGCAACTGGGCAACTATAGCAAAATCAACACAGTTGAGATACAACTCGTCCTGTATAAAAGACTAGAGCTAGACGGCCCAAAGCCCAACAGCCTTCTTCCCATTAAATGACCTGGCAGTTACGATATCCCCAAATAGCAGCGCCATATAATAATACTGGGAGGTATTTCATCTTATAAATCTGAAGTAGTGGTAAAATGTGTTTATTACCCACCCTTAACGCAAATCTAAAAAGGGACCCACATGCTTGATTAAATCAAGAACATCGACTAGCAAGGCATTGTAGCCAGTTATTCTTCTGATCAGATGTGACCCCCTAGTAAGGAAATGAGGCCACCCTTGTAACAACCCGCCCCTTGATAGTGGTTCATCTTAGGTTAAAAATACGTCTCCTACAGGCCATAAAATGAGTCTTTGAAATATTTTTTTAAAGATGTTCTTTTCATTTTATAAACATTATTTCAAAAACAAAATCCAACCAAAGAACCATCAATTCTACATGTTGGCATAAAGAGAAGAAATATTACAAGCATAGCATACAATGGAAATTATAATTTCTGAATTCCTCTACTGTGCAAATACATGTTAGAATATCATCCTCCCTAAACTAAAAAAAAAAACTACCCCAGCTGCAATGCTTTGTCCCTATGCCTCTGATACCTGCCTTTCTTTAGTAGGGAGGTCCTCTACTCCCTGTAAGTCTGCCAGGATCTCCCTGCATGTCTGTAGGTCCTCCTCTGCATGGGTATCCCCTCTATCCCCTCTACATTGTTGGAGTCTGATTTCCTCCGCTATTGCCCATTCTCATATATCTTTCATCCAAAGATTCTCCTCTGGTTCCCTTGGGCTCATCCAAGTGAAGCCAATTCTTCATTTCGCTAACAACTTTCTAATTGCATACATGTCAGAGTCTTTGAAATATTGACATAAAACTGCAGCTCCCCCATGAAATTAACAAAGAAGTCCACCAGACCTTTTCAACCATTAAGTAACACTGCATCATCTGGGTACAGTAGAGCAGGCACCAAGGTGTCTTAACCCTCGCCATATCTTTACCGTTGGTAACCAAAAACAGATTCAGCCCATTTATGTATAGCAAGAATAAAATCGGCACCAGAACACACCCTTGGCTGACTCCCCTAGACAAATTGAAGGAGTCAGAACACTCTCCCTCAGTGCCGAATCTAACTCAAGCATTAACACCTATATGTAGGGCACTGCGGAAGTTAATCAGTGGTTGTGGCAGCCCAAGACTCTCTAAAATGCTCTAGAGCTTTGAGCAATTTACCCTGTCAAACACACAGCTTAAATCCATAAAAGGAAAGTAAATCGTTCCCTTCTTTGCCACCACATATTTTCCCACTAACAGATTTAGGTTGAGGCACTACTCCATCATCCCCCTCCCTCTCTGAAACCATACTGAGCTGGGTAAAGGACATTGTTAGCTTGAAACGATTTCTCAGTGCGGTGCAAAATGATATGCCCACAATCTTAACAGCGGAATCAAACAGAGAGAGTGGGTGGTGGCAACCTGGATCCTGCCTACATCCCTTTTTAAAAACCAGGATGATACCCACAGTTTTCCAAGAATTAGAGATTTTGGTTTGAGCATCGACATTTAAAACATTCGTCGGTAATGGTGCCCAGAGACAGATGTTCCCCTTACAGAGGTCCATAGGGACTCCTTCAGGCTCTGGTGCTTTATTTGAAGGATGGCCAGTTGAACCTCCTCCACCCCAAAATATATACCCAGTGGGAATGGTGGCAAGTCTTCAACCTCAATCAGAGGAGCGTCTACACCCAATGAATATACCTTCTTAAAATGAGCCACCAATTAAAGGGTGAGGAAGTTAGTTCCTATGTCATCGGGAGAGGCTTCATAGGCTGGTTTACCATTGACTATGTGCCAAAATCCCTCCCATTATCCTGTTTGCAAGAGCTCATTAACTTCTCCCAAATTACTCCCTTAAGAAGTTGCTTCCTATTTCCAGCAACTTCTTTATAGGTGGCCCTAGCAAGCTTGACAAGTTGCTGATCTCCGGGCTTAACTTTAAGGGCGTTATGTAGGTGCTTACTTGCCACTCTACAATTTTTGTCAAACCAGCCAGCTAAAGAAACTCTTGGAGAACCAGATAAATCAGACATAATAGATCTAATAGTGGGGTTTAAGCTCTGAATATCAGCCACAATAACAACAGAAGGTGCCTCACACGATAATAGTGCATTTAAGAACATATTTAGGCTTGATCTAACTAAAATTTCCTGCATAGTAGGAATCAGGATATTACTCCATCTAAGCCCTCTGGCCCTGGTCTTTTGCGATCAGTCCTACCACACTTGGGACACCAATTGGGGAATCGACAGCTGGCATTACCATCCTCACTTCAATAGCACTATGGTCACTAAAAGGTGAGTCATGTACCTGCCCACTATTAAACAGGCGCCCAAAACCTTTTGAGGTGATTATATAATCAATAGTGGTCCCCTTGCCCCACCCTACAAACATGGGCCTACTAAGGGAAGGATTTTCCACCACTTCCATTAAATTAAAGAGGCCATCCTGCCCAAGAACATTGAGCAGCTGCCTCCCTCTAGAATCAGGAGCCTTGAGATACAGGGCAGCATCCCCTGGTGAATGTGGGTCTAAAAGGGTGGGGGTCGTGACCAATTTAGCATTAGAATCTCTAGCTAGGAGAACATTACAACAACCCAACGTTGAACCAGACCTAGCCTCCAGAATGGACAATGCTTTGAATATGGTCTCGATCTGACAGCCCAAGTCACATACTGAGTAAAACAGCTCCTGCCCCCATGTTTCTTGGAGTAAGATCACGTCAAACTGGGAGATAAATGTTAACCATTCGGGATCTGAAATCTTATCCCTAAGGCCCACACAATTCCGGGAGAGAGATCTAAGCTCCACGTCCTCTGGTATGGTAGCTCTGATAATAAGAGGGTCATCTAATTTGGCACTTCTAGCGTTAACTCCAATGACAGCAGTCAGCCATTACTATCCTGATCGCTCAAAGGGAGAAATTTAGTTGTAGTAGGGGTGGAAGAAGCCCCTGTGCCCATTGTTGGCCTCACATTAAGTCAGGACTGTAAATGCTTGTAAAACAAAAAAACAAAAAAAAACTGCGGTAATATTTTAATACCCATGTCTGGCGGATACCTTTGTCTAGATGTGTAAATTAATCAACCTAGCCAGGCTAGGTGATCTGCAGTTGATCATCACTCAGTCACCCTCTATCCTCTTTTCCATTGGGCCCACCCAATCCACCAGTCTTACAAATAATATGTCTCTGTACTCCTTAATACCAAAATTAGCATTTTGACTCAGTCAATGACATACTTTATCCCTAAGGTCCATAGTAGGCTCCTCACTAGATGACCTAAGATGAGGTACCCCTGTCATAACTGCAACATATGGGCAACAGTCAGGTAGCAGGTTCAGGCGTGTCCACGTTTAGCTGGCTGATGCTGAGCTTCGTCCCCTGGACCCTGATGGACCCCACCCTCTGCGCAATTGGTCTGAACCTTTTGACCTCACCATGTATTGGTCTGAGAGGAAATAGTATTACCAATAGGAGCAGACAGAGAGGATCTACTGGCAGGGGGGTTGGGTACATTACTTGAAACCGTAGATCCAACCCCTACAGTGTGAAGTCTGCTAGGAGTCCCTACTGAGGCTAAGGAATCTGGATGGGCTGTACTACCACAAGGACACGTGTTAACATTAGCAGCTGATCTGGATAAAACAAGAACGGTCAGTTCCAAGCTGTGTAATCTCTTTACTAAAGAAGCCATGCATTGCTCAACCACAGATTAAATTTGTCTAAGATAAAGTCCCAATGCAGCAAAGCCATTTCCTGAACGACTGAGGTGCCCATTTCATCCGCCATGCTGCCCGAGGGAACGCAGTACACTGGACGCTTTGTATGGTGCTTCCTCTTAGCCGCGGGCCCATAGTCATTATTGTTTAAGGTGTTTAAGCGTCTCAAACTCCCCTTCTTATAGTCCTCTTCCAGACCCCAAATGTGATTTAGGGACTACATCTTTGAAGTTTTATGTTGGGGGGCTCCTTCTTTTGAAGTGCACACTCCTTTGTTCCCTCTTGAAAAGCAGTCTGTCATATTGTGTGTGTCTCCATAACATATAGTCCCACACCACAGGTCATTGAAGAGACTAGCGGTCACACCTAGATGTCAGTCAAAGTGATACCTGTATCAAAAATTTAGTCCAGAGCCCTCATGATTCTCTTATCAGCTCCCTCGCCTTCCTGAGATGTGCTTAGGCCCCTTTCTTGTTACCTCTCACTGAATCAAAGAGTACTCATTAAAGTGTACAGGGGAAGTCTCTCTCCCTTCCCAAGTTTGTGTCCCACCGAGCTTACAGCAGTGCAGCAATACACAAGTCTGTCTGGGGGTTACCTTTGTAACTCCATTCCCTGTTTCATCGGGCAGGCCTGCGTCTCTTAAAATGAAGCACTCAGCCCTTTGTTTGTTGTACCATCCACAGGCACAAATAAACCTAGTGCATGTATATAGTATACATGCACTGCTCAGAACTGTCTCCTTCATGAGCTGTACCACTCATAGGCGCACATACATCCAGCATATGCATTTAAGAGGCATGACCTGCCCAGCATTGTATCTTTCAGGCACAGACAGATGCCATTGGCGCAGCACGAGCAGTGAGTGCAAAGGCCCATGTACCAAGGAAGCATTCCACGTTAACAGAGGCTAAGGCTATCAGGCCACAACTGCCAACAGGCCATGGTTCGCACCGAATGATTGCCAAGGATGTCCTGCATTCCAGCTCAACACCGAAGGCCAAGCTTAAAGACTCCTCCCATAAAATGGCCTTGAAAGTTTTGGCACCGACCCAACCTGGGCTGTCATTGGTCCCAACAACTTCGACATCAAGCTTTTTTGCACTGAAATCAAAACATTCTTCGGCACCGTAGGTTTTGCCATTCGGATCAAACTCATCTGTTTCAGCGCCAGAGCCTATTTTACATACTACGGCAGAGAAGCCCGATCCAAAACAAAAGTCTATACATATTCAATAAAATACTAGTCAGAATGTTGCAAAATCTTCTCATCTTAGTCCTCAGACTTCATTTGAGGAGGCAATTGATGTCCAACTGCCTCCACAGAAGAAAAAGAAAAAGGACATTGCCCCCAGTCCAATACCTCCATCTTTGCCAGCCTCTCCTCCATCTCCACCTCCTTCACCACATCATTCACACTTCGAGGTAGAAGATTTAATACATGAAACTCCATTAGGGTCACCACACTCCTAAGTAGAAGATCAGGGGAGGGATGATAACACACCACAGCCATCATTAGATCCTTGGGACACATATGATATTGACCCACCAGAGGACACAAATCCTGATTTATAGCCGGCAAAACCATCTCCACCAGATGACACTACACATTTTAATGAGACAGTAGGTAGGGCGGCTGCATACCAACAGGTCCCATTGCATAAGGACTCTATAGAAGAGGATTTTCTATTTGAAACCCTTTCTTCCACTAGTAGGGCATCGCAATATCTGACCATGTTAAAGGGAATGATGCAGCATGCAGCAGAATCTTTTTTTTAAGACCATGTTCACGCCTGAATAATCACATCTAGGGTTGACTAAAAATATAAACCAGCCCCATCAGATCTTTCTTATATTAAGGGACAGATTTCACCTGATTCCTTACCAGTCTCCAGTGTCCGTAAAAGAGCTAATTTTCAAACTTCTGGGGGCGCAACTCCTCCAGACAAGGAGTCAAAGCTCATTAATGCTTCAGGTAAAAGAGTGGTGGTTCAAGCAGCCAACCACTAGAGGACTGCCAACACAAGCGCTATTGGCAATATATGATAGAGCACACTGGGACAAATGGAAGATTTTATTTAACATCTCTGAGAAGAATTTAAAAAGGAGGGTAGGTTGATCTCCAACAACTGTATTAAATCTGCTCTTGATGTGGCAGATATAGCTGCCAGGGGAACAAACAGAAGTGTATTACTACGCCGTCACACATGGTTGCATATATCAGGTTTTAAACCTGCAGTCCAACAAACGTTGTTAAATTCACCCTTTGATTAGGAACATCTTTTTGGTTCACAAGTAGACCAAGCTCTATAAAAAAAAAAAGGAAAAAAGCTTCTGATGTTGCAAAGTCAATGGGAGCTCTAAACTCCTGGAAGCCGAAGCTCCTTTCGAAAAACAGCTTTCAGACAAGGTAATAGATAATCAGCATCAGATTCCTCTACCTCTTTCAGACAGCAACATTCAGCATCCCCTTCAAGAGGTTTTTATAGAGGATCATATAGGGGAAACAATTCTAAAGGTAGAGTAAGAGGTGCCTTCACTCGCACCACCCCTCCCACCTCAAAACAGTGACTCTCTCCTCATTCCTCATGATCATACAACACCTGTCGTGGACGTGTACAGCAATTTTTCCCCAGCTGGTAAAATACAACAGACCAGTGGGTGTTGGACATTATCCAGCATGGTTATTGCCTGGAACTCATAACCACACCTCCAGATATACCACCAAAAAAGCACAAGCTCTCTCTAGAGCATCTCCAATTGTTAAATCAAGAGGCACAGGCCCTACTTCACAAAGGAGCAAAAGAGTTTGTTCTGAATCATCAGAAGGGAAAAGGAGTTTATTCTCTGTATTTTCTCATTCCCCAAAAAGATGGGTCCTTTCATATACTTCCAGATCTCAGACCACTGAATCAATACATCCTATCAGAGCATTTTCATATGGTCACTCTACTAGATGTAATAGCACAATTACAACAAGGAGACTTCATGTCTGCCCTAGATCTAAAGGGTGCTTATTTCCACAACCCAATACATCCAGCACACAGAAAATATCTCAGATTTGTCATACAAGGCTGACATTACCAGTTCAAAGTTCTCCCATTTGGAGTAATATCTGCCATTCATGTATTCACAAAACGCCTTGCAGGTGTCACAGCGCATCTACGCAGATAAAGCATTCACGTCTTCCCATATCTGGACAATTGGCTTATCAAATCCAGTTCCCTTCAGCAATATCTGCTGCACACAGACAACCATGCATCTCCTACACCAGTTAGGGTTTACCAAAAATGTACAAAAAGACACCTACAGCCATCTCAGATACAGCCCTACTTAGGAGCTGTTCTCAACATACATTTAGGATTAGCCTACCTCAATCCAATCAAAATATAACTACTCGATTGAGTCAACTTTTGCCCAATCAACATGTTCCAGTACGAAAAATCCAAAAAATCCTAGGGATGATGGCATCTTCTATTGCAATAGTCCCATATGCACGACTACACATGCATCCACTGCAGGACTGTCAGACGGTTCAATGGTCTCAAGCGCAGGGTCAGATACACGATCTAGTGTTGGTAGACCGCTGCACCCACTCTTCTCTGCAGTGGTGGAACACACAAAATCTGACAAAGGGTGGCCATTTCTAAACCCTGTTCCCCAGCTCATACTGACAGCAGACACCTCACTTACAGGTTGGAGTGCTCATCTCCTCAGTCTTTCAATACAGGGAATATGGGATACCAACATAAATCACTTGGAGCTTCAGGCAATTCACCTAGTACGCAAAGCTTTTCTTGTTCACCTCCAAGGCAGATCTGTTCTAGTCCGTATGAACAATACAACAGCCATGTTTTATTTACAAAAACAGGGGAGGGACACTCTCTACAGTTGTCTCGACTAGCTCAGACAATCTGACATTGGGCACTTCAACACCGCATTCAACTGTTAGCAGAACACCTCTCAGAGACGGACAACGATCTTGCAGACCTACTCAGCAGGACGTGGCAACAAGTTCATGAGTGGGAACTCCACCCTCGAGTCCTCCAAAAATATTTCCATCAATGGGAATTTCCACACATAGATCTCTTTGCAACAGCAAACAACTCAAAATGCCCAAACTTCACATTCAGGCTCCCACACCCCCTCTCCAGGGGCAATGCTCTATGGATGAATTGGTCAGGGATACTTGCTTTTGCTTTTCCACCTCTCCTCTCCTTCTCTTCCCTTTGTGGTGAGGAAGCTCAGACAATCCTCTTGCACCCTCATTCTTGTAGCTTCCACTTAGGCACATCAACCATAGTTCACAACACTACTTGAACTTTCAGTAGTTTCATACAAGAAGCTTCCCCTACGCCCCCAGATCTTCTCACTCGGAGCCATGGAGAAAAAAGGACACCCAAAATCCAAAGAACTCAACCTTGCGATTTGGCTCCTGAAGTCATAAAGTTTAGATATTTACACTTTAGCTTCTGAATGTTTGAGGAAGCATACAAACCCACAACAAGAGCATGCTATGCCGCTAAATTGAAAAGGTTTGTTATTTACTGTCAAAACAAACAAATTGATCCGTTTAATGTAACTATTCAAGATATTGTTTGCTATTTGCTCTACTTGCAAACTTGTAGCCTAGCATATACCGCAATACGGCTGCATTTGACAGCAATAGCAGCGCAAAATAGGCAACATTTAACATTAATAAAAATCCTAGTTATTAAAGCATTTATAGAAGATCTTAAAAGAGTGATTCCACCCACAGTGCCTCCAGCACCAACATGGAATCTTAATATTGTGCTTACCAGACTTTTGGGACCTCCATTTGAATCTTTGCATAAATGTCCAATACAGTTTCTTTCTAGGAAAGTTGCTTTTTTGGTGCAATCACTTCACTACGAAGGGTGAGTGAACTTCAGCCATTAACCTTAGAAGAACATTTTTCCAAGTACATAAGGATAGGGTAGTACTTCGTATCAACCCAAACTTTCTTCCAAAAGTGGTTTCCGCTTTTCACCTAAACCAATAGGTTGAGCTTCCAGTTTTCTTTCCTCAACCATATTCAGTTGCTGAAAGAGTTCTATACACATTAGATGTTAAAAGAGCATTAATGTACTAAATTGATAGAACTAAATACTTTTGTAACACTAAACACCATATGTGGCTTTTTCACCTCCATATACAGGAAACGCTATATCTAAAGCAAGTATATCTAGATGGATAATAAAATGTATCCAAACATGCTATATTAAAGCTAAAAGATCTCTACCCATACCTCCTACAGCACACTGAACACGTAAAATAGGTACAACTATGGCTTTTTTGGGAAACATACCATTCATTGATATATGCAAAGCAGCCACATGGTCAAATTCACACACATTTACCAAACATTACTGTGTGGATGTCTTTGCACAGCAATAGGCAAATGTTGGACAAGTTGTGCTTCGTACTCTCATTCAGACAACTGCAACACCCACAGGTTAGCCACCGCTTTTGGGACAGCACTGCTTTACAGTCTATGCAGCGCATGTGTATCTACAGCCACACATGCCATTGAAAGGATTATGCTTCTTACCCTGTAAGCATCTGTTTGTGGCATGTTATGCTGTAGATTCACATGCACCCGCCCACCTTCCCCGGGCACCTGTGGCTGTTATAGTATTTCTATTACACTTCACATGCATGGACATCTCTTACTAACAGTATTTACACTCCATTCTCACCCAACTGCAGGAAAACAATCTTATCAATGGAGTTGAAACCCATGCGCAGTGTCACCGAAAGGAGGAATCACTTTACCTCGTGATTCTGAAGACTTCTTTGAAGAAAAGCAACTTGTGCTCATCGGGACCCAACACTAGATGGCAGAAGTATGCAGAACATGTGAATCTACAGCACTACATGCCACAAACAATTGCTTACAGGGTAAGTAACATAATCTTTAACATGCATGCACTACACCCTTCATGTATTGCACCACTTATAGATACACATACACCCAGAACATGCATTTATCCTGCACACACTGCACTTCACCACATCCTTCAGATACTATACCACTCATAGGTACATGTACATCCAGCACATATATTCACCATGCACACAGTGCTCAGCACTGTATCATTCCTGTATTTTACCCTATCCCAGGCACACGTACACCCAGCACAGATACACCATCTCTGTGTTGCGCAGCACTTCACACCAAACTGATGTAGGCAAAGGGTGAGTTAAGACCACAGCAGCAGAACTTTAAAAATCACTGCACCTGTAACCCTCACTCAAGTGACACAGGTGGACCTATTCTCTCCAACTGATCACTCTACGGTATGCTGCCACCACTGCATTGGTGCTGCTTAACTCCTGTTGAAGGCAGTAGCCTTCCACTACTATGAGGGTAGCACTTTGAGCGCCCCTCCCAGTCCAACAAGACTGCTGTCTGTGGGACAGGCCTATCAGCATTAAGGATCCAGATCTCAGTGCAGTTGGGCACTCAGGGCTGAGTTGAATGTCCATTACAATGCAGAGGACTTTTCCGTTGTTACCAGCGGCTGGGAGTGGGATTGCATAGGGCATTTTGATGAATGTGTGACTACAAAGGGCACTGTCCCCCTCTCGGACCAAGAACCGGTATCCCCTAAAATCTACGGTTACTTTTCAAGTTCCTACACTCAGGTAGGATTCACTTGGGTTGTATGGTTTAGCTAGACAAGGTAACTCAGTATTTAGTACACTAGAGCCAGTTAGGGATCCACAACCCTGAAGAATGCCCCATACCAGTTAAGGCTAGTTGAGAGGGTAGAAACATGTTGGCTAATTAGGACGGGTTGAATCATTGATCTCAACTACCTGAGGACCCTATTTTTAAAGGTGACAATCCTGGGATATCGCGAGGTATTTTTAATCAAGCTGGATCCTGCATTTGTAGAGTAGTCTTTTTATATGAACTCCCTCCAGTCAGGGTCTGCCTGGAGGTTGAGTCCGCCCTGGTGGCATTGCCCTACCAGGGTGGGGAGAGGTTGCAAAGGATGAAGCATGACACTAATAAGGGTGTGAGGCTTCCTCTTCAATCAGGATAGTTATCCCCCGAGTTCTGTTAAAACTGTAGTTCTGTTTTGTCCCCATTCGGGACTCAAATCTGCATTCCCACAGAGGGGAAACAGAATTCGTTGGGTTTGCGCATTAGCTAACATACTTGGTGTGATTTAAGTGTACATGAAAAGGGAGGACATAAAGCGGATTTTCCTCCTCTCTCTTGGATGTAAAAAGATATTTACTGTCACAACAGTAGTTTACTATTAGACCTTATTGCTCTGTTGTTTTAAATTTAAATACAGGCCCCTGAGCATAACCCAGATCCATCCCAACGCTCAATTTGGCTCAGAGCTTCATCTGTGCTGGGTCATTGTCTGGTGATGAAAAATAAGTGCCTGACCCAAAAATTGATTGCCGTTGTTAACCTCCTGCAAATGTTACCCGTTCATGCCCTCAACACGCATGAAGGCACTGTTTACCTCCTGGTAATCATGACTTCATGGTTCCTTTGTTGTAGCGGAGCACAGTTAATTCACTTCTTTGGACGTTTGCTATCATCAGTGGTGTGTGGTTAGGCAGAAGGATTAGTTCTAGTCTTCCGTTCTGTGCAGATGTGAGTTATTCAGATTAAGACCTTAAGGATCCCATCCCTGACTGCTGTCCTCTCAGTTAAATTTGCCCCGTTTTGGCCTTCCTTAAATTAAAGATGGATGTTTATGTTTTGCACATTCACATACATCCCTGCATCCAGTTCACAAATGGTTTAAGCAATTCTTTCAGGAGGTGCATCAATGCTTTCCCGTTAATACAAATCTTTTATTTTTACGATTCCCATACAGCTTTTGCTGTGTAGCCAGTTAGATAGCTTCTCGAAGTTCCTCCCAGTTACACTTCGACTATAGGACAACCCTATAATGCCTTGCAGGGCTGCTATTAATGCTTTTTGGTTAGTGCAATGCAGGTTTTGTTTTTCTTGCCGTCCCTACTGTTCTCTCATGTAGATCACAGCCATCCTGGACCCATTTACGCAACCTAAATTTTATAAATTATGATCGGAAAGCCCCTGCCAACACCCCTCGCCAGGTTCCCGTTCTACATTGGCTACTGATGGCCACTACATCAGAGTTAAACTTTAATCTATCACGTCCCATGCAACTCACCTTCAATGCCCTGCTGCTAGAAGGAAAATGTGTCATTGCCAGTGGCTCGAAAATTACCAGAAGCGAAGGCCTCTTGTTATCTGTTTATACCAAAGACTGCAAATCTAAGAAATGCAAGCCATGGAACCTCTGTGTGTATCCACAAAAGTTTGGAACTCTCTTTTCTTCCAAGTCTGCCTGGCTCCCACATTTCCTCCCTTTTTGAAACATCGAAATGGTTTCCTCCTCAGTGCCCATTTTCCGGATGTTATGTAATTTTTATTTGCCCCCATCTCAGCCCTCTTACTGTTTGGCCAGAGTATGCAGCATGCTTATTTTTGTTGGCTCTTTCTGCTTTTACTTTTCTTAGCAGGTTTGTACTGAGCTCCGTTTTACCTGTTGTGAGGTTTGAAAAATATTGGTTTCCCTCAAAAACAGAATTAATTACCTTTAGCTATGCACCTCTTTCTATGATCAGTGTGCTGGTCTGTGTTTTTTTGTGTATGTTTTGCCAAGGTCGCAGCATAATTTGCCTCCTCTGAGGCTTTGCCTCCTAGTTATACAAGAGAACCGGAGGCAGCATTGCTTTAAGTTCGGGTACAGAAATAACACAGACTGCTGAAGAACCACCCGAATGTGACAATCCGATTCTTGCTATCCTTCCTGCATCCTAATCGCTCAAGCCCCCTCCCGTCGGCTGTATAACATCTAATAGAGGAATAACTGCTGACTTTTTGTTTGAATAGTATGCTGCTCTTATAGTATTTTATGACTAAGGTGGTCCTTTCTGCCTTTTCAGTAATGCAGCGGATTAAGGAACTGATGGAACTAAAAAATAAGAAGAACTCCAAATCCAGGAAAAAAAGGAAGCAGAACTCCGAGGAAGAAGAAGGTACGAGGGCTGTAGTGCCGTGTGGTGCTATCCACATAGTGCTGTTTGATGGAGGAAGCGGCTTCCTGTGTAGCATAGGAGAGAGAAACTTTGTGTAACAATGGCATTTCCGCACTGTTAATGGGGCAGCAGGAGAAGTTAAAGGTTTTCAAACAGCTTGTCATGAAAGGCAGGAAATGCCTGTCCTGGCGGATATTGGCTTTGGAGATTGTGTATTTTGGCTGGTTTCCATTGGCTATCTTTTCCTTGTTGGTATCGAACATCACGTTAACCCTCCATATGAATTCGGTATTCCCTGTGAAGTCTTGTACTGTTCTATTCCTTCCGGGGTTAATGTCAGCGACCTTGGAGGTGAAATCACCCGATAGTGAAGGAAACCATGGAGAAAAGTCAGTTGGTGATAGGACCACACAAACGTGTCCTGTCTACCCTAAGAATAAACGAGTGACTAGAAACTAATGGGCACCTCGTTGTGAAGTACACTCTAATTTTTAATCTGTAGATACTACGCTGAGTTTATTCGAATGCACCATGACCTATGCCTATTGATTTACACACCTTTAGGAATTTAAAGTAATCAGGAGCCATAGTTTGGATTCGTACTTGGAGAGAGATTTGCTGACAGGGAACTTATTTGCATTTATCTAGGAATACTCAGTTCAGGAACTGATGCATATAGAGCTCGAAATATCAGTTGATTTGGGTTTGAAATATAACCAGTGAGCAAATTCCAACAAAATACGGTGTATTGAGGGGTCTTAGGTGACCAGGAATACATTTGCAGTCAGCTTGGAATGTCAGGTGAATTATAGATCTCTTACCTCTTCTCTCTGTAGTTACTATGGGCACCTCGGTTGAATGGGAATCTTGTGGGGTTTTTTAAACCCTATTTATAGACGCCCATTGACCAATTGCCACAAAAGTTGTGAAAAATGCAACTCAAAATTCAACTTTTGAGCGTGCCAAATTTTATCAAACGGTTCAAACATTATAACATGTGCCCTGTTTTAAAATTAGTTTTCCTTTAGCTAACCTTCAGCATCAAGAACTATGACTGCTGGTTGAAGTTCAGTGGCATGGCTGTCTTTACATTTGGTGCCTTTTTATGTTGCAATGAATTTTTATCCATCCGTTTCGGAGATATAAGCAAAAATCTGACTGTCTAGTATGTGCATATAGAACTGCTGTGATTGCGATCTCTGGAAAATTACTTGGAATTGACTGCTTACAATGACAAAACAAAAATTGGTATGCACTACCTAAGTGATTGTGCAGTCCCCACTTACTGCTGTGATCCTACTTGTGTATGTGAACATTGTGAGGAAACAAAAAGTAAGCAAGCATTTGCAATAGGTCTTGCATTTGCTTAGAGCTATTGGCGTTGTAAATGCATAACTCGACTTTTCATGCCACATAAATTGGTCAACCCTGTCGCATAATTTGGTCCTCTCTGCCACATAATTCCAGTGGCCATGCATTTAACAAAAACACTTCCATTTACCTTCTTCCTCTATCTGCAGCAAAAAATCAAATTATTGCCATTATTTATTATATCTATTTATATTATTATTTCGCCTCCCCCCCCCCCAACCTAGTGTGGGGACTTAGAGATGACCTAGACAGAAAGAGTCCATCGTGCTGCACGTTTTGGTGGTGGTCCCATTGCCGAAGGACCCCCACACGGTGAGTTATGGGCAAAAATGTTTAGTAAAAGAAATGCCCTGCAAAGCATTAAGGGGCGAGTTTCCGAGTGCAGCGAATATTGCATTATCTTAACTGTAATGCTCAGTACAGCCCCTAGAGGACATCACAATAAAAATAGCATTTGGAACAAACATAGGCGTGTAACCATATAGTCAGTCCATAGAGGGCATAACCACTACAAAAGAGAATGGCAGAAAGTAATGTAGTGTAACCATATATTTAGCCCCTAGAGGGCGTAGCCTTACACATTTTAAGGCCTAATAGGGCTAATGCAATAATGTTATAAAAAAAAGGACACTGAATGGTGGGAGAGTTACTATTTTGGGGTCCCCCGCAATCTAGTTTGGGGACCCAGAGATGAACTAGACAGAAAGAGTGCTTGTGCTGTACATTTTGGTGGTGGTCCTATTGTCGAAGGACCACCACATGGTGAGTTATGGGCAAAAATGTTTTGTAAAAAAAATGCAGCGCAAAGCATCATGGGATGATTTTGCAAGTGCAGAGAATATTTGGAAAAAACATGGTCATGTAACCATATAGTCAGCCTCTAGAGGGCATAACCACATGTGGCAGAAAGCAATGCAGTGTAACCATATATTTAGACCCTAGAGGGTGTATTGTCTTTCACATTTTCAGGCCTAGCAAGTTCCAGCCATGAGAGATTAAAAAGACACTGCATGGTGGGAGAGGTTACTATTTTGTCCCCCAACCTAGTGTGGGGATCCATAGATGACCCATTGTCGTAGGACCACCAGAGGCTGAGTTATGGTCAAAAATGTTTTTGAAAAGTAGTGCCCCGCAAAGCATTACTGGACGAGTTTACCGAGTGCAGTGAGTATTGTATTATCTGCTCTCCTGCTGTGCCGGGAGAGTGACGTTGAACATTTCTGTGTTTTTTCTGTTTAAAATGTACCAGTTTGTATATTTTTCAACTGCTGAACTTGTAGGTAAGTGGTACTAATGTAAAGTGCTCCTCCAATCGCGTTTGCACTATATGAAACTTAAATAAATCAAAAAGAACCCCGCCATCAGCTTGCATCCTTTGGGCGCGGACACCACAAAGAAACAGCTGCATGCCCAAAACAAGGAAGAGGAAGAAACAACATACCACCACAAGAGCGAAGGCAAAATAAAAAAAGTAGTGCTCCGACATTAAGGTATATGGCCGATTGTTAAATAATCCATGTAATAGGGTCAGTCTCCAGTTCAGTAAAAAAACATTCTCAAGGCGGGACAAACGTAAAGCATTTACCTACAAAATCAAGGGAATTTTCAAAGGAAGGCCAAGAAACGAATGAAAGTGATGGGCGTGATTTGGGCATGATGAAAGGGAACAGAAGTAGATTACAACATGCCGAGAGACACCACACCCGTGCTGCCTGGGCTCGACCTAAAAAGGCAGCACATCGCAGATATTGCAATGCTGCAATTTGAAAAAGCTGACAGGTATTGGGCTTATTCACTAAGGTATTTGGACAAAATATATATATATATATATATATATCGCGAAAAAAATATTGTGGTGCAGAAATATTGTTGTCAAGAATATTGTTGTTTTCAGGTAAGTAATATTGTCGTTAAGTATATTGTTGTTGTTAATATTGTTTTCAGTAATATAGTTGTAAAGAATATCGTTGTTTAATTATTTTTATGTTTTAGTTCATATATTCATTTTATGTGTTAAAATTGTTTGTATCATTATTTTTCAATTATAGTTTGTAAGTTGAAGTGATTTAGAACTTTTAACTTAATTGCTAATTGAAATTTATAGTGTTATAGAAGGTTATTGAATTTGTAGGGGAGATAGAGTGTGAAGTTAAGTAATACTTTTTAAATAATGTTTTTAAGTATGTGATTGCTATTGTCTTTATTATGTAATACTGAGTTCACTTACCTATATCTTAGGTGTAGGTTGCTAGGTTTGTAGTGGTATAGGGTGGGGAGCTAATTAGGTAATAATTAACAATTATTTTTTAATGTATTATTTGATTGGTTAATTATGAAAATTGTGTAGTGATATATTTTAGTTCAAATTCAGGTGTGGACTCGTTGGGTTTGTAGGGGCATAGGGTGGGATGTTAAGTAATATTGATTAGTTATTAATCTGTTATTATTTAATTGATTAATAATTATGTACATTATGTAATACTGACTTATTTTAGTAATATATCTGATAGAGACTTCTAGCTGCAGATTCCTTACCTTTGAATTCCCTGGCTTCAGCTTCAAATCCAGAATCTTTTTGCTGAGCAATACCCTGTGCGTGCCGTCGGTTGGCGTTGTTCTGATTCACGTGCATTGTCCGTTTCTGCGTGGCTTCGTCAGCGTCTTTGGAGCCATCTGTGACATCACGGTCACCTATAAAGGCACCAACCCGGCGCGCATACGTCAGTTCTTTTCCTTTCGCGCTGGTTAAGCGCAGGTCCGGGATCGAGCTACCCTTTGACTTTTTGGCAAGCCTTTTTTCGACCTTTTGTCAAATAATGTTTTCGTCTTTGTGAGGAAGATGTCATCTAGGAAGACTGGGTTCAAGCCATGTGACGCCTGTCATCTCGCCATGTCGGTGACGGACCCTGACCAGTTATGGCTCTGGTACCTCGACAGGGACCACGACTCGAAGTTCATGGTGGCCCGACAGTTGACTTCGGTTGGCGCAACTCCTTGGAGGTCACGGTCCCACTCCAGGATCCCCAAGTCCTCTTCTTCCCACTCGAGGTCCTCAGGGCATTCGGAGAAGAGGCACAAGAAGAAGTCCAAGCGGATTTCAATTTTGCCATGCCCATCAACTGAAAAGGCATCTCAGGAACGTCGACGTTCCGAGCACGATTCTGCCGAGCCGTTGCCAGGGCCGACTTCACGTCTCCCGCCTTATTTGGGAGCCGGAGTGATCCCCGCTCAAATAAAAGACTTTTGCAAAGCCATGCGCCTCGTTTTTGAGCGTGCTGCCCCTGCGGGTGGGTCTTTGGACCCCACGCGGTTAGCATGGCCCCATCGGGTTCGACGACGGTGGCTTTGGCCTCGGCACCGTTGGGGACCCCAGGATCTGATATTGGATCTGGACCGGCACCGGTTCCTCACAGTCGGCCTCCTCCGCCACCGGGCCCGACATCAGCGCTCCCCCACCACCAGCGGCCACTGCTGGTGGAAGCCCCATCCTCATTCCTGATGATATGGAGCTGGAACTGCATTGCACGATGCCGATTCTGACTTTGACAGCACCGACTCGGCCCAGGTCTGTGTCCGAGGCTTATTTTGATCAGCCAGGCACAGGTTAGCAGTGGGAGGTGTCTGAGGACCCTTTGGAATATGGATCAGAGCAGCTGAACTGGTATGAGGACCTCGGGGATACTTCTCCAGATGCTGGTATGCTCTCACCTCCTTCTGTGGCTACGGAGGAGGGAGCATCATACGCCATGGTGGTGCGTAGAGCTGCTGAGGTCTTGGACCTGGAGTTGCCTACAGTGCCGGTCAGGCCTAACATCCTGACAGAGGTGCTTCAGCTGGGGGTTTGCTACATCGGAGCTGATGTAACCCTTTAATGAGGCCCTTACTGATGTCTTGCTAGGGATGTGGTCCAAAATCAGCACAGGGGCTCCTGTGAATTGGACAATTGGCCGCCACCATCAACCAGCTCCTACAGACTCTAGTTTCCTCACCCAACACCCCACCCTGGAGAGCTTAGTGGTCCAAGCCTCCACATCCCTTGGTGCCTTCCCTTCCGCTCCCCCGGATAGGGAATCCAAGAAGCTGGACCAACGTGGGAAGAGGATGTTTTCTTCCTCCAGCCTGGCATTGAGGTCCGTAAACACCTTATGCCTATTGGGCCATTTTTCCCATACTTTATGGGATACAGTGGCACAAGTTATGCCCTAGGTCCCAGAGGGCGTACGGAACACTCTCACCCAAGCTGTCAAGAATGGGAGAGATGCAGTCAAGATTTTATTCAATGTGGCTTGGACACAACTGATTCGCTGGGCAGGTCGATTTCTTCGACAGTGGATCTTCATTGCCAAGCCTGGCTGCATACCACTGGCATTTCGGGGGATGTCCAGGCAAATCTAATAGGCATGCCCTTCGATGGCCCACACCTTTTTGGAGAGAAGGAAGACTCAGCGCTTAAGCGGTTCAAGGCCTCTTGAGCCACGGCCAGATCCTTGGGCCTCTCTGCGCCCGCTTGCCAGCAGACTGCCTATCGCCCCTTTTGAGGCTTCGGAAGGGGTGGGGCACCACGCCAACCATAAGTCAGCCACCGTCCTCCAGCTTCACAGCATCCAGTGCGAGGACAAGGTTGTGGTACCTTCAGACCCAGAGGGTCTAGCCAGAGGTAGGCCACCATCCAGCCCCCCTCTTCCGCAATGCCCAAGCCCTTCTAGTATGGTTCTGAAAGACCATCTTAGTCCAGTTGGATGGAGGATTCAGTTTCATCTCCCTCACTTGCGATCCATAACATGGGACAAATGGGTCTTGCAGATCTTACAGAAAGGCCATTCCCTGCCCTCCCTCTGTCCCTCCATTGAAAGAACAGCTGATGGAGGATCACTTAATCTTGCTCCGAGAGGAAGTTATGGCTTTCTTGGCCAAGGGAGCCATAGAAAGGGTCCCGATGTCAGAAGTAGGCAGTGCGTGTTATTCCCGCACTTTCTGAAGAACAAGGGTCTTCACCCTATCATGGATTTAAGGGACGTCAATCTCTTCCTCAAAAGGAGAAATTCAGGATGCTCACTCTAGCTCAGGTCTTGTCTGCCCTAGACCAAGGAGACTGGATGGTAGCGTTGGACTTGCAGGATGTGTATTTTCATATCCCCATCCTGCCCGCCCACAGGCGTTACTTGTGGTTCAAGGTGGGCCACAAACAATTTCAGTTTACCGTGCTCCCTTTCGGTCTCACCAGTGCCTCTTGGTGTTCACCAGGGTGATGGTGGTGGTAGCAGCTCATTTGCGCAGGCTGGGGATTTCAGGCTTCCCCTTCCTCGACGACTGGCTGTTGATGGTTCCTACGCCCCAGACTCTCGTCACCAACCTTCAGACTATGGCAGACCTGCATTCTCTGGGTTTCACTATAAACGTCCCAAAGTCACACCTAACTTCCTCTCAGAAGCTCCCTTTCATATGAGCTGTTCTGGATACAGTGCAGTTTGGGGTTTATCCTCCAGAGCAGCGAGTCCAGGATATTCAGGGTATGATGATGTTACGGCCTCTATCCTGGATTTCGGTGAGAAAGACTCTGAGGCTGGTGGGAATCATGGCTTTCTGCATCCTGCTAGTCAAAATGCCAGATGGCATATGAGGGCTCTGGAGTGGGATCTGAAGTTCCATTGCGCACAGCATCAGGGAAATTTTACAGACACAGTTCAGTTCTGGGCGGTAACTGCAAAAGACCTGCAGTGGTGGTTAGTGAGCTGTGATTGGGTCAAAGGCAGGTGCCTTTCCCTTCCCTAACCAGATCTCACAGTAGTAACAGGTGCATCACTTCTGGGATGCCAGGTGCATCACTTCTGGGATGCGGCAGCCATCTGGGAGAGGCAGAGATCAGGGGCCTCTGGTCTCTGGCAGAATCCAGACTCCATATCAACTTGTTGGAGCTCCGGGCGAACCGACTGGCATTGAAAGCATTTCTTCCTGTTGTGAAAGGGAAGATAGTGCAGGTGTTTACGGACAACACCACCGCAGTGTGGTACTGAAAACAAGCAGAACGGTGTTGGGTTGTGGACCCTTTGTCAAGAGGTTCTGCGTCTCTGGACATGGCTGGAACAGCAGGGCATAACCCTGGTGGTTCAACACCTGGTGGGTTCTCTGAATGCTAGGGCTGACAAACTCAGCCGTCGATGCTTAGCGGATCACAAGTGGTATGTCCATCCGGAGGTGGCGCAAGGACTCTTTCAGCAGTGGGGAGAGCTTTATTTAGATCTTTATGCCTCCGCAAAGAACACACAATGTTAGCAATATTGCATGTTGGAGTTTCCAGAGCTGCAATCGCTCGGCGACACTCTTCGGCGCAAGTGGAGTTCAGGTCTCCTATACGCTTTTCCACCCATACCACTCCTGCCCAGAGTTCTCAAGAAGATCAAGAATGACAAGGCCCAAGCCATCCTTGTGGCTCCGGATTGGGCACGGAGAGTCTGGTATCCCGAGCTTCTCAAAATCAGCATCAATCCTCCAATCAGGCTACCCCTTCGGGAGGATCTTCTGTCGAAACAGCAGGGTAGGGTTCTCCACCCGAACCTGTCATCTCTGCGCCTTCGTGCGTGGAGATTGAGCAGCGACAGCTGATGGCTTTTGACCTTGCTCCCAAAGTCTGTAGTTATTTTGGCAGCCAGGTGTCCCTCCACTAAAACGGTATACGCCTGCCGTTGGAAACGATTTGTATATTATTGTACAAAAAGGTCTATTGATCCGCTTCTCTTTCTTATACTCTTCTCTTCATTCTTTCCCTTGCCCAGCAGGGTTCTGCCTTGGGGACTCCCAAGGGCTATTTTTCTGCCTTATTGGCATTTCTTCGGCTGCCTGATCAGCCTTCTCTGTTTAAATCCCGCATTGTACATAGATTCCTCAAAGGGCTTGTACATATGATTCCCCCGTACGCCCTTTGTTATGCCCCAATGGGACTTCAATCTGGTCCTCACATTTCTGGTGTGTGCTCCCTTCGAACCTTAGCATAACTGTCCCCTTCTGGCTGCTCACCATCAAGACAGCCTTCTTAGTGGCAGTAACATCTGCCAGTAGGGCGCGTGAGATGCAAGCCCTGTCATCAAAGCCACCGTATCTCACTATCTACCCAGACAAGGTGGTACTCAGAACTTGTGCCTCTTTCCTCCCCAAAGTGGTAACGCCATTTCATCTGGGTGAGAACATCACCCTGCCCACCTTCTTTGCTCCACCACATCCCTCTAAAGAACAGGAGAGACTCCCATCAACTGGACCCAAAAAGAGCATTGTCGTTCTACCTTGACCGCACAAAAGAGTTCCGGGTGTATGACCAACTCTTTGTGGGCTATGTTGGAGCAAAGAAGGGTTGGGCAGTGCAGGAGAGAACCATTTCACACTGGGTCGTTCTCTGCATCAGAATCTGCTACGCATTGGCCAAGAAGTAGCCTCCTGAGGGCTTGTGAGCTCATTCTGCCAGGGGCAAAGCTGCTACCACTGCACTAGCTCGAGACGTACCAGTCGTGGAGATCTGTCAGGCGGCAATGTGGGCATCTTGGCACACATTTGCAAAATATTACTGCCTGGGCAGTAAGGTATATAGAGACGGGCACTTTGCCCGTTCAGTCCTACAGGACTTCTTAGTGTAAGGAGTAGTATCGGCAGCCCACCGCCAGGAGGTTATGGATTGGGTATCTATTCAAAGGTAAGGAATGCAGATTCCTTACACCCACCCATGCCTCACCGCTCTGTGGATATATCTAGTAGGGTTAGGGTTTACCCCTTTCAGGGCACTAGTTTTGCACAGACAAATTGTCAGTTCTATCCAGGACTCTGCGCTTATGACGTGGAAGTTTTGTGAATAAAAGAACTGATGTAAGTGCGCCGGGGTGGTACCTTTATTGGTGACTGTGACATCACAGATAGCTCCAGCGATGCTGGCGAAGCCACGGGGAGCTGGATGACGAACGCGGATCCGAACGATGCCACCCGACAGCACGCACAGGGTATTGCTCAGCAAAAAGATTCCGGATTTTAAGCTGATGCCAGGGAATTCAAAGGGAAGGAATCTGCATCTAGATAGAGTCTCTACCAGATAATGGGTTACCAAAGGTAAGTAACTTGTTCTTTAGTTGCAGGTTACTAGGTTTGTAGGAAGTATAAGACGGGAAGTTAAGTAATAATTAAAGAATTAATTATTACTCTATAATTACATATTTAATTGATTATCAATCATGTACGTTGGTATACTTTAGGCGTGGGTTGCTAGGTTTGTAGGGGTCTAGGGTGGAAGGTTAATTGAGTAATAACTAAACAAACATTTTTTATTTCAAAATTATTACATTGTTTATGAATTTTGTAAATTGGGTAATTGTTTTTTTTTTTTTAATATATGTATATATTATGTTACATAATGTTTATTTTGAGTTTTACCTTTTTTAAATAAATTAATAGTTATTATAAAAAGCAATGTGTTTGCAGTAAAAGTAGTTTACCTATTTTTGCTTAGACTGGCGGGGGAATAGTAAATCTTCCCCCCTTCAAAGTCCAACACTTTCAAGACTGGAGTGATAATAGAAAATCAACCTCATTAAAATCCAATGCTTTCCCTATTGTTACACAGACTGGAGCGGGTATAGTAAATTAACTAACCTCCGAAATCCAATGTTTTCCCTTATGTTGAACAGACTGGAGAGGTATTAGTAAAGTAAACCCCTCCGAAGTCCACTGCGTTCCCTACTGGAATGGGAATAGTAAATGTAACCCCTCCGAAGTCCTACACTTTCTCTACTGTTGCATAAATGTAGAGTTGGAATAGGATATCCATTATTCCCTGAATTCAGTATATTTCCTAATATTTGTTAAATGCATTTATTATTAAAAAAAATAATAATAATTGTATTTCCTTGGTAATTTATTTAATGTTTGGAATTGTATTGTTAATATCTTTTATGTTTCATGTAAAAAAAAAATATATATATACATATAATAAGCTTTTTACATTAGTAAATTTAAAGAATTTATCAAAATATAATGTAAAAAATAAATGTATAATTGTTACCTTGTATTTATGTTTATACATGTAAACATATGCCTTCATGTTTATGTATATATAGCAATAAATATTAGTGAGATTTAACATATTATTGGTATATTTTGAAATATTTAAGATGTATTACTTTAAACTATACATATATATTTTTTATTTTATTGTCTCTGCGCACTTTACCACTGCTAATCAGTGCTAAAGTGCAAGTGCTCCCTATAGAAATTGTACTGTTGATTGGTTTATCCATGATTGACATATTTTATTTACTGATAAGTCCCTAGTAAAGGGCACTAGAGGTGCCCAGGGCCTGTAAATCAAATGCTACTAGTGGTCCTACAGCACTGGTTGTGCAAACCCACAGAAGTGGCTCTGTAATCATGTCTCAGACCTGCCACTTCAGTGTCTGTGTGTGCAGTTTTGACTGTAACTTCAACTTGGCAAGTGTACCCACTTGCCAGGCCTAAACCTTCCCTTTTCTTACATGTAAGGCACCCCTAAGGTAGGCCCTAGTTAGCCCCGAGGGCAGGGTGCAGTGTATGGTTAAGGTAGGACATATAGTAATGTGTTTTATATGTCTTGACAGTGAAATATTGCTAAATTCCTTTTTTCACTTTTGCAAGGCCTGTCCCTCTCATAGGTTAACATGGGGGCTACCTTTAAATCTGATTAAAGTGTAGATTCCCTTTGGGAGCGGATGGACATGTGGAGTTTGGGGTCTCTGAGCACACAATTTAAAAATACATCTTTTAGTAAAGTTGATTTTAAGATTGTGCGTTTGAAAATGCCACTTTAAGAAAGTAGGCATTTTCTTGCTTAATCCATTCTGTGGCTCTGCCTGTTTGTGGATTCCCTGTCTGGGTCAGTTTGACAGTTGGGCTGTTCACACCTCTCCTCTAGACAGTGACACAAAGGGGGCTGGGGTGTAGCCTGCATATATTGATTAGCCATCTGTGCTGGAGGGGAGAGGAGGAGTGGTCACTCACACCTTAAAGGACTGTTCCTGCCCTCACACAATGCTGTCTCCAACCCCCTGGTGAGTGTCTGGGGCCTGGCCTGGACAAGGAAGGATCTTGCAAACACTTGAGACTTTGTTTTGAAGTTTGCAAACTTCAAAGCCAGAACTGGGTATAAGAAGCAGACCCAAAACCCCAGACTTTTAGAATCTTTCGGGAATCAAGAGGAACCTCTTCCCAGGAGAAGATCTGAAGAGCTGAAGGAGGAGTACTGTCCCTTTGCTGTGTTGCTTTGCTGGACTTGCCTGCAGTTGCTGCTTCTGCCTGAAAAGAGTGCAAAGGGTGAACTTTGCTGTGTGTCCTGCTTGAGAAAATTCTCCAAGGGCTTGGAGTAGAGCTTGCCTCCTGTTGGAAGTCTCAGGGACACCAAAGACTTCAGTTTCCTTGACCTGCAGCATTGGGAACTGTGTGTTTTGTGCTGTCCACTGCAACGCCGCACATGACGCCGCTGGCCTGCACCGTGACCTGCTGACGCCGCACGGAGTCGCATTGCCCCACTTCGCACTGCGACCCTGGTCTCACTGACGCCGTCATCAGACAACTTCAGCGAGCCGCTGCTCGCACCGCGACCTGTGGGCCCTGCACTCCGGCGTCACGTGCTCACACTGCAGCCTGGGCATCCCCGATGACGTCGCTCCTGCTGACACTGGCACCGCTGCCTGCACCGTGGCCTGTGGACACCGCTCGTGAGGAGCACGAAGTACCGTCCTGTCCTGCGCCGCAGCCCCGGTCCACCGACACCAGCACCATCAGCTCCAGTGTCGTCACCAGGCATCCTTGTCTGCACTGTGGCCTGTGGACACCGCTCGTGAGGGTCACAAATCACCGTCCCGTCCCGGACCGCTGGCTTGGGCCTACAGATGACAGCGCTTCCGCAATGACGACGACGCTGCCTGCACGTGACCTGTGGACACCGCACATTGAACCACCTTGCTTCACACCACAGCCCTGTTCTCACCAATGCCGCTGGACACCGTCACCGAGCCATTGCCTGTACCGTGACCTGTGGGCATCGCACGTTGCATCGTCACGCTTCGCACCGCAGCCCCGACACCATCCCCGCCAGCACACCTGATTTCATCAGCCCGGAGTTCGATCCCCAAGGTGCGTGACTTTAAGGGCCCGACGACTCCTGCACCGACTCCGGAACCGACGCCACCGACGCCGCTCTCCAGAGCTCACCACGAGGATCACGCCGCCCTGTGAATCCAAGGTACTGTTTGCGGATCTGTTCGACATCGCAGCTGGCCCGCGACGCTGAGGCCAGCCTGAACTTTTGGTTTTGCTGTTTATGACGCCATGATAGCCCCAGGTGGAGTTATCGACTTCAAGGAACTGTATTTTTAAGTACATCTTGCAGCATTTATATTTGTATTTTCTGTTTGTTGGATTTTTATTGTATCTGGTCTTGTTTTATATAGATAAATATTGGCTATTTTTGTAAAACTGGTGTGGTGTCCTTTTGTAGTGTTTTCACTTATAACTGTGTGTTATGTGCAAATGCTTTACACATTGCTTCTGAGATAAGCCTGATTACTCGTGCCAAGCTACCAAGGGGGTGAGCAGGGGTTATCTGAGCGGGTATCTCCCTTATCCTGACTAGAGTGAGGGTCCCCAATTGGACAGGGTGCAAACCGACTGCCAACTAGAGACCCCATTTCTAAGAATATATATATAAGAAACAATATTTTTGTATGAGATTAGTGTAAAATAATGTCTTCTGTATATACAAATATTTTTGTAAACAATATTTTTGATACACTATTTGTGTTACATGATATTTTTGGTTCCCATATTGTGTCAGTGATCCCTGGTTAATGCAGATCCCTCCTTCATGTGTCATACAAACGGAGGAGAGATCACCAAAAACAAACAAGCTTGGTCAAAGCTAATAGGGCTCTCTTTTTGCAACCTATTTTCATGCTTTTTAGTGATGCTTCGACAAGATGGTGTGCAACATGACTAAAAGTGGAGAAAAAAGGGGGGGGTGATGATGCTGCCACATTAGCTGCATTGCTTTGTAGTTGTCCACAGGCATCATTATGCATACTCATCTACAAAATGATGTGGGTACCTTTTTTTCTCGTTTACCAATGTGTGGTGGATCAGTTAGGAGGAGGAGGTATGAGCAGAACTGGTCCTCCTTAAGAAAGCATGAGGGAGCAGGTAGGGTGGAAGCATTGGAGTGTATGCTGGGGTAGGGTAAAAACAGGGTACAAGGGATAGCAGCAGGGAGGGGAGGGCACATGCCAGAAAGCATTATTAAGCATGAGCAAGGAATGGACTGTGGCTGGGACAAGGACACAAGAGAGGGCTTGCAACATGAGGGAGACAGCAACATGAAGCAGGAGTGAGGACGTGGGGGATAGTGAAGTACATGATGGAGAAAGCAGTAAATCACATGTACTGTTATGGAGTGTGTAAACAAAAAGAAAAAAGTACATCTCTAAAAGTGAGCAGTGAAAGTATAAAAACCAGTCAATCAGAGCGATGGCAGAAAGGCTATGTTCCAAGGAAGGGACAAACAACACCATCAAATAAAAAGCAGACAAATGAAAGTGATAACAAAGCCAATTTATGGTAAGCAAAGGGTGGGATGTATTCCTGAAGTAGGTCTTGTGCTGCCAGACTGCTTTTGCTGTCTCCTGGGCTCGACCTAATAAGGCCTTCACCTCACTGTTCCCATGGCTTGGGTAGGACAGGATGAGTAACCAAAAAATAAAACTCTCCCCAGCATTGTCGAGCATCTGGGGTGGAATAGTTGGCCACAATCGTTATTAAAAAAAAAATAATAATAATCTCCGGCAATGTATCGGTTTTCAAGGCATGGGCGTACCAGAACCAAATATCTATTCCCACACATAGGTATACAAAGAGTTCCCTTTTTATATATGAACTCTCACCCACATGATAATAATGTGGCTTGCTTCATCATTGTGCTGATCACCGACTCATGGAGGGAGCATTTAACTATCACAGAGGCCTGTCCTATGACCTATAGTAACAGATCAAGTACCCCCCCTCCCCTCCCCCCACTGACAAAGTTAAATAACACAGCTAATGCATCTGGTGCATTTATTGTGCCCCTGCGTCTACATGGTCAATATGTAGCATTCGGAACTCAATTTGCAGATTTTATGTCAGGACCTTTGATTCCTCAAAATTGGGGGTCCATTATTTTATAAAGAAGGCAACATTGTCAATCACACCATGCTCTCATGAATTTGTTACCGCTCCTATAGTCTGGATATATTGGTTGTGCTAAGAAAATTACCCTGTTCTTCTTCCTGTGGGAATAGGAGACCCAGAAAATACCATCTTCATATTGTTTAGAAAATCTGTATATACAAGCATCTTTGTGAGCCATTGCAAACTCTGATCAACTCTCACTGTATCGACAGGTATAATTGTGTTCATGCTTGTCATCAAATAAGTAGCTCATTTCATCTGTTCTTTCTACTCTTATATAGATGAAAATGTGCACATCAAAATCATGCCTTCTAAAGTTGTTACATTTCACTTATCTCAAATGATTTGCACATTTTGTGTGCATTCATTTGCCACACACTTGTCATCACTGATAAATATGTGTTGTAGTTTGTGTGTTCATGCACTTTATGCATAAGTGCATTGTCCCATCACAAATGCATACATACATGGCACAGGGAGTTTATTTACCTCCTAGGTAACTGGGGGTTGCTTAGGGTCTGGCATCACATTATGCAAATTAAATTCATTGCTCGAATCATGTGGGAATCATGTACGGAACCATCTTTCTCACTAACGGCCTAGAGATAGAAAGACTGCTCTGTAGCCTGGACACATGAGACACAGGAGAACCTATACTTTCCTCTAAATGTCCTAATGGCTGCCCATTGAAGTTTCAGGGTGACACGTAGAGTAGAAAGCCCTAAGTCAGAACCATTCTCAAGAAATGAAAGAACATTAACCTTTGGGGTACACCATTTTCTAATTGACTCCCAATTATGCTTATAGGATCTCTAAATAGGCTCCGTCCTAGAACCTTAGATGGCAGCTGCCAAGTTTCTTAACAGGCTACCCTTCTGCAAACCTAACCTTTCAACTTCCAAACCGTCAATCTGAGCTTGGATAGGACTTCAGATTTTGGAAGTGATTTAGACAAGGAGAAAGAGACATTGGGAGAGCCCATTCCTGACCCCTGCCTACCTGACAGAGAAGAAGGAACCAGGACGAGCAGGGTCAAGAGGGAACAACCATTATCACCAACACCGTCTCCCTCTTGATCTTCATTAATGCTCTTGGAATGAGAGGAAAAATGGGAAAAGCGTAGAGGCGACCTAGGGGCCAAGGAAAATACATTGCATCTATTGCCAGGCATCTAGTTTCCTGTGCCTGGAGATGAATTTCCGACATAACATCTTCTCCTTGGACACAAACAGATCTCCTACTGGAGTACCACGCCTCCTGCAAATTCTTATAAACAATAGTGGATTGAGGCAAAAGAAACTCAAGATTACTGAAAAATCCTGCTGAGTTTGTCTGCCACCACAGCCTCCTCTTTTTTGATATACAGTGCTGTGAGGGAGACTTGATTATTTTCTTACAGTCAGAAAATAGGCCTCGTCTTTCTTCCAGTGTTTAGGAATGGGTGCCACCCTGCCTGTCTCATAAGATTTAATTGCCATATTGACCATTCTGATCACCACTTGGGGAATCTGAGGATCAAAGGATAGTAAGGCTTGCCTCAATGCCTCCAATTTCTTCACAGTTTGAGGAGTGCTTCACAGTTTTAGAGGCCATATGCCCTTTAACTCTTGAGTGTGCAATGTTGCTCCCCATCCATATCTGGTCAAATCTCTTGTGATAAATTTGAGCTTGGAATGAGTCTACGTTGTCATTTCTCCTAGATATAAGGGACTGAGCCACAAGTTCAGTTCTTTATTTACTTCTTGTGACACTGGAAGAAGAGTATTTAGGTCCATTAATACAGAAATCCACTGTTTCAACAAGTGGTGTACAAAAACGCAAGGATGAAACCCAGCCCAAAGAATGATAAATGCAGTTGCAGCCAGATCTCCCTCCACCAGCAAACAATTTCTTACTCTTGATCTCCTCTGTCTTTTCAAATGGTAAACATACCTTACCTTCAATTTCCTTGGTTCTGGTAGGAGAGCCATACCCACATCTGTCTGGAACTTTGCTGCGGTGAATGTAATCAGGTTTGATGGTTTTCAATAAGAAACCCATGATCCTGCAAAAGAGTACACAACGTCTGAGGATGATCCCTATTCTGCTGAACCGATGGTGAATGAATTATCTATTTGTCCAAGTACTGGTGCACTACTATACCCTGTGTGTACAACAGGGCTACCAATGGGGCCAGCACCTTTGTGGACACCCTCTGAGCTGTGTTTAGACCAAAAGGGAAAACATAGAACTGAATATGGTATTTGTGTGTGGCAATATTCAAGAACTTCTGATGGTCCTAATCGATTAGGATGTGGAGATATGCATCCAGCATATCCAATTTTACCACAAACTCCTCCAGTGTAGTTAAATGTATTATTCTCTGAAGGAGTCCATTTTTAAACAGTTGTGGAGATCCATTTGTTAATTTCAGGTCTGTACCAAGCAATAACCCCCGGAAGAGGTCTCCACTAAGAACAGGATTGAGTAGATTCCAGAACCTTATTGTACTCTTTGGACTGGAAAAATTGCCTCTTTCCTGAGAAGTCCTTGTACTCTCTTCTAAAAAGCAGATGACTTTCCATTATTTTTGGAAACAGGCTTAGTGATGAACACATGAAAATTTGAGCTAAAGTCAATACTATTGCTTTGCTTGATGATATTTATAAGACAAAGACCTGTCACTTCCTGACTCCAGACCCCCAAAAATTCTCGGATTTGACCCCCCTACTGGGGGAGTATTGTCCAAAGCTCCTTGGTTGTCAGGAATGTTTCTGGTTAGAAGGATGTTTGTTGGATTCCGTGTTCTTCCAATCTTTCTTTGGCTGGAACCACCTTTTTCTTTACTGCCCATTCACATTTTGGGAAGAAGATGAGTTTGACTTTCCCTTGTTACGAAAGGCATGCTTACAGTCTTTAAATGCTTTTGTGACCTTGGAATCCAGCTGTTCTCCATACTGCTTCACTCCTAAGAAATTAATCTTGCACAGCACTGCTTGTTCTTAATTCTCTGCTTTCCAATCTCATAACCAAATTTGTCTTCTGGGGTAAATAGAACCATCATAGGTGAAGCCCTGAGACCGTCACAGGAGACATCTGGCTTCTGCTGTTGGCAATGTAGGAACAGTCCTCCCCTTCCTGCATAGCTGCAGCTAAAGCATCAAATACCTTGACCCAAGACAGTGTTGTATGCACAGCCAATGTGCCAGTCTGTTTGGTCAAGGTTAGTGCTATGTAAGTCTTCTTTAGAGCAGTCTGTTTTCTTATCCAGTGCATCTGAATGTGTAGTCTTTTGGACTAGCCAACATCTTTCCAGTGAGATTTGCCAATATGGAAGGTGGTCTTTATGCTGAATGGGTGGACTGAGTCTGGATTTTCCATCATGTACATTTTCTGAATAAATCTTAGAATCAACAGATGATCCAATTATTTCCATTCCCTTAAAATGAGAAACTTGATTTTGTCATGCAGCACAATAGCTAGTCCTGGAGAACCTGAGTCTGGTGGAAACAGTGGCGAACCCCCAGATTGTTTTGAAATGTACCAGTATCTATTCCATTTCTTCTTTCTCTGATATTTTCCTTTTGCACAAGGGCCAGCAATCTCTAGAGAGGATGATCTCGACTCAAAGGAATCGTTTCCTCCGCTGTAATGTTTGTTCCTTCTCTTTTTTCCTGCTCTTTTTCCTGCTTCCAGTGCTTCTGACATTGCTGTATCAATAAGGCACTATACATCTGGATCAACCACGTTCTTTCCACCATGTATAGACTTAGCAGAGGAAAGAGATCTTCTTGATCTTCACGCACTCTTGATGCTTCCTCATCCAAAGAGAGCACCTCCTGATGTTTACGCATATCAGATTAAGTTTAATTTTAACCTTTATTCTTTGAAACGATACTTAGAAGCGTGGGCACCAAGTACCTGAAAGGAGTAATACCTCCAGCCCTTTCTAAAGCACCCTACTTCAGGCGTCCCTGCCACCAGGAGAACTGACCTGGAACCCGGTGCGCCAGCCAGGCCAGTAGTGTGCGTCTGCCCCCCGTGCCGTAGCTGGGTATCGGCCTGCCTTGCGGTGCCTGGCCTCCACAGAAACATGTTCTCCGGGGCGGGCGATCTTCACCGTCCCGAGCCCCATGCAAAAGAGGTAAGGCAGCGGCAACACTTTCCAGTCGTCTACCTTTGCAAAAATCCTTAAGTAACTTCTGAGTCTGTCAGAGCCCAGCAGTTTTTCCTTGTGTTTAAAAGTTGCTACTGTAATGGGACTAGTACCAACAGATCTATGAGAGCAGTTGGCCTCCTCTCATATGATATTGGATTGTAACGAGAAAGTTCATGAGGAATTGATGGGTTTGTAATGAGATCCCACATTACGTTATTGGTAAGCAATAAGCTATTAATATTTGTACTTCGGTAGTCACTGGTTTCTCAGCGAAATCTTACCGCTGGAAGTGTTGCACAGTTGCAGCATTATTTTATGCTAAAACCTTCCTTAAGTCTCATTAACCTGAAATAAGTGTCAGGAATTCAAGAAACCATTTTATCCTCTGAAGGCTCCTCTTTCTCCTCAGCCTTCGTCAGGTATTTTTAGATGTCTAGTCTCCCATTGATTTAAGACGCTGATCCCCACGGGTAGCTTTGACTCTTGTTGAAAGCCGGTTTTGTTCTGATTGTATCAATGAAAGGCAATTATATGGCAATATTCCCGACTCTTCTCAAGATTCTGGCCCCTCTCTCGCATGGAAAACTGTCTTTGCCGAATAAAAGGAATGTATTAGTGATTTATCTAATTGTCGTTTTTGCACGCTTTAACATGTGGAGGAGAAGGAGGAAGCTGATCGGTGCTCTAGCAGTGGCGGCGCAGGGGCGCCGTAAAAACCTCGCTTTAGCAACTACAGCGGGGATGGAGTCCTTGATTGGCCTCTTCTGCCTGCAGCTTGGCAGACAAAGGCTCAAAATAGCGTGAAAAGTTGGGTGAGTAGAGTGAAAGATGGATGAATGGTTGAATGACTGAAGGGATGGATGCAATGATGGTTGAGTAAAATGGAGGATGTATAGATAAATGAAAGAATGGATGGTTGAATGAAAGGATGGATGGATGAAAAGGTGTATGGATGGATGAGTGAAAGTGTGGATGAATGATAAGAGAAAGGATGAGTGAGTGAAAGAATGTATGGCTGAGTGAGGATGGATGGAGTGAAAGGATGGATAGGTGGATGAGGAAAGCTAGATGAACAGATGAGTGAAAGGATAGCTCCTTGATTGTCGTGAACCCCTCAAGTTTAGCAGCTCCAGTGGGGGTGGAGTTCTTGATGGGCCTCTTCTGTCTGCAATGTGGTAGACAAAGGCTCATAATTAATATGAAGAGGGTGAGTGGTTGACTGAGTGAAAGGAGGGATGAATGGATGTGTAAGTGAAAGGGGGGGATGGATGGGTGAGTAAAGGGATGGATGCGTAGTTGGATGGATGAATAAGTGAAACAATAGATGTAAGAATGAATGAGAGCAAGAATGGATTGATGACTAAAAAGGAGGATGGATGAATGAAAGGGTGGATGGATGAAAGAGATGATGGTTGGATGGATGATCAGAGAAAGGATGGTTGGATGGACGAGTGAGGGATGGTATGGATGGCTGGGTGAAAGGATACATGGATGAGTGAAAGGGAGGATGAACGAATGGATGAAGTGAAAGGATGGATGGGCTGAGTGAAAGGGTGGATTAATGGATGAGTGAAAGGATGGACGAGTTGGAGGGAGGTTGGATGGATAGTTGAAAAGCTGGATAGGTGAATGGATGAGTGAAAAGGAGGGTGGGCAGAAGAATGAAATGATGGATTGATGAATGAAATAAGCATGATTAGATGGACAGATCAGTGAAAGCATGGATGGATTAATGAGTGAAAGGGCGGATGAGTGAAAACAAATGGATGGGTGAATGAGTGGATGGATGGGGAAGGGTGTGTATGGGGGAGTGAAAGCATGGGTGGCTGGGGGAAAGGGTGGGTCTAAACATGAGTGAAAGGGTGGATGAATGAGTGAAAGGGTTACTGGAAGGATGGGTGAGTGAAAAGATAGCTAGTTAGATGGCTAGATAGATAGGTTTGAATATGGATGGACAGCCAGAATGGTGAAAAACTGAATGATGGATGAAAGAATGAATGGATGACAGAATTCTTTTTGTGTAAGAACCCAACAAGTGCATGTGTTTTCCAGCGGTATCTCTTGTGTGCCTCTCCCCTTCCTTCTGTTCCTTGTTTCTCTCTTGCCCATGTGCTTCTCTCCTTCCTTGCGTTGCTATCATCTTTGTCTTTCTCACCCCCACCCACACTTTTATTGCTCTCTTTCGCCTATCTGGCCTCATCCTCTCCCAGTTATACTGTCTTACACCATCCGTGTGCTGCATTTCCCCTTCTTCCCTCATCCACTCCTCCATTACCCTCAAAACCAGCAATGCTAATCTTTATTTATTAGCGCTTTCACACTTAAAAAAACGTTTTATTTTTTATTCATCATCATCATCATCATATACTTTATTCGACCATAGGTCATAAAAGTTACATATTAAATTGTACAAAAAAGGTACGTTTTCTTCATTATACTTTTACACTGGCTGAAAATAGTAAGGTTTAGAACAGGAAAAGCTTCTATAGGCAATGGCCTACTATAATCCACCATTAATCCCGATACATAACTTAACATTTAGATACCAGGGTTTCTGAGACAATTGCTTCATAACGTTAAAATAGTACAAATATTTAAAACTCTTAAAACAATATGGGGTGATTTCAAAATACATATTTCCCAGATGGTATCATCATCAAGATAAATACAAACTATCCGACCCAAGATGTAAAAATTTAAAGTGCTGATTTGATGTTACATAATAATATAATTCCTTAATAATTTAGATGGCATACTTTAACAAAGAGAGCCTACTACCGGCACAATCATTTGGCAAATTTAAGCACTGTCAAGTCGTTAAGACACAAGCACAGTGTGATAAAAAGCTTATATATTAACTTAAAATGGTTATCGGATTCATGTTAAAATGGCACGAGTACCAGACAGATGCATAAAAAATAGCTCTTTATGGCTAAAACTAGTGTTAAAATGGCAGAAACACATAATGATTACCTACATAATGTCTGAAAAATCTATTCCAAGCCCTATCCCACCCACTTCATCCAGATCATCTTCATCATCAACTTAGTTCATCAATGACCATAGAAGCACATAAAACAGAATATAATAATTCTTAAGTAAATAAATAAATACATGTCTGTAAATAGGTGTAAAACATTAAAACAATAACTTGATTTGCACATATGGCTCTAAATCTTACCTATATAGAGATAAGACCTTAAATAACTTTTTGAAGATGGCAACGTATGCGCCAAGCTGTTGCTAAATACTTACTTATTGAAAGAATTACGTCAGCTGAATTATGGCTTTTTAGAACCTGTAGAGCCAAGGAGCAATTCTTGAATCCCATGTCCCTGCAAATCTTGCGGATCCATTTTGTTCGCGGAATCGCATAGGCTGGGCAGAAGAACATAAAATGCTCAATGGTTTCAAAAATACTGCCACAGGCAGGGCATGTATCGGGAAGATTAATCGACCCCCACCTATGAATCAATGACATCAGGGGCAGTGAGCCAAAACGAAACTTTGCGTATAAACTCTTGCCTTGCAAGTCCGGTATCACATCCAAATAGGATTCAAACTTTGGGGACCATTTAATATCAGTAAAGGAATTAGTTAAGCGACCATGGGATTTATGGATTATGTAGTTGTCCTTAACGTAAGACCAATAGGTTAACTTTAAAACATTTTTGTGCCGTCTCTCTAATTTGTGGGGATTTTCCCAATAGTCGCCCAAGCCCAAAAGCCGAAGCCAATGGGCCACATGGCGAATCCAGGGAAGAGTATTAGCATTTTGGCATTTCAGTAAATCGAGTAATGCGGTCTTATATATATCTAGTTCGGGGGTTGTCCATAATCTAATCCAATAAAGGAGAGGTCTTAGAGTAGCTAGGTCTGCTACTCGGCTTAACCCCAGATCTAGAAATAATGGAAGCAAGGGTGTAGTGCGTGGACATGCAATTAAAGCCCTTGCAAAGTTGTTTTCCCCCACACTGATCTTATTGCAGTTAGCGTAACCCCATACCTCCGCTCCGTACAGGGCTGCACTTTGAGCCTTAGCCGTGTAAATTTTTATTGCTGGGGAAACAACCTTTGTAAAGGAGCTTTGATAAAAACGCAATATGGATGAGGCTCTATGTTGAAGGAGCCCTGCACTTTTCGTAATCTGCTCTTCCCATAGTAGTTTACTGGTTAACCTAACTCCCAAGTAATCTATAGAGCTTACTTCCTTCAGCGGTACTCCCTCAATGTGGATGGAACATCTTTTCCTAGGTCCCTTGGATAAGACCATCAATTTTGTTTTGTTAATGTTAACCTCCAGCCCATAATCGCTACAGAATTGGTTAAACCGGTCAACAAGGGTCTGCAACACCCATTGGTGTCTTAGAAATGAGGAGTGAATCATCGGCAAAGAGCAAGATAGGGATTTTTTGTGTATTCAGGGAAGGGGCATCATTCTGGCCTGTGGACACAGCCTTTACTACTTCGTTGATAAATATAGTAAACAGTAGGGGGGCTAACACGCAACCTTGGCGAACTCCTCTTCTGATTGGAATCCGTTCTGTCAGTTCGCCTTGTTCACCCCACCTCACTTGGGCATAAGTGTTCTCATGCAGTCGTTTTAACAGGAGTAATAGATCCTCTGGGATTCCCAATCTACCCAGCACTTCCCACAGTTTGGCTCTTGGGACCAAATCAAAAGCCGATCGCAGGTCTATAAATACCACATACAGGCATTGTTTGGCCACAAGTACATATTTCCAGTGCAATATGGCCAATCGAAAAACCTGGTCTATCGTGCTTGTTTTTGCACGAAACCCTGCCTGTAGATGGGAAAGGATTTGGTACTCCTCAACCCAATTGATTAACCTCTGTAAAATTTGTTTTGCAAAGATCTTTTGTAGGTTGTCTATAAGGCTAATTGGCCTGTAGTTGGCTGGGAGATTAGCATTCCCTTTTTTATAAATGGGTATGATCTCTGCCCCCTTCCATGTACCTGGAAATTGCCCCCCTGCCGCTATACTATTTGAAATGGCATTTATATACCAGGACCAGATATGTGGTTCTGATCTATAAAGATCTCCAGGAAGCTTATCTGGTCCAGGTGCTTTGCCAGGTTTTAGGCTATTTATAGCCTCAAGGGTCTCTTCTATTTTAAAAATGAGGCAACGCTCAGGGACACACTGAGACTCCACTTGGGGGGCCATACGGGAATTTGGTTCCAACAATTCTGTTGGAGAGTGGACCACATTGGTGTCCATTGGGCCCTCTGGTAGGGCATAGAGAGTAGTAAAATGCTCTACCCAGCTTTCTGGTTGGATATGGTTGCTGGGACAACTCCTACCTCCATTTTCTCTTTTAGACAGAAGCTCCCAGAAACGCTTATTGTTCTTCTCTCTGGAAGCATCTAATAATTCCTGCCACAGGGAATCCTCCCACTTCTTTTTAGCATTAGACAAAGTTGCTTTGTATAGGGACCTGGCTTGTTTAATTTCCCCCTGGGAACCAGACATTACTGCAACTCTTAACCCAGACTTAGCCTTTGAGCACCTCTCATCAAACCATCCCTTGCGTGCCCCTTACCCTTCATGTGGCTTTGACCGCCTTGTTTTATAAAAAAAAGACCGTAGTTGGGTATACATGTTATCATGTATTTTGAGAATCGGAATATTCCCCACTGCCTGGTCTTCATACTCTGCCAAATTATTTAAAAAAATCTGATATATTGCTCTGATATGATGAGGGTTGGACACCACTTTTGGCCATGTAATCTTGGTGAATTTGTTATTCCAACAAGATGGCGGAATGATTGTGACATGGTTATTAAGTGTTCTCCTGAACGTTTCTCCAGAAAGAGTAAGGAGCAAGGGGAAATGGTCACTGTCACATCTTACTTCTATTTTCATATCTACCAATTGGGGCCACAACCTAACATCGACCAAGAAGTAATCAATAGTGCTTGTCGACATGCCCCTTTTAAAAGTAGGTGCGCTGTTCATATCAGATGGAGTTCTACCGTTACAGGCCCTAAGGCCATGATTTAAACATAATGTGGCTAATTGCATGGCCACCCGAGATTTTTTGCAAGGCTGGGTAATAGATAGTTGTGGGATCCCCCACTGCTCATCTTCTTCATCAGTTAAACCACTTGTGAGAATAGAAGGCTCGAAGGTACAGTTAAAATCTCCAGCTATGATTAGAATAGTTGAGGGGTGGAGGCTGCCTACAAATTCAGACAGAATAGCCAGGGTATAGGACTCGGAGCCATTTGGGACCGATCGTATATAAGCATTAACAATAACAATTGATAATCTTCTGTTAAACGTAATACACATGGCTTTTAGATCTACAGAATCAATTCCCAAAAGCTTGTAGTCACACTGCAAATTCTTGTTAACAAGTAATAAGAGCCCACCTTTTGCCCGGCCCCTCCCCTTCTCTGGAGGTATAGCAGGTGCACTAAATGAGAGAAATCCATCTATATTGGTGGCATCCTCCGCCCAAGTTTCCTGAAACAAACATATGTCTGTTTTTTTAATAAAAGAGGCCCATTCACCATCATCTAGTTTCTTTGCCAGGCCGGCAACATTCCATGACATAAGTTCTAATGTACATTTATCTTGGTTTGTCACCACGGGTGTGCATCCAGCGTCTACCACACTCGAGTCAGTACTACAAGTGTTTGGTGATAGTGTTTTGTCATCCCCCGTAAAATGTAAGGCCTTGGAGCAGGCCGTCACATTAGTTACTAGTTCAGTAGTCAGTCATACAGGATTGGGCAACAGCCTGGGATTAGCTTCCTTTCGTGCAGCACCTCCGCGGGAATTAGTTAAACCATCAAATCCTGCCAGTCCCATGGCTTGTCCAGTATTTTGTGGGTGTAACATGAATCTAATTCCCTCCCTGGTTGTTGCATATTCCAAGTGGGTACGACGATCAAAATCCATTAATTGTGTCACCATATACTTGTCTTCAAAATAGATAGTTATTATGTCAAGATTGGTCCCTGTGATGCTGCTTCTCTTGGCCGATATTATGTCAGAACGAATAACAGAGAGACAACTTCGTCGGGAACGTATCCAATGTATGACTTTGTTGATCAAGGAAGCTTGATTCTCAGCTAACCCTGGCGATAGTTTTGGAACATTAGTCAAATAGATTTTATTTGTTCCCTGACTTATAAACAGGTCCTGTTCTTTATTAACTATACTCTCAGTATTGTATCGGGAGAGAGTGATGTTGTTAGAGGGAGTCTTATGTGACTTGTTGGGGGGTTGTGTAAGGCTGGAATCTTGGACAGTTTCCGGTGGGTCGGATTTGCTAGTCCTACCTCTGGCCCTGTCACTAGTAAGATTACTTGACCAACTACCTTGACGGTCTCTGTGCCTAGGTACATTTGTAGACCTCCTGGGTCTCATGTTGTCGATATTGGGATCACAACGGTAGTCTTCCCTCCCTAGAAGAGCTGTCCCCCTTCTAGTGGGGAGACAACAATTGTCCCTTAGCTCCGTCCCCATTGGTGGGGCAGATAATGGGAAGGCTTCTTCCCCCCTGACCGCCCCACAGACTTTACAAAGTCCAGCACAAGCACGATTGCTCTTCATAAGATCTATTAATACTAAAACCAGTCCCTTAACTTCATCAACTCTCTGAAGAACTGTAGCCAGGTTGTCTCTACTAGCTGCTGGTTCTTTGCCTTCTGGCTCGAGCTGGGGGATCGGTGAAATAACACTAGGGTTGGGTTTTCCAACTACTGACTTGCACTTGGGCACACTCGTGGGCACGGGCGAGTCCTCTATTACCAATAGAGGTTCAAAACGATTAGTACAGAATAGGCTAGGGACCACCTTGATCACCGGAGTCAATGGTAGAAGGGTTGGTGTATGTGGTACGTGTGGGAGACCCAGCTGGGATACTGGAGAACTCGCTATGTTATAAGTGGGTAACGGTAGGGGGCCCTTGCAATTATGCGGGCCCCCGTCTCCATCTACCCCTATTATAGTATCTGTAGGATCCCTTGACCCCTTCTTTTTAAATAACTCTGGGATTTTCCTATCGTTAGGGGGGCCTCTCTTTAAATTAGTTGCCCCTAGAGTTGTTTGTGTACCTAACATAGACTCAACTTCTTTAACTAGGAGATCTATTTCATCCAATGGGTTTAACCCATTGGGTATAGCTGGATTCAAAGGTCTACTTGGGCGTTTTTTTGCGATTTTAGTACCCTTGGATTGTGCTGGTAAATCTATAGCCTTCCTTTTCCCCATATTGGGAAGATGCCCGCAATGGGGTAGCTTAGAGGAGGAATTAATGGGGGAAGGGCTGAGTGAAGAATAGGCTTCTCAATTTAAGAATAGTAGGATGGTGCTATAATCTGTACTCTCTTAAACAACTCTTAGATAACAAGTAATTCTCTTACTACAGGTGAAAGAGGTGGGGCCCAGCCCAGCCTCCTCCGGTCTCTGACGGGCTTCGCCCGGGCGCGTCCCGCGCTGCGGGAGCGCGAAGATAATTTAAAGGGCTCCTGCCCTATTGCGTGACTCTCCTCCCGGCCTCCCGGCTGTGACAGCGCTACCCGCGACGGCGGGAGCGCGAAGATAATTTAAAGGGCTCCTGCCCTATTGCGTGACTCTCCTCCCGGCCTCCCGGCCTCCCGGCTGTGACAGCGCTACCCGCGACGGCGGGAGCGCGAAGATAATTTAAAGGGCTCCTGCCCTATTGCGTGACTCTCCTCCCGGCCTCCTGGCTGTGACAGCGCTACCCGCGACGGCGGGAGCGCGAAGATAATTTAAAGGGCTCCTGCCCTATTGCGTGACTCTCCTCCCGGCCTCCCGGCTGTGACAGCGCTACCCGCGACTGCGGGAGCGCGACGATAATTTAAAGGGCTCCTGCCCTATTGCGTGACTCTCCTCCCGGCCTCCCGGCTGTGACAGCGCTACCCCCTTTTTATTTTACTGATCCGTCATCCACCATCTTGGATTGTTAAATAAACAATTACAGCAAATGGCACCCGTGTCATTCTGCTGGCACCCACATGCATTCCTACGCATGCAATCCTCAGTGGAATGATGTGACCGCCACAGTGCCTTCTTTTAAAAATTCATTTGGACAGTGCTGAACAGCAGCCACCAAAAGCAATTAACAAACTTGATAGGTCCCATAGGTGAGATCTCTTAGCTTTGACTGTGCTTGTTTCCCAAATGCATGACAAATACAGGGAGTGCAGAATTATTAGGCAAATGAGTATTTTGACCACATCATCCTCTTTATGCATGTTGTCTTACTCCAAGCTGTATAGGCTCGAAAGCCTACTACCAATTAAGCATATTAGGTGATGTGCATCTCTGTAATGAGAAGGGGTGTGGTCTAATGACATCAACACCCTATATCAGGTGTGCATAATTATTAGGCAACTTCCTTTCCTTTGGCAAAATGGGTCAAAAGAAGGACTTGACAGGCTCAGAAAAGCCCAAAATAGTGAGATATCTTGCAGAGGGATGCAGCACTCTTAAAATTGCAAAGCTTCTGAAGCGTGATCATCGAACAATCAAGCGTTTCATTCAAAATAGTCAACAGGGTCGCAAGAAGCGTGTGGAAAAACCAAGGCGCAAAATAACTGCCCATGAACTGAGAAAAGTCAAGCGTGCAGCTGCCACGATGCCACTTGCCACCAGTTTGGCCATATTTCAGAGCTGCAACATCACTGGAGTGCCCAAAAGCACAAGGTGTGCAATACTCCGAGACATGGCCAAGGTAAGAAAGGCTGAAAGACGACCACCACTGAACAAGACACACAAGCTGAAACGTCAAGACTGGGCCAAGAAATATCTCAAGACTGATTTTTCTAAGGTTTTATGGACTGATGAAATGAGAGTGAGTCTTGATGGGCCAGATGGATGGGCCCGTGGCTGGATTGGTAAAGGGCAGAGAGCTCCAGTCCGACTCAGACGCCAGCAAGGTGGAGGTGGAGTACTGGTTTGGGCTGGTATCATCAAAGATGAGCTTGTGGGGCCTTTTCGGGTTGAGGATGGAGTCAAGCTCAACTCCCAGTCCTACTGCCAGTTCCTGGAAGACACCTTCTTCAAGCAGTGGTACAGGAAGAAGTCTGCATCCTTCAAGAAAAACATGGTTTTCATGCAGGACAATGCTCCATCACACGCGTCCAAGTACTCCACAGCGTGGTTGGCAAGAAAGGGTATAAAAGAAGGAAATCTAATGACATGGCCTCCTTGTTCACCTGATCTGAACCCCATTGAGAACCTGTGGTCCATCATCAAATGTGAGATTTACAAGGAGGGAAAACAGTACACCTCTCTGAACAGTGTCTGGGAGGCTGTGGTTGCTGCTGCACGCAATGTTAATGGTGAACAGATCAAAACACTGACAGAATCCATGGATGGCAGGCTTTTGAGTGTCCTTGCAAAGAAAGGTGGCTATATTGGTCACTGATTTGTTTTTGTTTTGTTTTTGAATGTAAGAAATGTATATTTGTGAATGTTGAGATGTTATATTGGTTTCACTGGTAATAATAAATAATTGAAATGGGTATATATTTTTTTTGTTAAGTTGCCTAATAATTATGCACAGTAATAGTCACCTGCACACACAGATATCCCTCTAAAATAGCTAAAACTAAAAACAAACTAAAAACTACTTACAAAAATATTCAGCTTTGATATTAATGAGTTTTTTGGGTTCATTGAGAACATGGTTGTTGTTCAATAATAAAATTAATCCTCAAAAATACAACTTGCCTAATAATTCTGCACTCCCTGTAGACATTTGTAAGTGAAGTTCTAGCAGAAAGTAACTCCTGAAGGGTGTATTAAAAACGAACTGATGTCAGAGCACTACCTTGGTGTAACATCTGGGAAGGTACTAAAGTTGAGCTGGGGACACTACATATCAGAACAGGAGATCTATTTAAGTTTTCGGTATTCAGTCTAGCACCTGGGGAAGATTCATATTCACCAGAAAGTTCATTGACAGATATAAGCAACTTATTCTTTCATTTACTTCTACGATGGAAAATCATCAAGACACAGAGTATCCAGTCTTGCTTGTTCAAAATATAAATGGAGATGTTGCAGTGTTGTCAAAACTACATACGGCAGCAAATAAGAGCTCCTTAAGCTACTGTAGAATTTTTAGACTCAAAGATTTGGAAAGAGTTCAAGCAGCTGTTGAAAGGTCTGGGACTACTCAGCTGCCCCTCACATCCTCCAAATCATTACTTGTAATGAGATCTGTGCCAAATGATTTGGGGGCTTTCACAGCCTGTGAGGAGATGAGGGACCGTTTGAAGGAGAAAGAGTGTTCTTTGTCATGTATAACACCACTGGGGCCAAGACCAAGATGGCCACAGAGAGGTCACTAGAATCCTGGATGTCAATCTGTATCATAAACATTGCAACCATAGCACAGCATGAGCTTTAAATTTAGGCCAATATTGGGCCTCAGCTTCTGTATCTGTTTTCAATAGATGAAGACCAAGGAAGCGGAGACTTAAATGTTCTAGCAAACCTGTCTGCTTCTAAGGGGCCCCATATATTTTTATTGTTCAAGAAAATCTGTCCAATCTCTAGAATCTCCTAAATGGCGGTAAATGCAGTTTACTTTAACATTGTTCAGGACTATAAAATACTCTCCATGAAGGAGTTCTCAAAAGTACCAGCATTCCCTTGCTATGTAAATTACACATGTGTATAGGATTGTTGAATTATTGAAATGCTAAAATGATGTCCATCTTGAGCAGTATGCTCAGTAAAAGTTGGGTGTCATGGTAAGAAATTCATACTTGTAGATGTATAGTCATCAAAGTTGTAAAAAGGAATAGGCCAAGAAACAAAACATGAATTAATACTAATAAAAGAGCCACAGTCTAGAAATGTGTTCTTAAAAACATAAGATCTAGTGTTAGAACTTTCTTTATGCCATTTTTAATGCTATGTAGTTTGGATATGAGGAGTTTGAAGAGTCATGGTGTCTACCTGAGCATTTCGAGGCAGCACATTGTGAGAGGGAAAGAGATGCGACTTCCTGATACGTACTACAACTCCCATATTCTGAAGCAGAGCATTTATGAATTATTACCTCCAAGATGCAGTAAAAAAAATATTGAGGTAAATGATTAAAGGTATGCACATGGCCATAAGGGCCATGGACACTGGTTTCATCATCTTAAAGCTGACTAGAGACCCATTTTGTGCAAGTGAAATTTCATCTCCTATCCTTCTAAAACATGGACACTTTTGTGATGCTAGGTGTGGATGGGGGCTGTCAGGTAAACATTCTTCAAATACAGTTAAGTCATCTGGTCTTCTATCAGAAGTGTGTTGTTAGGGGTCTGGCTAAGCCACAGAAGATGGCGGATGCTTTCTAGCTGAGCTTCTGCCTCCCGAGCCTCACAGCCCTCCACTATCCTGAATAACAGCAGGGACCTGCCTAGTGAAGCCTGCGCACAACGCTCATAACCCCAAAGTCTGCGGGGACCACTGCAGAGACCGTCCAGTCACGGCCTGGTCTGCTGACCAGCGTAGACTGCGACTACCTGAGTCTGTGCGTGCAGCGAGGGCCCAGCCCCTGGGTGCACTGAACCTCGATGTGGGCAGCCGACCCTCTGACCACAGCCGGGGGAAGCCACCCAAACAGAGCAGGAACGGGCCAGCTGCGCCGGGAGCAGGGCTGGTGGCAGGCTCCAAAAAAAACAGAATCCACACAACACTGCGGAGAGGCCTCCGCACTATCTGTTTCCACCAGACGCCTCGTGGGGCGCGTACCCTCCCCCAGAGCCCATCCCGCTCCCTTGTTCCCCACTAGCCTGAGGCGTGCAGGTTGGCCCCTTTCACTTTTCACGACCAGGGGGACTGCCAGGCACAGAAGGGAGATTGGCCGGCCGCAACAAGAAGGGGGGCCTGCAGCTGGCTCAACAAGACAGCAGCAGCACACCACAGTAGGAGGCCGCGCGGACATCATCATAACCCATCCCCACCGCTCATACCATGGAACAGCCCATCAGAGCCTACAACCGCTTTCTCGCCCCCCCATCATTCTGAGACGGGCGGCCCAGCTCCTCAACACCACCTACAATGGGGGGTGCTAACAACTGCGAGGGGATCGGCCGGCTGCACCATGGGGAGAACCTCTGGCCAAATCCACAAGGCAGGCACAGAGGACCTCTCTGCTACTTGCCCCAGCTGCAGACAACAAGGGCTGTCCCACCAGGGCCTGAAACCAACCTTGCGCACCCCAACCCCTCCCCCCCCCCTTCCCACATAGAGGGCCCTGCCTGGGGAATAAGGAGGTCCCTGGGGACCAAAGAGTGCACACGTGGGCCTCCCGGGGCCATAGCAAACCAGACACTGTCTGCTGTGAGTACCAATGAGACCCACAGCCTGCTAGTTCCTCACTGCGTGAATCACTTAATCGGCGTGCAGTCGGCAGGCCTCTCCCAGTGGGGAGGCTGGCCTATCTTGACTCTACGGGCCCCACCTACGAGTCAGTGGAAATAATCCAACGCCCCAGCTACAGAGGGGATTTGTCCTGCCATCACTTCCCATAGCCACCAGCTCAACCAAACCAGATACTAATGGGGGTGGGGAGACCCTCTCGCCATCACCTCTGCTGCTCCAAGCTTCCCCTACTAATAAACTCTGAACTGCCTACCTCTGACCAGCTAGCTCAGTCTCACCAAATAGGTGGGGAGACAACACTCTGGTATTTAGGTGCAGCTAGTGCAGCCTCTATGAGCTGCTCAGCGGGGGGGCTCGAGGCCCTTGGATCAACTGCTGAGGAACTTGAGACCCAGCACGCCAACCATTTTTTGCGTTTACCACACCAGTGGGACTGCCCCCTTGCCTGCTAACCAACCTGTGCCAAGACATTCTGGCACAGCTTTACCTATCTGGACTTAACCAAACCAAACAATTGAGGTTCTCATTACCCCTACAATGGGACGACAGAAGGCAATGAAGACTCCCTCATGACCACCATCGACAAGCCAATCACCATCCCCAGAGAAAGAAACAAACCACTTGCAGCCCCTGCTCCCCACAACCCGAAACCTAAATTGGACGCCATCCTACAGGCAATCAAATCCTCATGTACATCTGTTTAGGCGCACATTGCACAAATTTGGGAAGAAATAGGACTCCTCAGAGATGACCAAAGCAAGCTCACAAAAAGTGTCTAAAAAATTGAACAAACTATTTGTCAGAGTCACCAGATCCTCAGGGTCTGTGCACGTTCCCAACACGTCCACCACTGAACAGCTCCAAGACTCTGATAGATAAATCACAGAGACTGAGAGAGTTCAAGAGGGGAAGAGGGGATTAGGAAGGGAACAGCTGGGAAGGAGACCTGTAGTAAGAACAAGGTTAGAACACACAATAAGAAAATTATATCTCCTGAAATCAATAGTAGACTATGATTCTAAGCCTAGTCACTCTGAAAACATGAACAATCTAAGAGTTAAGTTTAAAATGACTACGTTTCAAGATGGCTGGATACCTATAGGGGAATCAAGATGAATTAAATGAAAAACATTCTGACAAAATTTTAAACCAGTCATATAAATCCTGTTTTGAGAATGTATACTAGGACCATACAATATTGCATCTAGAAACTCTGGCCTTCTGTGTACTCTTAAAAATGTTTCAACACAAATTGCGCATATTGCAGATATATATATATATATTAGACACCATAAAAGGATTGTGCACCATGGATAACACAATATGGATTCAGGAAACAAATCACATAACTTGTCAACTTGAATATTACATAATAAATATCTTAGAATAGTGGCATACAATAAACAACATGAATTAAACTCGAGGAGAGAATCGTGCGTCTTGCCGATTCGAGTGTCACCATGTAAAATACCAAGAAATGGTAGCACGCAATGAATATCAAAGTCAAATCATCATTAATCGAATTGAGCATTTTGCTGATTCGTAAAACACGATGTAAATGTCAAGAAATAACAGCTCACAATAAATAACAAGATTAAAGTACAATGAAACGAATCGCGCTTCTTTTGCCGATTCTTAAGCCACCATGTAAATGTCAAGAAATGGTAGCGCGCAATAAACAACAAAGTTAAATCCTCATGAAACGAGTTGTGTGTCTTGCCAATTCGTAAAACATCATGTAAATGTCAAGAAATAGTAGCACGCAATGGACAACAATGTTTAAACACCATAAAAAGAATCGCCCGTCTTGCCGATTCTTAAGCCACCATGCCAATGTCAAGAAATGGTAGCACGCAATGAATAACAAAGCCAAACCTTTATGAAACAAATTGCGTGTCTTGCCTATTTGTAAACAACCATATAAATGTCAAGAAATGGTAGCGCGCAAGTAATCTATTACTCATTTAAGATTTAAACCATGAATATAAAAATTCTCAATAACGGTGTCGGGATAGTCCAACCACCGTCTTACCGCCTGGAACAATGATCACCAATGAAGGATTAAGGGCAGAAGACTGGAAGATCCAAATAGGCCGCCGGGACAGGAGCTCAGGAAGAAGCTGCTGCTCTGCACCGGGACCTCTGAGTAGTGAGCACTGGGAGTTGGGCTGGCTCTCTTTTATAGAGTCTTGGCCCAGCCCAGAACCACACCCAGGCATGTTGCAGGGAAAGTCTCTGGAAGGCCCTGGAAAGGGACCACACCCTAACACACTCTGAAAACCTGCAGCAATACATTGCAAAGGAACAGTATTTGTAAGCATATTAAAAATACGTTTTCAGGATTGAACTCTGCAGTGTAAAAGGTTAAACCACAACATATCAGCACAATGCATCAATTACGTTGTTTTGAGAGTGCTGGGTTTTTGCATTTTTGTCGCCAATAGAGTACTGCTCTAGTGTTGACACTATTGCTGAGAAACAACCTCAACTTACAACCCAGGAGCGGACCACCCAGGACCTACTGGACAGAGTGCAACGCTTGGACCGTGTGGCCGAAGATGCAGAGGGTCGAGCCCACCGCAGCAACAGCCATGTGGTGGGCATGCTGGAGGGAGCCGAAGGGACTGGGCCCATGATTGAATTTCTGGAAGACTGGGTCCGATCTTTCACTCGGAATCAATCACTCCCCACCCCCATTTTACCATGGAAAACCACTGCGTCCCAGTGCACAGACTGCCCCACGTGGCCCCTCCAAGCCCTATCGTAGTCAAACTCCTACACTGTAAAGACCGGAACACCATACTGCAAGACACGCAACAAGCAGCCCCCCCCCCCCTCCTTCACCCATGGCAATAGCTGAGTCTTGGTATACTCGGACTTAACAGTGCAAGCACAGCAGCAGTGCTCTTTGTTCCTATTAGTGAAGTGACTGCTGCGAGAACTCAGCATACAGTACTCTTCCCAGCTAAACTGGAGGTCGTACATGACCAACACACCCATTTCTTCACGGAACCAGAAGCGGCTTTGGAATGGGTGGAAACCCACCTTAAAGGAACCCAGCAGCCAACACCTTCTAACGGTAGTGCCCAGCGACAGGACGGGCTAACTGACGGAGTCGTCTACGCGATCGCCCTCTCGAGTGGAGCAAGAGTCCCCTTTCCACAGGCACTCCAACAAAGCCACAGCACTCATTACCCACACTACCCTTCTAGCACTGAAGTGGTCTGAAAACAGTTGTCTACCTTTTATCCTTCCTATTCAGACTGTTTATGTTGAAACAGCTGACTCTATGTTGTCAAAAAAAAAGAAATTATGTTAAAAAAAAATCGGAAGTGCATTGTTCAATGGATGGTACACTCTGTTGTGAAGTGACTGTAAATAATGTGTTGATTGCATATTCTTAAATATATTGCTGCTCATAACCATATCATTCTTCAGCATCAGACACAGATTGCTGAGAAAACCTGATAACAATTGCCCCCTTCGATTTCCCCCACTCCTACTTCGATTCCCTCCTATCCCAGCAGCTAAATTCTTTCTTACTAATTATGATGCATTCTAGGGAAACAAATAACAGGTTTTGGAAAAGATAATAATTTTTTTTTTTTTAAACCTTTATTTTTGCATTTATAGTAGTAAAAAACAGCATACAGTGCATGTTAGCAAGTGCAGATGCCATACTACACATCCAACTTGCCAGACGGTGGGGACCAATACAGAGTAGACAGTATCACCTACACCAAGTCTGTGAGGTAGCATGAATGAGTGTTTTCCAGATCCTTGCTTGGTAGCCACATCTCTCCTATACAACAAGACTCAGCATACCCTCATGTCTCCCGGTCTCCCTGGTCTGAATCAGTGTCCGGGTCACTATGCTCATAAAAATTGTCCAACATCGATCTCCAGTGAGGGATAGTTTTACAAGAAAATGTGAAGACTCCTCCGACCTAAAATACACACCAAAGCACACATAGGCATGGAGCCCTCGAGGACACAGAGTCAGGCAGCCATGTGTGAGAAATTATTACATAGAAATTGTTACATACAAACTATGAAGCTTTGTAGTATTTTGGAGCTGCTCAGAACAATTACTAATTGGAGGCTGGTAATACTCTAGAAGAACACTTTTAAGTTTCTTTAGAACTGTTTACTGTTACATGATATACTGTTATGGTCAAAACTAAAAAAAACACATCATTTCGGACACAAATGTGACCATAAAAGTATACAGGAATAACATCACAATGCAACACTTTAAAATAATATGTATATAAGGAAGTTAAAAATAAGACAATTCATATAAAAACCAGTAACAAAGTAGAACTCCGTAGGGGTAAAATGGATCACAAAATAGGCATTATCACACGCAAAGCAATAGTCTAGCTTTGTAGAAGAGAACAAATAAAGTGCAGTTTTAAGTGCATAGATCACGTAAGAGAATTAATAAGGAGGCATATAGCTTTCATTCAAAAGTTGGGCCGCTAAGCTAAAACAGTAATAATTTTCTGCTGCTAAGACCATATTTTAAAAAAGAACAGATATTAATGCAGTTAGTTGGGGAATCCAGTTGTTGCAAGAACACAGGGGCTGCAACTTAGGTTCTAATGCTGCTTCTTCGTGTAATCAGAATTAAAAACAGTTTTGTCAGATCGTTAAAACATTTACAGAAGAAAGTGAAATATAAAAGGCTTTGCAGGGAAGATTCGTCACATGGACATAACAAGACGTTTGTGAGATCAAATTTGCCAAGAGGGAAGCCAAGATCGTAGCCTGAATCTAGGAGGGGTTAGTGAAAAGAAGAGATGGCCTACCCAATTTTGTTAATTTGGTTTGGATATAATCATACCAGGAGATTTGCAAGCCTTTCTCACACACAAGATAGTCATTAATGATTTCTCTATTTAGCTTGCATAGGGACTAACCCAGATGGAACAGATGGAAACCACTAAGTTTCCGGGGATCCCAGGTTACTGGGCTTCAGTAACAGCCTGTTACCCTCCAGACTCAGCTGGACAAATGATCTAGCCCGCACACTATAATAGTCTAATTGACTAAGGCAATTAGATACCAAGGGCAAATGCAATGAGCATAAGTTGGCCAAAAGTGTGATCATATCTGTATTTCTCCAGCCCAGGCACAGGCCGTGGGACTTAACTGTTAATAAGTCTGAGGCCATACTCTCAACTCTCTCCTCCTCTTTGGTGAACAAAGATGTAGGCATAGGAGATTATGCTCACTATAATTACTGGGGACAATTAATGCCCCCTCCACCTTTGCCAACCATTTTCTAGTTAAAAAACGTAATTGATAATGGAAGAGTAATCGCCCCTCTCAAAGGTGGCATTATGTGAGTAATTAGGGTGACAAGCCTCAATAACAATAACTAGGTCAAATGTTTTGATCAAGCGAAGGTAAAGCTGTACCTCTCCGATCTCTTTGCAGATGACCAGGCTCTGGATAGTGGTCATCTTCCAACTGTGTCAGTCCTAGTTTGGTATTGAAATCCCCTCCTAAAATAATTTCATAACCTTTGTGCAATTAAGCAAGTTTGAGTTCCAGGTCCTTGATAAAACCATTAACCGTGATAAAATGTGCTGAGCTATCATGCTGAAAAGAGCCATTATAAAAATGTATAAAGGCAATATTTATATTGTTAGACCACATAAAAAGGGGTGCTTAAAGTAGTAAAAAATTAAAAAAATTAGGGTGGATCACAGTAACTCTACAGTTGCAATGAGTGGGGGGGCATACAAACTATGAAGCTTTGTAGTATTTTGCAGCTGCTTAGAACAAGTACTAATTGAAGGTTGGTAATACTTTAGAAGAACACTTTTGAGTTCCTTTACAGCTGTTTATTGTTGCATGATGTCCTCTTATGGTCAGGGTGAGGTATATAGTTTATTTGCAACCTCTTTCATCACTCATAGTGTCAGTGCTGGGTAATCTGAATACTGAAGTGTGCATGCAAAGCCAGTGATTAGTATTAATCTTTTAAATAGAAAATGAAAGATGCTGATCATCCCCTGTCTCATGAGCAATACAAGGTTTAAGTTACTGTGGTTTATTCTGGTGAATTACACATTGGGGATCACAAGCTGGGAGGACTTTGAGGTTATAGGCGCATTGGGAGTTAAATATCATCTCTCTTATTACATCACACAAGACCATTATTTCAGTAATCCTCTCAGGCGTCATAGTTTTCACAGTCTTTCCACCATAGGTGCCTGAAATTAGAGTATATCCATTTCTATGGATAAAAAGAATCTTAAATACACACAGCTATTGAGGCATCATTCTAGATGGGAACAGTGGCTCACATGGGAACAATGGGAATGATATATCATGCAAAGTCAACTTGATGATGCTTGGGTCTCAGTGGAACTATGCATCTTGTTTACTGTAAGCTGATGCTGCTTCACTCCCAGTGGCTATTACTATCAAATGGGGTGAGCCAGTAATCCTCAGGACCTGAGTAGCAATTAATACAATCAAAGCATGGTCCAGAAACATATGTCATGAACCTATATTTCTTTGGGTCCACAATATGTATTACTCAACACATCAAAAAGTAAAAGGAGAATAAAGCCAAAAACACTGCACCAAGATGGAAAGATACTGTACATGTCATGTTTAGGTTTAACACATGCTTTATTCGATCAGTCAATCATCAAAGCGAATATACAATAAATAGTAATAAAATCAAGAATATATAAAATAGATAAAATACAGATCAGTTAAAAACCATCAAACAGTACACAGTGTAACTGCAACCCCCCCTCTACAATCTTTAAGAAGTTGCCAATCATGATTAAGACACATTTCTGATAGCAGAGTTGCGTATACGCCATGCTGCTAGCAAATACTTGCTAACAGCATGTATTAAAATCGTGGAGTGGAGACTTTTTAAAATCCTCAAGGCAGAAGCACAATCTCTTATTCCCATTTCACGGCAAGTGTTGCGAATCCACTTAGACCTGGGAAGAGAATAAGCGGGGCAGAAAAACATAAAATGTTCAACTGTTTCAGGTGTTGCTCCATAAACAGGACATATATCAGTAACTGTTTTTGTACCCCATCTACATACCAGAGAATTCAATGGCAACGACCCAAAGCGGAATCTGGCATATAAGCTTTTGCCTAAAGTGTCAGGAATGGTGTCTAAATATGGTTCAAATTGCAGATACCACTTAAAATCTGTGATGAGATTTGTTAAGCAACCGTGAGCTCTGTGAGTAATGTAATCGTTACGTACATAAGACCAGTATACACACTTCAACACTTTGGAATGGGCTTTCTCAAGTTTATGGGGGTTTCCCCAAAAATCTCCAAGTCCCAGGTTGTTAAACCATCTAGATACATGTTTAACCCAGGGAATAGAGGATGAGTTGGAGCACTTTAACAGATCTAGAAGTGAGGTCCTATAAACATCCAGTTCTGGTACGGTCCATAGCCTTATCCAATATAGAAGCGGTCTTAAAATGATTAGGTCAGCTATGCGTCTCAGGCCCAGGTCTAAAAACAATGGTATCAGTGGAGTGCTTGAAGGACAAGCACATAGAGACCTCGCAAAGCTATTCTCTCCGATGGTTAACCTGTTGCAGTCAGAAAAGCCCCAGACCTCCGCACCGTAAGCAGCAGCACCCTGTGCTCTAGCAATATATATCTTGATTGCCGGGGAGACAGTTTTTGCTGTCGTGCCCCTGTAGAAACGCAGGATAGATGCTGCACTGTGCTTCAAATGGCCAGCGCTTTTATTGACCTGTTCTGCCCAGTGCAAATTATCAGTGAGCCTGACACCCAAATAGTCGATGGAGCAGACCTTGTCCAGGAGATTGCCTTCTAAGTGAATGGTGCATTTCTTCCGCACTCCAGAACGGAGTGCCATTAAATTGGTTTTCTTATGATTCAACTCTAGGCCATAATCTCGACAGAAGGAATTGAATCTATTAATAAGAGTTTGTAGGCCCATAGGAGATTTAGAGATAAGAAGGGAGTCGTCTGCAAAAAGGAGAATCAGGATTTTTTGGGCGCACAGAGTTGGAGCGTCGTTCTGGCATGCCATTAAAACCTGTACCACCTCCTTGATGAAAATAGAAAATAAAAATGGTGCCAGCACACAGCCCTGGCGGACACCCCTATTAATGGGGATTTTGTCCGTTAGTTCGCCTAGATTACCCCATCTCACTTGCGCATAAGTTTCTTCATGCAGTTGCTTCAAGAGTTGGATTATGTTGGCTGGAGTCCCTATTTTATATAACACCTCCTACAACTATTCCCTTAGAACTAGGTCAAAGGCTGATCTCAAATCAACAAAAGCAATATATAAGGGTTGTTTTGCAAGAACTGTATATTTCCAATACAGCACGGCCAGCCAAAAGACCTGGTCCACTGTGCTTATCCTAGATCGAAACCCAGCTTGAAGGGGAGAGAGGATCTGGTGATCTGTGGCCCAATTAGTTAATCTGCCTAGAAGTTGCTTGGTGAATATTTTTTTAACATTGTCAATCAGACTAATCGGCCTATACTTTGTCAGGAGGTTTACATTACCCTTTTTATGAATGGGAATAATTTCAGCACCTTTCCATGTCATGGGGATCTGCCCCCCTTCGGTAATTTTGTTAGAAATTGCATTGATGTACCAGGTCCATATTGCTAGCTCAGATGAATAGAGATCCCCCGGAATTTTGTCTGGACCTGGGGCTTTTCCGAGTTTTAGCGAGCGAATAGCCTCAGCAGTTTCTTTAATAGGAAAAACAAATGTGGCCCTTAAAGGTCTGTGGGCCCCCTTCTAGGGGAGCTAGGCCAAGAGGCACATCCGGATTGGAGGGAGGATCTTGACTCTCTTCCAGAGTTGATCATGGGAATGACAGTTTTATCATATAGGCTTGAAAAGTGTTCGACCCATCTTTCTGGCTTTATATGATTACTTAGGCTGGTCCTACCCTCCTTCTCTCGCTTGCACAATAATTCCCAGAACAGTTTATTATTGTTGGATTGTGTAGCATCCAACAACTCCTGCCAAATTGTTTCTTCCCAGGTTTTTTTTTGCTCGAGTAATGGATTCCTTATAAATGCGTCTGGCTGATTGTATTTCCCCGGAGATCCCTTTCATAATAGCAATTTATAATCCTGTCTTGGCCCTATAGCAGGATTCATCAAACCATGAATTGCTGGCCGAAGTGCCTCCTTGCTGTCTTGCTCCAACCTTCTTATAAAAAATACGTTGCAGTCTAATGACCATATTTTCATGTATAGAGAAGAGTGGGGTGTCATTAAAATACAATCATGATATGGGGCCAGATTGTCTATAAAAGCCAGGTAAATCTCTCGTAACAAATAAGGGTTTGACTGCACCTTTGGCCACCTGACCTTCGTGGACAGGTTGTTCAAAATGGGAGTGGGGACCATAGTAACTTGGTTATTCGAGGTTCTACCAAATATGTCCCCTGATATAGAAAGTAGCAGGGGATAATGATCACTTTCACATCTGACATCCACCTTCATATCTCTCAGCAAGGGCCACAATCTCACATCCACTAAAAAATAGTCAATCACACCTGTGGATGAGCCTTGTTTGAAAGTGGGTGCAGTGTCAAGGTCAGAGGGCATGCAGCCATTACAGGCCCAGAGGCCATGCTTCAAACAGAGAGATGCCAGCTGGGTAGCTACATAAGAATTAAACCAAAAATAATCGCTGGTCAGCTGTGCAATCCCCCATGTTTGATCTTCTTCCTCTGTGAGACCAGTTATTATTGCAGAGGGTTCAAAGGTGCAGTTTACATCCCCAGCTATTATCAGATAGAAAGTTGGTTGTAGAGGGTCTAAAAAATCAAGTAACTGTTTTAAAATCTTAGACTCTACCCCTCGAGGTACAGACCGGGCATAAACATTGATAAAGATTATATTAAAACTCTGTTGAAACGTGATTTGTAACCCTATCAAATCTGGGCAATCAAATTTTAAAATCTTGTATACACATTGCACATTTTTGTTTAATAACATCAAGAGATCCCCTTTTGCTCGACCTGTCAGTTTTGCAGATGGTTGGGCAGCCAAATTAAAGGAAAGAAACCCATCTATAGTAATCTTCTCCTCAGCCCATGTTTCTTGGAAGAGGCATATATCTTGGGTATTTATGTATGAACACCGGTCAATATCGTCTAATTTTCTCCCAAGGCCGACTAGGTTCCATGTCATAATTGATAAGCCTTTTCTCTCAGTGACAGGACATAGTGTCTGAGAGTTGGTCTTCTCAGGAATCAACTCATTAGTGGTAGATCCAACGAAATCCCTCAAAATAGGTTCCTCTAGATCAGCTCCTAGGGTTGGGTCCTGGGCTGTGGCCAGTCATACAGGGTTAATCTGGATAGGATCACCGCACCCAGATTGATTACTTGTAGCATTACGGCATGAGTGGCTGAGAACTTTAACCTGACCTCCTTCCTCCAACACTGTCTCTAGAGTAATACATCCCTTCTTACGTTCCATAAGGTGGCGGGTACGGTCATTAAACGCGATAAGACTCTCAACCAAAGTTCTGTCGTGGAACTCAATTGAGATTACATCATGGTTCAACCCTGGGGGGCTCCACCGTTTGACATTGCGGATATCCGAACGTATGACTGATAAACAGTTCCGTTGGTGTCGTAGCCAGTGAGTAACCTTGTTAACCCTAGACTCATGGTCCTCGATAAGCCCTGATAACAGTTTTGGGACTTGTTTCAGAAAAATAATGTTTGACCCGAACTTGGGGTGTTGGACATTTGGCAATGTAACTGGGCTGCATGGGATTCTCTGGGAGGGAGTTCCACAAGTGGAACCGGAGGAGGATAAGGGAACAAGTGGTTTGCTGACATTGGAAGGAACACAGACCCTCTTGAATGAGGGATTGTCAGTCTCTTTGCACCTCTTGGTTAACAAATAGTTTGAAAAATCTGGGGGGAGGCTATTGAGGGCAAAATGAGTTATCATAGTGGCCCCCTCAGTGGATACCTTTTTGCTAGCTTGTTGCTCCTGTGTTTGGTTATCTACAGGACAATTTGTGTTCGCATCTGTGCCAGACCTATATATCTTTTTCTTTTGGTAATCAATGGCTTGACCCCCCTGTGCAGACCAAGTGAATGGAGTTGAGTCAGATACTATGTGGCCTCCCTTCGCCCCTTCATCTCTTAGATGGCTTTTGCATCCGCACTCTGGTCTTTCCTGCAGAGTTTTTGCCAATTGCAACACCAGAGACCTAACTTCTTCCACTCTCTGGAGTATAAGGAAGGCATTATGTTCTGTGGGAAGATGCTCCAAAGGAGGAGCAGAGATTGGAACAAAGGTACGAGGGGTATCCTCTTTATTGGGATCGGCTACAGGGGGATCGAAAGCCCTAGATATTTCGTCCTCCTCAGCTAGGACCTCAAACCGGTTCCTACATGGTATATTTGGAATTGATTTTATCACGGGGCTCAATGGAATGGCTAAAATAGGAGTGCTTCCCTCTGCTTCCATTAGAGGAGACCCACATCTGTGTAATGGATCACTAACCATATTTGTTAAGGCATTGGGGGGGAAGAAGATAAAAAATGTGTTGTGAGTGAAGCCGCTCCGCTATTGGTCGAAACTGGAACCAAACCTTGATCCTTTATCTCTTTTTTCTTATTTTTAAAGAAATCTTGGATCCTCCCCGGGTGGGATAAAGCGTTTTTTGGAGGCGGGGCTCTATTATAACCAGCTGTACAATTTAAAATCGCCTCCACCTCTTCGAATAGCTGATCAATCTACTCAAAGGGTTTATGGGTACTTCCTTTGGGCTTGGTGACTAGCTTGAGGGAGCGCTTTTTCTGCTTTTTACAGACAGTCAGTGGATCCAGAGGATCAACAGCTTTCCTCTTCCCCATGGACGCGGGGAAGTAGCAGCTACACAATACCAACAAATTAAAATATTGTAAATCTTACGTGGTGAATAAGTCAACAGATGAAAGAAAGTGGGCCCAGCCCAGCCTCAATCGGCCGAAGACGGGCCCATCCTGCGAGGGGCGCGCCTTTAAATGGTGGTGAAAGGCGGTAGGCAGGCCAATCGGGAAGGAGCGTCCTGGTCCCCCCGGCAACCAAGAGGAGTTTATATTCCAAGATAAGAAGATTTCTGTTTCCTGTGTGAATACATGCTGGGACCAACACCAACGGTTCCTTTTATTATTTTGTTTTCCGAAGAAGCAAATGTTCAAAGCATGCTTCAGACTTCCATTCCAAACTGCCATGTCATATATTTTTTAAAGGTACATGAGAAAATCTGCGGACATCTTGTCAAAGGCTGCACTTTGCAAAATTTCACTGTGACAAGTGAAACAATAAAGTGACTGAGTTTAAAAGCAATAAAACAATTACAATAGAAAGTAATTTGCAGTGCACATGCTGCCTACCAGCTCTCTGTCAAGAAATGTTTTGTCCAAATCATGTATTTTTTATGAGTCCTCAGAATATTGTTGGTTTACCATGCTTGTGAGGGGGTAACCTCTTACTTCTGTTTAGGCCCACCTTGCTACCTGGTGAGTTTTTGTGCCCTGCAGGCACAGTCTGGCAGGTCTGGGCTGCGAGCAGTGTACTCCGCTTACTGTCTGCCCCATTTACCTTTCCATAAGGGATGCCCAAGTGATTGCCCTTTTCTTGGCATACCGCCGTTTCTGAGTGAGCCACCTTACCAACAATTGCCCCCCTTTCTTCTGCAACGCCGCCTGTGAGGCTCATGTCTTCAAGCAGGCCCCCCCCTCTGTGTTATTGTCAGGTGTCCTCTTTTGCTTCTTTTTTTATGTGCAGCCCTCTACTATGGCCACTCATAGATTAGACCAAAACACATCCATGCCTTCCTTGGACAGCTGCACCCTGTCCAGGGCATTTAACTCTGGGCGTCTTAGGTCAATTACCCCATGTTGGATGCTCTTCAGACCATTCGCCCTGCAGTGTTTGCTGACTGCAATATTCAGTTTTCTCCTAGAGGTGTCCACTGCACTATTCGACATGGCCCCACGCCATGTGAGCCTGGGAATAATTTTGGACCAGAATATGGTGGTGTTGCCAAATGCTCTTGCTACCTCTGTTTAACTCAATCGAATGTCGTTAAGGAGATCCTTTCTGTCCAATGGAGCCAGGTCATTGCTCCTGTGGTTGTTTGGGGGTTGCTGCTCGTAACCTGTACAATGCCGTTGAAAGCTGACCCCATCTCATTTCTGGGTAGCCCCACCATTTGACATCCGTAGCTTTTTGGCCTCCTGTTGGTCAACTGCCACTGTGGTTACACCAAGCGTGCATGAACAAGTGCCTGACCACCCACACTGTTCTTGGCTGAGCCTCTGCCAAGGTAATCAAAACACTTCTGCCAAATATAATCGCAGCTGGACGTGACCTGTTCATAGCAATTGCGGTTGTATATACCTTTTGTAAGAGTTGGAGCACCACCTGGCCACCTCCCTGATGCCAGCTTTAGGAAACTCATGTTGTGTTGCTGTCATGGCTGCTTCTATCCTGAATGGGACCCAAAACAAGGAGGAGGTATAACTTGCATGACCCGGGGCTTTGCGCATGACTGCTGAGAGTTGGTATTTGCTCAGCATCTCCCTGTTATTATGTAGGAAGAGGGGGGCCGTCCCTCTGAGGTGTATCACCAAGTAATACTGTAGGCAGCACACTGGGCAGTACATTGTCTCCTCTATGCAACTGAGCTGTATCCAAGCATCCTTACCTATCTGGTCTGGTCTGAGCAGTGAATAGACCTTCTCCGCATCCAGCCTAATATCTGAAGCCGCAGGCAAGCCAATCCTACGTCCCTCTTCGCTGGGGCTCCAAGTTCACTTGACCTGAAAGCACCCAAAAATGCTGTTGTAAAGGCCGCCCTGAATAATAAGAATTCATACGGGCTGTCCGCTTCCATCTCCAAGACGTTGATTATCCTGATTAACTTTTTGAAATCTATGGGGCGCCTTGCATCGTGCTTTTTCCCTCAAGCCGTTTCCAACCCTTAATGGCCATTCTAATGTAATGGGAGGCAGTGGGATCCCTACCCATTCTTCTCTTTGAAAAATGGGCTACTGCCCCTAAGTGGGCTTGGGCCCAGCACTTCCACTTTTTGTTAGGATTAGGGTACTCTACCTTCTCTCCTTTCTTGGAGTATAATGGGACATTGTTCCCTGTGTCTACTCCTCTAGTGCTTTTTTAATCTTGGCCTGTTCCTTCTCTCCTGAGTTATTAAATAATGATGTCTAAGGCTCAGAGCCAATTTTAATCACTTATCTCTCCTACACTTATGTCTTTTTGTCAGTATTTTCCGCAGACTTATCTATACCTGCTGGAAGATTATCGACTGAGTACCACCACCTTGATTGGGGTGATCCGCCAGACATTGCAGTGCCGGTCTGACGAGGAGATTGCCCAATGATGATATTCAGCATCCTAGTAGATGCTTGAGGGCTCTCCTGAAAATACTGGTACGCCTCTGCCACACATGCTTTTTGCCTTGGAACAGTGTACTTTTTTTTCTATAGGTTCTGGCTTTGGGAGACTGTACACTGGACCATAATTCTCCCAGTCCCTCTCTTTTTTTGATAGTATTTGTTGTAGTGCCTAGCTGTGATGGGTGTGATGGCATGTTAAACTAGTATAGACAGGTCTGCTCCGCCAGCTCCCTTGGAAAGGGTGTCATTGCCTTATGGGCCTCTGGTGCTAGCCTTCTGAACCTGTCCATCTGGGAACGAGAGAGTGCATCCGCCAGTGAGTTCTGTATGCCTGGGACATGTCTTGCCCTAATGTCAGGGTTCACCTCGAGCTGCAGTCTAACCAGGTGCCTCATAAGCCTCAATACATTTGGGGATGTGGCAGTTCCTCTATTAATGACCTGTACCACACCCTGGTTGTCAGACCAGAGTGTGATCTTCAGATCCTGCAGTCTTGCTTTCCACATTTAAGGCTGACACTATGGGGAATAGCTTGAGAAAGGTGATATTGCCTGTGACACCCAAATTGTGTCATCTATCGGCCTACTGCCCTAAGCACTAATCCTTCCGCAGTATAGCCCCGAAACCATAGCTGCCTGCTGTGTCCGTGAATAGGGCTATCTGTTTGGACATGGCCCCATCCCTCTCTCCAGATGAGGAGCCCATTGAGGTCAGTGAAGGAAGAATCCCACATGGCTAGGTCTCTTGTAACTCCTGCCCCTAATCTGACGTGGTGGTGTTTTTCCCGTAGGCCTGCTGTCAGTCTGAGTAAACACCTTGCAAACACCCACCCTGCGGGTATGACCCTTGCTGCAAAGTTAAACTTGCAAATCATTTTTTGTAGTTCTCTAAGAGTTGCCTTCCCTTTGCTGCAGAGGCTCCTGGTCTCCTCTCTCAAATCTGTGACCTTGACTTCTGGTTTCCTTGATGTCCCTGCCACATAGTCTAACTCCCCTGCCTGGTGCCTTCACCATGTCAATGGAATCCTCCACTGTTGAGTATCCCACTGAGCATGCTGTCAGGATGATCCCATCATTGACCTACACCCCCTCTGGGGAAGGAAAGGTGATGAATAAGTCTGTATTGTCCTGGCTCTTTTTTGGGACTACCCCAAGGGGGGAGATTATTAAGTCCCTGGGGAAAGGAGGGACAGTGGACCCTTTGTACGTCCCAGGTCTTTCTGTTTCTTTATCTTTTGTTGAACCACAACAGGGTGTTCCCTTGCTGATTTAAATTCCTTCCCCTCCTCCAGTTATGGTTCCCATAAATGGTATTACAAATTTTTCCTCAAAACTCTTTACTAGCAAACTCTCATCCTCCTTGTGTTGTACTCGTTGGCTAACCACTTGAGGAAATGAGTATTGATGCAGGATCTGGCCAGCCAAAACCTTGCCCACTCCCTGGGACCCCCCCCCCCTTGGTGCCCAGCGCACACCAAAGTTTCTTTCTTCTCTCTTTCTTGTCTGTGCAATGCTTGCTTCGCTTACATCCTGAGGATGGGTGATCTCCCCCGCATGAGGAGCAGACGTGTCCAAACTTGCATCCTGTCCTCCATGTGCTTTCATCAATGTCATATTTCCAGCATATCGTTGGCTGTCTCCTGTCACTGGGCGCTTTCCAGCTTTGGCCTGATTTGTGCCTATGTATAGTCCTATATGTCTTCTGCTTCCGCTTGAAATGGGTGGCCCGAAAGGGCTGCTCGCTCTTCCCTGCCCAATCCTTGACCTCCCTGGCTACCATCATTTTATAGATGTAGCCTGACGCATCCTCTTCCTTCCACTCCATTTCTGGGTTGGTCTGCATTTTTAACCTGAACCCCTTGTCATACTCAAGCCAGGCATCACCTGGAAATTGTCTGTGTGCCTTGTGTATCTTGGACTCGTAAAGCCATAGGTCAGCTGCGCAGTGGGGGAATTTTTCAACTCTAAAACACGCCATTACCCTAAATGCATCCAACCAGTTGTCAAAGTTTCTTTCCTTCCTCTCTCTCTTTCTTTCCCCTCTCTCTTTCTTTCCCCTCTGTCCTCTTCCTTCTTATTGCACAGGGTGAGGTCTAGACCTTCAGCTTTATTTCTAGGAGGGTGACGTGTCAGTGAACTCTTTCCTCCATATTCTCTCCATCACTGCTAGGGGGTCAGGCTTGCCAACGCTGTGATCACGGAGGGTTGACCCAGTAAGGGTCTTACATATGTCTCTGGTGCCTGACCTGTTGCTATCGGGCTTTTAGTTGTGGATGTTCTACTAACCCTTGCATTACCCCATGCTGTCGTGGGTCACTCTGAACTACCCTAATTGTTTGCCCGTCTGCCCCCCTTCTATCAGTTGGCCTTGCTTCTTCTTCCCTCCCACTTTGGGCGTTCTCTTCCCTCCCACTTCAGGAGCCTGCCCTTGCGCAGTGCTGTTGTTGCGAAAGATTTTAAACATTCTTCAACTATTGCACTGATATGCTCACCTTCAGATGACTTCTCTTTGTTGCTGTTGCTGGATTACACTGTCGCCGTTATTGCCACAGGTGGCGGGCCCACTTGCCCTAGCCCCTTCTCGCTTCTTCCCTTCTTAGGAGCTTTGCTGTCAATCTTCTGGCATTTATTTGGTTTTGGCAAAGCCTCTTGTTCAGTGCTTGCTTCTCCTGGTTCTTCTCAGGTGATTGGTGATTCACCAGCCTGTTGTTAGCTGTGACCTTCATCTAGCCCTCACTGCTGCCTTCCTCATCCTGCTCGCCATCTCCTCCACCTCATCAGGTTGCTTGATGTAACCCCTATCCTCCATGCCTGGTAGCGCTGTCAAATGCCACTAGGCTACTTTGCTGGATAGGGGCTAGATTGCGTCACTTTGACAGGCTGTGCCCTGTCCCAATTAGTATTGCCGGCCACACTTCCCTCCAAAACCTTAGAAACAGCTGTGGCAATAACAAAACGGAAGTGAATAGCAGGGGGCAAAGTTAAGGTAAGGGGGCCTAATTAAGGCCGAGTAAAAAAGGTACCCCACCAGCAACCCGGATGCGGCCACTGGGGTGTACTGTTTCAGAGTCTTAGTTTGACTTGCAGCACCACTATTATGACAGAATTTAGCTTTAAGCAAGTCAAAAATATGCTGGATAGCCCTTGCAGGAATCCAACACTGGCCCTTTAAGAGCGCTTTTCCCTCTCAAGTACAAGACCCGGCCCCTCCTCCAAAGCTCAAACATGTGTGCTGGCTCGGGCTGCAGAGGCACGTCACTGGCTGTGCAGCGGTCCTCTGAGCCTTGGTCTCCCCGGCTGTGACAGTGATCTTGGGGGATAGTGCGAGACCCTTGGTAGGCGCTCAACACTTTAGTCCTCACAGCCGTCTACAGAGTCACATTGCAGACAATTCGGCTGTCCTCTGTTATTGCAGGAACCCCCTGGGCTGTGGTGGTGGAAAAAATGTATCCTGCAGAGTTGCGTCGCAGAGAAAGGCGGCCCTCTGCATTCCCAGGCACCAGGGTTCGGTGGTGTAAAAATCATGCCCCGCAGAGTCACGTTGCAGAGAACGACAGTCCTCTGTATTTACAGGCCCCGGGCTGCGACAGTGGCAAGGTCGTGTCGCCCTGCACTCCAGCGGTCCCCTACCTCGGTAAGTTCTGGCCGCCGTAACTCTCCAGCTTAATGAATCAGTTGTGTCACTGCTGACTACAGCTGTCCTCCGGCTTCCTGGTGCCTCGACAATGCCACGTAACTGTTGTTTTTGCTGTCCTGCCCTGCTCCATTCCCTTGTATGAGGGACAGCACACCTTATAACCCCTATGTGTCTTTCTGGGGATGAGAATACTCTCCCCCTATGGGGGGTTTAAACCAACATTGCCAACCCAAGCCACCCCCTACCCCCCCACCAACCTTCGCACCATACCTGGCATGCTTACCCTTTGGGAGAAAGGGGGGCCCTGTGTCCCTAACCGGTAAAACCGGTCCTTATGTTTCCAAGGCGGCCTTTATGGCACTGGCCCTCCATGCCCCCCTTGTGGACGGCCTCTGCAAAAATCTGAGTAGTTGCTGTGTCACTCATTCAGAGTGGGCTTGATGTAAAGCCTAAACTGTTGCAACATCATTTAATGGGCGGGATGCCTGTTGTAAAGTCTGCCTTTTTACTTCATCTCAGTGGGGCTATTAGATGGGGCAAAGCCTAAGCTGTTGCTGTGCCACTTGGTGGCAACAGGGGTTCTTTTTTATGAAGGTGAGACATGTGCTTTCTTACGCTGTGTGAACAGTGCATCGTGTAAAGTTAAAAGTTCGTCTGCCTTCACTGTTAGTGGTGATAATATTTTGCTTAAAGTCAGGATGATGCTTCCTGTTAAAAAAGAAAATCTGAAACGTTTTATGGTGTCACCCTAGATACTGCTGTCTTTGCTCTTCGTGGCTGTGGTGCTCGGCGTGGAGTTGGAGCGAATGCTGTGTTTCAGAGGTCTCTGTCTTTTTTTTTTAAAATCTGTAATTTGTCGTGAATTTATGTGTCTCGTAAGTGATTGTTGAGGTGTCTGTCCTTGGTGAGTCGATACCAACTGACTCAGTTCCTGGTGGAAGCCTCTGGATGTAGGCAGAGAAGGGGAGTCCAGTGCACTGGAATCGAGTGACCGTGAGAACATGACATTCTTTGCAGGCTGAGCTCACCGTGGTTCACCCAAATTACACCATGAGCTCGAAGATGTTTGTTTCTGTGCATCACTAACCCAGCGTTGAGTACATTTACAGAAAGTGTTTGAACTCCGCAAGAGACTTCAGACGTGGCATCAAGACACCGTGCAAGCTTTCTAACACAGAAGCAACTTGAAGGTCAACAGATTGGGCTTGGCTTGATACTCAAAGAAGGCCTTCACTGTCTTGGCAGATAACGCCCCCGCTCACCTTCTTTTCTGTGAATCTAAATCTAATGTTTTCCTATGGAATCTGGGGATTACTGCAGGAGTTCCGTGTTTGTCAGCATATTAGCTATGGGACCTTTTAACCCAGTAAAACTGCTTCTCCGTTAGAGTGTGCCCTACGGGGTATGGAAAAGACCATACAGGCTATTGTTTAGTACGTTTTATGTTCCCAAAATAAGAAATTGAGCTGTACTCTAAAAGTACATCCCCATTTTGCTGACGCACTCATACGTTGTGAAAATCAACAGTCTGATGCAGCTATCACAAACTTTATTCCTAACAGATGGTCCTATCAGGGGCCCATGCTTTCCCACCTTTCCTTAAGTGGATATCAAGGTATGTTTTCTGGATATCTAGGAGAAGCTGTAGCCATTTTACTCCCTCTCCCTTCAGCTTTCAATATTTTTTTATGAAAGGTGTATGATACAGCATGCTGCTGATTTCCCACCAGAACGAACCCACTAGTTGGTTGGTGCCAGACTTGTATCATCAGTCTGAAAGTTCTGCTGTTATCACTTATGTTTTTGCTTGATCACCAACACAGTGTTCAGACTAGGAAACAAGGAAATTAGCATACTGGGAACCTTTTTACTTCAGCACCTTTAAGGATGTTTTTGCACCATCTGATCTGCATGGGGTCTAATTGGGGTTGATATTGTAAGTGCATGCGTCTGGCTTGCAAAACTCTGATGAGTACAGTAACAGGGTTGGAGCCTGCACGCACGTTACTTACCATTTGCTGGCTTGCATGACATTCTTAATTTCAGCCTTGTAATTTGTCACTGCAGGTCAAGCATCATTTCTGTTCCTCTCTGGTGCAGGGGCCAAGCACTGATTGATTCAACTTAATCAGTGCCCTTCTGCTGCTCCCGACGTGATTAAAGTATTATTTTGCTCTTTTTAACTTCTAGTGCCTTGTAAACAGAAGGCTTGTGACTGGCGAAAACAGGACAAAAAAATTGCAAAGTTTTATTTTCTATATTTAACTTTCTTTTATTTTTCAAAGTCGTCCCTTCTCACTTTGGACTTGTGTTTTCTTTTGTTTTTGCTGGTGGGTACTGTTCTCAAAACCTGATTTTCTGATGGATACAACTACCTGTGGATTCCTCACCTCATGAATACTCCCATGGCGCCAGCATTCGACGGAAATCTTCTTACTAGTCTCTGCACGTCGACGAGGACGTCACTCTAGCCCACGCGACGCCGTCTGACGTCATACAGGCAATAAGAGGTCCTCGACGACGTGCGGACGTCAGTTCCCTTTTTTCCGTGCATTCGAAACGGTTATCTTCGAGGGAGCAACTGTTACTCTTGCGGTTACAGTGTATATCTTGCTGCGTAGTCTTTCGCTGTGGAAATAATGTCGCAGAGGAAGTCTGGATTTAAGCCTTGTCGTGAGTGTGGAGGCAAGATGTCGGTGACGGATCCTCATTCCGATTGCCTTTGGTGTTTGAGCTCCGACCACGACGTCTCGACTTGTGATTCATGTCAGCACATGAATCCAAAGGCCCTCAAGGAACGTGAGGCGAAGCTGTTTATGGCCAAGATAAAGGGGAAACATCACAAGAAGTCTTCTTCCCCAAGACATCGGCGTCATCGAGACTCCCGGCGCCGTAGAGAATCTCGGCGTCATTCAAAGGAGACTCGCTCCAGGTCTCCGGATCGGCGCCGAAAGACATGGGAGGTCAGTCCCACGGTTACGCCGCATCCTTCGACGCCGTTGCCCTCTCCGGCGTCTCCAACTTCACCTGGACAGGCGTCGGTGATTGAGGTATTGGAGCCTCAAGTGTTTTCTCCGGCGCAGACGCCGAGGCCGGCGTCGGGGTCGCCTCCGAGACAGGCACCCCAGTATCCGGCTTTTCCCACCCCTGGAGCCGATAGTTCCGCATTCTTGAATGCGATGTATGCCATCTTCCAACAGATGGCTCCAGGGGGTGCTCCGGCTGGGCCTTTGGCCTTTTCTTTGGGTGATCCTGCGCCTCTTCGGCCGGCACCCTTTATGCCCTTTCTCCCGTTTGGGAACGTGGGCTCGGCGCCACTGTCGGCGCCGGTGGCCGCTCCGGTGGCTTCAGAAGGATTGGCCCCGGAGATTTCCATCCCGTCGACGTCGGGATTTCGGCCTGTGACTCCGGTGGGTCCATCTGCGGCTGTTGCTCTTCCGTCGGCGCCGAAGTTACCTGTGGCGCCGGATGCGGCGTCGGTGGCTTCTGAAGATCGGCGCCGATCTTCGACTTCGGCGGAGGCATTGTCGACTCCGCGTATTGAGCAACGACTTCATTCAAGGAGACGTGCTCTCCGTGTATTGGAAGAGCAGGAGTACCAACGAGCCCTAGAGGAAGGAGAGCTAGAGGACTCGGGTGATGGGCTGCGTGGACTGGAGTCGGCCAGTGGGCTGGACACTTCCCCTGAGTGGGACCTTTCGTCCCCGGGGGAATATACTGAGGAAGCTGCTTCCTTTCATGCAGTGGTACGGAAGGCAGCTAGTTTTTTGGACCTGCCTTTGCCGGTGGTGGAGGCAAAACAAAACCTTTTGACAGAGGTGTTACATCCGGCCTCAGCCGCGGCGGAGCCTCTGTTACCATTTAATGACGCTCTGCTGGATCCGGTGTTAGAGGTGTGGAAGAGGCCGGCATCTTCCCCAGCAGCTCACAGAGCCGTGGCCAGGAGGTATCGGACGGCTCCGACTGACCCTGGTTTCCTATCTAGGCACCCTACGCCGGAGAGCTTGGTGGTGCAGGCCTCCTGTTCGTCCAAGTCAGCGCCTGGTTCTTTTCCGACGGTGCCTGGGGACAGAGATTCAAAGAAGCTAGAGGCGCAGTCGAAGAAGATTTTTTCATCCTGCAGTCTGGCGTTAAAAGCCACCAATGCAACCTGTATCCTGGGGAGGTATATTCATGCTCTGATGGATGACATTTCCTCTTCGTTTACAGAGCTTCCCCAGGGTCTTTTGGATCTTGTCTCAAATGCCCAGGCTGCTGCGACCCAAATTATCCAGACGGGACTGGATACCACCGACTCGGTAGCCAGGGCAATGGGCACAACTGTGGTGGCAAGGAGACAGGCCTGGCTCCGTAACTCGGGCTTTTCGGCAGATGTACAGTCCACATTGTTGGATCTCCTGTTTGATGGGGACAAACTGTTTGGAGCTAAGGCTGATTCGGCCTTGGAACGTTTTAAAGAAAGCAGGGCCACGGCTAAGTCGTTAGGGCTCCAAGCTCCTTCTTCCACGGCCTCTTCCAGATTCTTCAGGAGGTTTCGTGGATTTGGGCGTGGCTCTTCCTCCTCTTCCTTTCGGGGGAGATATCAGCAACCTGCTTCTTCCCATCCCTATAGATCTTTCAGGGGGAGAGGTAGGGTCCGCACCAGAGGAGCCTCTCAGCAGCACTCTGCCTCTTCCTCATCCTCTAGCGGGGTGCAGCAGGGGAAGCAGCCTTAGGCTTCCACCATTTCCCACTCACTCCTCTCCTGTAGGGGGAAGATTACAGCATTTTCTCACCAAATGGAAGACTGTTACATCGGACACTTGGGTTCTCAGTGTTGTGGGAAAAGGCTACACCCTTCCCTTTCGGGAGTTCCCGCCCCTCATCCCGCCCCGCCCTTCGTATTGTTCAGAAGAACACCTCCTGTTGCTAGAACAGGAGGTGCAAGTCCTCCTTTCAAAGGGCGCGGTGGAGTTGGTCCCGGAGCAGGAAAGGGGTCGAGGAGTTTACTCAAGGTATTTCCTGATTCCCAAGAAGGATGGTCGTTTGAGACCAATTCTGGACCTGAGGATCTTGAATTGGTTCCTCAAGCAGGAAAAGTTCAAGATGCTGACCCTAGCACAGGTGCTTTTGGCGTTGAACATGGAAGACTGGATGGTGTCTGTCGACTTGCAGGATGCTTACTTTCATATCCCGATACTCAAGTCACACAGGAAGTATCTCCGGTTTGTGGTGGGATCGCAACACTATCAGTTTGCGGTCCTTCCGTTTGGTCTTACTTCAGCACCTCGAGTCTTCACGAAGGTGATGTCGGTGGTTGCGGCAGAACTCAGAAGGAAAGGGATAGCAGTATTCCCTTACTTGGACGACTGGTTGATCAAAGCCAAGTCCCCGGAGCTTGTGTCGCATCATCTGCAGTCAACAACCCAGTTGTTGTTCGACCTGGGTTTTTCGGTGAACGAGCCCAAATCTCACCTAGAGCCCTCTCAGCGCCTCCTGTTCATAGGGGCAGTACTGGATACAACATTGGGTCGGGCCTTTCCTCCGCCTCAGCGGATTCAAGATATTCAGGATTTGGTTCCAATGTTTCGAAATGGAGCGGTAGTTCCAGTCCTCAAGGTCCTTCGTCTGCTCGGTCTTTTTGCCTCCTGCATTCTGTTGGTCACGCATGCTCGCTGGCACATGAGGGCTCTTCAGTGGTGCCTCCGAAGGCAGTGGTCTCAACACAGAGGGGATCTAGAGGGTACTGTCAAGATCTCCAGAGATGCTGCTGTGGATTTGAAGTGGTGGATTGCGAGCAACAATCTTTCACAAGGAAAGCCGTTCCAGCAGTCGCCACCAGTGGCCACAGTCATAACGGATGCTTCCACTCTAGGGTGGGGAGCTCATCTGGGGGATCTGGAGATCAAAGGCCTTTGGTCTCCAGAGGAACAGATGTTTCACATCAATCTGTTAGAGTTACGGGCTGTACGTCTGGCTCTCAAGGCCTTCCTCCCTTCCCTTCGTGGTCAGTCGGTACAGGTCCTAACGGACAATACTACCACGATGTGGTACATAAACAAGCAGGGAGGAGTGGGGTCGTACCTTCTCTGCAGAGAAGCTCTTCGACTATGGTCCTGGGCAAAGGACCATCGGATTTGCTTGATAGCAAACCATCTGGCCGGAGTTTTGAACGTGCGTGCGGACAGTCTCAGTCGCCACTTCTCGGCAGACCACGAGTGGCGTCTCCATCCAGATCAAGTCCGTTTAATCTTCCAGAGGTGGGGGTTTCCTCGGGTAGATCTGTTCGCCACTCGAGAGAACGCGCATTGTCCGTTGTTCTGCAGCCTTCAGTATCCGATGCAGGGAGCGTTGGGGGACGCGTTTCAAATAACCTGGTGCGGCCAGTTGCTTTACGCGTTTCCTCCCATACCCTTGATTCCTCGAGTATTGAGGAAGATTCGCCAAGACCGGGCTCTAGTAATCTTAATAGCTCCGGATTGGCCAAGGAGGGTGTGGTACTCCGACCTTCTCCAACTCTCAATGTGCCCGCCGCTCCGTCTCCCTTTCAGGGCAGACCTCCTCTCGCAGTCGCAGGGGCAGGTTCTACACCCCAACCTCCAGAGTCTGCACCTACATGCCTGGAGATTGAACGGGGCAACCTGAGTTCCTTCTCTCTCCCGCCTGAGGTAGTGGATGTTATATTAGCGGCCAGGCGACACTCCACTAAATCTATCTACGCTAATAGGTGGTCTAAATTTGTTGCGTGGTGTGGAGAGAGGCAGATTGATCCTTTGCATGCTCATCTATCGGACGTTTTGTCTTTTGCTCTATCTCTGGCGCAGAAAGGTTGTGCAGTGGCTACCATTAAGGGTTATTTATCGGCCTTGTCAGCCTTCATATGTCTTCCAGACCAACCATCTTTATTTAAATCCCCTATTGTTATCAGATTCTTGAAAGGTCTTCTAAATCAATATCCTCCAAAGCCATTCATTATGCCGCAATGGGATTTGTCCTTGGTCCTGACTTTCCTTATGGGGTCCCCTTTTGAACCTATGCATTCTTGCCCCTTGAGGTATTTGGTTTTAAAAACAGTCTTCCTGATAGCTATAACATCAGCAAGGAGAGTGAGTGAGTTGCAGGCCTTATCAGTAAAGCCCCCTTATACAACTTTTTATGGGGATAAGGTGGTGTTGAGAACCAAGGCTGCTTTCCTCCCGAAGGTTGTTTCACCCTTCCATTTGGCTCAGGCAATTACTTTGTCCACGTTCTATCCTCCGCCTCATCCTTCCAAAGAGGAAGAAAGACTGCACCGTCTGGATCCATAGAGAGCGTTGAGCTTCTTTATTGATAGAACAAAGGATTTCAGGCTGGAGGATCAGCTGTTTATTGGATACGTGGGCAAGAGGAGAGGAAAGGCAGTCCACAAGAGAACACTATCCAGGTGGGTTGTTCTTTGCATTAAAATATGTTACTCTTTGGCAAAGAAGGATCCTCCTGAGGGCATTAGAGCTCATTCCACCAGAGCTAAGTCGGCCACTTCGGCCTTGGCCAGGGGTGTTCCTGTGGTCGACATCTGCAAGGCCGCAACTTGGTCGTCCCTTCACACTTTTGCAAAGCATTACTGTTTGGATTCTGAGGTTAGAAGGGACGGCCATTTTGCACGGTCAGTGCTGCAGGATTTCTTGGTTTGACCATTTAGGCACCCACCGCCGGGCGTGGTACTGCTTTGGGACTCTATTCATGAGGTGAGGAATCCACAGGTAGTTGTATCCATCAGAAGAACGAGTTACTTATCTTCGGTAACGACTTTTCTGGTGGATACATTAGCTACCTGTGGATTCCTCACGGTCCCACCCGCCTCCCCGTTGCCTTTCTGGTCTTACCAAGTAATCCTTGAGTACGCTCCTCTTGGTCTTTGAGGGTGCAATGGAGGTTGTATATATATATTTATATATATCTATAATATGTATATATCTTTGTGTATATACTTGATGTGTATATATATTTTAAAAAGAGAGAGTTATATATATATATATAAAAGATTTACAGTTATTCATGCAATGTTGTGTATTTTTACAATGTAATGGGATGTTGCCTTGCTCTTTCATTGCATTGCCTGGTTGTTCTCATGCACGTAAAAAATGATTGGTACTGACGTCCGCACGTCGTCGAGGACCTCTTATTGCCTGTATGACGTCAGACGGCGTCGCGTGGGCTAGAGTGACGTCCTCGTCGACGTGCAGAGACTAGTAAGAAGATTTCCGTCGAATGCTGGCGCCATGGGAGTATTCATGAGGTGAGGAATCCACAGGTAGCTAATGTATCCACCAGAAAAGTCGTTACCGAAGGTAAGTAACTCGTTCATCTTGTTCTAAATGTTGCAAAGCTACATTGTTTCTTTCTTATGTATAAATACTGAAATGATGCTTTAACACATAATTGTGCAGTACCCCCTGATCTACCCCAATCCAATCTGCCCCACTGCAATCCACGCTAATCCACATCACCTCAGCTGACACCAGTCCACCTCACTAAAATCCAAACTTCTCACCCCAATTCACTCCACTCCAGATCACGCCAATCCATTCTGTCCCACTCCAATCAAAAACAATCTGCACCACTCCAAAGCAATCTGCACCATTCCAGTCCAAACCAATCTGCCCCATTCCAATCCAAAACAATATGTCCCACTCCCATCTACCCCACTCCAAAACAATCTGCCCTACTACAGTCTGCTGCACTCCAGTCCAAAACAACGTGCCCCACTGCAATCCAAAGCAATCTGTCCCACTCCAACCTGCCTCCCTCCAATGTTCTCCACTCCAATCCAAAACAATTTGCCCCACTCCAGTCTGCCCCCCTCTAATCCAAAATAGTATGGCCCAGTTCACCCCTTTCAGTCCACCCCACTCCCTTCCAGTCCACTCCACACCTACCTAAACCACTCCACTCTAATCCACTTCGATCCAATCCACCCCACTCCAATTCACCTCAATACAGTCTGCCCCACTCCAGTGAAAGCAATCTGCCATAGTACAATCTGCCCCACTCCAATCCAGAACAATCTACTGCACTCCAGGCTGCCCCACTCCAATCCAAAACAATCTGCTCCACTTAAATCTGTCCCACTCCAAACCAGAACAATCTGCAGCACTCCAGTCTGCCCCATTTCAATCCAAAACAGCGTGCCCCCCTCCAATACATTTCAATCTGCCCCACTCCAGTCTAAATCAATCTGCCCCACTTTAATCCAAAACAATCTGCCCCACTCCAGCCTGCCCCACTCCAGTCCACCCACTCTATCCCAGTTCACCCCACTCCAATCCACCACAATATCCCCACACCAATCAAAATCTACCCCACACCAACCCAATCCACTTCAATCCAACCCAGTCCAGTCTACCCCATTCCAAAACAATACATGTCACCCCAACCCAATCGACCCATTGTAATCCACTCTACTCCAATTCACCCAACTCCATTCCAATCCACCCCACCCCACTTCAGTTCACCCTGCCCCCGTCCAATCCACCCACCCCAATCCACCCACCCCACTTAAATTAAACCCCCTCTGGTCCGATCCACCCCACACCAGTCCGCTCCAATCCAATCCACCCTAGTCCAATCCAACCCAATCTGCCCACTCAAATCAATTCCACCCCACTCCAGTCCACCCCACTCCAATCAAGACCAGTGTTACCCAATCCACCTCCAGTCAAATCCACCCTACTCCAAACCATCTTATTCTACCCCACTCGAAGCCAAGCCACCCCACCCCAATCAATCAACCCCACACCAATCCAATTCACCACACTCCAGTCCAATCCAGTCCACCCCATTCCAGTCCAACTACCCCACCCCACTCCAGTCCAATCCACCCCAGCCCTATCCAGTCCACCCCACTCCATTCCACCCCAACCCAATCCTCCCCACCCCACCCCAGTTTAGTCCACCCCAGTCCACCCAGCCTACCCTTCTCCAGTTCACCCCACTTAATCCAATTCATCCTATGCCAATCCAGTCCACCCCACCTCAATGAATTCCACCCAAATCGAATCCAGAATCCAATCCACCCCACTCCATTAGAATCTTATCCTCCCCACTCCTATCCAGTCTACCCCACTCCATTATAGTATATCCCACCCTAATTCAGTCCATCCCACCCAAGCCCTATCATGCCATTCCAGACCACCCATTCCAATCCAGTCTAATCCACCTTACTCAAATCCACTCCAATCCACCTCACCCCATTTAAATCCACCCCATACCCCAATCATATCCACCCCACTCTACTCCAATCCAGCCCACTCAACTACCTCAATCCACTTCAACCCACTCCACCATATTCCACCACACCCCTTTCCACACTACAACACTCTCTGCCACTGAACTCTACTCCCCTCTACTCAACTGACACTCTGCTCTCCCCACTCCATGCTACAGCGCTCCAACAAAACCCCTCTGCGACACACTGCTCCCCCCACTCCACTCTGACACTCCATGCCACTATCTTTTAGCCATGCTGAAGAGCCGCCACACTGGTGTACAGCATGGCAAAAACACATTGCCAAAGCAAATTGCTCTTGTATAGGCGAGACCTATTGGCTTTTCCAATGCATATTTTTAAGTCTTTACCTACCAGACAGTTTATTGCTGTGTATAGGCAAAGGTTTTTTGTGGACCATGCCAAAAACGTATTCAGCTTAGAATCCGCTGTTGCTCAAATTGGTTAGCTTTATTGTCACTCTCATTTGCTTGCTTCATATTCATTGGCTTGCCTTCCTCTCCCTTTGTTTGTTCCCCCCTCTGGATCATAACCTCTTTATCTCCCTTTATTTCACTTGTGTTGTGCTGCTTCTCCCATTAAATGCCTGCATATGCCCATTACTTCCCTTGCCAACCCCACTCTTTTGCTCACCTACCCCTTGCCATTGTAGAATTTTTGTTTGAGAAAACAGGGAAGCTGCCATTTGTTGCTGGGCTGTTCCAAACTGCATAAATCACTTTTGTGCACCTCAGTTGCTTTCTCTCGACTTCCACATTGCTTTCCTTCCACCTGCTCACACACCCATGTGGCCATTTATTTATTTTTTGAAGAGCCTGGCAGCTGACATTTGCTGATATTTACCCATTATAAGTAGTGTCCACCGTTTTAGTTCAGCAAATAAAATAAAAGCACAGGGTGACAAGTCCTTCCGTAGGTGCGGCATGTGTGGTAACACTGCATATATGTAACTACCCGTGCACACACTTCTATACTGGCATGGCTGCAGCAGTAGCTGCATCAATGTGCCTCTTTAGGGTTGAGCGCATAAACGCTCAGTCCCTGTTGTAATCTCTGTTTGGGCTTTTAACTACGCCCATGTCACGCCTTTCACTTTCATTGGTTCGTGGGCTTAACTTTTAAAATCCGCTTGATTTCATTAGTGAAATGCATGTATTTGTCATGCCTTTTCCGGTGTTTAGCCCTCCTCGAGCACATCAGCAAACTACTGAAAACATACGAGGCTCCATGTTATCAGCATGGTTTCCGGACTACTTTCTCTTTTTTATTTTCCACGCAGCGCACATACCGCGATCACGCTCATTTTTTTGGTTTTAAATTTCAGCGCAATCGCACTGTTTTTTACATAGTGCAATTGCACTAATTTTTTTTCTTTCAATTTGTGTGGCAAGAAAAGTCTGGTTAGGAGTTTATAACGCTAATAGATCTAACTCGAGCAAATGCGAGACCCGTTGCATTGCAAATGCTTGTTTCTCTGTTTTTGTTTTAGATTTTTTTCAGTGTTGCACAGCATCAGCAAAAAGCTTTGGCATGGTCTAGTAATGAGGCTGCATCCAGAAGTAGTAATTTAAGGCCTTTATTAATAAGGCCAGTGAGTCTCAAACATGGTGCTCCCTTCACCAATCAGCAAGCAACCGCCAGTGAAGAAACCCCCTTACAGATGATAGGGCTCAAATAATAGGGCTGGGGTTCGTAGAGTCCCTCCCCCAAAACAAGTGAGTCGTTAACACAATTCAAAAGAAAATCAACACACCTGTTATGAAAAGGAGATATAAGGTTGGGGCGAGTACACAGCCTTGCCTGACTCCCTTGGCCACATTAATCCTCTCAGTTGTCTCTCCATTAGGACCCCATCTCACGTGTGCAAAGTTGTCTGTATGCAGACAGATTATATTGTCCAGTAAGGGGGAGGGCCTAATTCTCTTAAGGTGCACCAAAGCCTTTCTCTTGGGACCATTTTGAAGGCTGACTTTAACTCAACAAAAGCCATATAAAGGTTGTCCCTGCTAAGATCCACTACCTTCCTCTTCAGAAGCAAAAATCTAAAAACGTGATCCACAGTACTCGTCTTAGAACGAAAGCCAGCTTGGAAATGGGAGAGAATTTTGTTGTCTTCCACCCATGCAAGAAGATGATCTAAAACTTGTTTGCAGAATATTTTCTGTGAAGCCTCAATAAGGCTTTTTGGACGGTAATTACTGGGATTTAATTGTGAGCCCTGTTTAACAATCTTAATTTTCTCTCCTGCTTACCAGGAAACAGTGATTTGGGCACGACACACAAGGGTTAAATGTTCAAAGGATATATTAGTCACTGGCAACAATGATGGCTGCATCCTTGGCCAGCCCGTCAATATGATCTCTTACTAAGAATATGTTTGGAGATTCTAAATTCTTCAGAGCACTTTTATTGTACACCTTATATAGAAATAGTTTCTTCCCATGCTAGGGTGATATCGCCAACCCGTGCAGGTCGGGGGAATTAATAGCTAGTTGCTTAACAGATCAGCCCAAAGTAATATTGAGCCATTAAGCGAGACCTCCTGCCAGCCTGCCGGTCTTTGACTTTGAGCTGGAATAAAGAAAGTTTTATAACCTTGCCTGTGGGAAGGTTTCAATTCCCGTGCTTCCTGGATCATAACAGTATCACTGTTATCTATAAAGGTCCCCCGATCCACTTGGACTATTTTTCTCCTTAGGCCTGCTATATTCCAGGAGGTTACTGTTAAGGTGTCCACCTTTGTTTAGGATAATTTCAGGGGTCTCTGATGCAGAGGTTGTCTCCCGGTCATCATAATGAGGCAGGACAAAATGTAGATTTACAGGACCTGTGTGTGGCCAAGCCAGATTCATGTTTTGGGGCCGAAGAAAACAAAAGCTGACTTGGGAGACTAGAGCCAGGGTCTTGAAGATTATCCCAAATACCTAAATCTGGAGAGGCTCTATCTCCAGTTTGGCAATTTGGCTTATAGAACAGTCTGAATCAGGGTTCCTTTTAGACTGCCGTCAGTCATTTAAGTATGTTGGAGAAAGATTTTTAGAGCCATCTGCCTTCTTCTGCAGCCAGGAATATTTTAAATTGATTTTTTAAATTTACTAGAGGGAGAGTTAGGGCTTCTAGTGATAATAACCCATTCACTATGGATTAATGAGAAAAAGTTTACTTAATAAAATCAAAAGTGCCAGCTGGATTTATTAGCATAGTAGCCCTAAAAATGTCTGAGGGAATTACACTATAGCACCTTCAGACGTCCCTTATCCAATGGATAGAATTATTGATAAGGAAGGCCTTGTGTTCCCTATATTGTGGATGGAACTTGGGAACTCCTGTCATATAAATGGACCTAAGACGCAAAAAGGTGATAAAATCTGGGTTTGTTTCTAGTCGATATTGGGTGAAAGGTATGGAAAAATTAGTGATAGGTGCAGTAGAGTTTGTGATAGTTGTGTGTCTTTACCTAGAGTAGGAAGGGTCTTGAGGTTATCAGGTCCCTTTTGGATCCCCGATGGAAAGGCTGAGTGAGTAGCATGGGATAAAAGGACAGTCGGCCCCATATTCCCAGGAGGAAACCTAGGGTTGCATGCTAACCTAGGTGAGGGTACCTTTAAATTGCAAGGTGGAACTATATTTTGGGTCAGATTAGAATGGGTAACTGTATGACTCCCTTCCATAAAATTGCCACTGCCAATATCGCGACCCTCAGTGGCTCCCCCTATATAACAGGATTAAGATAGTACCCGGACCTTCATTCTTAGGTCCGTAATTTCAGCCCTCAAGATAGAAATTATTTCCCTGAGTTCATTTATTTGGTCATTGGCCGCCTCGGTCAGTACAGGCGGCATAGTGGGATTAGCTCTTAGCCAAGGTTCAGTAATGGATTCTACAGTTGTGGACAGTGCTGCAAATCGGTTTGAGCAGACTATTATAGTTTCCATAGTGACTTCACGGACAAAGCAATCGTATGGTAAACTCAGTACTACTGGGGTTTCCCTCAAGCAGAAATCTGTGAGGGTACATCTTTAAGATCTCTAGAGCTCTGGGGCTTGGTTGAGATACCTGTGTTTTTTTTTTTTTTTTAAATAAAGGGGCTACTTTAAGTGGATTTCATGATTTTGAGTTTGGAGATTTTTGGGCAGTAGGGCAGAGAATGTTTCCTACTTCTATAAGGTTATCTATATCTCGCAAAGTGCAATTGTTTGAGGAGGGGCATGACGTTTTTGTTTTTATTAGTAGATTCATCTAAGTGCTTATCTATGCTTTTCCTTTTCCATATGATATCTTTCAATGCCAGGTAACATTTATGGGTATTACTTCTGTTAAGGTTACTCATCATCATCATCATCTTTATTCGGTATGAAAAGTTCAACCATAAAAACAAATAAACAAAGCAATACATAAACCAATTAGCAATAAAACAGTGTATAAAAATGTCCATCATTTAAAAGCAAATAAAACATCAATATTGAAAATTAAAAAGCCATTCTTAGAAGTACTTTACGTTACTGCGCCAAGTAATAGCTCCCCTCAAAAAAGATCCCAGTCCCCGCCACACCAATGCATCTGGAGCCATTCGCAGCCACAGGAAAGCAGGGCGATATTGCACAAAACCCTTGTGCCTCACAGGGGGAATAAAAAACAACGCCTAAAAGGTGCATAAAAAACACAAAATAATGTAAAATGGGTCAGTCTGCAAAGACACTCCGTCACAGGGACACAGTCTAATAGATTTTTCACCATACTGGCCTAGCGGGAAGCATAGGTTACTTCTAATAACCCCAAGGCGGAATCGGGTAATAAGAGACCTTTCCCTCACATCATTTATCTCTAAGAGATAGGGATCAGGGCCCGCCCCCATCTTAAGCATAATAAAATCCCTGACTGATTTTTTTCCCTACAACCTTCCCCTCTCTTTTGGCCTCCAAGATTCTCAGAAAGTTATCCTTTACCCAGTTTTTATCATGACTAGTCATACCCTCAGGAGTATCAAACAAGTCAGGCCGCCCCAGATCATGGGCCGCCTTTCTTATGTACATCAGCCAGGGGATATTCTTTACGTTGTCACAAGCCAGGCAGACCCTTAAAATCTCTCTATTAAAAGTGGCATGCTCATTACTCCAAATAGAGGTCCATAGCAAGAGGGGAGCAAGCTGAATGATGTCTTGTACAAACTCGAGATCTAATTCCAAATGAAGACAAAAACCAGAGGTGTTTTGGCCAACTCCCAATAGCCTTCTGCAGAAACGGTTTTCTTCTACCTCGGGGGCTCGGGTATCCATATACCCCCAAAGTGCTGCACCATACAGCAGGACTGGGAGACATTTACGCCTGTAGATTTCAAGCAATGACTTAATATGTTTATTTCCTACTCTAGCAGCAAAATCAAATGTAGCACCAACTGTAGCATGGAAAAGCATTCCTCTTCTGGCAATACAGGGTTTCCATGTACCTTTATCATCAAAGATAACCCCTAAATATGGGAAGTCATGAACCCTGCTAATAATTTGCTCTTCAATCTTCAACTCCCCCACCCTGCTCAGAGGTTTTCCACATACCATAAAGTGTGATTTTTTTTATAGTTAATCTCTAAGTCCAGAGCTGGCATAAAAGTAACATAGGCTCTAACTGCTTCACGGAGGCCATTTATAGTGCGGGCCATAAGGACCGCATCATCCGCGTACGTCAGTACAGGGACACTGTTACCATTCACCTTAGGGACATCCCTACAGTGTTCCACCAAAAAGTCAGACAATCCATTTGTATATAAAAGAAAAAGAGTAGGGGCCAGGACATAACCCTGACGTGCGCCCTTATTGAGCTTGAAAGCATCTGAACACTCCCCATTTCTCCCCAGATTTGCAGCCGTTCCTAAGTGGAGGTACCGAAGCAACTCCACAATATTAGGATCCATCCCTATCTGATTAAGCCTCTCCCACAATATAGCCCGATTTACCTTATCAAAGGTACAGCTGAGGTCCATGAAGGCAAGGTAGAGAGTGCCCTTCCTAGCTGTTCCCAAGTGCCAAGCCCTTCCCTAAAACCGTACTGAGCCTGGCTCAAAATTTCATTATCCGCCATCCAGGCCTCAATACGCCTTAAAATAATCTGGCCCATAATTTTCGCTGAAGAATCAAGGAGGGAAATAGGGCAATAAGACTTAGGATCATTCCGAACACTGGGATAGTACAGGCCAATCTCCAAGAGGCAGGAATTCCCACAGTGACTGCTGCATTAAGAACATTTAGCAGGATAGGCGCCCATAACTGCGGACAGGATTTATAAAGATCCATAGGGATCGAATCCGGGCCTGGGGCGTTATTACTGGCACTACCCTGGAGTGCATCGATAACCTCCTGAAGTGAAAACCTAATAGCTACACTGGGAATCACATAAAACTCATTATCCCAGTTATTTCTTAAGGGGCTTCCCTGAAATATTCTACAAAAATAATTTACCTAGGCCTCCGGGGCAATATTACAGCCCAGACCCTCAGATGTTTCAGTTTCAAAATAGCCCCTATTAACCACCTTCTAGAACAGATCAGGGTCCTTAAGGACTGTAGCGCGCTCCAGTTCCTCCCAGGCTTTTTCCTTAGGTTTTAGCTTACTGTCCCTCAGAGACCTTTTATATTTAATCCTTGCTTCTTTAACAAGGACCCTATTTCTGGGATATTCTTTTAGGGCCGTCTTCATGTTTTTCCTATCATCACAACAGGCCTTGCTGAACCACCCACATCTATGCTTACTGGGGCGATTACCTATTGAAAGTAGACAGTTTTTAAAGGCTATGTTTATATTGAGCATTGCAGCCATAACTTCCTTTGGACTGGGAGTCTCTGACAAAAGTATACCCTTGATCAGATTTAGGTTGTCCCCCGCAACCCTTTCTACAACTTGCTGGGAATCTACCTGTTTCCAACCAACTCGTCTGCCCTGATCTTTTATCCTCACTGATACAGGCCCGCCAGTCCTAGTTTACATAAAGCCCCTGGGAGATTAAAGCAGACTGTGAGGGGGTTATGATCACTAGTACACTTCCCTAACACCTCTCCTCCGATCACCAAATCTTTCAGTAGTGGGGACACAAAAATATAGTCAATTGTTGAGCCAGACCCTCTACCTACAAAAGTTGGGAGCTGGTAAGTGTCCACTACTTCGATATCACAAATGTTCAAAAGGCCCATCTTCCTTAGTCCCTTAATCAGAACCCTGCCTCTAGAATCCTGTACACCTTCCACCGAGTGATCCTCACAGTCATACTCAAAAGGATTTACCACTGTGCTAAGTCGTCCCAACTTTGCATTCAAATCTCCCGACACAATAGCGCAGAATTCCAGCCCCACCTCCTCCATTCTACACTTCAGTACCTGAAGAACTGAGAAGAGGGCCCTGATTTGGCACCCCACATCCCAAACAGCATTATAAAAATTTACCAAGAGGACGTTAAAGTTGTTTGAAAAAATTACCCAAACAAGCAATGTACCCTGGCGGTTACAGATAATTTGAAATGCACCCACTATTTTGGAGAAGCGGCTCAGGGTAACCAGACCACCTTTCGAGCGGCCTCCAAGGGACCGCACAGCTGGGACTACAAATCTATCATATCCATCCCATGCAGCCTGCCCATCCGAACAGGTTTCCTGGAGCATAATATCGTAATTAGCCAGGCACCTGACCCATGCCTGATCAGATAACTTGGCAACGTTCCATGAAATAAGGCAACACTGCGTAGTCTTCCCCTCCTGCACCACCTTTGACATATCAATATTCTGAAATACTACCCGATTTACTGTCTGACTCTTAGCGCATCGTCAATCCACCCCTTCCAAGTCAGGATCTCAAATGACATCAGGTCTCCTACTGGTTGGCTGCAGGGCGTTCTGACCTGGGGGGATTCCTACCGTTTCCAAGGAAAAACTCAGCACCCTCTCGCATATGATTATAAAAGTAACCCAAGGGGCCATACCAATTTTTCCCACTCTTGGGGAAGCCGGGCTATATGTGGAGGGAAGCCGTTGGACCAGGCCAGAATATCTGACATTTATAATAATACAGTCCTCATTGCCCTCTTTTTTTTTTTTTTAGGCCCGACCCAATCAATTCTTCTAACAAGCAAAATGTCCTTGAGATCCTTACATGCAAAATCACAATTTTTACTCAACCAATGGGCAGTCTTATTTTTTAATTGGGCTGTAGATTCACTAGCGCCAGGGGCCAGAGCAGGAACGTTAGTCAACACCACCACATAAGGGCACAGGCCAGGGGGATCTCCAAGCAAACCAACGAGGAGCTTTTCTTCAACAGGTACTGATTATGATTTCCACCATTCTGTTGGCAGTCCCCCCCCCCAACTGCCACAAATCCACAGTCAAGTTGCCTGCCTCTACTAGATTTGGTTTCTGCCCTCGCCCCCGTTGGTTGGGCAGTAGGTGGATCCAGCACAGACTCAGCACAGGCACCCTGTGCCCCAAGATTTGCAAGTTTTTCCATTTGCCGTGGCACTCGCCCCAGGAGCGTCCTCCTGCAAGATCACCTCCTCACTTGATTGATACAAACAGCTAGGGGACACAAGTCCGCCTGTGGAATGGACAAAATAGCCTCAATCATCCCCTTAAATTTTAACAATAAGTTAGTTGCATCACATCCCAAGGGCTGGCAAGAGTCAGAACCACTATTCAGCCCCTTAGAGTTTTCCAAAAGAGATGATTTCACTTTAGTCCTCGTTTTCTTCAATAACTTTTTCTTTCTCTGGGGAGGGCTACAGTTATCCAGGGGGCAAGCCGGGGGACAGGCCAGTAGGAGCCTCTTACTTCTTCTCAAAGGCCCTGGACCACCAAGATCCCCCATTAGCACAGTATGGGCGAGCTCAGGAGCGGCACATTGATCTCTCCCAAGATGAGCCGCCTCCTCACCCAGGCCCTCCGAGGGATCACTACTGAAACATGGCGCCAGTCATCCATCTCCATGGAGAGCCTCCTCTCCGCCAGAGCAATCTCCTTGGTCACAACCCCAACGGCTCTAGCAAGGAAGGAGTCCAATGTGGTATTTGAGCTACCCTGCCTTCCACCACCACTCAGGGCTCCAATTTGCTGACCCTTTTTCCTGCCCATTTCACAAGAGGTAAGACCTCACTAAGTAGGTCAGCAGGAGTCACAAATTAGAATGCAGTCACTAACCTATATCTCACAAGGGATCTCCGGCACTAGAGAAAGATAAAATAATCACAGACTCACCAACCACACAAGAATAAAGGGGGGTGGCCCAGCCCAGCCTCTGTCGGTTGATGACGGGCAAAGGATGGGCCCGCCCTTGGCCCGGGCGCGTCCCATGCGGCGGGAAGAATCCTTGCGTTATGAAGCGCTCACGGGGCTTGTTCCACCCCCTGCCTCTCAAGCTTCTGGGACACGGAGTCCCTGTCCCTCCAGGCTAGCAAATGTGCGTCCCGCGCGGCGGGAAGAATCCTTGCGCTATAAAGCACTCACGGGGCTTGCTCCGCCCCCCGCCTCTCAAGCTTCTGGGACACAGAGCCCCTGTCCCTCAAGGCCAGCAAATGCGCGTCCCCTGTTAAGGTTGTATTTAAGAATGAAAAGAGCATGATATATAAGCACAACTTAAGTCCCTAAAACGTAACCTCTATTGTTGGTGTTGCATGGTAATTAATATCACAAATAAGCAAATATATACAAATAAAACCTTAGATGAATTAGGTGATCATGTAAACACACGGCTTGACACCCCAAAAGAACGACTAATAAGAAAGTGGGGCAGTAGGTAAAGCTCCCACGGCCATGGTAATTAATATCACAAATAAGCAAATATATACAAATAAAACCTTAGATGAATTAGGTGATCACGTAAACACACGGCTTGAAACCCCAAAAGAACGACTAATAAGAAAGTTGGGCAGTAGGTAAAGCTCCCACGACCATGAAAGGGCTTCCCATAGTTAACCTGGGGCACAGGACTTCCAGAGAGGAGGCAAAGAACTGTGTGTTGACATATGGGTAATAAACAATTTAAGGTAATAAACATCCCCAGGCACTAGGTTAGAGCGCAGTATTATTGAGCTTTGCCAATGCATGCTCAGGATGCCTTATGATCTTTAACCTCAACCTGGGGCTGAGGGAACAACCGGACAATATTCTGGCTAAACATTGGCAAGCACTCTATAATTCCCCTGGTAACATCAGCTGCAAGATTTACACCCCACAAAACATTTACTAACATTGACACACAGACATTCATATGTAGAAGATGAATGTGCTCCCAATAAGTTTATAACTATAACAGCTCTCCCAATAACAACAGCAACAGTCTGAAAATATGGGCCACCAAGTAGGTCTCTGTGGCAATTTGTCAAGGAAATTGTGCACACATAGCAACTGTTCTTATGAATCCACTGCACAGTTAGCCCTGGGCTTAGCAACCAGGAAGACTGAAAGGTATACAAGCCGTGATAGTGAACTGAAAAAGTCTTCAATTGCAGCAGTCTGAGGATTACCATAGAGTCCAGAGAACAAAACTAGTCGTCAAAGTCAGAAAAATAAAACCAGGGGGGTTGGCCCTGCCCTGCCTCTTCTGTGCGTTGAAGGGCCCTTGGCCCAGGCTTCTCTGGCCGCAGCCCGTGCCACAGGAGGTGGTAGGTGATTTTAGAGAGTGCAGTGTGGGCGGGAAGGCAGTGGTGACAGCACCTCCTGTGAGCTTTTGAGGCAGGCAAAGAAATCTTGGACACAGAGTCCCACAGCAACTATAGCTCCCAACAGACCCATGCCACAGGAGGTGGTAGGCGCTTTTAAAGCACCCAGGCAGGAAGGCAGCAGTGATAGCCCTTCTTCTGATCTCCTGGGGCAGGCAAAGTAAACTGGGACACCGAGTCCCACTGCAACAATAGCTCCCAACAGTCAAAAGCATATGTTAATCTGCCGTTCAGCGGTGAAAATCTCTTTGGACTGCAGGTGGACCAGATGCTTGAGAAGCTGAGAACAGACACAGACATAGCGGAGGCCATTGGTGCCATTTAGACGTCTACTCCAAGAGAGTCCTTTCAGAGTCCATTCAGAGGCCACAGTTCAGGGGAGGAATTAAGACCATCTCTTCAGATCCCCTACGCCTCCTTTCAGAGGCATCAACAACTACAGGGAGTGCAGAATTATTAGGCAAGTTGTATTTTTGAGGATTAATTTTATTATTGAACAACAACCATGTTCTCAATGAACCCAAAAAACTCATTAATATCAAAGCTGAATATTTTTGGAAGTAGTTTTTAGTTTGTTTTTAGTTTTAGCTATGTTAGGGGGATATCTGTGTGTGCAGGTGACTATTACTGTGCATAATTATTAGGCAACTTAACAACAAAAAAATAGATACCCATTTCAATTATTTATTATTACCAGTGAAACCAATATAACATCTCAACATTCACAAATATACATTTCTGACATTCAAAAACAAAACAAAAACAAATCAGTGACCAATATAGCCACCTTTCTTTGCAAGGACACTCAAAAGCCTGCCATCCATGGATGCTGTCAGTTTTTTGATCTGTTCACCATCAACATTGCGTGCAGCAGCAACCACAGCCTCCCAGACACTGTTCAGAGAGGTGTACTGTTTTCCCTCCTTGTAAATCTCACATTTGATGATGGACCACAGGTTCTCAATGGGGTTCAGATCAGGTGAACAAGGAGGCCATGTCATTAGATTTCCTTCTTTTATACCCTTTCTTGCCAGCCACGCTGTGGAGTACTTGGACGCGTGTGATGGAGCATTGTCCTGCATGAAAATCATGTTTTTCTTGAAGGATGCAGACTTCTTCCTGTACCACTGCTTGAAGAAGGTGTCTTCCAGGAACTGGCAGTAGGACTGGGAGTTGAGCTTGACTCAACCCGAAAAGGCCCCACAAGCTCATCTTTGATGATACCAGCCCAAACCAGTACTCCACCTCCACCTTGCTGGCGTCTGAGTCGGACTGGAGCTCTCTGCCCTTTACCAATCCAGCCACGGGCCCATCCATCTGGCCCATCAAGACTCACTCTCATTTCATCAGTCCATAAAACCTTAGAAAAATCAGTCTTGAGATATTTCTTGGCCCAGTCTTGACGTTTCAGCTTGTGTGTCTTGTTCAGTGGTGGTCGTCTTTCAGCCTTTCTTACCTTGGCCATGTCTCTGAGTATTGCACACCTTGTGCTTTTGGGCACTCCAGTGATGTTGCAGCTCTGAAATATGGCCAAACTGGTGGCAAGTGGCATCGTGGCAGCTGCACGCTTGACTTTTCTCAGTTCATGGGCAGTTATTTTGCGCCTTGGTTTTTCCACACGCTTCTTGCGACCCTGTTGACTATTTTGAATGAAACGCTTGATTGTTCGATGATCACGCTTCAGAAGCTTTGCAATTTTAAGAGTGCTGCATCCCTCTGCAAGATATCTCACTATTTTGGACTTTTCTGAGCCTGTCAAGTCCTTCTTTTGACCCATTTTGCCAAAGGAAAGGAAGTTGCCTAATAATTATGCACACCTGATATAGGGTGTTGATGTCATTAGACCACACCCCTTCTCATTACAGAGATGCACATCACCTAATATGCTTAACTGGTAGTAGGCTTTCGAGCCTATACAGCTTGGAGTAAGACAACATGCATAAAGAGGATGATGTGGTCAAAATACTCATTTGCCTAATAATTCTGCACTCCCTGTATAGTACTAGCAGTCACACAGGAGTGTTCTAAATTGGCTTACAGAGGCAAAACGCCAGGGGTAGGGGCAAAGGGAGCTAATCCCACCCCATCATACACAATTTGTCAGGTGGAGACTTCAGGGGTTTCTTCCTCATTAGGAAGCAGTCACTCTGACTAGTGGGTTCTCTTTATCATCGAGCACAATTCCTGCCTGGAGCTCACCTCAACCCCACCAAATGTTCAACCCCGCAAGCTCACCCTCAGTCCTTAATACCAGTGCCTCTTCCAAATGACACTCAAATATTCGGCTACAAATATATTTTGGTAATTTTCCCATTTTTCTTTAAACATCAGCTTGTGCGTGCTGGAAAAAAAAAACATTTGAGTTGTTAAATTCACTCTCAATTTTCATACACATATTTATTCAACCAAACAAAAGCTCCAAATTTAGTAGGCCAGGCTGCACTCAGGAGAGCTACCAGTAGCTCACAACCTACTGCTAATATTGGAGCTCAGGTCAGTCAACAAGTACATCCTCTTATGATATTTCCGCATGGTCATTTGCAGGAAGTGGTTTCGCTGCTGAGGGAGGCAACTTCATGGCTGCTTGGTAAACATGTTTTCCCATTTAGCTGAAACTTACTGAGTTTATATTCTGCTTTCTGGTAAACTCTCACCTACTTTGTGTCCTTGCAACTGGGGCCTGCACTGCTCTTTAACTACTTAGAGATCTACAGTGCTCTCTACTGATGTCTGTAGTGGTGAGATTTCCTCGCATTTTATTCTTTCCTTAACACTGGAAGGCTTCAGTTTAGTTATTCACGCACATACATAAACTTTTTATATATTGCTTCTTGCACCCACCTTTTCTATCTACTAATCCCTCTCTACCCTCACCCACTGTGTGGAAAACTGTCTAGCAATAGAGCTGATGCACATTGCCAAATGAGGGAGAAGGCACTATACCTAGTGTCTCAAAATACTTCTTTGAAGTAAAACAAGTTGCAAACAACTAAGCTCAACACTAGATGGCATGTGTATGTAAATCATGTGAATCTACATCACTGCACGCTATGAACAGATGCCTGCAGGGTAAGTAACATATTTTTTCTGTGCTATGTCTACTTTGAGTTACAGATATTTGTGACACATAAGCCCTGTACTTAAATACGTAAATCCAGAGAGAAGTATGTTTCGCAAGGCATAGGTTATCAAGAATAAAAGATTAAACAAACCAGTTTAAACGCAAACCTTACTACTTCGCTCTGTTCTGTTAATACATCTCATGTGATCTTTGTGTTCAAGTTTCAAATATTTTCATTCATATTTAGATATAAAAATTGATATATAGATGATTAACCATCTTAGGTTGGTAACTGTGTAGTGGTAGACTATAAAGTGGTACTTGTCCCCATGTCCTGAAAATGTTTTTTAAAAGCTGTAAGGGGACTGGATAGGGGTGCCCTGCCCCCCTGGATCTTATAGGAGGGGGGTAGGGGGTCCAGAGGAGGACCACAATCAAATTTCTTCGGGTTGCCGTGCTCCCAATGGTCTCCCGCGGTTGCCAGCCTGCACAGTGACTCATGCGAGTTGTTCAGGAACACAGAAAACCCCGGGATCAGAAAACAATAAAAAAAATATGGGGAGTGTGAGTGTCTGTGGTGGTTTGGCTACATACGGGCAGTTGACCCTGTGGCTGAACCATGCCGCCCACGGCCAGAGGCCACTACAGTGGGGTGGCTACCCCAGGTGAGGTGGGATTGGGCACTGAGCCAAGGGCATGTGCAGCAGGGTTGGTAAAGTTAGGTATGATAATAAAATATTACTTTCTGTTTTAAAAAAATACCTAGAAATTCACTGAACTAAAACAAAGGTTAAAGTTACATTATAGTTGGGTATGTAATAGTGTCTTACTTTACATTTGAACAAATTCCCTGAAAAATAAAGGTTAAAGTGACAATATAAATGGGGTGGAAATGGTTGTTTTAATGTAACGTTTTAAACTAAGAAAGAAACACTGAGCTTAATTAGTTATGGATAAATAAAGTGCTAGTGGGGCTGTCTCTGCTGTTTCAAGATGTGATCCAGTGGTGTGTCCATCATAATTGAATTTTCAGGTAAATATTATTCTTGATGGTGTCTGTAGAGTTTTTCTCACCACCTTGTAAAATTCAGGAATCAAGTTCTATTTGCGACTTTCGCACTGTGGAAAAAAAATCCACAGCAAAGATGAGGCACTATAATAAGTGCCTGACTGCAGGGTAGTTGTTATGGGAGCCAAATGTGTAGAAAACTCATGTAGCAGACAAAAACAATTAGCAAACTGAGCATGATTTTTGACTCAAACATGCCAAAGGCCGTGTGCAGCGAGTTTTGTGTATTGGCGTTCAGTTGTCAGCACTTATTTCGCAGTTTCATCCTCTTCTTCAGGGTCTCGTGGTGGTCAGTGAACATATGCTGTTTTAGACTATCATGTAAGGCTAAAGATAATGTGACTAGCACTGTAATAACGCGAGTCTTGCACCTGGGTAGAGAAACCTAAAAAAATACGTTAACCACGGAATGGATCAGAATATCGGATGCAGTGTTCATAGATGAGTATTTAGACTATTTAGACATTGGGCCACAATTGAGCGAGAGGACCAGAAAAAGAACGTGAATAAAGCTGTGAAGAAGTGGGTAAATCCGCAAAACAATTGTTGGCTGATTTTGACAATAACTGTGATCGAGTGGCCTATAAATAAACAGAAAGATTACAATAGACGGCACTAAATATGGCAATGGAAGGAAGTAAAAACTATATACTCATAAAATCAGTTATCTTCTGCATCAGTGAAAATATATAAAGCCAGTTGAAATCAATGAAAACATTAAATGAAAAATTTAGTTTTTAATAAATTTTATATTATAAACTTGTTTTGTACTTTTGTAATAGAATAACATGCATGTATTTTCATATAGAAGTGTGAAAATTAATAATTATTGCTGCTCCCTAAAGAAAAAAAAATGTTTATAGTTATTTGCAAAGTGCTGTATGCCACCCTACAATTGACTGCAAGCACTTTGCGGAAGACGTGGGGCAGAAGGAGAATAATAAAGAGAAGATAGCAACTTGGATCGAATAAGGATGGAGTTGTCTAAATGTCGAACAACAATGGGGCGTTTTTGATAGATGCTGTAGATGGCAGACCAATGGACATTATAACGTGATAGGTTCATCCGGTGGGTACGGGGCCACATCTTGTTCATCATTCGTAGGATGGGTCCTTTTGTTTTAAAAATGCCGTTAATTCATTAGAAAAGTAACTTTTGAAAGTTACTCTAAATTCGTTTGCCTTACTATTTCAAACTACGTTTATATCACCAGACCACATTTGTAAGACGTTTTATGTGTACGTCTTTTTCGATGTGTCTGCTGTAGTCTGAATCTCTAATTAGTTATTGCGTGATCTTGCATTTTTCGAGGCTATGACAGTGCATCGAAAATATATGGCAGTTGTGTGAACTGAACAACGATAAAACATGGTGTGGATGATGGGGTTGCACTCCAATGGAATTAAATGATGGCTGGTTCCCATAACGAACTGGCACCGAGTGGAATCTTTCATCTTTAAATAGTGATGGTGTTGTATACATAGTTGGGGCCTGCCAAGATGCAGCAGTGGAAGCTAGCTATCCTAACTCTTCTGCAAAATATAAACTATTCTCTTCTCCCGTCTATTCCCTGGAACTGGTGTTGTTATTCAGTGGAACTGGTGTGGTGATTCCGTTATTTGGAAACGGATCTTAAAGCAAGTTCTGGCATAGGACTGCAACTAGAATTACTAGTGCTTTGAGATGTAAAGTATTAACCCCGGAATTCCAATTCCAAGCAGGCATTTTCAGAATGGATCAGTATGTGAAAGAGGCTCCATGCGGTGGGGGTATTTGCATAGCAATTACTGAACTGCCCAGTGTGCTGCACTTTCTTTGGGGCTGTGGTGCATTCACGCGCACATGCACTCTTTGGTTGAATCTTGCATGTAGATTCTAGTGGAGAACTAAGAGAGCATTCCCTGAATCCAGTCCCCACATTTACATATTTGAGAGCTGATGTTGTGACTAATTCCTCGCCTTTCTTCTAGGGTGGACCTTCTGTCCGCCATGTACTTGGGACACCTGCTTTCCATCATGTGTCACTTGTCATCTGTGCAGGTTATTGGTGTCAGCACCCTTCAGATGATGATGAGGCTCTGAAAAGTTCACGCCTAACATGATTCTTTCCCAGCCCTACCATTCGATCAGACTCCCCAGCTTATCGGGGAGGTTCTAGATTTCTTGGCAAGTAACATCTTGATTCTGGCTTCAGTTGCTGAGGGCGATGGACTTTCAAACTGTTATTGCTCTGCCAGTTCTCTAGCTAATGAAGAGATAGTTTTTGTGAATGTGCAGAAGTCGTGTTAAATGTGTGGTAACATTTAACATGCCCTTTGCGTTTTACAATGCATTATTTGTTCTGCGTTTTAAATGTGGTAATCACATCACAGGACAGCCATGCCAAGCAACAAGCTGATGCATGTAGCGCAACTTATTGGAAATGCGCAACACAATGTTGTAATGAAATTTTGTCATGTCATTCCCCATTTAAAGATACATTGGACTATTACAATTTCCAGGTCATCTGTAAGGCCTGCTTCACAAAGCCATTTGCATCCCTAATTTTAACTCGGGTGTATGCATAATGCATGATACTCGTGCAACTTCATGTTTCCAGCTCACTAAATATGAAGTTACACTCGCAATTCAATTTAAAGTGCACATGTATGGTGTAATATTACATGTAAATTAATCTGCTCACAGGTGGCTGTGGATGGACATTTTTAGGTCAGGAAGCTTTGCAAAATATCTGACACCCTCAAAGTGGTGAATTTGTGAACATGTGCAAACCTATCAATCCATAATTCTTTCCTGAATGCGATCAGCAATTCAGTCTAGTCAAGGGCCAGAGTATTTATGTATCCAGGCCGGGAATAGGGTTGGACACCCCTTAATTGTTGAAGATATGAGGTAATCTTTATTTCCATGGAATTAGCGAGTTATCCTTTTTCAGCACAGTTGCTTCAACTACTCTAAACTGTGCAGAAGATTAACTTTTTGCGACGTTATTTTTCATGTGTAACATTCAATGGCTGTATTCTCAGCAGAAAGCAAATTATTTGTTTTTCATGTTTTTTGCATAGCTAGAGGTGGGCGTGCCACAAATTAACAGGAAGAGCTAGTCAGAGCCGATCCATGGGATGAACCGAGTCCTGAACATATTTGCTATGTAAATCATTCAACAATCACCACGTAAAATATTACAAAGTTTCTTCAAACATTAATAGGGCACATCATACCACTGCACTAAGGACCACTTATTAAAAGTGATAGTGTTGTACAACTGGTAGTCTAAACTAAAATATTTATAGTTCAAATCTGTTTTATTGAGTTTTGTAATATAAAACAGTGGCTCCCAACATGTGGTCCGGGGACCCCTGGGGGTCAGTGAAGCCTCCTTAGGGGGTCTGCTACTGCTTAGAAAATTAAGTAATATTAACTGATTAATAAATTGTATATACATAAAGTGGCTAAATGTACAAATGAAAAAGTTTAAATGTTCTGTGAATGTCAATGAATTTGAAACTGGAGGCTAAAAATGAAATTAGTGTCCTCAAATTGATTTGTGGGAGAAGTACAGGTGCATAAAGCAGAATATAGTGTATGTGGCTTCAGTTGAATTTAGAAAAGCTCCAGCCTTCCTATTAAAATCAAAATGTTTATTTCTTTATGTATATTTGTTTGCAAATGAAAGAAAAAGTGTCATCATTTGTCTGGGTGTTCGATGAATACTTGTTTCTGTATTTTTTGTGTATTGTTTTGCTCTTCAAATCTTCAACAATGTTTAGGCCGGGGTCTCTGGCTTCCAGTAATGACTCAGTGGGGGGTACACAGATTCCAAGAATGATTCAGTGAGGGTCCCTGGGTTCCAGTAATGAGAGAGTGGGGGTCCACAGAAGTCAAAAGGTTGGGAACCACTGATCTAAAACATAAATTCACCCCTGCATCCGACTGCCGGTGAGGTGAAGGACAGAGAGGGGGCTATAGAGGGGGAGCATTGATGGGGAACAGCATGTCTGGGGGGGAGGGGCGGTGTGTTGGGAAGTAGTTCAGTGATAGATAAGGGGCTCCGTTACATATAAAGCTTTGGGGAGGGGCAGGTCGTGGAATGTTTCAGAAGACTGTCACTAGAATTTAGCTTGTAGTAGTCAAATCCATGGGGTCCCTGGCACCAGTTAGTCAGACCACTTGTGAATATGCCGGGCAGGTTAGTACTCGGAAGTATTGGGACAGGAACTGAATGCATGGGCCCCAGATTTTTTCAGAAGGGTAGTCTTTTGTCTGTGATGGTTATCAGTTTCTTCAGGGTCAGTAGGTCCATTAGTTTAAGCAACCAATCTGCATGAGTTGTTTTTTTGTCTGTGCTTCATTTGGCCAAGATGACTTGTTTATCCGTGCAGAGTGCCAGAGTAATGTATCTTCCTTTGTTGGAGTGCAGATGGTATGTCAGTTTTATTAGAGAGTCTTAACAGTATAGCTGTGTGTGTTGAGGATGTCAGTTTTGTATATCGCAGTGTTCCTGTGTGACCACAGCTGAGCCAGCAGCCTTTGCCACTCCGCCCCTGCAGCCACAATCTGGCAAGTCTGGCCAGACTGTAGTACCAATAGTGGACTATCTTGAGCAGTATCAGAAGAAGTGTGGGCCCTGCACAGGATGTCAGTCCATTCCCTGGGGGTGGACCGATCTAATTCGGATTCACACCTCTTCTGTGCAGGAGACTTTGTGGTTTCTAGATGTCTGTTCAAAGAAGTGTAGATGTATGAGAGGATGCAGTTGTCACTCTGGTGGGAGAAGACCGTTTTCTCAAATTGTGGAAGGGGTCGTGCTGCGTGGGAGTATTCTCAAAGGTGGGTGGCGGTATAGTTTCCGTGCTCATCAGCTGGTAAACCATATCTGGCCTGTATTTGAGGAAAATTCATAAGGCCTGAGTGGTCAAAGAGGTCTCCAGATTGTTTGTAGTTAGCCTTTGCCATCTGAGAAATGGATTGTCCTGCATGGCAGAGGGGAAAGCAGGGTTGCCTACAACCGGCTTGTATGTGGAAATGTGATTGGAAAAATGTCGAAGGAGCTTGATCCTGTCCCACATTCCTAGTGTTGCTCATGTGATAGGCGAGATGTATACCCTGGGGGTGGAGGGGGGGCAGTGTTTTTTAAAAAGCCAGGGAATCTTCTAAATGTGAATCCCAGCTATTGTTTGATCAGTGAAGCACCAGTGTTTTTCGGTAAGGGGTCTATTTCATTCCACCAAATATTGTATTTGGGCTGCCTGGTATTAGTGGTTTAGGTAGGGACGCCCAGGCCTCCATCTGCTAACGAGAGGCTGGCCCTTTTCCTCCCTGAGGCTTTCATCAGCTGTGGGCTTGCCTGTATCCTTTCTAGAGGCCCTCCAACCAGATCTCAAGGGCCCCCCATGTTTTGCAAAGGGGGGCCCGAGTGGTCGGTCTCTTCCTATGTGGTTTCCAGTTCTAGAATCGAGTTTGCTTCCTTCATGCTGCATACCTTCTGTGTTTCCTTGTTCCAAATAGAGATCAGGCTGAACGGGTGGCCCGAACTGTACTTAACACAATTTTCCTGCAGGAAAGAGATAGTAGCTATGAGCGTACCGTAGCATTGCAAGGTGATGGGGGATAGGTCTTGGTTCACACCTCCAGATGTAATTGAGACACAGTCTGGCACCACTGCCATGATTGCTTCCTTCTGGAGGAAGTGGTGGTCACATGTTAAGATGTCCAGTGGCGTGCCAGGTGTATTGGCCAGTCTATACCACACAAAAGTCCTTGGTGCTTGTCACACCAAAATATACAAGACACTCCTCTCAAGCCAACTCCATATAGAAGGCTAGTTCATGCTCCAGCGAAAACTCAGTCAGACCATATGTTAAGGTGTGATTCTTTCCCAGACTGGTGCCTAGAGACCTTATAATTCATTTGGAGTTGTACACAAACATTCTTCCAAAGAATACTCAATAAAATTATAGGAAGTGCCCCACGTAAGTGATCATCATGAGCCGGTTGGCTATTGCTCACCAACTTGGTCACTGTATCATCATCAGCACTTTCCTATAGAAGCCGGAGGAACACAAACCATGTATATCAGTAGTGGTGCTCAATGTGTATAGCTGCGGATTAAAGTAAAAAAAAAAAAACACACTCCTGTAGGCCCTCATCAAAGGAAGAAAATAGAGAATACCTTCCTCAGAAATCCATTACAAATATGGCATATCAAATACATTTTTACTGTATGCGTCAGCTCATGATTAAAACAAGCTTCCATGTTTCGACTTTTTTGTTGTGAGCAGCTGACATGTTTAATTGCAAAATAAAGCTTGCAGGCAAATTCATCAAGGCATGAGGACCGGTAGTCACCCAACTGTGCACCGTACCTTCTAAAGAAGTAAGTAAACAAACAGCAAGTATTGGACTAAACACATACAAAAGCATCACAGTGGATAAACATATGAAGCTCAATGCATCTTCACCCTCTTTCTTTTATCCATAAGAGTACATTTACCATATGACCACCGGTGAATGCCTATCAGTAGACCATATGAGACAATTCTGGGGCAAGAGTTATGGTTGCCTAGTAAAAAACACAGACAAGGTGATTGATAATAGCAGTTCCTAAATAAGACTTCACCGATTTGGCTGTGCCGCATATCACATACCCACTACTCACAGTGTTATCCCTCCAATTTTACCAACAGCTTCCAGGTACAAAACATTTTTTGCAGTCCAATGGGTCTTGCATTTGCCTGAGTTAGAACTATTAGCGTTGTAAATTTCTTACTGAACTTTTCTCGTCACATAAACTGAAAATAAAAAGTAAAACAGTTGACGTAAGCGAGCCGGTTCAAAGCACTGCCGTGAATGCGAAGGAGAGAGACAAAAGAAAAAGAAGTTCGCTCACATTCAAAGTTATCTGCAAAAGTGCAAGTATCCATGTAACAGGGTCGATGGTCAAGGTGGTAACAAAACCGCCCTAAGGAGGGAGAAAAGTGAAGCAGTTACCAATAAAAACAAAGGCTTTTTAAAAGGCAAATCCATAAACGAGTGATAGTGATGGGCGTGGTTAAAAGTCCAGATACATACCAACACATCGGAAAAGCAGTGCTTGCACGCTATGCTGAACCTAAAAACGACGTCCTCTCCAACACTTCAAATGTGAAATTAATATCTATATTTACATGCGGTGCTCAGATCCCCGACTTCTGGAGTTGTTGCTTGAGGCAGGTTCCTGGGGATCTGAGCATCCCCCACGAGTGCAGTGACTACTCAGTGGGAGGCCTCCATGATGGTGCCCAATACTACGCAGGGGAGGGAGGATGGGTGTAGGCCTCTCACATGTCTCTCTGTGCCGTGTCCGCCAGCTGCAGAAGGTGATGTTGTGGGGCCTCGATAGACATCAGATGGGGGAGGTCGAGCCCCCCCAACCCCTCCTGGGTGTGGCTTGGTAACTTGCCTGGCGCGGGGGTACCAACTTGCATCACGAGCCCTGTCATTATGGAGGGGCGGGGGTGTCACCAGGTATCCAGTAGGTGGGTCCTGGCTGCAGCTGGGTTAGCCCTTCTTTGCAGGAGTCTCGTGCAGTAGGGGCGGATCCAAATGCCCTAGAGGGTGGCAGGGCTGTGGACTCCGTGGATCTTGCCCGCAGTTTCGCCAGTCTCGCCTATGCAGGTGATTCAGGCCCTGGGGCTGCCACTTTCGTGATCACGAGTCCTGATCCATTGGCCTCCACCACATCTCAAAGTGGTCGCGCTGGTGCGTGAGTTGTTTCTTTGGGCTCCCAGTCATCTGCTGGGTTTCCCCTGCTGGGATCATGGGTCAGATCCAGGGTGAGCAGGCTGGATCAGTCGGCTATCCGAGTCAGGCAGCTGAGCCCCACATAAATGCTCTCACTTGGGCGCCATCTTGGACATGCCCCTACAAACTCACAGATTTGAAAGTGATTTAATACGCAATGAAGAAAAAGAGTTATAGTGTCATTAAATGTATGTCTAAGATGACAGAATTAAAGCAGGGAAACCACAATTTATCCAGGGTTTTGGTTTCACTTTGCACAAATCAGCCAAAGGTATTGAAGCATGTTACATAGGCACCATATTGTAATGTAGCTACATTACCCACCATCACAGGCATTGTTTATAGGCATGGAGAGATTATTTGATTTGCCCAGAATCAAAGGATGTTCAGCCGACGCCGAGACTCGCACCCGGTTCCCTAGTTCCACAATCGGCCGCTCTAATGGTAACACCACATCTTGGGTAGAGGGAAGCAGGCAGAAGTCACAAAGGATCACTGCTCATTATGGACATGAGGTCTCAAAAGGACCTCAAGCTGAGCCAGACTTCAAGCTCATGACTGACTCAAGCTTTCAGTGCCTCGTCCACCTCTGTAAAGCTACCAAGTTCATGCTGAAGGCAACCTCTGCAAAATCAGTCCTCCATATACTATACTGCAGGCATCAAAGCGTAAAGTCAAGTTATGACTACATGTCACTGGGGGCACTATGATGCAGTCCTTGACTTTGATTTAACTGCTTAAGGAAAAGCCTACTACAGGACAGTTGAGAGACCCTGGTGACATGGTGTCTTCTGGTAACCCCACCCAGTCAGACAACTTCACACATCGCAGTGTCTAGAAACACTGCAGTGCTCAAATAAGGGCAGATTCAGTGAATTACTCTAATAAACACTTGTTTTTTAAATGTATTAATAGAACGTATCACACACGGAGATAACTGAATAAAATTGACCCTACCTTGAGCTCTGATGGCAGACGTTGTAAAAGAAGGTAGGTACGCGGGTTTTATAAATCTGGCATGGGAATATCCTTCTATAGCTCTATTCAGGCTGAAAGTACCAGGTATGATTGAATAACTCATTGGTTCACCATTGAAAGTGTCTCCCGTTCTGAAACTGCTAGGTCATGTGACACAAGTACTGTTGTTGGTAAGGAGGATTACAGCCATGCTACTACTACGAGTGAAAAAAGTGGTGATGGTGTGGTTTCAAGGTCTCCTCCCAAATCCGAGGGATGGTTACTGTCTACTACAGGGGACTGTATCGCTCTGCTACTTCCTGCCCGAAAATACACCAAAGGATATATGGGGACCGTTACAGAGATATTTGGAGGAACAGGTTAGTTAGTGAAAGTGGTGATCTCTGAGACCGGTTACATACTTTGATACTATTGTATTGATGAATCACCACTTTTACTTTAAGAATGTAAAATTAAAAGTTCTCAAAGAAATAGTTGAAATGTTTTCCACTTAAAAAAAAAAAGGGGGGAAATCATTTATTCTCAGCTTATTTACCCATTCTGAATGGTAAAACTTCCCAGAACTATACTCTACAAATATTGTGCTACGAAAAATCTAGGATATTGGTGGCTCAAAGTGTATTCATAGGGAATATGTTAGTGTATGTTTTAAAAAAAGCCAACCTACTATTAGATACTTATTTCTAATATATTACATTTTGCTAATTCTTCTTGGGTCATCGAATTAACTCCATCACCACAACCCCAAAGAAGTAGAAGCAGAAATTGGGAAAACACCATTTCAACTAATTATGTCTCCGAGTCTCATTGATGTGGGAAGCAAGAGAGACATCCAGAAGACAGCATTCAAACTAGCATAGTTCAAGATCCCCTCAATGTGTAATAAAGTTACACATTTCATGGAGTAAAGGTAGGATTTTGACAGTTTGCAATGAGGACTGTCCCTCTTATAAAGAATGGAACTCCAGCATCTAAGGATTATTGAAGGAAAAAAAAAGAAAAAAACCGTAAATAAATAAAATATACATTGTGGCTTTTACATTTCCTGCCCTGCCACTAGTTAACAGTGCAACAGTCACAGGTAATGTTGTGCCAACACGTGTCTGTCAGCTAACCTATCACTTGCCAGTAAACTATTACTAGTGGTCTGCCTGCCGTGTAAGTCATACACAGTTGACAGAGCCAGAGATGTAGAAAAACATCCTTTTATTCCTTCTCTTAAAGACCCCTCTCTCTTTTCACTCTCCCCACCCAGCACTCTCTTGTCCACCTAGGCCTCTTTATTGCCCAGGCCTGTCCACATGCCACGGGCAGCCTTCTTCAAATGTTTTTATTTCAAGATAGACCCCCACATATGCGTGAGGCATCTTTAAATTGTTTCTTTTATTTTTGCAAGTCTCATTCGAAGATGGTCATGTTTGAACAGGATCTGTAAAAATAAAATATGCTTTCAAAGATGGCTGATCAAATACGAAATGAAAAAAGGGTTTAGCAACTTCAATAGGTTTCACCACTGAATAGGACTGGCTTTACCTGTGTTTGTTCAATATCAGAATTTTTTGTCCTAAGCTCCGCGTGCTAGAAGCATCGAGGGCCTCTTTTGACAAAGTTCCTGACCTACAGGTAATTTGAAGAGACACTATGACAGCCTGGTAGAGTCTGAACAGTCAGCAGGTCACCCCTTTGCACCGTTTGTGCAGCAAAAGTTGAAGAGTAGCGATTGGTTCGTTCTGGTTTATATGTAGGCCATTCCCATTGAAACGCAAACGGAGGAGTCCATTAGGAACACTGCAGTTTCAACCGATTTGCTATCCCAAAGCAGGCTTTGAAACGTCTCTTTAAGATTAAGTCAAAGTCGGTCACGGGTCGGACTCTAAAAATGTGTGTATGAATGAGGCATGCCAAACTCTTAGGACTCAGTGAGGCCTAGGCAGATCGTGTTACATGCCAGGCAGGGGCAGTACACTATCAGATGGCTGGGGTACATTCTAGTCAATTGCTTCTCAATGTCCAGTTTACCTATATGTTTAAGACAGTGTCAGCCACATCTCAGACTCTTCAGTGTCGTTATGTAAGGGGCAGCATCAACCCTATGTTACTTTAAAAGGGCATTAGGGCTGGGGAAGAGCCAGTTTCATGCTCAGAAATTACCTTTGCTTGCTCACGCACGTGACCTCTCGGAACCACGGTTCTGTTTGTATTTTCACATATGTTACATCGTGACCTTGCTCTGACTCCGCCTCCCTTTCACTTCTTTTTTCAGGGTTGCCCATAAGTACTTATGCAAAGTACTGTTACCGCAAACTGCAGAAGGTGGCAGTTACCGGAGGAAAGAAGGTAAGACTGAAAAACGACCAGTACATATTCGCATAGGGCAGCTGGCTGTTGGTTGTTCTTCACTCTGTGACTATGTACAGTTCAGTGAATGTCAGTTATTTATAGGAAATCTGAACTAAATCTAAATGTTACTGTCGGTCTGTGGCGAGGTATTTGCCGGGAAGGCAGTGACAGAGTTCGTTTATACCACAGTTTCCCTGGCTGTGCTAAACCAGAGGTCCTTCTTTAATGAAGTAGTTGGTGTCTGTTACCATGAGACCCCAGTGCAGCGAGCGTTAAGAGACCTTAGCATTTCAGCTTTCTTCTGCTCCCCGACCCAGAAGGTACCCAGAGTACTTCAGAGGGCACAAGCAGAATGTGCGAACCACTCCTCAAAACTGTAGCAGCTGCTGCTTCTAAGAATCAGTCCAGGGAACATGGATTCTTGGTAGTTTGAGGGAAAAGAGCAAGGGACAGATCTTCAGGAAAAGAGAATCGGAGTGTGGTGGAGGTAACTAAAGTGGTAAAGTAAGGGGAAACAAGAAAAGTATGAAAGGAGACGGAGTGATCGCCTGAGAGACACCAACAGTGAGAAGATACATACTAAAGTGATCAAGAGCCTGCGAAAGGAAAACATAGAGAAATGTGGAAAAACACAGAAACAGAGAGTAGAGTCTAAAGATGAAGACAACAAAAAAGAGAATTATGAATAAAGAAAGATTGAGAAGGACCGTCTAAGAGGAAAAGAGTGAGAAGTAGAGCGATAAGTCTAAAGATTAAGGGAGCAAGGGTAAAAATGAGAATCAAGGGGGATCCTGAGAGAGGGTGAGACAAAAGAGCAAGAATAAAAAGTTCAAAGAACTAGAAAAGAAGCATTTACAAGAGACAAGCACTTATAAAATGAAAATAACCGATAAGAAGAGAAAAAAAGAGAGCAAACCAGATAAGCCTGAGAAAGGAGGTTTGAATGAAAACATCCGATGTTTAGTGCAACTGCATTTTTCATCCTTCTGCTTCTAATCTCTCACCATCATAAGAACAAAAGAAGGCAAACCTATTACAAGCCACATTGTTGTGGAAATAGGTTTTGCAGGAGAGTTCTTTTTTGGAAGCCACATTATTTGATAACACTTTACATGTTTTTCATTTATGACTGTTGACATTTTCCTTCCTTCCTGTTACCTCAGAGTCTAACGGCACTGCTTGTAAAAGAACAGCCTAATTTGAGGTGTAGTGGCCCAACAGAGGCCTTTGAGTTGAGATTCATTACTTTACATACAGAAGGGCTACATCCTGATCTTATTTAACTTGTAAGAGTGCCCTCTTCTCCCATGCACTTGACTAATGGGCACCCTGGCCCAGAGGTAATAAACTCTTGCTTTGCCGCCCCCCCATCCACCTCTCCCCCCACCTTCTCCAGTCCTGGCACTTTGGTATGTAGCTCAGGTCACACACCTCGGTGTTGATGAAGCACTTGGACTTCAACAGTGGCAGCACAAGTTCCAGCCAAATCAGGGTGCCACTCTTACTCTATGTTTGATTTCCGTAGAAAGCTTGATGCAATTCATGATCAGAACCATTTAGGGTGACCGTAGGACCCGTTCCACACTCACATCCCTCCTGGCTTTACTGATTGCCAGTCTTGACTCTGTATGCAGCGCATTCTCTTCCTGGGTGATCAAGAAAAACTTGGAACTGGACAAATGGGGTGGTTTGGATCCCACCTTTATACATCTTTTCCAGAACAGCGATGTGATCCACTTTCTAAGGTTTCTGAACCAGTTTGGATTGGTTCTCTTTCTGGTGTTATTTTCTGGCTCTTCCTACGCCACATTTTCTGCTCCTAAGGCACAGAATTTGTGCAAAGTGACAGCTCTTGCAGCAGGGAACAATGATGCTGGCACCAACCAGGAATATTCAAAACAAAGGCCCAATGAAATTTGAGCTCTTTGTGCCTGTCTGTCATCATCCTTCATGAAGCTGTAATCAACGGACAGCCAGAAAGACAGACCCTGCCTAGAAACTTCCTTACCTTGAACAACATTACCTGCAGTCCTTCCTCTTACCCCTGCCGTCTACCAAATGGCAGTGCTCAAAAAGAACTAATCAGCAGCCTTTGCTAACAAGGTCTTCACATAATTCTCTAGGGGAGCCCTAGCTCCACCCTCCTTCACATCAGTGTCTGCACCTCCACCCTCCAGCAACAGAAATACATTCAGTACACTTTCACTGTCTGGGGAAGCTGTAACACCCTCCATCTAGTGTCATGCTAAACCAGGAGCTTTCAAAATGGACCCCAATGATATTAGTATTCAGACTCTCTTCACTTACAGTCTTACCTCCGTACATCTGTTACACAGACATTGCACACACATGCGCTTGACATTCACATGGAATATCAGTGCAAGAATCTGGAGTTCACATAACAGTGAAAGTTTAAATGAGAGGGGCCATGAGATACGTCTCTCTGTGACGCAGAGAAAATGGACTTGCCACTCTAATAAATCACAAAAATTCGGTCCGCTGCCACCACTTTGTGACTTACCTAGACCATGGATAGTGATCCTTAATCCTCAATAAGGGCGCACTTGGTGTGTCCCTCCACATCACAACACAAGTTCTGGACCTCACATTAGAAAGGACAGGACTTGACCTCTGCATACATGCTAGGTCAGCATGATGCTAGGGCAGGGTACCCGTTTTGCATACAATCAGGCACTCTGGGCCGGGGAACATGCTCATTCACCAAGCATGGGACCTTCCTGTCCAAACATTTGCACCACCGCACCTTGCCCATCTGTACCCTTCCTCTCCTACTACTCCCAATTTGCCTTTGGCCATGTTGTTTTGTATCTTACACTCTACTTACTTATAGCAATCCCCTCCCCAGAATGCATATCATTCCCCTTTGGCAGAAAGTTTTATAACTCCTCTGCATCCTGCCTAGTAGTAGCCTTCCTATTACCTTGTCTCCTAGTCACCCATTGTTCTTGTAGTTTTATATCTTATCCCTTGCCCGCCTTCAGCCTTCCTCTCACCTCTAGTCTTATGTTGCCCTTTTGTAATGATGTTCTATATCTCCTGCACTCTGCTCACTTACAGTCTTCCTCTTGCCTCTTCTGCTATCCTTCTGCCCCTTTGGCATGCTTTATATATCTCCTGCATCCTGTCCACTTATAGCCCTCGTTTTCACCCTATGCCTGTCCTTTGTTCAGTCCTTTGGAAAGTATCAAGTTAGAAAGAATAACTAAAGGCAAGGTGAAACGCTCGGAGCAGGAAAATGAGAAGCTTATGCAGTCCAGTCAAAACGGAAATTAAAAGTGAGTGAACAGGAGTTTAGGCTGGACATTGTAGTATGTAGTCACAATCTTTGTTTCAAGGGTAAAATCACATTAAAGATTACAAACATGCAAACGTGACTGTTTTCAGAGAACAGTAATGACCTAAGAGCCTTGTGAAGAGTCAGTGTGAAATCATGCCAAGTCCAAACAACTGGCGTAATAGCCTCGATATAAACCAATACATAGAAAACCATGGGCAGGTTTTTTTTTTTACTCCACTCCGTATGGAAATCGCCCCCATGACCATCTCAATTTTACCTGCATTCATCAGTTGGAAAAAAGGGCTGGGCATTGCAATTAGGCTTTAATTCAATTTATTTATAAACACAAACATAGAGGTCAAACTAACCAATAAGTTGTGAAATATGAATATTAATGCACGTTTCAAGGGGCCAGGCCATAAGAATAGAGTGTTTGTCTCATAAACATTTCCTTTATAGTAATCATATCAGAACTCTTTTGATGGCAGTATAGTGCTACAGTTAGTCTGCACCTCAGGAACAACTCTATTTCCTTAGAGGATGAGACATTAGAGATAAATTATGTTGGAGTCATGTGTGGCTGTAGATACACATGCTACGCTTACTCTTGCCACCTAGTATTTGTCCCAGAAGTGTGCAAGTAGTTTTTCTTGAAAGTAGTCTTTTGAGTCACAATGTACTGTGACTCCTTCTCTTGGCAATACTGTGCATGGTCATCAACTTCATTGTTAAATTGTTTTCTTTCCACCATTGAGTTGGGACGTGTGCTCCGAGTCAACACCGTTGTGGTGCTCTTTTCGGTTAAAATGGTTCTTTCCTTTCACAGATACTGTACTTTGATCACGTCTCCCTTACTTTCTGTCTCATGTCGACGTCTGATTACTTTGCTCGAGCAGGATCTGGACGGACCGCTGCCCATACTGGGCCCTTCCCATCAGACCCTTCTGTACATTCTATCTCTCCACCATACCTCCATGGTGATGGGATGGGTGCCATTTCAGTATTGCCCTCACTGACACGCGAAATATCCTCGTACCAATCTCCATCGGGTCTGCGATCTGTGCCCGTCAAGGAACACAATGAGGCCACCTGTGACACTTGCTATTCCTTCTGCGTTGTTCTCATCAGCTCAAGATGTCTCATAGGGGTGGATACAACACCCCAGACCTTTTCTGTCCCGAGAATATCGAGGGGAAACAACACCCACAATTGTCAGCTGCGGATGAGGAGTCTTTCTCCTGTGGAGAAAGTTCTGGCTCCCACCTGGATATCGAGGGCCTTTGCCAGTTCAGCAGTCCGTGAGTACTGCACCCTCTCCCCCTTGACACTGCACCCACCTCGAGTAGTCTGAGGCTTAAGGGCATTCAGCCATTGTGGAGCATCAGAGTCAGGCCTTCAGACCCCAATAGGCACCAACAACCACTTCAGCTCTGGCTCGACACAGAAAAACCACAGAAAAAGCCTTCAACACCAGCCACTTTGGAACTGGCCACCCAGACATGGGTACCCAGCCACCCATGCACTGACTGGAACCTCAGCAACGGAACAGAAGACACCCACGGAGTCAAGGACATTGGGGTCAACCAGCAAGTCCGACACTAGCGCAGTCAAGCCGATTCTCCATAAGCTGCTGGATCAGCTCGACTCAAGGCAGAAACACCTGGTTATTCACCCACAAATGGGCTGCATCCTTTCCTGCCCTTCGCGCCCTGCAGCTTCACCCTCTAAACGTCAGATGTCCTTGGACATTCCGATTCCGGCAAAGCAATACAAAAAAGCAGACAAGGCAACCAGCAAGAATGTATAGAACAACAGTGGTCTCAGGCAGAGGGTAATTGGGACAATCTACTGTTGATCTGCTGCTGCACTCATCGCTCTCTGCAGTGATGGAACACCAACAACCTTTTGCAGGGGCAGCTTTTCCTGGACCTAGTTCCACAGAGGATTGTTATATCAGATGCCTGTCTTAGAGAGTGTGGTGCACACTTAAAAAAAAACTAACTGTACAGGGGGAGACCAAGTACTAGGACCTCCACATCAACCACCTAGAACTTCTAGCTGTTCACCTAGAGTTGAAGGCTATCTTACTTCACCTGCTAGGCAAGGTTGTTCTTGTCTGGGTGGACAGCATGACAGCTGTGTATTACCTTCATAAATTAGACGGGAGACACACGCTTCACAGCTGCCTCAACAATCCAGCATTGGACTCTCTGCCACAAAATTCATTTGTTTCTGAGTACCTTCTGAGGATGGACAACTTTTTTGCCGATCTCCTCAGAAGGAAGCAATAGCAATTCCACAAGTGGAAACTCCACCCCCAATATCTCCTCCATTACTTTCAGAGATGGGGATTCCCACAAAGACACCAGCTCGCAGCAGCGCCAAATGCCCAAACTTCACCTCCAGGTTCCCATAGTCCAAAGGCAATGCACTATGGTTGAACTGGTCAGGAATATTTGCCTATGCATTTCCTCCTCTCCCTCTTCTTCCATTTGTGGTTTGAAGGCTTTGGCAGACTTCCCTCACGCTCATCCTGATGGCACCACCATGCGCCTGCCATCTCTGGTTCATGACTCTGCTCAAACTCTCACTGGTTCCGCACGAGAGGCTCCCCAACAAGCAGACCTTCTCACACAGAACCATGGAGAAATCAGGCACCAAGGTCCCTCATCATTGTGATCTGCCTCCTGAGGTCATAGAATTTGGATACCTTAATCTTCCATCAGAATACATAAGCATTCTCAAGGAAGCTCACAGACCTACCACCTGTGACTGCTACATGGCCAAGTGGAAGAGATTTGTGTACTACTGTCACTCAAAAAATTGAGCCATTCAAAGCCATAGTACAAGTCATTGGGCCTGATTACAACTTTGGAGGAGGTGTTAATCCGTCCCAAAAGTGACGGTAAAGTGACGGATATACCACCAGCCGTATTACGAGTTCCATAGGATATAATGGACTCTTGATACGGCTGGTGGTATATCCGTCACTTTACCGTCACTTTTGGGACAGATTAACACCTCCTCCAAAGTTGTAATCCGGCCCATTGTCTGTTACTTACTTCACTTGCAGGTTTCTGGGCTAGGACTCTTCCCGCTCCTCCTAGACCACACTTTACTTAGAAGAAATTAGCCTCTATGGCTTTCCTGGGAAACATCCCTCTAGCTGAAACATGCAAAACAGCAATCTGGCCCACACCAGACACTTTCTCAAAACATTACTTCGTGGGTGTCCTACCCTGCCAACTAGCTAATGTTGGCTAGGCACTTCTTCTTATGCTCTTTCAATCTGCTGCAACACCCACAGGCTAGCCACCACTGTTTGGGAGGACTGCTTTGCAGTCTAGGCACAGCATGTGTATATAGAGCCACACATGAATCGAATGGAAAGTGTTGCTTGCCCTCTAAGCATCTGTTCATGGCATGTAGTGCTGTAGAGTCACATACCCCTGCCCTCTTCCCCAGATGCCTATGGCTTCTGCAGAGTCACTTAATATTGTTTTTTCCTCGTATGCATGGGCATCTCTTTATGTATCCCCTCACTTCACATTCAGTCCTCACCCACTTTGCGGGAAAACAATCTAACAATGGAGTTGATGACCCCGTTCATTACCTTCTGAATAAAAATATTTCTACTTAAAAAAAACAACTTTCACACATCCGGGCCCAACTCTAAATGATGGTAGTAGTATACACAGTCATGCACAGTGTTGTTATCAATTATGTAATTTGGATGTGATTAAGGATGTTATGAGTGCAGTCATTGAATAAGATATTATTACAGTACCTAACTATAATGCCATTTTAACCTTGTTTTTATCAATTATTTATTTATTTTTAACCTAAAGTAAGATGTTTAAGGCTGTGCACAGCGTGGAATTAGGCACCGACCAGGCCCTGCAACCAACCCCTCGCAGGACCCGACCCCCCGTGGTGGCATGGCTTTTGGCTGTGAGCAGCATCGGATTGGGCTCCCGCCCCACAGGCGCTCAACCCCCTTTTTTATATTTATTTTTAGTAATGCCCTCTTACCCCTCCCACACAGATGAAAAATAATTTATTTTTAATTTTAACCCCAGGAGGGGCCCCTCTGGATACCCTTACTCTTCCCCCTTATACCTTATTTATTTTTATGTTCTAGGGCCCTGAGTCCTAGGGCGGCAATTTTTTATTCAGGTTCTGGCTGGCCAATCACAATACGCAGTTGAGCTTGTAGATGGGGGGTCCACCCCAGTTAGTAGCTGTCATCCACCATCAGATCCTCCATGGCAGATCAGAGGTGGATCTGCTTTGTGAAATGTACATACATTTCTAACTGTAGTTCCGCAAAGACTACTGAACAGATTTACGCATTTGCTCCAAATCACAAAAAGCTAATTTTCTGGACCGAGATTGAGCTTTCCGCCAAATTTGGTGTAATGCAATTTTTGCGGAATCGCTGTTCAATTTCTCTGTGGAAAATTGCATAGGGAAAATGCATTTTGGGGCCCTACCCCCTTTTTTTTATCTTGGCCCTGCTTGATGGATCACTCTGAAACTTTCCTGGAAGGAGCTGAGGTGCATGAGACTTTCATTTAGAAAGGATTGTGAAGAATTGTCAAAATGTGATAAAGGGATTATCAAGACAAAAAATGCTTTCCTGATCCTGGCTATATAACTACCTGGTGGCAAAAGGTGCAGACTGACAAGGTAGGTGCAGATGAACAATATGACAGCTTTTTTTTTTATACAGTTACTTGTATGAACTGTTGCTATAATTTTGTTATGATGACTCACTCATGGGAATGGTTGCTTTATGTTTATGTTCTGCTGTGCTGTTCTATTTCCATTCTTTTCTGAAAAATACAATATAAGTTTAAAAGAAAAATCACATCATGACGTGATGGTTTACAAATCTGTGGTGTCAGTTCGAGCTAGTAAGGACAACAGAGCAACAATGTTTTTCTATCTTTAATTTGTCTGTAAGCAAGAACTTCTTGTGGATCATACCAAGAACTTGCAGTGGGCTTAAAGCCCACCCACAGCTTCCCATGGGTTGTCTTTATTGTCACTGTCATTTGCTTGCTTCTTATTCAGTGGCTTGTATTCCCCTTCTTGTGTTTATCCCTTCCCTCTAACATACCCTTTATATCATAGTTTTGATCAGGGGCAGCTAATCTGCAGTGGCGGAAAAGAGTCTCCCACCAATCCCCCCAGCTAAGAGCCAGCAGCTGTAAAATAAAACAATATTTTATTTCATTATTGTTTTTTTAATTTTTTTTTACAGCTGCTGGCTCAGGCAGCAGCATGTGTGGGACGGTGCGGGGCTGTGCCATGGGAGGGGGAGTGGAGTCTGTGCACTAAGTGCGCAAGTGTGTTTGGTCGGCTGTCTCAGCCTGGCCAGACTCACATGCACACTTAGGATTCTCCAACAGAAACTGCACAGTCTCCCGTGCACTGTCTGAGTGGCAGACCAAGCTGCTAAGGCCAATCCTGGTGCTGCTGTCATGCTAGGGTTAGCATGAGAGCAGCGCTAGGATTGCTGGGAAGCCTGTGGTGGTGTCCCAGAGAATGCGGGGACACCAGAAGAGAAGAGCGAGGCATCGGTAACAGATACTTTAAAAAAAACTGTATTTACCCCATCCCCCGTCGTCCCCTCCACCATCACCCCTTGAGATTTGCTGTGGTTACCGCCGGTTTTGATTGAAATTTGTATCTTTTCACTGCTCACATTTAGGAAAATACTTTTTTGACCGTGTTTTCAGGATCTGTCACTCGTGTGTTGCTTTCTTCTCACCAAATCCTTCCACCACCTCCTCGAGTGCTCACTATTGCTCCCTCCTCCCCACTTGCTCATTCCCTCATATGCCCCTTTTTATTTCACCCATTCCACTTTCCCATGTGCTCTGTGCTGCTCTCTCCCCCCCCCCCCCCCCACCCTATCCTTTGCATCCTCTTTGGCTTTTTTTATTTTACTTTATACATTATTTTCTTGTCTCCCAATTATCCCTCCCATCTGTTGCTACACGCATTCTCTCTCTTGATCCCCTCACACTGGCTCCTTCATGAGTCTTTCCTGCCCTCGAGGGCATTAAAAAAAGGAATCATTATTTTTTTGGAGGGCCTGGCAGTTGACTTTTGCTGCCAGGCTGCTATATATATATTTTTTTTTTATTTACCAATCCAAGTGGTGTCCACCATCATAGATCAGTAAAGAAAATTATGTGCACGCTATTCATTAGTCACGCACAAGTCTGGTAACATATGCATGTGCATACTAAATAATGCGGCACCAGTGGCGTCATGAAGTATACTTCCTATTTGCACATCGCAGCTCAATTTTTTCTATATATATTTATTTATTTTGCTGATGCTTCACAGCATCATAAAAAGGGATTCGCAAAGCCATTACATCACAGAGACAAGACCCATTGCCTTTGCAAATCATGTTTGTTACTGCAGTTGTTAAACCATTCTAAGCTCGTTTGAGGAGTCAACCCACCCTAAAGCTCTGGTATAAATTGAATGTTAATGAAATTACTTGCTTAAACAAGGAAAGTAACTGGGCAGTAAATGAAAATATTTTTTATTTTACTGTATAGAACAGCATGCTGCAAGGCCCAGGAATTACACTTCATCATAGGATCCTGAGTACCATCAGCTGCTATTGCTCTGCAAGTGTCCTTATACTGAGCCCAAAGCAGCTAGGAGAGAGGCAAAACCAATTTCCTATCATCATATATAGCCAGATGTTTGTGTTGGTCTAAATCTATTCCGCTTGTAGTTTTAAATATGCAGTGAGCTAGAACCTCAACCTTTGTCCTGCCCCTCAGGACCATAACTTAGTAAGAAAGCTCGGAAAATAACCCACTTTGTTATTGCTCTGTAGTCAGGAAAAAGGTAAATTAGGCAGCGTTATGCAAAACCTTCTGTGGTAGTATTAATTCCCTGTTTTGTAATTTTTACATATTAGTACTGTTTGGGCAAACTATTCACCTCTTTAGTACTTCCTTAATACTGTAAATCAGCAATCAATAACTAAAATGTGACCAGTCAACCTTTGCAGAGGGTCTGTACCTACAAGTCACCGGATGCTTTTTTAGTGACTTTTGATCAAACTGAACCATAAACATTTTTTTGTTGAAATCTCCGACATGCTTTTATGGCAAGTGCGGCAAATCCACAATTATGGTGTAAACACTGCAGCTGCAGAATCACATAATTATAGTGGTTTATCCATAGTTAAGTAATCATACCTGGAAATTACACCTTATTTTATTCTGGAGGCCATCAGTGGTACATTGCTTTCCCAACCTCTGATGAAGTATAAACACTTGTGATCTCTCTGGTATATATAGAGAGGTTGATTGAGTTAAATTCAATTGAAAACAGTGATTTGTGCAGTTGCCTGGTTATGTGTGAGTCCCCATTTGATTAGTACGTATTTACAACTTCAGAGGTTCCATCACCTTTCCCAGTAAAATGGGTGGACAAAGTATTGCCACAAATAGGTGGAGATGTTCTTTGTGTTGCAGGGAGCCTAACAGACACCTACCTCTTTGATGTCCTCCTGCTGCCTGGTCCCTTCCATAAACACCAGTAACAATTACCAGACCTTTTAGAAGACGCTAGTATTGGGGTTTGCTATGAATAACTGCCCATTCCTACCAGACTGTTTCTCATTTACCCATACAGCCTTCCTTTATGGAAGGTAAAGAATGATCTGGTCATTAACTCAGAAATAGCTATGTATTGCATGGTTTTATGATGTGGAATTGATAAATGCCAACAAACTAGATTAATTATTAGGGTAATTATTATATGGGAATGATATGCTCTATCCTTGTCCCATATAGAATACAACTAACCTGTACACATTATGCAATAGAATGTTATTCAAAATTATCTTCATAATAGAAATTCTGCTGGGAAATAATCTTTTAGACATCTCACGATTAATTAAAATGCAGAATGTAAAATTGTGTAGGTACTGTGAAAGTAAGTTGCAGTTCTGTTAGATGAACAAAGTGAGGATTATGCTAACATTTATTTACAGACAGAATACAGCAGCTAGTGACAAAACACATCAGAAAAAGTGTATTTCCCAGAACCCTTAGGGACATAAGTACCAAACATCATAAGTCTTCTACCAGTCAGCTGCCCTGCAACCTTAAAAAGCATGAAGATTATCTCCATCTCTTTGCATAAATGTCTTGGATAAACTCATTACACCCCTGTTGTCAAATCTGCATCGAACTCTTCTCCTCTTGCTTCTGTTGTGAAACAAAACAAAATCAAACCTCAAGCTTGTGAATAGAATTCCATTGTTAGCATAGACTTGTGAACATATTTAATATGGGCAATGGGAAGGCTATAACATTGAAATAACATCAGGAGTTGACAGTTGAGTCGGGGATAACCCTTACCTAATTGTCCTTATTGGACCTATAACTTTCCTTCAGCCTAGGACATTTTACCTTCTATGGCAGTCAGGAGGGTGAGGGTTATGCTGTAAGTTTGTTACTGTGGTGAAATCCTTTAATGGCTTAAAATTGGATTTATTTTAAGTAAACTCGGTGGATGCCAAATGGATGTTATCGAAACAGACCTCCTTCATCACCCAACAAACCTACTTATCTAGTGTGGATGGAAAAACCAAAGTCAAACAGTTTGCAGAAAGAATGCGTATTACATTTCCACACCACTGCACCATTGTCGTTTGGTCATAATGCTTGAGATACTGTGCTTTACACAGAGGCGTGCCTTTGAAAAGCTGGGTACAAAAACTGAATACATTACGCCGTCTCGATTAAAAACTCTTTGTGCTTAATCCAGTGCTCATCCAGTCTAATCTCTTTTGCAAGATGTTAAGCCCAAAAGCATGGACAGTGTTTGCCATCTGTTCCTTAAACTAGGAGTTCTTATCGGACAACTTCTGAAACCACAAGTGAGCTGTGTTGTCATGCCATAGCTTTGAAAATCTGCATTTTTGGGGTCTGAGTAACCTAAATCACCATAAAAGCTGTAAATTAAATGGTGCTTTCCAACCTGGGCATGTCCTGCTGACACTGTTGATCTGCAGAACTTTGTCATATAATAAGGCTTACCCTCGTCCACCATATCACAAAAAGGTAAAATATGAGTAATGTTTTAGCCCATTGCCCACGGTATTGATGACCCTCTCAAGTTGATCTCTTTCCTCTGACCAATAAGAAGAACCTGAAAATAGGGTAGAAGGATTGGAGAATCCCAGTAATTTCCATCCTTGGAAGGATGCAACACTGATTTTGTCATTTAAGAAGCACATTTCCACTGAGGATCCATCCAGGAGCTCCAAACAGTTGATATGCAAGTGAACCCTCAGCTCCGTACTTTCCACCTGAAGACAGTTCTCCACAGCAGGCGATCAGCATTCGCTTGAATGTAACTCGATTACCAAGTCTAGCATGGAACCAAAAAAGAACTGGCTATTCCAAGCTTTCACATGGCCCAACCGCCTTTATATCTCCATACTGACTTTCTCTGATAATTTGATCTCAGAGTAAGAGAGGCCCTTCTTGAAGTGCATAATTTCGAGTAGTTATCAAGGCATGGTAGCGTAACCCTCCGGAATAGAGGACTGTGGTGTTATTCAGGTGTCAGTAATGTTGTGGGCATAGTCTGTTCTGTGCTTTGCTGTACAGCTTAGTCAATTGTAAACTATGTTTCTTGGTTAGTCCGTATTAAACAGTATAGGTAGAGATTCCTTTCTGTTGCTTGCTGTAAATTTAGTTCAATGTAAACCGTGCTGTAGAATTAGGTCATTGTTAACTCTATTTTAGGGTTAGTCTATTATAAATCCTGCTGAAGTTCGGGCCCTCTGTGACCATTGCATCAAGAGTAGTCCAATGTAAACTTTGCTTTGATGCTTGTCCATTGTATCCTCTGCTGGTTTGTTCATTGTAAAATATGCTGTAGGATTAGTCTATTATAAAAACTACTCTTAGTTAGGTGTGTTATGAAATGCTCAGTGAGGTAGTCTGTTGAAGGTTCTGCAGAATTGTTTAATAAAACCATATAAACGTGTATTTTGTATTACAAAAAAAAGTCTAATCACTGTTTTGTTACAGTGACATTATCATTTTCAACAACAAAATCATTCATAAATATTGAAACGTGCATTCTCCAATAAAAGTAGCACACTACAAAAATATAAAACGTTCTGTACAGTTTCAAACCCTGAATCTCCAGTGCTTTATTGGCCATGCCACAGCGACACACAGTTTTAGACGGGGACCAAATCTAAAATGCACAAGTATTCTTCTTATTTCTAGGCATTGGACAAGTTTAATATACTTCGGTAACTGAAATCTGATAAATAACTCACATTATCAAAAACATTTTGCCTTTTTCCTTAGCTCATCATAATCTGCCATTCACACATCAATTTTGAAACCATTGTTGATTAATATTTTGATCATGATCAGCAGCAGGTTTAAAATATTAAGCTATACTTAGCAGTATGAAACATGAGCACCATCTTCTGTCCAAGCCTTAGGTGTCACTGAAGATCAAAGCAAATTACGTGTTACTTGCTGCTGTGCTTATTATGACATAACAAACGAAGAGTAACCTGAATCACTTAGTCCTACCAGCTTCAAGATTAAGCCTTTGTCTTGTTAACTAAATGGACCTTGACAGTCTTACTTCAAGAAATTTTCGTCAAAAGAGGCTTTGAACTCTTTCATGAATCACCTATCTGCGGTAGCCAATTTGGTACACTGTCAGTCAGTTTTGGGTTCTTTTTTTAACATTACATGCCATTATTAGGGTAACCAAGAATTAGTCCCCATAAGTGTAGCTAAACTGTAAATATTTTATACAAGAGAGAAGTTTTTTTCCTAGTGTCATATTTCTTGACATAACAACTTATTATTTAGGGTAATGCTCCAATTTCTGTAATCCTTAGTCACTGTTGCCAGTTTTGCTTCCTTAGTTGTCTTTCAAATCGACACTGTATAGATCTTCCCATAGTCACTTTGTCTTCACAGTATCTTGTAGGACCTTAAGCACACTCTTGATGTATAAGTTGTCACACAATGCAATCTCATCAGAATAGTACAGTGCAGTGATGTGAAAATTGCCACAATCAGCTAATCACTTTTAGAAGCGAAGCCCCTTTAGGATTTGCAGGCCTTGAATTATGAAATACTTTCAGTATTAAACTGAAAGCTGATCCGAACAATGTCCCCTACAGGCAACTTGTGAATATACAACAAATCACTGAGGCTTTCAGATGAGGAAAAGAGAGCGCCAAATAAACATTGTGTCCCCACGAGCATGTCTACATTGTTCCTGGACACACCCCGTGATCCCCAAACTAAAATAAATACAAGAATAGTTTCACTGATTTCAGACCAAGCCAGCACACACAGAAAATAGATCCATCAAATTTCAGTTCCTCTCACAGTATTCAGCAAACAACAAAGGCCAATTGTAATTCAGTTTAGATCTGGACTCTACCTACTTGTGATAGACCATTGATAATACTGGTCGTCCAACTGCTCAGTCCTATGCTACTCAACTTCCAAGCTCACCTGGCACTGCCATCTACTATTACTAGGAAGTCATAGGATAAGGACTTATGCCCTCATTATAACTTTGGCGGTAACTGCCGCCTACCACCACGGCTGTCAATGTGCCACCGCCGTGGCTACCAGCCTTCTACGCATTTCATGACCGCCAGCGGTATTCCGCCAGAATGCTGGCGGAATACCGCCGACGGTCATGGCAGCAGACGGCGGTAAGGCAGCGCTGCTGACAGCAGCACCGCAATGCCAGTGAAACACCGCCAACCGGATCATGACCAATGATGCGGCCTGGTGGTGTTTGCTGGTGGACGCTGCTGCTGACAGCAGCGCCGCAGACCATCTCCAGCCGGAGGACCCCCTGCAAGCAGGTAAGTCGGATACTCTGACAGGAGGTGGGGTGTTGTATGTATGTGGGGGGTGTTGTGTGTATGTGGGGGTGTATGTTTTGGTATGCGTGCATGCAGGTGTGAGTCACGTTGAATGTGTGCGTGAATGGCTGAATGTGAGTGTATGTTGTGTGTTGTGAATGCGTGTGTGTAAGGAAATGCCTCCTTGGTATGGTTACCCCCTGACTTTTTGCCTTTGCTGATGCTAAGTTTTGATTTGAAAGTGTGCTGAGGCCTGCTAACCAGGCCCCAGCACCAGTGTTCTTTCCCTAACCTATACTTTTGTTTCCACAATTGGCACACCCTGGCATGCAGGTAAGTCACTTGTAACTGGTACCCATGGTACCAAGGGCCCTGATGCCAGGGAAGGTCTCTAAGGGCTGCAGCATATCTTCTGCCACCCTGGAGACCCCTCACTCAGCACAGACACACTGCTTGCCAGCTTGTGTGTGCTGGTGAGGACAAAACGAGTAAGTCAACATGGCACTCCCCTCAGGGTGCCATGCCAACCTCACACTGCCTATGCAGTATAGATAAGTCACCCCTCTAGCAGGCCTTACAGCCCTGTGCACTATACCATAGGTGAGGGCATGAGCACTGTGCCCCTACAGTGTCTAAGCATAAACCTTAGACATTGTAAGTGCAGGGTAGCCATAAGAGTATATGGTCTGGGAGTCTGTCGTGCACAAACTCCACAGCACCATAATGGCTACACTGAAAACTGTGAAGTTTGGTATCAAACTTCTCAGCACAATAAATGCACACTGATGCCAGTGTACATTTTATTGTAACATACACCCCAGAGGGCACCTTAGAGGTGCCCCCTGAAACCTTAACCGACTATCCGTGTAGGCTGACTAGTTCTAGCAGCCTGCCACACACCAGACATGTTGCTGGCCACATGGGGAGAGTGCCTTTGTCACTCTGTGGCTAGTAGCAAAGCCTGTACTGGGTGGAGATGCTTATCACCTCCCCCTGCAGGAACTGTAACACCTGGCGGTGAGCCTCAAAGGCTCTCCCCCTTTGTTACAGCACCCCAGGGCACTCCAGCTAGTGGAGTTGCCCGCCCCCTCCGGCCACGGAGGAAAAACAAGGAGGAGTCACTGGCCAGTCAGGACAGCCCCTAAGGTGTCCTGAGCTGAGGTGACTCTGACTTTTAGAGATCCTCCATCTTGCAGATGGAGGATTCCCCCAATAGGGGTAGGAATGTGACCCCCCCCCCCCCCTTTGGGAGGAGGCACAAAGAGGGTGTACCCACCCTCAGGGCTAGTAGCCATTGGCTACTAACCCCCCAGACCTAAACACGCCCTTACATTTAGTATTTAAGGGCTCCCCAGAACCTAGGAACTCCGATTCCTGCAACCTAAGAAGAAGAGGACTGCTAAGCTGAAAAACCCTGCAGAGAAGACGGAGACTCCAACTGCTTTGGCCCCAGCTCTACCGGCCTGTCTCCCCACTTCTAAAGACACTGCTCCAGCGATGCTCTCCCCAGGGACCAGCCACCTCTGAAGCCTCAGAGGACTGCCCTGCATCTAGAAGGACCAAGAACTCCTGAGGACAGCAGCTCTGTTCACCCAAGACTGCAACTTTGTAACAAAGGAGCAACTTTAAAACAACTTGCGTTTCCCGCCGGAAGCGTGAGACTTGCCACTCTGCACCCGACGCCCCCGGCTCGACTTGTGGAGAACAAACACTTCAGGGAGGACTCCCCGGCGACTGCGAGACCGTGAGTAGCCAGAGTTGACCCCCCTGAGCCCCCACAGCGACGCCTGCAGAGGGAATCCCGAGGCTCCCCCTGACTGTGACTGCCTGCTCTCAGAACCCGACACCTGGTAAAGACTCTGCACCCGCAGCCCCCAGGACCTGAAGGATCCGAACTCCAGTGCAGGAGTGACCCCCAGGAGGCCCTCTCCCTTGCCCAGGTGGTGGCTACCCCGAGGAGCCCCCCCCCCCCCCCCCCTTGCCTGCCTGCATCGCTGAAGAGACCCCTTGGTCTCCCATTGATTTCAATTACAAACCAGACGCTTGTTTACACATTGCAACCGGCCGCCCCAGTGCCGCTGAGGGTGTACTTTCTGTGTGGACTTGTGTCCCCCCCGGTGCCCTACAAAACCCCCCTGGTCTGCCCTCCGAAGACGCAGGTACTTACCTGCTGGCAGACTGGAACCGGGCACCCTCTTCTCCATTGAAGCCTACGCGTTTTGGGCACCACTTTGACCTCTGCACCTGACCGGCCCTGAGCTGCTGGTGTGGTAACTTTTGAGGTTGCTCTGAACCCCCAACGGTGGGCTACCTTGGACCCAAACTTGAACCCCGTAGGTGGTTTACTTACCTGCAAAAACTAACAAACTCTTGCTCCCCCCAGGAACTGTTGAAAATTGCACTGTGTCTAGTTTTAAAATAGCTATATGTGATTTATGTGAAAAGTATATATGCTATTTTGCTAATTCAAAGTTCCTAAAGTACCTACCTGCAATACCTTTCATTTAAAGTATTACATGTAAATCTTGAACCTGTGGTTCTTAAAATAAACTAAGAAAATATATTTTTCTATACAAAAACCTATTGGCCTGGAATTGTCTTTGAGTGTGTGTTCCTCATTTATTGCCTGTGTGTGTACAACAAATGCTTAACACTACTCCTTTGATAAGCCTACTGCTCGACCACACTACCACAAAATAGAGCATTAGAATTATCTCTTTTTGCCACTATCTTACCTCTAAGGGGAACCCTTGGACTCCGTGCATACTATTCCTTACTTTGAAATAGTGCATACAGAGCCAACTTCCTACAGTGTGTGTGACAAGGTATGTTGGTGTGTGTTGCGTTGTGTGGGTATGTATGTGTGCATGCATGGGTGGTGGTGTGTATGAGTGTGTGCTTGTGTGTATATGGGTGCGCGTGTGGGTGTGTATATGTGTGGGAGGGCAGAAGAGGGAGGGATGCGTGGGGGAGGACTCTGGGAAGGGCGTGGGGAGACCCCTATCAGTGCCAGGGAAGGGATTCCCTGGCATTGATAGTGCTTACCGCCATGGTTTTCGTGGCGGTAAGATTGGCACTGAAGTCTCCAGCCCAGCGACCATTACCACCCTGGTGGTCAGTGTGTTAAAGTGGCTGTCTGTGATGGCGGTTACCACCAGGGTCAAAATCCCTTTTTTTCATTGCTGGCCTGTTGGCGGTCTTAACGCCGTTTTAACACCGACCACCAGGGTCGTAATGAGGGGCCTTAATGTTTTGCATCCTTGATGCTCACATGCTAACACTTAAGTCATAGCAGATTTTCAACTTCTAAGTGAGAGTTTCAAAGTTTTTGGAAGATTAAAGGCCAGTGTGTCAGAAAAGTAACATCCTGAAATAGATAAATACAATGTTTTGTAATTATTTGGTTGCAGTCCTTAATGGTTGAAGAATACTGAGAGACAACAGTATGCTTGACTGTTGGTGTTGGAAGTGGGCAACTGAGGTGTTGCAGACAGAAAACTGCATCTAGGCTGAGTTACAGGGCAGCCTCAAGCTTTGAAACAGTAGTTTCAATCAGCTACGACCATGGCTGAAGGTCCATCATTGTGACTGTCAGAGGTTACAAATAATTGTGGTGGTAATCTTGGATATGGCTTTGAGACAGTAGTGTCAGTTAGCTATGGCTATGGCTCAAAGTCCATCGTTGTGACTGTAAAAGGTTACAAATAATTGTGGTAGTAATCTTGGATATGATGTTTTTGCACACAGTCCATGCTGGACGTTTTCACCGTCTTATCTGTACACATATACTTATGACTCTGCATTACGTTTGCTTTCCAGGGCATCCGGAAACCAACACTGGAAGAAATCGAGCATGCTCGGAATGCCATCTTGACACCATCACTGTTTGGGAGCTCCCTGGAAGAGATCATGTTGCGGCAGCAGGAATTGTTTCCAGACCGGAAGCTTCCCTGGGTACAGACGCAGCTCTCAGAACAAGTCCTGGCACTGGGTGGAGAGCAGACTGAAGGAATATTCAGGTGTATTTTAATGCCTACGGAACATCGTGCCATCTGTTTTTATTAAAAGCGTTTACTCTAGATCTGTTACAGTATGGAACTGCCTGAAAGAGTAATGTATAAATTGAGATCTGGTTATCCATAGACACCACTGCTGCCATGACTGTTAATTCTTTATTTTATGTGCACAGTCACCACTAGAGTAAATTGAAGTGGAGATCGAAGATAAAAACATAGATGTAATATAATCCTAAAATGGGGTTCAAGTGTGTATGCAGGTCTATAAAGGTGTAATAAATTAAGCTGAAAATCCACAGTTACACGTATTTCACTCTGTTACCTCTTGTTATTGGTTTCTGAAAAAATATCAGGATTTGGTCATTGGCACAAATTGCCTAAATAACCCTTTAGCATATTTTTAGTAGAGTTTACTGGCACATATGTGGGGTGCTGATGCCTTTGTGCGTTTGTTTGCAGAGTACCTGGCGATATTGATGAAGTCAATGCACTGAAGCTACAAGTGGATCAGTGGCGGATTCCTAATAATCTAGTGGATCCCACAGTACCAGGTAAGAAAACATTCTTGTTTGTGTATATACATGCTCCTAGAATCCAGCAGCTGCACTTCACTGCATATCTGTGTGAATATGCAAATATTTTGTCCTGGCAAGCAAAACTATGTCTGTTGGCAGGATGTGTGTCTTCAGGATCGTGTCCTGAAGTGTGGAGCCCACAGATCCTCATGATTGTTCTGTGTCCTAGGTTTTATATTTGTTTCCAAAGCAATTCTTCTAACAGTAAATTAAGGCTGCTCAGGGACATCCGGTCAAGCTATGTACAAGATCCTCCTTAGTTAGTTGGTTACCCTGTAAAGGGTACTTTTGGAAACAACTAAAGGACAAACATGTGACTGATACTTTTCTTGCCAGAGGGTGTTTTTGGGAGGTTTGTAATCTTTGCCACTCTAGTGACCCAGTGCTCAAAAAGAGGATATTTTGCCTTGAATGGTTATCAAATTACATTCTACAACATTTATGAAGATCACGCTGCGTTATTTGGCTTGGGATAAAGAGGCGGACCGACCTGCTTGGTAGTGCATTGGAGGTGGCCAACCTTCATTCACCTTCTTCGCCATGAGGAAGCTGCACACGTCAAGTGCGGGTTTAAAAAAAAGTCAAAACTTGTCTCCTGCTTTTAATGGATCTAGCATCATGACCATCAAAAATGAGGGCTCTGTTCATGTTTTCAAAACCACATTAACAGTATTTTGGGGAACCAGCAGGGAGCTTTATATTGAAAGCACTGTTATGCCTGTAGTACAAAATTAAAGATCCTGTTTTTAGGTTAAGAATCCCCACTCCTTTGCATTTTCTAAAATGTTGCTTATTTTTGTACATAAAGTAATTTACAGAGATATGCAATACGTACTTCTTTATTGTTTTTTCCATTATTATTTTGAACAGTCTAGAGTTGTGGAATTAGTGTAAAGTTGAGGGCTTCGGTAATAACGCCTTAATCAGACTATCTAATTTCATGTTTGAATCCTCCTCAACTCACAAAACAGGAATAAGACACGGTCCAGAAGGAACACTGGAATGTTCTACTAAAGAAACTATTTGAAAAAAAGATTTTAGACAAACTGCAATGGCTTTTAAATGGAAACAGGTGTTATTACACCTTAGTGGCACCAGTAAGAGCTACTAAACCACATAGACTTGCATTCTAATTTCCCAAGGTCCCATGTGTCAGAATTAACATGTCAAACTTGATAGGTCTCTTCAAGGTGCACTCGGCACGTTTTTGAAGAAGTCGAGGGTAGGATTTACTGTGATTGCTTATGAATATGTAGAATCTGTTGGTTAAGTGCTTTGGCATCTTTTAAGTATTTTATATAAGTACTACACCCTGATTATTATTAATATATGTATAGAATGCCACTTTATGCTCTTGTCATGAGGTTACATTAGCTATTACACAGGCACGGTATTTTAGCCTAGACCTGCAGCTTGTGCTCTTTCACTTAGTCATGCATTTTTATTTTTCTATTGTTTTAGCAGAAGCCTTCTTTTAGCGTAAATGTTTTTATTATTTTATTAGCTTGTCCTTTTACACAGACTTCTGTTATTCTTTTCTCTGCACAGCATTTTCATTCTGTGCTCTGTCCAAGGTAGTATGTGATATTGTATTGTATTGTATTGTATTGTAATCGTATTTATATAGCGCTTACTACCCCTGACGAGGCGTCGAAGCACTTTTCGATGAGTAGCACGCTACTCCGGTACCCAACAAGAATTAGTGATGGATTAGTATAATTTAATAATGAGTACAGTTTTAGTATTATTATGAGTTAATTTGAGTTGCGGATATGGTACAAAGCGTTCATCATGTCGCCAACTCTTATACACAGAAAAATATGTTTTGTCACGTCAGGGACGTTTTCTCAGAACATCAGATGTTTTATTATAAAGCACCTCACTGCCCCTACACAATAGAGGGGAATTACAACTAGTTGCCATCGTACACTCCATGTCGCTAACGCAGTCTCTTCCTCTATGTGGGAGAATTGGAGGTAGAGCAACCGACCTCTTCTTAACCTGCAGTCGCAGGTATGGGGCTCTCCAATGGGCCTTATAGGTAGATTAGGGCTTACACTGCCATGCTCTTGTAGAGAATATTAGTAGTGCAGTTAGGGATGTTAGACCATTGTTGTGACAGTATGGTGGAGCTTTTCCTATGTTTCACTCTCCTTGTCACTGCCTTGCTTTTATTATGTTTTATCATCCTCATAATCGCCCTACATGCCTTTTTGCATGGAATGCAGTTGATTCAGTAAAACATATTGAACCTCGCCCTGCGTCCTTTTTGCCTTTGTGTGAGACATATGTGACTGAGAGAAAGGGGTAAGATGTGTTCCACCACAATTTCCCTGGGAAATTCAGATGACATGCCAAGGAGTGCCACAAATCATCTTTTACTCTTGGGTACTGGTGAGTTGCTGCTAGCTGGCCGGGAGGTTTAGGCTGACAGTTGTCACACGGTGCAGGATCAGACTCCGTCCCCTGCGTCTAGTGCTGCTGCCATCTAAATCCAGCAGTCTTGTTACTAATTGCGAGAATCTTTATTACACTCTTCTTTTGGTACTTACGTATTCTGATTAACAATAATAGTTGGGCCTAATGCCATCTTTGCGCTCTTATTTTTGAATCCCTTTAAATAGCACATTTGCACGTCCATCTTTGCTACGTTAAAACACTTAGCATTTGGCCTATTTTAGATTAACACGTCTTGGAGCATAATCGCCTAATAACCAGTTGGATTGCAGAGAAAGCTGTACAATGTTTACATAATCCAACCCTACTACCTTAGCCTTGTCTATCACGGACTCTTTTTCAGCAAGCAGTTCCATACCCTCCAACCCGCTGCTCTGTCTTTGAATGACTCTGATGTTGTATTGCTCCTTCCACTTCACGTTGGTCACAGGAGTTAGTGGACTTGACCCATGAGCCAAGTAACAGACAGTGATTCAGAGGTTGAGCCTGTGCCACATGTCTGGGTTTATATTCCACTCTGTAGCTGTCCTTTCTCAGGCATTATAAATCTCACTATTCAGATACGGGTGGCTTAAAATTTCATGATCCTAAACCACGCCAAAACAGAACTATTACTGCAAAACCCTACAAGGCATCATCGAAGATACGGGATAATAGAGCAAATCTTTTCTCACCTCATGATAAGGCATTATGTGTATTTTTTCCTTTCGGATGAGAAGGCGTACAATGGTAAAAGTTGAATAGCACTATTGTTCGCAGTAGAGGAGACAACGTCAGAATGTCAGTGGGGATAATGTAGGGTTGATTGGCAGAGAGTGACCGAAGAGTGACAGAAGATACAGGAAATAGTGACAGAAGATGCAGGAAATAAAAGTTCTTGGTTTTAAAAGCATTTACCAGGAGTTAGCAAAGGGCTGCATTGTAAAAATCATTTAGTGAGATAGGAAGACAAGAATTGGCAAAGCCATTAAGGGGGTCATTCTGACCCTGGCGGTCTTGGACCGCCAGGGTCACGAATGAGGGAAGCACCGCCAACAGGCTGGCGGTGCTTCCAATGACATTCTGACCGCGGCGGTAAAACCGCAGTCGGCCCGCCGGGGCCGGCGGTTTCCCGCCATTTTTGCCCCGGCTGGGAGAATCCGCCAGGGCAGCGCTGCCCTGGGGATACCGCCAGCCTGTTTCTGGCGGTTGTCACTGCCAGGAAGACGCTGGCGGTAAGGGGTGTCCTGGGGCCCCTGCACTGCCCATGCCACTGGCATGGGCAGTGCAGGGGCCCCCTAACAGGGCCCCGGCCAGCTTTTTACTGTCTGCCTAGCAGACAGTGAAAAGCGCAACGGGTGCAACTGCACCCGTCGCACGGCCGCAACACCGCCGGCTCCTTTCGGAGCCGGCTCATGTGTTGCAGGCCTCATTCCCGCTGGGCCGGCGGTCGCTAACATGGTTAGCGCCCGCCGGCCCAGCGGGAATGTTGGAATGGGGGCGTCGGTATTTTGGCAGCATGGGGGCCAAATGGCGGGTCCCGAGTTGGAATCACCCCCTAAGTCTTGTCTCAGGGATGTATTGAGGGTGCCAGTGCCTTATGGTGACGGTGCACAGCATGGCAAAAGGTTTTGGGGGAAAAAGAAGTGATGACACAGCTGCGTGATTTTGTTGGTGCGGGCATAAGTCATTAAGAATGCACGTCTACACAATGATGTGGCACCTTCCAACCAGAGATAGATTAGTACATTAAAAAGCGAGAAAGCAGTTTTCTTTTTAATATGGAGGGGAGAACAGCAATGTACTGCCTAGTGCTCCACAAGATCAAATAAAAAACGAAAAAATAGTGGGCATTGGTGTCAGTGGAGGGATGGATAGGGGGAAGCAACAGACAGTGGTTGGTAAGTCCACAATAGGCCTTTTGCAACTAGACAGCTTGGCTGTCTGAAAGGCTCTGCCTAAAATATGATCCTGTTGGATACATGTATGAGCCCGGTCTCTGGAGTGGAAAGCACATAAACCAGATTGTAGATGTTGAGTAGATTGAAAACAGTCTGTTAGAGTGTCTTGGAACAAAATGAAGCTGTTACACATGGGTGTGGTTAGATGGCGAAGAAGGATCTGTGATCAGTTTGCAGCAGTGGTCTAAATACTGTTGATCTAAAACTTTAAGTACCTGAAAGGAAATCAAAAGAAGCATGGTGGCATGAGGCAAGCAGAGTGAGAGGTATTACGTGGTGTGCTTAAGAGTGCGGTGAAAAAAAACTGCATAGAGCAAGGGTCTCCCAGTTGTTTCTGTAATAAGAGCTACTTAGGTTCATTGAAAATCATCCTGCACTACTAATATTATCTGATTGAGAGTTCTCGCTGCAGATTCCTTACCTTTGAAATCTCCCCAGGCGTCAGACTAGATCCGTAAGATTTTTTTTTAGTAGTACCTCTGTGCGCCGGTAGGTACCTTCGATCAGCTCCGTGTCCATTGTTTGCGTCATCATGGCAGAAAAGAAGTCAAAGGTTCTATATAGGCTCCACCCAGGTGCTCTGACGTCAGTTCTTTTCTTTCCAAACCAGCCAGCGCTGATCCGAGAGAGAGCTACCCCTCAGTCAATTTTTGACTGTTTGTTTTTTCAACTTTTTGTTTAATTCTTTTTTAGCTTAATCCTGGTGTGTCGAGAATATTGTCACGGAAGAAGGGGTTTGAGCCCTGCGGATCCTGCCATTGGGCGATATCCATATGGATCTGCACCACGCCTGCTTGTGGTGTTTGGATTGCGACCAGGCCCGAAGTTGTGCACCGAGTGCCTGGCCATTCATTTGATGACTTTGAGGGAGTGGTCCCTAAAGCTGATGGCAGCCTGGCACTCAACTCTGTGTAGGTCAAGGTCTCGGTTGAGAGGAAGGTCCTGTAACTGGTTGCAGAGTCAGAAGGCATCCCACTCAAATTCCTTGGGGCAATCTAGTAAATTGAGGTACAAGAAAAAGAATAAGAAGTCGAAGGACTCTCAGACTTGTCACCTGCCGACGTGACAAGGGAGCTTTGTCATTTAGGCCTTGTTCTTCGAAACCTCTGCATGTGTGACTAAGCACCTCCCCGAGTTTCTGGGAGCTGGATCGACGCATGCCCAATTGAAAGAATTTTATGAGGCCATGTGTATCATTTTTGGGAAATCTGACCCTGCCAGAGCGGTTTCAGTCCAGTTGGATCTAAGTGGCCCTCATTAGGTTTTGCACTGGCAGCTTCAGCCTCTGCGCTGATGGGCTGTAATGGATCCACTCCTCGATCCAAAACGTCGCTGGTTGTATCACCTTGACCTTCCCCAGCACCGGTCCCATTGCCGACGCTCCTGCCTCCTCTAGCACCCACCAGCACCGCCATCCCCTTTGTCATCCCTGACTCTGACACCTAATCGGATGGGTGTTGCCTGACTGACACCTGCAGAAGCATTTCAGCCTCTTTCGGATCCTGAGCCCTTTTCTGCTGGGCTAGGCCTTGGAAAGAATGTGAGGGGTCGCTGTAAACTTTAGAATACCAGCTATATGAAGAATAAATGAACTGGTGTGAGGACTTGGGTGAAGCCAGTGGATTGGACACATCTCCAGATACTGGTATGCTTTCTCCCCCTACCATGGCTATGGAGGAGGGAGCCTCTTATGCAGTGGAGGTGAGGAGGGTGGCTGGGTCCTGGACCTTCAGCTACCCTTGGTGGCAGTCAAGACTAATCTCTTGACAGGGTTGCTGCAAACGGGTGCTTTCACCTCTGAACCCTTGTCCCATTCAGTGATGCCTTCACGGACGTCCTTCTGGGTACCTGGTCCAAACCTAGCACAGTGGCTCCTATGAATAGGGTGATTGCCTGCCACCATCAACCTACACATGGGGACCCAAGTTTTCAGACAAAACACCCCACCCCTGAGAGCTTGATGGTCCAAGTGTGTATTTCCCATGGCTCGTTCCCTACTGCTCCACCAGATAGGAATCCAACAGGCTGGATTCATTTGTGAAGATGTTTCTTCTGCCAGCCTTGCGTTGTGGTCTGTGAACATCGCATGCCTTTTAGGCTGTTATTCCCACACGCTGTGACACGGTTGCGTAAGTGCTGCCACAAGTCCTGGGATCAGTTTTAATGACAGTGGCCCCAAGGCGCCATGCCTCGTTGAGGATGTCTGGCTTTTCGGGGGCTATCCAGGTGCACTGGAGCGCTTCAAGGATTCTTGTGCTACAGCCAGGTTCTTGGGCTTTGCAGCAATCCCTCGTCCGTTACTTCCCCCCCCCCCCCCCCCCCCCCCCCCAAATCTGCCTTTTGCCGGCTACAGGAGGTGCTTCCAAATTACACCAATTCCCGCCCAGCCATCGTGCTGCACATGCTGCCCAGCCTCTGCGTGGCAGAAGGTGCTGGACCCAACGACCTTGTAGGTCAGGTTGCCAGCGATAGAGATTTACCCCCACCATCCCTCCCACCACTCTGCAGTAGCCTCTAAACCCTCCTAGTCTGACTCTCTACCATCAAGGACACCCAGTTGGTGGCACAATTCGCCATTAACTGCCCAACTGGCAGTTTATTCGTTGAGACAGGTGTGTTTTGCAGATAGCCAGAAGGGGCTACTCCCTCCCCTTCAAAACTACCCCTCGATCCATGCCACGATCTTTCGATCAGATCACAGAGGATCATCTGTTCCTTCTCTGCGAGGACGTTGCGTGCCTCTTGTCCAAGGGAGCCATAGAGAGGGTTCCAGTGCCAGAAGTAGGATGTGATTGCTACTCCTGCTACCTTATGGTCCCCAAAAAGGGGGCCTACGAGCCCTCAATCTTTTCCTCAAGGAGGAGAAGTTTAAAATGCTCACATTGATTTTGTCTGTCCTGGACCCAGGAGCCTGGATGGTAGCATTGGACTTGCAGGATGCTTATTTTTATATCCCTGTTGTGCCTGCCACAGACATTACTTGCGGTTCAAGATAGACCACAAGCACTTTCAGTTTACCGTGCTCCCCTTTAGCTTTACCAGCGCCCATCGGGTGTTCACCAAGGTAATGGCGGTGGTTGCAGCTCATCTGCGGAGATCAGGGGTATCAGTCTTCCCCTAGCTCGGCGACTGGCTACTGAAGGCTGGTTCACCCCAGGCTGTCGTCTCCAGACTACAGTGACCCCCCTGCATTCGCTAGGGTTCACTATAAACGAACCGAAGTCACACCTGACTCACTCTCCAATGCTCCCTTTCATCAGAGCTGTTCTGGGCACAGTGCAGTTTTGGGCTTATCCTCCTGAGCGGCGAGTCCAGGATATTCAGGCTATAATACTAATGTTTCAGCCTCTGTTGTGTATTTTTGTGAGACTGACTCTGAGGCTGCTGAGCCTCATAGCCTCCTGCATCCTGCTGGTGACACATTGCAGATGGCATATGCAGGCTGTGCAGTGGGACCTGAAGTTCCAGTGGGCACAGCATCAGGGGAATCTCTCCGACATGGCCCAGATCGCAGGGAGAACTGCAAAAGACCTGCACTGGTGGTTAATGAACCGTGATTTGGCCATAGGCAGATCCCTTTCCCTTTCCCTTTCCCACCCAGATCTGACAGTAGTGAGAGATGCACCACTCCTGGGATGGGGTGGCCAAATGGGAGAGGTGAAGATCAGAGGAATCTGGTCTGCGGCGGAAGCAGAACTCCACATCAACATGCTGGAGCTCTGTGCGATCACACTGTCATTGGAAGCCTTTCTTCCCTCTATTAAGGGAAAGATAGTGCAGGTGTTCATGGAAAACACCACCACCGTGTGGTACTGCAGTAAGCAGGGCGGGATGGGCTCATGGACCCTTTGCCAAGAAGCTCTTTGTTTCTGGACACGGCTGGAACAGCAGAGCATATCCGTGGTGGTTCAACATCTGACGGACTCTCTGATTCCCTGAGCAGACGAAAATGCCTCATGGATCACAAATTGCATCTCCATCCGATGATGGCATAAGGTCTCTTTCAGCAGTGGGGAGAGTTTCGGGTTAATCTGTTCACCTGCACTGAGAACACTTACTGTCAGCAGTTTTGCACGTCTCAGTGACATTCAGGCCTCCTATATGCTTTTCCACTCATACCACTTGTGCCCACAGTTCTCAAGAAGATCAGGAACAACTGGGCCCAAGTAATCCTTGTGGCTGCGGACTGTGCACAGAGAGTCTGGTACCACTGATCAGACTGCCCCTTCTGGAAGATCTTCTGTCGTAGCAGCAAGGCAAGGTTCTTCACCCAAACCTGTCCACTCTCCACCTTCTTACATGGAGATTGAGCAGCAGAGGTTGAAAGCTTTTGACCGTCCTTCCTTCTCTGTAATATCATTTTAGCATCCAGACGCCCCTCCACCAGAACAGTATACGCCTTTTTGTTGGAAAGAATTTGTGGCATGGTGCACAGATAAGTCTGTTGATCACCCTTTCTGCTCCTCTTTCGGAGTTACTACTGTTCATTCTTTCCCTTGCCCAGCATGCTTTTGGAACTCCTAAGGGCTATTTGTCTGCGCAATTTCGAGCCTCTCTTTGCAACTGTTCCCTCAGGCATCTCACATTGAAAACAACCATCCTTGTGGTAATTGCATCTGCCTGGAGGGTGAGTGAGCTGCAGGCCTAAACCACCGTACATCTCTCTGTTAATCTTGACAAAGTGGTGCTTCACAATAGGGCCTCCTTTCTCCCCAAATTGGTCACATCTTTTCAGGGAGGCCGATCTATCACCTTGCCTACTTTTTACACAGCCCCACATCCTTCTAAGGAAAACGAGAGACTCCACCACCTAGATCCAAAAAGAGTGTCGGTGTTCTTCCATGATGGAACAAAAGAGTTCCAGGTGGACGACCAACTCCTCGTAGGGTTTGTGGGTGCGAAGAAAGGTTGGGCAGTGCAGAAGAAGACCATCGCCAGATGGGTCGTACTCTGCATTAAGATCTGCTACACAGTGGCCAAAAAGGAACCTCCTGAGCATTGTCTAGCCTTTTGGTGAGGGGTTTGAAAGAGGGAAAATGACATAGTAGTAGGATGATTGCGGTAAGTCAAGTATGGGTCTGAAGGTGGTAAAGCCTTGTTTACATGTATAGTGGTGCTTAGGGCCTGGTATTCCATACTTCTCTGCCAGTGGTGTGCATCTAGTCTTTAAGGATTTGATAGTGAAAGTTATCCAGGGCTGCAAAAATGCAGAGGATGTAGAGGGATTCAAATGCCAATAGACTGATGTTGTTGAAAGAGCCATAGGAGAGAATACCAGGAGGAGGTGCCATGTCGTGGTCAAACTGGTCATGGCAAAGATTGAGTTGGGGGAGATCTTGTGATCTGATATGGAAATCATTTGGTTCTGATTGGGGTAAGGGGCAAAACACTAATATTCATGTTTGTAGATACATCCCAGTGTATGTCAGTTTCGCCAAGGAGGACATAAGCCACAAGATTCGTATAATGATGTTTTTTGGAAGAAAAAAAATCAGTAACTGGATGAAGCAAGAGGCAAGGTCAAATAATTTGAGGACTCCAAATAGAAATCTTCTGCCAAAAGTGGTATTCAGTCAAAGACTTCATTGTGATAGGGTATCAGCCAGAGATATCCAAAACTGCAATATGGAATTCTGTTCAGTAGGCATCCTTCATTCAACCAATTCAGGACCACTATGCCATCAGTCTTGCAGAGAACAGTGGCATACCATGGCTGCCTGCAGTACTCCATTGTTGATAGGAGCACAGTTTTCCCAGAATTGCAGCATGCAAAAAGTTATGCCTACTATATTATGGTACATAGAATATTATTGTGCAGCCAGCAGTTCACGTGGAGATCAGGCCTCTAGCACTGCCAAGCAAGGTGATGCCATACCTGTCCAAGACCCTCAGAGCACAGTGCCACTAGTCTCCAAGCCTTGCATTGCCCAATGTGACATGGGTCACATTCTGAAGAGTAGAGTTGGATACCAAAGCCAAGGAACAACAGTACACATGGACTGCTCCTTCTGTCATGCAGTGTGCAAAGGAAGCATACTGCAAAGCATAGTGAAGCACTGTGGCTCCCCCAGCAATTTAGTGCAAAAGGATCGCTGTGCACAAAACATTGAAGTGCACAGTACAGCATCTTGTAACCAAGCAGTGAGCACATAAATGAGGGAAAGATCATGCCGGGCTCTTGCCTTCCAGCACAGCAAAAAACAAAGGGACATTAGGACCTGTAGTTTACACGTAACCTGAAGCCTCTAAGCACTGCAGTGCACAAATGGTCACTATGCTCCTGTGCAATAAACAAAGTGCGACTGTGCCCAGAAGCACTCCCATGCACAAGGGGACAGTGTTGTCTGCCCCAACTCTACCCCTTTGGGTTTGCAGCACACAAGGAGAAACATTACTACCACCAACAACTATCTATCCCCATAGTTTCCTGCTTGTAGGGTTAACATGTATTCTGTAGTTAATTTAAGAAGCTTTAAGCCAGCTTTCCTTAGCCAGTGGCCTATTTTGTTCCTGAATCTTCACTCATTGGCATGAAACATTGTCAGTTGCATACATTTTTCAAATGGTTTTGTCAGTGCTTACTCCCTGGTGCTGCTGCACTGCTTACCAACTGAATATAAACATGGAGGTACTCTTAGAATGGTATTCTAAATACTGTATTATTGTTTTACTATTCCAGATGGCCACCACATTGATAATAATTTGGCAAGCAGGCTGTCAGTTCTAGGTGCACTTGTGCCTTGGTGCTTTCTAGTAAATAAGCAATGACTAGCAAGTAGATGTTATGTTTGTGCACATGCCTATTTTGCTCCTTCACAAATGCTAAACATGTTGGCTTTGGCAGCACTTGTTAAGATTGACCTCTATGGAACATACTCAATACATGATAACAGTATTATATTTTTTCCTTACTTTAAGGGGCTGTGTGTCAGCCTGCTTCAGCCACTGGTTTATTTTACTCTATAACCATCTCTTGGCTTAAGACCTTGACAATAACATCTTGGGTCAGCTTACCATAAGTATTTTCATCTACATATGTGGTATTTGTATAGTGCCAACTTAGCCAAAATGCAGTGTTGTGTAGTGCTGCATATGGTCAGAGGCAAAAGCAACACTGAGCAAATGATCGAAGCTATAGCTGGGTTCTGGGAGCAGAAGTGGACTTTTGACACATTGTTGTGTTTTATTTAGCAGCCTGAATCTTTTCTGGATTCACATGTTGTCTGGCATCTAGTGGCTGTGTCAGGAATTTTCCAACATCTTATGTTTTTATTAGTCCTTTCTTTATTTTTTTGTTTTTGTTGTTGAGCTTCAACGTATCTGCCCATTTGGTGCTTCCTGTGACACTGTAGCTTCTTCTCCAGAAGTTCCCACCTTTTGTCTCGATCTTCAGATTCTTTTTCCGCCTTTGAGTCTCGAAGGCTAGTGAAGGAGCTCCAATGCAAGGAAGACGTTGTTTGTGAAGAAATTCATGAACACCATCAAAAAGTTAATCAGAGTCATTTCAATTCCTGATGAAAAGGTATAGGAGGCGTATTCAGAGAAAAGAGAGGATTTTCGAAAGACTTTTGAGAATGCCCATTCAGGGGGCTTCTTGAAGGGCTGAAATGGAGAAGACTCCCTTCCAGTTTTGCGATAACTGCTACCACAAGTTCTCCCGGAAGGACGAGCACCTAGTCTACAGCCTCTGCCTTCCTGTTAACACCCAAAGCAAGGAGTGCAATACCTGCTTGATCTTCATGTCAAAGACATTAAGGGGTGAGAGAGAGACAGAGGCAGGCCCACCACAGCTTGCAGTGCCAGCAGACAACACCATCCCTAAGGGATCTGGGCCTCTCCAGCGTAGAGGTGACAATGTTGCAGAGGAAGCTGAGTGAGAGATGTCGGACGTCGAAGGGAAGATCATCGACGTCGAAGGCCAGACGACAAAGAAACCAGAGCTAAGAGAGCCATCGACCTAAAAAAAAAATAGCCTGAGTCACGTAAATGGGACTCAAGGCCGTCAAAGGAACCCTCGGCGTAGAAGATTTTGCCGACCACAGGCACACCGCGACTAAAAGAGTCCTTGGATTTCTCAAAGGAAATTCCGCCGGAGGACTCAACAACAAATCCAAGTCGTCGAAAGACAGTCGAGTAAAAGCTGCATCGGCGTCGAAAATAGGCAGGCTGTGAGCGGAACAATGAAGCTCAGTGACCAAGACATCTTCGAAGGACTCTTCGACGCCAAAGAGGAAGACACCAAGCCTCGATGCCGAAGAGAAGGCGGCAGAGATAGAGCGGAAGAGGAGGCATCTCAAGACCGAAATGGCAGCTCTCATTTAGAAAAGGAGGGATTTCCATGAGATCCTCAAGGGATTCTGCGTACCCCAAAATACTTTGATGCTTAAAGACCACAAGGAGAAAGAGGTCAAGGAAATTAAACCTCCCTGTAGGAAATTGGCTCTGTATATTCTATATCAAAATGAGATATAGTGTGTACAGAGTCCAGGGGTTCCCCAGAGGCTTAATAGAGGCTAAAGTAGATAATATTAATGTTCTCTTTTGGGGTAGTGTGGTCGAGCAGTTAGGCTTATCACAGGGTAGTGCAAAGCATTTGTTGTACACGCACAGTCAATACATGGGGGACACACTCAATGACTAACTCCAGGCCAATGTATTTATATTGGAAAAATATATTTTGTTACTTTATTTCCAGAACCTATTGGATCTTGTTGTATGTAAGTATATTTGCAAGTAAGTATCGAACATGTGTATCAAAAGCACTAGTTTGCCAAAGGAAACGGTTTACAGGCAAGAAACACTTTTCATTTTTAAATGTTGACACTGTGCAATTTTCAAAACATACTGGGGGGGAGGGATTAATGCAGTTTTGAGTTAAGTACTCGACTTACAGTTCCTGTCTCCAGGGGTTAGGGTGTTCACTGGTTGGGGTTCAGGATGACCCCAAACTCACACCACCTGCAACATGGGGGTGCAGAGGTCAGAGTTGTAGTTAGATTTTGAATGGGATCCTACGGAGACTGGGGGAACTCAGAAACAGATCTGCTGATAGGTAAGTACCCGCAACTTCGGAGGGCAGACCTGGGGGGTTTAGGTGAACACGAGGGGGGCCACAGGTAATACCAAACACACTCCTTCAGTGGCACAGCGTCGGGCTCCCAATGCTTTTCAAAAGGGGGGATCCCGGGGGTTACAAAGATGCTACAGGCTGGGTCCAGGTGGTCAGCTCTGAAAAACCACAAGCTGGACAAGGAGGAGGGACGCCTGCTGAACGTTGCTGTACCAGTGGTCGGATTCCCCAAGGCCAGGGGGCTGCGGGTACAGGAGTACCTTTTAGGCGTCAGAAATATTTGCCCTGTTCTCTTACAGTCAGGGAGGTCCTATGGATTTAGGCTGCAGATGTAGTCGTGTTGGCCAGGAGGGGTCAACCCTGGGTGGACACAAGGTGAGAATTGCCTGGGGGCCTGCCCTAGGCCTGTGGGCCACCTGGACAAGTGCCGTGGGTGTCGGGTGCAGAGTGTGCAGGACTCGCGGATCTGGGGCAGTTCTTGAGTCATTTTGGAGGGTTTCATCTGGACAGGGCCGAAGTCCTCAGGAGTTCTTGGTCCTCTGGTGGGCAGGCAGACCTCTGGGGGTTTGGAGAGGTCGCTGGTCCTGCTGGACCTTTTGGTAGCAGAGCCCTTGAAGCTGCAGACAGGCCGGTAGGGCTGGGGCCAAGTCAGTTGTCATCTGGAGTCTTCGCTGCTGGGCATTCTGCTTAGCAGTCCTTGTTGAGGTCACCTGGAATTTGGTGAGCTAGGTTAAGGGGAGCCCTTAAATCCTAGATTTAGGGGCGTTACAGGGGTCAGAGTGCAGATGCCAATGTGGGTTTATTGTGCTGAGAAGTTTCATTCTGAACTTCCTAGTCTTCAGTGAAGCCATCATGGAGCTGTGGAGTTCATAATGACAAACTCCCAGCCAATGTACCTAATATGGCCACACTCCACTTACAATGTCTAAGAATGGGCTTAGCCATTGTAGGGGCATATTGCTCATGCAGCTATGCCTTCACTTGTGGTATAGTGCACCCTGTCTTAGAGCTGTAAGGCCTGCTAGAGGGTTGACTTATCTATGCCACAGGCAGTGGTTTGTGGGCATGCCACCCTGGAAGGGATGCCATGTCGACTTTACCTTTTTCTCCCCTCTAGCACACACAATCTGCAATGGCTGTGTGCATGTGCTTGGTTAGGGGTCCCTTAGATTGTCACAATAAATGCTGCAGCCCTTAGGGACCCTCCCTGGTCACAGAGCCCTTGGTACCACTGTTACCTTTTACAAGGTCTTATCTGTGTGCTAGGGGTGTGCCAATCGTGGAGACAATGGTACAGTTTTAGAGAAAGAATACTGGTGCTGGGGCCTGTTTAGCAGGATCCCAGTACACTCTCAGCCAAGGCAGCATCATTATCAGGCAAAAAGTGTGAGGGGTAACCATGCCGAAAGGAGCACTTTCCTACACTCCAACTACTACAGAGCCCCAAGAAGAGGAAAAAGACCTTTTCTATAGGGAAGAGGAGGAACAAAGCTCAGAAGTTGAGTATGTAGAGCAGTGGCAGGATCTGGATATAGACTCCCCAGAAGAAAAGGTGGAAAGATACCCCTTGAGACCCTCGCTACCCAACTATGTAGGCATGTATAACCTAGTCACTAAAAATATGACTGAGAAGTATGGAGTCCACCTGGAGGAGTACAAACCTCAGTCCTGCTTTTTTCTGGAAGCCCTAATGCCTACGCAAACCAGGAAGCAGTTTCTATTTATGCTCCCTAGTGTCCTAGACCAGGGAAGAGGAGCCTTTAAAGAACCTGCTACTTGTCGAGCTGTGACTCCAAGAGCAAAAATACAAACATTCATCAAAGGACCCAGCCTATATAAAAGGAACAGTCTGTAGTTTCCATCTTTGTCGTAACTGCAAGAAAAATGGGCAATTTTTTATCAACAGTAGGGATGCCTCCAGAAAAAGAAAGCAAGAGGATGGAGCTTATGGGGAGGAAATTTGAGCAGAGTGCAGCCAATCAGTGGCACTTAGGAAATTCAAATGCACTGCTGAATCGCCATGCACATCAGCACTGAGAAGAAATTGGAGAACTGATGAAGCACCTCCCACAACAATACTGAAAAGGGCGGCACACTTAGTGGATAATGACAAAAACATCATCAACACATGTTTAAAGCCAGCTTTGGATGTGGCAGATACATCTAGCCTGCAAATGGTGATGGGAGTAACACTCGGAAGGCACTCATGGTTAAGAACCTCACAGTTCAAGCCAGAGGTACAGGCCAGTATCCTGAACACCCCATTCAACGGTGAACAGTTGTTTGGCAGTACAGTTGTCAACAAACTCAACCAGGTAAAGAAGGACAATGAAACCACAAAATCAATGGGAACATTACAGTTTTGGGGAAGAGTACGCAGGGGAACAGTACCATCACACAGAGAGTAAGTTTCCAGACGGTATCTTTGCATCAAGGCTTTCAGGCAACCAGCCAAAGAGCCTCAGTAAAACAAGGCTGGCAATATCAACAACAAAGTCAATAGCCTTTTTGTTGAAGAGGCAATGGAAGGGGTCAACCCCACAAGGGAGGATCTACTCTCACACGCAAGAGACTCAGCAAATCAAAAAGACCTCTCACAGACACCATCAGCGAGAGGCCCATCAAGGAACAACTATTCCTACATGCTACACCTGTAGGGGGTGGAGGAAAATAACATCAGACAAATGGATGTTAAACTTAATCCATTTTGGATATTGCATAGACTTTCTAAAATTCTCTCCAGTGAGAGGGCCAAAGAAAAATATTCACTTCAAAGAAGAAACAACAAAGAGGTGGAAGAATTGTTCGGGAGAAAAGCAATAGAGAGGACTCTGAACAAAGAGGCCAACAAAGGATACTACTCAACATATTTCTTAATTCCCAAAGTAGACGGCTCTCTAGGAACAGTTGTAGACCCCAGGTTCATAGGCACCTCAAAATTCAAGATGACATTTCAAGAGGTAATCCCTCAATTACAAATAGGGGATTACATGGCAACAATAGACTTAAAGGATGCCTACTTGCACATCCCAGTGAAAGCACAATACAAAAGATTCCTACGCCTTATGGTAAACAAGATTCACTACCAGTTCTCAATACTGGCATTCGGGACAAAATCATCCCCAAGAGTGTTCCCCAAGTGCCTAGCAGCAGCACACCTCAGGAGGCAAGGCATACATGTTTAGCCTTAACTAGACGACGAGCTAGTAATTCTTACAAAAAATGCAAAGAGAACATACAGAAAGTAAAAGAAACCTTATACTCACTAGGATTCTCAATAAACATAGAGGAATCATTCCCCAAACCAGAGCAGGAAACTATATTTCTTGAAGCAAGAAAATACTCATATCAGGGGAAGGTGTTTCCCAATGAGAAGAGAACACAATCATAGATTGCTGAGACTCAACTTTACCAGAAAGGGTAAGCTCTGACAGTGAGGATGGTGGGGAGATTTCTAGGGAAAATGGTATCATGCATTCCCTTAATCCTTTATGTGAGACTACACATGAGTCTAATTCAGGAATGGTTACAAAACCAATGGTCACAATACACAGAGACGATCTTGTGGTTGTCATGCAAAAAATGCAGGTGTAACTAGTGTAGTGGAACAAGTCAAATATAACTCAAGGCATGACATTTCAGCAACCAACTCCCATCAGTAAAGTTACAACAGATGCCTCACTTATGGGGTGGGGAGCACACATGATCTTGCACAAGGTCAAAGAAGTTTGGAAGGGAATGGATACGGTAAAACACATCAGCATCCTAGAACTAAAAACAGTATTCCTAGCCTTAAAAGCCTTTCAGGTGCAGCTACTAGGGAAAACAGTATTTATCCAAACAGAAAACACTGCAACAGTGTTTTACATCACCAAATTGGGGGAAGAGCACAATCTCTTCAGCTATCAAAGCTAGCCCAAGAGCTCTGGAATTGGGACAAAGGAAGATAACATGAACAGGGATCCACCTTCAGTGGAAGGACAGTACAGAGGTGGGCAAGCTCAGCAGACAGAAGTCTTGTTCACACGAATGGGAACTAAATTAGAAAGTACTCAAAAGGATCTTTCAGAAGTGAGGAACTCCAAAAGTAGATATTTTGGTAATGACACAGAATGCAAAGGGCCAAAGCTGTGCATCCAGACAACCTCACCACCAGTCCCTGGGGAATGCTCTGCCTATAATCTTTTCAGGGACATTTGTTTATGCTTTGCCCCCTGATACCACTATTACAGAGGGTAATCAACAAATGCAAAAGAAGCAAAATGACTCTAAACTTAATTGCCCCCAGTCAGATTAACAGACCTGGTTCTCAGAACTGCTACAGATGGCAGACGGGAACATTCAAAAACTGCCAATACAACAAGACCTGTTATCTAAACAGAAAGATTTTTACCCAGAAGCTGTGAGCTTAGCTGCCTGACTCCCGGGGACTTAGAATTTGTACACTTAAAACTACTAGAAAAGATTATGAAAGCACTTAGAGAGACAAGAAAGCCAACAAGAAGGCATTAGTTATCTAAATAAATGTAAAAGATACTGGTAATGGTGCTTTAAAAGGGGATTATTAAAGGAAAAATTGCAAAAGAATCAACAGTGCCTAATTACTTAACTATCTGATAGATTGCAATTTAACATAAGCCTCCTTAAAGGTACATTTAGCGGCAATAGTTTCTTACACAAAGAACTGCATAGAGAGATGTTTTTTTCCCAGCGCCAGTAATAAAACGATTCCTAGAGGGAGCCAAAAGAATTGCACCACCAAGGAAGGTACTAGCACCTGCACTGAACCTTAATCTAGTGTTGTCTCAATTAATGAAGTCACCATTTGAGCCCTTAAACAAAGCCTCAAAAAAGATGCTCACATTAAAGACAGCATTTCTGGTGGCTATAACGTGGCTCCTGACAGTGAGCGAAATACAAGCTCTTACAATTCAGGAACCATATATGCAAATTTTCAAGGACAGAACTGTCATGAGAACGTATCCACAGTTTCTACCAAAAATACTTTCACAATTTCATATAAGCCAAACTACTTAAATACCAAGTTTTTTCCAAAACTCAAAAGATCAAGCACAGAGAGCTTTGCATTCAATAGACGCTAGGCAAGCAGTAATGTACTACATTGAAAGAACAATATGCTATGCAGGAAGACAAAACAGCTTTTAGTTTCTTTTGCGGACAGCAACATGGGAAAAACAGTAACTAAAAGTACAGTGGCCAGATGGATCTCTTAAACTATTCAAATATGCCACACAAATTCCGGGGGAAAATTGAGTTCAAACTTAAGAGCACACTTAACAAGGAAGAAAGGAGCAGCAATTGCCTTTCTAGCAAACACACCATTACAGGATATTTGTATGACAGACGGATGGTCTACCCACACTTTCACAAAACCCTACTGCATAGACGTTCGAATGAGCAAAGAATCTCAGGTGTGGCAAAGGGTACTAAAACATCTATTTTCAAGTAGAAGTCCATTTTCAGCCCAACCACCGCAAATCGAACATAGCGCTACATAATCTATGCACATCAAGTGAATCCAGAAAAGATTCATGCTGCAAAACAAATCGTTCTCTATTTGTAGATGTAGTTTTGTAGCCTGAGCAATTTTCTAGATTCACAAGCGAAAGAACCACCCACCTCCCCCAAGAAGATGGAGAAAAAAAGAATCTGAAGATGGGGACAAAAGGTGGGAGCTTAAGGAGGAGTAGAGACAGCCTCACAGTAAGCTCCAAATGGACAGATCCATTGACTCCCAGAAACAAAAACAAAAAATAAAGAAAGGACGAAAGAAGGCGTAAGAATTAGGAAAATTCCTGACCTAACCACTAAATGGCAGAATAATGCACAGTATGTGAATCCAGAAGATTCTTCAAGCTGTGAAACTACACCTACAGGTAAGAAACTATTCAGAGTTTTTTTTAGAGGTGTGTCTAAAGCTTTTTTCCTAAAATGAAGCAGTATTGAAGGAGTCCTGAACAATACACGGATGTTGCTATAGATTCTAGTACATTGTTGGAGAAGGCCGGTTGCATTCTTTTTCTTTACACCATTTTGTCTACAAAGAGATTGTTTCTTGGTTGAGTTTGTGCTGAGAGACACCAGGGGAGATGAGCTTGCAAGCCAGAAAGGCAGTAGCAATGGTAGTGATGAGCTTGTACATGCATAGGTTCTGAAAGTCATGCAGATCAGTTCTAGTGGAATTTACATCATGATGCGGCTGTTGTGGTCATATTATCTCAAACTGTGGATGAGTTGTTCTGCAGCTTGCAGGATGCCCTAAAATGCCCAGTGTGGAATCTGGGAAATGATGGAGCAGGGTGTAGCCTATTTTCAAATGCAAGAGTAAGCAGTTTTTCATTTCCGAAGTGGCTTTCTACGAGGAACAGTTTCACTTTCTTTATGATCGAGAGCTAATACCAAGCAGTTTTGTTTTCTTGACAATGTGTTCCTTTAGGACGATGTTCGTGTCCAGGGTGAATCCATATCCCTTGGTACTACGTGAAAATTGTAAAATTTTAATGCTGTTATTGGTGAGTAAAACCAGAAGGGTCCCCATGGAGAGGTTAAAGATAGCTGGGTACAGGACAGATCTTTGAGGGGCTGTGGAGGTCATAGGGATCTTCTGGGACTTGGAAGTGCCTATGTGAAGGAACTAGTGTTGATTCCAAATGTGGAAGGAAGATCACTGTTTTTTATGTTGTCTGTCTAGGTGTGTCCATCTAGCTTCATTGGTCTGTATGAGGCACTTCTACAACTGAAATCAGTTTGGAAGCATCCTGGTAGCATTAAGTAATGAGCGTTGAAAAAAGAATCGGAAAAATGGATGATAAAAAAAAGGGGCAGATTTCTTTCAAGTGGCTCACTCCCCAGTGCTGCCATGTGGTGCTTGCTAACTGTTTGTAAAGATGGCCACCTCGTTTTAATCAATTGATGAGCAGCCCAGAAGCACTGGGAGCAAGAGCTGACAAAAGCTTCCGGCTGCTACAGAAAGAAAGCAACCCTTTTTTCTGTTTCATTCATTTCTCAGATACATTGCTCTGCGCTCTTTCCCCAGTGATGCTGGGTAAACAAGCACTGGTAAAGCCAATAGGCTTGAAGTTTTAACGACATGCACACAACCAATCTACATTCCATACAACTGTCAAACCTATTGGTTTAGGCAGGGCTTGCTCCACTAGGCTTATCAGGAGTTGATTGATTTCTGTTGTCACTGTACTTACAGCAGCTTGTTGCTACATTTATTGATTGCGTATTATTCATCATTTTATCAAAGTTTGTGATTTACTGTCCAGAATATAAAATAGTAGTAGTTTCTCCAACTTCTTTACATCAAGGTGTTTTTAAGTTCCGACTTTAGCATTATTAGAAGACGGTTTAAAATGTTACTTTGATTTTTTCCAAGATGAAGGTAGTTAAGTTGCCCATAATCATGTCACACATTAGAGCTGTGTTGCATTCACTTTTCGATGAATATCTTCATTTGTAGAATGCTGTGGTCTCCCCCAGGTTTGAGCTGGATTGCAGGAGACCTGCAGGTTTAGTTACCTTGTCTGTGGTTGGGCCATGAGAGTCAGAAATCACTTCCTAGAATGGAAATCTCAGCATTTGTGAATGCCACGTGCTTAGGATGTGACAGGGCCCATTCCAGTTATAATTACCGTTCTCCTGAGGTTGGGCATTCCCTGCACTTCAATTTAAATATCTATTTATGGGTCATGTAAGAACTTCTCCAGTTAGCTGGTGTGGTGTTGACATCCTAAAGTTCTTCCCCACGCTGTCCTTTTGCTTGAGCATTATGATGTTGCAAGCCTGTGTGTAGTGTTCTGTATTCTGTATCTATGTGATGATGCTGATCTCTGGAATGTAGGTATCCATGTTATGTTCTGAAGGTCTGGAATGTGAGATGGACCACTATCCACTCCCTAATATAAGTGAAATGTTGAATTCTCTTGATGATGCTAGGTATTTTTCCTCCCTGGACTTAACATCTGCCTATCACCAAATAAGGTTGCACCCCTTATCCCAAGAATTGACAGGATTTGTGACGCCTTTTGGCACCTTAAAGTTCTTGAGAATGCCCTTTGGGCTGATTTCAGCCACCTCTGTCCTTCATAGAGCGATGGAACACATTCGCCAAGGTGTTGAGGGTGTCAGGGTGTATCAGGATGATGTTTTGATCTTTGGGACCAATGGGAAAGAACATGTTGATAGGCTAAGACATTTTTTGTCAAGGCTATGTGAAGCTGGTGTGACGTTAAGAGGTAAGGCATGTAAATGTAATGTCCAGGAGATCGAATGTTTGTGACATTTGATTACGATGTCTATAATATTAACAAAATTTGCGTTGTTGAACACCATTATTAGTGTCCATGCACAGAAAAACAAAGAGGAACTGTCACAGTTCCTTGGAATGGCTGACATTTACTATAAGATTGTGTCAAAATTTGCAGAGAAAACATTTTGTATGAGGGGCTTGTTAAAGAATGGAAAATAATTTGTGTGGTGTCAGGAATGCAACAGAGAATTTAAATGTATGAAACAGCGGTTAAATCAGGTGCCCTACTTAGGCAGCTTTAACCCTAAGGATGAATCGTATACCATGACAGATTCAAGCTCAAAGGGATTAGGAGCTGCACTGATGCAAACGGTGAATGGGAAAGAAAGAACCATTTTGTTCATTTCTAGGGGCCAGAGGGGTACGGAGCTTAACTATTCAGTGGTGGAAAAGGAGGCTTTAGGTGTGTTCTGAGCCCTGCGTAAATTGAGGAAGTTTCTGTGGGGAAGGAAGTTTGAAATCAAGATGGATGAAATGTCCCTCAAGGAAGTGTTTTAAAAAAAAAATATATATATATTTTGTCTCTCACAGGATTCACAAGTGGGTTGTCTGTCGCCTTGCTAGGAATCTGACATATCTTACTTACCTGGAGCCAACAATATTTTGGCAGATTGTCTAGTTTGGGTGGTTCAGAGAGTGAAGTTTCAGAGGAAGGAGATTGGTTAGGTGGAGAGAATTCAGAGGAAGAGGTCACTGTATGTTTGATTACTGAGGACATTGTATCAGAAGATTGGAGAGCAGGTCTGAGGAATGACAGTGTCTTTTAGGAAGTTATGAGGATGGTTTCTTCTGGTTGCTGAGAAAATAATGAGTGTGGAGATGATTTGAAAGGGTTCTGGCAAATCAAAGATGATTTGGTTGTCATGGATGGTTTGTTTATCAGTGGTAGTAAGCTAGTTCCCTCAGGCAGGCTGAGAAAGAAGCTGGTGAGTGCTTGCGTGAGTCACATGTGTATTGCCAAGTTCAAAGAGAGGGTCAGAGAGGGATATTGGTGGCATGCCATGGAATTGTTTATTAAGAGCGAGGTTAGGAATTGTGTGGAGTGCTCACACAGTAGCAAGGAGTTGAAATGTAGAACACAGCCTATGGTTTTGAGGGAGCAGGCTAGTGGTCCATGGACTGACATTGCTCTTGTTATCCTGGGTCCTGTGAAAATTAATTCTTATGACTGGTAAATTCTAGTGTATGGTGGCATGTTTTCACATTGGCCTGAGATTACGGTTGTGGGCTTGGTTGAGTCTGGAGTGATTATAGAATTCTTAGAAGAACTATTTGAGAAGGAAGGTTTCCCGTTAACTTTGCTTTCTCACAATGGTGTGCAACTAACCTCTGGTGTTTGAGGATTTTTTTAAAGCTAGAGGCATAAAGCATAAAAAGGTAGCTCTATATCATTCAGTAAACAATGGTGTGGTGGAAAGGTTTATAAAAGTACTGAAAGAAATGTTGCAACAAGCTCTGGCGTGTGGTGCAAACTGGGAATAAGCAATGAGAAAGACAGTGTGTGAGTATCTGTTTTCCCTGCATTCTTCTACAGGGGTAGCTCCTTTTCAGTTGTTCAAAGGCAGGGTAGCTAATTCTGAATTCATTCCAATGTGGGTGTATGAGAAAAGGAAGGTGGTGGATGACCAAGCTGGGGAAAAATGAAGGATGGAAGGAAAAGGAAAATGATGGTGATGACGATAATGAGGATGGTGAAATGAAAAACGTGGTATGATGTGAGGAAGGCTGTTAAGAGTACTAATGTGTGTGTGAGGGAATGGGTGAAAATGAAGTTTCCTAAGAAGGAAGGAAAGATGTCTAAATATAGTCAACCATTCAGCATCATTAAGGTATTCACAAATGTGGTAAACAAAAATGAACATAGAGGTTGGAACTTAAACAGGGTGGCCAGTTTTTATCCCTATGAAGGAGACACTCCACATCTGAGTGCGGCACATGATGTACATGAGGGGGTTGCTAAACCTTAGCGTGTGAGGAGGATGCCACTTCGTCAACAAGATCACGTCTTGTGATTAGTGTTTCATTTTCCTTGCTGTATATTTTGTATTTTACGTTAATTTAATTGGTTGTTTTAATATTGGGTGAGGGAGGTGATCTGGTGTTCTGTATTCTGTATCTATGTGATAATGCTGATCTCTGGAATGTAGATATCCATGTTATGTAATGAAGATATGGAATGTGGGGTGGTTGTCAATGTGGAACGTGGTAGATAGCATTCCATGTCAGTTGTGGTGATGCTTCATTGTGGATGGGGTCTCTACAGACACTGTCCTAATAAAGAAGATCCTTTGCTTTTCCACATTGCGTGGCATTATCCTTGAATCTCTTGCTGTGTCATTATCCGAGCCATCGGACTGTGAAAGTGTGACGCTGCTGCAATGACAGCTTGGTGTACACACATGCCCCCACCCCCTTTGTAGAATACAGCCTTGCCACACTAATGGCGCGTGCTGTCTGAGCCCTGTAGGAGAGGCCGCCCAAGGCCACACACATACTTTGTGCAGATATGGCCCTGTAGAAGAGTCCCTTGGCCACACTAGTGCTGGATGATGCAGGACCCAGTGGGTGAGGCCCTCGCAAAATCATTGCTATCATACGTTAATTTGCATTGAATACTGTCTTTGAGTCTTCAACGATCTGAAAGTGCAGCCTACAGACTAGTGTACATCGTGATGAATATAAAGATTTGTTAAATTGCTGGATATGCAGTATGCTCTGTATACAGATTTAGGTGGAGGTGAATGTTCTCCACTTTTTTTGTCTTGCCTCTGTAACTCTCTTTCACTGTCTGGATCTGGTTCCTCTTGCCGCCAGGCTCTGGTTCCTCTCTTGCGGTCTGTCAGCATTCCTTTTTCGCTGTCTGCACTGGCCCCTCTCTTGCTTTGTGCCCTGGTTCCTCCCATTGGATATGGTCCCTCTCTTGTTATCAGGTCCTCGTCCCTTTTTTGCCGTCAGACTTTGGTCCTTCTCTTGCTGTCTGGCCCTGGCTCCTCTCTTGCTTACAGGCCATGACTTCAGTGCTCTCTAGCTGTCTGGCCTTGGTTCCTCACTTGCTCTTAACCCTCGTTCCTCTCTTGCTGTTAGACCCTGCTTCCACACTCGCTCTGCGGAACTGGCTGCTCTCTTGCTGGTAGGCTCTGGCTCCTTTCTTGCTCTCGGGCCTATCTTGCTCTCAGACCCTGTCTCCTCTCTTGCTGTAGGGCCCTTGTTATGCTATCACCGTTGGGCTCTTGTTCCCCTCTGTCTATATGATTTAAGTAGTTTTACATTAATATCCATAACACCAGTGAATGTCCTCAAAGCTCTGTCTAAAGTGTATGCGCCTCTCGTTCAACTCCTCTTCTGTATTAAGATGAGTTTCATAGGGTTTTGGGAGTGGTGTGCTTCATAATGATGAACTGAAGAATTGCGAACAGGCTTCTTGCGTTAAGCCGTCTCTGACCTCCTCTCCATGTTCTTTTAGCATCCTTGCTGAAGCTCTGGTACCGGGAGCTTGAGGAACCACTGATCCCACAGCAGTTCTACAAGCAGTGCATCAGCAACTATGAAAATCCAGATGCTGCTGTATCTGTCGTCCACTTACTGCCGGAGCTGAACAGACTTGTGCTGTGTTACCTCATACACTTCCTTCAGGTAGAGTTACATTTCAGAAATTGTGTGCCATTGTGTTAAGACTTAGGCCCTCATTCTGACTTTGGCGGGCGGCAGAGGCCGCCCGCCAAAGTACCGCCGTCAGAATACCGCTGCGTGGTCAAAAGACCGCCGCGGTTATTCTGAGTTTCCCGCTGGGCTGGCGGGCGACCGCCAGAAGGCCGCCCGCCAGCCCAGCGGGCGACCGCCAGAAGGCCGCCCGCCAGCCCAGCGGGAAACCCCCTTCCATGAGAATGCCGGCTCCGAATGGAGCCGGCGGAGTGGAAGGGGTGCGACGGGTGCAGTTGCACCCGTCGCGATTTTCAGTGTCTGCTTGGCAGACACTGAAAATCATAGTGGGGCCCTGTTAGGGGGCCCCACGACACCCGTTACCGCCATCCGGTTCCTGGCGGCGAACACCGCCAGGAACAGGATGGCGGTAAGGGGGTCGGAATCCCCATGGCGGCGCTGCTAGCAGCGCCGCCGTGGAGGATTCCCCAGGGCAGCGGGAAACCGGCGGGACACCGCCGGTTTCCCGTTTCTGACCGCGGCTGTACCGCCGCGGTCAGATTGCCACGGAAGCACCGCCAGCCTGTTGGCGGTGCTCCCGCGGTCGTTGGCCCTGGTGGTCCATGACCGCCAGGGTCAGAATGACCCCCTTAACGTTGGTGAACCTTAATTGGCCGAATATACAAAGGTTGAGAGTAACCATGGTGGATAATTGTGCTAAAGGGACGAAGAGGTGGCACATACAGTTGCTTCAGATAATGGATGCGTGTTGAAGAGCATCATTAAAAGGCCAGGACATCGGATCCGTATAGGAGATGCATTTGAAGCAACTATGTGTGCGCCATCTCTACTGGTCTTCAGTAGTAGTGTGACTACTCTAATCTTTGTACATTCAGAATACAAAGGAGTAACATTAACTTCTTCAAATGTGATTCCATTTGTTATTGTTTATGAATATCGTCATTAGGTGTCTTCTGTGTTTGCTTATTTGCAGTGCATGTCTCTTGCCATGAGCCTTTCTCTGCTGTTAGGTTCGTGCATGTCCTGTGCAACAATCTTCATTCAGTGCATGAAGTGCCGTGGACAGGTCTAGGCAGATGAACCACTGAGTCTGCACCACTTCGTTGGCAAATCTCCAGTTTGGTGCACTACACATCCTCAAAGGTTTAAAAAAATGGAGAGCCTTTGTGAACTTGTTAAATTAAGGTCTATGTCCATGTGTATAAAAACTGGCTTGTTATTCAAATCATCATGCAGTTATTGTGTCTATTTGTGTAACTGCCATACTTGCTGTTCTACTTCAAACACTTTGTGTGCGTTTGTCCGTCTTCTTTCCCACTCCTGGTCTCACGTTAACACAGTACAAAAAAAGGTTTGCTTCTGAAGGAGAGGGACGTCTCTTCCAGCCCTCTCGTGCACCATCCTGCGTTTGTAGAAAATGCATCTTGCCCCTTTTCATCCTGTTCTCTTCAAGTTTGTCAAGTCCTGGCAGTTAGCACTCTCAGTTTAAGTTGCAAATACAGTCCGACGACAACCCAAAAACTCCTATCTGAGAAGGGACTTGTGTAGTTGATATTAGGTAGTAGCCTGTTGACAAACCCACCTCAGTTCCTGTGAGCCCATTCACCTTGTTCATCCATCTCTGTACTGCCCCACTACTATCATACCTGTATTTTTGCTGTAGTCCACAGTCTGAACACCCACCACGGTGAACGCCCCTTGACCCATCTGCTTGGCACAAACTGACTCCAAGAATGAAATCAACCCAAGGACTGGAGAATCCTCACTTTAAGGTGTATAAATGCAAAAGTATTTAGAAATGTTCTCGTTGCCATTGTTTTGTTAGCTAATGTGTTGACAGAGACCTGTTAAGGGAGGGTTCCTGGGTTTTTGAAGCAAAAGTAAACCCACTTTTTCTGTTCCTTGTGTTCCTTGACTTTGACTTCCTTCTAACTTGTCCTCTTCCTCTCTCTCATTGGGCAGATTTTTGCACAACCAACCAACGTGGGCACAACCAAGATGGATGTAAACAACCTAGCTATGGTAATGGCCCCCAACTGCCTCCGGTGCCAGTCGGATGAGCCCAGGGTCATCTTTGAAAACACACGCAAGGAGATGTCTTTTCTGCGGATGCTGATAGTGCACCTGGACACGAGCTTCGTTAAGGGGCTTCTATAGGAATGCACATCAAGTTGTATGTCACATATGTGCATTCTGTGAGGAAACTGGGAGTGAAGTTATAAAGGACCTTTTTCGCGTGTCAGCCTTCAGTAGAGGTGGAGAAATTGTGTACAGCTCAGTGTTTGTGCGTCAACTTTCTGAGAAGTGTACTTCTGTTTGTAAACCTCAACATAATTAGTACTGGAAGCGTTTCTTAAAACCATTTCTTTTAAGTTATGCATTGAGATAAAACAGAAGTGGATTTCATACTTTTTAATAAATCCAGAGATTACTGGCGTGTAGTTTTCGTAACTAATCATATCATATCACTGCTGCAGATGAGTGCCTTTAATTCTGAAAGGCCCAGTTTGAAGAATACTTTTTTTAGAGGGACTAACAAGTGTTCCCCAGTAACCCGCTATCCTCGGATCACTGCTTTTGAGCTTGTTCCCAGTTACGTTTTAAATGCTCCTACTGATTTGTAGAAGAGACTTGTTTTTAGAGTTCCTTATTCTCTTTTCAAACATCAATGATGCATTGGGCTCAGCAAATACTGGATGGTGTGACTCATTATTGATTGAATCCCTGTTGTATCTTTGAAGGGGATTACTATTTCTCTTGCTCGGGTCGACAAGTGGTAGTTTTAATGTATTTCATTTCTCCAAAGCACCTTATAGACACTTCCCTGTCTTTTTCATGGTACATTGAGAATGAAAAGTGATAAACAAGAGGCACATAGCAAATTTATAAAATTATGTTTTAAAGTATTGTAATTGAGTGTCTTCATTTGCTTGGGGACATATTCTTCTTAAAGCCTGCTGTGTGGCATGCCCTATTCCCACGTCCTTTTTACATGATAAAGTGTAACTCGGAAATCGACTGTATCACTAAATTCCATCTAGTTGCAAATTATAATCTTGTTGTTACACACCATAAATTACTATTCCATTGATTTACATATGAAACAATAGCTTTAGTACCATAGCCACATTTGTGTCATCAACTTTGCTTCCCTGAGTCATGTCCATGTTATGCAAAAATGCATATAGCTGTCTAACTGCAAAGGATGCACCTCCCTTAAAAGCTGATTCCTGTAGTAAGACATCATGTACTGTAACATAAACAGTACACTTCACACTTACTTAAAATCACCTGATATGTTTATCTGCACATCAAAAAGAATTGTTGCCTTGGATCTATATATGCCCCAAGAAGTGTATTCTTTTTATGACTTTTTGGGGAACTCGAGTGGTGCAGACAATTTTACCTATACCACTGTAGAAGATGACTATAATTCTGTGCCTTATCCAGGTATTCTATGCTCTTCTGTGTATGACACATACACAACTTTTTAAAGAGCAAGTAGCCCTTAATTTCTCATTTACTTACTAGTCAACCGCTAAAATGTTTCAAGCACCCGAGTTGGTCAAACATTCCATCAGCACAAATGGATTTGGCTTTACTTTCAGAGTGAAAACAAAAGACTAGGTCATTCACATGCAGAGTGGACTAATGGTTTGCTCGAAATACTGCTTGTGTGGAAGGTGGACTTATACACTTAAGTCACAGCTGATCAAATCATGCCCCATATTACATTACACTGGGTGGTTGTAGAGGTGGCAGAAGCCTGGAACTCTAATTTAAGCATTTGAAGACTAACTTCATTTGGCACTGCAACCATGCAGATATTTTCAAACGCACCTAGCATATTTATCTTTTTCTGCACTGTAAAACACTAATATGGTGGTCAAGCAGTTGAGCGTTATCTCTTGTACTTAAGCGTTTGCAGTTGCTCTGTTTTTCTCCAAATGCAGCGCAACCCGATATTTAGAAATTAAGTGATTTTGATTTGGTCCCTATGTCCCGTAAAGGACAGTACACAGTACATTAACATATGGCCAAACCATCGAACTTGCCTCTTTTCTCACACACATTAAAATCACATGAGGGACCAGGACATAATTCTGTTTCTTTCTACTCTGAAGTTTTCTCTGTTCTTACCTACCATGGCCTCTGAATCCTTTATCTTATGAATGTCCGAAACAAAGTAAGATTTCCCCAAGAAAGGAGACCATATGCCTTAGAGTTGCAGTTTCAAGCACTTTGGACGTTTAGACGTCTTGTTTTGGTTGTAAGCTACTATGTCACCCTTCTCATTGGTTTGAACATGATGGCTTACAGGTCTACCTTTGAAGACCTTCAGCATGAGCAAATTAGAAAAACATTGGATGAAATACTTAGACTTCAGTGGAGCATACTTGGAGAGATGAGCAGACTGAGTACTAAATCAGGGGCAGCAGCATCTTTTTGATGTCCCCTCAGAAAAGATAGTCCCCTCAGGCTATTTAGTTTGCGCTTATCAGATGGTTATTCTTACTTCCTGACTTAAGTTTCTATTTTTCAAATCCAGAACAGGCCCTTCCACAACAGAGAATGAACAGTTAGTGGTATACACTTGTATAGGTCACTGGACAGCTGTAGGCCATCAAAGGCCCCTGCATTTTAATGTGAATAATCAATTGCACACACTTGCACTTAATTATCAGACTTCGGCTCCTGTATTTCACTGTTAAACACATTTGCATCAGACTGTGAATTATTAGTCATAAACCCTGCATTGGGCCGTGATCTCAGAAATACGTCCGTACCTTTGGAAGTGGATGATTATTCATGCAAACCCAAGTTTTGTTCCCATGAAAAGCTACAGCTGGGCACATCTGCTTTAGGCTGTAGGCTATCCGTTCTACACCCAAGCATTGGGCTTTGGACTTTCATTATAGACCCTTGTATTAGGCTGTGCACTTCTATGAATTTTGTTGTGAACATCTATTGTACGTCCATTCACATTGAATTATCACAGTGAACCTGGCATGCGCTAAACTGTGAGCTGCTGGAAGTGGGCTACATTTCATTGTTTCTTTTGTGAAAGATATGGAGACCTTTACTAGGGGAAATTATGATGACATCTAGTTACCCTGGAAACATTTTAACATATGGTAAAGGGAAATTGTCTCTTAGTCGCTGAGACTGTTACTTGCCTCCTATTCTGCTGCTGTGTGTCCAGTTCCAACAAGAATTGGAGCAGCAGGAAACCCACTGATAAGCTGCATATATTCAGGGACGCAATAGTTACTGTACACCAACTTCTAAGCTGTATATTTTATGATCAAGAACCCCACCTCACCCAAACCCTTCAAGTGTGCACTTGCACCAAGTTAGCAGACATGGCTTAATATTGCCACTAGTACCTTCTAGTACATGAGTCTGTAGAGGGGTAAACGTACCACATAACAGTAAAACAAAAGTAAACTGACCCCATTGTTTTGGTTACATGCTGAATTCAGAACTAGAGTCAATAACTTAAAACAGAGATGGCCTTGCTGAAAAGGCCGTGATGAGCACCTCTAAGTACTATTTTGCATGTACGACTATCCTAGTAGTACACAATTGTTCCTTGTTAATAGGTCTTAATTCACCAACAAAATTCTCACACATGGCATATTCTGACATCTAATTATACTGTTAAAAACTTTAGAATTGATTTCATGTTTCCTGTTATTTCTATGTGCAAGCAAGTCTGTGACACAATTAGTTAAGTGTGTACAAAAACAGAAATGTGTTCTTTTGCTTGATTCCAGAAATTGTCATATATGGTTTCACTTCTGTATTTTGCGATCTACAGTTCTTTGGTTAGAATTTGAATTCCATTGTCCTCTACATTATCTTCTTGCCTGGTTCCACTTCTTTCCACATGTTGCCTTCATACTGTTACCACTGTTCCCCCAACATTTTGGCTGCAGACATACTGGAATACAGAAGCCCTCTTAACGTTGTTACATTCACAGTGGCTTTCTTAACACTACCATTACCCTCTGCAGACAAACACACAAATTTGGTTCAAGTTATCAAAATAAAGACTATGAAACTCCTTTTTTATTACTTTATGTAACTCATTACCTCGCTCTCATAACGCAAGACAGGCTTAAGGTTTTCATCATTGTTCTACACTCCTCTTTGTGGCAAGCATTCAGTACTCAAGTACCCGGTGTAGCATCTCTGACACATCACCCAGCTTTACCTTGCCATTCAAATGTTTTGCTAAATTCCATAGATTTTTTTTTCAAATATATATTTCCAAATTTTCCCATATGCATTTCCAAATTCCACGCATTTTCTCGCCATTGACACATAGAAGAATCCAGTCTTCTCTCTCGTCAGCATCCCATAGTTCCTCTAACAACTAGATTTGTTTGTCCTGTCTTTTCTTCAACAGCAAATGTTTCTTTAGGTAAGCAGTAAAACAAATATTTGATTTCTTCAGGTGCTTCCCGAATCCCTCCTGCAATGCCCTTACTGTTTTCCAGACAGTAAATCCACAATATTAGCTCCTTTTTACGGCCAATGTGCTGTAGGCCTCCAACTTCCAATGCCCCCGGTGTATACTCTGCTCACCAGGTTGATAACTTATTCTATTTTGCTGCAAGAGTCTGCACCTTTTTAGTTTCCTTTGTCAGATCTGGCTAGCAATTTAGCATCCCACTTGTACATACTCTTGTCAATGATGCTCTGATGCCTATGGCACTCTACCCCTACAATAACATGCTAGTCCAGTGTCCAAGTTCATATGCCTTCTCTTGATCATGTTCATCCTGATGACCTTATTTTCCCAATCCATGGTTACATAAGCTCTGCCACCAGCTTTGTAACTGCCTCAACTAGAATTGCCACCCGTACATATCCACAGTCTGACAGAAGGTTCCATCAACTCGCGCTTTGATCAGTATCGCTCTTGAAGTTTGTTTAGAATTAATCCACTCTACATTGTGGTGTATGTGTGCCCTCGTTGGTGCAGCATATTTCCCGCACCTATGATTTCATCACTTGACTGGAGCTGGAATAACGTATTTGTCAACACAGATGGCACTTGTGGTGGGTAATGAGTGTATGTAAATGGACGCAGAGGTCAGGATAGGATTTTTTTGCATGTGGATTGGAGGGGATGCATATGCTAGGTGTAGAATATTGTTCATTAGTAGATTTCAGGTCCCAATATAATTTAATGTACCAATTCAGATTTAATGCTTTCTGAGGCAAAAGGAATGTCATATTTGAAAAAAGTGTTTAATGCGTGCTTTAGTTCAGCTATGTGTTCTCGGCGTTGTATAGCTGTCAACTCCATGAAAATAAACACTATGTATCCTTAGAAGGTCACATTGCAGTATACTGGTTATTGGCTCAGAGCAGCAACACCGTCTGTGCCCAGTATGACCACAACACTGTCTATTTTGTTGTTTATTTTCTGTTAAAATTGTTTTTGTTTACTGTGACTGAGCTTTGGTGCTTTTATACTTGCAGTTGTGTGATAGACTGCTTGTGCAGAAAATTGGTTATAGTCTTGATTTTGTATACTTTGATTCAAACACTGATTTTTTTTATGGCGTTCTAAATATTTTAATCTTAAAGTACAAAGTGATCAGGCTTTTTTTTATAACTTTTTTAAATTGTACAGTTTCATGGCTAGAAATTAGCAGATTGCACAGCTGTTAGATGTCTCAGATCTATGCAAAACCGACATTTCCAATCCACCTATTTTTAATTACATATGTTGATAATGATACATGTTAAAGAAGGATCATGTCACAACTGTTAAACATGACATGCCACAGAAAACATATTTTTGACTTTTAGTTCTCAAAAAAAGAACAACCGATTTACAAACATTTGCTGGTCTGTTGCTCAAGCAAAAGAAACTGAAGGTTCATTTTTGTATCTAAAAATCATTACTAATACTTTGAAGGCCTTCACTATGTTTTCTTCATTTGTTTGCAGAACCGGTGCAGTCCGGAGCCTGTGTAAAAAAGAAATATATATATTTTAGTACGTGGATGTATTACCATTCAATGCAAGCGTCCTTCTGGTCCCACAAGACAGGAAAATGCACACATTGTTTGACAGTAGCTGTATTTACAGCAGGATGTGCACAGAGAACTATTAACACACATATGATGTATTTGTTGGACTGTTACGATTTAAGGGAAGGCCTGAGTAGGTTTGTCTGAAAAGGAGTGGGCTTAAGTGCACTTCCTAGTATCAAGGGCAGCCTATGCCGAAGAAGGAAGTAGTTTACCTTCTCATGACAGTTTGTAACATATACATTAATCTGCGAGGTAATGTACCATTTCCAATTATTTGGGATTTGACAGATTGCATAAAAGTGTATGTTTGTGGTTAGTGAAGTAGTATATTTTCTGAGAGCTAAGACGTGCGTGTTTGAGTTTGATGTGGTGGTATGTTTCAGGACGCAAGCAGTCTTTTTGTTCTTTTACATTTGTTTTTAATTTTATGAATTTAAAAAGTTCTTGAATCCCGTACAGAGATTGTCTTCCTTAATGTTATTTTTTTCCCAGTACGTGTTCAGTTGCTCTTGAGAGCATGATTCTTCAGCTGCAGACCGTCCCTATTGACGGTAGTCTTCGCACTTAGATCCCCTGTAAATATATACATACATTTGTGTATTTCTGCTGCCGCTGTTCTGTATGAATGCATTTTTTGCCAACCCTGTATAATAAGATATTCAATTACACTGGATAATTTTCTTTTTGTAACGCCAAAAATGTTTGTAAATGTAAGACCTTAAACAATGTTTTATGAACAATAATAAAGTTTCAATTGCAAAAATATGTTTCATTTGCTGTAGTATATTTTGTTTCACAGTTTAAATGGAAAAAATCTTTGTCATAAACACTGAAATCCTTACATTGGCTCTCTCTCTGATAGGCGCTGAAGTAGGGATGACGTTCAGAAAGTGATCGAATAATAAAGATGCCTTTACATTTTGTGATTATTTTTAAACATTTGCTGTGTGTTTAAAGAAAAAAGTCAAATGTTAGGCAATGTCTTATGACAAATTACTGCTTATTCAGAAACTGTTTTTTAACGTATGTTTCTCTGACTGCAAAGTGAGAGGATTTTGTAAAAGTGACCTAGGTGACAACCTTGTTGGGGTAATTGTATTTATATAGTGCTTATTACCACTGACAAGGCGCTCAAACGCTTTTCGGTGAGTAGCATGCTACTCCAGAACCCAAGAGGAATTAGTGGTGAATTAGTATAGGGAGATGTGAGTACAATATTAGTATTATTATGAGTTAGTTTGAGCAGAGGATATGTGAATTTGTTAGTTGGATTGACTAGAGTAATGGAGCGATAGTGGAGGGGAGAATCCAGAGTTTAGGCAGGGTTATTTTGGAGAACAAATTAGTAGAATGGGTTAGGGATGAGTCAGGTTGGGGATGGAAGATAGAATGATAGAGACATTGGGTGATGGGGAGACAGAGTAAAGCTTACAAGAGAGTACATTTATATTATATTTATTTTATATTATATTTATATGTATATATATTTATTGTTTAAATGTTTCTTTTATTTATATATTATTTTTAATTATTTATCATTTGAATTTAATTTTATAGACTAGATTTTATTTATTTGTATAACTTTTTTCTCTAGTACAGTAAGACTAGAGTAATAAATAGATATGTGAATACATAGTCAGGGAATGTATGTGCAAGGAATACAATAATGGGTATAATAATGTGAGAAGAAAAGTAATATTGTATAAATACTGACTTTCAAGATTTGTAATATTTGAACTTCATTAATAAGTGTAGTTTTCTAACATTCATTTTATTTTTCTTTCCTTAATTTTTGAATAGCGATATGCTTATGATAATACACATTTGATCATTGTGATATAAAAACGAAAGCAGGGATTCAAAAGTATCTAATATAACAACTTATACATATATACATGCACACAGACATATGTGTGTGTGTATGTGAGTATATATATATATATATATATATATATATATATAACCGTGACTAAATATACATTTGTTAAACAGGCTTAAAGAGTATGTGTATAATTTATTATTATGAAATAGTAACATACATATTTCTTAAAGAACTATACATATCTAGAATAGACACATAATCAGATTATAAATATTTATCAACACAGGCAGGCGTATGCAGTCCATTGCTGTTTGAATATGGTGGTTATGAAGGAAAGAGCCAACTCTTGAGTAGTCTTCTGAAGGCAAGATAGTTATCCGTGGATCTTATATTTGGGGGTAAAGAATCCCATAGTTTGGCTGCTTGAACGGAGAGGGATGTACCACCTATTGTCTTTTATTTGTATGATGGTGTTCTGAGGCGGGGTGCCAATCTTGATCGGAGGTTTCTTTGTTGAATGTATTTGGTTATTTTGTTTCTGATGAAAAGCGGTCCTGTTCCATGTATAGCTTTGTGGGTGATACAAAGCAGGTTGAAGGTGGATCTTCTGGCAACAGGTAACCAGTGTAGTGCTCTCAAGTCAGGGATGATGTGGGCTTGTGGCTTTACATGTAATATTAGCCTGGCAGCTGAGTTCTGAATACATTTTCGTTTTTCATAATAGACAGACATGGTCCATGGTAGAGGCCATGAGCATAATCCAGTCTGGATAGTACAAGAGAGATAGTAGCCTGCACCTTGTGTGGAAATGCGAGGTGGGGGAAGGTGCGTGGCAGAGTCTTCAAGGTGATGAAGCTTGATTGTGCTAATTTGTCCACTTGGGCATTCATTGTTAACTTCGAGTCCATGGTAATTGCAAAGTTTTGAACTTCCTTGGATACTTGAGGAGGTGGTCCGGGATATCAGGCAGGTACAGGAAGTGAAGGTAAAGGCAGCAGGATGTCTGTCTTTTTTCTAACACCCAACAACATTTAAATAATTGTAAATTAACTATACACACATTTCAGACTAATCAGCAATTAGGAAATCACAAATGAAGCAATTTGTTTTGTACTTCTGAAGCGTGATTCTTGGGATGGAAAAGTCCTTTGCACTGGTTATGGATGTAAACCCCTGCCCTGAGTGCCCAAATATACTGTTGTCTGGATCCCTAATGCTGCTTTTTGTTGTCATAGACAAATAGAGATCGTATGTGTGCCATGACATAGGTCTGTCTCACAGATTGCGTTCTTGTTTGGACCAGGAGGGGTGCCCAAAGCACTACCCTTTTAGTGGTGGAAAGCTACTGCCTTCACCAAGAGTTAAGCAGCACAAGTGCGGTGGTGGCAGAATACAGTTTAATGATTAATAGTAGGGAACAGGTTCGTTTTAACCTACATCACTGTAGCGTGGCTACAGTCTCACTCACCTTTCTAAAGTTTGGCTGCTCTGTACTTACCTCAGCTCTGGCCTACATCAGCTCGGTGTAGAGTGCTTTGCAGCACAGGAGTGGTGACCACGGGAACGGTACATTACAGGGATAGAGCAGTGCTTTGCAGAACATGCATGATGAGTTTGTGTACTGGGTGTATGTACACCTGCAAGGGATACGTTACGTGAGAAATGTAGAGCTGGGCAGGGGGAAGATGTGCTAGGTGTATGAGTGCTTGCAAGAAGTACAATACATGAAGGATGAATTATTATGCAGCTTGCGTATGGTGAGTGTATGTGCTGGCATTGTGTGTGTGTTTGCAAGTAGCACTGAGTAGCAGTACTGAGCAGTGCTCACAGAACAAATGTGTTGGCTGAATGTGTATTTGTCAGTGATGGCACAATGCATGGAGGTACCAGAACTGGATAGAGTATGTGCAATGGGTGCCTGTAATGGTGTATTACATGGAGGACTCTGAGTTCCATTTTGGGAAGCCCAGGCCTGCCTGGTGCAGACATGAGGAGTAGAGGAACAACCCCCCCAACAGATTTGTGTATTACTGCATTTCTTGGTGGGACTCGATAGAGAATGGAGAAAGAGACAGTCTCTGTACACTTCAAAGGGTGCATTTTGATTCAGTGATATATCACACGGAAAGGGCCTGACACAACTCAGGAAGGAGATGGGGCTGATATGGGAACCATGAAGAGGAGGGATTGAAAGCCCGGGATTAATCTTTTAATGCACATATCAGTGTGGCTGACATCCAGGTGTGAAATCTAGTCACTTCCATGGCCTGTCTTTTGGGACTATCAGCTTTGGAGTCTCTCCTGCTGTGACAGCCATTCAGGAGGAAGAAGATAGTCAAAAGAACACTTCAAAAGAAGCAGAACCCCAACATAAAACTATAAAGACCATAAATCACATTTGGTATTTCGAAATGGACTATAAGAAGGGAAGATGCAGACCTCAAAATTTGTCATCTCCCAAGCAGCCAGACGAGCTGTGTGAAGAGGGCAAGCTCTGCACGACTTCTGCCTGTGACCTGGTCTTGTGGCCAAGGTCTGTTAGTCTTCTTGCTGGGTGATAGAACATCACCCTGGGAAACCAAGACCACATGCCGTCGAGCACCAGCAACTGCCTGCTTGTGTGCCCTGTGGTGAGGAGAAGAGCACATGAGGAACCGAGGTCCAGTGAGGAGCCCAGCCGGGTGGGCTCAAGGTGTGAGGATGGCTGCTTTACTGATCGGGTCAATGCCCATGTTCAGATTCCAGTCATCTACCCCCATATGCCAGGAGGGGGCTGCCATGAAGATAGTCATGAGTGGAGTGCTGTGCAGGGCAAGTGAAACTGTGTCGTGCCTCTGACAGTGACCCAGTATACCAGGAGAGGCCGCCTTGAAAGTTATCGCCAGATTAGAAGGGTCAGAGCCTAGCGGCAACCCTGTATGCCAGGCTGCAGATACCCAAGTGGTTGTGTGAATCACGCCGTCTTCCAAGCCGGAGCGGCCATCCTTAAAACTGAGGAAGACACCATGAGTGTATCACTGCATAACCTGGACCCTAAGTTGGAGCACAGGAATCCAATCCCGCTAGTCCTGTGTGGGGAACGCAAGACTTACTGTGCAGAAGGAGCAGTGGTGAACATCTGATCTCTGCTGAAGCAGGTGGCATAAGCTCAGGAGAGAGCTGCATGCAGCCAGCTCCCCGCACAGGACCGGAGCAGTGTGCGTTCCCTTAGTCAAGCACTCGCTGGGATATTGCAAACCAACTCATTGCTGAGGGTGCTGCAGACCCAAGACACTTTTGCTGTTGGTTACCAAGAGTCTGAGTGGACTCTTGAGTTGAGGCCTACTCGTGAGGATCTCTGGATGCGGCCACCAGTGAATGGGAAATAACGCCTACCATATTACAAAGAGCAAGTGGGTGAGGGTTCTACTAGCAAAGCACTAGAGTCCCTACCTCAAGAGGAAATGTGTTATTGTGTATATATGTCGTAATCTTGCTTTGAATGCATAGAGGCAGAAGTAAAATTCTTTTTTTACTATAACAATAAGTATTTTACTGGACTTTGATGTATTGACATCATTGTGCCCTCTTTGAGTTATGAGTCGTTTTTACTGACCTGTATTCACACTTCCCCCAAGGGAGCCTTGGTCTGCTTGACCATAGATACCACTGAGAGTCAAGTGCAGAAGTTGTACTTGGCCAAGTTACTCAGGATCTATAGTAGGTCTGGACCTGTGACATCAGGAGTAAAAGGCCTCAAGCCCCAGGGTTTGGGCCAGTAACCCCTGCATTATCTGAAAGGTGTTCTGACAAGTGGTGGCAAGCAGTGGGGCGCCTAAACGTTTAGGAACCTAAATACAGCAGTGATATTACCCATTTCCAATACGTTCCAGTAGTGCAGTATGTCCAATTTATTTCTTCTACTATCAAAGGCGACATGCATAGACAGTGGAGAACACAATTGATCTTAACACCATGTTATAGATCAGATGAAGGATGTATGTAGGGACAGATGGCAGAGGATTCCTAGGAGAAGGAACAGAGTTCCTTGCTAATTTTATTAGGGACCACTCAGAGACCGTGAGTGGAGGGGATGTGGCTGTATTTGACTCTAGAGAGGGAACCATGGTAGAAGCCCAGGAAGAGAGCGCTGTGGATTCATTTACTAGGATCCCCGTGACAGATATCACAAACACACGCTGAGCGTGTCCCCTAATGCATTTTCCAGAGTTTCACCAAGACACTCAACACTTTTAGTGTCTAAAATATTTGAGGCATGTCCACCACCTCAAATTTCAAGGGTACCACTGTCACCAATTTCAGGAGCCAATCCCTTACATGGATGGCTTGAGTCTAGCAGAGACCCTGAGCTTGCAGATGGCGCTTCAGAAAGCTAAGGCTGAGGAATATGAGTAAGTCAGAGAGTGTGAGAGGGGGAAGATAAGACTAGCTCACCAGGACAAGAGGAGAGGAGGAGGGAGAGACCAGAGGAATGGACCCGGAAAGAAATTGTGTGAGATAGAGAGAAGAGAGAAACATATAAACGGAGCAGAAACAGAGTGGGAGGAGAAAATAAAGGAAAAGAAAAGAGAGCTGGCAAGGGAAATGATACTTCTTGAGAAAGGAAAATTAAGATGGCAGCAATGACAACTCCATCTGGGATAAATGAGTCTACCTCCAGTTCAGGCCAGCTTCTGGCCAATATTCTTAAAGATCTTGCGCATGTGCATGTGAAAGGTCAGGATATTTTGGGATGGGTTGCGAGCTTTGAGGTTGCTTTCAAGGGGCAGGCCTTAAATAAGGTGTCTAAGCCATCAGCCTTAATGGGGCACATGTCATTGGAAGGGACAGCTGGTATTGGGAGAATGCCTGTCGCAGACCATATGGTCTATAGTGGAATGAAGGAAGCTCTCATTATGTGGTTTGGGCTGAAAGCAGAATACAGACTGCAAAAGAGCTGATGATGTTCTGGTTGAGGCTTGGATTTGTGGTGTATTGTGTGATTGGAATGAGTGGGCAAGAGGGATGGAGGCCAAGGCTTTTCAGTATCTTAACCAGTGTTGATGGTGACAAAGCAACTCAAGGAGGAGTGCTCTATCACACTTAGGCAATACCTGTGTGATCGAACAGAGATCCAACAAAACTTGCAGTGTTAGCTGATATGTGGTTGGGTAACACGGTTCAAAGGGGCTAGAGCAATATAGTTTTAAGCCAGAAGGGGAAAATAGCTCTCCACAGACTGGTTCCAAACCAGAAGTAAGGACCACAGTAATTCTCATGGGACTTGAGCAGGACCCAGGAAACATGGGAATGGTAGTGGTGTACCGGGAAGGAGCATCATGAGAAGGGACATTAAGGTAGTCTTTCCAAGTCCAAAGTAGTGGCTTGTTTTAAGTGCCACAAGGTGGGACATTTTAAGAGAGATTGTTAAGAGAAGGAACTTAACCCAGAAAAACTGTGACAGCAAGCATGTTACACATGGGTGGAGGTACCGGAGAGGGACCGGGTGTGCATAACCTAGTAGCTATGGACAGTTGGGGAAGAGACCCAGTTGCTCTGCCTCATTCGTCCTAACACAGTGAGATTTGTGCAGTAACTTAATATCAATGGGAGGAACGTGCCTACCCTAAGAGATCCTGGAGCCTTCCGTACTATATTTGAGGAAGTACCATAAGCCTGAAGAGATGCACCCTGGAACCAAGGATACAGGATTGGCAGCCAATGGAAACTGCACGGAGTATGTACCTGCCAGGATTAAGGTTGAGCTTTATGGCAAGACGGCCATGATTGATGTTGGGGTAAGGAAAAAGCAAGGAGCTGGATGTTTATTTGGCAATTATTTGATTGTCCCTCACTTGGTACCAGAACCAGAGGTCTTTATGGCTTGGACAACGTCAGCTGTGTTAACTAGGGCTCACACTACACAACAGTCTTAAACTGGGACTGGTATCCCCTCTGATTTACAGAGACCTGGAAAAGGTATTTTACAGGAAAGGACAGACTCATGAAGGCAATGGCTGTGGGGGTCATCGCTGCTCTAGAGGGAGAGGAGGATTAGGCTTCTGAAGCAGATGCTTTGCTGGAGTCTGGGTCGCTTTAAGAGCTGCATGGTTTGTTAGCTGCTGGGCAGCCTACCTTGGAAGATTTCCACAAGGTACAAGAGGAGTGCCCTACACTTGTGGGACTTTAGAAGGAAGCCCAAGAACATGTCAGCAAAGCAGTGATCAGGAAATACCATGTTGGCTAAAAGGATGGTCTGCTTTTTAATGAACCAGCAAACCGTGAGCCAGGAACTACCAAGAGATTTGTGGTTTCATTAGTGCACAGGATCTACCTATTGTCACTGGCCCATGAAGTTATCTTAGCAGGACATTTGGGCATTAGAAAATCCCTAGAGAGGTTGAACCCTGTGTTCTACTGGCCAGGAATGCACAGGAACACAGAGAGGTTCTGTGGAACCTGTCCATCTTACCAGATGAGTGGTTAGACAGGAGGACTCAGTCACCGTTATTGCCTCTATCAGTTGTAGGTGTTCCATTTGATTGAGTGGGAATAGACATAGTTTAAATATTCAACCCCTCCCCCCCCCCCCACAGTTGGGAAACAAATATGTCTTGGTTGTGGTATTTCATGCCACCAGGTACCCTGAAGCTGTATCTCTGAGGGGGCATGACTGCAAATGTGGTAGTGAGAGCTCTCCTACGGATCTTTTATAGGGTTCGATTTCCTCGTTAATATCTGACCAGGGAACCAACTTCATATTTTATTACATGGGGGAGATGTGGAAGCAAGTTGTTATGATCTATCACTTCTCCACAGCATACCACCCGCAAACCAGTGGTTTGGAGGAGCAGTTTAACAAAACACTGAAGAGTTTGATGGGACATCTGCCAGAGAACCTCAGGAAGGAAGTGGGATATTTTGCCATGCCTATTATTTGCCTACCGAGATCCCCTGCAGAAGGAAGTAAGGTTGGTGTTGGGTCCACTTGCCTTACTTAGAGAAGCGGGGGAAGGAACCTCAGAGTCTTCTCAGAATGATGTGATGGACTGTGTCATTGGCCACAGGAACTTGACGGCACAATACATGAGTCAGGCTAATGAAAACCTTCAGGCTACCAAGTGATGACAAAGAATGGTACGACCAGAAAGCCATGCTTACTGGGTATCAGGACAGTCAGGTGTTGGTACTAAAGCCTGTTTGTCCCAGGGCTTTGGAGGACAAATGGTTTGGGCCAAACAGAGTAGTTCAGAAGGTGTCTGAACTAAACTACTTGATGGACATAGGTACCACAAGGGAACCAAAGATGGTGTTCCCTGTGACTGACTGAAGCCCTACATCTGTAGACACTACACAGTGAATGTCATGGCTATGGCAACGGAAGTTGAGGAAGACAGTCAGCCTTTTCTTGACCTGCTGCATAGTGACATGAAGGATTTCACTATGAAGGGAGTTCAATTAGACCTTGAGATAACGCCTGAGCAGCAGAGAGAGTGTAGAGAGGTGTTGGAATAGTTTGCCAACCTCTTTTACAGACTCCAGGGTTGACCCTTGTCTGTGTGCAGAACATAGACACAGGTTACAGTCTGGGAGTAAAGGGCAGAATGTCTAACTGGGATCAGAGATGCATTAAGGCAGAGGTTGACAAAACATTTTGGACCTGGGAATCATTGTGAGATCTCATAGTCTAGTCCTTTGGTTCTAACACCAAAGCAGGGATCTACTAACTCCCTAGCCCTCAGTGAGTTAACCAAAACTGATGCCCATCCAATCCCAAGAACAGATGAGCTTGTGGATCAGTTAGGTGCTGCAAAGTACTTGAGCCCCTTGGATCTGACAAGTGGATATTGGCAGATCACTTTGGCGCCATATGTCAAGGAGAAGACAGTGTTTTCTATGCTAGAGGGGCTATATCAATTTGAGGCGATGCCCTTTGGGTTGAAGAATGCTCCTGCCACTTTTCAGCATCTGGTGAACCATGTTCTCGCAGGGCTGGGAGAATTTTGTGTGGCCTACTTGGATGATATTGCAGTGTTCAGCAATTCAAGGAAGGGCCACCTGAGGCATCTTTAACTGGTGTTGACCAGGATACACGAGGCAAACTTACCATCAAGGAAACTAAGTGTCAGATGGGGGAGTCCTCCGTAGTCTACCATAGGCATGAGATGAGGAATGGGAAGATATGCCCATTGGATACCATAATTCAATCCATCAAGGAGTGGGAAGTGGCTACTACCTAGACTTAAGTGATGGCCTTTGTAGAGTATTAAAGGAATATTGTAGCTAATTATGGAAGTATAGTTGCCTCATTGACTGCTTTGACCGCTAGGAAGCAGCCCAGGCAAGTTATATGAACTGGAGAGTGTCAAAAAGCATTTGAGGAACTGAAGAAGGCAATATGGACTACTCTGGCACTAAAAACACCTGACTACAGTCGGCCCTTCATTGTACAAACAGATGCCCCTGACAAAGGAGTAGGAACAGTGTGAGCTCAACTGGACATCAAAGGTAGAGAGGTTCAGGAAGCCTTTATTAGTAGGAGATTAGCATCTAGAGAGCTGAACTGGGAACATGTTGAGAAGAAGTGCCTTTCCAAAGTCTGGGCCTTATGCAAGTTCTGTCTATATACGTTTGTGGTGTAAACAGATCATAACCCACTGAAATGGTTGATAGCTATGAAGGGAGAAACTTCTAAGCTGCTGTGTGCTCAACTCACTCTTGGCCTACATAAGTAAGATGTAGAGTGTAGCGCAATGCATTAGTGGTGACTGAAATGGATTAATCGGTGTCTGGGAAGGGTGAAGTACACGGATAGAGAAGTGCTCTGCAGTACATGCATGGTGGGTGCGTGCACTGGGTGTATGTATACCTGCAAGGCATACATTAAATGAGAGATGTAGTGCTGTGCAGTGGAAGCATGTGCTGGGTGTACGTGTGCTTGTGAGAAGTACAATACATGAAAGGTGAAGTGTTGTGCAGAGCGCGCATGGTTTGTGTATGTGCTGGCTCTGTGTGTTTTTGTAGCACACCATGTCACAATACAGAAAGGCTACATCACTGAGTAGTGCACACCAAATGAATGTGTGGGCGGAATTTATATGTATCATTGATGGTACAGTGCATGCAGTGCTTAATTTGTGCTTGTGGTTTCCGGTGCTGAGCACTGGCACTTATTTTTGAGGGCCGGCGCTTAGTCTTCAGCCTCAATCATTTGCTGCGAGCAAAAGACACCTTTGGGAAAGACAGAGGATGAGAAAAACGAAAAAGCATCACGATAGTAGAAAGCAGAAAGCTGCAGGTGTGAGCTAAATGGGCAGTGAGTGGCTTTAAATGGATTGAAGAGGTCAGAGATAGCATTGGGATTACGCTGCCTCAGTATTCCGTGTTCGCAGATTTAAGTGCAGCAGCAGCCGCGTATTGAATAGGAAAGCTTTGGGCAATAGCACCTTTTATTTACAAATTAAGCACTGAGTGCATGGAAGTAACAGTACTGGATAGTGTATCTGCTATGGCTATGCACTGAGGGCCCGATTCACAAAGGTAAAGTTAGACCAAACGTCAGGGAGGAATCTCTCCGCACTTGAGATGGACGACAACACAGTAAAATAACAGAGCAACATTGGTGTATGCTGCAACACATATGCTTCGACTCACACATCATGAGATATGACATCTAGTTGTACAACCACCATAGTGTAAGATGCCTTACTTTAATTGAAAATAGCTGTATGTAGGCACTGGCTGTTATATATGTGTATATGTAGGACCTGTGCAGGTAACAGTAGAGCATGACAATATGTTAACAAAACATTGGATTACACAGCGAGTGAGGGACACTTGTTACTTGGAGGTGAAAAACAAAAGCTGTTGAACAAATGTGATGGGAGTAGGACCAGTTAGGTATAAAGAAGGTTATTGGATGGGTAATTGGGATTGCTAACCCATTCTTCTAAAACAGTGTAGATATATCAAGTAAGATACAAAAACATAAACATATTCATATGACCCTTCAAGTGGTAACAAGAACATCACAAGTATATTTGTTACAACATCTCTTCATAATTTGCATATTTAACAACTACTTACCCGTCATGTAATGTCTTCCACAATCAGTTGAAGCGTGAATGTTATACACAAGTCAAAACTTCTAATCAAACCTACGAATATCCAAGTTTCTCCCAAACACTATACACACCTGTATCTATGCTTACCAAGCCCCCACCCAGCTCCACCAGAATGTCACTAGCCAGTCACAGCCTGGCTGTATACATAAAATTTGAGCAGCCACAAGCAAACCCTTTCAGACCTTACTGCATGTCGCTGAATGTTATTGTTGGTTTGCCCCATGTAAAGAGACAGACTGATTTGAGAAGGAGGAGAGCTGGGAGGATCTTCAGACAAAAGATAAACCTCCTTGGAATGTCAAGCTACGGTATTAGCTCCAGATTCTGTTTTCCACCTTATGTCATCTTGAACATGGTTTCTGTCTGGCAGCAGAATCTTGATTCTGCTTCGTCGCTCCCATTCCATCTCAGCCTATGTCAGGTTCCCAGCAGCTCTACATTTCTTTGCTACAGGGTCATTCCTGGCGGTGTCCAGTGATATTGTGGCCATTTCTCAGACAAACCAGTCCCAATCCTTGTGTCAGGTTGTGAGCTGCATAAATAAAACAGTGTGTCTCTACAAAAGTATGCCACATACACTGGCAGGAAGGGAAGAGGGTTGATAGGGATTTCTTCCACTTTTTTTTGCTTTCCACATGTGGTAGGTGCAATTGATTGCTGTGAGGAAATAGGGTGTATTATATAGTGTGATTGTGTGACCGCACCATGTAACACACTTACGAACCCCTTTAGGTCCAGTAGGTTTCACCTGTAAAATCCTCAGCTCAGCCCTGGGTAGCTGTGTCACTGAGCAGCAAGGCTCTCACAGAGGAAGAAGTGTTAAGCACCAAGACAACTGAAGAAGAAATAGATACTACACTCAACAACTCAGTCACCAATTTATAAAAATGTACTGTATGTTTTAATTATTTGGACACTACAGCAAAAAAGATCCACTGGAGGGTTGCAAAGATAAAGATTTTACAAGCAATAATAAAGGAACGCAATTTCACGCAACCACGAACAACCCTTGGCAAAGTTAATGAATTGGACCTTTAGATACTTTTTCAAGGAAAACGTGGGTGTCAGAGGGGTTGGTTAGAAGTACTTGGGGTGACCAATGCAAGCAGTGATTTAGTCAAGGTGACTAGCAAGTTCCTCGAGAACAGTTAACCTTCACAGGAGGAGCAATTCTTGACATTTCCAGGCACTATATCCTCGTAGCAATGGATTCCTATGTAGTGCTTCTGAATAAAGGGATGAAGGATCCTGAAGATGCTTTAAGGATGCTGTGGCTGTGACACGGTCAATGGTGTCTTCCTGCAGAGATTCCTTGGTCAACAAAGGTGATGAGAGGGTCCTGGTTTCAGGGTTGACATCCTACAAAATCCTTTCCAGTCTGGCCGAAGTCCAGTCACCGTTGCAGGCCAATCCAACCTGGGTTGATGACTTTCCTTCTGAGGGTCCCAGCAACTCTCCAACAGCACTCCTGGGCTCAGCAAACTCAGTGCAACTCTGTGCATCGTGTCTTGATCCTCGTGCTGCATGATGGCAGTGGTAGCAGCTTGAAGACTCTGGGCTGCCATCTTTCCCCAGCAGGCTTCTTCAGCTGTTGTGTTCCTGTGCTGCGAACAGGAGGCCAGTCAGCTTGCCCTTGGAGTTCTCTTGACTTGGCTGGGCTCTGGAGATGGTTTCTCGTTGAGAAGGACACAGCAGGCAAAGTTCTGCTCTTTGCTAGCCAGCCAGTGCAGTCCTCGTAGGTGCAGCCTCTTGTTGCTGATCCCTTGGTGCAGCAGGGCATTCCTTCAGTTCTTCTGAGTCGGTTGTAATCTGGTTCTAGGTGCCAGGGGTACCCTATTTGTCTTCAGAAAATGCCCTCAAGGTAGGATGGGAATGGTAGCCAATGGGCTGCTAGGTTACCTCCCTCCTGATGATCACTTCCTGGGAAGTGGGACATCTGGTTATCCCAGGATGCACCATTCTGGTGACTCCTAACATGCTGAGACAACTCTCAGGGCTCCCTAGCCCACCCCCAGAGGTGCAGCTACCAAGATGCTACACCCCCTGAAAAACTGGTTTGACAACTGGCTTCTCCCCTGTCCCCAGTGTCAGCCTGTCTACCTAAACAGTGGCGCAGCAGATCTCCCAAGTGTTACCCATTAGCCCTTCAATGACAGCTTCTCCTTTGAAGCTCGCCTTTTGGGCTAATTCCCATGTGGCTTCCCGCAGGACAGATGTGAAACCTTCTAAAGCAGGCCCCTGTTGAATCTTTTCCTGGGAGTTGTTAGCACATCTCTCAGGACACCAGGACCCATCTCCCAACAGATGGAGCTCCCTGTAGGAAGCTGGTGTGGTGTGTGATGAGCACCTATGGTATTATCACCTTATGCCAGGTATCCCCTATTAATGCGGTGTAGGCACTGTGTAGGAAGCCAGTGCTCTCTAGAGGTGGCTGTGGATGAGCAGCCAAGACTTATCTAGGAGACTTGCAAAGCTTATGCAATACCACTGTAGTCACAGAGCACTTACCCACACAGTGTTACAAAAATAAAGGTACTTTTATGGTAACACAAATACTAAAATGCTGTATAAGCAATACTCCATTAGCAGGTGAGTAAACACACAGATATATGCGCATTAGAAGTCAGGAATTGGCATAGAAAGCAATAGAAAACTGTGAAATATCAGAAAATAATGGAGTCCCTAGGGGGAGACCAAACCACATACTAAGTAAGTGGAATGCAAAAATAAGTCCCCCACCCAAGGAAGTGGAACCTATAGACGGGAGCTTGAGGACCTAGGAACCCCCAAAGGTAAGTACCAGAGTGCCCCCCCAGTGACCAGGAGAGAAGAGGTAGGTACCTGTTTTTTCCCCAAACACACAGGTAAACTTTGTAAAAGGACTGTGCAAGACCCAAGCAAGACCAGAAGAAATCCAAGGTGGATCCTTACAGAAGAGGACCTGCAAATGAAGGAGACCAGCTCCAGTTGAAGTGTCCAGTTGGAGCAGGAGCCATGGCCCACCCTACCCTTCTGGAGATGCAGGACCAGGTCAACGGTGAAGACCACGAGTCTGCTATGCAGCACAGGAGCATATAAAGAGTTCAAAGAGTGATGCAGTCTATGTCCCATGTCAGAAGAAGAGTTGCAGTCAGTCCGTGGTGTGGAAAAAACACCAACAAGCCTTGCAAAGGCAAGAGTTGCAGAGCTGCTGGGGACCAGGAAGGTCCGGGGAGACTCAACTCAAAGAGGGGAGTCCCAGGCAACCCTCAGGAGTGAGGAGAGTCAGAAGTTGAGGATGCAGCCCCCACAGGCAGCGGGCACAGCAGTAGCAGTGAGGCCCACTCAGCACACCTGGAGATGAGTCCCACGTTGCTGGAGCAGAAGGCAGGACACTGAGCCTGAAGATCCCTTGGAAGAATAGCCAACAAGCCTTGGTCACTGCAAGAGTCGCGGTGCACAGGGGTACTGTCCTGCAGGGAGAGGCAAGGACTTATCAACTCCCAGTTAGACAGCTGGTAGAGAGGACCAAGGGGACCACTGCAGACTACCACTGTGTTGCAGGATCCACGCAGTTTTGCAGGAGAGCAGATCCAAGCAGCAGGTCGTCGTTGCAGTTGGTGCCTGTGGATGCAAGGGAGTGACTCCTTCACTCCAAGGGAGATTCCTTTATGCTTCTTGTCCAGGTTAAAGACTCGTCACCCTCAGAGGATGCACAGCCAGGGAAATGTTGCAGTTGCTGGAAGGAGAGAAGGAAGAAACAATGTTGCAAAGCGGAGTCGTCGCTGGAGTTGCAGATTGTCGGTTCCTGGAGGGTGCAGTTGCAGTCCCATTGGCCAGAAGTTTAAGAAAATGATAAAGAGGAATCCTGCTAGAATCTTGCACGTCAAATCTAAGGACCCACCTAAGAGGAAGACCCCAAATAGCCCAGGAAAGGGGATTCGTCACCTATCAGGAGGGGGCTGTAACGTCGCCTGCTTAACCTGGCCACTCAGATGCTTTCAGAGGCCTCTGCCCACCTTGGATTCAAGATGGCAGAATCAAGTGGCCACCTGGAGAAGCTCTGGGCATCACCCCTGGGGTAGTGATGGACAGAGGAGTGGTCACTCCCCTTTCCATTGTCCAGTTTAGTGCCAGAGCAGGACAGGGTGGTCCCTGGACTGGTGCAAGCAAGGAGGGCACCGAATGTGCTCTTCAAACAATACGGGTGGCTTGGGGAGGCTACCCCTCCCATGCCATGTAACACCTATTTCCAAAGGGAGAGGGTGTTGCCTCCCACTCCAAAGGAAATCCTTTGTTCTGCCTTTCTGGGCGTGGCCTGGTCAAGCAGCAGGCGGGCTGAAACCTAACTGTAGGATGGCAGCAGCGCGGGCTGCCCCAGAAAACCCTAGAGTGTATAGAATCATACAACCAATACTGGCAACAGTATTGGGGTATGATTCCGACATGATTGATCCCAAACATGCCCAGGTTCGGAGTTACTATTATGTAGCTGGACACAGGTGACCTGTGTCCAGTACACAGGTAAAATGTCTTCCCCGTCCAGGAAAATAGAGCTGGAGTTTGTAGGGGCACCTCTGTTCATGCAAGGGTGACATCACGCACAAGTACTTTGACCCTGCCCTCTGGGCTAGAAAGGCCCGCCATAGGGGTGACTTACAGTGACCTGGTGCAGTGACCTGTAGTGAAAGGGTGGATGCACCTTTTCACACAGGCTGCAATGGCAGGCCTGCTGACACATTTTGCATGGGCTACCATTGGTGATGTAATACATGCTGCAGCCCATTGGGAACCCCTGGTGCGCCAATGCCCTGAGTACCTAGGTACCATATAGCATGGACTTAAATGGGGGGACCAGTATGCCATTTGTGGGGTGTACAAAGTCAGTAACAACCAAATTTAGAGGGAGAGAGCACAGTCACTGGGGTCCTGATTAGCAGGATCCCAGTGAACACAGTCAAAAACACACTGACAGCAGGCAAAAAGTGGGGGTAACCATGCCAAAAGGAGGATACTTTCCTACACTCTCTTGCCTAACCCAGAGGTATGTCTACCAATGGGGCTACACGTCACTTGAAAACTGGTTTGGCAACTGGTTTCCCCTCTCCTATCCCTAAAGCCAGCCTGTCTGCCTGAATAATGGAGCAGCCCCTCTCCCAAAGTGTTACCCATTTGTCCTTCAAAGCAACTTCCCCTTTGAAGCTTACCTTTTGGGCCAGCAACTGTTTGGCTTCCTGCAAGAAGGAGGTGACACCTCCTTCCAGAGCAGGCCCCTGGTAGCAGTAAGACTTTATTTCGGCCAAAAGGCCATAAAAGTACAATGTAAAAACAAACACACATTCATAGCAGCTATTGAGTAATCGAGCAGCAAACACAGTAGCACGGTACCACAGATTGTACTTATAAAGTGCATTAATAGCGAAGGGAGTTAACAATAAAGTAAAATGCATATTAATGTGGCATCAAGAAACAGTGAAAAGCATGTGAAAAAATAATCTAGTAAAGCGAACAAAGGTAAAACACCAGAATGGAAATTTGTAGCACGTTAACAAGAATTCAGAGTATCAACATGAGTTTAGAGTGTGTAAACCAGGCCGCAAGTAAGTATTTACTAATACCAAAAACTGTGGTCCTAGAGGAATCAGTAGTAAAAATTCTATGGGCTTACAATAATCTGTCAAGGCCCAGGTTAAGGCACAAAGGACAAATCCATTTGAGCCTAGGGCCATTGTAGTGAGGTCAGAAAAACTGAAAAAAGCCAATATCCTCAGATTTGTACCCAGATAGTTTACACTAAGTCTTAAGGAGGGAGTCTGGGGACCATCTGCTAGGTAAAACCCATAAAGGTAAAATGCAAAAATGAAATGTAATATATACGTTTTTTTTGTGAGTGGCGGGTAGATCTCATCAGGGTATGTCTTAAATTTAGGGAGTGGTTTATAGATCAAGATTTGGGAAGATAGAGACCCCAAACTAGTCAAGGGATGCAAATGGGCCACCAAAAAGTCCCAGTACATTTTGTTTAATAGAGCCTTAGAGTCAGAGTTAATGCACTTGAGTGAAATAGAGAAGTACTGCAGCCCTAATTCACATAGCCAATCTGTCAAGTGGGCAAACCACTTTATTTTATTGCCAGAGTATAAGCTCTTAGGCCCTCATTACAACCCTGGCGGACGGTGTTAACTTGGCGGTAGCACCGGCAACAGGCTGTTGGTAACTACCGCCAAATTATGACATTGGTGGTTTGGCTCATGCCAAACTGCCAATGTACCCCACCGTCTGCCATGGCAGTAACGACCGCTAGGTGGGAGGCGGCCGTCACTATTCTGCCTGTGGGATAATGACCCCGCATACCGCCATGGTTTTCGTGGCGGCTGTACCGCCTCGAAAACCATGGCTGTAGGCACCATCAGTGCCAGGGAATTCCTTCCCTGGCACTGATAGGGATCTTCCCCCCCCACAGTCCTCCTCCAACAGCCACAGCCCCCTACAAACCCCCCCAAAGATGATAGGGCCCCCTCCCCCACAACTCCATGAGCCCCCCATACATACCCCCCACCCCTCACGCATGCACACACACACACATACACGCGAACACACTTGCACACACGCACGATATATCCCCCTGACACACACCACACCCCGCATTCATACACACACAGTCACACCCCCTCTATACACACACAGTCACACCCCCATGCATGCACCCCTGGCAGACTCCCCTCTGCACGGGAATAGGCTGAGTTGATTCGCTGCCAGAGCCCCATCTCACCCTTGCATGGTTGGATTAGTGAAGCCTGATAAGAGTATTCAAAACACCAGAATGGACTTCCAGGTCACCAAGCACCTCCCAGAGGATACGTCTGGGGAGCAAAATGAATGCCACCTTGAAATCAACAAAATCCACATAAAGATGATTTTTAGAGAGGAAGGTATATTTCTAGATGATAAGAAGGAGACTGAGTGTTTGGTCTAGTGTGATAATCTTGCACTGGAACCCGGCCTGAAAGGGGGACAAGATCTTAACTTCGTTCATTCAATCATGGAGCTTAGAGAGGAGCTGGGAGCAAAATATTTTTTAAAGGTTGTCAAAAAGACTTATAGGGCTATAGTTTGTTGGAGTGCTCCTTTTGCCCTTTTTGTAAATAGGGATGATGTGAGCCCTGGCCCAGGTAGAAGGTAGGCCTGCCTCTTTGAGAATTGCATTTGAGAGGCACTTGATGTATGGGGTTCAAATATCTATCTAAGAATTATGTAACTCACCAGAAATGGCATGAGGTCCAGAGGCCTTGCGTTGATATAGATAATTAATAGCCAATCTCGTATCTGCTGGAGAAACAGAGCGTACTTTACACACAGGGATAACAAAAGAAGTACTAGAGAGCACTGGTTGATCATACGAGGTATCGGCATGAAACGACAAAAAATGGTTTGTCCAAATTAATGATGAAATGAAATGGTCTGTCTGAATGCTGGTCCCAACATGACCAGGTGAGATGACCCTCCAAAACAGTGCCTCTTGCCTACCCTCATTAGTGTCTAAAAGATCCTGTCAGATTTTTTCGTCTCATTTATGTTGTTTATCTTTCACGATCTGCTTGTAGAGTTGGCGAGCGGCATGAACAGCAACTAAATTATGGTCTTATTAAACACTTTCCTGAGAGCTGGTAGGGTATCGCCTTAGAACGGCAGAAAGCTGTGTGCAACCAGTATGGCACAGGGAACTATACAGGCCCGTATTGTGTTATTCCTTGGATTTGTTAGCACGTCTTCACAGGAGGACAGAAAGCAGTGTGCAGGCAAGTCATGTGAATCAGTAAATAGGCACTGGAAACCTTGGGCAACTAAAGTGACAACTTCTAAAGTTGCACATTGGCCACCAGTGACATTAAATTTAATTTATCAATTAAATTGGATTTAATGCACAGATTCTTTTGATACCAGTAAGTACCAAGCTTAGTCCCATTCTGAAGTTAGTAGGGCTGGGGTGCTAGCCTGTAACTCTGTACTGGCCAATGGGGCTACCAGTCTTTCCAAAGTAAAAACAACAATTTAGGGTTTTAACTGCTACAACCTGCAAAAGTACATGTTCCACTTTTTAATATACAGCTCCCTGCTTTGGGGCTCGTTAGGCCTGCCATACAGGTGACTAACATACATTAAAAAGGGAGATTTGGGCTTTGCAATAATTTTAAATGGCAAAGTCGAGTTAGCAGTATTAGAGAACTCTTCCAGTCTTCAGTTGCAAAAAACAAGGTGATGAATGGAATGCTTGAATTAATTTCAGCCACTGGCTATCGCTCAGTGCTTTATGCCAATCCATTGTTTTTTTGCCCATCATGCCACCTCAGTTTGGGCCAAGCTATATGCACATCAGTCTTGACCTTGCTCCTTATGGGAACAGTCCAGCCTGAACTGACAGGCCAAGTCCTCCTTGAACAAGAACACAAGCAGCTTAGGACCAGTTTTGCCTCAGTTAGGACTCTTAAGCCAGGTTGGTTCCAGTGGCATAGTGAGCCCGGGACCACCTTCTGGGCACACCCAGCACACTTATGGCTGCAAATGCAAAAACAAGGTAATGAATGGAATACTTGTATTAATCTCAGCCACAGGCAATCACTCGGGCCGCATCTCAATCCATTTTTTTGCCCACCATGCCACCTCAGTTTGGACTCAGCCAAATTCAAATCAGTCTTAACTCTGCTCCTTATGGGAACAGACCAACTGAAACTGCCAGCCCAGGTCCTCCCTAAACCGGAACACAAGCAACCTAGGACCAGTTTAATCTCAGTTAGGACTTTTCAGCCAGTTATAGCTTCCAGTGGCACAGTGAGCCCGGGGCCCACATCTGAGAATACCTGGCACACTTAGGGCTGCAAATGCAAAAACCAAAAAGTGATGGGTGGAATACTTGAATTAATCTCAGCCATTGGTAATCGCTTGGGCCACATCCCAATCCATGTTTTTTTGGCCACCATGCCACCTCAGTTTCGACCCAGCCATATGCAAATAAGTCTTGACTCTGCTCAAGGTCAGAGCACATGCAGTGTCCTGTTTATCATGGCATTTCAGAGTCGTTACACCAATTCCTGGCAGTCAACATGGCAGCAGAAAGTTGTGGTACCCCTGCAAAAAGCCTGTTTCCTTACAAAACCTCCCTCCCCCAGCTAATACATCCAGGAGAACTCAACCAGACTTTTTGTAAGTGTGCTTGACGATTCAGCGAGGAAGGATGTAGGGCCTGGATATCCATTGCAGGGCCTACTCTATCTTACATCCTTCTGCCAGGGTCACTTCCACTAGGGAGCTGACCGTGACAGGCCCCAACCTAAATTGGGCCTTGGTTAGGACTCTGTCTGTGCCAACCTTCTCTCTACCCTTTACTTGGGTCTATGAGGTATCTACCTCATCTACACCCCTCCCTCATCTATAGTAACGCCTAGCTGACACAAAGAGGTTACCCAACACTCAAGTAACCCTACCTAGATCAGCAGGGTTTGAGGCCCACCTTACTTCTTGTCATGGGATGTGGTTCCCATGCCAAGGATAGTGCTGCCAAAAAGGCAATTACCCAACAGCGGCTACTGACAACTGTCAATACCCAGAACCACACCCTCAGCTCCCCACTGACAGGTGGATGTGCTACTTGAGGGGCTACTGTGGATTCCTGGAGATACCCTCCTTTCACCCTTTCTTCTCTCAGTTCAGGGGATCCACCCTGACTCTGAGCAGGTGCCTGACTCACCAAGGCCAGTCTAGGGGCCCTTTCTTTCTGGAGTAGGTTGCTCCTGGCTCCCTAGGTCTCTAACTAAGAGTAGTCTTCCTTTCTCACCCTTACCTCTTTTCTGGGTCCTACGTCTCGTAACTTTAGGGACAGGACCTCCAGGATGCTTGGGACTGGCAGCACCTTGGGTGGCTCCCCCCTCTGGGCTCAGACCAACATCTGGGAGGTCATTGCCAAGGAGACAATCTAGGGGGAGGTCAGGAGTGATAACCACCCTATGCCAGCTAAGGGTACCCCGTACCTCGAGAGGCACTATGGCATCAAAGAAGTCTCTGACCTCCCCTTAGGCTACCCTATCTTTCCTCAGTACTGGTCTGGGGTCACTAACCTATCTGTCCTCTGCTAGGATGTGACTGGCACATGTGTCTCTCAGGCCAGTGGTTGTGATCCCATTCTTCTTGAGGTGGTAGAATTGCCCTCAGGGATCAACAGCTTACCATCTACACCTTTATCCCATTTTAAAGCTACTAGAACCACATCATCTGAGGTGTCCTCCTCAAAAGTCTACACTAGCCACCCCAGTGCCAATTTTGTTTATGACACACTGCATCGCCTCTGTGGTGCCCTGACTGCTGGCAGTCAGAGCACAACCTCTTCTTTAAGAGTTTCTTCAGACTTGGGTCCCCAATACGCTGCTTGCTAGAGGTGGTCTGGGTTTTTACTTACTCCCTCTTTTTCCTACAATGTGCCTAACCCCCCTTAGATGGAATCATCCCCTGGGTCTTCTTGGGTACTCTTGTCCTAAGCCACTTGTTAGCTATGTTGCCCAGCTCCCTGGGGCTAGTTAGCTTGGAATCTACTAGATGTTGGTGTAACTTGTCTGAAGGGCAATTCGTAAGGATGTGTTCCTTGACCACCAAATTGTTGAACCCTTACGCACCTGGTCACCATTTATTCAACCATCCAGTGCCTTTATTGATGTATTTACAACGTCAACCTAGATTTGTGTTGCCCCTTGTATGATGTCCTAAGCTTGTGCCCGTAATCCTCAAGAGTTAGACCAAACAACTTAACAAGTGCTGCCTTCATGTGTGGGTAGGATTCTGCTACCTCATCCTCAAGTGTGAGCAGACTATCCATGCCCACTACTGGTACTAACTCCCAAAGTAGTGTTCCCCAGAGTTGTGACCCACTTTCCTCATTTTGAGAGCTTCCTCATATAAGGCCAGCCATTTGTCTAGGTCATCCCCTGGTACATTAGCCAGGGACTATCTCTTTGGGCAGTATGACTTGGGCCCCCCTGGCAGATACTTCAGTGTCTATTGCTGCCACCATTCTCTTTGGCCTCATGTCCAGCTTGGCTCTTCTTCCTTCAAGGGCCAGCATCCTTTCATCCAGGGTCAGAGCTCTCTCTTCTAGCTCCAGGACTGTCTTTTGAAGATACCTGCTGCTGTATGAACTCCCTTTATGTGCTCTTAGCCTGGTGTTCGGGTGGAGGGCATCCTCCTAATCCTCTCTTCTTCCCCACTACCTTGGGGTATCTACTTTTCTAGTGCTTGTTGAGCTCTGTGGGCTTCCTCCCAAGCTTTGAGGGCCTACACCAGATCCTCTCTCTTTGTCTTTTTCCCACAGTGATCTTTCTGTCCTTGCACAACTTCATCAGATCCTTCCTTACAAGGGTGGATTGACTGGCGATGTCAGACTCCTTTAAAAGTTCAGCGATTCCTTGGAAACAATGTCTCTGAAGACTATGCAACTCAACAAATACTTGGGAAACACAAGGACTTCTTTTCTACGTTTCTACTTATGCGGATTCTCAGAGGCCTTAACTTCAAGAACTGTATGGTACTGCTAAGCACAAGTTCTCTATCACACGGCTAGGCACCAATGTGAATAAATGGGGTGTATTATATGGCGTAGTTGTGCAACCACCCCTGTTACCATAGAACAAGATCTGCCTCCAGTCTCCAAATCAGGCTTCGTAGAGACACAAAGGCGGAGGTCTGCTGCAAAGTGACGTGCAGTATAGATGGAACATCCTGGGTGGAACCCCTTCTAATGACCTTGGTCTCTGAGAGTCTTTTTATAGGGCCCTAGTTATTGTCCTTGCAGACATCTTGACGCTAGTATGTACCGTTATATTGTGTGCACAAATGTGTGCCAGCAATATCATAACAAAATGCCTGACATGTTCACATTCTGTTCTTGTCTAAGTGATGTAAAAGGACATGATGACAATCCAATACGTACATTACTGATAATGATTCTTTCACAGAATGGCAACTGGTTATAAAACAAAAATACTTCATCTAAAAGAACTGCAAGGAATGCTAAAATGAATAAAAGCAAACAATAAAACAGAGCATGTTTATGATGATAACAGGGCACCGGCCTGCAAGCCAAAGCTAAGCTAAACTCCTATACCCAAGCAAGCTAAAAATGGATTCATGACACCCTCCCCTTTTGCCGAAACAAGGGTGTGTAATCCAACATCAAAAAATGCTCTAAACTTAAAATCTAAAAGCCAATTTAAAAGCAGACATAAGAGATCTAACGTCAACAGTGAAAAGCAACACAGGCCGAATTGAAAGGCAATTTGTTGTCACATTTTATCCCCCCCCGAAAAAAATAACAGTGGTCAAATTATCAATAATCATGGTCATGCAAAAGGTCTCCAATGTCATCGATGGAGATTGAGACCAGAAAGGACTCCACTTCGGCAGGCAATAGATTAAGGATTAAGGATTAGCAGAGGGATGAACTGAGCAGAAGTGTGCAGGGACCTCAAACGCAGTATGACCTGCGGAGGCGGCACCATCCATTGAGCCAGATGTCGCTGGAGACAGGAAATCCACAGGCGATGGCTCAAAAGATGCCTCGCAAATCAACCTCTGTCTCAAGGGGCATGTCCGAGAATGAACCCTCAACGAGAACATTAACAGAGCCTTGTCCACAGGAAGCACAGGCTGCACGGCAAGTCACACTGTTGGTGCACATTCGAGGATGCACCAAATGCAGTGGAAAACCGATTGTCCACAGGTAAGGACTGGTCTGAATCTCAATGACCAATCATGCTCCAGTACTTCCAGGAAGGAAGCTCTGAAGTACTGATCACGACACAGCCTGGTTGGTAGTAGCTCCATCACTCTGCTTTACTGAAATAGGGCCGCTGTTGCGTAGAAAAAATAATAGCAGCAATATTCTGCCAATTTACACCAAAGTAACTGGGAATCTGACGAAGACACTTCAAAAGAGTGAGTGTATGGCTGAAGGTATGGCTCCAAACAAGGTCTGGAAAGTGCTGACAAACCAAGAACCGACAGCCTCAAAAAAGTACACACCCTCTTCAGTGCTAGAAGCGTTGAACATTCTGCTCACCAACTCTCCAAAGTGTTTGGGGAAATTGGTATTTAATAGGGACTGTATCTCAGCTAATGACCTCGCTATCTGGAGATCTAAAATCTCTCTGGCTGATATCAATTTTACTTGAGCACCTTTACTCTGCTCAACTTGTCAAAATTTGCATTAGAAGTAGCATTGTGGGGCCACAAGTCTATTACTGTTATCTGTTGTGTGGGGGGGGAATAAAACATGTCCGAAACAAGTTACCATTTGAGAAACCAAAATCACATAAGAAATTCCAGGCTTCATACCACAGCAGCCTTCATTGTTTAGAACCAAATAACTTCCATTTGAAAGTATCTGAAATACTGGCTGAATCAAAGGGATGGGAATAACCTTCAGATGGCATGCCAAGTTTACGTCCTCTACGTTGCAAATGCCATGCAAGGACAGCTGCTTACAAATCAAAGAATGACTAACAGTAGTCTCACATTTGCTTCCGCTAAGAAAGACCTCTGTTTAGCCGTTCATACACTTGTAATCGAAAGGCATCTTCCACACTTCATGTATGGAACTGCCTCCAAGCCACTCATATTTGCCTACTGCAGAATGTTTCAGACGGGGGGCACCTCAGCTGGATGCGGGAACAATCCCACTGGTTCTGGAGGGGGCAACATGCCCTGTGCTTTGTCCTGAGGAGTGCAAGGCCACAGTCTCTCGAGTGGGTGTCTTTCCCACTGGTTCTGGAGGGGGCAACTTGCCCTGTGCTTTGTCCTGGGGAGTGCAAGACCACAGTCTCTCGAGTAGGTGTCTTCCCCACTGGTTCTGGAGGGGGCAACATCCCCTGTGCTTTGTCCTGGGAGTACAAGGCACCAGTCTCTCGAGTGGGTGTCTCCCACTGGTTCTGGAAGCGACAACATGCCCTGTGCTTTGTCCTGGGGAGTGCAAGGCCACAGTCTCTCGAGTGGGTGTCTTCCCCACTGGTTCTGGAAGGGACAACATGCCCTGTGCTTTGTCCTGGGGAGTGCAAGGCCACAGTCTCTCGAGTGGGTGTCTTCCCCACTGGTTCTGGAGGGGGCAACATGCCCTGTGCTTTGTCCTGGGGAGTGCAAGGCAGCAGTCTCTCGGGTGGGTGAATACCCCACTGGTTCTGGAGGGGGCAGCCCGCACAGTAGCCCCTGAAGGGTGGACTACATGCGGTCTGTTGGGGGTGATGGCTGCATAGTGGTGGTGGTTGTGGGAGGCTCCTGGTCAGCCCTTGACTCTGTGATGGCTGCAATCTGGTGGTGGTTGGGTGAGGCTCCTGGTCAGCCACTGCACTCTGTGATGGCTGCACTGTGGTGGTGGTTGGGGAGGCTCCTTGTCAACCCCTGCACTCTGTGATGGCTGCATGCTGGTGGTGGTTGGGGGAGGTTCCTGGCAGCCCCTGCACTCTGTGATGGCTGCACTGTGTTGGTGGTTGAGGGAGGCTCTTGGGCAGCTCCTGCACTCTGTGGTGGCAGCACATCCATGGCTGGCGGTGGGGGCCCTGTGACAGCTGCTGGTGGTGGCGGTGTGCGCCGGACAGCTTCTGCTGGCGTAGAGTGCCCCTTCTCCTCCTGGTCATGGGTTGGGGATCCCTTTCCCTTCCTGGCAGGGGTGGATGGGCACGTCCCCTCTCTGCCTGCTGGTGCAGGCTCCTTCCCCTTCCTCACAGCTGGTGCCAGACTCTTCCCTTTCATTCCAAGTTGTGCTGTCTCCTTCCCCTTCAGTGTTGTTCTGGTATCCCTACCACCACGAGTAGGTGGTGCTACCACTGCCCCCCTGGACTCTTTGGCTGAAGTGCTGGGCTGTGTCCTTGCTAACCTGCTCATACGTGAAGGACGGTGGGGAGGGGTAGGGAAGAGGTCAATCTGGGAAAGGAAAAGCGCTTTAGGGACATTGGGGTGGGTGGAGGGAGGAGTAATGGGAGTGGAGGATGAGGGGTGGTTGTCAGAGGTGTATGTCTGCTGGATTTGGTTGCAGGTGCATGGGCTGTATGCTGTTGTGAGGTAGATGGCTACTAGGTGTCTGAGTGCTTCTGTTTGTGTTCTTTGGGGGGGTGGACAGACACGGTGGGAGAGGACACATGGAACGCATGCATGGGTGTTGTGGAGGTGTCTGCCAGTGAGGTGTGTGTTCTGCTTGGTGTGGTAATGATGCTTGTAGTGAATTTTGATGTAGTGCATGCAGGTGTAAGTGTGGACGCAACTTGGGGGGGAGGTGGAGGAGGAGGGGGAGACAGTGGAGACAGTGGATGTTGTTGTGTCTGCAACTGAATGGTGTTTTTGTGAGTGCCTGTGGGATGAAGTGTGATGCTTGTGTTTGTCTGTGCCACTCTTGGGTGTTGTCTTATTTGCATGCCCGTATGCCTGTGTGCTTGTGATGGGTTGGGGTTGAGGAGTGTGGGACTAGGAAGTGGAAGTTGGTGGGGGTACAGTTGAAACAGAGACAATGGCTGCCATCAGAGAGGAGGCCAGAGCCTGAATTGGTCTCTGTTGTCATTATTATCAGCCCGGCCTGTGGTGGTAACTGGAGAATCTGGGTTTGTTAACATATAAATGTTGCGATACAAAAGGAGAGAGAGCAAGTATTCCAGAAATGACAGTCATTTAAAAATATCCTTTATTTACATCCTGTGAAGCACACACATTGACTGTATTTCCTCTCTTCGACAGAAGTGCCATGTGCTGACTTAATTAGAATACACGTGGTGATTACCATAATCAGGTGAGGCCCATCTATAAATACCAGCATAACTGCCTGACTTGTGCTGGTGATTTAGATTCTCTCCTGGCAGCTGGTGGTGACTGATAAGCTCCTGAATCATGGTAAGCCTCCTTTGGGAATTGTCAATGAAAGCTTTGTGGTTTATGTGAGAGGCACCGGAGAGTTACAACTCTGTACTTATAGACAGAGATTGTTTTGTTAAAACCAAAGGAACAATTTACTCAATTTATTTTGTGAAAACTAGTAGAAATGTCAAGTGGAACTTAATTTACAGAAAAAGATTGATTTTGAGATGTGATAACAGAGCTTTTTGAAAGAATGTTAAGTGGAAGTTAATTTACAGAAACTGAATATATCTGAGATGTCATAAAATTATTTTCTTTTTAAGAAGGTCAAGTGGAAGTTAATTAATAGAAACAGACTATTTCTGAGATGTGATAAAAGAGCCATTTTGAAATAATATCAAGCGGAAGTTAATTTATAGAAACAGAATCTTTCTGAGATGTGATAAAAGCATTTTTTAAAGAATGTCAAGTCTAAGTTAATTTACAGAAATACTATTTTTGAGATGTGATAACCAGCGTTTGAAAGACTTTAATCAGAGAATCACAGAACATTCATGTATTTTGGCAAAAGAGAACACAAGTGGATTTACAAGGTGTGGACAAGCTTCAAAGCAACCAGTACTTTCATTTTTGGTGAATATTCTTTTGGTGATTTTTGTCTTCTGGTATTTTAAAAGACTAAGGCCCTCATTCCGACTTCGGCGGGCGGCGGCCGCCGAAAGACCGCACCGCGGTCATAAGACCGCGGGGGTCATTTTGACTTTCCCGCTGGGACGGCGGGCGACCGCCAGAAGATCGCCCGCTGGCCCAGCGGGAAAGCCCCTGCAACAATGAAGCCGGCTCCGAATGGAGCCGGCGGAGTTGCAGGGGTGCGACGGGTGCAGTAGCACCCGTCGCGATTTTCACTGTCTGCAAAGCAGACAGTGAAAATCTTTGTGGGGCCCTGTTAGGGGGCCCCTGCACTGCCCATGCCAGTGGCATGGGCAGTGCAGGGGCCCCCAGGGGCCCCACAACACCCGTTCCCGCCATCCTGTTCCTGGCAGGTTTTACCACTAGGAACAGGATGGCGGGAAGGGGGTCGGAATCCCCATGGCGGATTCTCCGGGCCTGGGGAAATCCGGCGGGAAACCGCCGGATCCCCTTTTCTGACTGCGGCTTTACCGCCGCGGTCAGAATGGCCCTGGAAGCACCGCCAGCCTGTTGGCGGTGCTTCCGTGGTCCCCGGCCCTGGCGGTTTTTACCGCCAGGGTCGGAATGACCACCAAAGGCCCTTATTATCAATTGGTGGTAAGTACCGCTTACCGCCATGCTGACTGCCACCAACATACTGCTGCCACAGCGGATTACCTCTACCCATATTATGACACACACATAGCAATCCAACACTATACAGCCACATACACAAGTCCGCCAGCCCGAAAGTCAGTGATAAACTGGCAGTATCAAAACTCACACCGTTACGCCAACAGAACCACGCAAACAACATTAAGCTCCACAAATCACAGCGGCGGACATTCAATGGTGGTACACCATTGGCAGTACATACCCCTGCACTCAATATACACACACACATACAAAACAACACTACATTGGAACATTCAAATAACACATACCTGACACCCATACACACACCACACCCACACCACTATAAAACACACACCCACATTACCCACAACCCTTTATGACTACAAACAAGTGCCACAAGAGAGATAGCAAGACCACAGACAAGACCACAGCCACACACCACCATCCACGCACCTTACATCACACACCCTAACACATCACCCCACACACACTCACCCACACCACTCACACTACATCTATGGCATCACAGCGACACCCCAGGTTCTCAGAGGAGGAGCTAAGAGTCATGGGTGAGGAAATCATCTGGGTAGAGCTACAGCTATTTGGATCACAGGTGCAGCAGACATCCATTGCTAGGAAGATGGAGCTATGGCAGAGAATCGTGGACAGGGTCAACTCCCTGGGACAGCACCCCAGAACAAGGGATGACATCAGGAAGAGGTGGAATGACCTATGGGGGAGGTGTGTTTCGTGGCAGAAGGGGCCAAATAGCTGTACAGAGGACTGGCAGTGGACCCCCACCTCGTCCCCCACAACTAACAACATGGGAGGAGCAAGTCTTGGCAATCATGCATCCTGGGTGCCTGGCAGGAGTAGGAGGAGGACTGGACTCTGGTAAGTCATATCTCTATCACTATCACCCCCTGCATGCCATCACATACCCCCACCTTTACCCTCATTCCCATCACTCCACCACCTCCCACACACCCCACCATCACAACCCACCCCTCCCAATACCAAGCCCTGCATGCAACACCAATGCATAGACCCCCATCACAGACCTGCTTGGACACCCATTGTAGGAAGTTGGCTCTGTATAAACTATTTCAAAGTAGGAAATAGTGTGCACAGAGTCCAAGGGTTCCCCTTAGAGGTGAGATAGTGGCAAAATTAGATAATTCTAATGCTCTATTTTGTGGTAGTGTGGTCGAGCAGTAGGCTTATTAGAGGGTAGTGTTAAGCATTTGTTGTACACACACAGGCAATAAATGAGGAACACACACTCAAAGACTTACTCCAGGCCAATAGGTTTTTATATTGAAAAATATATTTTTATTTTAAGAACCGCAGGTTCAAGATTTGAAGTAAACACTTTAAATGCAAGTTACTTCAGTTAGATACTTTAGGAACTTTGAATAAAAGCAATATCATATACAGTCTTTGTAGAAATGGCAATAAGCTATTTTCAAAGAGGACACTGCAAAAATCAACAGTTCCTGGGGGAGATAAGTAAAGATTAGATTAGGAGGTAAGTAAAACACTTACAAGTCTCAGTTCTGGGGCATAGGCAGCCTACCGTTGGGGGATCAAGGCAACCCCAAAGTTACCACACCAGCAGCTCAGGGCCAGTCAGGTACAGAGGTCAATGAGGTGCCCAAAACACATAGACGCCTATGGAGAACAGGGGTGCTCCCGCTCCAGTCTGCCAGCAGGTAAGTACCTACGTCCTCAGGGGAAGACCAGGGGGGTTTTGTAGAGCACTGGGGGGGGGACACAAGTAGGCACACAAAACACACCCTCAGCAGCACAGGGGAGGCCTGGTGCAGTGTGCAAAGCAGGCGTCGGGTTTCAGGTAGAAAACAATAGAGGGACCCAGGGGTCACTCTAGCGGTGCAGGCAGGCATTGGGGGGGCTTTTCTGGACAGCCACCACCTGGGCTAGGCAGAGGGTTGCCTGGGGGTCACTCCTGCGCTGAAGTTCGGTTCCTTCAGGTCCTGGGGGCTGCGGGTGCACCTTGTTACAGGCAGTCGCGGTCAGGGGGAGCCTCTGGATTCTCTCTGCAGGCGTCACTGTGGGGGCACAGGGGGGTCATCTCTGGTTACTCACGGGCTCGCAGTCACCGGGGAGTCCTCCCTGAGGTGTTTGTTCTCTGGATCTCGAGCCAGGGCCGTCGGGTGCAGAGTGTGAAGTCTCACGCTTCTGGCGGGAAACGTGCAGTCTTTGAAAGTTGCTTCTTTGTTGCAAAGAAGTAGCTGGTTTTGAACAGGGCCGCTGTTCACTGGAGTTTCTTGGTCCTTTAGTCCAGGGCAGTCCTCTGAGGCTTCAGAGGTTGCTGGTCCCTGTCGGATAAGTCACTGGAGCAGGTTTTTGAAGTTGTAGACAGGCCGGTAGGGCTGGGGACAAAGCAGTTCTCGTCTTCCTTCTCTGCAGGCTTGTAGGTCAGCAGTCCTTCTTCTTTCTTCAGGTTGCAGGAATCTGATTTCCTGTAGTAGCCAATGGCTACTGTCTTTGAGGGTGGCTACACCCATTTGTGCCTCCTCCCTGTGGGGAGGGGGGCACATCCTTAATCCTATTGGGGGAATTCTCCAAACCCAAGATGGAGGATTTCTCAAGGCAGGGGTCACCTCAGCTCAAGACACCTTAGGGGCTGTCCTGACTGGTGGGTGACTCCTCCTTGTTTTTCTCATTATCTCCTCCAGCCTTGCCCCCAAAAGTGGGGGCAGTGGCCGGAGGGGTGGGCATCTCCACTAGCTGGGATGCCCTGGGGTGTTGTAACAAAAGGGGTGAGCCTTTCAGGTTCACCGCCAGGTGTTACAGTTCCTGCAGGGGGAGGTGAGAAGTACCTCCACCCAGTACAGGCTTTGTTCCTGGCCACAGAGTGACAAAGGCACTCTCCCCATGTGGCCAGCAACATGTCTGGTGTGTGGCAGGCTGGCAGAAACTGGTCAGCCTACACTAGAAGTCGAATTGATATTCAGGGGGCATCTCTAAGATGCCCTCTGGGTGTATGTTACAATAAATTGCACACTGGCATCAGTGTGCATTTATTGTGCTGAGAAGTTTGATATCAAACTTCCCAATTTTCAGTGTAGCCATTATGGAACTGTGGAGTTCATGTTTGACAAACTCCCAGATCATATACTCTTATGGCTACCCTGCACTTACAATGTCTAAGGCTCATGCACACATGCCCTCACCTGTGGTATAGTGTAGTACACCCTGCCTTAGGGCTGTAAGGCCCACTAGAGGGGTTACTTACCTAAGCCACAGGCAGTGTGAGGTTGGCATGGCACTCTGAGGGTAGTGCCATGTCGACTTAGTCATTTTCTCCCCACCAGCACACACAAGCAGTGTGTATGTGCTGGGTGAGGGGTCCCTAGGCTGGCATAAGACATACTGCAGCCCTTAGAGACCTTCTCTGGCATCAGGGCCCTTGGTACCACGGGTACCAGTTACAAGGGACTTACCTGAGTGCCAGGGTTGCGCCAATTGTGGAGACAAAGGTACAGTTTAGGGAAAGAACACTGGTGCTGGGGCCTGCTTAGCAGGGTCCCAGCACACTTTCAAATCATAACTTAGCATCAGCAAAGCAAAAAGTTAGGGGGTAACCATGCCAAGGAGGCATTTCCTTACACCCATCACTAAAGCATGCACACTAGAGGGAAACAGCAAGCCGACCAAATAACTACTTACACAAGGCTAAGCTGCGAATGCAACACCATCCATAGAGGGCAACACACCCATGCACAAGATGTCACACGCAGAAACAATAACACTGCATTTACATCCCGACAGGTCCCCCAGCCAATGTCACCAGAGGGGAGGTGCCAGCAACATCCTGTCCCCCACAGAAGAGGCCCACAGTGATGACAGCAGCTGTAGACGCCTGGATCTGGATGACCAACCTGGCCCATCATGGATTTCTGGACAGTCGGTATTCCAGGCACAGTCCCATACCACCACAGAGCCTCCCCCCTCAGGAAACACCAGCACAGTACCCACCCAGCGGGCCCATACCTCTGTCCCCAGGACACGTCAATCAGCAGTGTGTCCACCACCACAGGGACCCCAGGCCACCCCACAAACACAGGACAATCAGGGACCTGGGGTGAGGGCCAGTGGGCACACGGTTCAGGAGACAGAGGCACAGGACAACAGGGAAGCTTGGAGGACTGCTGTGCGACAGGGGGAGGACAGGCCCAGTGAACCTACTCTCCAGGAGGCACTCACCAAGATCCTGGGAGCATACCACCATTCCCAGGAGACGATGGGCCAGATACTGGACAAAATGCAGGAGGACCAGAGGCTGTTCCCTGATCCCTGCGGATCAGGGAGGACTTGAAGGACATCAACACCACCCTGGTCACCATTACAGGGGTGCTGGCAGACACGGGCAAAACTATGAGGGAGGCAGTGGCACACCACCAGGCCCCTACCACTAGCCAAACCGATGAACAGCCCTCCACCTCGCTGCCGCTAGTGGACAGGAGGCCCCGCCACAGGACCAACAGGCCACCAGCACCCCTCCCTCTGCAGAAGGAGAACCACCCCGCAAACATTCCCTGCGACCCATGCAGAAGCCAGAGACTATTGCCAAGACCCTCGCCAGGACATAAGACTATCCTGATTGTCACCCTTGTGTCCCACCCTGTCACCCTGTCCACCTTGAACTGCCATTGCTCCCCTTCCAATGCCCCCTTGGATAAGGCACCTGTGAACCAGATAGACTGTCCTCTATCCTGGACTTTCCTCCACCATCAACCCAGCCCATTGCACATCCCCCTCTACCTATTAGCACTTAAATAAACACCATTTGAAAAAATACAAGTATGGAGTCTGTCAAATGATTGAACTATGTATTTGTTTAACAAGCTTCAAACACTGCAATACAACTGTACAGTAATGTATACATAGGAATGACCTGTAGTTGGCTGCAGTCAACACACCAGGAGCGATAGTGGGGCACAAATCTCTACAAATAGACATGCCAAAGGGTACAGTAAGTGGCCATAGAAGTGGGAAAATTAGCCTGCCAGTGACAATGTCAAACACAAAACTGTCAATTAAAAGTGAAGTTACACTGTCTTACCTGTGTGTCATTGGAAGTATCGTCGAATTATTGCACTTCTGTTGTCCTCATCCTCATCTTCTGCCTCCTCATCTTCACTGTCCACATGGTCCACTGCTGCCACACACCCATCTCCAGCCTCATCCTCCTGCAGAAAAGGCACCTGGCGACGTAAGGCAAGGTTGTGCAACATACAGCATGCCACGATGATCTGGTAGACCTACTTGGGTGAGTTGTACAGGGATCCACCCGTTAGATGGAGGCAACGAAACCTGGCCTTCAGGAGGCCGAATGTCCCCTCTATGATTCTTCTTGTTCACCTATGTGCCTCATTGTATCGTTCCTCTGTACTTGTCCTGGGATTCCGCGCAGGGTTCAGTAACCATTAGAGGTTGGGGTAACCAGAGTCACCTGCAAATATTGAGGGACAACTGTTAGACACACACTAACCCTTAGGGTCCACACCATACCCATATACCAACATCCACTGGGTGGGAACCAGGGCTCACCTATTAGCCACACCAGGTGCCTCTGGAGTTGAGCCATCACATATGGGATGCTGCTATTCATCAGGATAAAGGCATCATACACAGACCCAGGATACTTTGCATTGGCATGGGAGATGTACAGGTCCGCCAGGCACACTATCTGCACATTCATTGGGTGAAAGCTCTCTCGATTCTGAACACCTGTTCATTTCTCCGGGGTGGGGGAAAAAAAGCAACATGTGTACCATCAATAGCCCCAGTAATGTTGGGGATATGTTCCACTGCATAGAAATTAGCTTTCACTGTGGCCAAATCCTCCACCTGGGGGAAAACGATGTAGCTGTGCATGTGTTTAATCAGAGCAGACAACACTCTGGTCAACACTATTGAGAATATTGTCTGTGACATTCCTGCTGCCAAGCCCCTCGTCACTTGGAAGGAGCCAGTTTCCAGGAAATGGAGCACAGATAGGACTTGCACAAGAGGGGGGATGCCGGTGGGCTGACGGATAGTAGATATTAGGTCAGGCTCCAATTGGGCACACAGCTCTGTGATTGTGGCCCTGTCCAGTCTATAGGTGAGGATAATGTGCCTGTCCTCCATTGTTGCCAAGTCCACCATAGGCCTGTACATGGGGAGATGTCTCATCTCCTAATCATCCGCAGCGGTTGCAATCTAGGGGGAAAATCAGTGAGCAGCTGGTCAGTATCCCATATTTCCAAACACTACACTTCATTGCATGTTGTGACTGTAACAGTATATTGTTGGATAGGCCCAAATGGTGCTTATATGTACTGTGATGAAGTTAGGTGCCATGGCCTGCCCCCCCCGACATGGCGTCTGCCTGTCCTGTTAGAAGGGACATGTGGAAATGAGATAATTCCGCTGGCATTGTGCGCCGTTGCAGGAGGCGGTATAGAACCGCCGTGCAACTCCTCAATGGTTACCATTGGGCCCTATGGGCTACAGTGGCCAATGGTGATGTACACCAGCAGTGATGGTACGCACTGCCACGGACGTGACCGTCATTTTCTATCCGTTCACTCACTTGCTACCTGACCTTCAATGGGAGAGAACCTACACTGCAAGTGCTGCTGTGACCTGTTTCTGGAACCAACCATGGCTCGTGTCACTGGGGTAAGGGTCCGTGCCTTCACCGTGGCGGAGTTGGAGAGACTGGTAGATTGGGTCCTCCCCCAGTACCGAATGCTGTATGGGCCTCCAGACCAACAGGTGAGTACACTGTGAGCATGATGCATAGGGCTTGGTGTGTGTGAGGGCCACATGTGGAGGGGTTGGTGGAAGGGCCCTGGGTAGCGTGCTGCATGTATGGTGGGTAATGTCTGTGTGTAAGGGGATGTGAGGGCTATGGTGGGCCATGAGTGTAACAGGCAGGACGGTCTGACTGATACCTTTTCCTATGTGTATTTCTCTGCAGGTCAGCGCCCATCAGAAAAAGGGTATATGGCGTGCCATCACCAAAGACGTGCGGACCCTGGGGGTCTACAGCAGGTGGAGCACCCACTGTCGTAAATGGTGGGACGACCTGAGATGCTGGGCACGGAAGACCACAGAGGCCCAGCTGGGGATGGCCTCCATAGAGGAAGGGGTGCCCGTCGAACCCTGACCCCCCGATGGCACAGATACTGGCGGTGGCCTATCCGGAGCTGGATGGGTGCTTGGGGGCATCACAGCAGCCACAAGGGGTTGAGTACAGTGCCCCAATATACTACTTGCGTGTGGTGGGGTGGCATCCAGGTAGGGGATGTGGGCCTGTGGGTGCCCCTAGGCTCAGCCGGATATTGCAGGGTAGGTCCCATGTTGGGCAGGGTCTGATGTAAATTTCCTCCAACCAAGCTAGTAGGCTCCACCACTGGGCAGGAGTCTGTAGGTCTCAGGTATGCTGCAATTGGCGTTAGGTATCCCTGTCCATGGGCTGGTGACTAGCATTGTGACTGTTGGTGCATAACCTAGTGCGTAGGGCTGTTCCCTGTGTGTGTGTGTCGTGTACGCCAACGGTGGTGTTGTTGCTGCCATTGACCAAGTGTATCCTTTGTTTCTCCCCCCTTTTTGTTTTCTCACCCTGTCCTTATGGCCATTAGCATCACATGGCGGAGGAGCAGAGGCACAGGCGACGGGGAGAGCTGCATCCCACAGGGTCCAGGAGGCCGAATCCACCAAGGGTGAGGGCACCAGTGGGACGGAGGGCGAGGGGAGCACCACGGTGGAGACTGGAGGGGACAGTTCTGACAGTGATACCTCCTCCAATGGAAGCTCCCTGGTGGTGGCAGACACCTCTGTGCCACCCCAACTACAGGTACAGCCGCCACCGCCCATACAAGCACCGCCCTCCCAGCAGCCCCTCAGCGTGTTTCCCGTGCCCGCTCACCCAGGAGGGTGGGCATCTCCTTCGCCCTAGGTACCTCAGGCCCTGCCCCAGTTAGCCCTGCTGCCCTGAGTGAGGAGGCTATTGACCTCCTGAGATCCATCTCTGTTGGGCGGTCATTCATTGCGAATGCCATCCAGGGTCTGGCAGCCCATTTGCAACAGACAAATGCATTCCTGGAGGGCATTCACTCTGGCATGGCGGCCCAACAGAGATCAATCCAGGCTCTGGCTTCCTCTCTGATGGCAGCCATTGTCCCTGTTTCTAGCCTCCCCCTCCAACTTCCTCTACACAATCCCATTCCCCTCAACCCCAACCTATCCCAAGCACACAGGCAGACCAGCATGCATGCAGGACAACACACAGGAGTGGTTCAGGTAAACACAAGCACCACACATCATCCCCCAGTCACTCACACAAACACTATCCAGATGCAGACATACCAACATCCACTGCCTCCACTGTGTCCCCCTCCTTGTCCACCTCCCTCCCAGTAGCGTCTACACTCACACCTGCATGCACTACATCCTCATCCACTACCACCATCACCCCTATCAGTACACGCCCCTCACTGACAGTCACCACACCCACATCCATGCACACGTCCCCTGTTTCCTCTCCCACTGTGTCTGTGCCCCCTCCTCCCAAAGTACCCAAACGCAAGCACTCAGACACCGAACAGTCATCCACCTCACAACAGCATCCAGCCCATGTACCTGTACCCAAAATCAGCAGACAGACACCTCTTACAACCACGTCCTGTTCCTTCACTCCCAAACCTTCAACCTCTTCCCGCCCCAATCTCCCTAAGAAGCTTTTCATCTCCACCGTTGACCTCTTCCATACCACTCCCCCCCATCCTTCACGTCGGGCCAGGGTAGTCAGAACCCAGGCGAGCACCTCAGCCACCCCAGTCCATGGTCACAGTAGTGTCGACAGCTACTGCAGGTGGGAGAGGATCCCGGGCACCAGGCAGCCACACTGAAAGGGTGCCTGCACCAGGTGCTTCAAGGAAGGGCAAGGAGGCACCACCAGCTGCTACAGGGAAGGGCAAGGAGGCACCACCAGCTGCGTCTAGGAAGGGCAAGGAGGCACCCCCGGCTGCTACAGGGAAGGGCAAGGGGCAAACCCCGGCTTCTGACAGGAAAGGTAAGGGGCCTGTACCAGCAGACAGGAAGGACAGGCGGCCTGGTGCTGGGACTCATTTGGAGCCCCCACCACCAACCATGGTGGTTCAGGCATCCGAGACTGCAAGGAAAGTGGTGTCCCCCCACCACTGGAAGCACCGCCACAAGCACCACTGCCAACAGCAGCAGCCCCAGTGGGCAGTCGTCCAAGGCTGCAGGGGAAGGGCTGGAGCCCCCCCAACCACTGCCAGCACCGCCACCAGCACCACTGAGAGCAGCAGCAGCCTCAGTGGGCAGCCATCCGAGGCTGCAGAGGACGGGCTGGAGCCTCCCCCACCACTGCCAGCACTGCCACCAGCACCGCCACTGCCACCACTGAGCAGCCGTCACCGCCGGCGGGCAGTGTGTAGTCCTGCATCCATGGGATGTGGGTCTAAGACCGAGGTGAGAGAATGTGACCTTGCACTCCCCAAGATCTGCATCACAGGGCACAATGGCCCCTCCAGAGCCAGTGGAGAAGCCATCCACTCACCCCAGCCTTCCCAGGATGAAGCACACTGGGAAGAAAGCCCCCTCCGGAACCAGCGGAAGAAGCCATCCACTCACCCCGTCCTTCCCAGGATGAAGCACACTGGGCACAAGGCCCCCTCCAGAACCAGCGGAAGAAGCCATCCACTCATCCCATCCTTTCCAGGATGAAGCACACTGGGCACAAAGCCCCCTCCAGAACCAGTGGAAGAAGCCATCCACTCACGCCATCCTTCCCAGGATGAAGCACACTGGGCGCAAGGCCCTCTCCGGAACCAGTGGGCAAATCACCCACTTAGGAGGCTGTGGCCTTGCACTCCCCAGGACCAAGCAGTGGGCAAATCACACACTTGAGAGACTGTGACCTCGCACTCCCCAGGACCAAGCAGTAGGCAAACTACCCACTTAAGAGACTGTTTCCTTGCACTCCCCAGGACCAAGCAGTGGGCAAACCACCCACTTGAGAGACTGTGGCCTTGCACTCCCCAGGACATCGCACAGGGCATGTTGCCCCCTCCAGGACCAGTGGTGTTGTACCATCTTCCGGCTGAGGTGCCCCCCCATTCCCCGTCCCCCTGAGGTGCCTGTCTATTTTCGACCTGATGCCCCTGCAGTGTTCTCTCTGTGTTGTGGCCCGAGGTGGGGTCTTGGCCTATGTGTTGTGACAATTGACAATTTATTTATTTATGATTTGGAACTCGACCGAGGTCCACATAAAAGAAGAAAGCAGAAAATTTACATTTACATTGCAGCCCAAAAATAAAAGAGAAAAAAAATCACATTTACCATTTACATCTTGCTGAGAACCACATAAAATTTACAGTAATGGTGAGCAAAAGGTCGGATCTGCAATTTACACTTTACATCCAATCAAGTACCAGAAGGTAAGTTAAAAGATAAGTATAGTGAAATATTACATCAAAATCCTATGCCACCTGACTTGCCTTACAACAAGAGTTTCTTAAAATAAGTTTAAAAAACAATTTAAAAAATTGAATATTCTAAAACAAAATCTTTCGTTCAGAGGATCATACAGGCATTGGAGAAACTCAGGCTCTGACAATAGAGAAAACTGAAAACGAATTGGTTCTAGACATTTACGCCGGAATGAGGCAAGAGAAGGGCAGACAAATAAAACATGGTGTAAATCTTGAGATTCTGCCAGACAAAAGTTACACTCTTTTGCAGTACCGTACCATTTTGCCAATAGTGTATTCAAAGGGAGCAATTCCTGTCGGAGCAGCGTCCAAAAGTGCCTAACACTACAGGGGATGTTCCACATGAAGAACGGTTGTGTTTTTTTTATTACTAGGGTGTTAACTATATTCACAGAGAAACTTCATTTTTTACAGCTCTCCAAGTCTTGGCGGAAGCTCAACACCCACGTTGCACTCTTCAGGGTCACCCTCAAGTACAGTGGGGAGAGTTCTAAAACTTGGCTGCGATCCAGCTCCAGCCTCTCCAGGGCAGTAGAAAAATTCTTACAAAAGGCAAATTTGGGCTTGCTATTATCTAAGAGGAGCTCTTTCTTCAGTAGTGATCTTAAAGTGTTTTCCTCGCTTTTTAAAATTGAGGTGGCCAACCGATAACCACCGCTAATCCTTGAGCATACGCACTTGTAAGCCCCATTTCCAGCCTCAGAATCGCCACTGAGGCTGCCGTATTAACAGATAGTAATTTTCGAAGAATTTTACTTTCTGCCTGATTTAGGAACCCCCATTTGGAGATGTCAATGAGTTCCACCCCGTATAGCAGGGATGCAGGAATTTTAAGTCGATAAGCAGATAGGAGGTAAAAGAAGTGCCTTCTCCCGTTAGCTGTATAAAGGGCCCCCAGACCTCTTGCCTGACATTCAGCCTTTGCTTTATTAGAGGCGATGTGGGCAACATCGCTAAGGTTCCCGCTCACTATTTTCCCTAAAAAGGGATACGATTTCAAGGATTTGGTTGCCCAATATCCACTGATAATTGGGGAAGGTCATCCTTTTTTTCCCCAAGAAACAGAGAACCTTATTTTTGGATAAGTTAATCTTCAGATAATGTGAGTCGGAATACTTTGATAAGCACTGCAAGCGGTTATGTAGGCCTTTGGGGGTTAAATCAAGGATTAAGATGTTGTCAGCGTACAACAGGCAACAAATTGGGCGCCCACCCACCAGCGGGGGAAAACCGTTGCCCTTGGATAAAAAGGAGGGGAGATCTGAAATATAGAGGGAAAAAAGCAGTGGAGTCAAAAGGCAACCCTGTTTTAACCTGTTAGAAGTAAAAATCTTATGGGATAAACCTCTATCACCCCCCAAGAGGATTCTGCACCAGGTATTGGACTGGAAGGCAATTATTAACTCCAGGAGTGGTAAAGGTATCCCCAGACTGCAGAGCTTAGTCCATAAAAGATCTCTGTCTAATTTATCGAAAGCCGTGGAGAGGTCTATGAAAGCGGCATAAACAACCCCACCTCTCAGTTTTACATATTTTTCGGTAATAGTTTGCAGCACCATGATGTTATCTAGAGTACTATGTTTGCGCCTGAATCCAGATTGTTCCAAGGGGATGATGTTATTCTCCTCCGCCCAAGACATAAGTCTAGAAAGTAGACATTTGGTAAAAACTTTTCCCACTGCATCAAGGAGGGCAATCTGGTGATAATTGCCAGGACAAGATCGATCACCCTTTTTGAATGAGGGTACAATTATACTGCCGACCCACGAAGGAGGAATACATCTGGAATGGAAACATCTACTAAAGACCACATGTAAGATTTTAGACCAAGAGCTCCTATCCTGTTTAATAACTGATAAAGGAAGTTCATCTGGCCCCATTGCAGCGGAGGGGCGCATCTCACTGATAGCACAGTCAATCTCTTTTATTGACGAGGGAGGAAAAGTGAAAGTTCCTGGAATTTCTGGAAGCCGGAAAGATACAACCCCATTTGAAGCGTACAGGGAGGAGATGAAATCTAACCATCGGGCTTCGGAGATTGGAACGGGGGGGCGAATTCTAGACCCACAACCTTGACCCACTAATGCCCAAAAACACCTAGCCTGGCCCTTTGTAGCAGCTTCCCAGAGCTTAATCCAAAGCCTGTCCCCCGCTTCTTTTGCAAGGCGGATCTTCAGCCGCTTCTTTCTCCTTTTTAATAGAGCAACCCTGATTTTCCTCTCCTCAGAAAAAAACAAAAAACTGGGCCCTGACCATGTTATTTGTTTCTCTGTTTAGGTCAAGCAATGCACGGGGAATAGCTTTCCGGGCTACTTTATGCCCACCAGACAAGTTGTTAGCCACCATTTGCATCAGGAGATCAGAGAAGTATTGCAACTCCATTCCCTCCCAACTAGTCAGGTTAGCAACTACAGGTGCTAAAATCTCAGTGACACCAGCCATCCTCTTAAAATTCTTATTAGAAAAACTCTGGGTAAACGCATTAGATTTCCATGAGTTTTGTGACAATATGGAGGTTTCTAGAGTGATAGAAAGCAGGCTATGATCGCTATAGGGGGAACATAATATCTTAAGATCTTCCAATAGACAATCAATGGAATAACCAAGTACTAAGTAGTCCAGAATGGCTCTTCCCCGCTGAGAAATATGTGTGAAGGAGGCAGGGGAGTCCGAAGTGGACCTACCATTAGCAATAATATAGTCGTTTTTTTTAAGAAGACCGAGGAGAAGTTTGCCTCTTTTATTTGTTTTAATTAGAGGGTTGAAAACACAATCTGGGATACACAGCGCTGTTTCTCTCTCTTCATCGAGCACTTGACATAAGGCGAAATTGGAAACTTTACAATTTAAGTCTCCCATTAGTGCGATCAGTGGAGGGAACTCAGTATCTAAGGAGTCCTCAATAAAGGCAAAGACCCTTTCTAACAAAGAGTCAAATATGGCCTCTGGGGGCACATAAGCATTAATTAGAAGCAGTGAAGTAGGACCTAGCTTGATATTACGAAGATGAATCATAAGTGCCATAAAGAGGCTGCTGGGATCTTTATAGCAGGAATAATCCCAATTGAGGGAGTTGGACAGTAGACAAGCTACCCCCCCTTAGCATGACCTTTTCTAGACGAAGAGGCCTTACAATCGACTACAAAATAGTTGTCCCACAATAGATCTGTGTCTGCCCAAGTCTCCTGGAGACAAATTAAATCTGGTTTAAGTGTACTGAGGTACGATTGTTTTTCCCTGCTAAATTTTACCCTGGCAGCATTCCAGGAAATGATTTTTAAACCTCTATTAGGAAGAAGGTTGGAGTGAGTCCCTGGACCCCCGTTCTTGCACAAGGGCTCCCGAGAGCCAACCCCAACCATCCAGGGCGTAGGTAGCTAGAAGATTCAGAGCGTGTCGTGGCTCCCGCAATAGCACCTGTCTATCCTTCCCTATTAAGGATACTTTGAGGGCCTGTAGATCTAATCTAGATCTGTATAAGGGAAAATCAGTGCCTTTGAAGTAGACCGGGTATTGGTGTCTCACAGGGCTCTTAGTCACAATCTTTTCCCCTCTGAAAGTGGGGTAGGGTAAGAGTGGAATTACATCAATCCTCTGACACTGCAGAAAGTCAGCATGAGAGAGGACCAGGTTTGCCGCGTAGAGGGAGCGAAAGGCAACCCTAGCCCTGAGACCACCACTAACCATCCGTAGAGAAACAAGGTCAATATAGTAGCTGGTGATGTGTTTCAGAAAGGTGGATTCAGAAAAGCATCTTAACAAGGTGGACCTATTTAGAATTAAATCGGCATCAAAAATGGGACAAAAGTCAACAATCAGAGAATCCGTGTTATAGCTTGTAGAGGGAGCTCCGTCCCTAGGCAACGAGATAGAGGGTTAAATAGGGATGGTCTCCTGTTTAGAGGGAAAAAATGTAGAGACAGTTGGGTTCAGAGCTGGAATGGAAGAGAGGTCAGTTGAATGCATGCTTACAGGACCCCTTTTGGTGGAATTGGGCCTATGTGGAAGGGGCGGACTAGGCTGCATCGCGGGTGGCTCTATGTGGGTTCGGGGGTAGATTGTCCCATCAATTATCACTTTGGGGAACGATACCTTCCTTCTCTTTTTCCTGCTGATCCGTTGGTTTAGTTTCTTCGATCTCTTAGGTTTTTTCCCACCTTTGGCAATGGTTCCCCTCTCAGGGACTTCTACCGGGGATAGCAAGGGGGGGGGAGGTTATTGGCCCATTTTTTTGGTTGACTGCTCTTTCGAAGATGGGGAACACCTTCGCAGGGAGCTGATGGCAAATGTGCCAGGTGATTGCCTTTCAGTGTGGGAGAGTCAAAGATAAATCGAATGAAGTCCACAGGGCTAGCCGGTAGTGGCTTTACATCGCTAGGACGAATGCATTGAAAACTCCCCGCTTGGGTGCCTACATCCATGAACGTACACATTTTTTGGGGCGCCCTGGGGGGAGCCCGGGGGGCCCTCTGGTCGACAAGAGACTGTCTAGGAGCAACGCTGGGCTGAGTCGGGTCGAGAGATATACAGTCTCCTTTTGGTCTTTAGTCATCTCCGCTAAAATTGCTGTAACAGAGTCAAGGATACAGTCTGAGCCCCCTACAAATTTCTCCAAGAGCTTTAGAATAGAAGCGAGGAGATTTCCCAAGTTGAACAAAGAAGCTGAGAGCTTAACCTCTGATTCCAGAGGAGGAGTGGGCTGAATTCCACTAATATCTAGGGCCGGCGACACAAACAAATGAGATTGAATGTATAATGAGTCTTGTAATGATGGAGTACTATTAAACAGCTCCAGACCAGTAGGGGTCGGAAGGCCCTTGGACCCGGAGATCGCAGGCAGACTCAAGGATTCTTTTACCTGGGGGCCGTATCTCTGAAATAAAACTGGGTCCAGGTCCGGCAGAGTGAAGTCACAGGGTCCGATAGCAATAGACGCTGAAGAAGTGATGGGAGCAATTTCCTGAGAGTTTTTCGGATCCTGGTCAGCTTGGGAATGGGAACCGACTGCCCAGGCAGAAGAAAGTGAGGGAACGTACATCGGCCCCGACGGGCTCCAAGCGGGGTGGACAGATCCCAAAGGCTCGGCAAGGGGGGCAATGGAGGCAATGGGGCCCTGCTCCAAGATCCCAGCTCCTCTTCTCTGGCTTGCTTCTGCCTGAGATGGCTCACTTGATAGCCCCCCTGAGGACTCCCTAGGAGGACCTCCAAGGGACTCTGAGTCCGGGGATGCGATGGAAATAGCTTCACCTTTTAGATTCCGGAAATGAGGGGTTCTCTTTACCCCAAAAGGAAAGAAGATGCTTCTGCGGTTGTCCCTTCAGCAAGAGAGCCGAGTTGGTTTTGTTCCGCCTGGGGTTAGATTTGGTTTTTAAACAAGATCTTCCTGGGAGAAGGCGACCTGAACGGAGCTTCTTCAAAGTCATAGTGAAGAGTACCCATGGTCGGGACGCAAGGAGGTTAATGCAGCTGACTTACGATTGAACGTGGCACGAAAGAGCGGACTCGGTCTTTACAAATGTCACCCTCTTTTTCTCCAGCTGACCCAGACAAGGTCAGCTTAATGGGCATCCAGCGCCGACCAGCAATAGCCTCCAGCTGCCCGTAGTTCCTCGATGCACTGTGTTCCTTGGCTCATCGCTGCCTAGTCCGCGTCAGCGAGGGGCAGTCTGTGAAAAGCGAAAAGCAGTGCCTGCTAGGTTCCGACCTAGCCCCCCTCGTGATAACGTTGGCAAAGACGGAAGCGGCTGGAGGAGAGACTGTATCTTGGAAGCTAAAACTACTTATGCAGAAGCAAAGAGAACAATCCTCCTGAAAGGAGAATCAAAAAAAATGATCGAATAAGTATATTTTTGTAGGCTTTTAAGTGCAATAGCGCCTTACTCAATAATAAAGAGCTCCTGGCTTAATGAGTGTTTGTTCTACTTCGGACTTGCAGGTAGTCGAGGAGGAGATTTCTGGAAGAATGAGGTGGCGCTCGGAAGACCGTCCCTGCCCGACGCTAACAACAGTCAAGTGCGATGGAAGGAGTCCTCGCTGAAGTAATAACCACCAAAAACACAGCAGTCGTCTATATCATAACGCCCACGTTCCAGGATATCCGAAAGTGAATGTAAACGCAAGAGGCTAGTAAACGGCCAAAGCAGGTTGGCTCGGCGTGCAGCTACTCAGGTCTGATTATCGTAATGGCTGTGATGGTTTGTTTTCAAAGTGCTTTCTTTTTTTATTGTCTCACTTTGTTTTTACTGCAACTCTTGAATTTTGCTGCCTGTCTCTGTCACGGGGTCTACTCGTCATAGAGAAGGACTCCACTGCGGGGTCTCTGTGAACAGCTTCTTCCAAACAATTGAACTCAATGCTGCTCAGGGAGCTGGCGGCGCGTGGTGGCCAGGGGTCCTCCTCCCGTCAGAGGAGCCTGGCGGGCTGCGCAGCTCTCAAGGGCACCATGGACTGCCAGTGCTTGCTCTTCGCGGCGCAGAGGAGGCGCGGCTGTGACACTGCGCCATACCCCAAACACAGACTGATAATCTCTGCGAAGGAACCTCGTTATCTCGGCTCGGGCCAAAACCTCGTCGTCGGTTTGCTGCTGCAAAAAGCCTCTGAGCAAAGAAATCAAAGTTCGGAAACGTGAAGCAGTAAAAACGTGAAGACCAGGCGTCGGCTCAGGGAGATGGATGAGCAAAGTCACCCAGTGAAGAACCACAAATCACGCCCACTGATGAAAGGCGGCGACGTGCAGCAGGTAAAGTCAGTGCTGGAGGACGTGCTCGCTCAGTGATACCGGTTCAGCCAACGTTGATGTTGAGCCAAGGCCAAGTTCCCCAGGTAATGAATAGGCAGCTCTAACCGCAAGACCACATCTCCTCCGAAGGAAACCTTTAAGTTTAGCAGAGCTCTTATGTTTCCCAGGTTCTTGGTGAGCAGCTCGAGTTTTCGAGTTGGCCTATGTGTTGTGGTAGAATGGCCCACGGACATTGAGGACTGGGCTGTGTCCTTACATTTGTAAATATGTATACACGTTTGTATTTTGATGCATTAATTCATATTACCACCGCTTTATCACCGACCGCCGGGGTTGTAATGAGGGCCTAAGTGCTATTTTAAGGAATCCTGCATAATTTGTTTAAAGGTTAATACAGTTTCCGAACTTTTAAGTTACATGAATATAAGACTGTATATTCTTGGGAAAATAAGAATAGAAATCAAATTCCCTCAACAATCCTAAATTACCTGGTATTGGAAAGTAAAACTACAGATCTGGTTTATTCATCATAAATCCAACAGGTGAGAGTAGGTTCATACAATCATATCTGTTGAAAGTATATCAAGCTATTTAATATATGACATCTGATTTCATAGTCTTTATTATTGTCACAGGTCTCCCTCCCTGCAGTACCCTCCCCAAAATCCCTTCCCCTCATCCGGCCACTCAGAACCTCTGATAACTAATATAGTCGCAGAGTCGATGCTGCCAGAAGGTGGGCATTGGAGGGTACTGCTCCTGAGGAAAGTGCTCCTGACATGTGTAGAGCCGCCAATCCAGCATGAATGCCCTCCAGGTATGCATTGCATTGCTGCATCTGGGATGCCAGCCCCTGGATGGCATTCACAATGGTTGATTGCCCTACAGAGATGGATCTCAGGAGGTCAATAGCCTCCTCACTCAGGGCAGCAGGGCTCACTGGGGCAGGGCCTGAGGTGCCTGGGGCGAAGGAGATGCCCACCTTCCTGGGTGAGCGGGCATGGGCAACTCGCTGAGGGGCTACTGGGAGGGCGGTGCTGGTACAGGGTTGGCAGCAGTACCTGCAGCTGGGGTGGTCACAGAGGTGTCCGCCACCACCAGGGAGCTCCCATCGGAGGAGGTCTCAGAGTGCCTTTGCTCCTCCGCCAGATGATGCTAATGCACATTAGGACAGGATGACAAAACAAGAAAGAGGGGGAGGGAGACAAAGGATACACAGGCTCAATGACTACACCAACATCACTTTTGGTGTACACAGCACCCTCACACACAGGGAACAGGCCTACGCACTATGCATTGTGCTACCAGTGAAATGGCTAGTCACCAAGGCATGAGGAGGGGCACACACCGCCAACTGCAGCACACCAGGGACCCACGATGCCCTGCCCAAAAGTGAATTCTAACAAGCTAGGTAAGCATTATTTTCCATTCAACGCTTAGCCTTCACAGGACCTACGCTGCCATGTCTGGCCTGGCCTTGGGGCATCCACTGACACACCACAACCGCATACCACCCCACCAACCGTAAGTTGTAATGACAGCCACTGTACTCACCCCCTTGTGGCTGCTGTGATGCCCTCAAACACCCATCCAGTTCAGGGTAGGCCACCGCCAGTACGTGGGCCGTCAGGGGGGTCAGGGTCCGATGGGCACCCCTTCCTCGTTGGGAGTCCATCCCCAGCTGGGCCTCCGCGGTCTTTCGTGCCCAGCATCTCACCATAGACCCCCAGGGTCCGCACCTCCTTGGCGATGGCACACCTTATTCCCTTCTTTTGAAGGGCGCTGACCTGCAGAGGCAATAGAGACAGGAGAACACCATTAGACAAACAGTCCAGCATGTCACACAAATGGCCCACCGCACCCATCTGCATCACCATTGGCACACACATAGCCCAGCGTACAACATGTACACCGCCAAGAGGACATCAACCCACCGCACTTACACAATGCCTTCACACACAATTCCATGAATTCATACCACATGCATCATGCCCACAGTGTACTCACCTGTTGGTCTGGAGGCCCATACAGCAGTCAGTACTGGGGTAGGACCCCATCCACCAGTCGCTCCTACTCCTCAGAAGTGAAGGCTGGGGCCCTCTCCCCGGTCACACTGACCATGGTAGGTTCCAGACACCGATCACAGCAGCACATACAGGCCCTCATTACAACCCTGGCGGTCGTTGTTAAAGCGGCGGTAACACCCTCAACAGGCTGGCGGTAAAAGAAAATGGGATCAGGACCACACTGGAAACCACCAACATAGACAGCCACTTTAATACTCCGACCCCCACGGCAGTAGCAACAAAAACCGCAGCGGTCACCACCAACAGACAGGCAGAAGACAATGTACTGCCAACCGTATTACAAGGTACCAATCCGCCAGCTTTTCTGGGGCGGTACCAACGACATCAAAAGCACGGCGGAAACTGAACAATGAAGGGGAACCACTCATCTCTCGACACTCCACGGTGACAACAGTGAGTACTGCACCTAGCACACAGGGGAGGGGAGGAGGGAAAAGAGAGTGACACACATGTGGCACGCAACACCCCCACCCTCACCCACAACACCATACACACAAACACATCCAACAACAATACAGATACACCCCATCACCCCCTGGAAGAACGTAAGGACAAAAGGAAATTAGTCTAACCAGTGTTATATTGGAATATTCAGATATATCAAGAGAAAATCAAATAATCAGTATACACAAATATTTACATTATGTACACAAGGCTGTACACTGTCCCTTGTAAATGTCCGTGGACCAGTGGTCCCAGAAGGCATGGGCGAAGCCCACACATGACACCTGCCTCAAAACTGAGAAAACACTGCATGGGCATCAGGTCAAAAAAACACAGGCACCTCAAGGGGAAGATGGTAAGAAGCCACTGCTCCTCGAGGGGGCTCCATATCCACTGCTTGGTCCTGGGGAGTGCAAAGCCACAGTCTCTCAAGTCTGTGGTTTGCCCACTGCTTGGTCCTGGGGAGTGCAAAGCCACAGTCTCTCAAGTCTCTCAAGTGGGTGATTTGCCCACTGCTTGGTCCTGGGTAGTGCAAAGCCACAGCCTCTCAAGTCTCTCAAGTGGGTGGTTTGCCCACTGCTTGCTCCTGGGGAGTGCAAAGCCACAGGTTCTCTAGTGGGTGCCTTTTTCCACTAATTTTGGAGGGGGGCTTTGTGCCCAGTGTGCTTCCTCCAGCCAAGGATTGGGTGAGTGGATGCCTTTCTCCACTGGTTCTGGAGGGGTTTGTGTGCCCAGAGTGCTTCATCCTGCCAAGGATTGGGTGAGTGGATGTATCTCTCCACTGGTTCTGGAGGGGGCTTTGTGCCCAGTGTGCTTCATCCTGCCAAGGATTGGGTGAGTGGATGCCTTTCTCCACTGGTTCTGGAGGGGGCTTTGTGCCCAGAGTGCTTCATCCTGCCAAGGATTTAGTGAGTGAATGTATCTGTCCTCTGGTTCCGGAGAGGGCTTTGTGCCCAGTGTGCTTCATCCTGCCAAGGATTGGGTGAGTGGATGCCTTTCTCCACTGGTTCTGGAGGGGGCTTTGTGCCCCGAGTGCTTCATCCTGCCAAGGATTGGGTGAGTGTATGTATCTCTCCACTGGTTCTGGAGGGGGCTTTGTGCCCAGAATGCTTCATCCTGCCAAGGAGTGGGTGAGTGGATGCCTTTCTCCACTGGTTCTGTAGGGGGCTTTGTGCCCAGTGTGCTTCATCCTGCCAAGGATTGGGTGAATGGATGTATCTCTCCACTGGTTCTGGAGGGGCTTTGTGCCCAGAGTGCTTCATCCTGCCAAGGCTTGGGTGAGTTGATGTATCTCTCCACTGGTTCTGGAGGGGGCATTGTGCCCAGTCATGCAGCACCTGGGGTGTGGCAGTTAACATCCTCTCACCTGGGTGTCTGAGCCACGCGATGTACATGGAACAGGTAGCATGATACTCCATGGAGGCAGAGCCACACTCTATCCTGTGGAGACTTAGGCTGCTCACTGCTGGTCGTACCAGTGCTGGTGGTGGTGCCTCAAATGGCGTGTCCAGGACGTCACCTGCAGCCTCAAACGGCTGCCCACTGGTGATGCTGCTGACGTCCAAAAGAGTGGCACCGGCTGGGCATGTGGCGGTGCAGATGGTGGTGCAGGTGGCTGTGGCTGCAGCGGAAATGCTGCCGGTGCTGCCCGTGGTACAGTTGTCTCTTGTGGTGGAGGGAGACACCATACCATCTCTGGGCAGCCTCGAATGGCTGATTCTTGGGGAGGATGCTGCAGACCGACGTTGTGGCAGCGGCGGTGCAGGTAGCGGTGCCGGTGCAGGTGGCGGTTGTTGTGGCGGTGGTGACTGTGGTACAGATCGCTGGCATCCCTGAGGAAATGGTGGTCACCAGCCCCTCACCAGGAGGCATCGTGCCCTGAGGTGACTTGCCCTTTGTCTTGTGGCCCTTCCCCACCTTGGCAGTCGATGCTGGGACCTTGGCACTGTCGTCTCTGTGTTTGGGCGAGGCCTTGCTGGGTGGTGCTACTTTCCCCTGCTGGAAGCCGACCCCTTTTTGACCTTGGCATGTGGCGGAATTGGGTGGTCCTTCACATCTGTAGGTGGCACACTGGCAGCTCTGACGGCTGCCCCCTTCGATCCACCCCGACTTGCACGGATCTCAGCAGACGCAGATGTGTGGCTGAGGTGCTGGGCTGGGATCTAGTCATCCTGACCCTATAGGTCGGACGGGGGGAGGTGTAGGGAAGAGGTTCAAGCTAGCCAGAAAAAGTTTTTTAGACACACTGGGACCGGGAGATGGAGGGGATGTGGGAGTGGAGGAAGAGGTAGCGGTTGCTGGAGGTGTACGTCTGCTGAGTTTGGGTGAAGGTGCATGGGCTGGAGGCTGTTGTGAGGTGGATGGCTGTTGAGTGGGTGTGTGCCTGCATTTGTGTACTTTGGGAGGATGGCTCACAGACACACTGAGAAAGGACACAGGGGGTGTGTGAATGGTAGTGGGGGTTGTGATTGCACATGAGCGGTGTGTTGTGATGGGCGTGCTGGTGATGGAGGCAGTGGCTGATGATGTAGTGAATGCAGGTGTGAGTGAAGACCAGACTGGGAGGGAGGTGGAGGAGGGGGACACAGTGGAGGAAGTGGATGTTGGTATGTGTGCATGGGTATGGTGCTTGTGTGAGTGCCTGTGTGATGTGTGGTGCTTATGTTTTCCTGAGCCACTTTTGTCTGTGTATGCATGCTGGTCTGAAGGTGTGCTTGGGATAGGATGAGGTAGAGGGGATTGGGTCTGGGTAGTGGAAGTTGGAGGGAGGAGGCTGGACACAGGGACAATGCCTGCCATCAGTGCTAAGGCCAGAGCCTGAGATGCTCTCTGTTGGGCTGTCACGCCAGAATGAATGCCCTCCAGGCAAATGCCTCTCGACACCCTGGATGGCATTCAGAATGGTTGACTGCCCAACAGTGAGGGATCTCAGGAAGTCAATAGCCTCCTCACTGAGGGCAGCAGGGCTGACTGGGGCAGGGCCTGAGGTGCCTGGGGCGAAGGAAATGCCCACCCTCCTTGGTGAGGGGCACGGGAAACACACTGAGGGGCTGCTGGGAGGATGGTGCTGGTAGGGGGGTGGCGGCTGTACCAGTAGTTGGGGTGGGCACAGAGGTATCCGCCACCGCCATGGAGCTTCCATCAGAGGAGGAGTCGATGTCGCTGGTATCCCCTCCTGTCCCCGCCGTGGAGCTCCCCTCGCCCTCCGTCCCACTGGTGCCTTCACCTTACGTGGATTCATCCTCATGGGCCATGTGATATGCAGCTCCCTCCGTCGCCGGTGCCTCTGCTTCTCCGACAGATGATGCTAATGCACACAATGACAGGGTGACAAAACAAGAAGGAGGGAAAGACAGAGGACACACATGGTCAGTGCCAGCAACACCACTACCGTAGGGGTACCCACAGCCCACACACCCCCACCCAGATCCCTCCTAAACCGCACAGAGTCAGCTTTATGACACCTTACTCACCCCCTTGTGGCTGCTGTGATGCCCTCAAGCGCCCATCCAACTCCGGATAGGCCACTGCCAGGATGCAGAACATCAGGGGGGGTCATGGTGCGACAGGCACCCTTCCACGTTGGAAGGCCAGCCCCAGCTGGGCCTCCGACGTCTTCTTGCTCCAGCGGCACAGGTCCTCCCATATCTTGCGGCAGTGGGTGCTCCGTCTGTGATAGACCCCTATGGTCTGCACTTCCTTGGCGATGGCACACTTCTTCTGGTGGGCGCTGACCTAGAGGTAAAGTACAGGAGGAAAGGAAGTTACTCACTCGTCCGGACCGTCATACTCATTGCCCACCAGTTACAACCCATGCCTTGACGCACATACACTGACCATCCTCACATGCATCCCTCAGCCCCCCCCAACATGTGGCTTTCATCCACACCACTCCAAACAGGCATTGCCTGAGCATCATGCTCACAGTGTACTCACCTGTTTGTCTGGAGGACCATAGAGTAGCGTGTACTGAGGGAGGACCCCATCCACCGGTTTGTCCAACTCCTCCTCAGTGGAGGCAGGGGCCCTTTCCCCAGACACTTGAGCCATTGTCGCTTCCAGACTCAGGTCACAGCAGCACCTGCAGTGTAGGCCTTCTCCTGTTGATGGTCAGGTATCAAGTGAGTGAACAGGTAGAAAATGGCGGTCACGTCTGCGGCGGTGCATACCGTCACCGCTGGCGTACGTGGCCATTGGCTCCTGGAACCCATAGGGCCCAATGATAACCAATGCTGAGTTGAGCGGCGGTCTTTGACCGCCTACCACGACGCTGCACAACGCTAGCGCAGTTACCTCATTTTTCCTTGTCCCTCCTGACAAGTCAGCCAGCCACCATTTCAGGGGTGCATCTAACTGCGTCACAGCACATCTTGGCACATATACGGACTAACTATTTCATACACAGATTTACTAACATTACTGCAGACACAGTTGTGCTACCTATGTGGTAAATGACCCTCTGCTCACCGTTCTCCTCTATAGGTTACAACAGCTGGGGCAGATGATGAGATGGTGGCATCCTCCGGTGTACAGACCCCTGGTGGACCTGTCGACAATGGAAGACAGACACATCATAATCACATACAGACTTCATCGTGCCACAATCCAAGAACTGTGTGCCCAATTGGAGCCAGACCTGATGTCATCTGTCCGCCAGCCCACAGGTATCCCTCCTCTAGTGCAGGTCCTGTCAGTGCTCCATTTCCTGGCAAGTGGCTTCTTTTAAACTACAGTGGCCATGGCATCTGGGATGTCTCAGACAATGTTTTCTAACGTGTTGACCAGAGTTTTGTCTGCCCTGTTGAAACACATGCGCAGCTACATCGTGTTCCCCCAGGTGGTGGATTTGGCCACAGTGAAAGCTGAGTTCTATGCCCTGGGACATATCCCCAACATCATTGGTGCCATTGATGGTACACATGTGGCATTTGTTCCCCCCCCCGCAGAAATGAACAAGTGTACAGAAATAGAAAAAGCTACCATTTGATGAATGTGCAAATGGTGTGTCTGGCGGACCATTACATCTCCCATTTGAATGCAAAATATCCTGGCTGTGTGTATGACGCCTATATCTTGCGGAATAGCAGTATCCCTTATATGCTGGGCCAACTCCAGAGGCACCGGGTGTGGCTAATAAGTGAGCCCAAGGTCCCCACACAGTATGAGTAGGTGTCTGGGTATGGGGTAGTCCCTAAGGGTTAGTGTGTGTGTCTAACAGGTATCCCTCGAAATTTGCAGGTGACTCTGGTTACCCCAACCTGTCATGGCTACTGACCCCAGTGAGGAATGCCAGGACAAGAGTAGAGAACCGCTACAATGAGGCACATGGCCAAACTAGGCATATTATTGAGAGGACGTTCAGCCTTCTGAAGGCCAGATTCCGGTGTCTCCATCTAACAGGTGGCTCCCTATACTACTGACCGAAGAAGGTGTGCCACATACTCGTGGCATGCTGTATGTTGCACAACCTGGCTTGAGATGCCAGGTGCCTTTTCTGCTGGAGGATGAGCCTGGTGATGGTCTTGTGGCAGTGGTGGAGCCTGTGGACAGTGAGGAAGAGGAGGCAGGGGAAGAAGATATTGACAACAGAACAAATATCATCATGCAGTACTTCCAGTGACACACAGGTATGAGACTGTAACTCCTCCTCACAATTCAGAATACTGTAGGACATTGCGCATGTCAGCCTCTTAACCTCTATCTATGGACACTGACTGTTCCCTTTGGATTTCCTTTTTGAAGATCTGGGTACCACATTCTGCCTTCTACTATATGTACTGCTGCCCAACAACTGTCATACATTGGTATGAGTAAATGAACATTTACATTGCTATTTGTTGCTAATGTTGTAATAATACATTTGTGAAAGATCAGACTGAGTCCAGATTGGTTTGTGATTAAAGGGGTTTATTTAGGGGCTAATGAGTATAGGGGTATGTGCAAGGGGCTGGGGTGATGGTGGAGGAAGGTCCATAGTAGAGTCCAGTCTATTTGTATCACAGGTGCATTGTCCAATGTGGCATAGGAAGGGGAGTAATGGCAATTCAAGTTGGACAGGGTGACATAGTGGGACAGAAGGGTGACAATCAGCAGAGTCTGGATTGCAGGGACCGTTTGCAGGGTGGTTCTCCTTCTGCAGGGGGTGGGGTGCTTTTGGCCTGTTGTTCCTGTGGCTCCTGTCCACTAGCGCCAGCGGAGGTGGAAGGCTGTTCCTCGGTTTGGCTAGTGTCAGGGGCCCTTTGTTGTGCCACTGCCTCCCTCATAGTCTTGCCCATATCAGCCAGCATCCCTGCTATGGTGACCAGGATGGTGTGGATTTTGGTGGGGTCATCCCTGATACCCATGTAGTGTCCCTCCTGCAGCTGCTGGGTCTCCTGAAACTTGGCCAGTACTGTGCCCATGGTCTCCTGGGAACAGTGGTATGCTCCCATGATGTTGGAGAGTGCCTTGTGGAGAGTGGGTTCCCTGGGCCTGTCCTCCCCCTGTCGCACAGCATTCCTCCCAGCTTCCCTGTTGCCCTGTGCCTCTGTCCCCTGAACTGTGTGCCCACTGCCACTGACCCCAGGTCCCTGATCATCCTGGGTTAGTGGGTTTGCCTGTGGTCCCTGTAGTGGTGGACACACTGCTGATTGACGTGTCCTGGGGACAGTGGAATGGGCCCGCTGGGAGGGTGCTGTGCTGGTGTTTCCTGAGGGGGGAGGTTCTGTGGTGGTTTGGGACTGTGGCAGGGGAACCGACTATCCAGAGGTCCCAGATGGGCCAGGCTGGTCATTTTGATCCAGGCGTGCAGAGCTGCTGTCATCACTGTGGGTCTCTTCTGTGGGAGGACTGGATATGGCTGGCACCTCCTGTCCGGTGACATTGGGTAGTGGTCCTGTTGGGATGGAAATGTATTGTTATTGTATCTGTGTGTGCCATCTTCTGCAATGGATGTGTCCCCTGTATTAATAGGCTTGCACTGTCGCCTTGGCCTTGTGTGATTGGTGATTATGTGGGTGATGGGTGTCCACGTAGGTCTGCGATGGGGGTCCATGCATTGGTGTTGCATGCAGGGCTTGGTATAGGGATGGGTGGGTTGTGATAGTGGGGTATATGTGAGGTGTTGGAGTGATGGGGGTGAGGGTAGGGGTAGGAGTTTGTGATGGCATGCAGGTAGGGTGGGGGGGATAAAGTAGTAAAGATTTGACTTGCCAGAGTCCAGTCCTCCTGCTACTCCTGAGAGGCCCTCAGGATGCATGATCCGCCAAGACTTGCTCCTCCCATGTTGTTAGTTGTGGGGGAGAAGGTGGGGTCCACTGGCAGTCCTCTGTACAGCAATCTGGTGTCTTGAAACCACGGAACGTACCTTCCCCCGTAGGTCTTTCCACCTCTTCCTGATGTCATCTCTGGTTCTGGGATGCTGTCCCACGGTGTTGACCCTGTCGACGATTCTCCGCCATAGCTCCATCTTTCTTGCAATGGAGGTTCTGCTGCACCTGTGATCCGTATAGCTGTGGCTCTTCCTGGATGATTTCCTCCACCATGACCCTGAGCTCCTCCTCAGAAAACCTGGGGTGTCTTTGAGGTGCCATGATGTGGTGTGAGTGATGTGTGAGGTGATGTGTGGGGTGCTATGCTGTGATGTATTATGTGATGGGCGTGGATGGTGTATGTGTGATGCTGTTCTGTGCCTCTGGATGATGGTGTGGTCTTTGCTTTTCTCTCTCTCTGCTTGTTCAAATTTTTTCGTTGAAAGGGTTGTGGGTAATGTGGATGTGTGTTTTTTAGTGGTGTGCGTGTGTGGGTGTGGCGTGTGTACGTGTGTCAGGTGTGTGTAGTTTGAATTGTCCAATGTGGTGTAGTTTTGTTAGTGCATGTGTATTTTGAGCGCAGCAGTGTGTACCGCCAATGGTTTACCGCGGTTGAAAGACCACCGTGTTGATTCATGGGTCGTGATACTGTGGGCATATTCCTGTTGGCGTGACGGTGTGGGTTTTGCTATCGCCAGTTTATCACTGACCTTTGCTGTGGCAGACTTGTGTGGGTGTCTGTATTGTGGTGGGTTTCTCTATGTGGGTCATAATACCCGGAGCGGAATACCGCCGCGGTCACGGTATGTTGGCAGTCATCGGTACGGCTGTAAGCGGGATTTTCCGCCAGGGTTGTAATGAGGGCCACAGTGTAGGTCCTCTCCTATGGAAGGTCAGGAAACAAGTGAGGAATGTGAATTAAAATGGCGGTCACGTCTGCGGCGGTGCATTTCGTCACCACCGGCGTAGATCCCTATTGGCCACTGTACCCCATAGGGCCCAATATGAAACCAATGAGGAATTGCACAACGGTTCACTGCCGCCTACCCCCACGGCGCACAACATTGGCGGCATTACCTCACTTCCACCTGTCCCTCCACACAGGACAGGCGGTCGCCATTTCAGGGGGGGTGAACAGGCCTATCGATAATTGCTGTGTCACAGGATAAATAGGCACATACTTTATAAATTACACTGTCCCAAAACATGTTTGCATGATGTGGACTGCTGTTGTGGTATTATTGTTCAAATTGTGACAGCCTACTCACTCTTGTGTCCCTTAGATACCTACCACTGCGGATGAATAGGAGATGGAGATATACACTGTTTACAGACCCCTGGTGGACTTGACTACACTTGAGGACAGGCACATTATCCTCACCTATAGGCTGGACAGGGCCACAATCACAGAGCTGTGTGCCCAAGCAGAACCTGACCTGGTATCAGCTATCCGTCAGCCGACTGGGATCCCCCCTCTTGTGCAGGTTCTATCAGTGCTCCATTTCGTGGCAAATGGTTCTTTACAATTGACAGTGGGCTTGGCAGCAGGAATGTCACCGCCAATGTTCGCAATCGTGCTTGTCTGCCCTGATAAAAGCACATGTGCAGATACATTGCTTTTCCCCAGTTGGAGGATTTGGCCACTGAGAAGGCCTTGTTTTATGCAATGGGACATATATCCAATATAATTGGGGTGATTGACGGAACACAAATTACATTTGTACCCCCCCCCCGGCAAAATGAACAGGTGTACAGGAATTGTAAGAGTTTCCACTCCATGAATGTGCAGATGGTGTGCCTGGGGGACCAGTAGATCTCCCACGTCAATGCTAAGTATCCTGGGTCGGTGCATGATGCCTTTGTCCTAAGGAATAGCAGCATCCCAAATGAGATGGCCCAACTACAGAGGGACAGGCTGTGGCTAATAGGTGAGCCCTGGTTCCCACCCAGTATATGTTGGTGTATGCATATGGTGTTGGCCATATAAGATAGTGTGTGGCTAAATGTTGTCCCTCAGTATATGCAGGTGACTCTGGTTACCCAAACCTATCATGGCTGCTGACCCTGTGCAGAAGAACATTGGCTGAAGAATGTTATAATGAGGCACATGTGCGAACCAGAAGGATCATTAAAAGGACCTTCGGCCTCCTGAAGGCCAGGTGCATGTTCCTCCATCTGACCGGGGGATCCCTGTGCTACTCACCCAACTGCCAGATAGTAGTGGTATGCTGCATGTTGCACAACGTGGTCCTCAGATGCCATGTACCTTTTCTGCAGGAGGAGGAGCCTGGAGATGCCCCTGTGGCAGCAGTGGACCCTGAGGACAGTGAGGATGAGGAGGCAGAGGATGAGGATTTGGACAACAGGACATTAGTGATACATCAGTACTTCCAATGATACACAGGTGAGACAGTAGTATTTCACATTTCTATGACTATTGGTGTATTCTGTGGGGCATTGGCATGCTGGCACTACCCACTTCTTTCCCCTACTTACTGTTACCTATGGATATTCATTTTACAGATGTTGGTGATATGACAACATTCTTCTGATATGATCACAAAAGCCAGCTACAGGTCATTAATTCTATCCTCATACTATTTACAGTTAATTTGCAATGGTTGTAGCTGTTTCAATCAATACAAATGTGCAATACATAAAATACTAGTAGTTAAGTTTTATCCAAGGGTGTTTATTGTTGTGCTAAAATATAGAGGGGAAAGTTCAATGGAATGGGTTGATGACGGAGGAAAGTCCAGAGTATTGTTCCACTCTGTTTGTAGCACAGGTGCATTGTCCATGGTGATAGGAAGGGGAGCAATGGCAGTTCAAGGTGTACAAGGTGACAGAGTGGGACACAAGGGAAACAATCAGGAGAGTCTCATTTCCTGGCAGTGGTCTTGGCAAATGTCTCTGGCTTCTGTCTGGTTCGAAGGGAACGTTTGCGGGGTGGTTGACCTTCTGCAGGGGGAGGGGTGCTGGTGGCCTGTGAGTCCTGTGGTGGGGCCTCCTGGCCACGAGCGGCTGCGGATGTGGAGGGCTGTTAAGATGGCTGGATAGTGGCAGGGCCCCGCTGGTGTGCTGTTGCCTCCCTCATGATATTGGCCATGTCTGCCAGCACCCCTGCTGTGGGGATCAGGGTGTTGTTAATGGGCTGCAAATCCTCCCTGACCCCCTGATACTGTCCCTCCTGCAGCCTGTTCTCCTGCACTTTGTCTAGGATCTGGCCCATCGTGTCCTGGGAATGTTGGTAGGCTCCCAGGATCTCGGAGAGTGCCTTCTGGAGAGTCGTTTCCCTGCTCCTGTTCTCCCCCTGGCCCACAGCAGTCCTCCCAGTGTCCCTTTCGGCCTGTGCCTCTGTCCCTTGAACGTTGTGTCCACTGCCACTGACCCCAGGTTCCTGATTGTCTTGTGGGCAATGTGTGGCCTGGGGTCCCTGTACAGGTGAGTACACTGCTGATTGACGTGTCCTGGGGACGGAGGTGTGGGTACACTAAGTGGGTGCTGTAGTGTTGGTTCCTGATGGGGGAGGCTCTGTGGTGGTCTGTGAGTGGGCTTGGGTGACCGGCTGTCCAGTGGTCCAGATCCAGAAGTCCAGAGTTACTGTCATCACTGTGGGTCTCTTCTGTTGGAGGACTGGATAGTGGTGGCACATCCTCTCCAGTGACATTGGCTGGGGCACCTGTGGGGATGTAAGTGATTATTATGCTTCATGTCTGTGACATATTGAACATCCCTGGCTTCCCCCCTATTGTTGCTGTTGCCCTGCCACCTTTGTTTGTGTATGGTGATGTATTGTGGGATTGTTAGTTTCCCTATGCTGTGCATGCTTTAGTGATAATTGACCATGCAGGGTTGGGAGGGGTGTCCATTAATTGGTACAGCATGCAGGGCCTCACATTGGGATTAGTGAGATGTGATGGTGGAGTGTGTGGGATGTGGTGGAGTGATGGGAATAAGGGTGAGGGTGTGTGATGGCATGCAGGTATGGGGGGGGTGATAATTGTTAAAAGTTGACTTACCAGTGTCCATTTCTCCGCCAACTCCAGCGAGTCCCTCAGGATGCAGTATTGCCAGTACCTGCTCCTCCCATGCTGTGAGTTGTCGGGTGGGGGTCCACCGCCAGTCCTCTGTATGGTGAGCTGGTGTCTTGCTGCATTGGAACATACCTTCCCCTGTAGGTCGATCCACCTCTTCCTGATGTCGTCCCTTGTTATTGGGTGCTGTCCCAAGGCGTTGACCCTGTCCACGATTCTCCGCCATAGCTCCATCTTCCTTGCTATTGATATCTTCTGCACGTGTGCTCCAGAGAGCTGTGGCTCTACAATGACAATTTCCTCCACCATGACCCTTAACTCCTCCCCAGTGAAACGGGGGTGCCTTTGTGGTGCCATAGTTGCTGCGTGATGTGTGTTGGTGAGGGTGTGTTGGGTAATGTGGTGGGGTGTGTGATGTTGAGTGCATAAGGGGTGTGTGGGTGTCAGTGGTATGTGTGTCTATTTGTCTCTGTGTTCTTCTCAGTCTCATGGTGGCAATAGTTGTTGGTAAAGGGTTGTGGGTAATGTGGGTGTGTTTTATAGTGGTGTGGGTGTGGTGTGTTTATGAGTGTCAGGTGTGTGTTTTTGGTATTGGCCAATGTGGTGTTGTTTTGAATGTGGTTGTCCATTGTGAGCGCAGCGGTATGTACCGCCAATGGGTTACCGCCATTGAATGTCCGCCGTGGTGATTCGTGGGTCTTAATGATATGGGTGTTGTTCTGTTGGCATAACAGGGTTTTGGAACTGCCACTTTATCACTGACCATTGGGCTGGCGGATTTGTGTATGTGGCTGTGATCTGTCGGATTGTTGTGTGTGTCATAATATGGCGAACGGATATTCACCAAAGCGGCGGTAAGTTGGGGCTGTCAGCGCAGCAGTATGTGGCATTTACCGCCAATGACATAATGAGGGCCTAAGTTCCAACCGAAGACAGAGCCTGACATTTGACCTTGTTCTTTGAATGTACAGCAAATGTGATGAGATAAGAACAAGATTTACAGGCCTTTTTACAGAAAGGGAGCACTTGGAAGGATACTGTAAATAAGGTTTGTGCAAGGGAAGGGATGAAATTAAGCTGCATAGCCTAAAACTAATAAAGCCAGCAAATTGAAAGCAACGAAATGTGAGCTACAAACCACAAAGCCAATGGCAAGCAATGGGCAGAATGCATTCCCAATGAAGCTCTATGACTGTACTTAAAGTGACAGCCGTGGGATACTTTGTGGGGAAAGTCCAGTATTTTAGTCCACTCAGTATCTTGTAGATGTTTGGCCACATCAGTCACCCAGGTAGTATGACAAGAAGACCTGGAATGGTCTCCAGGTTGCAGGAAAGGTCTGTACACCCATTCTATCAGTTTGCCACCAGTCCCTTTGGTGTAGAGCTTCTGACACACATCATGTAGGGTTAGTGCTAGGTGGCAGATATGAAATAGGGCAGTGGTTCCCAACCTGTGGGCCGGGGACCCCTAGGGGTCCGTGAAGACTCCTCAGGGGGTCCATGACTGCTCAGAAAATGTAATAATATTAGGTTCCAACTATCAGTAATGACTCAGTCGGGGTCCCCGGATTCCAATAATGATTCAGTGGGGGTCCCCGGGCTCCAGTATTGATGAAATGGGGGTCCACAGAAGTCAAAAGGTTGGGAACCACTGAAATAGGGCATTTAATGTTTGTTTAAAGTGGTTTATAAGTAAGGAGTTGACCTGGGTGAAGATGGTAGTCTGCCACAAGGGTTTGGAAATTTAGTAGCTCGCCATTCAGAAAAAAAATCCCCCAATTTGAAGACACCTGCAGCATGCCACTGATGGAGTTGCTTAGAGCACAGCTGTCCTGTGCGAGTGAGAAGGCTTAGCAAAGGTAGTGCAGAAGAACAGGGTTTCTTCATGTCAGTGAGTTTAGAGGTTCTAGCAAGGCAAAAGAAAGCTGAGCATGAAAAGCACATATGGTGATCCGTAGAATGGTCAGTAGGAAACAATGAGCAGTGCAGTAAGCCCTCATTAAAATTCTTTACAGATAAACCCCATCGCATGCAAGGAGGTGGGCAGAAAGTCAGCGAGCCACCCATTGGACCTGTGCAGCTGAATGATAGCGTTCTAAGTCCAGAAGGCCTAATCTACCCGCAGTCACGGGTAGCTTTGGAGTGGAAAGAGCTATTAGGCGGCGCCCTTGCGACCAAATCAGATGTGTGGCATGTCTGAAGAATGAATGAAGGACAAGCAGGGGAAGGTTTGCAAAATAATACTACCATCAGGGTAGCCCACCCTCTTCACCAGTGCCACGTGGCCCCCCATAGAAAGCAGAAGAGAAGGCCAAAAGGCAAACTGGTCTCAGAGGGACCATGACGCTCTGCTGAGATTTTGATCCTGCAAATCTGTGGGAGAAAGGTAGATATTAATCACTAGGTATCGAAAGGTAACTGGTTCCCAGTTCAATCTGAGGTCTAATTGTATATAAAGGGGAAAACAGTGCCATACATTAAAGAAACACTAATTACATTTTTACATTTTATTTGTGCAATTTACATCTTATATTTTGAAGATTCTATGTGTACTTGACACTTAGGGATAACCAAGATCACTTGTTTGGCTTTTGCTCAATTTCAAAACCATTTTAAGACATGGACAAAGTGGGCAATTGCCTTGCACAACCTTGCAAGGGGCCTGGCCTATGGCCACCCTTCACAAGCACAAGCAGCGGACCATTGCACCAGACACGTTTGCCAAGGGGGTGGGTGCTGCTTGTTCAACCACTTGACAGTGCATCTTCTATTTCTCTCCTGCCTGCAGAGACAACTCCCCAGGTACCCAGTACCTTACGATAGTGTTGGTGGACCCATCTTGTCTGGTTTTAGGAACTGTCCCACCTTGTTCTTCTCTTTCTTATTTATCCAGTTCTTAGCAACAACCCTTTAAATCAATTGCTGTGGATCTCCCATTTGATCTCAATTTCATCCTCCTCTTTTATTATCTTTGATTGGTAGTCCTGGCTCCCAGTTCTGAGATAAATGTAGAGTCCCAGACATACACTCTAGTGCTGTGAAGCTACAGACAAGTTGTGGGTACCTCACATCCTGACATTAGGTGTGGGACTGTTGCTCACACCATCTGCCCTGCCTCATTAAGACCACAGTGAATAAATAGTGCTGTGTTAAAAAAGAGTAAATAAATGCACTGATAACATAGTGAGGCATGGCCTCTCTTGGGTGTGTCTGTAAAATTGACATTTGTTCTTGAATTTTTGTCCTGAATTTGGACCCTTCATTCTGAATTTTTGTCCTGAATTTAGACCCTTTATCCGGAATTTTTTACAGTCCTATCCAGAATTTGCCTCAATGCCAGGTGGTCACCCTAGCGCCAACAAACACTATCACACACCAGCGCTAAGGAAAGCCCTGCCAGTGATTGATGCCTGCTGTGGCCCTGCTCCTATTTCCCATGCTTGCTGTTGAGTTGAGGGCGCCTTCCAGAGATGTACTCTTTTAATTTGAAGGCAGGCTGGCCCCAGCCTTCCAAGGTGCCCAAGGGGGGCCTGAGGGTCACGATAATGAAGGTGAGAGCAGGTGTCTCCTGGGATGTGGAGGACCTGGGGAGATGTCCGCTGACATATTTGAGCATGCTGGCCACAAGCGGTTTTGTTGTGGCTCTTTTATAGTTTTATTACATGTTTTACTTGATACTAGTTGATAGGGACTACTCTATCTAGTAGTTATGAGGTACTTGTTTTATATAACCACAAGTTTGTTGATACATGTGTTTTGTATTATGCAAATGATCAATGGTTTGTGTGCCATTATTGGCTGTTCTGTTTAATTGATTAATTATGGAGCACAGGGGACATTTATAGGTGCCCTAGATTTCTGGCTCTATGTGGTTTACTCTTCCACTGTGTATGGTGCAGGCTATTATGATGGAAGAGAAAACAAGTACTCAGAACAGGTGTCTGATTTCATCTTTCTCTGATTCTGAGGGGAGTCTGCTCAGGTAACAGATATCTAAGAGGCCCTGGGAGCAGTCTTCGGCTAGTTAAACTTTTGTGACTGAAGTCCAGATCCAGTCTGACGGGGGGAGGGGATGGGAGGGAAGAATGGGGGGTTGGGGGGGGGGGCTGGCTGAATAATACAAAATCTTCTAAGGTGAAGGCTATTGCTCCAGATACTTCCTCGGATGCAGCTGATGAGAGTCCTAGTAGAACTTCATCAGGTAAGTATGCCTTCAGAGAGTGTCAGATTCCTGATCATGGCAGAGACCATTTGAGTTTGGAAGTACCAGCTGACCAGCCAGAGGTGGGTGAACACCTCCCACAATCTGCTAAACTTTCAGTCTTGTCATTTTTGCTTCACAAGAGTATTAAAGGGGATATCTTCAGACACTGGAAGGAGGTGGATCAGTCCAATATACCTAGGTTTCTTCAAATGATGTACGTCTTGACAGAAGGGGAGGATGTGTTTCTATCTAATGTCTAGGCTAATTCAATCCTACTTCTCGTGATTGGAAGGATGGCAGTTAACTTGGAGGATCGTTCACCTTCGGATGCAGTAGATCGCATGGTGGACAGTGTGATTAAGAAGTCTTTTTCTGCCAGCTCTGTGTCCCAAGAAGGCAGCTACTTGTGCGGCATACATAGCATTATCACTGTTGAAGGACTTTGAGTCTCTTTCCGCTGCCGTCCAGGGGAATGTAGATTGGGCGATCTGTTTCTTCAAATGGAGCAAGAAGAGAAACATTTGGTGGGTGTTTCCGCAGATCCCCTGCAGTGGCTTCTGGTGCTTCCATTCTGGTGAGGCAGAATTTATGGATGTGTAGCTGGAAGACAGATTATTTTGGAGTAGGCATCTCTCCTCAAAATGTCCTTTGAAGGGCAGAGGATTGGGGATCAGCTTGATGCTACCATCAAAAAATCCTTTAAGGACAGTAAGCACACCCTTCCTTATAAGGGTGCAGCACCTAATCCTATGAGTCCTGGAACAGAGACCCTATGGATTTTTCTAGAAAGGAATCCAAGGGATTTTCTTCCCTGGAGAAGAAGATTTCAGCTTAAAAGGTCCACTAAGAATCTGGATTCAAGAAAGAAGACTGAAACATGCAAGCATTTCTCCCGACTGGTCCTCTCTTCCAGATGTGGTAGGCCCAATGGGTAGAAGGCTGTTTGATATTCTCAGTTCTTGGAAGGATTTCATAAGGGATCAAAGGGTGCTCAGTGTAGTGAAGAGACGTTATGTGAAAGAGGTTGTCAGGAAGCCTCCAGAGTTGGGCACATTCCCTATGTCTATCCCTATAGATCCAGTAAAAAGAGAAGCTTTATGGTCTGGAGTTCTGGACATTCTGGAAAAGTGGATGATTGTAGAGGTTCCTGCATTGGAAAGGGGTAAGAGAGTCTACTCCATTCTCTTTCTGGTGCAGACAGCCAATGGAGAATAAAGGTTGGTGGCTGACCTGCGGGGCGTAAACTTATGGATAAAGTCCATCCATTTCAAAATGCTTTTCCTGCAGCAAGTAATTTATTTGGTGGCAGGGGGTGACTTCATTGCTACAATCAATCTTCAGAACGCCTATCTCCACGTCCTTATTTTCAGACATCACCAAAGCTTCTGCCGTTTTGCAGTTGGCTCTTGTCAGTCCCAGTTGCTGCCCTTCAGCCTAAAGTCAGTGCCAAGAGTGTTTCCCAAAGTTCTGGTTCCTCTGGTGGGTGTGCTACAGCAAGAGGGAGTTGCATTTTTTCCATACAGACGACTCTCTGGTGTTTTCTTCTACTGTGGAGCCACAGTGATTGACATAAGAAGAGTGCTTGCAGTGCTATAACGTCATGGCTTTCTGGTGAATAAGAAGAAATCTCATCTGACTCCAGCTTGGGAACAAACTTTCATTGATGCAAGGTTTCTCACCATAAAGTATTGGTCTCTCTGACATAGAAAAGGATCAACAAAAATTAGTCACTTGTCAGATAAAATGATTCAGGACAATCCTTCTGCAGGGGCCTGGCTTCAGGTGCAGAGCCACTTTGCGGCAACCATTGTCTTGATGCCTTTGGCCAGGTTACAGTTGAAGAGGGTAGTGAGGCATGTGCTGTTCCATTGGTCCTGCGCACATGAGAGAGGAGCTTTCTTGGTGGATGGGGTCCTCCAACATCAAGAGAGGGATCAGCTTGACATCCCTGACTCTGATCATTAATGGATGCCAGCTCAGCAGGATGGGGAGCCTGGATTGGGTCACAGCACGCCCAGGGTCTTTGGCCAGGGGTCCAACATTTGAGATCCTCCAATTGGAGGGAGTTGGACGAATTTCAACTTTCGCTACAGCCATTCATTCACTCATCTTTTAGTGGGCAGAAGTGTTCTTGTGAGGACAGACAACAAACCGGCCAAATATTACCTCTGCAGAGGGCATAAGGTCTCTTGCGTTGTTGAGGGTTTCTGAACAGATCTTCTTGTGGGAACAGGACAAGATATTTGAAGGAAATGTACATTCACTGGAAGCTGAATATCAGGGTGAACACATTGAGCAGGGTAATTCCTTCCTCTCAGGAGCACTACTTGAGCAGGCAGATGTTTCTCAAGCTCATTCAGAAGTGGGGTCTTCCTGTGGTGGTTTTGCTTCCATTGCCACTGTTGCATGGGGTTCTGCCTCAGCAGTCTGCCTGGATGTTTCGCTTTTTGATCACCTGGTTTTTAGACTTTTTACTGTGGGTGAGCCTCATTACCAGTGTCTCACCCAAGGTATTAACACAATAAACGGACTGCACATGTTTACTGCCAGTGCCCGCCTTTTAAGGTATGCCTGTTGCGATGCAGCAAAGGTAAGGAGCACTTGGCTTGGTACACGTGAACACGTGCCCACGTGTGGTTGTGTGTGCGGGCTGCACGTGGGAGTACTGTTGTGCGTAACCCGATAACAGCGCACAGGTAGCTTGGCACAATGGGAACTCTGCAGGAATAGGTATTCATCTGGGAAAGGCCTCATGAGGAAAGAGCCTTCAATCTGCTCAGCTTGTCAAAATTTACATTAAAAGTAGCAATATTTGGCCATATGTCTACTACTGTTATCTATCAATCTCGGGGTGGGGGTGGGGATGGCGGTTGGGGGGAACCACTTTTCTGCACGAATCACAATTCGGGAGACTAAAACCATGTATGCGATGCCAGCCTGCATACCACAGCAGCATTTATTGTTCAGTATCACATAACTTCCATTCAAGAGCACCTGGAATGCTGGGCGAATTAAAGAGACAGGAACACCCTTCAGATAAGAAGCTAAGTTTGCTACTGAAGCATTACAAGCTCTGTGAAAGGACAGCTGTTTACAAATTATTGATTGGCTCACAGACATTTTGCAGTCACTGCCACTAAGAAAGACCTCCTTCATGCCACTGAAACATTTTTACGTAAAGAGTAGCTCCCACACCTCATGAATGTAACTATCTCCTTAGTGCCCAAATCTGCCTATTTGAAAGTGTTTCAAGCATGAGGTAAACTAAAATGTTGAAATCGGCAGATTAATTACTCCCTGTATTAACCACTTTGCTGATGGCATTTTTGCCACAATAAAAGCCAACTTTTCTAACTTCTCACTGTTAAACATAAGGTAAATTGCTTCTTAGCCATTATCTGTTGTATTCAGGTCAAATGAAAAGCGGCAAACAACTTCTTGGAGTTAACTTATTGCCGGGGCATGCAGCCACTTTTAAGAACTTGTAACATCTAACCCAACTGCATAATGACAACGGTTAGAGCTTTCTGCAAATTTTCGTCATCTATTTGCCTTAACCAGACAACTGCTTCCTTTTGGGAAAGCTTCCATGTTTCATTATATATTGCATATAAGAAACATTTTGTGTGTGGTTTCCTGGGACCTAAAAAAAAGTCTTGTAACATATATACAATTATATCTTTTGACAGGAGACTAAGGTGTTGTTTAATGGCTATTAGTAAGACTTTAACCATTGTTGACATAGCTTGGCCACGCTATATGTGGTGATGACCCCAGAGTGTTGTGTGCTGAAATAACGAGGGTCAGGTCAGCTTGTGCTAAAAACCCTTTGTGAAGTTTACAAAATGTGCATGACAACCATTTGTGTCCACTAGCGTCAATAACCACCCATTGGGACCCGAAAATGTTCAATTAAAGATGCTGATCTGGACCCATCCATTGAGCTGTTCTTCAGTTGCATTTAAAATCTTTTGGCATTTTTCAAACTTAGCTGGTGAGGGAATACTGGCCGCATTTAGGGCCACATGTACGTATATTTGGAATTGCGATTCCATGCAAATTGCAATTAGGTAATAGCAATTCCAATTGCAAGAAACTCCATTGAGTTGCTTTCGTGATTCCCGGTGGTTCACAAATATACCTGCCTCATTAATATTAATGAGATAGGTCGCATTTTGCGACCCACTTGGAATCGCAGAAATCACAGGGATGGCGGCCTGCTGGTGTCAGCAGACCACCATGTCTGTGATTGCTTTTAAATGAGGCAATCTTTTTTTTAAACGCAGCCTGTTTTCCTTAAAGGAAAACAGGCTGCGTTTAAAAAGAAAGAAAATGAAATGTTTCAGTTTCATTTTTGAAGAGTAGGCAGTGGTCCATGCGACCACTGCCTGCTCTTCAAAAACGTTTTCGCATGCCTTCACAGAGGGGAAGGGGTCCATTGGGGACCCCTTCCACTTTGCGAATGGGTTGGCACCAATTTGAAATTGGTGCTAACTGCGATTGTTTTGCGACCGCATTCACGATCACAAAACAATTTAGGGCCATATTATGAAGAAATGGCTTTGCGAATCGAAATAGCGATTTTTAAGAAATCGCTATTTCCGAGTCGCAGTAGGCCATGTACCATAATTGCGATTCGGAATTAGCGATTTCTTAAAAAAAAGCTATTTGTGGTTTGCGAGGCCCAATTACTGAATCGCAATTTGCATTTTTGCAAATTGCGATTCGGTAATTGAAAATTGCAAATTGCGCGAAATTTTGAGAAAGCACACCTGGAGGAGCCTGATGACATCACAAGCAGGAAGTGAGTCATCCCAGGCAGTTTCAGGTGCCACACCCAAACCAGCATCCAGAGAGAGTCAGCCCAGCCACACTGAGCAACACTCTGAAGGAGGCAGCACACCTGAACAACCATGGACACCTCAGCCCAAGGAAAGGAGAAAGGAGAAAGAAAGTGGAAGCTCAAATTTAGCGAGCAAGAGCTGGAGGTGCTGACAGAGGAGGTGGTCAGGAGCGATGACCGGCTTTTTGGCAAAAGCTCACTCCATGTGCCGGAGAGTGAGAAAAGGAGACTCTGGGCAGACATACAAACTAAGATCTGCGCTATTGGAGTGGCACATCGCTCGGTCGAAGAAATTAAGAAGAGGTGGTCCGACCTGCGGTCCCGTGCCAAGGAGAGGGTGGCAAGAAGACTGCAGGAGGCCAGGAGCACAGGAGGCGGTCCACCCACAAAGTCACCATCCACCCCGTTAGAGGACCTAGTGGAGTCCACACTCCTCCCTGAAGCAGTGAGTGGGTCTACAGAGATAGACACCTCCGGCACACCAAGTACCAGCAAAGGTAAGTGCAATATTGAATTGTGACCCCATATGTGTATGCACAAAAGCCCCTTAGGAATTAGCAAGTAATGTAAAACATTGTGAGAAGTAGTCCATTCCACATCTTAGAAGCAGCACAACAATGCATTATGGGAGTGGCAGTCCACAACCCAGAGCTGAAAGTAGCACATACAATGTATTTAAGTAGAGCGGCACCCAGAAGAACACAACACCCACAACACAGTGAAGAGAAGTACTTGTACCTTTATTACCATTGTGTGCCCTTACTTGTAACAAACATAACTGACATGCTGCATATTGTCGTTGAAGGTGGGCCAGGCCTAGCAGCCACAGAATGTGCCAGCTTAGGGGAGACTGACACCCATCCAGCCCCAGACTCCAACACGAGTGGGTCTCTCACCATTGCGTCACTCCGACGCAGGCCCAGGGAACTGCCACTGCCAGAGCTCAGTCAGGACTCCGATGAGCAGCAGGAAGGGCCACATACACCATCTCCAACTGGCAGACGCACCCAGATGCAGGAGGCCAGTACGCAGCACACCACAGCACCCCGCAGGATGGCGACAAATGCAGGTGCACAGGCATATGAGGCAGGTGAGGGAACCTCCTTCTTTGGTGGCCTGGAAGCAGCTATGTTGCAGCAGCAGCGCCTGCATAACACAAATATCACTGGTTTACAAAAACAGATGCAGCAACATAATGCCAACATGGGGGGCCTGCATCGCCAGCTGGAGTGCCTGAATGCAAATATAGAACAGCTGCATGAGGGACAGGTCCACTTCTGCTGTGCGGGAACTATGCCAGGAGCTGCGCCATGACAGGGTGAGCCACCGCAGGCAGGAGCGACGATTCATGAACATGTTCGGGGGATTCTGTCACTCTGTCAATAGGTTAGCTAATTCAACCTCACAGATTGCACATCGTGCAGTGGCTGCACAGGTGGAGGCAGCACACAGCAGCAGGGATGTGGCTCATGGACTTGTCCAAATCACAAATGTGATAGACAACATCATGGGACACAGGTCAGCCACACCTAGTGAGCTTGGACTGGGGGGCACGGAGGACACTTCCAGCCTCAGCAGCCTAGCTGTACCCGCAATGGACAGCAGACGGCGCAGTGCCAGGCACAGCACTGCCACTGAGGCAGACAAGAGAGGTGCCGCAAGAAGTAACTGTAGCGGCCAGAGGGGTAATGAGTACACTATGAAGTAATAGTGCTTTATTCTGAACTTCTATTGTTTCTATTTTTAACTCACTTTTATTGGTATTCATTGGACTATCATTACCTGACATTAAGGTAATAAATTTACTTCACTACAGGTACATTTGTCAGTGCATTTGTCTTATTCATACTTACATCTGAAATGGTTGTGTGTGATGTCAGCACGCCTTTGCCTTCCCTCTGCTGCACTGGTCCTGTCTGCTGGCTGTAGGGGTGGTATGGGATCATCATCCTCATCAGATTCAGTATCACATATTTCTACAGGTATGCCCCTTGTGGTAGCTATATTGTGCAAGATTGCACAAGTAGCCACTGTAGGAAAGTAGCCTCTTTCTAGCCTTGTTACCCCCACTTTTGGCTTGTTTGTGAGTATATGTCAGGGTGTTTTCACTGTATCACTGGGATCCTGCTAGCCAGGGCCCAGTGCTCATAGTGAAAACTCTATGTTGTCAGTGTGTTTGTTATGTGTTACTGGGATCCTGCTAGCCAGGACCCCAGTGCTCATAAGTTTGTGGCCTATGTGTGTTCCCTGTGTGGTGCCTAACTGTCTCACTGAGGCTCTGCTAACCAGAACCTCAGTGGTTATGCTCTCTCTGCTTTCCAAATTTGTCACTATCAGGCTAGTGACTACATTTACCAATTCACATTGGCATACTGGTACACCCATATAATTCCCTTGTATATGGTACTGAGGTACCCAGGATATTGGGGTTCCAGGAGATCCCTATGGGCTGCAGCACTTCTTTTGCCACCCATAGGGAGCTCTGACAATTCTTACACAGGCCTGCCACTGCAGCCTGCGTGAAATAACGTCCACGTTATTTCACAGCCATTTACCACTGCACATAAGTAACTTATAAGTCACCTATATGTCTAACTTTCACCTGGTGAAGGTTGGGTGCAAAGTTACTTAGTGTGTGGGCACCCTGGCACTAGCCAAGGTGCCCCCACATTGTTCAGGGCAGATTCCCCGCACTTTGTGAGTGCGGGGACACCATTACACGTGTGCACTATACATAGGTCACTACCTATGTATAGCGTCACAATGGTAACTCCGAACATGGCCATGTAACATGTCTAAGATCATGGAATTATCACCCCAATACCATTCTGGTATTGGGGGGATAATTCCATGATCCCCCGGGTCTCTAGCACAGAACCCGGGTACTGTCAAACTGCCTTTCCGGGGTCTCCACTGCAGCTGCTGCTGCTGCCAACCCCTCAGACAGGTTTCTGCCCTCCTGGGGTCCAGGCAGCCCTGGCCCAGGAAGGCAGAACAAAGGATTTCCTCTGAGAGAGGGTGTTACACCCTCTCCCTTTGGAAATAGGTGTGAAGGGCTGGGGAGAAGTAGCCTCCCCCAGCCTCCGGAAATGCTTTGATGGGCACAGATGGTGCCCATCTCTGCATAAGCCAGTCTACACCAGTTCAGGGATCCCCCAGCCCTGCTCTTGTGCGAAACTGGACAAAGGAAAGGGGAGTGACCACTCCCCTGACCAGTACCTCCAAGGGGAGGTGCCCAGAGCTCCTCTGGTGTGTCCCAGACCTCTGTCATCTTGGAAACAGAGGTGTTGGGGGCACACTGGACTGCTCTGAGTGGCCAGTGCCAGCAGGTGACGTCAGAGGCTCCTTCTGATAGGCTCTTAACCCTCTTGGTAGTCAATCCTCCTTTCTTGGTAGCCAAACCTCCTTTTCTGGCTATTTAGGGTCTCTTCTTTAGGGAATTATTCAGATAACGAATGCAAGAGCTCACCAGAGTTCCTCTGCATCTCCTTCTTCACCTTCTACCAAAGGATTGACCGCTGACTGCTCCAGGACGCCTGCAAAACCGCAACAAAGTAGCAAGAAGACTACCAGCAACATTGTAGCGCCTAATCCTGCCGGCTTTCTCGACTGTTTCCAGGTGGTGCATGCTCTAGGGGTAGCCTGCCTTCACCCTGCACCAGAAGCTCCGAAGAAATCTCCCGTGGGTCAACGGAATCTTCCCCCTGCTAACGCAGGGACCAAAAGACTGCAACACTGGTCCTCTGGGTCCCCTCTCATCCTGACAAGTGTGGTCCCTGGAACACAGCAACTCTGTCCAAGTGACTCCCACAGTCCAGTGACTCTTCAGTCCAAGCTTGGTGGAGGTAAGTCCTTGCCTCCCCACGCTAGACTGAAAAGCTGTGTACCGCGTGATTTGCAGCTGCTCCGGCTCCTGTGCACTCTTCCAGGATTTCCTTCGTGCACAGCCAAGCCTGGGTCCCCAGCACTCTGTCCTGCAGTGCACAACCTTCTGAGTTGTCCTCCGGCGTCGTGGGACTCCCTTTTGTGACTTCGTGTGGACTCCGGTTCACTTTTATTCTAAGTGCCTGTTGGGGTACTTCTGCGGGTGCTGCCTGCTTCTGTTAGGGCTCTCTGAGTTGCTGAGTGCCCCCTCTGTCTCCTCCTGCAAAAGGCGACATTCTTCCTGGTCCTCAGCAGCACCCAAAAACCTCTACCGCAACCCTTGCAGGTAACAAGGCTTGTTTGTGGTCTTTCTGCATGGGAACACCTCTGCAAGCTTCATCGCGACGTGGGACATCCGTCTTCCAAAGGAGAAGTCCCTAGTCCTCTTCTTTTTTTGCAGAACTCCAAGCTTCTTCCAACCAGTGGCAGCTTCCTTGCACCTTCAGCTGGCATTTCCTGGGCTCCTGCCCACTCTCGACACTGTCGCGACTATTGGACTTGGTCCCCTTGTCTTACAGGTACTCAGGTCCGCAAATCCGTTGTCAGTGTACTGCTGGTGTTTGTTCTTCCTGCAGAATCCCCCTATCATGACTTCTGTGCTCTCTGGGGGTAGTAGGTGTACTTTACTCCTACTTTTCAGGGTCTTGGGGTGGGGTATTTTTCTAACTCTCACTGTTTTCTTACAGTCCCAGTGACCCTCTACAAGCTCACATAGGTTTGGGGTCCATTCGTGGTTCGCATTCCACTTTTGGAGTTTATGGTTTGTGTTGCCCCTATACCTATGTGCTCCTATTGCAACCTATTGTAATTCTACACTGTTTGCCTTACTTTTCTTGCTCTTACTTACCTAATTTTGGTTTGTGTACATATACCTTGTGTATATATCTTATCTTCTTACTGAGGATTCTCACTGAGATACTTTTGGCATATTGTCATAAAAATAAAGTACCTTTATTTTTAGTAACTCTGTGTATTATGTTTTCTTATGATATTGTGCATATGATATAAGTGGTATAGTAGGAGCTTTACATGTCTCCTAGTTCAGCCTAAGCTGCTTTGCCATAGCTACCTTCTATCAGTCTAAGCTGCTAGAAACACCTCTTCTACACTAATAAGGGATAACTGGACCTGGCACAAGGTGTAAGTACCTCTGGTACCCACTACAAGCCAGGGCAGCCTCCTACAGCCCCTATTCTACATGTCGTCTCTGGGCTGTACTGTAGTGCCTTTCCACTTTTGTGGAGGCACTGGAAGCGACTCTTCAGCCGTCCAAAGGTGCGCTCCACCACGTTGCGGGTCGCCCTGTGTGCTGCATTGTATCTCCGTTCAGCAGGTGTTGCAGGATTGAGGTAGGGCGTCATCATGTAGGTGCACACTGCGCAGGCACTGTCTCCTGGAAGGGACAGAGGGTATATTGAGTAACTGAGCCATCTGACATCAGCACGCCATCAATGCGCCAGTGTACAGAGGGACAATACCTAGTAGATATCCTTCTCCAAACTCCCCAGCTAGCAGTCTTGTGTGAATGCCGCTATGGTGAAAGATGTACGAATCATGTGTGCTCCCTGGGTACCTGGCCACGAGATCAGTAATGATGTAGGAGGCATTGCATATCACCTGTATATTCATTGAATGTTGGTATTTACGGTTGCGGTACACATACTCTGTGGCTGATGGTGGACAGATTGCAACATGTGTCCCATCTATGGCACCTAGGACGTGGGGGAACTGTGCTATCTGGTACAAATCTATTTTTGTCTGCTGTATATCCTGTGGGGTGTGGGGGAATCTGATGTACTGGTGTATCCTGCTCAGCATGGCGTTGATAAATGCATTGAAAAATCTAGAGAGGGTACTCTGTGATACCCCTCCAGCTGCTGCTATGGCCCCGTGATAGCTCCCTCAGGCGAGTAGGTGGTGGGAGCATAATACCTGCACATGGGTGGGTATGCTATGAGTCCTTTGTGTTCTGCGCTGCAGTATGGGTTGTAGCTCAGCTATCAGATCAAGTATCATGGCTGAGTTAACCTATACCTCTCAAATATTTCCTCCTCTGTCTCGTTAAAAAGTGTAATGCGCACTCTGAAAATGCGCTCCTGTCGCCTCCTCCCTCTCCTCAAACCTGCCAGGATCCTCATTCTCCTCGCCATGACGTAGAGTGCAGCCATTGTGGAAAAGAGTCTGAGGCATTCTGGGCCTCTTTATATAGGTTGCACCTTGTTACCCCCTGGTTTCCCTTAGTGGTATTTTGCATGTGCAAAATGCCATTCTGTGAAAAATCTCAATTTGCGATTTTTTGATGCATAGAATTGCGACTTGGATTTTGCGAATCACATTTTGCGCCTCGCAATTTCCTACTGGAAATACCGAATCGCAAAATGCGACTCGCAAAACCAGGTCGCAACGCAAAAAATCGCAATTTTTGCAATTTCTTATTTTTGATCTGCGAATGCCTTTCATGCATCGCAGACCACGTTTTTGCATTCGCAAACGGCTGTTTTTTGCGATTCGCAACGTTTGCGAATGCAAAAAAGTTTCATACATCTGGCCCTTAGATTTGGTATAAGGAAGGGATGCCCTGAACACGCCCCTTCCTAATACCGAATTGCAAAACCCAAATTGTGATTCGGTAACAAGTTACTGAATCGCAGTTTGGGTTTGGGCCTTGTACATCCCAAAACGCATGTTTCCAGTTGCAAATGGGCCGATTCTGCGAATCGGCCTGTTTGCGACTAGAAAAATGCTTTGTACATTTGGCCCTTGGTTCTTTAATTTTTGCCAAGCCTAAGCACCTTGTTTGTTGTACAGTCTGATTGAGAAATATACTTTGTAATGGGAGAAGGCATGCTCTAAATAAAGCTTCCCTACCCTGTATTTGCCAATCTCTAATTTCTAACACACTTTTTAAGTCAATCGACTTTAACCAATATTCATATCCTTCTATAGCCAACCAGGAAACAAAGGAATCAGAATAAATGTTGTGTCAGTCAACAAAATATTCTACAATTTTGTAGGTGGCAGTTTAAAATAATAAGACTCATTTTACCATCATACCCAGTAACAATGTTCTAATTGTGTAGAATTATAAACAGTTCTCGCGGTGCTGGCTTCGTGCAGAAAAAAATGTCTGTAATGATGGTAACAGAACATTTTCCCGATAATCTGCTACTGTCATGTAGACATTGTCACTTTCAAACAGTGTAATATTCAAGCTCAGAAAGCATAGAATCAACTGTTTTTTCATCCCAGTCATCAGAAACAAACACTGGTGTTATAACATAATTCATAGATACTTTGAGTACATAGGGAATTTGAATCATTTGAACTGTACTTTATTTGAAGCAATCACATCTGGATTCTGGTGGGGGGACTGGGTAGCCGTGGCACCTCCTCGCCACTGACATTGGCTGGGGCACCTGTGGGGATGTAAGTGGTATATTATGCTACATGTCTTTGACACATTCTGCATCACTAGCTTCCCCAATGTTATTGCTGTTGCCCTGACACCTTTGGTTGTGTGTGGTAATGGATCGTGGGATTGTTAGTTCTCCATTCTGTGCATGCAGGGCTGGAAGGGATGTGCATACAGTGGGTATGGCATGCAGGGCTTGGCATTTCATTTTGCTAATTGTGGTGGTGGACTGTGTGGGATGGAGTGGGGTGATGAGTGTCAGGGTGAGGGGTCGTGGTGGCATGCAGGTATGGGAGGAGATAGGTAGTAAATGTTGACTCGCCAGTGTCAAGTCCTCTGGCTACTCCAGTGAGTCCCTCAGGATGCAGGATTGCCAAGACTTGCTCCTCCCATGCTGTCAGCTGTGGGGGAGGAGGTGGAGGTCCACCGCCAGTCCTCCTGATGGCAAGTTGGTACCTTGCTGCAATGGAACACACCTTCCCCCGTAGGTCATCCCACCTCTTCCTTATGTCGTCCCTTGTGAGTGGATGTTGTCCCACAGCATTCACCCTGTCCACGATCCTCTGTAATAGCTCCATCTTCCTGGCAATGGAAATCTGCTGGACCCGTGCTCCAAACAGCTGTGGCTCTACCCTGACTATTTTCTCAACCATGACCCGCAACTCCTCATTGGTGAAACGGGGGTGCCTTTGTGGAGACATGGGTGTTGTGTGGTGTGTGTATGTTGTGCAGAGGGTGATGTGTGGAGCGGTGGGGTGTGTGTCGGATGAATAGATGTGTGTGCAGTTCTCTTTAGGATTGGCGTAGCAAAGTGTAGCCATCTTCTCGTTTTTGCAAAGGATTGTGGGTGATAAGGGGGTGTTTGAAACTGCTTTTGGTGGGTGTGTGGGGTGTGTGTATTTGTGTCAGGTGTGAGTTATTTGTTCTGGCAATTGTTGTCTTGTTTTGTATTTGGGTGGCCATTTCCGCCGTGGCGGTGTGCACCACCAATGGTTTACCGCCGTTGAATGTCCACTGTGGTGATTTGTGGGTCATTATTTGGAGGGCGTTGTATTGGTGACGTAACGGTATTAGTGGTACTAGCAACAGTTTATCACATGCAGTGGGTCTGGCAGATTTGTGGTTGTGGCTGTTTTCTGTCGTTTTGTATGTATGTGTCATAATCTGGCAGATGGTTGTACGCCTCCGCCATTTACCACCAATGTCATAATGAGGGAATTCATTATTAACTGCTGTGCTGTGTGCATTTTGTATTGCAAATGTGCATGTGTAACTATTAAGGTGTCTGCAATCTAAGACTATTCGGAACAAATGGTCCAGCTTAGCTCCAGGAAACAAAAGGTTATTCATTGGTGATACACAGTGTTCAATTACTCCCTGGTACTTGAGTTGTGAGAGTATTTCTCCCACAGGTGCTCTAGCCTCATGTTTAATGTCGTATTGTGGTTGAACCTGTGGTGTTGACCTAATTGGTATAACATAATAGGGGAATCTCTATCCCACCCTACGTGGTTGCGGTACAGCTCTGGAGCCTGTGCCAATGCCAAGTCTACGGCATAAGCTTCTTATGGTACCTCTGGAACTAGTACAGAAAAAGATGACAAAGATGACAAAATGACATCTTCCCCTGGTGGGAGATTGCAGACAAATTCAGGTGGCCAATCTTTTTCTGCCAGAAGGATATCATAACTAAGGCCCTCATTATGTCAATGGCGGTATTGACCACCTACCGCCATGGCTACCTATCATCCGCCATATTATGACCGTAGCTGGAATTCCGCCAGAAGGCTGCAGAATTCCGGCTACGGTCATGGCGGCAGACAGCAGTAAGGTGGCGCTGCTACCAGCAGCAGCGCCACACCAGTAGACCGCTGCAGACCGTATCATGATCCATGGCCACATTCTGTCTCCTGCCGGAAGACCCCCTGCAAGCAGGTAAGTTGGGTTCTCTGACAGGGGAGGGGGTGTGGGGTGTTGTGTGTGTGTGTATGTTTCTGTGTGCATGCATGCAGCTGTGTGGTGTGTGGAATGCATGTGTGCATGAATGGGTGTGAGTGTGCGTGTATGTGGTGTTGTGTGAATGCGTGTGTGCTTGTATGTATGTCAGTGTGTGTGTGTGTGTGTGAGTGTATGTGAATGTGAATGTATGTATGCATGCATGCGTGGGTGAATGTGGGTATGACTGTATGTATGCGTGTGTATGTTGGTGCGTGAATGTGCGTGTATGTCATGGGGGTGGGGAGGACTATGGGGAGGGGGAGGGTTGTAGGGGAGACCCCTATCAGTGTCAGGGAAGGAATTCCCTGGCACTGATAGTGCCTAACGCCATGGTTTCGTGGCGGTAAGGAAGCCACGTAAACCATGGCGGTAGGCGGGGTCAAAATTCCACGGGTGGGACAGTGATGGCCGTCTGGCTGGAGACTGAAGTCTCCAGCCTGGCGGCTCTTACTGTCCTGGCGGACGGAGTGGTACATTGACGATTTGGCTTGAGCCAAACCGCCAATGTCATATTTTGGGGAACGGTACAGCCAACCTATTGGCAGTACATTTCTCCAAAATAACGCCGTCCGCCAGAGTTGTAATGAGGGCCTAAGAGTTAATCTTCCCCACAATATAACCTTAATTGTGCTCTCTATGATTCCTTCAGTTTGTTTTTTTGCCTTGTAAACCCTGCTGAATGGGGAGAAGGACCTGTCCGCAGTTTCGACTTCAAGAAAGTCATCAGTTGCTGTCACATCCAGAAACTCTTGAAGATTCTGGCAAACTATTGTGGCCTCTGGCACACTGTCTAGCAGAGTCACTGTCCATGTCCGGATCTTCAGAAAGGTTCTCAATATGTGTGGCATTTTTCACCAAAATGGCTGCAACTTTTTTCTTTTCACAAATGGGGTTTTTATCGAGGAAGTTTCTCTTCCTTTTTATATTGAAACTTTAGATGAATTGTGAATCTTTTCTTGGTTTCATGTACTCATTTTGGTGTTCTGACTACCCTCCACTCTCACTGCATTTGTTGGGTGAGTCCTGAAAGGAATGAGATTGGCGAATGTCAGTATATTGGTATCTATGGGAGTTTTTAAAGTTTCCCTATTTCTAAGATTATAGCGTTTCTCAGAGGACTCCAATCGTGGAGATTTTCCTCTTTGTTTTTGACTGTCTTTATTTTGTTTTTGTGTATCCCAGTGTATTTTAGAACCCTCCTGTATTTGCTTGGTAGAATCCTTTTTGGATTTACCTTGTAACTGTAGTTTACCTGGTCTGGCTCCCAAACTGTCCTAACCTCTACTAGTACAGGTTTTGTTAATATTTTGGCAGCTCACGTTCTTGATCCTGTGCAGGAACATCCTGGAGCCACTGGCATACTGCCAATGCTACTGCTTCCCCTTTAGGATTACTTAATGCTATTGAGGACACTGTGGCAAAATAACCCATTATTAGCATCCAAAATCTAGTGCTTGGGCAGCCTCGTATTCATCTTGAATCTGCATTAACACTTCCCAAAGATTTGCAAGTGTTGGTGTACCATGTGTGGTAGTGTAGAGTGCAGCGAATACTGCACCCCATGTGCCGTAGTTGTCCACTGAGGGAACCATCCCAAAAGGGCAAGCCCATTGTGAGAATTCCTTGTTTGTTTTGGGGTCCCATATGGGGAAACACAGCTTACAAAGCTCTTATTTTTGCCCACCAAAACTGAATTTCTTCACATTTGGTGGGTAACTTACCCATTATTGAATGCACAGTTGCAGGGCTAATTCCTGCTGTAGCCACATGTGGTTGCGCTGGAACAGCCATTGTTAGGACCGTTTTAAAGGATGCATTACAAATTGTATTAAGCATCTATATATTTCTACTAAATGAGAATAAAAGCAGCATGCGTCCGCTACTTGTAAGTTTGCCACATGGGAGTGTGGTGTATATGTGGCCAAGTCTGGTCACCTAGGACCCTCATTACTTAAAGAACCTAGTCAATCTTTTTGTGGAACATGTGGTAGGGCACCATGAAACCAATTTTGTTGATCCTTAAAATATGCCTTGTAAACCCTGCTGAATGGGGAGAAGGACCTGTCCGCAGTTTCGACTTCAAGAAAGTCATCAGTTGCTGTCACATCCAGAAACTCTTGAAGATTCTGGCAAACTATTGTGGCCTCTGGCACACTGTCTAGCAGAGTCATTGTCCATGTCCGGATCTTCAGAAAGGTTCTCAATATGTGTGGCATTTTTCACCAAAATGGCTGCAACTTTTTTCTTTTCACAAATGGGGTTTTTATCGAGGAAGTTTCTCTTCCTTTTTATATTGAAACTTTAGATGAATTGTGAATCTTTTCTTGGTTTCATGTACTCATTTTGGTGTTCTGACTACCCTCCACTCTCACTGCATTTGTTGGGTGAGTCCTGAAAGGAATGAGATTGGCGAATGTCAGTATATTGGTATCTATTGGGAGTTTTTAAAGTTTCCCTATTTCTAAGATTATAGCGTTTCTCAGAGGACTCCAATCGTGGAGATTTTCCTCTTTGTTTTTGACTGTCTTTATTTTGTTTTTGTGTATCCCAGTGTATTTTAGAACCCTCCTGTATTTGCTTGGTAGAATCCTTTTTGGATTTACCTTGTAACTGTAGTTTACCTGGTCTGGCTCCCAAACTGTCCTAACCTCTACATGGGAGTGTGGTGTATATGTGGCCAAGTCTGGTCACCTAGGACCCTCATTACTTAAAGAACCTAGTCAATCTTTTTGTGGAACATGTGGTAGGGCACCATGAAACCAATTTTGTTGATCCTTAAAATATAGCGGTATTTCTAAATATGCATATGGTCTGTATTATGCAAGTGTGTTTGCTACAGTGTAGTTGTGAAATGTGTATGTGTTCCCATCTTCTGCTTAAACAGTGACCTAGGAATAAAATATTTCAGTTCTGTATGCTTTGTGTGCCTCAACCACAAGCGTAACTTCCCCGCCCTCAGCGATGAGCCCATGATTTAATAAATTTTGTGTGAGAGGTTGTCTCATATTTGCTGCAATTGCTACCCGTTGAGGGTCTGCCATGTTTAAAAACAGTTAGTTCAGCGATAGAAACACCATTTTGGGAAAATCATTTTTAAGGTTCCAGCTTGAACAACCTACAGCCTAAAATAGGTAATGTCTATTTAGCTGAAGAGGATGTTCCCTAATACCATGGATGTCTCCATATAAGGTAATTATGGTTCCTTTAGCACGTAAAGAGACAGAGATACTTGGGAGATCCGTAAAGTTAGTGCCTAACCAATTTTGGTGGCACCATGTCGTAGTACTCTCGTCATGGGGACAAGACTGCTGGCTTTGGGCGGCAGCACCCTCTGCATGTGGGGGACTTAGTCGATCCCACACCGTCTAGCAGCTGTCAGCCTAACCCTTTTGGCTAGCTAGCTGCACCTCACCAAAAGCCAAAAGTAAAGGCTATTTGTGGCAGCCTGATGCATGACACTCTGACTTCTCAGGAAAGTCATGGTGGAACAGATCTTACCCCTCTCTCTTAGTTACACAAGTCTCATACATGCACAGACAAACAGAAGCAGGATTTGATTCAATACATTTATTGAAGCAACTGTGTTCTGTGTTGCGATTATTATGGAGATGAAACACAACATAACCATTATTGTGACAAAAAAGTGAAACAGATGTAAAGTCCCAGCATTCTGTCACACTGATGAATCTAAAATCCCTACCTGCACTTCTAAAAATCTTCATGAGAGCACTTGCAGTGTTAGCCCTAATCCTCCCATACTAGTCTATACAAAGGCACCCCAACCCCATACGCCATACCTGTATGGTTTTATAATAAAACATGTTGTTGTTCTGAGAACTGCCCTGACATGATATTGCGTATTTTCTGTGTAAAGTAGACATCGTAACATCTCCGCTAAAATGAAGCCTATAATAATAAAAGCTAAAATAATAAAAGGAATAAATGAAATGAACTAGGTAAAGAGACACAGGCCACAGGCCCAGAATTAAAATAAATGTTCCCATGCAAAGTGGTAAAATAACCCCATGACAAAAGTATTACCTCAAATGCTCTGTTCTCGTTGCACTTGTTTTGTGCCTTTTAGTATAAAACACCACCAGTCAGAAAGTTGTTACAGAGATAGCACTAAAATTTCATTTATGTAAAAAATAAAATACATTTGGTAACTGGGCAAACCTTTAATCCTTCTAGGCATACTTTTAGTGATTAAGAAACATCAAGGCAAATACTTGAGAGCAAGCAAGCAAAGCAGTGTATCAGTTGGAAAAGATGAATTAGCTAAGACTGTTGCTTTGAGGCACTAAGGCCATATTTATACTTTTTAGCGCTGCGTTTGCGTCAAAAAGCGGCACAAATGCGACACTAAAAAAGTATAAATAAGGGCCTAAGAGGTTAACATATTTTGACATGTTATATGACATGTAGAGTAATCTAACAAACACAATTCTAAAGGCCTTGTGGCAGACAAAGGGAGTAATCAGTTGGAGAAAAGACCGCAGTGGAAACTCAACAGGTTTTCAAAGTCAGCCCATGTAGAGAAATAGACTAATTAAACAAGCCTGGTAGTAAATGTGTGTGCCAAGGCATCACATGCAGGAGTAAGCCATTGAGTGATCAAATGTTACAGGAAGAGGCACATACAATAGAATCATTACCCAGGGTACAAAGATCTGACCTCGAGTTATTATTCAAGTTTTACCTCTTAGGATATCCCTTGGGATGCGCAGGTTTTACATGCTATTGACTTATCTTGCATGCTCAGACAACAGTGCTATCCCTTTGAAAATATCAATCTTACAGGGAAGTTAGACAGCAGAATCATCCTTTGGTTCACACATACATTACGGGCTCTGGCTTAACACAGCAAAGTTATCTCTCAGGTTACTCATAACACACAGGCTAAATCTAACACAGAAGAGCCATCATTCCGTCTTGGATACATTGTTACAACAAGCATTTGCAATGCAACCGGTCTCCTGTTTGCTTGAGATAGAGCAATTAGCATTGTAAACTCCTAACCGGACTTTTCATGCCACATAAATTGAAAATTAAAATAAAACAGTTTCACATAACTAACTGGACTTTTCTTGCCATATAAGCTGACGACCGCCATCAGTGCAAAGCAGACCCACAAAGGGAAATAAAAGTTCACTCGTAGTGAAACCTATTGGCAAAAGTGCAATTATCTACGTAACCGGCAAAAGTGCAATTAACGATGTAACAGGGTCGATGTCATGCAAAGCGCTTGACTTCTGCCGAGTGAGATTGCGCTTTGAAAAAAGAGAAAAAGTAGTCCAGAAACCGGACGGAAAATGTGGAGCCTCGTATGTTTTCAGTACTTGGTTGCTGCGCTCGAGGAGGGCTAACACCGGAAAAGGAATGACTTATGCATGCCTTTCACTATTGAAAGCAAGCAAATTTTAAAAGGCAAGCTGACGAACCAATGAAAGACACTGACGTGACATGGGAATGGTTTGAAGCCCAAAGAGAGATTACAACACAGGACGGAGCACTTTGCGCTCGCCCGTAAGAATGACAGCAAGGGCTACGATGCTATTAGCTTCACATATATTACATGTATAGAGATTAGAAGGGCAACGCATTTGATTAATTGGAAATTATAGGCTGAAACTACAGCAATATACAGCTCTAACAGCCTAGGGTAGGTTTACAACAACAAAGCTGTCCTGAGATCCCCAAAAGTAAGATATCCTATGTTGTACACAGATATCAGAGGCTGTGGCTTCATCAGAGCTATTTGTCAGGTTGCATCAATCTCGCAGGCTGATAATGCAAACCAAACCCTCTAACCAACACAGGGGTTTCAGTCAGCGGACCTGTACCTCAAAGTAAACAGGAATTGGAGCCCAAACAATATCTCAGGCAGCAGAAGTATCCTTTGAAGTACGCAGTGTTTACGGTCTCAGACAGATCTCACATAGCAGTGCTATCCCCAAAGATAAGCAGCTCTAACCAACTCCAACTCCAATGGGACAAAGTCAGGAGAGTTTGTCTAATCTTTTTTCAGTAAATGCCGTCTGGACCTTAAATGGTTGTATGTCTCCCAATACACCTGACAAAATGCCGTACACCTCGGAGACTCAAGTCTAATTGATTAGATAATAATCAATATAGAAACATGACATAAGGAGATGAACCTGAAAATCATCCAACAAATGGAAAGCGATCATGTCCCCCTGTAGTTGACCTTTGCCCCTCTTGCAGTAACATACATAAGCTGTTGAAGTTGTGGGACTCAAACCGAGGCAAATTTACCCTTAAGCCCAACCGGAGACACACACGAACTGGACACATAAGATCTAGATTATTGAAGAAGAAAGTACACTTTGGACACTGAAATGCACTGAACGTCTTGACCTTGTCAAGCCACAAAACCAAAGAAATGGACAAGGGCTCGAGTGCCTCATGACAGGAACTGCTAGTATCAGGAACAAAATGCACAAAGGCTTCACAGGTGGAGCTGGTACCCAATCACTGGAGCGGTTTAGCTAAGATTGTCTGATCCAGAAGAAAGCACTGTCGTAAGCCCTAAAATAAAGGCACAAGACCGAGGAGGAAAACAAATATATAATACATCTCAGAAAAAACGATAAGCTCCTAATAAAAAAGAATGTACAATTAAAAAATAAAGTCTGGCAGTCAGTGGAGATAGCGATTAGAGAAAAAATACAACTAAATTCTGGATGTTGTTCAGATGAGGGCACAAGGGGCCAAAAAAGAGCTTAGATTTAGAGATCAACTGTAATGAATAGACTAACCATTTTAACTCACTGTGTCAACACAAACCAGACAACACAGCGCCGGGAGTGCTAAAAAGTGAAACATCACAGACTACTCAGACATCAAGCACCTAACAATAGTTATGCGCACCAGGAAGCGCTTGTCCTAGAAGTCCCAACACGCAAATACTTGAGAGCAAGCAAGCAAAGCAGTGTATCAGTTGGAAAAGATGAATTAGCTAAGACTGTTGCTTTGAGGCACTAAGGCCATATTTATACTTTTTAGCGCTGCGTTCCCAGTACAAATACCGCATCAACGCCAATTAGTCACCCATGTGAAAACCCTTCATAATACCCACGCCTGAAGCGCGGCATAGCTCCTATCTTTATACCATGGGATTCTCAGAGGACGAAGTACAATTGGCAATCCTAAATCAGAAGCCAGGAAAGGCCGTAGGCCTAGATAATGTCCCATTGGATGCCTTCAGAAACAATCTATCAGGGTAACTGCCCTAGCCACCAGATTTAACGTTATATGGTCTCATCAGCAAGTCACACCCTCATGGAACAAGCCAATAAAGTACCTATCTGTTAAAAAAGAGAAGCTGTCACAACCCCACCAACTATAGGCCAATTTCACTCCTAGATGCCAAGGAAAAAATATATGTCAAGCTGCTGCTAAATCGTCTGCAGGACTGGGCTGAAGAAAACAGGATCATGTTTGACTACTAAACTGGATTTTGAAAGGGAGAAGGCATGGTTGACCAGGCCCTGCAACCTTTTCTGATCTCTTTGATGTATGTAGCAATCAAGAAGCACCATTTCAAGTGGTATTCATCAACCTAAAGTCAACTATTAATCTAGTCGACTGGTCACTCCTATGAGTTTCTCTGAGAGCACATGGTGTCTCGGAGAAATTAACATCAGCCCTACAAAATCTATACAAAAATACAGCTGATGCTCGGTATGGCAGAACAAGGGAGTGCACCCCTGAGATCAAGATCGATCAAGGCATGCAACAAGGGTGGGTGCTCACACCCTTGCTTTTCAATCTCTTTATAAATGATATGGTGAAAACCCTCCTGGACCTGGATCTCGATATTCCCAAAATAGGAGGACCAAATTTCCATTATTTCTCTTCGCTGATGATTCTGTCTTTTTATCACAGAGAGAACGATTGATGCACCAGTTCCTCCAGGAATTTGATAGATGTTGCTTTAAATTTAAAAAAAAACTAACCATTAACATCAATAAAAGAAAATTCATGATATTAAGACTGCCAAAAAAGCTGAAAAAGATATTCAACAGCTGCAGTGCAAACTTGGAAAGAGCAAAACGTTTCAACTATTTCGGCATTTGTTTCAATCAGAAGGTGACTTGGGTGGTGCAATCATCTAAAAGTGAGGCTATATTGAGTCAACACACGGGTGTGTCACATATTGTCCCGGGGCTCACCCTACTATGGATTCCGCTCAACTAGGTCAAGCACCCAATGCACCAGCACACACAATAGATCAATGTCCAGTAAAATACTTATTTTGTATGAAAGTACTTTAATTCTAATTCTACACATGCAAAGGTAAACAACATTCAAAAAGCTGTAACACAGTTTCCCCTTGAGGTAGGCATAATAGTAGGTGTAAGGCTACTCCATCTACCCAATTCTCATGTAACAGGTGTGCTATTATTCCCAATTCCCATACGGCAGCATCCAGGTAATGTAATCTTCTAGGTCCTGTTTATGAGGTATCCCCCTCTCAGACTCAGTTAGTAAGGTGTAGTCAAGTAGAGTGAAGTAGGGTTGCAAAAATCAAAGGCGGTATATTTCCCCCGGGGCCCGGTAGGCCCAGATCTCAGCTTACCCATTCCAGTGGTACAGAATCTGGCAGAGGTGCAGTCCTGGCCCGGATTGGAAAAGTCAGGCTGAACATTTTCACACGTGCAGTTCCTGGTAGGCTCCAGCTCTCTCTCCTGAACCGGGCTTACCAGCGTCCTGTCGATTGGAGTTGCTGTGGCTCCAGCCACACGTGGTAAGTCTTTTTCTTTCTTGCTCAATGATGGTGGCAGTCTCCTTGCTCCAGCTGGGCTCTGATGGTGTCTTCTGTGTCCTCTGGCCACCTCTGACACAACCCCCCCATGTCTTGGTCGTAGCAGCATTTGTCACAGGCAGCGACTCGGACCTCCAGCCTTAGCGCTCCGAGCTACCCCTCCTGGCATCCAGGATTGCTCCAGAAAACCTCACTGTAGGTCACACTGGCCTCAGGTTGGCTCTCCCTCCAGCCCCTCCTGTCGTACGGGGTAGTTGCAACTTCCTGCACATTAGAAACGCCCGATGTATGCAGTAGAATTCCTTGGCACACACTGGTACCTCTTGGCATATGGGGGTCACTAATCTTTCACCATGCAGCATATGGAAAACAGCCCGATTGATGCAGCTCTTGTCCTTGGTGCTCAGTGACCTCTCCAGGCACATGGGGTCACCAAACTTTCACAGTGCTTCACACAGGCAACAGCTTGTTCGATGCAGCACTGTTCTTGTTGCACAGCAGCCTCTCCTAGCATACTGGGTCACCAAACTTCACAATGCAGTGCACAGGCAATGGCCTGATCAATGCTGCACTGCTCCTTACACCTCACTCAGGAGCCTCACACACCTGGGCTCCCCTATGGATCTCACTTTCCCCAACTCGCTCCTTATCCTCACAGGCATGCAGATCTTGGCGAGCAGAAAGGGACTGGTGCTCCAGACATCAGGGCAGCTGGTCTTGGTAACCCTGGGTGATGCCCCCTCACCCAGCAAAGAGACTAGCAGGCTGTGCCCCTAGTCCTGGGAACAGGCAGAAGGTATGCTTAGCGTCTCCTCCTGATGCAGCTAGGCTGCTGGGCAAATGACTAAGTATGGCTTCTCAGACTCCACTACTTATAGTTCTTTTCTAGATACAAAATGTGATTTAGGGTCTAGACCTTTGAAGTTTTATGTTAGGGTTCTGCTTCTTTGAAGTGAACATATCTCTTGCCTTTATGCTTCCTCATGAAAGATGCCTGTTATAGCAAGCAGGACTCTGAAACTCATTAACCCATAACAAGGTATTGACCAGAATCCACACCTGGATGCCAGCCACAGTGATATGTGCATCAAAGAGTAATTATGAGCCCTCAACCCTACCCTCTATGATTCCCTTATCAGACCCATCTCCCTCTTCCTGAGAGATGTCCAGGCCCCTTCCTTGTGATCTGCCACTGCATCAGAAAGCCCATTGAAATGCACAGGGAGAGCCTGGTTCCCCCTCATCCTGTGCTTGTCCCACACAGTTTACAGGAATGCAGAATACAATATACAATTCTGTCTGGGGGGAATTCCTCTACTCCTTATGTTTTCACCAGGCAGGCTTGGACTTCCCAAAATCAAAACCAATGCCTTCCTTGTAATGTACCAGTGCAGACACTTCTGCACTCAATGTACATACACATTTCATTCACTGTCCAGCGCTGCTGTCCTTATGTATTATGCGATCACTAGCATATCCACTCGTAACACACGTACTCATTCTGCGCACACTGTTCAGCGCTACAGTGCCTCTGTACTGTACCAGAGTATGTCACTTTAAACACACACTGCCAGTGCACACACATATACCATGTGCACACTGTACCATACTTCACCCAGGGTGTAGAGTACCCCCTTGTGAGCATACATGCACTCAGCACGTTTTCATCACACACGCACTTCCACATCAGTCTGATGTAGGCCAAGGGTGCACTAATCACACAACAGCTGAACTTTTAAAAAGGTGAGTTAGCATGTAGGCCTCACTCCAGTGACAGTGTAAAAAGGACATGTTTACTATTACTGATCACTACACAGCATGCTGCCACCACCACGCTCATGCTATTGAACTTCTGGTGAAAATAGTAACCCTCCCCCACTATGAGGTTAGCGCTTTGAGTGCCCCTCCTGGTCCAACAAGAATGCAATCTATGAGATGGGACTATGTCATGGTGCACATGCATGATCTGTGTTCACCTATGACAAAAAATTAGCATTAGAGATCCAGACAATTGCACCGTTGGGCACTCGGGGCAGGGGTACACGTCTCTCACCATACAGAGGACTTTTTCTGTCCCAACAGGGTGGAATTATCCACTTTGCCAACAACTCTTTGGCAGACGTTCTCTTGAATCAAAAATTCATGCTTATAAAGCAAAATGAATGCCGGCAGGATCCTACAGTGTGGAAATATGAGCATACAAGACTGTCAAGAACCTACAAGTAGTGAAGAACAAATGTGTTCGCTGGCTGCTATACCTACGCCCTAGTACTCCAATGGCATCCCTTAAGGGTGAACTGGGTTTTCCAAGTACTGAATCATCACTTCTCATAAAACCCATCCTATACTGGGTCAGGTTGAGGACACAAAAGTCCTTATCTCACTACAGTAGCACATTACATTTTGTATTCAGTTTAGCTGCCTATTGGCTTTAACGTGGCATGACATTACATTCTGTATTCAGTTTAGCTGCCTATTGGCTTTAACGTGGCAAAAGACATTACATTTTGCATTCATTTTAGCTGCCTATTGGCTTTATCGTGGCGTTAGACATTGCAATTGAGACATTGCAGATGAGCTGTGTTTTTCCACAAGCCCGTGTTTTTCTTATTTCCTCTCACCGAACACTAGTATGATAAGGAAGTGCATATTTCATGTTTTTCTCTAGCGAGGCCTTGGGAGAAACAGCCTTGAAAACTTGGCCAACTTTCAACAGTGTTTCTTCCAACTCTGACCTACAGTAGCCAGCATGTTTTGAATATTATAAAAGGTGTCCCTGGGCAGCAGTGAGGTGGAATTTTCTGAGACTTCATTCAGGAGTGGACGTCAACTGCCTGACCTGTCCTGTGAAGGTGGAAAATCTCTTTCTCGCAGTTGAACAGGGGCCATCAACTTGCTGGCATGAGAAAGATGACGAGCAGTGATAGGCCCTACGGTGATGAATTTTGACTTTTATTCTTTGCTTGATGCTATAATATAATCACATATATTTGCTTTGTACATTGCAGTTGAGAATCACTTTGATATATTTTCCTTTCATTGTTGTGACTATTTTTAAACGTGTGCCTCCAACCTACTAATCTCCTCTCTCAGGAACCTCGTGGTGAAGTAATAATAAATGTCTTCTTTAAACTAAGAAGTGCATTGCAGAGATTGTTGTCATCTCGGTCATTAGTGAAAGCAAAACAGTGGGCATATTTGCTCATCAAGTCTACCTTATTATTTGAACTTTTCCTTAAACAGAGGAATAACAAAAGCTTTATTATAAATGCAGACTCAGGATCTTCCCAGTACTATCTTACCCCCAAAAATGGTCAGAAACCTTAACAAATAGCGACAAATGTGCATATAACCTGGGAGGCCGGGAGGCAGTTTTTAATTTCATGCTTTTATACTTACATTCTATTAGGCTGCAAGGGAAACCTTCCATCCAGTATTTCTAGCTCACACCACCAGAAGAAGCAGAGAGCATTGTCCCTATGCCTTTGGGCAGACTGAGAACTTGCATCCAAGAAAGTGTCCCTCTACATCTCTTGAGCCTGGAAATTGACTGATTCAACGCCACTAACTGAGGTCATCATCTGAGATTTGGTGCACCTGTGCAGCCCAAACCTGTAGGAGTGGGCAACATGTTTAGATTTTTATTGATTTATTCATGTATCTGAATCTTTTGCTTTGGAATAAGCCAGATATTTGTAGCGTTTCTTTCTTCTTTTTATTTTTTTGCTTTGATTTGTCTTATTTGAATGGCCTAGGACCGAATCACATAAATATTGTGTAAAAATAATATAATAGTGCGTTTCCAGGTGGGTTTCAGCCAGCAAAGCTATCAATTATGGCTGCAAAGCATACCTTTCATTGTATATTGATTGTCCAGTGTTCCTATGTAAGTATTTTAAGGGCAGGTGAAAAAGTCCAATAATTAGAGAACTCATTTTCCGGGGAACAACTACCCACAAAGCAAATATAACCATAAAGTAGGTTCGTTTTTCCTTCTATCTGTTATTTCTAATAAATCTGCAAAGCCATATTGATGATCACACACCATTGAAAAATAAACAAATAAAAATTGTTGTGTATCATCTCGTCACAGGATTTTCAGGTAGTAGTTCATAACCTGTTTATTCTCATTTACGTGTCTTAAGATTGTAGAGAGTAAAACTGACGGATATCCTCATACCATAAAAGTTTCATTCTTTCTCAATGAATGTGCATATTCATATTCTCTTATGTATATGTTTTAACAGGTAGCAAACATTCTGTATCTCTACAAATAAGCAGTAAAGTAAATCAGTTGTCTATCGTTTACTTATATTGCAGTCAGGCTGTAAATATATTCTATTTTCTGTTTGTGACTTTTCCCTGTCCCCTTTTTACATCGAACCCTGCCAGATAGTGCAACTGTCTGGTTTGCAAACACTTCTTAGGGGCATTCTGAAAGATTCCATGACAAAACATTCCACCCACTACTTACTTTGTGTTATGTAACTCACAGTTGCTGACTTTCTGTTTGTTGACTTTATTTGTTGTAGGCTTTCTAGCATGTTTTTATCTTTCCCGTGGAGCATAGTCTGTTTACTCTATTCTGCCACAAGCGTTTGCTTTCTGTAAATAGGTCTTTAAATTTTGTTCTTATCTTGTCACATTTGCTGTGAATTCAAAGATTGAGGTAAAATGTCAGGCTCTGTCTTCCTGAGTGATATTGGTGTTTTACTTTGAAGTCATAGAAGGAAAAGTAGAGGATTTATCTGACAATCTGGTAGTGTAAAGGCAAAGTTTTTTTTCTAGCACAGAGCACAATATAAATGTCTACAAATGAACTGTGCAAATATTCCAGAATATATGAGAACTAGGAAAGCACAAATTAAACACTTTTCACCGCAGATTGTGAGTCCGCTGTTAGCGAGGTCGCTTTTTGCGACCTCGCTAAAAACGAGCTCGCAATTTGCGAGTCGGGTGTCGCAAATTGCGACTGTGCCGCAAATTGCATGCAGGTGCAGGTGCAGCAAAACAGTTGGAAAAACACTTCCTGGCTCTTGCTGATGACATCAGAGCCAGGAAGTCATCAAATACCCCTGGAAGAGGGAGGACCACACCCTTTTCAAACTGCTAAGCAACTACCTGGAGGAACAGCTGCAACCATGGAAGACACAGGCAGTGCAGGAAGGAAGAGGAAATTAAAATTCTCTGAGAAGGAACTTGAGGTGCTGACAGAGGAATGCTGCCAGCACCATGACCAGCTTTTTGGAAAGGCAGCCCTGAGTGTCCCAGACACTGAAAAGAGGAGGATCTGTCAGGAAATCCAGGAGAGGGTCAATGCTATAGGGGTGAGCCACAGAAGCATTGAAGAAATTAAAAAACGGTGGTATGACCTGCGCTCCAGGACAAAGGAGAGGGTGGCAGAGCGCCTCAGGGAGATGAGGGGCACAGGAGGAGGCCCATCCACCATCCCACCACCCACAGCCATGGAGGAATTGGTGGAGCAGACCCTGGAGCCTGAGGCAGTGTCAGGAATTGGAGCACTGGACACCTCAGCGCAAGGGACATCCAAAAGTGAGTACCATGAAACATGCATATACACCTATAAATGCTATACCCACACTCACCCAGTACACAGCAGCATGCACAACCAGACTAGCTCCATGCCAGACTAGCAACCACCAGAATGGTGCATTATGGGCAATGTAGTACAGTAGGCAGCATATAGGCAAATGTTTATTAGGAGGCATACAACAGATGTTAGAGACTGACAGTGTATTCCCTATGTCCCACAGGTCTCCCACAAGACACCCCCACCAGCTACACCAGCCAGGGTGACAACAGCAGGCCACAGGCAGGGCAGGAGGCTGCAGCAGCCAATACAGTACAATACAGGGCCCAGCACAACACCACCACAGTTCCCTCCAGATGAAGAAGTGGACATGGAGGAAAGAGACACGACACCTGGTCCCAGCCACACTGTGAGACAGCAAGAGCCAGAAGCACCACCGTGTCGCAGACGCAGAGTCCAGGTCCAGGCAGTGGCCCAGGAGGATATAGGGGAGGCATCCATGTCTGCAGTTGAGGCATCCCTCCTATCTGGTCAGCACCTGCAAACAAGGCAATTGAGGATTATTTCTGGTGCAATGCAGAGGATGGAACACAATTTCACTCATGGCCTGGCAGAAGTGAACACACAGTTCTCAAGACTGAATGACAATGTCAATGACCTAACACTATCAATACGCCAACTGGTGACGGAACTGGTGGCTGAGAGACAAAGTGCAAGGCGCTGTGAGCGCCAACTAGTGCAGAGATTTGACCGCATGGCAGCGTCCATTGTCCGTCTTGCAGTGAACACCACAGGCCTGTCACAACGGACCGTGAACCTGCAGGTGGACCTGGGCCACTTTGCAGGGGATGTGGCGCGGGGACTGGGCCGCATTAGCCATGCTGTGGACATGTTGGAGGCCAGGCAGGTGGCAAGGGGCACGGCTGAGACCCCTCAGGACAGTGAGGAGGGGTCCACTATCAGCAGTGCATCTGCCACAGACACACGTGTACTGCGGAGTGGCAGTGCACGTCAGGGGTCTGCTGACCCACCTGGCACGAGCCATGCTGGGCGTACCAGGAGGAGGTGTTAGGCACAAACACTGCAGGACTCGTGAGGCACATGAGGCAACCGACAGTTCTGTTCTTTAGTTATTAGGTTCACTTATTAAAATGTTTTGTTTGATCCACTTCACAACTGGGCTCTTTGTGTGTGACATTAGTGAGTGTGGTGACAGTTGCCACGTACCTTCCAAAGTATTGGTTTGCAATGTGGTCCCGTCTCTGTCTGCCTTGATTTGCAATGCTTCCATCCCCAGGCTGGTGATGTGGTAGCTCTTGCTTGTCATCCTCCGAATCTGGGTTTTCAGAGGTGAGATGTAGCCCAAAGATGATGCCTGCCCCTCAAAGCCTTGGCTCCTCTCTTCCCATCCCTCTCCCCCCCGATACTGCAGTCAAGGGGTCCAACATGTTGGACCCTGATGACATCCTTCACCCCCGGTCTTCCAAATGAGCCCTATCTGAAAAGGTGGCAAATTATGTGTCGGGTCGCATCCGGAAACTAATGGAAAAGGAGTCCCGTAACTGCCTCAGGGCAGAATGCTCTCGCCCTTCCCTGGAGGGTAAGGTAGTCTTCACAACTGAGTTTGACCCTAGAATGACCACCTTCCTCTAAAAGTAAATGAAGGACCCAGCGAAGGGTATAGATGGATCCTGGCCGGTGTGCCAAGACAAACTCTTGGACGTCCTTGGCCCGTTGACAAAGATATTGGACATATTTGAGGATTCAGTGTCTGTGAGCTCCATAATTTACCCAGACGTACTGTCTGGTTGGGCGCAGCATGCCATCATTTTTCGCGGCAACAGAAAATTGCACGTTATCCACTGAGCCCCACTGCTCCTTGCAAATAAAGGTGGACCCTAAGCTTGGGGACCTAGCAGATTCTGAGGTAGGGGCAGAAGCACAAGGGGGACTCTTTAGGGAACCTTTTATTAAGGAGTCCCTAAACACGTTCACTTCATTAGAAAAGGCACAAACCTCAATTAAAAGAGTGTTTACTTCCTGGGTTTGCCACGGGCCCGGCAGGTTGAGTGGGGGTCACTTGTCTGACTGGCACGCTCCCAGTACCCTTTTTGAGGGAAAGGCTCCCAGCAAGGCCAATACCAGGATCAAAGTCACTTCACTAACCTCTATCCAACAAGAGGACTGCACTTCAGAGGTTGAGGTGATAGAGGAGCAGGCGCTTTCACCAATTCTGGTGAGTGTTCTCCCTTCTTCCCTTCTAAAGGTAGGGGGCCATCTGGCAAATTTTACCCAGTCTTGGGTATCAATCACAAAAGATGCATGGGTCCTGCAAACAATCCAAGGCTTTCTTATAGAATTTACAGTTCCTCTAGACAGGACTACTGCCCACAACCCATTCAGTTATCTTCCCACAAGACCTACCTCATGGGCGCGGAGGTCGCAGCACTGCTGATCCAGGGTGCTATATCTGCCACGACTCCACACCCGAGCGGCTTCATCAGCAATCTTTTCCTAGTCGACAAAGCAGACGGGGGCCAATGACCAGTCATCAACTTACGCTAATTCAACCAATGGCTGGTATACCGACATTTCAGAATGGAGGGGATCCACCTCCTGCCTGATGTCTTGCGCCTCCTCGATTGGTTGATGCACATACCTTTCTATTCCAATTTTCACACCACACAGGCGGTTTCTCCAATTCGTCTGGCACCAACAGACTTCAGAATTTTCCACTCTGCCCTTCAGCCTCTACTCAACACCTTAGTGCTTCACGAAGGTTCTCAAGCTTGTCATGGAATACCTTGGGGCGCAAGGGGTACGCCTGATCATATACCTCAAAGATATGCTCTTCCTGGCCCAGTGCCCCCCAAAAGCTGTCCCACCAGATGCAATTAGTGGTTGATCTTCTACAGCTCAGGTTTGTCATAAACAAGAGCAAGTCCTTGTTGATCCCATACCAAAAAGCATTTTTTCTCGGATTCATAATAGAATCTACTGAAGCCACTCTGAGTCTTCCATCCCAGAAGGTGACGAAGATTCATCACAAGTTGCAAAGTATTCTGGCCATCCAAGCCATCTTTCCAAGCCCGCTCCACTGTAACTAGGCGTTACAGCTCCTGAAGGCCGTCCACCTGCAAAAGGGCCTAACATGCTCTCAAATAGTCACTCTTTCGGAAGAAGCGCGGGTAGAAGTATGTGGGTGGCTTTTCCATATGGATGCATGGAATGGGAGTGTGATTTTTGGCTCTGCCCCAGACCTAGTCATAGAATCCAACACCAGCAGGTTAGGATGGGGCGTGCAGTGTGAAGATTTTTCCACCTGAGGCTTGTGGTCTCTGAATGAACCGCAGTTACATATAAACTGTCTGGAACTTTTAGCTGGCTCCTTTGCGGTCCAGTTCTGGACCAAGGACTCAGCTCAATTGTGTGTATTCCTGAAAATGGACAACGTCTCCATGGTCCACTATATCATTCGGGAGATACTTGATCCAAGACACTCTTCGATCTGGCGACCAGTTTCTGGCAGTATCACCTGGACTGTCAGATCACAGTCATGGCACAGTACCTCCCTGGTCAGGAGAAACCAAGTAGCAAATTATCAATCCAAACATTTCTGGGATTCTAGCTTGTGGAAACTCCACCCGGAGATCTTCTCCAGGATTAGTGGGATCCATTCTCAGTAGACCTGTTTGTGTCCATGTTGGACCACCAGCTACCCAGGGTTTTCAGCTGGAGACTGGACCCACAGGCTGCAGCCACAGACACTTTTCTCCAAAACTGGAGTCGGGAAACCGGATATGCCTTTCGCCCCTTCATGATGATCATGCAAGCATCCGCTCAGGTCAGGCGCCAGCAGGCCAGTCTGGTGAGGGTCACCCCTATATGGAAGTCTTAAGTTTGGTTTCTGGTACTTCTCGAACTTTCTTGATATTCCCCAGTCCGTCTCCCCCTGTTTCCATTGCTTCTCCTCAATCCGGATCAGGTTCCTCATCAGATGGTTCTGGAGGGATCACTTTTGCTAATGGTGTGGCAGATTACAGGGGACAATGGTCATTCCCGGGCCTTTCAAACCAAGAGGAGGACTTCCTGTCCAAAGCCCGGGCTGACAGTACAACTAAGCATTGTAGATCAGCCTGGATTCAGTGGACGAGTTGGTGTTTGCAACGGGATCTCAATCCCGTGGGTGCTGATGAAGTTCATATCCTTAACTTCCTGGCTAGCATGGCGATGGACGGACTGCCATATTGCTTTGTCAATATCAATACGTACCGCTACACTATTTTGGTGGGACATTTTCCGATGGAGGGCTTCTAATTAGGGGAACATCTGTTTGTGTGTCGTCTCCTATCCCTTCCCCCGGAACCTCACTATTCTGCACTTTGGGATGTCTACCAAGTGCTAACTTGTTCTTGTCTGGGCAACCCAACCAATTTTTGTCTGGAAAGGAACTGTCAGCTAAGCTGACTATACTTCTCTGACTGATATCCTGTAGATATTCTGTAGAAGGGTCTCACATGTGTGTGCTTTGGATATTTCAGGCAGGTCTTTTTCTTGTTGTGGAAAATCCTTCTCCATGAGTAGGAGGACAAAGTGTAATACTACAGTTATTTCACATCCGGCCTTTCCATACTTCCCAGAGCTGTGTGATGCAATGCCTCAAAGCATACGGGGAGATGTGTTCAGAATTTCGCCTTCCAGGTGAACGTCCGCTTCTCATTGCACTGCGGAAATCCCATAAGGTGGTGTCTTCCCCCACCATTGCATATTGGGTGAGATGGGGGATGCAGGAGGCCTGTATTGACTTGTTCTTCTTTGGTGCGTATTCTGCGTGTGGAGCCATGGCCTCAATAACATATAGGTTAGGTGCCCACCTGGAAGACATCATGAATGTGGCTGACTGGTCTTTGGACTCTACATTTAAGAGATTCTATTTAAAGCCGATATTGGATATGGCTCATCTGGTAGTGAGCAAGTTTTGAACTACATAATCCTCACCTCCGGTCCTGACATAGTATGAAAAAGTTACTAGCTATCATAACAAAAAGTTTCAATTCTATTAAGGACTCTGAGGCAAGGGTTATCCCACCCTGTCAATCATGATATGAAGACCCTCCCGGTGACTAGTAAGTATTGGATTTATTAGTTTCAATTAAATTTATTATGAGAATACCTCATGCATCTGATGTTCAGTGGATATAACTGCTGTTTTTCTGCAGGTTGTTACCACTAATCACGGTAGCCTGCTAAAATTTCCCTCTTTTTATAGGAACAGAGGAGGGTATACAGGACCTGTGACAACACAGCAACAGTGTGACTTGAGCGACGAAAATGGCTGAGGGGACACAGTGGTGGACTATAATGAGACTTTTAATATCTGTGTTGACTAATCCATGACTAATCCATGGAACTGATAGACCATTGGATGTTATTGTTTCTTTTACTTCATTCCCAGTGTTTCATGGAAATAGTAGTTTGTATTGGTGAAGTTATGAAATGGCTGCTAGTCAATAAAGTGAAGAAAAGATTACATAATCCTTGCCTCAAATTCCTTATTAGAATTGAAACTTTTTGTTACAGTAGCGAGGACATTTTTCATTGTACCCCATTGTCTGTTATAAGAATGTTTGGGATTCCCTCTTCAAAAGAAATATCTTTCAAAACATTTATGAGGATATTAGTTGTAAATGTGCATACATTTTGTTAGAAACTATCATGTGTGGTAGTCTACTAATACCAGTATGAATCGTTCACTAAGTGGCTCATTAATTTCCAGAGCTAACTGGGTCCACTGTTTATCTGGAATCTTGACAGGTGAGAGTTTGTGTCCAAGGTGTCCCTTGTGTTCTAATTTTGCTATGTTTTCTCTCATTGTTTGGGAAAGCACAATTTTATCTCCTCTGCAAATACATTTCCGTGTATCACTTAACGCCACCCTCACTTTCCAGTATCTGTTTACGTGGTCGGGTAGTTTACTCTTATTTGTAGGGCAACCCTAATGACTATAAGAAAATAGAGGCTTGAAATCTTCATCTTCCTTCATGCTTCGCTCTCATTGCTCAGACATAATCAATCAATCAATCAGGAATTTGAAAAAAAATAAGGGTCTCAAGGCACAAGGCCAGACAAAGTTATTGCTAACACTGTATCCTCTGGAATTTCTTCTATCCTTCTGCCTCTCCCTCAAGGAGGTTCTGGGAAGAGTAATTGACTACACTGTTTTGTGATCCTAGTAGGCACTGTGTCCTGAAACTATATCCCTGCAGTCCAAGCACCCTTGATAAATCCTGGGTGTTGTTCCTTCTGACCCTTGTGTCATGAAAAAGTAAACTATAGGCTTGTGGTCTGTTGTGATAGTGAAGGGAATGCCCCCCAACAAAAATAAATGTTTGACCACCCAATAGCAGCCCAATGCTTCCTTTTCCACTACCAAGTACTTGCATTCATCCCCTTTGAGAGCTTTTGATTCAAAAGCAATTACATGTTCTGCTCTGATTTCTTTTTGTGTGAGCGTGGCCCTAGTCCCTTGTTACTGGCATCAGTAGTTAGAAGGATAGGTTTGATGGGATCAAACCTTCCCATGTTGATTACATACTGGATCCACTAAAGTTCCAAACTCAGATACAAATTTTGAGTAAAATTCTGCAAGTCCAAGGAAACACTTCAATTCATTTTTATTGGTGGGCACTGGTGCTTTCTGTATCGACTCCACTAAATCAATCTTGGTTTTAATACCTTCCTGTGATATTGTGTTTCACAAATATTCCACAGAGATTACAAATATACATCATTTTTCTTTTGTTTTATTAACCCTGCCCTTTTTAGTCTGCCTAATACTGCCCTAAGAGTGTTATCATGCTCTTTCTCTTTGATGCCAAAGATCAAACTGTCACCTTGGAAGCAGATGGTTTTGGGAAAAGTCTGTAAAAGGTGCTGTATTATCCTCTGGAATGCAGCCAGTCCAAAATGCATTCCTTTGTATTGGAAGGGTCCTACCGGGGTTATGAATGAAGTTAAATGTCTTGAGGGAGAGTCTAACTCTACCTGATGGTAGGCCAACAACAAGTCTAAAACACTAAAATAGGAGGCTGTGCCAATTAGTGTTAGAATTTCATGGATCCGGGGCAATGAATGTCGGTCCACCCATATATTGGCATTTAAGTCTCTGAGGTCTACACATAGCCTAATGTGACTATTTGAGGCTTTCCAGTCAATTACAATCAGGGCTAACCACTCGGAACGTTCTACTGGTTTAATTACATTAATTGTGAGTAATTTGTCTAACTCTACTCTGAGTGGTGCATGTAGGAGGTGGAGAAGGGGTCCAACCTTTGTCTTGAGTTTAATGTGGTGTTAATAGTCTTTTAATACTCCTAACTTTGCTGAGAACACCTCAGGAAACTCTTTGCATACTTCTTCCCTACCCATAGATTTTTTTTAGGAGGGCAGGATCAGCACAATTAGGATCTAATTTATGCCTAAATCCTTCTGATGCTTCCACCGTAGAAGATTAGAGCCTCTCAGTAATATATACACTCCTTATGGTGCTTCCGTCTTTGAAACACATACGCATTTCCGCCTTACCATCCAGCGGTATTATATCCCCGTTACACCCACCACTTTTAATATTTGGTGGCTCTGATAAATCACTCCTATCGGGGAAACATTCCATTCAACCACTTCCTTATCCAATAAAGTGTATGGAGAAAAAGGAATCCCCAAACACAGTTACTGGCTCATTATCCAATAAAATTTCACAGAATGGAAATTTCAAATTTTTGTGTCTCCTCAGTCACCTGAAATACCATTTTACCTTTCACTGTTTATTTGTTCTGTACATTCCTACACACTCTGGCACAGTGCCTTTTTCCCACATGTCCTACAGATGGAAGTTCTGGTTTGACATGGTACATAGTTTGCAAGATGACAATGGAAAACATTTTGTTTTTCCATTTGCTGCTGTTTGCTTGTAAGAGTCATCATTTTTATGTGAAGACTGTTTGTAAGAGTCATCATTTTGTATTAAGGTGGACCTCCTAATTTCTTAATAACATTTACCTCAGCAGAAGAAGTTGTTTGTTTTTCAGTATTCACCCTCATTTACTTCATGCATTCCACTGTGTGCTTCATAACAACTGCTACATCAATAGATTGATTCAGGTCCATGTTTTGTGTCAGTAGTTTCTCTTGTACTTTGGGGTTGTTGGTAGACTGGCAAACTGGTCATGAATAAAGGAATCTGCTAGGGTTCAAGTGTTGGATAATCCTTTTAGAGGAGAAATATATGCTGTAACTTTTTTTGATTTTCACTGAATTCTCATGAAAAACTTGTGTCTTTCTACTACAACATTTATTCTTTTGCCAAAATGATCTTGCAGTTTATTGAAGGTAGCCTGACATCCACTTGGTCCTCTTCTTCCTCTTCTTCATCTTTGTCTGCTTGGGATACATCTTCAGATATTTTCCTTCCCTCTATACCCAGATTGTGTAGCAAGATGCGCTGTTTCCTTCATGGCGTACATTCCCCTGCCCCCTACGACAATTATATATGGTTCAAACAGTTTAGTCCACTGTTTCCAGAGTAGAATTGGATCTCCTTTCTCGTTAAGAAAATGTGGGGGCTGGGACATACTTGCTGGTGCCATTAATAAATAGGGTTGTTTACAGTAAAGTGTACCTTTAGTTTTAGTGTAGAAATCAGCAAGTACAATATAATTGCGGGTGCTAATATCAGAAAATAGAATACACTTTACATGTATTTGCAAATACCAATGCTTCTTTCCCAAAGACTGTTTACTTCTCCACACCATACTTAGTTCCCTTCCGTATTTATATAGGTGTGGTTATGACCTGTATTGATTTACCAGGTGAGTGTGCAAAAGGGAAACCGATCAGATTTACAGACACCAGGGGTGTGTGGCAGAGGAACCGCCCAGAGTTCTCCTAGGATTCCTTGTGGGAGAAAGTAGGCTGAGAGACTGTTCTGAATAACAAGACATGCGGTTTGCCAATTTTTTCCAAATTCTTTTGCTTCCACTATACCCGCTATTATCAGCACTTGTACGCTGCGGGGAGAGAGAGTCGCTGCTGTGATTCCTCTTTGGTGGCAACCACCGTTACCATTGCGACCTTTAGAATGTTGCATGTATACGGCACATTTTCTCACACCATCACCTCCTACGGCCGCGTATATCCCCTACAATGTTGGCGCTCACTATTGCGCTACATATTTTCCTCAGAAATGCAGCCCATATTTTGTAGGAAGCTGGCCTGGTGTGGTGGACACCTTATATCAGGTCCAGGCAACCCCTATTAGTGAAGTGAAGGCAGTGTCTAGGAAGCCAGGGCTCTCTTGAGGTAATTTTGGACGAGCAGCCAAGACTTATCTAGGAGACATGCAAAGCTTATACCATACCACTATGGCCACAAAGCAAGTTGTCACACTTGAAAGAACCACGCAGTGTTACAAAAATAAAGGTACTTTCTGATAGTAACACAACACTATATTACTTATAGGCAGCCCCCCCTAAACTGGAGGTAAATACAAACTAGTTATATACACAATAGAACTCAGAAATTAGCATAGAAACAACAAGCACTGGCAATACATAGTGAAAATTGTAAGGGGCCTGGGGGAGGGCCAAACCATGTACTAATAAAGTGGAATGCGAAGTGAGGTCCCCCTCCCAAGGGCATGGAGTTGATAGAGGGGAGCTGGAAAAACTAGGAACCCCAAGAGGTGAGTACCTGAGTGGCGACCAGGAGAGTAGAGGTAATTACCTGTTCTTCCCAAGGACTAACAAGAGGACTTGGACAAGAGGACTTGGAAAAGGGATTGGGTAAGAACAGGACAGTCTAGAAAAATACGGTGGATTCTGAAAGAAGAAAACCTGCAAAAGAAGGGGGACAGAGTCCAGTCCACGATGGAGTATCCAGAGGGGACAGGAGCTACTACCTACCCTTCTGTGGATGAAGAACCACGTCGACGGGGAAAGAAGACCAGTTGTGGAGCCCAGGAGCTGAAGAGGAATCCTTGGAGCAGTGCAGATGGTGTCCCATGTTGGTTGTCAGGTTGCAGTTGGTCAGTGGTGTTGAAGAACCACCAAAAAGCCTTGGCAAATGCAAGAGGAACAAAAGAAGAGTTGCAAGGCTGAAGAGAACCAGCAAGGCCCTGGGGACTCGACCCTTGGAGGGGAGTCAGGGGTGACCCTCAGCAGTCGGGAGAGCCAACAAAAGCAGTCGCAGCCCCCACAGGCAGCAGTCACAGTAAGCTGGAGTGAGGCCCAGTCAGCACACCTGAAAAGGAGTCTCATGTCGCTGGAGCAGCAGAGAGGAGACTCTGCTTTGCAGAAAGAAGTGCTGGGGGCCGGGGCTAGTCGGAGCCTGAAGATCCCGAGCACGAGACAACAAGCCTTGCTAGCTGCAAGAGTCACTGTGCAAAGTGGTACTGTCCTGCAAGGAGAGACAAGGGCCCACCTTCTCTCAAGCTGGAAAGCTGGCAGAGAGGACCAAGGGGGTCACTCCAGACCACCACCTGTAATGCAGGATCCACACATTTCCAGAGGAAAGCAGATCCACACAGCGGGATGTCGTTGCTGTAGGTACCTGAAGGTGCAGGGGAGTGACTCCTTCACTCCAAGTGAGATTCTTTCTTGTTTTTTGGTGCAGGCTCAAGTCTCGCGGACCTCAGAGGATGCACAGCTGAGGAAATGTTGCAGTTGCTGGAACAAGCCGGAGAAACAATGTTGCAAAGCAAAGTCGTCGCCAGAGTTGCAGTCTTGTTGGTTCCTGAACAGTCCAGTTGCGGTTCTAGTGGTCCAAGGTCGAAGTAAATGATGTAGAGGAGTCTTAGTAGAGTCTTGCATGTCGATCTGGGGACCCACCAGCAAGGGAGTCCCTAAATAGCCCTAAAAGGGGGATTGGTCACCTTGCAAGGTGACCACCTATCCGGAGGAGTCCGTGACATCACCTGCCTAACCTGGCCAGTCAGATGCTCCCAGGGGCCTCTGCACATCTTGGTTTCAAGATGGCAGAATAAAGTGGCCTCTTGGAGGAGCTCTTGGTACCACACTCGGGGTGGTGATGGACAGGGGAGTGGTCACTTCCCTTTCCTTTGTCCAGTTTTGTGACAGAGCAGGGACTGGGGATCCCTAGACTGGTGAAAAAAGATTTATGCAAGGAGGGCACCAAATGTGCCCTTCAAAGCAAACCGGTTGTTTGGGGCGGCTACCCCTCCCAAGCCTGTAACACCTATTTCCAAGGGCGAGGGTGTTGACTCCCTCTCCTACAGGAAATCCTTTGCTCTGCCTTCCCTTGCCTGAGCTAGTCAAGCAGCAGGAGGGCAGAAACCTGTCTGAGGGGTGGCAGCAGCGTGGGCTGCCTGGTAAATCTTAGAAGACTGATAGGAGCAATACTGGGGGCGGGCATCTAAGGAGCTCTCAGAGTGCATGAAATCATACAGCCAATACTGGCAACAGTATTGGGGTATGATTCCAACATGTTTGATACAAACATGCCCAGGTTCGGACTTACCATTATGTAGATGGACACAGGTGTCCTGTGTCCAGTACACGGGTAAAATGGCTTCCCCGCACTTAAGAAGTCCAGTGCAATGGAGCTGGAATTCCCAGGGGCACCTCTGCTCATGAAGGATTGCCCTCACACACAGGGACCTGCACCCTGCCCTCTGGGCTAGAAGGGCCTACCATAGGGGTGACTTATAGTGACCTGGTGCAGTGACCTGTGGTGAAAAGGTGCATGCACTTTTTCACGCAGACTGCAATGGCAGGCCTGCAGACACATTTTGCATGAGCTCCCACGGGTGGCACAATACATGCTGCAGCCCATGGGGAACCCCTGGTGCCCCAATGCCTTGGGTACTTAAGTGCCATATACTAGGGACTCATAAGGGGGCACCAGTATGCCAATTGTGGAGTGCACAAGTCCCAGTCAACCAAATTTGGAGGGAGAGAGCACAGTCACTGGGATCCTGGTTAGTAGGATCCCAGTGAAAACAGTCTAAGCACACTGATAGCAGGCACAAAGTGGGGGAAACCATGCCAAAAAGAGGGTACTTTCCTACAAAGTTTACTATGCAGTCACAGCTCGCCGTACTTTATTTAAGATGAGAGAGTGAATATTCTACAAAAGTTTCCCGAACCACTACGCTTTTGCATTTGGAGCTATTGCCTCAGCCTTGTAGCGCTTATCACAATAGGCTGTCAGCATTCTAGTTATTTCAATCTGAATTACGATTTGCTTGTAGCATTCGCAGTACACGATCGACGCTGCAGCATCTGAAGTATTACACTTATCACAGTATGCTGAAGGTGTTCTCTCTCTTTTACTCCAGCCAGCCTTAAAATTGGTTTGTAGCACTCGCCGCTCCCCTATTCAGTCTCATAATGTTCATACACATTAAATGCATTCACTGCACAGCCGCTTAGGGCCAGATGTATGACCCTTTGGTATTGCCTATCGCAATTTGCAAATAATTGCGATTCTCAAATTGCAATCGCAATACTTCATGCTGTAACTCACACTGTTTGCGATTCCCATTGGGGTCGCAAATGACCCACTTAATTAATATTCATGAAGTTGGTCGCGATTTGCAACCCCATTGGGAATGGCCGCACTCACGGGGATGGTGGCCTGCTGAGGACAGCAGACCACCATCTCTGTAACTGCTTTTAAATAAAGCAGTGCATGCTTTTGTTTTTTTAAATGGAGCCTGATTTCCTTAACCCCCTCAGGTGCCTTGGACGTAACAGTTACGTCCTGAGCAGTACCACTCGGGTTCCCAGGACTTAACCGTTACATCCTGCACCTGGCCCTTGGTGGAAGCGCTAGCGTTCCCCCCGAGGGTCTCCCTCCCACCCCCCAGGGCAGGGCTGGAAGGGGAATAGCTTCCCCTTCCACCCCCGCCCCATCTAATGACATCACATCATTAGGGGCTGCCGGACACGCTGGAAGCCATTTGCTTCCAGCGCATCCACGAGGAAGGAGGTAAGTTTTTCCTCCGGCCGGTGGGGGGAGGCATGGGGGGGATTGCTACAAAAGAGGCATCAGGGGAAAGGAAATGGGAAGGGTTTCCCTTTCCTTTGATGACTCTTTCAGCATTCCTGATGGCACCAGAGATTTTTGTTTTTATGTGTGTGTGTGTTTTTTGTGTGTGAGGGAGCGGCCCCTTGGGCAAAGGTCGCTCCTGTAAGGGGACATAATGTTTTACGCCGTTTCTGCCCCCCCTTGCTGGCAGACCGGCTCATTATTTTTAAGCTGATCTGCCCCCGGGAGGGCAGAATCCACTTAGTGCCAGGTATCTTATGTGTGTGAGTGTGTGTGCTTTGTGTCGGGGTGGCCCTTAGGCAACGGTCACCCCCCCAAAGGGGGCAATATATTTTATGTAATTTCTGCCCACCTTGGAGGCAGATCGGCATATTTCTTTTTTTTAGGCCCATCTGCCCCCAAGCCACTAAGGCGCCATGGATTTTTTTAGTTTTCTTTTTGTTTTGTTTGGGTGGCAGCCCCTTAGGCAAGGGATTCAGCACAGTACTGGGGGGCAGATTGGCAAGGGGGCCAGAGAACACTAGACACTAGGGAAAATTTCTAAATGTTTGGTGGTGGGGTGTTTGTCAACTGGCGAAGAGTTTGCATTTGTGATTATTACAGCGTATTTCTCCTTTTTGCTCTAGTTCAAAGCTTTTGCTTCCTTCGCTGTTCCTCATTGAAGTTTTGGTAGTGGTTGCCCTGCGGTTTGCATAGTTGCCCGTTTTAGGTAAGTAAATAAATAAATTTACTCCAAAGGAGTATTGTTGCCATGCATGAATGTCATGTTTGTAGGTGCTGTACTAAATGCAGGATTGTCCTTAGATTTGTGCACAGTGATATTTGTGTTGTCTTATGTCTAATTTGCTTTTCGTTTTTCTTTTTAGTGGGATATCATTGGTGATTGCTGTGTCTGTGCAAAGTAGTTGCTGGTGAGTCTAGCTTTTTCAAGCAAGTGAGTGGTATAGTTTTTGAATACATAACTCTTTGTGATAAAGCCACACTTTATTTATTACTTATTTTAGACAGTGCTGGTTGTTGTTGGCGCATTTGCAAAGTTACTTTTCTTAGAAAGGATCACGGCCAGCCGCAGGGTGACCACTCAGCAGGTTGTTAGTATGCTTTTTGAGTTGTCTTCTGATCATGATTATGAGACTGACTCTGCATTTGAGGCAAGCAAGGAAGGGAGAGAATCTGTCTGAGAGGCGTCTTCTGATGAGGAAGCCACTCTCAGTGCAGATGAAGGGCCTGTTTTGGAGGAGGACACTGATGTGCCAATAGTGCAGCAGCCAGCCGCTGAAAGGCTTCCCATTAGAAGACCTGCACTCTGGGTTGCCCTAAACATGGAGCAACCACAGTTTTCTGCCTTTTCTGGCCTCCCAGGGTGTAGAGTAAATACAGAAAACTTTTTGCCTGACAATTTCTTTGAGTGAAATAAGTGTGGGCGAGTCTTTGGTCCTGTTCAAGGGTTGTCTGGTTTTTAGGCAGTACATTCCTAGCAAGAGGGCACAGTATGGAATTAAATTGTATATTTTGTCTGAAAGTAGTACAGGATATGTTTATAATTTCCGGGTCTACACTGGTAGGGATTCCAGTATTGACCCCGCCCTGGTTGTCTGCCCACTTTTGGAGTTAGTGAGAAAATTGTGTAGGAACTTGGTAGACGACTGTTTAACAAAGGTCACCATTTGTATGTAGATAACTTCTACACTGGAGTTCAGTTGTTCAAGGAATTGTTCAGTGTGGCACAATCCGCTCTAACTGGAAAGGCTATCCAAGGGAGCTTGTCTGTAAAAAACTTGAGAGGGGACAGTGCAGTGTTGTAAGGAAATGGCTCCCTGTTGCAGTTACCCCCCACTTTTTGCCTGATACTGATGCTGACTTGACTGAGGAGTGTGCTGCGACCCTGCTAACTAGGCCCCAGCACCAGTGTTCTTTCACCTAAAATGTACCATTGTTTCCACAATTGGCACACCACTGGCACACAGATAAGTCCCTTGTAAAAGGTACCAGTGGTACCAAGGGCCCTGTGACCAGGGAAGGTCTCTAAGGGCTGCAGCATGTGTTGTGCCACCCTTAAGGACCCCTCACCTAACACATGCACACTGCCATTGCAGATTGTGTATGTTGGTGGGGAGAAAAAGGCAAAGTCGACATGGTATCCCCCTCAGGGTGCCATGCACACACAATACTGCCTGGGGCATAGGTAAGTCACCCCTCTAGCAGGCCTTACAGCCCTAAGGCAGGGTGCACTATACCACAGGTGAGGGCATAGCTGCATGAGCAATATGCCCCTACAGTGTCTAAGTCTATTCTTAGACATTGTAAGTACAGTGTGGCCATATTAAGTATATGGTCTGGGAGTTTGTCAAAAACAAACCCCACAGCTCCACAATGGCTACACTGAATACTGGGAAGTTTGGTATCAAACTTCTCAGAATAATAAACCCACCCTGATGCCAGTGTTGGATTTATTAAAAAATGCATACAGAGGGCATCTCTAAGATGCCCCCTGTATTTTACACAGTCCTTCAGTGCAGGACTGACTGGTCTGTGCCAGCCTGCTGCTGAGAGGCAAGTTTCTGACCCCCTGGGGTCAGAGCCTTTGTGCACTCTGAGGCCAGAAACAAAAGCCTGCACTGGGTGGAGATGCTTAACACCTCCCCCCTGCAGGAACTGTAACACCTAGCAGTGAGCCTCAAAGGCTCAAGTTTTGTGTTACAATGCCCCAGGGCACTCCAGCTTTTGGAAACGCCCGCCCCTTGGACACAGCCCCCACTTTTGGCGGCAAGTCAAGGGGAGATAATGAGAAAAACAAGGAGGAGTCACCCACCAGTCGGGACAGCCCCTAAGGTGTCCTGAGGTGTCCTGAGCTGAGGTGACCCCTGCCTTTAGAAATCCTCCATCTTGATTTTGGAGGATTCCCCCAATAGGATTAGGGATGTGCCCCCCTCCCCACAGGGAGGAGGCACAAAGAGGGTGTAGCCACCCTCAAGGACAGTAGCCATTGGCTACTGCCCTCCCATACCTAAACACACCCCTAAATTCAGTATTTAGGGGCACCCTAGAACCCAGGAAATCAGATTCCTGCAACCTTAACAAGAAGAAGGACTGCTGACCTGAAGCCCTGCAGAGAAGACGGAGACGACAACTGCCTTGGCCCCAGCCCTACCGGCCTGATTCCCAACTTCGAAGAAAACTGCAACAGCGTTGCATCCAACAGGGACCAGGGACCTCTGAAGCCTCAGGGGACTGCCCTGCACCCAAGGACCAAGAAACTCCTGTGAACAGCGGCCCTGTTGAAAAACCTGCAACTTCTTTGCAACAAAGAAGCAACTTTAAAGACTTCACGTTTCCCGCCGGAAGCGTGAGACTTTCCACTCTGCACCCAACGCCCCTGGCTCGACCTGCAGAAAACCAACACTTCAGGAAGGGTGTACTTTCTGTGCATTCTTGTGTCCCCCCGGTGCCCTACAAAACCCTCCTGGTCTGCCCCCCGAGGACGCGGGTACTTACCTGCTGGCAGACTGGAACCGGGGTACCCCTGTTCTCCATAGAAGCCTATGGGGGTCATTCTGACCTCGGCGGTAAAAGGCGCTTACCGCCGGTCAGAAGACCGCCATAACACCGCCGCGGCCGCGGAAAGCCGCCACGGTCATTCTGACCCACAACGGCCAAACCTCCAAAAATCCGACCTCTACTGCAGGCCGCCACATCAGCGGGCAGCGATAAACTGGAGATGACCAAACCTCCACCGTCACGCCAACAGAAAAACACCCATGCCATTACGACCCACGAATCAACGCGGCGGGCTTTCCAACGCGGTATTCCATTGGCGGTACACACCGCCGCGGTCAAAATACACACACAGCACCAAAACACAGGCACATTGGACAATTACAAATACACACACCTGATACACATACACAACCCACTCCCACACAATCAATCAACTATAAAACACACCCCCACATCACCCACAAACCCCTACGACCACAATTACTGAGAGAAGGAGAGAGAGACACAGCAGACAATCCATAGCAATACACACTGAGGCACACTACACCATCACACACACCACATAGTAGCACAAAGCACCACACACCAACATACTCATCATCACATACACCACCCCACACCTCACCCACACCACCCCATGGCACCCCAAAGGCACCCACGCTTTTCGGACCAAGAACTCCGGGTCATGGTGGAGGAAATCCTAAGAGTGGAACCCCAGCTCTTCGGCTCACAGGTGCAGCACACCAGTATAGCTAGGAAGGCGGAGCTATGGCAGCGGATCGTGGACAGGGTCAACGCGGTGGGACAGCATCCCAGGAATAGGGAGGACATCCGCAAACGATGGAACGACCTACGGGGGAAGGTCCGATCGATGGTCTCCAGGCACAACATCGCGGTCCAGAAGACTGGCGGCGGACCCCCACCCACCCCTCCCGAATTTACATCATGGGAGCAAGAGGTCTTCAACATCCTGCATCCTCAGGGCCTCGCAGGAGTAGCCGGAGGAATGGACTCTGGTAAGTCTAATCTCAACTACTAGATCCCCCCCACCCCACCAGCATGCCAACCCACACCCCCACCCTCACCCCCAACCCCCCAGCACACATCCTCCCTGACAATGTCTCACCAGCACAACCCACCCATCCCAACACCAACTCCTGCATGCCAACACAATCCATGGACACCCATCACCCAAGCATGACCACCGCACTTACCCCCCCCCCACTAACTACCCTCACAACACCTCCCTCAAGTGAATGCCTGCACTGGGGGACGAGGGCACCCATAACACGCACGCTATTGCACACACAGAAACAATAACCAAACTCTCTTACCCCATGCAGGACCCGAACGCCAAAACACCAGCCAGGAGGGTCCAGAAATGTCCATCCCACCCCCGGAACAGGCCCACAGTGAGGACAGCAGCTCTGTCGACACTGAACCTGATGACCAGCCCGGACCATCGGGGACCTCTGGGCAGTCGGTTCCCCTCACCCAGACACAGGCCACACCAGACCCGACCCCCTCTGCCAACACCAGCACAGCTCCCACCCAGCGGGCCCATGCCTCTGTCTCTAGGACACGTCAATCAGCGGTGTGTCTGCCACTACAGGGCACCCAGGCTAACCCAACACCCCAACAACATCAGGGACCTGGGGGCAGTGGGAGCGGGCACACCGTCCAGGAGACAGAGGCCGGGGGAAAACGGGCAGCTCGGAGGGCTGCTGTGCGACAGGGGGGGGAGGAGAGGCCCAGGGAACCCACTCTCCAAGAGGCCCTCACCACCATCATGGGGGCCTACCACCACTCCCAAGAGACGATGGCGACGGTACTGGCCAGGTTCACAGAGATCCAGGCACAGCAGGAGGAACGCTACATGGGGTTCAGGGAGGAGCTGAGAATCATCGGGACCGCAATGGGGACCATCATCCTGGCCCTCAACAGGATAGAAGACGCGTTGCGGGACCATGTGGCACCACACAGGGCCCCTGTCACTAGCCCGGACCAGGAACAGCCTACCACCTCCGCCGGCGCTAGTGGACAGGAGGCCCCAACACCACAGCAGGCCACCAGAACCCCACCTCCTGCTGAACAACCACCACCCCGTAAGAGGAGCCTGAGATCCAAAAAAAAGACAGAGTAGGATGTCAAGACCCCCGCCAGCAGGACATACCCCCTGAACTCTTCCCACTGTCCCACATTGCCACCCTGTCCAACCATGAACTGCCTCTGCTCCATCCTTCCACAGGCAAAAGGACAATGCACCTGTGAGACTGAGAACTGGACTCTGCCATGGACATTACTCCACCCCCACCCATCACCCTTATAATCACATGTACCAATATCTAGCCCTGTATATAAATCACATATTGCACACAAATCAGTTTGGAGTCATGCTGTATTATTAGCAAATGTATTACATATTACTGTTTAATATCTGTTCTGTCAATTAGTGATGACAACATACCAATGTCAATACGCTGTAGTTCATGGGCAAACCAAGCAGAAGTCAGGCACTGAGTCATACAGCACTGAGAAGGGAAGGGAAAAACAAAAATTACCCAAAAAGATCTGGTGGGAACTACAGAAAGTACAGATGCAGGAGGCTAGAACCAATTGTGAAATGGCATGGGTGATTCTTACCTGGGTGTTACTGGAAATACTGTTGTATCACTCTGTCCCTATTGTCTGTGTCGTCCTCTGAGTCTTCCTCCTCTTCACTCTCCACAGGCTCCACGGCTTCTACAACACCACCATCTGGACCATCCTCCTGCAGGAAAGGCACCTGGCGTCGCAAAGCCAGGTTGTGAAGCATACAGCACGCCACGATGATATGGCACACCTTCTTTGGTGAGTACATTAGGGATCCACCTGTCATATGCAGGCACCTAAACCTGGCCTTCAGGAGGCCAAAGGTTCGCTCAATCACCCTCATAGTACGCCCATGGGCCTCATTGTAACGTTCTTCTGCCCTTGTCCGGGGATTCCTCACTGGGGTCAGTAGCCACGGCAGGTTGGGGTAACCAGAGTCACCTATTAGCCACACACGTTGTCTCTGTAGCTGCTCTATCACATAGGGGATGCTGCTATTTCGCATCACATACGCGTCATGCACTGACCCTGGGAACTTGGCATTTACATGGGAGATGTACTGGTCAGCCAAACAGACCACCTGGACATTCATCGAATGATAACTATTTCTGTTTCGGTACACCTGCTCATCGTCTTTTGGGGGTACCAAAGCCACATGGGTCCCATCAATGGCACCAATGATGTTGGGGATATGTCCAAGGGCATAGAAATCACCCTTCACTGTAGGCAAGTCACCCTCCTCTGGGAAAATGATGAAGCTCCGCATGAGTTTCATCAGGGCAGACAACACTCTGCTCAAAATCTTAGAAAACATAGGCTGAGACATTCCAGATGACATGGCCACTGTGGTCTGGAATGACCCACTGGCCAAAAAATGGAGGACTGACAAAACCTGCACCAGAGGGGGAATCCCTGTGGGTTGGCGGATGGGGGACATCAGGGCTGGCTCCAGCTGGGCACACAAGTCATGGATAGTGGCACGGTCAAGTCTGTATCGAAGTAATATATGGCGTTCTTCCATTGTCGACAGGTCCACCAGCGGTCGGTACACGCGAGGATTCCTCCTTCTCATCGCAAGTCCCAGCGGACGGTGCCTAGGAAGGACAACATGGAGCAGAGAGTCAGCCAAACCACAGGTACGTACAGACAGCTTGCACAGTTAAAGAATGGCAATGGGTTGAAAGGCGTGTATGTGTGGCAATGCAAGGCCTAGGCCTGTGTGTCGCAGTCAAAATTAAGCCATGTAGGCCCTTGAAATGGCGGCTGCCTGGCCTGTGAAGTGGGACAATGGGATGTGAGGTCAATGCGCTGGCGGGGCACACCGTGGCGGTAGGCGGTCGAAGACCGCGGCGCAAAGCCGCATTGGTTAACATTGAAGCCTATGGGTTTCAGGAGCCAATGACGAAGTGCGCCGGCGGTCGCGGTACGCACCGCCGCGGTACGCACCGCCGCGGGCGTGACTGCCATTTTCTATCTGCTTAATCACTCGAGACCTGATCATCCACAGGAGAGGACCTATACTGCAAGTGCTGCTGTGACCTCGGTCTGGAAGATACAATGGCTGCTGCGACTGGGGAAAGGGCCCCTGCCTTCACGTCTGAAGAGTTGGAGAAGCTCGTGGATGGGGTCCTCCCCCAGTATGCGCTACTCTACGGTCCTCCAGACCAACAAGTGAGTACACCGGGTGCACATGGAATGGGCTATGCCTGTGTGGATTGGGGTGGATGTAAGTTGGTGGGGTGGGGGGCGAATGAGGAGTGCAACGCCCGACAGATGAGAGCATGTGCCATATGGCAAAGTTGGTGGGGGGGGCCAATCACATCTAACATGCAGGTCATTCATGATTTCCTCCTTTCCACCCTGTACATGTCAAATAGGTCAGCGCCCATCAGAAGATCGAGATTTGGCGTGCCATCGCCAAGGAAGTCTGGAACTTGGGGGTCCACAACAGACGGGGCACCCACTGCCGCAAGAGGTGGGAGGACATCCGCCGCGGAACAAGGAAGACCGCAGAAACACTGCTGGGGAAGGCCTCCCAACCTAGGAGGGGTGCCAGTCGCACCATGACCCCCCTGATGTCCCGGATCCTGGCGGTGGCCTACCCTGAATTGGATGGGCGCTTTAAGACATCACAGCAGACACAAGGGGGTGAGTATCAGCACATTCTCCTATCTTTCTGCGCAGTGGAGGCATCTGGGTGGGGGAGGAGGGCTGTGGGTGACATTAGGCCAGGGCGCTTTCTGTAGTGTAGTCCTCTCCCTTAGGCATGGCTCTGTGCCCCCGGCCCCCACCTCGGTAGGGTGACAAGTACAGCCATTGAAGGTCCAGCATCTCCCATGTGCGCGTTTGACGTCTCTTGGCCTGTTGTCTTAGTCAGTAGTACTGAGTAGTGTACCCCGAATGCGCGGCTTAGTGCATTAGGCACCTGTGTCTGTCCTCTCCGCCAACGGTGTTGACATTGCATGCACTCAACCTGGTCTTCTTTTTTCTCTCCCCTCCCTTTCTCTTCATCTTCTTGTGCATGTGTGCATTAGCATGATCAGGCGGAGGAGATTTGGCATCGGAGCACGAGGGAGCTGCAGGACACAAGGCCCCGGTGGGCCCAGGAACAGACACCGAGGGCACCAGTGATCCGGAGGGCGAGGGGAGCACCACGACGGGGACCGCTGGTGAGAGCAGCGAAAGCGACACGTCCTTGGATGGGAGCTCCCTAGGGGTGGCGGCAACATCCGTGCCCCCCGCCTCTACAGGTACAGCCGCCACCCAGCGCACCAGCCCGCCCTCCCAGCAGCCCCTCAGTCTTCGCTCCGTGCCGGTTCGCCCAGGAAGGCGCGCGTCTCCTTCGCCCCAGGCACCTCAGCCCCTGCTGCCCCTGCTGCCCTCAGTGCGGAGCTCATTGACCTGGTAAGGACGCTCATTGTTGGGCAGACGACCCTTTTGAATGCCATCCAGGGTGTGCAAAGGGAGGTGCAACAGAGCAATGCGTACCTGGAGGGCATTCATTCGGGTCAGGCTGCCCATCAACGAGCGTTCACTGCTCTGGCCTCAGCACTGACGGCAGCCATTGTCCCTGTTTCCAGCCTCCCCTCTTCTTACTGCCTCCAGCCTTTCTCTGTCTCCTGTTCCTCAGCCTATCCCATCCACACCATCAGACCAGCCTGCACACACCTCAACACCCAAGAGCAGCTCATCCAAACACAAGCACCACAGATCCCACAAACACTCACCCAAGCAACACCCAGATGCAGACATGCCAACAGCCACTGCCACCCCTGTGTCCCCCTCCTCCTCGTCTCCCTCCTCCCTCCCTGTGACGTCTACACTCACACCTGCATGCACCCCAACATCAGCCAGTGCTTCCATCACCACCTCACCCTCCAGTACAGTCCACACTCGTGCAGTCACCACCCCCACTGCCATTTACACGTCCCCTGTGTCCTCTCCCACTGTGTCTGTCACCCCCTCTTCCAAGACACACAAACGCAGGCAGACACCCACCCAACAGCCATCCACCTCACGACAGCCTACAGCACCAGCACCTTCACCCAATGACAGCACACCTGACTCTCCTACAACCACCTCCTCTACCTCCACTTCCATCTCCACTTCTCCTACCCTTTACCTTGGCCCTAAAAAACTTTTCCTGGCTAACCTTAACCTCTTTCCCCCCGATGAGCTCCCCCATCCATCTTCAAAGAGTCCCAAGAGCACCGCAGCCACCACCAGCCCAGCTTCGGGTGTCACTGTTGTGCCTGGGTTCTGGAGCCCACCCTTTGCCAGCAGTGACACATCGATCAGCAGCAAGGACACGTCCAGCCCCCCCCCCCCCCGGCAAGAGGACCCCCAAAAACAAGGGCCGCCGTGCGAGGACCGACAGGGCTGCCCCCAAGGAGCAATGTGCGGCCACTTCACCACCCACACCATCTAGGGGAGGCAAGGGCCCGAGAGCCCCATCAAAGGAGCGGAAGGGCAGCAGGAGCGCGGAGAAGGTGGACCCCACATGCCACATCCCAGCTGGGAAGGAGGACACTAAGGAGGCCAGGAGTCCGTCCCCGAAGGGTCCAGAAACGTCACGGTCCGAGGGCGACTGAGCAGGGAGTCCAGGCCAGGTCTGGCTCCCTTGACCTGCTGGATGAGCACCGCTGAACAGGGCCCGCGGTGCAGAAGAGCACTGCTGAACAGGGCCCGCCGTGGAGATAGGCACCGCTGAACAGGGCCCGCGGTGCAGAAGAGCACCGCTGAACAGGGCCCGCCGTGGAGTAGAGCACCGCTGAACAGGGCCCGCGGTGCAGAAGAGCACCGCTGAACAGGGCCCGCCGTGGAGTAGAGCACCGCTGAACAGGGCCCGCGGTGCAGAAGAGCACCGCTGAACAGGGCCCGCCGTGGAGATAGGCACCGCTGAACAGGGCCCCGCCGTGGAGAAGAGCACCGCTGAACAGGGCCCCGCCGTGGAGAAGAGCACCGCTGAACAGGGCCCCGCCGTGGAGAAGAGCACCGCTGAACAGGGCCCGCGGTGCAGAAGAGCACCGCTGAACAGGGCCCGCCGTGGAGATAGGCACCGCTGAACAGGGCCCGCCGTGGAGTAGAGCACCGCTGAACAGGGCCCGCGGTGCAGAAGAGCACCGCTGAACAGGGCCCGCCGTGGAGATACGCACCGCTGAACAGGGCCCGCGGTGCAGAAGAGCACCGCTGAACAGGGCCCGCCGTGGAGATAGGCACCGCTGAACAGGGCTCGCGGTGCAGAAGAGCACCGCTGAACAGGGCCCCGCCGTGGAGAAGAGCACCGCTGAACAGGGCCCGCGGTGCAGAAGAGCACCGCTGAACAGGGCCCGCCGTGGAGAAGAGCACCGCTGAACAGGGCCCCGCCGTGGAGAAGAGCACCGCTGAACAGGGCCCCGCCATCTCAAGCACCGCTCCGCTGGGCCCTTCCTCTCAAGCACCGCTCCGCTGGGCCCTTCATCTCAAGCACCGCTCCGCTGGGCACCGCCATCTCAAGCACCGCTCCGCTGGGCCTTTCATCTCAAACACCGCTCCGCTGGGCCTTTCATCTCAAGCACCGCTCCGCTGGGCCCTTCCTCTCAAGCACCGCTCCGCTGGGCCCCGCCATCTCAAGCACCGCTCCGCTGGGCCCTTCCTCTCAAGCACCGCTCCGCTGGGCACCGCCATCTCAAGCACTGCTCCGCTGGGCCCTTCATCTCAAGCACCGCTCCGCTGGGCCCTTCCTCTCAAGCACCGCTCCGCTGGGCCCTTCCTCTCAAGCACCGCTCCGCTGGGCACCGCCATCTCAAGCACCGCTCCGCTGGGCCCTTCATCTCAAGCACCGCTCCGCTGGGCCCTTCCTCTCAAGCACCGCTCCGCTGGGCACCGCCATCTCAAGCACCGCTCCGCTGGGCCCTTCATCTCAAGCACCGCTCCGCTGGGCACCGCCGTCTCAAGCACCGCTCCCCTGGGCCCTTCCTCTCAAGCACCGCTCCGCTGGGCACCGCCATCTCAAGCACCGCTCCGCTGGGCCCTTCATCTCAAGCACCGCTCCGCTGGGCCCTTCCTCTCAAGCACCGCTCCGCTGGGCCCTTCCTCTCAAGCACCGCTCCGCTGGGCCCTTCCTCTCAAGCACCGCTCCGCTGGGCACCGCCGTCTCAAGCACCGCTCCGCTGGGCCCTTCCTCTCAAGCACCGCTCCGCTGGCCACCGCCATCTCAAGCACCGCTCCGCTGGGCCCTTCATCTCAAGCACCGCTCCGCTGGGCCCTTCCTCTCAAGCACCGCTCCGCTGGGCCCTTCCTCTCAAGCACCGCTCCCCTGGGCCCTTCCTCTCAAGCACCGCTCCGCTGGGCACCGCCATCTCAAGAACCGCTCCGCTGGGCCCTTCATCTCAAGCACCGCTCCGCTGGGCCCTTCCTCTCAAGCACCGCTCCGCTGGGCCCTTCCTCTCAAGCACCGCTCCGCTGGGCCCTTCCTCTCAAGCACCGCTCCGCTGGGCACCGCCGTCTCAAGCACCGCTCCGCTGGGCCCTTCCTCTCAAGCACCGCTCCGCTGGCCACCGCCATCTCAAGCACCGCTCCGCTGGGCCCTTCATCTCAAGCACCGCTCCGCTGGGCCCTTCCTCTCAAGCACCGCTCCGCTGGGCCCTTCCTCTCAAGCACCGCTCCGCTGGGCACCGCCGTCTCAAGCACCGCTCCGCTGGGCCCTTCCTCTCAAGCACCGCTCCGCTGGGCCCTTCCTCTCAAGCACCGCTCCGCTGGGCACCGCCATCTCAAGCACCGCTCCGCTGGGCCCTTCATCTCAAGCACCGCTCCGCTGGGCCCTTCCTCTCAAGCACCGCTCCGCTGGACCCTTCCTCTCAAGCACCGCTCCGCTGGGCACCACCGTCTCAAGCACCGCTCCGCTGGGCCCTTCCTCTCAAGCACCGCTCCGCTGGGCACCGCCATCTCAAGCACCGCTCCGCTGAGCCCTTCATCTCAAGCACCGCTCCGCTGGGCCCTTCCTCTCAAGCACCGCTCCGCTGGGCCCTTCCTCTCAAGCACCGCTCCGCTGGGCCCTTCCTCTCAAGCACCGCTCCGCTGGGCACCGCCGTCTCAAGCACCGCTCCGCTGTGCCCTTCCTCTCAAGCATCGCTCCGCTGGGCACCGCCATCTCAAACACCGCTCCGCTGGGCCCTTCAGCTCAAGCACCGCTCCGCTGGGCCCTTCCTCTCAAGCACCGCTCCGCTGGGCCCTTCCTCTCAAGCACCGCTCCGCTGGGCACCGCCGTCTCAAGCACCGCTCCGCTGGGCCCTTCCTCTCAAGCACCGCTCCGCTGGGCCCTTCCTCTCAAGCACCGCTCCGCTGGGCACCGCCATCTCAAGCACCGCTCCGCTGGGCACCGCCGTCTCAAGCACCGTTTATGGTTCACTGTGCCCACCATGCCTCCTCCTTGACCAGTGGAGACTGTCATCCACCTGATGGACTGTGGCTTTGCACTCCCCAGGATGGTCCAGTAGGCAGCCCACCCACTGTAGAGACATTGAGAGACTGTGGCTTTGCACTCCCCAGGATGGTCCAGTGGGCAGCCCACCCACTGTAGAGACATTGAGAGACTGTGGCTTTGCACTCCCCAGGATGGTCCAGTGGGCATGGTGGCTCCTCGTGGATCTGGCGTCGTGGACTCATGTGGCTGTGGTGCCCCCCCCTTCCCTTCCCCCTGAGGTGCCTGTAGTTTTTACATCTGATGCCCCTGCAGTGTTCTCTCCAAAGGACTCAGGTCTCCTGTGTGGGCTTTGCCCTTATTTCTCAAGACTTTGGCCCACGGACATGCTGAATTCGTAGGATGTGCAGGACTTGGTACTTCAGTTATACACTGATGTGTATGTCATTAGTTTTGTTGTGAATATCTTTCATGGTTGTACGATAATTTTCTGGAGCTTTTTGGTACATAAATATTTATTCCAAATATGATTATGTCCTAGCATTTTTCAGGGGTGTTTGGGTGGTGTCCCTGTGACTTGGTGCTCTGCATTGGTGAGTACATAGTTGGGGGGGGGGTCGCATATGTGTGTGCCCGTAACCTTTCGTCCTCCCCCTCCCGTGTGTCGTAGGTGCAGTACTCACCGTTGTCGTCTGCGCCGGACTTCGTACTCGTGGTAGATGAGAAGGTAGACGAGAGCAGGTAGGATGTTTAATTCGGGTTCCATGCTGTCCTCCTTCCTCCTGGAGTGCGTAGTGGCGAGCGTTTTCCCGTCCGTAGTCTGTTTCCGCCGTGTTTTTATCGGCGGTGCTCCCGCCCCGGAAAAGGTGGCGTATTGGTGAGTTGGAATAGTGTGGGCGGTACATTGTCTGCCGCCTGTCTGTTGGTGGTGACCGCCGCGCTGTTTGTTTGTACCGCCGTGGCGGTCGCAGTGTTAAGGTGGCTGTCTGTGTTGGCGGTTCCCGCCAGGCTCAGAATCCCATTTTTTTTACCGCCAGCCTGTTGGCGGGTTGGCCGCCGCTTTAACACCGACCACCAGTGTTAGAATCACCCCCTATGTGTTTTGGGCACCTCTTTGACCTCTGCACCTGACCGGCCCTGTGCTGCTGGTGTGGTAACTTTGGGGTTGCCTTGAAGCCCCAAAGGTGGGCTTCCTATGCCCCAACTTTGAGACTTGTAAGTGTTTTACTTACCTTCAAAACCAACCTTTACTTACCTCCCCCAGGAACTGTTGATTTTTGCACTGTGTCCACTTTTGAAATAGCTTATTGCCACTTTTACAAAGACTGTACATGATATTGTGTTCATTCAAAGTTCCTAAAGTATCTAATTGAAGTACCTTCCATTTAAAGTATTATTTGTAAATCTTGAACCTGCGGTTCTTAAAATAAACTAAGAAAATATATTTTTCAACATAAAACCCTATTGGCCTGGAGTATGTCTTTGAGTGTGTGTTCCTCATTTATTGCCTGTGTGTGTACAGCAAATGCTTATCACTACCCTCTGATAAGCCTACTGCTCGACCACACTCCCAAAAATAGAGCATTAGTATTATCTATTTTTGCCACTACCTTACCTCTAAGGGAAACCCTTGGACTTTGTGCACACTATTTCTTACTTTGAAATAGTATATATAGAGCCAACTTCCTACAAGTGTCTTGCGGAATGATGAGCTGCTAGCTCTGAAATTTGTAGACAGGAGCTAACTACTAACCATGATGAGAGTACTTCACCTGTGGCTGTTTGGGGTCAAGTTGCTGAAGTGCGCAAACCTGTGTGCTTTTTAGACTACAATAAGCACATGGGTGTTGTTGACAGAGTAGATCAGAGGTTGGAACCCTACACTGCTGTTCGTAAGTCTTACGGTGGTATAAAAAGTTGTCGATTCATTTGTTTAATCAGGCAACTTGTAGTGCTTTTATTATGTTTAAGGATTGCTCCCCTGAGTCAAGGATGAAATTTGTTAAATTTCAGGAGTCAGTGCTAGAGAGCCTTATTATGGTGGGTCATGCAAGAGTTCCTAGAGTAGCAGTTGTGGAGGATGTGTCTAGATTGAAAGATCGACACTTTCCTGATCAGATTCCTCCCACTCCCAAAAAAGACTTTACCGCTAAGAAACATAGGGGGTCATTACAACATTGGTGGTAAAAGGCGCTTACCGCCATGCAGAAGACCGCCAAAACACCGCCGCGGAATTCCGCCACAGCTATTATGACACACATCTCGGAATCCGCCGAAATTCAGACACCCACACAAGACCGCCACAACAAAGGTCAGTGTTAAACTGGCGAAAACAAAACCTCCACCTCCACGGCAACAGTAACCCGCCCATGCTATTACGACCCACGAACCCACGCAGCGGTCTTTGAACCGCCGTATTCTATTGGCGGTACACATCGACGCGCTCAAAATACACACACATCTCCAAAACACAGCCACATTGGACAATTCAAAATACACACACCTGATACACATACAAACACCACTCCCACACACCCAACGCAATATAAAACACACACCCACATCACCCACAAACCCCTACGACCAAAAATTAGTCACGAAGGCCAGAGAGACAGCACAGATTAGACAATCCCACCACACAGAGGCACACAACACCATCACCAACACAACATCCACGCACAAAACACCACACACCACTACACATCACCACACTCATCAACACATACACCACCCCACACATCACCCACACCACCCCATGTCACGCCAAAGACACCCCCGCTTTTCCGAGGAGGAGCTCAGGGTCATGGTGGAGGAAATCCTACGGGTAGAGCCACAGCTATTTGGCTCACAGGTGCAGCACACATCCATAGCCAGGAAGATGGAGCTATGGCGCAGAATAGTCGACAGGGTCAACGCTGTGGGACAGCACCCAAGAAATAGGGAGGACATCAGAAAGAGGTGGAACGATCTACGGTGGAAGGTGCGTTCAGCAGTCTCCAGGCACAACATTGCGGTTCATCGGACTGGCGGCGGACCCCCACCTCCTCCCCCACAACTAACAACATGGGAGGAGCAAGTCTTGACCATCATGCATCCAGATGGCCTCGGAGGAGTCGGTGGAGGAATGGACACTGGTAAGTCAATTCATAACTTTCATATCCCCCACCCTACCTGCATGCTATCACACCCCCCCCACCCTCACCCCCTATCACTCCAAATCCGTACTAATGTACTCATAACACAAACTACACATCCCAACACCAAGCCCTGCATGACACAACTAAGCATGGACACCCAGCACTAAAGCATGCTCACTGCACATACCCACAACATCCCCCCAACCATCATCACCCAACTCCCACACAGGAATGCTTGCATTGGGGTAGACGGTCACCCACCAATTGCACACCATGACACACACACATGCAATAATCATGTCCTTATGCCCCAGCAGGATCACGAAGGACCGTCACCACCCCAGAGGGTCCAGACAACTCCACTCCACCCACAGAAGAGGCCCACAGTTATGATAGCAGCTCCGCCCTACTGGATCCTGATGACCAGCCCGGACCATCGTGGGCCTCGGGACAGTCGGTTCCTCTTGCACAGGCACAGCCCAACACTGACCTTCCACCCTCTGGTAACACCAGCACAGCACCCACCCAGCGGGCCCAAACCTCCGTACCCAGGACAGGTCAATCAGCAGTGTGTCCACCACTACACGGAACCCAGGGTAACCCACCACCCCAACAACAACAGGGACCTGGGGGCAGTGGTAGTGGGCACACGGTCCAGGGGACGGAGGCACAGGAACAAAGGGGAACTGGGAGGGCTGCTGTGCGACAGCGGGCGGACAGGCCAAGGGAACCCACTCTCCACGAGGCTCTATCCTCCATCATGGGAGCATACCACCACTCCCAGGAGACGATGGCGACTGTCCTGGACAAGTTTCAGGAGACCCAGCGCCTGCAGGAGGACCAGTATTTGGGGTTCAGGGAGGAGCTCAGGACCATCAGCTCCCCCTTGGGCACCATCGTAGGGGTGCTGAAGGACATACAGCAGACCTTGCGGGACACCGTGGCAGTCCAAGGGGCCCCTGACACTAGCCGGGACGATGAATTTCCCACCACCTCCGCCGGTACTAGTGGACAGGACGCCCTGCCACAGGACCACCACACCAGCACCCCACCCCCCGCAGACGGACAACCACCACGCAAGCGGGCCCTGAGATCCAGGAACAGGACAGAGCAAGATGGCAAGACCCCCGCCAGGAAATGAGACCACCCTGATTGTCCTCCCACTGTCCCACTTAAACTGCCCCAGCTCCACTTCCTATGCCCATATGGGCAGTGCACCTGTGAGACTAATAGACTGGACTCTGCCATGGACATTCCTTCACCATCACCACTCACCATTTGACAACCCCCCTCCATTTTTGAGAACTTCAATAAACACCCTTGAACCACAAAACAATCTGGAGTCAGTCTATGATTTGGTAATATGTGTTATCAATGACAGTGTCAAAATGCGTTTCTATTTGTAAAGGCAACATACTTATGTCACACATCACAAGCCCTTGAAGGATGCATGCAGATGACACACGTTGGTAACCACACCTGTGAAACCGTAATGGAAAGGAACAACTCAGTTACTAAATAATGCTATGAAATTAGACACAGGATAGAGGACGTGTGACAGTGAATTTAATGGTAAAAATGAAAATGTTCTCACCTGTGTGTCACTGGAAATATTGCTGTATGACTGACTCCCTGTTGTCGTTGTCTTCTTCCTCAGCTTCCTCCTCATCACTGTCCACAGGCTCCACAGCTGCCACAACACCGTCATCTGGACCATCCTCCTGCAGAAAAGGCACCTGGCGTCGCAATGCAAGATTGTGAAGCATGGAGCAAGCGATGATGATCTGGCACACCTTCTTCGGTGAGTAGAATAGGGAACTACCTGTCCTGTGGAGGCACCTGAACCTGGCCTTCAGGAGGCCAAAGGTGCGTTCGATCACCCTCCTAGTCCGCCCATGGGCCTCATTGTACTGTTCCTCTGCCCTGGTCCTGGGATTCCTCACTGGGGTCAATAGCCAGGACAGGTTGGGGTAACCAGAGTCCCCTAATAGCCACACACGGTGCCTCTGGAGTTGACCCATCATATCAGGGATGCTGCTATTCCGCAGGATGTAGGCGTCATGCACTGAGCCAGGGAACATAGCATAAACCTGGGAGATGTACTGGTCTGCCAAACAGACCATCTGTACATTCATAGAATGATAACTCTTCCTGTTCCTGTACACCTGTTCACTCCTGTGGGGGGGGGCAGAGCTACATGGGTCCCATCAATGGCACCTATGATGTTGGGGATATGTCCAAGGGCATAGAAGTCACCTTTCACTGTAGCCAAATCTTCCACCTCAGGGAAAATGATGTATCTCCTTACGTGTTTCAGCAGGGCAGACAAAACTCTGGACAGGACATTGGAAAACATAGGCTGGGACATTCCTGATGCCATGGCCACTGTTGTCTGAAAAGACCCACTAGCAAGGAAATGGAGCACTGACAGCACCTGCACGTCAGGGGGGATTCCAGTGGGATGGCGGATTGGTGACATCAGGTCTGGCTCCAACTGGGTACATAGTTCCTGGATTGTGGCACGGTCAAACCGGTAGGTGATGATTACATGTCGCTCCTCCATTGTCAACAGGTCCACCAGCGGTCGGTACACCGGAGGATTCCACCATCTTCTCAGATGTCCCAGCTGACGGCGCCTAGGAAGGACAACAGCGACCACAGAGTCAATTTTAATCAAGGTATGTACCCACAGTTACACAGAAGACTACACGAAACACAAAACCCTTCCTGTATGTGTGTTGAGTGTAGGCCTAGCTATGTGTGATGCAGAAGTAAATGAAGCCATGTGGACCCCTGAAATGGCAGCTGCCTGACCTCTACACTGGGACAATGGGATTGTGGGGTAACTGCGTTGCGGTTGCACACCGTCGCGGTAGGCGGTCGTAGACCCTGGCGCAATGCTGCATTAGTTAACATCGGACCCTATGGGTCCCAGGAGCCAATGACGAAGTGCACCGGCGGTGATGATACGCACCGCTGCGGACGTCACCGCCATTTTCTATCTGTTCAATCACTAGATATCTGATCTTCGACAGGAGAGGACCTACACTGCAAGTGCTGCTGTGACCTCGGTCTGGAAGCGACGATGGCTGCTGCGTCTGGGGAAAGGGCCCCTGCCTTCACTGCTCAGGAGTTGGAGAAACTTGTGGATGGGGTCCTCCCCCAGTACACGCTACTCTACGGTCCTCCAGACCAACAGGTAAGTACTCAGGGAGCACGTTGTATGGGCTAGGCCTGGGTGGAGAGGGCTGGTTGTAAGAGGGAAGGGGGCAGAGTTCAGGGAACATGAATGCAAGTGCCAAATGGCAAGGGTTAGGGATGGGGGACACTTACATAGACGGGGCAGTTGGTAATGGCTTCTCTTGTGCATGTCATGTAGGTCAGCGCCCACCAGAAGAAGGACATTTGGCGTGCCATCGCCAAGGACGTCCGGACCCTGGGGGCCCACCAGAGATGGGGCACCCACTGCCGGAAGAGATGGGAGGACATTCGCCGCTGCAGGAAGAAGACGGCGGAGGCTCAGCTGGGGATGGCCTCCCAACGTGGGAGGGGTGCCCGTCGCACCACGACCCCGCTGATGTTCCGGATCCTGGCGGTGGCCTACCCTGAGTTGGATGGGCGCTTGACGGCATCACAGCAGACACAAGGGGGTGAGTACAACCTCATTCTGCGGACTTAGCGCGCAGTGGAGGGGTCTGGGTGGGGGACGAGGCCTGTGGGTGTAGCTAGGCCAGGCAAAATACGTAGACTAGGCCCCTCGGTAATGCAGGCCATGTGGCACTCTACCCCACCGCAGTATAGTGCCAAGTACAGGTAAAGGTGCCCCTGTGACATCCATGTGTGCAGATGTCCACCATAGCCATGTAGGCCAGATCCCAGGAATTGCATCTGCAGAGGCCAGGAGCACGGCATAGTGCAGGGGGCAGCTGTGTCTGTATTGTCTGCCAACGGTAGCGGTATGCCATGCACTCAACCTGTTCTTCTTCTGTCTCCCCCCCCCTTTTTGTGCTTTCCCTGTTCTTTTGTGCATCAGCATCATCAGGTGGAGGTACAGTGGCACCGGAGCACGAGGGAGCTGCATCCCACATGGCCATGGAGGGCCACACCACGGACTCAGAATACACCAGTGGGACGGAGGGCGAGGGGAGATTCTCGTCGGCCACCGGATCACCAACCAGCGACATGGACTTGTCCGCCGATGGGAGCTCCCTTGTGGTGGCGGCACCATCTGTGCGCCCCACTTCTACAGGTACAGCCGCCACCTCCCCTACCAGCACTGCCCTCCCAGCAGCCCCTCAGCGTTCCCCCCGTGCCCGCTCACCCAGGAGGGTGGGCATCACCTTCGCCCCAGGCACCTCAGGCCCTGCCCCAGTCACCCCTGCTGCCCTCAGTGAGGAGGCCATTGACCTCCCCAGGTCACTCACTGTTGGGCAGTCTACCATTGTGAATGCCATCCAGGGTGTAGAAAGAGAGTTGCAACACGGTAATGCATTCATGGAGGGCATTCATTCTGGTCAGGCTGTCCTTCAGCAAACCCTGAAATCTCTGGCCTCAGCACTGATGGCAGCCATTGTCCCTGTGTCTAGCCTCCCCCCTCCAACCTCCTCCACCCAGACCCAATCCCCTGTACCCCAGCCCATCCCAAGCACACCTACAGACCAGCATGCACACATGTCAACACCCAAGGGAAGCTCTGGCAAACATAGGCACCACACAACCCACAGGCACTCAAACAAGCATCACACACATGCAGACACACCAACAGCCACTGCCTCCACTGTGTCCCCCTCCTCGTCGTCTGCCTCCTCCCTCCCAGTCTCGTCTACACTCTCACCTGCATGCACTACATCTACAGGCACCAGGAATCGCACAAGGACACCCAGCACCACAAGCCACTCACCTGCACTCACCACCTCCACTCACATATACACGTCCCCTGTGTCCTCTCCCAGTGTGTCTGTGACGCCCCCACCCAAGGTACACAAACGCCGGCAACCACACACCCAACATCCATCCACCTCACGACAGCCTCCAGTACCTGCACCTGCACCCAAAACACGTAAAGTGACACCTCCTACAACCACCTCCTCTTCCTCCACTCCCAGACCCCCTCCAACTACCCATCACAGTCTTTGTCAGAAACTGTCCCTCTGTAAAATTGACCTTTTTGCTCCCCCCCCCCCTCCAATTCATCAGTCCTGTCGTAGCGCCTCAGCCAAAAGGCCTCCTGTACCAGTGGTGCCTGTTCAAGGTGTGTGGAGTGCACTGGCCACTAGGGCAGGCAGTGTGACCCGGAGCCAAGGCACTGGCAGCCCACCCCCTGTAAAGGCTCTGAAATTGGAAGGGGGCAGACGGGACCGTGTGAAGACTCCTGGAGGCAAAACAACTCACAAGGGTTCCAGGGGGATTGCAGAGTCAGCTGTGACTCCTCCAAAGGTGGGGAAGGGCCAGAGGAAGTCTGCACAGCCTGGTGTGAGCATCACGGCGGAGAAGGGCGGCATCCTTCCCGGCGGTTGGGACGCAACCGCCAGCACCGTCGTTACTGGTCCAGAGACCACCGCCAGAGTCAGTGCCCAGGATGGCCCAAGTAACGTCACTGGTCAGGAGACCACCGCCGGAGTCAGTGCCCAGGAGGGCCCAAGTATCGTCACTGGTCAGGAGACCACCACCACCGCCGGAGTCAGTGCCCAGGAGGGCCCAAGTATTTTCACTGGTCAGGAGACCACCGCCGGAGTCAGTGCCCAGGAGGGCCCAAGTATTGTCACTGGTCAGGAGACCACCGCCGGAGTCAGTGCCCAGGAGGGCCCAAGTATCGTCACTGGTCAGGAGACCACCGCCAGAGTCAGTGCCCAGGAGGGCCCAAGTATCGTCACTGGTCAGGAGACCACCGCCACTGCCAGAGTCAGTACCCAGAAGGGCCCAAGTATCGTCACTTGTCAGGAGCCCACCGCCAGAGTCAGTGCCCAGGAGGGCCCAAGTATCGTCAGTGGTCAGGAGACCACCGCCACAGCCGGAGTCAGTGCCCAGGAGGGCCCTGACTGCCACAGCCCAGCTGGGCATTGAGGGAACGTCATGCCACACACCAATGCCCAATCCAGGGAACTTCATGCCACACACCAATGCCCAATCCAGGGAACGTCATGCCACACACCAGTGCCCAATCCAGGGAACGTCATGCCACACACCAATGCCCAGTCTAGAGACCGCCATGGCAAAGCACCGCTGAACAGTCGAGAACCACCATGGCAAAGCACCGCTGAACAGTCCAGAGAACGCCATGACAAAACACCGCTGAACAGTCCAGAGACCGCCATGGCAAAGCACAGCTGAACAGGGCATGCACCGGGGAAGAATGACAAGGCCGCCACATCACGCATCGTTATCCCATGTGCAGCTGGGACAGTGACAGGACAGGAACTGTCACAGGGAGACTAATCCAGTCTGGGCACCAGTCCCCCTACAGAACCAGTGGAGGCTGTTATCTACTTGTGATAACTGTGGCTTTGCACTCCCCAGGACGGTCCAGTGGGCAACCCACCCACTGTAGAGACTTGAGAGACTGTGGCTTTGCACTCCCCAGGATGGTCCAGGTGGCAACCCACCCACTGTAGAGACGTGAGAGACTGTGGCTTTGCACTCCCCAGGATACATCAATGAGCATGGAGCCCCGTCGTGGATCTGGCTTTGCACTCATCCGGCTGAGGTGCCCCCCCTTCCTTTCCCCCTGAGGTGCCTGTAGTATTTCTATCTGATGCCCCGGCAGTGTTCTTTCCGTCTGTGGACAGGTATCTTTTGTGGGCCTCGCCCATGCTTTTTTGGACTAGTGATGCACGGACATTGATATGTGCATATCTGCACTACTTCTCGTAATGTATATACTTTTGACTGATTTAATGATATATCTGTATATTTTTGAGACATTTATATTGATACATTACAATGTTTGTACTGATTTCGTTTGGTCTTTGCATTCTTCCGGGGGGGTTGTGTGTTGTTCCGGAGATTTTTGTGAATGCATTGGTGTGTGTGTTGTACTATGCGTGGGTGGGGGTGAGGGTGGGGGTGTTGCGTGTGTGTCCCCCTAACTTTTGCCTCCCCTATGTCGTAGGTGCAGTACTCACCGTTGTCTTCCCCAGCGCCAGCGTTGGTCTTCGTAGATGAGTAGGAATACAAGGTCCGGTAGGATTTGTAATTCCGGCTCCATGGAGTCCTCCTTCTTCGTGGGATGTGTTCAGGTGAGCGTTTTCCCATTGCAGAAACTGTTTCTGCCGTGTTTTTATCCATGGTGAAACCGCCCCGGAAAAGGTAGTGGATTGGGGGGTTGTGATACTGTGGGCGGTACATTGTCTTCTGCCTGTCTGTTGGCGGTGACCGCCGCGCTGCTTGTCTGTACCGCCGTGGCGGGCGGTGTGTTAAAGTGGCTGTCTTTGCTGGCGGTTTCCGCCAGGGTCATAATTCCCTTTTTTTGTCCGCCGGCCTGTTTGCGGTATTACCGCACCTTTAACACCATCCGCCAGGGTTGTAATGACCACCATAGAGTCTGTGTCGAAGAGGTATCCAGAGGGAGAGCCGAATGTACTGCCCGGACTGTCCTTCACCCCCTGGGCTGTGTGTGGCTGGCTGTTTCAGGAGTTACCACACACAGAAGAATTACTGGGAACTACTGTGATCGTAAAGAGCTGTTTTTTTATTTTCATATGTTCAGTTTCATTGTCGGCATTACTGTTATGTATTCAGTTCGAGCTTTTGTGTTTGTAGTTTTGTACTTATTTATGATTAGTTAGTGGTTTCTTTGTTGATTAAAAACAAAAAAAAGTGATGGTGTGCATGAAGTGGCTCTTGGCTGGCGGTGTGTGTGGAGTGGTGCTTGGCTGGTGGTGTGCGTGGACTGGTGCTTGGCTGGCGCTGTGCGTGGGGTGGCGCTTAGCTGCTGGTGTGTGTGGGGTGGCGCTTAGCTGGTGGTATACGTGGAGTGGCACTTGGCTGGCGGTGCCATCCAAACGCCAGTCCACACACTCCCATCAGGTGTGTTGTGTCAGGCATGTAGGCGGGGCCCTGGAATGGCGTTGTCTCTTTGATGCAAGTGTTGTACTGTGCTGGGTCCGCGACTGGCGGCGTGAATGGTCTTGTGCATGTCATGTATGAAAGGTGTGTGAATGGACTGTAAAGCAGTTGGTGCCTTGACGCGGCTTTACAGCTCACGAGCTGTGAGTCATTAGTTCAGTTTTTTGGTGTTTCAGTTGTTAGCAGTGCATTTCATTTTTGTGAAATCTCTTCTTAATACAATTTGTTCTACTGAATCTTCACTCACCCTTGTGCCGAATCCAACTAGTATATGTGGTAAAAATGACAAAACCTGCTCCGCTGTAATCAGGTGTTGCAGCACACCATTGACATGCTAGGTGTCTTGGGTGGGACACCGATGATGAAGCATTCCACCATCTTGGTTGGTGGGTGATGGGTCTTTTTAACATAACCTAAGTGCGTTTCTTTTCACAATTTTAGTGTATGGAACATCACAGAAGTACGTGGAAACATCAAAATGATCTATTACAAAACTACCTGTGTTTGGGGGGGGCACCTAAGTTTTTGGTTCCGGGTGCGGCCTTCATCTAGGGAAACCTACCAAACCCAAACATTTTTTTTAACTAGACATCCGGAGGAGTCCAGGGAGGTGTGGCTTATGTGGATCCCCCAAAACGTGCTTACCGAGACTCCTCTGCAAACCTCAAAATGTGCTTTAAAAAGCATATTTTTCTCACTTTTCTTTGTAGGATCACGGCTCCGGCACAAATTTCCTACCAGGCAGGGTTCCCCTCAGTCTCCCAAGTAAAATTATACCTCACTTGTTTGGGTCCCCAAAGCAGAGTCAGCCTAAAGATGTATAAAACAAAAGTATGTGCTTATCAACTCGCTGTGCTATCCCCTCAATGTCTACAGGTTTTTGGCCTTTTTCTGTTGCAGGCACATGGGCCACCCACACAAGTGAGATATAATTTTTATCGGCAGATCAAGGGGAATATTGGGTGGTAGGAAAGTTATACCGGCAACAGGTATCCTACAAAGAAAAGTGTGGAAAATGTGATTTCTTTAGGTATATTTGAGGTTTGCAGAGGAGTCTGGATAGGAAAATGTTGGGGGATCCATGCAAGCCACACCTCCCTATACTTCTCCGGGTGTCTAGTTTTCAAAAATGTCTTGGTTTGGTAGGTTTCCCTAGATGACCGCCGTAGCTGGGACCAAAAACGCAGGTGTCCTCCCCTGCAAAAACAGGTTGTTTTGTAATAGATCATTTTGATGTGTCCACATTGTGTTTTGGGACATTTCCTGTCACGGGCACTAGGCCTACCCATACAAGTGAGGTACCATTTTATCGGGAGACTTGGGTGAACGATGGCTGGCTCCTCCCAGATTCCAGAACTTTCTGTCACCAAAATGTGAGGAAAAAGTGTATTTTAGCCACATTTTGGGGTTTGCAAAGGATTCTGGGTAACAGAACCTGGTGAGAGCCTCAAAAGTTACCCCATTCTCAATTCCCCTAGGTGTCTAGTTTTCAGAAATGTCCAGGTTTGGAAGGTTTTCTTAGGTGCCAGCTGAGCTAGAGGCCAAAATCCACAGCTAGGCACTTTGCAAAAAACAGGTCAGTTTTCTCTAGGGAAATGTGCTGTGTCCACGTTGTGTTTTGGGGCATTTCCTGTCGCGGGCACTCGGCCTACCTACACAAGTGAGGTACTATGTTTATCGTGAGACTTAGGGGAACGCTGGGTTGAAGGAAATTTGGGGCTCCTCTTAAATTCCAGAACTTTCCATCACGGAAATGAGGAAAATGTGTTTTTTTTGCCAAATTTTGAGGTTTGCAAAGGATTCTGGGTAACAGAACCTGGTGAGAGCCCCACATGTCACCCCGTTGTGAATTCCCCAAGGTGTCTAGTTTTTAGAAATGGCCAGGTTTGGTAGGTTTTCCTGGGTGCCGCCTGAGCTAGAGGCCAAAATCCACAGCTAGACACTGTGCAAAAAACAGGACAGTTTTCTCTAGGGAAATGTGCTGTGTCCATGTTATGTTTTGGGGCATTTCCTGCTGCGGGCACTAGGCGTACCCACAAAAGTGAGGTACCATTTTTATCGGGAGACTTGGGGGAACGCTGTGTGGAAGGAAATTTGTGGCTCCTCTTAGATTCCAGAACTTTCCATCACCGAAATGTGAGGAAAAAGTGTTTTTTTTCTTTGACAAATTTTGAGGTTTGCATTCTGGGTAACAGGACCTGGTGAGAGCCCCACAAGTCACCCCATTCTGAATTCTCCTAGGTGTCTAGTTTTCAGAAATGTCCAGGTTTGGAAGGTTTTCTTAGGTGCCGGCTGAGCTAGAGGCCAAAATCCACAGCTAGGCACATTGTAAAAAAACAGGTCAGTTGTCTTTGTGAAAATGTGATGTGTCCATGTTGCATTTCCTGTCGCGGGCTTCAGACCTACCCACACAAGTGAGGTACCATTTTTATCGTGGGACCTGGGGGAATACAGAATAGAAGAACAAGTGTTATTGCCCCTTGCCTTTTTCAACATTTTTTCCTTCCAAATGTAAGACTGTGTGTAAAAAAGATGTCTGTTTGAGAAATGCCCTGTAATTCACATGCTAATACGGGGGCCCTGGAATTCAGAGATGTCCGAATAACTACTGCTTCTCAACACCTTATCATGTGCCCATTTTGGAAATACAGAGGTTTCCTTGATATCTATTTTTGATTCTTTATATTTTATCAAATAATTTACTGTATACCCAGCACACATTGAAAACCCATTTCAAGGTGCAACTCATTTATTGGCTCTGGGTACCTAGGTTCTTGATGAACCTACAAGGGCAATATATCCCTGCAACCAGAGAAGTCCAGCAGACGTAACGGTATATTACTTTTGAAAATCTGACATGGCAGGAAAAAGTTACAGACTACAACGTGGAGAGAAATGGCTGTTTTTTACACCTCAATTTCAATATTTTTTTATATTAGCAGTTATTTTCTGTTGGGAAACCTTGTAGGATCTACACAAATGACCCCTTGCTGAATTCTGAATTGTGTCTACTTTTCCGAAATGTTTAGCTTTCCGGGATCCAGCATTGCTTTCACACCCATTTCTGTCACTAACTGGAAGGAGGCTAAAAGCACCAAAAAATAGTAAAAATGGGGTATGTCCCAGTAAAATGCCAAAAATGTGTTGAAAAAATTTAGTTTTCTGATTCAAGTCTGCCTGTTCCTGAAAGATAGGAAGATGGTGATTTTAGCAATGCAAAACCTTTGTTTATGCCATGTTCAGGGAAGAAACCACAAGCCTTCTTCTGCAGCACTTTTTTCCCATTTCTTTTTTTTTTTAAACGAAATTTTCGCTGTATTTTGGCTAATTTCTTAGTGTCCTCAAGGGGAACCTACAAACTCTGGGTACCTCTAGAATCCTTTAGATGCTGGAAAAAAAGAAAACAAATATGACGTGGGTGGCTTACGTGGACAAAAAAAGGGGGCCTGAGCGCGAACTGCCCAAATAGAAAAGGCGTAGCAGCGCAGGGATTAAAGGATTTAAAAGAAAAAAAGTTTTCTTTTCATTTTTTTTCAGAGCAGGCGATGGTCCGTGGGAACACTGCCTGCTCTGAAAAAATATTTTTGGATCCATTCACAAAGGGGAAGGGGTCCCAAGTGGTCCCCTTCCCGTTTGTGAATGGGTTAGCACCAATTTGAAATTGCTGCTAACTGCAATTGTTTCGTGACAGCATTTATGGTTGCAAAACAATCATACATCGCACTGAGACTCACAATTAGGAAGGGAACACCTCTTCCTAATTGCGACACACAAACCTTTTTTGCGATTTGGTAAATAGGTTACCGAATCACAAAATTGGGTCTGTGCATCGCAAAATGCTTTTTTCTTGTTGCAAGCGCCCGATTCTGTAAATCGTGCCGTTTGCAAAAAGAAAAATGCTTTGTAGCTATAATTAAATAGTTGGAGTGCTAGAGCCGAATAAGAGAATATTTATACAGTCAGCAGGCTCCTTTTGATAACGCAGGTAAGTTATTGCAAATGTTGGCAATTTACTGGCATACAGTTGTTTGCAAATGTCTGCCTATACAATACGATAGGCTGTAGGTATCTTCCTTCCAGCCTGAGAAGACAATCTGGCGTGCTGTACAGGAAAAGCTTTAAATTCTTCTTCTTCACTTGAGATGAGAATTGTAGGCTCTTGCGTACAGCAGAAAGGGGGTGATGGTGTCGCTATCCCCTCATAGTCACTGATCACCAGTGTTATGTGTCAACAAGGCGATGTGTTTCTTACTAGGTTAATTCCTACATCATCATATCTTCAGTCAGAGCTCTAGTGCCAGTTGGTATGTTAACAGCATCTCAAGGCGCCTCCAACTGTAAAGGTCCGTTCGGTTGCCATATACGGGGAGTGAAGGATTGGGGAACAGAGGATGAGGGAATAGAGAAAGGACTCGTTTGCACTAGTCTATTTATGGTCTGTTTCTATGGTCAAGTATTTACAACTCAGATACCACCAACCTGGAGTGGGCTTTGATAACCACACATGTAACATAACATTATAACATTAAGGCCCAACTTTAAGAAGGTCCTAGCACCACATTAGCGTCATTTTGTTTACGCTGATGTGGCGTTAGGTTGGCAAAAATGCCACGCCAAATTTACAAAGTGGTTCAATGGGTGCATTGCTCCAATTTGTAAACCCTTGCACTACATTATGCCTGCGCCAGGCATAATGTATTCACAGGGGGTGTTCCTCCATTAGGGGGCCCAGAAAAATGTTGCAGTGGAATCTGAGATTCCACTGCTCCATATTGTTTTGTCATTTGTAATGCCTGCTCAGTGCAGGCGTTAAATCAAGGCACACCATTGTTTATAATGGGCCTCTATGAATGTTGCAGGATTAGCACCAGCATTTTTGGCACTAATCCTGCAAAGTACCACAATCACGTCAGAAATGATGATGCTATTGATCCTAACATGCGCCATAGTGCGCCGTATCATTAATACAGGGAACACACAGTGGCATGAGGGAGGCGCAATGGGGCGCAAGGAAAGTGGCGCTTCATGTAATGAAGCACAACTTTTCTTAAATCTAGGCCTACGTGTTATGCAAACATTTGTAAATGCATGTTCTGCTTTAGAGCATGGTGAAAATTATTTGAAACAAAAGTTTATTTATTTTCAGGGTTGGTACTAATGAACAGCCAAACACTGTTTCTGTAATATCATTTTTGCATGAATTAAAAAAGGAACACTTAGGTAAAAAAAAATAGACCTTTAAAGCCTGTGGTGCATATTTAATACATGGGACATGTTATTATTTTTCTTGCTTTAAATGAACATTCACAGATGACTGGATGAATTCAACAGTCAGATCATGCTCTTCACTCACTGAAAAAGCACTACATCAAGAAAAACAGAATCGTTTGGTCATAAGTGGTAAGGTAACACCATAAACTGACTCATTACGATTGTCATCACTAGAAGAGAGGCACTAACTCAACTGTCTCTTTGGACACGACAAATAAAAAAAGAAAGCCGCAATGCTTACAGCTAAGCGACACACAGGGGCACTGGAACTAGGGTGTGGGAGGTGCTGTAGCACTCTCATAAACTCAGAGTTTAGCTAAAGAATGAATAATAAGGGGCCCTTTAATGTTTTTCACTTAGAAGTATTGAGTTTCAAAAGACTGTCACATATGCTCTAAGGATTTAAGTTATTGGGGGCTTGGGGGGAGCGAGGACATTCCCAGTCTCCCCCGGGCAGATTTAGGCAGAAGGGTGGGTTTAAGGGTAGGGTTTATATAGGTGGGGCAGGGTGTGGGCGGCCTCTTTGGCCGTTTTGCCACACCCAGGATAGTCGTTGTTTTGGTTTGTGAGGTTAGGCCTTAGATAAGTTTGAAGTTTTTGTGGGGCGATATTTAGTCGGTTGCAGTGTCTTGTTAGGAATTATGGATAATTCAGATAAGGTTTGCTGGCTTTAAAAAAGCTTCAGGAGGAGGGTAGGGAGGACTTCCTCCAGGAGGGCGTGCTTCAACAGGTGTGGGTGGGCTTGAAGAGACCCAAAAGAGCCTCCTCAGAGGGTGTGACTGCAGCGGTTCTGGCTTGCGAGTCACCGACTCGCAAGGCCAAACAATGTAAGCAAAATGGCGCTTTAGGGCGGAAAATCGCTGCGTCACCGGAGGTTGTGGTTCCTCTTAGTGGCGATCAGGTAAAGACCTTACCTGTGCATATTGCAGCAGGGAGAAGAGGCGGTACGACGTTCGCACGCCGTTCTGGTGCGTCGATCCGGCAACGCGTTGTTGCTAAGGGGCGAGGTGTCCCTCCAAGTAGTGCGGCGCTGTGTGCCGGCTGCTTGGGGGCTGTTTCTGTTGACGCGCATGCGCGCGTTGGAACGGGCGGCTCCATTAGAGGGAAAAAATAAGCTCCACTCCCCTCCGAAAGTAACAAAAAGCGAGAGGAGTGTGTTTTAGAGGAAAAGCAGCTGGGAGCAGCTTTCAAGATGGCTGCTCCCATTACAGTGCAGCAACAAGATGTCATCGAATTATCGGATAGCGAGGAGGTCAATATTTTAGGTGGAAGCAGTGTTATTTCAGGTGTGGAGGTTGTTAAAGCCCCTGTTTTGGAGCAAGAGGGGGGAAGGCTGCAATTAGTGCCTAGATTGGTTCGCCCAATGCTGCATAAAGTGCAGGAATGGGATGTGAGAAATCAGACTATTTATCAGTCAGGGCAGCATGTGGAAGGGTCAGTTAATAGTGGCATGAGTATGAGAGGTGTGTTATATGGAGAGGCTTGATACTAGTGGTAAGGCTGGTAGGGCACAGGTGAGGGTGGATTTTTGGCAGCCAGGTGGTTTAGTTCAGGATCCTGGGTGTGGTGGCTTTTATGCATTGGGTGGGCATAAAGAGCAGGTGGTACCCGCAGGTTCTGGGCGGCCTGTTGGTAATCAGGCATCATTGGTGGGGGTTGGTACACCCCTTGGACACTGACAAGAAGAGAGAGTGAGACCCAGAGCGGATCACCTGACTTTGGGGGATTCAAATTTGCCCGTGACACAGAATATGCAGTATTTTACACAAGACGAAGAGCCTTCTACCAGCTGGGGCACTGGTGGTTTGGATTGCAGTGTCACTAGCGAAGGAGATTTTCTGGATTATGAGGAAGGGAATGGTTTTGAGGTGGTAGCACCTTTACCGATTAATGTACCGAAGGGTACTTGTGTGCAAGAATCTAACATCATCTAGGGCAGAGGTCCGGGGCGATCGTCACAGTGGACGGATTCGGATTGACCTATCTGCGGGAAACTTACCTCGAGGTGAGGAAAGGGGGGAGCATATCGTTTTGGGTGGGGTGTCTCACTCTGGGGGGTAGGTTTGGTTGGTAAGGTGTTAAAAGAAATGGGGGTCCAGGCTGGGCCTGGGGCTGATGTTGTGTTGAATACAAATTCAATTCCAGAGGTAAGTGTTATGGACACAGTTTCAGGTAAGCTGGTTTCGGGTCATGCAGAAAAAAAGGTAATGCAAGAGTCTGTAGGGATAGTGAGGGTGTGTGGGGAAGTATTAAGAATAAGAAGCTGCCTTACATAGGGGTGTTGATGCCTTTGGGGGCGCATTGCACTCAATCTCTGAAGGATAAAATTTGTAGAGGAGAGTTCATTGATGTTTTTAAGTTATTGCATAGGGAGGTTCAGGCTAAGGAAGGCTCGAAGGAGGAGGAGTGGGAGTTAGCGCATAGGCCTAAGGTACCTACTACAATTGAGATTTGGACATCAGCCTTTTTGATATACGCAAGTGTTTATTGTGAGTGTTTTCCAGAGCATTGTGTTGCCTTATTAAGTATATGGATATTGTGCGGAGGGCACAGATGGATTACGGCGGTTTCGGATGGTTCAGGTATGATGAAGAGTTTCAGGCTTGGCTGGCAGTGTACCCAGATAAAGACTCAGGGGAAATAGACAACGAGTTATGGATGCAGTGGTTGCACACGGGGAGGAATGTGCCGGCTATGCATACTGCTAGTGGTTTGCCTTTGCAGTATCAGCCCTTTCAGGGTCGTCCCACCCATTATGGGGTGGGGGGTGCAGCAAGGGGTCAAATACCGCAAAACGGAGAATGCTGGTCGTTCAATAGTGGTATCTGTACACAACAGCAGTGCAAATTCAGGCATGATTGTTCCAACTGTGGGGGCAGACATTGAGTGTTTCAATGTTTTGGAGGCATGCACTGGGGAGGGCAGGGCCCGTTTGGGAGAGGCAGTGATAGGGGTAGGGGCCATATACAGCAGGTGGCAGGAAAAGGGCCCTACGCCTATTAATTTTGAGGTGATGAGATATTGGCTACAGTTCTATCCTAAGGGGTCCGAAGGAAAAGTTTTGTTTTGGGGATTTTTCAAAAGTTTTAGGCTTTGTTATCAGAGACCACGAGTGCAGAGATGGGCAAACAATTTGAATTCGGCTTTAGATCAGCCGGAAGTGGTGAGGGCCAAATTGCATAAGGAGCTTGAAATGGGAAGAATTGTTGGCCCATTTTATCATTGGCCTTTGGATAATTTGACAATTTCCCCATTGGGAGTGGTGCCTAAGAAGCAACTGGGTGAGTTCCGGTTGATACATCATTTATCTTGGCCGGAGGGAGCATCGGTTAACGATTTTATTGCTCCGGAGGATTCCATCGTCCACTATGCCTCGGTTGATGAAGATATCACATTAGTGAAGCGTTGAGGTGTTGGGGCAGAAATGGCAAAATCAGATATTCATTCGGCTTTTAGGCTCCTTCCGGTGCACCCTGATGATTTTTCTTTGTTGGGTATGCAGTTTGATGGGGCTATTTTTGTGGACAGGATGCTGCAATGGGATGCTCGGTTTCATGTTCGTTGTTTGAACTGTTTAGTTCCTTTTTACAGTGTTTTTTTCAGGCACAGACAGGTTATAAGTTTGTAACACACTACTTGGATGATTTTTTCTTGGTTGGGGCTGCTGGGTAGGGTGACTGTATGTCAGCTTTGTTGGATTTTCAGAAGGTCATGAAGGACATGGGAGTTCCATTAGCTCCAGAAAAAACTGAAGGGCCCAAAACATGTTTAAACTTCTAGGATTCACAAAAAATGGAGGTTCGTTTACCTCGTGACAAGGTTCAGCTGTTGATCGAGTTGTTAGAAAAGGCTCTACAGAAACCTAAGTTGGAGTTGAGGCAAGTTCAATGGTTACTTGGGCATTTGAACTTTGCATGCAAGGTGGTAAGAGTTGGAAGGGCTTTTTGTAGGAGGTTGGGGTTTTCAGTCAGAGGTGCGCTTTTGCCTCATCATCATATCCGGCTGAAGGCCAGTGTTAGGGCTGACTGAAGGATGTGGATTACTTTTCTTCAGGATTTCAATGGTGTCACGATGTTGGTGGAAGCTGAGGATTGGTTTTGGCAAGTGCAAATTTTTTCTGATGCCTCAGGTGCGCTTGGTTTTGGAGTTTTTGGGACGATCATTGGGCTGCAGAAAGTTGGCCCGAGGAGTGGAGGCGGCTAGATATAGCATTGCATTTTTGGAGTTTTTTCCTTTAATTGTGGCCCCGTCAATTTGGGGTCACACGTTAGCCAACAAGAATGCGGTATTTAATGTTGATAACATACTGTAGTGAATCTTGTTAATGTGCAAAAAGCAAAGGATGAAAAAGTGTTGCGTCTTTTGACGGGAGGATGCAGTTTGATTTATCATGCAACAGATTGAATTGGGTCTATCAGCAGTAAGTATATCTGCTAAGTTGTCAAGCATTTCCTTTTACGGTAAATACTTCTGGGGGTATGATCCTATGGAAGGTGAAATTTGTAGACGGATTATTGCGGGTTGGGCTAGAAGAGGGGGTGTTCGGCGGGATCAGAGGCACCCGATCACGTCACATTTGTTGAAGGAATTGATTGGTGTTTTGCCACACATTTGTTTTTCTCCTTGGGAGGAGGTTCTCATATCGTTATGCATGTCATGGCTTTTTCACAGGGCTTTTCGAGGTTCAGAATTGTTGGGCTTGAGAGTTAAGGATGGTTTTCTACGTTCAGATATTAGGGTAGGTAATGTTTGGTCATACTTGTGGTTATGGGCTTCAAAAGCTGATCAGTTAGGTAGGGGTCGGGAGTTAGTGTTGCGGGCGGTGGAGTTTCCAGATGGTCCGGTCTATTGTTGGTTGCCTTTTTCAAATTTTTTGCCAGAAGATTGCAGGTTTGTATTCATTTATCAGGATGGTTCCGGGTTGAAGTCTTTTCAGCTGCTTGCAGTCTTAAAAATGGCAATTAAAAATTGGGGTTGGATCCTTCATATTATGGTACTCACTCTTTTAGGATTGGAGCGGCCACTGAAGCTAGACAATTTGGGCATTCCGATATAGAGATTATGGATTTGGGGCATTGGCGCGCCCAATGTTTTAGACGTTATGTTCGAACTCATCAGATTTGGGGTCTGTTGATTTTTCCTTATGTTAATTTCTTTGTAGGTAATGCCTCTGTTTTTTCTGCTTTTTGCAGGTTGTGTGGCTGGCCCGAAAATGTTCCGTTTGGATTTTTGGGCATTCCTCCGTGCATTGGGCTGAGAAGCAGGCGGTGTTATGTCATTTTGGAAGGCAACTGGGTTTGGATGGTGCTAGTATTCAAGTTTACTGGTTGGGAAAAAGTGGTATGAGGTGGGGGGAATTGTTATATTTTCTTTCCAAAAGGTTGGCTCAAGGGATCAAGGGATTTGTCCAGATTTATTGGTGATTCATTTAGGCGAGAATGATTTAGTGGCGTTATCAGGGATTGGCCTTTTGAAGGTAATGAAATTAGGTTTGTTGAGGATCAGGCAGAGATGGGCTGGTACGCATATAGTTTGGATTCAGTTGGTTCCTAGGAGAGTTTGGATAGGAGCTAATTCTTTTAAGGGAATTGAGAAGCAGCGTAGGAAGGTGAATAGGGAAATGCGTAGTTTTTGTCGTATTGAGGGTTTTTCTATTCTGCAACATGGTGAGATTGTCCATGGGGATGTAGCTCTTGTCTGCCAGGATGGAATGCATCTATCTTTTTTAGGTAATGAGCATTATCCTGGAGTTAAGACTGAAGATATCGGAATTGTTGGGGGAGAATTTGTGGGATCTGGGTTCTTGCACTTAATTTGGGTGGGGCAGGAAAACGCCTGGCGGGTCTTCTTGTGTGGCGGGGTCTTTACGGACATGCCTTTGGGGGGAAGGGTTCCGGATGCACAACATTAGACGTCAGGAATTTGGAAAAGCAACAAAGGGAGGAAAAGGCAAAGGGAATTACAGAAGGTGGACAGCTGGGCAGATGGGTACTGGATTGGTCGGGTCAGGGTGGGCATGGAAAGAGGTTATTGATGAGGGGTAACTTTCTGGAGGGGTGGGGTGGGTTTTAGGAGTTTTATGTATTAGTGAGGCTTTATAGTTTTGTAAGGCAAATGCCAAGGTTATTATTGTTTCCAGACATGTTCTATTAAAGCAGCCTTTTACCCCCATTTAGAGTGTTGTGGTTTGTGCGCCGTTTCGCCCGATGGTCAGCACCCCCTCTCTAGAAATGGGTCCGCCAGAACTGGCGACACATCAGCATATTTAATCTCTTCCTCTTCCATGCAGGTTCTCTTTCAGCAATGAGCCTCCGTCTCAGCTAAATTGTCATCTTTTTTAGGGGAGATGGCAAAGCGCTCCGTCCCCCTTCTAATCTCATTTTAGGGGGATTTTAACCATGCCCTTGTTACCTCAGTCACTTTCATTGGTTCGTGGGCTTGCCTTTTAAAATCTGCTTTTTTTAATTCGCAACAGGCATGCATAGGTCATGCCTTTTCCGGTGTTTGTCCATCCTCGTGAGTACCGATAAACAACTGGAATCATACGAGGCGCCATGTTTTCCGTTTGGTTTCTGGACTACATTTTCTCTTTATTTCGCAGCGCGATCATCACGTTTTTTTCCATTTAATGTGGCAAGAAAAGTCTGATTAGGAGTTTACAACGCTCATAGCACTAACTCAACGTAATGCGAGACCCATTGCATTGCAAATGCTTGTTTTATTTTACAAGTAATCTCTAGTTGACCTTGCTCATTACAGGCCTTCAAAGAAGGGACCTTTCCCCCGCTGCCCCGATCCCCGAGGCACCATTACTCCTCCACCAAACTCCACGCCCTCAACCCAGGACAGCACCCTACCTGCGCCCAACCCAACCCCAAGCAGACACACAGACCTTTCACATGTCATGCATGCCGCTTCTCCTACACCCCCACAAATACCAACAACACTAACACGCTCCACACCAACACTAACACACTCCAGTAAAGAAAAGGGGAGTCCAGTCAATCGACTTCCTTAGAATGCCTATTCGTAGGTTAGCAAGGTGTGGGAGAATCAAACCGGGGGGCCTGGACCCTAAGCCTCCCAATAGTAATAGTCAAGATAATGCAGAGGTGATTCCCCACAAAGATTTAATCAACTCATAAATACATTACTTCAAAAGATTGTTTAATTGCAATGTAAAGAGAAGGAGAGTTCCAGAAATATTTAGTCCATTTGAGGTAAAGACGAGCTTGAAGTTGAAGTAATTTTCATTAATCAGCAAGTTGGATGCAAAATCAGATAGAAATATACGTTGATGCAACAGCCAACACGTGTTTCGCCCTTTTGGCGCATGAGCGGGGGCTTTCTCAAGGCTAATTCAGAGCATATTACAAAAAACTTCAGACATTGAATTGTCACAGTTGTAGATAGAACCCTTATTCGATGTTAAGAGAAAGAGAAAAGTGCCGGTAACTCGCCGGCGCGTCCCGCGGTAAATCTTTTGAAGTAATGTATTTATGAGTTGATTAAATCTTTGTGGGGAATCACCTCTGCATTATCTTGACTAACACACTCCACAACAACACTAACACGCTCCACACCAACACTAACACACTCCACACCAACACTAACACTAACACACTCCACAACAACACGCTCCACAACAACACTAACAGGCTCCACAACAACACTAACACGAACCACAACAACAACAGCCCTCGCCACCACCTTAACTGCATACTCCTAAACACCAGCTCCATCCACAAGCCTACCATCGAGCTCTGGGACTTGATCACAACACACTCACCTGACATTGCCTTCCTCACGGAAACTTGGATGAACCCCTCATCAGAACATGTCATAGCCATAGCCATCCCAGAAGGCTACAAAATCTCTTGTAGAGACCGTATAAACAAATGAGGAGGAGGCATCGCCATCATACATAAAAGCACCATCAAGATCACCACCAACACCCATGACACCCTAGACAGCGCAGAACACCTACACTTCTTAATTCACATAAACGCCAACACCACCCTCAGAGGAACCCTCATTTACAGACCACCAGGACCCCGCCCCCTTTCTGTGACGCCATCGCTGATACCATCAGCCCCCACGCCCTCACCTCCACAGACTACATCCTCCTTGGTGACCTCAACTTTCACCTGGAAGTGTTTTCCACAACCACAACTCCACTACCCTGTTAGTCAACCTTACGAACCTAGGACTCAAACAACTGGTCACCTCACCCACTCACTCAGCAGGACACACGCTGGATGCAATTTTCACCTCCAGCAACCACATAACATTCACACACACCACTGAACTCCACTGGACCGACCACCACTGCGTCCACTTCTCCTTCACAAAATCCCCCACCCACTACGGACAACACACCACAACCTACCGAATGTGGGACACGATCCCCATAGAACACCTGAACGCCAAGCTCACACAAGCTCCACCCCCCTCACCAACGACCCCAACACCGCTGCTCACAACCTCACACAATGGCTTACAACCTGCACAGACTCCCTCGCCCCACTGAAAAGTAACAACAACACTCAAAACATCAAGACCGCCCCCTGCTTCACCACTGAACTCCAAGCGCGAATGCCGCAAAACCAAGAAAGCTTGGCGCCAAGAACTCTCCATGATCAACTTCTCCACCCTCAAAACCACCATACGCAAACACCACCATCTCATCCGGACCACCAAAAGGGCATACTACAAAGAACGCATAGATAGTAACTCACATAACAGCAAGGAACTCTTTACCATCCTCAAAGAGCTCACCAAACCCAAATCCTGCACCATTGACCCCCTCACACATTCAAATCCTTTGCAACTCCCTCCCCAACTACTTTCACCTCAAAATTTTAGGCATACACAACAGCTTCACACCTTCTGCACCCACCATCACCACCACCGACACCACTGACATGACCAACAACACCACACCCCACCACTCCAATTAACTGCACACCTGGATCCCTACTGACGACGAAGAAACTGAAAAAAACATGAACTCCATCCACTCAGGCTCCCCCACAGACCCCTGCCCCCACCACATCTTCAACAAGGCCAGCCCAATCATCGCTCTCCAGCTCCGCTCCGTAATCAACAGCTCCTTCAATGCTGCCACCTTCCCAGACACCTGGAAGCACACCAAAGTCACCACACTCCTCAAAAAACCCAAAGCAGACCCAGAAGACCTCACAAACTACCGCCCCATTTCTCTTCTCCCCTTCCCCACCAAGTTCGCTGAGAAGATAAGGAACGTCTGTCTGTCTCACTTCCTAGAGGAAAACAATGCACTCAACGGCTCCCAGTCTGGATTTCGCAAGAACCACAGCACTGAGACTGCCCTCATCGCCTGCACTGACGACATCAGAAGAAGAGTTGAAATGGGCGAGACTGTCGCACTCATCCTCCTGGACCTCTCCGCAGCCTACGACACTGTTTGCCACCAAATTCTCAGCGCACGCCTTTTCGACGCAGGAATCCGACACAAGGCCCTGGACTGGCTCACCTCCCTCGCTGAAAGAACCCAGAAAGTCCGCCTCCCTCCCTTGCAGTCCCCAGCAACCAAGATCATCTGAGGGTCCCCCAAGGGTCCTCCCTCAGCCCTACCCTCTTCAACATTTACATGGCCCGCTCGCCAACATCCTCCGCCCCCACGGAATCACCATCATCTTGTACGCAAACGACACCCAGCTCGTCATCTCCCTGACCAGGAACCTCGCCACCGCCAAGACAAACCTCCACGCCGGACTCCTCGACACCGCCAAATGGATGACAGCAAGCCACCTCAAGCGCAACTCCAACAAAACAGAAATCATCATCTTCGGCCCCAACAAGACAGTATGGGATGACTCCTGGTGGCCCACCACCCTAGGACCACCCCAAACACCCTCCATCCATGCACGCAATATCGGCATCATCTTAGACTCATCTCTCTCCATGGCCCAGCAAATCAACACCATAACTTCCTCCTGTTTCAACACCCTTCGCATGCTACAGAAGACCTTCAAATGGATCGCCATAGAAACCAGAAAAAATGTCACCCATGCACTCATCAGCAGCAGATTAGACTACGGAAACGCCCTCTACGCTGGTACCAAAGCCAAGCTTCAGCAGAAACTCCAGTGTATCCAGAACGCAGCCGCACATCTCATCCTGAACCTCCCATGCCATGGACACATCTCCGCCCACCTCAGATCCCTTCACTGGCTGCCCATCAGCAAAAGGATCATTTTCAAAGTCCTCATCCACACCCACAAATCCCTCCACAACACTGGACCAGCCTACCTCAACGTACGAGTGAACTTTCACGCACCTACTCGTCTCCTCTGCTCTGCTGACCTCGCCCTCGCCACAGTCCCCCGCATCCAAGCACCACCTCCTGAGGCAGATCCTTCTCCTACCTTGCCTCCACGACCTGGAACTGCTTCCCCACCAACCTAAACAAGACCCAGGACCTCCTGACATTCAGAAAACACCTCAAGACATGGCTTTTTGAGCAGTAATCGGCATCCCCCCATTCCCCTCCCACAGCGCCTTGAGACCCTACCGGGTGAGTAGCGCACTTAATAAATTTTTTGATTGATTGATTGATTGATTCAAAATGATTAATACCTCAAAAACGCCTGGGAAACATAAATATAGTCTCATGTGAAGCTATCAGTGGCATCAGAAGAAAAAAAATGCCATGTTTAGCTGACACATTAATCCCATTGACTTTGCTTTATTTTACATTGATAAAAGAGGGACCTGCTCATAGGGAATAATATAAGAAAGGACCAGATCTCCCTGGAGGTCCGGGGGGGGAAGTGGTTTAGCCCTTGGGTGCCATTTGGGTGTTTTTTGGGCTATGGTGGGAGTTATTTAAAGGGGTCATTTTATGCCCCGTCGCCATTTTAGTTAAACCCCGGGTATGTTCGGAGCGTAGCTTTTGGCAGTAGTAGTAGAGTGTGGTAGGCAGTTAGTCAGGCTCGTCAAGTTGGGTGTGTTATAAATTCCTTACTTTGGTACTTTTCCTGGGTGGGTTTTCATCATAGGTAGTGTGGCAGGATCTGGTAGGTGAAGATTAGGCGGGAAGGAGTGGTTCCAGAAGCATATTTGACTTACCGGTGTGGGTTCAATCGGCGTTATGGCAGCGGAGGCGAAAGTGCAGGAAGCACTTTGCTTTTTGAAGGAGGCGGGCCGCCTTAGTGAGCGCAGAGGTTGGGAGAGCGACGAGCGTGGTGGCGGCAGCCGTTTTGGTATGTTCGCCCCTGCGCCATGTGTATGGAAAACTGAAGACGGTAACTGTGCAGCACAAGGGGAGGGCTCGGGCACTCGGCAGGCGGGACAAGAGGAAGGAGCGGGGAAGGGGAATATCTGCACGCCCTTCTTAAGTACGGCATGCAGTGCCGAAAACGGTGGAGTTGTTGAAGAAGGGAGACGGAGATTCTCAGTACATCGGGATGGTCACGCTGGCAGACAAGGGAGAGGAGCAGGGCGCGGAGAACCCCCACGAAGGGACGAGTGGTGCAGGGGGGAGGGTCGGGTAAGGGCACAAAGGATGAAAGGGATGGGGGAGTGGCAGTTCTTTCATGCAGACAACCCCGTAGAGGACGTCGGGGGCTGGGGCGGGGAGGGGGCACAGTTAATGGATTCTGAGAATGAATGGCAGGAGGGAGGCTCCTGGACAAGCTTTACATGTACAGGGGAGGCAGCAGCAGGTTTGGGTGGAATGGATCCCAAAAATCAGTTCCTTTGGGATTGGAGTGATGAAGGTGAAAGGGATGAAGGGGGAGTAGAAGAGGACAGTATTACATTGAAAGTACGTCCCCTCGCCGTACTTACGGGCGGTCACTGGGCCTAGAGGTACAGGTAGGAAGGGAGGTGATTCCAGAGGGAGCATTTGCGGGAGGGAGTGTAGGGTGCAGGCAGGTCTGGGAGGTCACATGGTGGACGATGCAGGTTTAACCGGATCTATGGGCATCTCATGGCAGGGCAGCAAGATAGGACAGCGGGACCTGGGATGGGCATGGGCGGCCCGTAGACCCCAGGAGGAAGAGAAGGCGGGGCCCCGAGCGGCTAGCTGGATGGCGGCGAGGACAAGTTCAGAGGAAGAGGTCAAAGAGGTTATGGTTGTTCCCAGGGGGTGGTGTAGCAGAGTGGGTATTGCGCCCCCTCCTGCAGCAGCCTCTCTGGAGCGGCGACCTAACCGGGCCCAACAGGAGCGTGCGGGACCCTCACGGGGTAAGTTGGTGGTGCACCCCAGAGGTAGGACGGGTGACGCACAGGCAAGGGATTTGGAGGGCGCCCTGCCTGCGGAGAGTGGTGCACAGATGGATGACCTTGATTATGAGGAGGATAGCATGGAGGAAGGGGAGTTGAGGGAGGGGGTGGAGGATGACGGGTGGTACGTTAAGGGGGGGTTTCTTATGATGTTGTTCAGTCGTTACAGACAGCAGCAGCGAAGGGTGACAGACTTCAACGAACAAGGCGAGTGGCTCAGGAGCGGCCCCGGTCCTTGATGACAGGTAAGAGGCCCGACATGGCTGTTTCGGTGGTGGTTCAAGCAAAAGTAGATGAGGTCAAGGAGCGCTTGCACAAAGGAGTTTATGTAGCTATTGTAGGTGTCAGGCGGGATGAGGCGGGGGAACAAGGGGCACCTCCGCAAGGACAGGAAGAGATAAAGGTGGAGACAGGTACTGTGAAAGGGGGGAGGAGGCAAAAAGCTTCCCTACATAAGTACGGCAAAGCCACTGGGGTTCCATTTGATATTAACCACGAAAGAAAAGATCTGGCGCGGGAGTATGTGGAGATGTTGAAGTTACTACACAGGGAAGTGCTGTCCAAAGAAGGTTCCAATGAGGAGGAGGAGTACGAGCTGGCTAAGAGGCCAAAGATCCCGTTCACTATTGAAAATTGGACGGCGGCCTTTTTAATTTACACCAGTGGTGGTAGCGCTCTTAAAATACATGGATGTGATAAGGAAAGCTCAGCCTAATTATGGGGGGTACGCATGGGTTCAATACGATGAGGAATTCCGGGTGCGGTTGGCGGCGGACGACTCAGTCCTATGGGGGGAAATTGACGCAGACTTATGGCAGCATACCATGGGCCTTTCAAAATTTGGGAAAATGGTCTTTACGGTTAGCGGATTGGCCATTACATATGGGCCCTTTCGGGACCGCCCCACCCAGGATGGGGCAGGTGCAAAAACAAAAGGCACGACTGGAACAAGTTGGAATGGGACTGTCAAGTCTGGGATATGCTGGGACTATAACAAGGGTTTGTGCACCCGAGAATACTGCAAATTCCGGCATGAATGCTCACTGCGCAGGTAAACATGCAGTCATCCACTGTTATGCTTCTGGGAATTCTCTGGGACATCAGGATCAGGGCAAGGCCCAGCTTCTGGTGGTAGTAGTACAGGTAACCAGGGTGCCAATAAATGCAGAGGAAGACAGGGTACCCTGGGGAAAAGCTCTTACACGGTTAGGCTGGACAGGTTGCGATTTTGGCTGGATCGGAATGACGACAGGGACGCAGCGCAATTGTTGTTTCTTGGTTTTTCAGAGGGTTTTCGGCTAGCGAACTCGGGTCCGCGCGTGCATCGGTGGGCTGACAACCTAAAACAGGATGAGAGGCAATTGTACAACAAAAGCTCAACAAGGAGATAGCGGAAGGTAGGATCGAGGACCCCCTCTCAGATTGGCCATTAGATAATCTCATTGTTTCTCCTATTGGAGTTGTCCTCAAAAAAGAAGCAGGCCAGTTTCGGCTCATTCACCACCTGTCTTGGCCGGAAGGGATATCGGTCAATTACTTCATCCCAGAGGCATTGACCAAGGTGTCTTATGACGCGATTGATGGTGGAGGCATTTGGAGAAAAGGCCTTGATGGCTAAGACGGACATAAAGTCTGCTTCCCGCCTCCTGCCGGTTCATCCTGATGATTTTGAATTGCTAGGCATTCAGGTCAGGGTCACTGGTATGTCGACAAAGCGTTGCCCATGGGTTGTTCTATTTCCTGCTCGTTATTAGAGTGTTTCAGTACTTGCTTGCAATTGATATTTTCCTATGCCACGGGACATACCGGGGTGACACATTATCTGGATGACTTCTTTTTTGTGGCTCCGGCGGAATCAGATTATTGTGTGGTCATCCTCCGGCAGTTCCAGGACATTATGGGGGACCTGGGTGTGCCCCTGGCCCCTGAAAAGACGGTAGGACCATCCACAGCATTGACCTTTTTAGGGATTGAGTTAGACATAAATTTGATGGTGGCCAGGTTGCCTTTGGATAAAAAGAGGGCCATGATCATCACGATTACGGACATGGTGGGGAAAAACAAAGTCACTGTGAGAGATGGTCAGGTGTTGCTGGGGCATCTGAATTTTGCTTGTAGAGTGGTTTTGCGCTGAATCTTGGCGGGCATCGTGGATAAGAGGGGTGAGGAGCATAGCCTTCATGGAATTGTTTCCGTTGGTGGTTGCGGTGGTCACAGGAGGGCAATTACTGGAACATCAAAAAGTACTCTTCAGAGTTGACAACCTAGCAGAAGTTCAAGTAGTGAACAGGCAATCTGCGCGTGATCCGCAGGTGCTGCAACTGCTGCACGTTTTTGTGTTGCACTGCTTGCGCTGCAATATCCAATTTAGGGCAAGACATGTTCCAGGAGTGAACAATGACATCGCTGATGCTTTGTCTCATTCACAGAGGGAGCGATTCCATGGGCTCGTTGCGGGCGAGCCCTTGCCCAGGACACGGATGCCAGTAGCCTTATGGTCAGTGGGAGAGAGAGGATATTCAGGTACTGCTGAATTCTCTGGCTCTATCTACACAGCAAGCTTACATCCGGGCTTGGCAGGAGTTCAGGCAATCAGGGGCGAGGTGGCATCCAGATGAGAAAGGAAGAGTGGAAGATGTGGTGCGTTTTATTATGGCAATGGTGGAGAGACGACAGTCGCGTATCACCATCGCCGCGAAAATTAGCAGGTATTGCCTTTTGGGGTATATTTTTTGGGGGGTATGCCCTATCCACTGGTAAATTGGGCCAGCTGATCCTATATGGTTGGGCAAAGGAGGAGGGGAAGAGAGGCGCAGGGAGCCAGCCCATGTCATTGGGATTGTTGAAGGATGTCATGAACAGTCTTTAGGATGAGTGCTATGATGCGACGGTAAGTCTCCTTTTCAAGACGCTAATGTCATGGATGTTTTGGGGCGTGCAGGGTGTCAGAGCTTCTGGGGTCCAGGACCAAGCCAGGGTTGCGATGGACTGATGTGGGTTTTCGGGGGTCGTCGGTAATTGTGAGACTTAAGAGTTCTAAGACGGATCAACAAGGGCTGGGGGTGCATGTGGTGCTGGTGACTTATCCTGTGTCTGAGATATTCCCGGTAAGGTTGTGTAAGGCGCTGAAACAGGAGGGACAAGTAGGAGAAGAAGTATTCCAACATAACAACGGGGCCAAGGTAACTGCTTGGCAGCTGTTAGCAGTGCTTTGAGCGAGTCTGGAGTATGTGGGGCAGAACGCATCTCACTTTGGCATGCACTCATTTACGCATGGCGACAGAGGCCGGATTGCGGGGATGGGTTTCCGGACAGATAATGCGAATGGGGAGGTGAAGGTCCGATGCTTATAAGCGTTATGTCAGACGTGGGGATTCCGGAGTGGCTGACTAAGCATCAACATCTTTTTCTCCTGCTGCAGGTTCGGTGTCGGGTCCGGAGATGCAATTCCTGTCCATATGGCTCGTCTGACATTCTTTTGTCAAGTGGGCTCACAGACAAGCAGGGCAAACAGCTATTGGTGTCAACTTGGGGTTGGATAGGGAGAGATACAGAGTTCGATGGGTGGGAAAAGGGGGAATGCAGTGGGGACAGTTGTTGGAGACATTGCAGGCGGAAAAGGGGTGCAACTCCTGTCCTGATGTTTTATTACTACACCTAGGTGAGAATGATTTAGTGACGAAGGCGGGGTTGGATGTGATCAAGGCCATGAAGGCGGACTTGTTGGCGATTCATAGACAAAGGTATGGATGTCACTTGATCTGGATGGCCTTTGTGAGGCGTAGAATTTGGAGAGGGGTGCAGAAACCGGGGGCTATTGAGAGGGCCAGGTGGAAGATCAATAAAGAAATTAAGGTGTTTTGCGGTGCACTTGTCCTTCATGGGCATGGAGTTGTACCTGCTCCAGGTAAAGGAGGTCCTAAAAGCCTTATTAGGTGAAAGGTAAGAGTGAGGTCGGTCGGCGGGTGCGCCTGCATACTGGGGGGGGGGGGGGGGCAGAAAAAGGAGAGAGCTCCTTTTTCTGGTGGCGGGACTAAGACAGTGCACAGGACTATGAGAACAGGGGGGGATGGCAAAACCGACAAGGCATTGGCAGGTGGGAAAGGACTGGAGGGCAGCAGGACAACTCAGACAAGAATAGGTGGACTTTAAGAGGTTTGGGGGATTTGCACGTTCAAGAGGTAGGAAGCAGCAGGAAACTATTAACATGACAATAGATTTCAGCAAGGAATCATTACAATGTAAGGGGTAATAAGAGGCCATGTGGTAAGAGAAAAGGGAGGGGGGAGGTATGATAGGATAACTCGATGTATGGTGAGGTTTTAGTTTTGTGAGGTGTTTAGGCCAAGGGTCTCTTATTGCTGTAAGTGCACCTGTTTCCAATAAAGAGGCCTTTTGCCGTGTGGCGTCCTTCTTCCCCAATGTAATCTTTTCTCTAAATAGAATTGATCCCAAAAATGGCTGAAGAGTAACTAAACTTAATCCATTAAGTTCCAATTCCACATTTTCTAACAGCTGCATACTTTGCAGTTTAAATTAACTTACACATATACAGATGTAACGAGAAACAAGCATTGACTAAGCCAATAAGTTTTGTTCTCTTTACAAGATCTAGGTGGTCATTACAACCCTGGCGGACGGTGTTAAAGCGGCAGTAAGACCGCCAACAGGCCGGCGGTAAAAAAATGGGAATTATGACCGTGCCGGAAACCGCCAACAAAGACAGCGACTTTAACACTCCGACTGCCACGGCGGTACAGACAAACAGCGCGGCGGTCACCGCCAACAGACAGGCGGGAGACAAAGTACCACCCACAGTATCACAACCTACCAATCTGCCACCTTTTCCGGGGCGGATTCACCGCGGATAAAAACATGGCGGAAACAGCCATTTCAAAGGGAAAACGCTCACCTCAACACACTCCACGAGGAACGAGGGCACCATGGAGCCTGAACTCCATATTCTTCCTGCACTAGTCTTCCTGCTCCTATACGCCGGCGGCGAAGACAACGGTGAGTACTGCACCTACGACATAGGGGAGGGGGAGGCAAAAGACAGGGACACACACATGCAACACCCCCACCCGACCCTCACCCACTACAACACACACACACCAATGCATATCCAAACATTACAGTAACAACCCCCAACCCCCCCGGAAGAATGCAAAGACAAAAGGAAATGAGTGGAACCATTGTAATATATCAAAATAAAGTAACCAAATATCTACATATATATATATATATACACATGAAACAAAATATACACCACGATTAGTAGTGCAGGTAATGCACAAGTCATTGTCCGTGGACCACTGGGCCCAAAATGCATGGGTGAGGCCCACACTAGATACCTGATCAAAACGGAGAGAACTCTGCTGGGGCATCAGATAGAAATACAACAGGCACCTCAGGGGGAAGGGAAGTGGGGGCACCTCAGCAGGATGAGTGCACCACGCCAGATCCACGAGGGGGCTCCATGCCCATTGATGTATCCTGGGGAGTGCAAAGCCACAGTCTCTCAAGTCTCTACAGTGGGTGGGTTGCCCACTGTACCATCCTGGGGAGTGCAAAGCCACAGTCTCTCAAGTCTCTACAGTGGGTGGGTTGCCCACTGTACCATCCTGGGGAGTGCAAAGCCACGGTCTCTCAAGTGGATAACAGTCTCCACTGGTTCTAGAGGGGGACTGGTGCCCAGAGTGCTTCATCCTGTCAAGGACAGTGGTAGTGGATGCATGTCTCCACTTGTTCTGGAGGGGGACTGGTGCCCAGAGTGCTTCATCCTGTCAAGGACAGAGGTAGTGGATGCATGTCTCCACTGGTTCTGGAGGGGGACTGGTGCCCAGAGTGCTTCATCCTGTCAAGGACAGGGGTAGTGGATGCATGTCTCCACTTGTTCTGGAGGGGGACTGGTGCCCAGAGTGCTTCATCCTGTCAAGGACAGAGGTAGTGGATGCATGTATCCACTGGTTTTGGAGGGGGACTGGTGCCCAGAGTGCATCACTCACCCCGTGACGGTCCCAGTTGCGTCACTGCCCCTGCCGCTCATGGGCTAGCGGTGCTTGAGTTGGCGGTCCTTGCCCTGTTCGGCGGTGCTTGACTTGGCAGTGCTTGCCCTGTTCAGCGGTGCTTGACTTGGTGGTCCTTGCCCTTTTCAGCGGAGCTTGCCATGGCGGTCTTTGCCCTGTTCAGCGGAGCTTGAGTTTGCAGTTTCTGACCTGTTCAGCGGTGCTTGCCCTGTTCAGCAGTGCTTGCCCTGGCGGTCTTTGCCCTGTTTAGCGGAGCTTGAGTTTGCAGTTCTGACCTGTTCAGCTGTGCTTGCCATGGCAGTCTTTGCCCTGTTCAGCGGAGCCTGCCATGGCGGTCCTTCATTGCCCAGCTGGGCTGGGGCTTGCGGTCCTTCATTGGGCAGCTGGGCTGTGGCTGCCGGGGCCCTCCTGGGCAGTTGGGCTGTGGCTGACGGTGGCCTCCTGGGCAGTGACTCTGGCGGTGGCCTCCTGGCCAGTGACGATCGGGCTGCCCTCCTGGGCAGTGACTCTGGCGGTGGCCTCCTGGCCAGTGACGATCGAGCTGCCCTCCTGGGCACTGACTCTGGCGGTGGCCTCCTGGCCAGTGACGATTGGGCTGGCGGTGGACTCCTGGGCAGCGGGGATGATGGTGGTCTTCTCCGCCGTGCTGCTCCTCCCAGACTTTCGCGATTTCTTCTGCCCCTTCCCCACCGTGGGAGGGGTCACAGCTGAGTCGACACTCCCCCCGGGACCCTTGTGAGCGGCTTTGCTGGCTGGAGTCTTCCCCCTCTCCCGCCGGGCACTGTCCAACTTCTGGTGCTTCACAGGGGGGGGCTGGCTGTGCTGTGGCTCCGTGTCACACTGGCTGCCTTGGTGCCCGGTGCACTCCACATACCTGTAACAACAGGCACCACTGGTCCTGGAGATTTTTTGGCTGAGGTGCTAGTACAGGACCTATGAATTGAAGGGGGTGGTGGGTGGGAAAGAGGTCAAGCTTGGTCAGGAAAAGTTTCTTAGGAACACTGGGACGGGTAGCTGGAGGGGGTTTGGGAGTGGAGGAAGAGGAGGTGGTTGTAGGAGGTGTAAATGTTGTGGCTTTGGGTGCAGGTGCACGCGCTAAAGGCTGTTGTGAGGTGGATGTATGTTGGGTGGGTGTGTGCCTGCGTTTGTGTACTTAGGGAGGGGGCGTCACAGACACACTGGGAGAGGACACAGGGGACGTGTAAATGGTAGTGGGGGTGGTGAGTGCACGTGAGCGCGGTGTGGTGGTGGGTGTGCTGGTGCGGGACGTAGTGGCTGTAGTGGTAGTGCATGCAGGTGAGAGTGTAGACGAGACTGGGAGGGAGGAGGGAGATGATGAGGAGGGGGACACAGTGGAGGCAGTGGATGTTGGTGTTTCTGTATGTGTGTGATGCTTGCGTGAGTGCCTGTGGGATGTGTGGTGCTTATGTTTGCCTGAGCTTCCCTTGTGTGGTGAGGTGTGTGCATCCTGGTCTGATGGTGTGCTTGGGATAGGCTGGGGTACAGGGGATTGGGTCTGGGTGGAGGAAGTTGGAGGGGGAGGCTAGATACAGGGACAATGGCTGCCATCAGTGCTGAGGCCAGAGTTTGCAGGGTTCGATGAAGGGCAGCCTGACCAGAATGATTGCCCTCCAGGAATGCATTTGTGTGTTGCAATTCCCTTTCTACACCCTGGATGGCATTCAAAATGATAGACTGCCCAACAGTGAGTGCCTCCTCACTGAGGGCAGCAGAGGTGACAGGGGCAGGGGCCGAGGTGCCTGGGGCGAAGGTGATGCCCACCCTCCTGGGTGAGCGGGTACGGGCGAAGGCTGAGGGGCTGCTGGGAGGGCGGTGCTGGTAGGGGGGGTGGCGGCTGTACCTGTAGAAGTGGGGGGGCACAGATTTTGCCGCCACCAAAAGGGAGCTCCCATTGGAGGACGAGTCCGTGTCGCTGGTTGCAGTTCCTGTGACCACCGTGAAGCTCCCCTCGCCCTCCGTCCCACTGGTGTATTCCGAGTCCGTGGTGTGGCCCTCCATGGCCATGTGGGATGCAGCTCCCTCGTGCTCCGGTACCACTGTACCTCCGCCTGATGATGCAGATGCACACAAGAACAGGGAGACCACAAAAAGGGGGGGACGACAGAAGAAAGACAGGTTTAGTGCATGGCTTACCGCTACCGTTGGCGGACAATACAGACACAGCAGCACCGTGCACTACGCCGTGCTCTTGGCCTCTACAGATGCAATTCCTGGGATATGGCCAACATGGCTATGTGGACATCTGCACAGATGGATGCCACAGGGGCATGTATACCTGTACTTGGCACTCTACAGAGGTGGGGTGGGGTGCCACATGGCCTGCCTTAGGGAGGGGCCTAGCCTACGGAACTCACCCTGGCCTAGAGAAACTCACAGCCCTCCTCCTCCACCCAGACACCTTCACTGCGCGCAAAGTTCGCAGAATGATGTTGTACTCACCCCCTTGTGTCTGCTGTGATGCCCTCAAGTGCCCATCCAACTCAGGGTAGGCCACCGCCAGGATCTGGAACATCAGGGGGGTCATGGTTCGACGGGCCCCCCTCCCATGTTGGGAGGCCATCCCCAGCTGAGCCTCCGCCGTCTTCTTGCTCCAGCGGCGAATGTCCTCCCATCTTTTCCGGCAGTGGGTGCTCCGTCTGTGGTGGACCCCCAGGGTCCGGACGTCCTTGGCGATGGGACACCAAATATCCTTCTTCTGGTGGGCGCTGACCTACATGAAATGTACAGGGGAAGAAGAGAAGTCATTAGCAACTGCACCGTCGAAGTGAGTGGCCCACATCCCTAGCCTTGCCATGTGGCACATGCATTCACAGTCCTTCATGCACGCAGAACTGTGCCCCCTTCCTTCTTACAGCCAGCCCTCTCCACACAGGCATAGCCCATACAACGTGCTCCCTGTGTACTTACCTGTTGGTCTGGAGGACTGTAGAGTAGCGTGTACTGGGGGAGGACCCCGTCCACGAGCTTCTCCAACTCCTCTGCAGTGAAGGCAGGCGCCCTTTCCCCAGAAGCACAAGCCATTGTCTCTTCCAGACCGAGGTCACAGCAGCACTTGCAGTGTAGGTCCTCTCCTGTTGAAGATCAGGTATCGAGTGATTGAACAACTAGAAAATGGCGGTCACGTCCGTGGCGGTGCGTAGCATCACCGCCGGCGTACATCGTCATTAGCTCCTGGTGTCGCGTGGGCTCTCATTATCCTAAATGAGACTACTGGATTTCTAGGCAGCAGGATCGATAACGGTGTTGGGGACTGAGTCTGACCCACGTGTAAGGAACTCTGTCACCCTAAATCCGGTTGTTGCTCCGGCTAACTAGCAGTGCCTCATTTCTCCCACGGGGAAGAAATGATTGGGCAGCCTAGCGCATGACATCTTTGGAACTTCTCAGGGAAGTCGTGGTCACTCAGATCCAAACCAACTCTCTCATTCACAATATGGTCTCATATACAAATGACAAAGACAGTATAAGTTTTATATAATGTTTTAATAAAACGACTGTATTTTAGATATTAAGGCGTGAGCCGCAATAACCAGAACAATACAACATAGTAGGATTGATATAGTAACCAGGAGAGTAAAACATAGAAATAAAGCTATCATAATTCCTAACCGTTTCTACTCTCCCTCTGCTTGTTCTATTTGGAGCACAGCATCTTAAGCTTTCAGCTTGCCTTTCTGTATCACTAGGGAGACGGACACACTCATACCTGAGCAAAGGCCTGTGATCTGGTTCAGCATCTGCTACGAGGCAGTCAGCGTCTAGTTGTGGTTCCCTGGTCGGAATCTCCCTCTTGCATGTATTGGGACAAGGAAGTGATTTTATAACTAACATGTCATCGTGATCACAAAATGTTCCTACGCAGGAATGGCAAGTCTAGACTCCTACCACGTCTATCGGCAATGTACCAGACTGTATCCTTGACTAAAGCACAGAGTGAATATGTTATGAAGAACTCCAGTGCTGAAGTAGGCAAAACAGTGTGATATGAATAAAAAACAACACCGTAGAACTGGCTATTCTGTAAAATAACAGTACGAAGCCTAATAGAAAGCATTTAGAGTAAAGTGCACAGAGGCTCTAAGCTGTTAGAAAATGAATAAAATATATTTAGGGCAAAGTGCACAGAGGCCTAATGCCTGAAGCTAATGCGCAAAATATACGTAAAACTGACCACACTACACCCTCCCCTTGTCGGTAGCAAGTGGTTCCAACAACATAATTTTTTTTTTTAAAAACATGACCTAAATTTAAACCCAACATTTCGACAAGATGAGAAGACAACAAAGCCATAAATTTAGGAAACATGTGACGATAGAGCGGATTGCAATATAGTGTCAATTTAGTCGGGAGAGAGAGAAAAAAAAATCCAATTGTCAGACAGAAGCAATAGAACGTAGAAGCTCCTCCACTTCGAGATAGGTCAATATCGGAAGATCCACGCCACAAAGTACCATGGAGCAGGTGTGTTCCAAAGCCCCAAAACCATTCAGGGCGGCACCCCGTGTAGTGCCAAGGAAAGAGACAAAACCATCTTCCTCCAGGAAGGGAATCTCATAATCCGCTTCACGAAGCAAACGCAACCGTAGTGCACAAGTCTGGGAATGAGCCCTAATCGGGAACATCAACAGATCAAGATCAACCACTGGAGAGCGCTGCAGTGAGAGACAGAAAGCCAGTGCATGTTCAAACGAGCACCAAAGGCATCGAAACACGGGTTGCACACAATCCAAAACCGGTCGGAACGACAAAGACCAGTCACACTCCAGATGAGCCAGGAGTGTTGCTCCAAATCGCTGCATCATGCGTTCACGACACAGCTGTGCTGACGGGAGCAGCAATACAGGATCTCGTTGCGGCGGGACAGCCATTGCGAAAAAATAGCAACAACAGCAAAACTCCAGCCAATAAAGCCAAAGTAATCGGGAAACCCCCAAAAATGCTTCCGAAAATAGAGTGTATAGCCGAAGGTATCAAACGGAATATGGAAGAGAAGGTGTGAACGAAACCAACACCAACGGCTTTGAAAAAATGAGCAATACCAGCAGTGCTGGGTGCATTAAATATACGTCCCACAAGTTCACCGAAGTGACTCGGAAAGTTAGTATTCAAAAGGGACTGTATCTCCGCCGATGACCTTGCCACTTGAAGTGCGTAGGTCTCGCTAGCAGATGTAAGGGCCACATGCTTTTGAAACAATAAAGCTTTCAGCCGACTCAACTTGTCGAAATCAACCTTGGAAGTAGCAATATAAGGCCAGATGTCCGCTACCTCCCTAAATTCAGTAGGGGGAAACAACACATTCCCGCAGCACGTAACGGCCTTGTTGACGACAACGACGTAAACTATTCCGGCACGCATGCCACAGCAGCGTTTGCTGTTAAGAACAATGTAACTGCCGTTAGAAAGCACCTGGAAAGTGTTTTTAATTACCGGGACTGGAACTCCCTTCAGATAACAAGCTAAGTTAGCAATCGAAGCATTACACGCTCCGTGCAAGGACAGCTGTTTACAAACCATGGAATGGCTAACAGAAGCTTCGCATTCGCTACCGCTAAGAAAAACTTCCCGCAAACCATTAACACATCTGTACTGAAAAGGAAGCTCCCACACCTCGTGTATGTAACTGTCACCCAATAGTTCATATCTACCCACCGGAATGTGCTTCAAACAAGAAGTAAATTGCAGAGTGGAGATAGGCAAATTAATAACCCCATGAATCAACCACTCAGCTGACGGAATCTCAGCCACCGTAAAAGGCAGTTTCTCCAACTTTTCAATATTTAACATAACATACGTCGCTTCCTTCTTAGCCATCAATTGTTGTTGACGAGTTAAATTAAAGGAGATAAAGATCTCTCTGGCACGAATGCGCTGCCATGGAACGCGACCCGCCTTCAAGGTCTGAAGAGTCCAACCCAGCTGCATGATAGATCGTGTCTGACTCTGCCCATGATATAAAGAAGACATGTCTGATTTTAAAATGTCAATAGCAGAAGAGACAATGCTGTCAATCGTGTAAACATGGTCAGAAAGGGTATGCATGCCATTATCAACAACAGACAAAGGCCCTCATTCTGACCCTGGCGGTCGGTGATAATGCGGCGGCCAAGCCGCCAACAGGCCGGCGGTCCAAAATATGCAATTCTGACCCTGGCGGGAACCGCCAACACAGCCCGCCGCATTAACACTCCGCCCGCCACGGCGGAACAAACAAACAGCGCGGCGGTCCCCGCCAACAGCCATGCGGCAGACAATGTACCGCCCACCCTATCACGACCCACCAATCCGCCACCTTTTCCGGGGCGGGAGCACCGCCGATAAAAACACGGCGGAAACAGACTACGGACGGGAAAACGCTCACCTCTACGCACTCCACGCGAGATTCCGGCAGTATGGAACCCGAGTTGCAGGTCATCCCCGCACTCCTATACCTGCTCCTGTACCAGGAGCACGCCCGGCGGCGCGGAAGACATCGGTGAGTACTGCACCTACGACACAGGGGAGGGAAAAGAGTACCGGCACACACCCACCCACCCACACCCACTACAACACACACATCAATGCATTCCCACAGATCACTGTCACAACCCACAAACCCCCCCCTCCGAAATAATGCAAAGACCAAAAGAAGAGATCATAAACGGGCAGATATATTGAAATATGGACACCAGTAATCCCAATAAATAAATAAACTATGTACAAAATATATACAGCTACTAAATGTAGTCCAACCACTGTCCGTGGACCACAGGGGTCCTGTGCAAAGGGGCAAGGCCCAGTCCCACGACAAGAACTCCACGGAGAGAACACTGCAGGGGCATCAGAAAGAAAATAGGACAGGCACCTCAGGGGGAAGGGAAGGGGGGGCACCTCAGCCACTTGAGTACACGACGCCAGATCCACGAGGGGACTCCATGACCACTGGCCCATCCTGGGGAGAGCAAATCCACAGTCCATACAGTCCATACAGTGGGTGGCCTGCCCACTGGGCCATCCTGGGGAGAGCAAAGCCACAGTCCATACAGTCCATACAGTGGGTGGCCTGCCCACTGGGCCATCCTGGGGAGAGCAAAGCCACAGTCCATACAGTCCATACAGTGGGTGGCCTGCCCACTGGGCCATCCTGGGGAGAGCAAAGCCACAGTCCATACAGTGGATGGCCTGCCCACTGGGCCATCCTGGGGAGAGCAAAGCCACAGTCCATACAGTCCATACAGTGGGTGGCCTGCCCACTGGGCCATCCTGGGGAGAGCAAAGCCACAGTCCATACAGTCCATACAGTGGGTGGCCTGCCCACTGGGCCATCCTGGGGAGATCAAAGCCACAGTCCAAACAGTCCATAACAGACTCCACTGCCACTGGAGGAGGCATGTTGGCCAGAGGACATCCTGCAGCCCTGCCCGAGACAGATCCTGCCCTGCCACGTCTGCCAAAGGGCCAGCGGTTCTTGCCTTGAAGGGCCCAGTTCAGCGCTTCTTGCCTTGAAGGGCCCAGTTCAGCGCTTCTTGCCTTGAAGGGCCCAGTTCAGCGGTTCTTGAGACGGCGGTCCCCAGCGGAGCGGTGCTGGAGACGGCGGGGCCCAGTTCAGCGGTTCTTGAGACGGCGGTCCCCAGCAGAGCTGTGCTGGAGACGGCGGGGCCCAGTTCAGCGGTTCTTGAGACGGCGGTCCCCAGCGGAGCTGTGCTGGAGACGGCGGGGCCCAGTTCAGCGGTTCTTGAGACGGCGGTCCCCAGCGGAGCTGTGCTGGAGACGGCGGGGCCCAGTTCAGCGGTTCTTGAGACGGCGGTCCCCAGCAGAGCTGTGCTAGAGACGGCGGGGCCCAGTTCAGCGGTTCTTGAGACGGCGGTCCCCAGCGGAGCGGTGCTGGAGACGGCGGGGCCCAGTTCAGCGGTTCTTGAGACGGCGGTCCCCAGCGGAGCTGTGCTGGAGACGGCGGGGCCCAGTTCAGCGGTTCTTGAGACGGCGGTCCCCAGCGGAGCTGTGCTAGAGACGGCGGGGCCCAGTTCAGCGGTTCTTGAGACGGCGGTCCCCAGCGGAGCGGTGCTGGAGACGGCGGGGCCCAGTTCAGCGGTGCTTGAGACGGCGGGGCCCAGTTCAGCGGTGCTTGAGACGGCGGGCCCAGTTCAGCGGTTCTTGAGACGGCGGGGCCCAGTTCAGCGGTGCTTGAGACGGCGGGCCCAGTTCAGCGGTTCTTGAGACGGCGGGGCCCAGTTCAGCGGTGCTTGAGACGGCGGGCCCAGTTCAGCGGTTCTTGAGACGGCGGTCCCCAGCGGAGCGGTGCTGGAGACAGCGGGGCCCAGTTCAGCGGTTCTTGAGACGGAGGGGTCCAGTTCAGCGGTTCTTGAGACGGCGGGGCCCACTTCAGCGGTGCTTGAGACGGCGGTCCCCAGCGGAGCTGTGCTGGAGACGGCGGGGCCCAGTTCAGCGGTTCTTGAGACGGCGGTCCCCAGCGGAGCTGTGCTGGAGACGGCGGGGCCCAGTTCAGCGGTGCTTGAGACGGCGGGCCCAGTTCAGCGGTTCTTGAGACGGCGGTCCCCAGCGGAGCGGTGCTGGAGACGGCGGGGCCCAGTTCAGCGGTTCTTGAGACGGCGGTCCCCAGCGGAGCTGTGCTGGAGACGGCGGGGCCCAGTTCAGCGGTTCTTGAGACGGCGGTCCCCAGCGGAGCTGTGCTGGAGACGGCGGAGCCCAGTTCAACGGTTCTTGAGACGGCGGTCCCCAGCGGAGCTGTGCTGGAGACGGCGGGGCCCAGTTCATCGGTTCTTGAGACGGCGGTCCCCAGCGGAGCTGTGCTAGAGATGGCGGGGCCCAGTTCAGCGGTTCTTGAGACGGCGGTCCCCAGCGGAGCGGTGCTGGAGATGGCGGGGCCCAGTTCAGCGGTGCTTGAGACGGCGGGGCCCAGTTCAGCGGTGCTTGAGACGGCGGGCCCAGTTCAGCGGTTCTTGAGACGGCGGGGCCCAGTTCAGCGGTGCTTGAGACGGCGGGCCCAGTTCAGGGGTTTTTGAGACGGCGGGGCCCAGTTCAGCGGTGCTTGAGACGGCGGGCCCAGTTCAGCGGTTCTTGAGACGGCGGGGCCCAGTTAAGCGGTGCTTGAGACGGCGGGCCCAGTTCAGCGGTTCTTGAGACGGCGGTCCCCAGCGGAGCGGTGCTGGAGACGGCGGGGCCCAGTTCAGCGGTTCTTGAGACGGCGGGGCCCAGTTCAGCGGTTCTTGAGACGGCGGGGCCCAGTTCAGCGGTGCTTGAGACGGCGGTCCCCAGCGGAGCTGTGCTGGAGACGGCGGGGCCCAGTTCAGCGGTTCTTGAGACGGCGGTCCCCAGCGGAGCTGTGCTGGAGACGGCGGGGCCCAGTTCAGCGGTGCTTGAGACGGCGGGCCCAGTTCAGCGGTTCTTGAGACGGCGGTCCCCAGCGGAGCGGTGCTGGAGACGGCGGGGCCCAGTTCAGCGGTTCTTGAGACGGCGGCCGGTCTATGGCCAACTGCTCATTGCCTGGTGGTGCCCTCCTGGGCAGCGGGGATGGTGCTCCTTCAATGCCCACCTGGGCTGTGGGTGGTGGGGCCCTCCTGGCCAGCTGGGCTGGGTCCTCCCTGGCCAGCGGCTATGGGGGTGGTGTGCTCCTCCTGGGCAGCAGGCCTGCAGCCTGACCTCTCCGACTTGCTGCCCTTGCCCTCCTTAGTCGGGAGTCTGTGGCCCTTTCCTCCCTTTGGAGCTGTGGCTGGTGACTGTGTCTGGGTGGTGTCCGGGGGGGATGTAGAAGCCGGGCTCCTGCGGCGCCCCTTCCGCCTTCTGCTCCTCTTCCCAGGGGGTGGGCTGGCTGTCCCCTTGCTGCTGGGCGAAGATCCAGACATGCGGGCTGGTGGGCTCCAATACCCCTGCACCCTTGTCAAGGGGGCTGCAGGGCTGGTGGTGGCTGAGGTGCTCTTCTTACCCCGACGAGAAGGAGGGGGGGGCTCAGGGTCAGGAAAGAAGTTAGCAGTGGCGAGGAAGAGTTTCTTGGGACAATGGAGAGTGGTAGGTACAGTGGGAATGGGAGTGGAGGGAGAGGATGTGGTTGTAGGTGAGTCACGTTTGCTGTCTTTGGGTGCAGGTGCAGGAGGGATAGGCTGTCGTGAGGTGGATGGCTGTTGGGTGGGTGGGTGGCTGCGTTTGTGTGGTGTGGAAGAGGGGGTGACAGACACAGTGGGAGAGGACACAGGGGACGTGTAAATGGCAGTGGGGGTGGTGACTGCACGTGTGCGGACTGGACTGGAGGGTGTGCTGGTCATGGAAACACTGGCTGATGGTGAGGTGAATGGAGGTGTGAGTGTAGACGTCACAGGGAGGGAGGAGGGATACGAGGAGGTGGGGGTCACAGAGGTGGTAGTGACTGTTGGCATGTCTGCATCGGAATGTTGCGTGTGTGAATGTCTGCGTGATCTGTGGTGCTTATGTTTGGATGAGCTTCTCTTGGGTGTTGAGGTGTGTGCAGGCTGGTCTGATGGTGTGGGTGGGACAGGCAGAGGAACAGGAGACTGGGAGGAGGGAGTTAGTAGAGGGAGGCAGGAGACAGGGACAATGGCTGCCGTCAGTGCTGAGGCCAGAGCCTGGAACGATCGCTGATGGGCAGCCTGACCCGAATGAATGCCCTCCAGGTACGCATTGCTGCGATGAACCTCCCTCTCCACCCCCTGGATGGCATTCAAAAGGGTAGTCTGCCCAACAATGAGCGTCCTCACGAGGTCAATGAGCTCCGCACTGAGGGCAGCGGGGGTAACAGGGGCAGGGCCTGAGGTGCCTGGGGCGAAGGAGATGCCCGGCTTCCTGGCAGAGCGGGCACGGGGCGAACGCTGAGGGGCTGCTGGGAGGGCGGAGATGGTGCTCTGGGTGGCGGCTGTACCTGTAATGGCGGGGGGCACGGATGGTGCCACCCCCGCAAGGGAGCTCCCTTCCGAGGACGTGTCCGTGTCGCTGCAGGGTCCAGTCGTCCCCGTTGTGGAGCTCCCCTCGCCCTCCGTCTCACTGGTCCAGTCAGACTCTGTGGCATGGCCCTCCTGGGCCATGTGAGATGCAGCTCCCTCCTGCCCCGATGCCACTTCTCCTCCGCCTGATGATGCTGATGCACACAAGCACAGAAAGACAAACAAAAAGGGGGGGGGAGAGAGAAATAAAGGGATATTGAGTACATGGATCTCCGGTACAGTTAGCGGACATGACAGACACAGATGCCCCCTGCACTAAGTTGCGCACTTGGGGTCCGCTACGCATTCCGTGGAACATGCCCTACACGCCTAGAGTTGACAACTGCACCCATGGATGACACGGCCCAGGGATGGCTGTACTGACACACTACTGAGGGTGGTGGCTGGGGACACAGGGGCTTACGGGGGTGCCCAGCCTACAGATATCGCCCTGGCCTAGGGGGACCCACAGCCCTCCTCCCCCACCCAGACACCTCCACTGCGCGACAACAGAGTAGATAATGCTTGGACTCACCCCCTTGTGTCTGCTGTGCTGCCCTCACGCGCCCATCCAAATCAGGGTAGGCCACCGCCAGGATCCGGAACATCAGGGGGGTCAGTTGACGGCAGGCACCCCGCCTACGTTGGGAGGCCATCCCCAGCAGAGACTCAGCGGTCTTCTTGGTCCCGCGGCGGATGTCCTCCCACCTCTTGCGGCAGTGGGTGCCCCGTCGATGGTGGACCCCCAGGGTCCGGACTTCCTTGGCGATGGCACGCCAAATCCCGATCTTCTCATGGGCGCGGACCTATGTGACACGTACAGGGAGGGAGAAATACCACGTTCAAGTTTGTCTGCATTTTCGTTGCCAGTGGCCCAACGCCCCCCATCCCCGCCAGGCCCCCCGCCATGCCCCCCGCCAGCCCCAACATGCCCCCCATCCCCGCCAGGCCCCCCGCCATGCCCCCCGCCAGGCCCAACATGCCCCCCATCCCCGCCATGCCCCCCGCCATGCCCAACATGCCCCCCATCCCCGCCAGGCCCCCCGCCATGCCCCCCGCCAGGCCCAACATGCCCGCCAGGCCCCCCGCCATGCCCCCCGCCAGGCCCAACATGCCCCCCATCCCCGCCAGGCCCCCCGCCATGCCCCCCGCCAGGCCCAACATGCCCCCCATCCCCGCCAGGCCCCCCGCCATGCCCCCCGCCAGCCCCAACATGCCCCCCATCCCCGCCATGCCCCCCGCCAGCCCCAACATGCCCCCCATCCCCGCCAGACCCCCGCCATGCCCCCCGCCAGGCCCAACATGCCCCCCCATCCCCGCCAGGCCCCCCGCCATGCCCCCCGCCAGGCCCAACATGCCCCCCATCCCCGCCCGGCCCCCCGCCAGCCCCAACATGCCCCCCATCCCCGCCAGGCCCCCCGCCATGCCCCCCGCCAGGCCCAACATGCCCCCCATCCCCGCCATGCCCCCCGCCAGCCCCAACATGCCCCCCATCCCCGCCAGGCCCCCCGCCATGCCCCCCGCCAGGCCCAACATGCCCCCCCATCCCCGCCAGGCCCCCCGCCATGCCCCCGCCAGCCCCAACATGCCCCCCATCCCCGCCATGCCCCCCGCCAGGCCCAACATGCCCCCCATCCCCGCCATGCCCCCCGCCATGCACCCCGCCAGGCCCAACATGCCCCCCCATCCCCGCCAGGCCCCCCGCCAGGCCCCCAAGCCAGCCAGTGGCCCCAAATCCATATTGAATTAAACTCACTTGTTGGTCTGGAGGACCGTAGAGTAGCGCATACTGGGGGAGGACCCCATCCACAAGTTTCTCCAACTCCTCTCCAGTGAAGGCAGGGGCCCTTTCCCCAGTCGCAGCAGCCATTGTCCCTTCCAGACCGAGGTCACAGCAACACTTGCAGTATAGGTCCTCTCCTGTGAAAGTTCAAGTCGCAAGGATAAGTAGATAGAAAATGGCGGTCACGTCCGCGGCGGGGCGTACCGCGGCGGTGCGTACCGCCACCGCCGGCGCCCTTCGCCATTGGCTCCTGAAACCCATAGGCTTCAATGTTAACCAATGCGGCTTCGCGCCACGGTCTTCGACCGCTGACCGCCGCGGTGTGCCACGCCAGCGCATTGACCTCACATCCCATTGTCACACTTCACAGGTCAGGCAGCCGCCATTTCGAGGGTCCACATGGCTCAATTTCAACTGTGTCACACAGGCCTTGCATAGCCACTCAGACACGCCATTCACTGCATAGAGAATCGTTTACTGTGCTAGCTGTGAGTACGTACCTGTGGGTTGCTTGACTGTGTGCTCCATGTTGTCCTTCCTAGGCACCGTCCGCTGGGTTTGGCGAGGAGACGGATGAATCCTCCCGTGTACCGACCGCTGGTGGACCTGTCGACAATGGAAGAACGCCACATTATCCTGACCTACCGTCTTGACCGTGCCACTATCCATGAACTGTGTGCCCAGCTGGAGCCCGACCTGATGTCCCCCATCCGCCAACCCACAGGGATTCCCCCTCTGGTGCAGGTCCTGTCAGTACTCCATTTCTTGGCAAGTGGGTCATTTCAGACAACAGTGGGAATTGCTTCTGGGATGTCTCAGCCCATGTTTTCGAAGGTGTTATCCAGAGTGTTGTCTGCCCTGATGAAATACGTGAGGAGCTACATCATTTTCCCTGAGGTGGGCGAATTGGCTACAGTGAAGGGTGATTTCTACACCCTTGGGCATATTCCCAACGTCATTGGTGCCATTGATGGGACCCATGTGGCTTTGGTTCCCCCAAGAGACAGGGAGCAGGTGTACAGGAACAGAAAAAATTACCATTCCATGAACATCCAGGTGGTATGTTTGGCTGACCAGTACATCTCGCATGTAAATGCCAAATTCCCAGGGTCAGTGCATGACGCCTACATCCTGAGGAATAGCAGCATCCCTTACGTGATGGAACAGCTAGAGAGACACCGTGTATGGCTATTGGGGGACTCTGGGTACCCCAACCTGTCGTGGCTACTGACCCCAGTAAGGAATCCCCGGACCAGGGCAGAGGAACGGTACAATGAGGCCCATGGGCGTACTAGGAGGGTGATCGAACGCACCTTTGGCCTCCTAAAGGCCAGGTTTAGGTGCCTGCATATGACCGGTGGATCCCTAATGCACTCACCTAAGAAGGTGTGTCACATCATCGTGGCCTGCTGCATGCTTCACAACCTGGCTTTGCGCCGCCAGGTGCCTTTCCTGCAGGAGGATGGTCGAGACGGTGGTGTTGTGGCAGCCGTGGAACCTGTGGAGAGTGACGAGGAGGAAGACGACGGGGCTGAAACAGACAACAGGGACAGAATCATTGAACAGTACTTCCAATAGGACACAGGTAACAATTCAAACATAATTTAGTAAATGTGAACTACTCTCCTGCATCTCTGCTGCCTGTCTATTTGCCCCAGTGTATGATGACTGAGTTGTGGCTTTTCCCTCCCTATTTCAGATCTGGGGTCCCCACTACGAGTCCTGTGCTTCGTTTCCCCATGGACTACAGCTTTGTGGCAGCTGTTTGTTGACTTCACTATGTACAAGGACATATTTGCACTGTCATGTCAATTACAAAATTTAGAAATCACAGCCAGACTCCAGATAGTTTTGTGCTAAATGGGTGTTTATTTCAGTGCTCAAAATGGGATGGGTGGTTTCAAGTGGGTGGGGGCTATGGTGAAGGAATGTCCATGGCAGAGTCCAGAGTAACAGTCACACAGGTGCATGGTCCAGAGGCCTGTGGAGAGATGGAGCATGGGCAGTTCAAGGATGGACAGGGTGACAATGTGGGACAGTGGGATGACATCAGGTGGTATCCTTTGCTGGCGGGGGTCTTGACATCCTACTCTGTCTTCTTGCGAGATCTCAGGGCCCTCTTGCGGGGTGGTTCTTCTCCTGCAGGAGGTAGGGGTCTGGTGGGCTGCTGTTGTGCGGGGGCCTCCTGTCCACTAGCGCCGGCGGAGGTGGTTGGCTGTTCTTGGTCCAGGCTAGTGGCAGGGGCCCTTTGTTGTTGTTGAGTGTCCGTCCTGGTGTTGATGAGGTCCTGCAGCAGCCCTACCATGGTAACCAGGGTGGAGGTGTGGGCTCTGATGTCCTCCCTGTACCCCCGATAGTGTTCCTCCTGCAGTACCTGGATCTCCTGGAACCGGGCCAGTACCGTCGCCATTGTCTCCTGCGAGCGGTTGTATGCTCCCATGATGGTGGTGAGGGCCTCGTGGAGAGTGGGTTCCCTGGGCCCGTCCCCCCCCTGTCGCACAGCTGCCCTCCGAGTTGCCCTGTTTCCCTGGGCCTCTGCCCCCTGGCCGGTGTGCCCACTACCACTGCCCCCAGGTCCCTGTTGTTGTTGGGGTGGTGGGTTATCCTGGGTGCCCTGTAGTGGTAGACACACCGCAGATTGACGCGCCCTGGAGACAGAGGCATGGGCCCGCTGGGTGGGAGCTGTGCTGGTGTTCCCAGAGGGGTTTGGGTCTGTAGTGGCCTGTGCCTGTGTGAGGGGAACCGACTGTCCAGAGGTCCCCGATGGTCCGGGCTGGTCATCGGTGTCCAGGTCGACAGAGCTGCTGTCATCGCTGACGGCCTCTTGGGTGGGGGGTGTGGAGAATTCTGGGCCCTCCGTGGCGGTGTGTTGACGGTCGGGTCCTGCAGGGGTATAGAGGTATGGTTATAGTTTCAATGTGTGCCATATGGGTGTATCTGTGGGTTCCCGTGTCCCCAAGTGCTGGCATTCGTGTGTGGGGGCTTTGGTGAGGGTGGCTTGTGGGGGGGATGTGTATATGCATTGGGCATGCTTTGGTGATGGGTGTCCATGCTTAGTGGATGCATGCAGGCCTAGGTTTTGGGATGTGTGGGTTGTGATGGTGAGACATTGGCAGGGAATAGGTGTGCTGGGGGTGGGGGTGAGGATGGTGGTGGGGGTGAGGATGGTGGTGGGGGTGAGGATGGTGGTGGGGGTGAGGGTGGTGGTGAGGATGGGGGTGGGGGTGGGGTTCGAGGATGGGGGTGAGGGTTGGGGTATGATTTGGCATGCAGGTGGGGGGGAAGCAGTATTGAAGCTTCAACTTACCAGTATCCATTCCTCCGCCGACTCCTGCGAGGCCGTCAGGATGCAGGATGTTCAAGACTTCCTCCTCCCATGTTGTAAATTGTGGGGGTTGAGGTGGGGGTCATCCCCCAGTCTTCTGCACGGCGATGTTGTGCCTGGATACCATGGAACGCACCTTCCCCCGTAGGTCATTCCATCGCTTCCTGATGTCTTCCCGATTTCTGGGGTGCTGTCCCACAGCGTTGACCCTGTCGACAATCCTCTGCCATAGCTCCGTCCTCCGGGCAATGCTGGTGTATTGGATCTGTGTGCCGAACAGCTGGGGCTCTACCCGAACGATTTCCTCCACCATGACCCTGAGTTCTTCGTCTGAGAAGCGGGGGTGTCTTTGGGGTGCCATGGGGTGGTGTGTATGATGTGTGGGGTGGAGTATGTGTAGTTAAGTGTGTTGAGTGTGGTGGTGTGTGTTGTTTTGTGTGTGGATATTGTGTGGGTGATGGTGTTGAGTGGCTGTGGCTGCTAGTTTGTGGATGGTGGTGTCTCGCTCTGGCCTTCTTTCTGAATTTTTGGTCGTAGGGGTTTGTGGGTGATGTGGGTGTGTGTTTTATATTGTATTGTGTGTGTGGGAGTGGTGTGTGTATGTGTATCAGGTGTGTGGAATTCAAATCGGCCAATGTGGCTGAGTTTTGTTCGTTTGTGTGTATTCTGACCGCGGCGGTGTGTCCCGCCAATGGAAAACCGCGTTTGAAAGACCGCCGCGTGGATTCGTGGGTCGTAATGGCATGGGCGTATTTCTGTTGGCGTGACGGTGGAGGTTTTGTCACCTCCACTTTTCCGCCGACCGCTGGTCTGGCGGTCTGTTGTGGCTGTCGGATTTTCGGAGGTTTGGCTGCTGCGGGTCAGAATGACCGTGGCGGGTTTCCGCGACCGCGGCGGGATTATGGAGGATTTCTGACCGGCGGTAGGCGCCTTTTACCGCCGAGGTCAGAATGACCACCAAAGTCTGCAGCAGATTTTCTTGATCAATCTGTCTTAACCGGGCTGCAGCCTCCTGCTGGGAAAGTTTCCAAAACTCATTATACACTTCGTATAAGAACCTTTTTCTCCGGGGAACCTTGGGACCTGATAAGAAATCTTGTAAATCAGTACCATTAGACAGTAACTTGAGGTGTGACTTAACTGCACCCAGCGTGGAGTACTTCAACCATTGTTGACAAAGTTTCCCCACACTGTATGTAGTTATTATATCAGCATGTTCTGGTGAAATGTAACAAGGGTCTGCCCTACTAGTCCTGAACCCCCCAGAAGAGGTAACAAAACATTGATGACACTGATTAGTGTCTACAGGCCACAATAACCACCCGCCCGGATGTAACGATGAAGCATTAAGCGTACCATTCTGGACCCAATGCGTAAATTCACTAAAAGTAGCATTCACATAGTGCTGCCAGTTATTTAATTTAGAAGGGACAGGTATACTAGGCAAAGTCAATTCTCTAATCGACGCCAAGCCCAAACAACTAGTCTGTTGTACTGTGTCATTGAGGAAAATCATTTGCACAGGGATAATGCATGCTCGAAATAATGTATCTCTGCCTTGCATCTGCCAA